>NW_024870896.1:617500-1817500 GCF_019054845.1 Dipodomys spectabilis | reverse complement strand
GCACTGTAAGGTGCAGTATTTCCCCCTCTCATTCCCTCCATTCTCCTTCTGGAACTCTCATCACATTCTAAGTAAGGGAACTTCTTACCCTGCCCTCCGAATCTCTTCACCAGGCTTCAGTTATTGTGCCTTTAACTTTCTACACAGTAAGTATTTCCTTCAGATATGTTTGCAAGTCCATTAAACCTCTCTCCAGTTGCATCAAATCTGATCTTTAATCCACCCACTTTTTACATCGGTGGCTATAGTAGTGTTCTGTATCCAGTAATTCTATTGGGTTGTTTTGGCAACGTGAAAGTTATTTTTTCTCATATTTTCATGTTCTTTTTTTTTTTTTAAGTGTTATTGGTTCTTCCTTTTATGTATTCATTACTGATTAGTCATTTGTCAGGGATTTCTTATCTTCTAGCAGCTCTGCTACCGGGGTTCTTGTGAATGGATTGGATGTCGATCCATGCTGAGTCTTTTATCAGATTCCAGAGGTGGATAGATTCCTGTGTATTCTGTTATGTGTGATTGTGAGGCGACCTTCAATGGAGGTTTATCTGTGGAGACTTTTTGGGGCCCATGTTGCTAAAGGGTCTGGGTCTGATTCTGCCCAAATCCCTGGGGCCAGCCCTATCCATCTCAGAGCCCTTTGATGTTTATTACAAGATGGGTGGGTCTCAGACAGTGAAACTCACAGGAAGCCACTCAGGGGAAGTGGGCCTTTTCTACAGATGATGGGGGAGACTCCACCCCAGAGTTCGGGCCTGGGGCACAGCTTTCCTGCCGCCTCTCTGGGCACAAGGCCTTCCTAGTTCACTTTTGGGCTGCTCACGTGGCACCCGAAGGTCCCCACCGACACAGAGGGCTCCTTCAGAGCAGCACAGGCCCGTGGCCCGGGGCCTGAAGCCCGAGGCCGGCTCCTGCTCTGGTCCAGAAGCCGGCCACCACCACTGGGAAGCAGCACCAAAGTAGAAGCCAGGCGGCCCGACCAACCACAGGGTCCGCCAGGGAACGTGGTCAAGGCGGGTCTGGGCCCGGAGGCCCCTTCGGGCGGGCTTCGAGCCCCAGGCAGGCCTGTGGCTGGGAGGCGGTGGCCATGGCAACGGCAGCGTCCGTAGAGGTAGGGAGAGTACTTCCTGGCCTCCATGAGGTGCACAATGTCCATGGCAATGGCAGCCTCCATGATGGTGGGAAGGGGACTTCCTGGCCGCCATGAGGCTCAGTGGTGTCCATGCAACAGCGGCGTCTGTGACTGAATTGGGGACACTGGGAGGAGGGTGTGTGTCAACAGCTGCCCAGAGTGTGTGTGTGTGTGTGTGTGTGTGCGTGTGTGTGAGAGAATGTGTATGACATTAGCTGCCTAGTGTGTGTGAGAGAGAATGTGTATGACATTAGCTGTCTGGGGGGGGATGCGTGTGTCATCAGCTGCCTGGTGTGTGGGGGGATGCGTGTGTCATCAGCTGCCTGGTGTGTGTGTGAGGGAAGGCGTGTGTCATCAGCTGCCTGGTGTGTGTGTGTGGGAAGGCGTGTGTCATCAGCTGCCTGGTGTGTGTGGGGGGGGATGCGTGTGTCATCAGCTGCCTGGTGTGTGTGTGTGGGAAGGCGTGTGTCATCAGCTGCCTGGTGTGTGTGTGAGGGAAGGCGTGTGTCATCAGCTGCCTGGTGTGTGTGTGTGAGGGGATATGTGTGTCATCAGCTGCCTGGTGTGTGTGTGAGGGGATGCGTGTGTCATCAGCTACCTGGTGTGTGTGTGAGGGGATGTGTGTGTCATCAGCTGCCTGGTGTGTGTGGGGGGGAGGGGAATGTGTGTGTCATCAGCTGCCTGGTGTGTGTGAGGGGATGCGTGTGTCATCAGCTGCCTGTTTTTTGGGGGGAGGTGTCTGTGTATCATCAGCTGCTTGGGGTGTGTGTGTGTGTGTGTGTGTGTGTGTGTGTGTAATGTATGTGTCATCAGCTGCTTGGTGTATATTGGGGGGCAATGCATGTGTCATCAGCTGCCTGGTGTGTGTGTGGGGAATGCATGTATTATTAGCTGCCTGGTATGTGTGTGTGTGGAGAATGTTTGTGTCATCAGCTGCCTGGTGTGTGTGTGTATGTGTGTGAGGGGAATGCGTGTGTCATCAGCTACCTGGTGTGTGTGTGTGAACACGTGTCATCAGCAGCCTGGTATGTGTGTGGGGAAGTGTGTGTATCATCAGCTGCCTGGTGTGTGTGGGGAGGGATACATATGTCATCAGCTGCCTGGTGTGTATTAGGGGGCAATGCATGTGTCATCAACTGCCTGGTGTGTGTGTGGGGAATGCATGTGTTATTAACTACCTGGCATGTGAGTGGGGGTGAATGTGTGTATATCATCAGCTTCCTGGTGTGTGTGTGGAGAATGTGTGTGCCATTAGCTGCCTGGTATGGGGGGATGCGTGTGTCATCAGCTGCCTGGTGTGTGTGTGAGGATAAGGCGTGTGTCATCAGCTGCCTGGTGTGTGTGTGAGGGGATGCATGTGTCATCAGCTGCCTGGTGTGTGTGTGGGGAAGGCGTGTGTCATCAGCTGCCTGGTGTGTGTGTGTGAGGGATACATATGTCATCAGCTGCCTGGTGTGTGTGTGGGGGGATGCGTGTGTCATCAGCTGCCTGGTGTGTGTGTGTGGGAAGGCGTGTGTCATCAGCTGCCTGGTGTGGGGGGGGGGGATGCGTGTGTCATCAGCTGCCTGGTGTGTGTGTGAGGGGGGAAGGCGTGTGTCATCAGCTGCCTGGTGTGTGTGTGAGGGGATGCGTGTGTCATCAGCTGCCTGGTGTGTGTGTGAGGGGATGTGTGTATCATCAGCTGCCTGGTGTGTGTGTGAGGGGATGCGTGTGTCATCAGCTGCCTGGTGTGTGTGTGGGGGGGATGCGTGTATCATCAGCTGCCTGGTGTGTGTGTGAGGGAAGGCGTGTGTCATCAGCTGCCTGGTGTGTGTGAGGGAAGGCGTGTGTCATCAGCTGCCTGGTGTGTATCTGAGGGGGGATGCGTGTGTCATCAGCTGCCTGGTGTGTGTGTGAGGGGGGGATGCGTGTGTCATCAGCTGCCTGGTGTGTGTGAGGGAAGGCGTGTGTCATCAGCTGCCTGGTGTGTGTGTGAGGGGATGCGTGTGTCATCAGCTGCCTGGTGTGTGTGGGGGGATGCGTGTGTCATCAGCTGCCTGGTGTGTGTGTGAGGGAAGGCGTGTGTCATCAGCTGCCTGGTGTGTATCTGAGGGGGGAAGGCGTGTGTCATCAGCTGCCTGGTGTGTGTGTGAGGGGGGGATGCGTGTGTCATCAGCTGCCTGGTGTGTGTGGGGGGGATGTGTGTGTCATCAGCTGCCTGGTGTGTGTGTGAGGGGATGCGTGTGTCATCAGCTGCCTGGTGTGTGTGTGTGGGAAGGCGTGTGTCATCAGCTGCCTGGTGTGTGTGTGAGGGGATGCGTGTGTCATCAGCTGCCTGGTGTGTGTGTGAGGGGATGCGTGTGTCATCAGCTGCCTGGTGTGTGTGTGAGGGAAGGTGTGTGTCATCAGCTGCCTGGTGTGTGTGTGAGGGGATGCGTGTGTCATCAGCTGCCTGGTGTGTGTGTGAGGGAAGGTGTGTGTCATCAGCTGCCTGGTGTGTGTGTGAGGGGATGCGTGTGTCATCAGCTGCCTGGTGTGTGTGTGAGGGAAGGTGTGTGTCATCAGCTGCCTGGTGTGTGTGTGAGGGGATGCGTGTGTCATCAGCTGACTGGTGTGTGTGTGGGGATGCGTGTGTCATCAGCTGCCTGGTGTGTGTGTGAGGGAAGGCATGTGTCATCAGCTGCCTGGTGTGTGTGTGAGGGGAAGGCGTGTGTCATCAGCTGCCTGGTGTGTGTGTGAGGGGATGCGTGTGTCATCAGCTGCCTGGTGTGTGTGTGAGGGGATGCGTGTGTCATCAGCTGCCTGGTGTGTGTGAGGGGATGTGTGTGTCATCAGCTGCCTGGTGTGTGTGGGGGGGAGGGGAATGCGTGTGTCATCAGCTGCCTGGTGTGTGTGAGGGGATGCGTGTGTCATCAGCTGCCTGTTTTTTGGGGGGAGGTGTCTGTGTATCATCAGCTGCTTGGGGTGTGTGTGTGTGTGTGTGTGTGTGTAATGTATGTGTCATCAGCTGCTTGGTGTATATTGGGGGGCAATGCATGTGTCATCAGCTGCCTGGTGTGTGTGTGGGGAATGCATGTATTATTAGCTGCCTGGTATGTGTGTGTGTGGAGAATGTTTGTGTCATCAGCTGCCTGGTGTGTGTGTGTATGTGTGTGAGGGGAATGCGTGTGTCATCAGCTACCTGGTGTGTATGTGTGAATGCGTGTCATCAGCAGCCTGGTATGTGTGTGGGGAAGTGTGTGTATCATCAGCTGCCTGGTGTGTGTGGGGAGGGATACATATGTCATCAGCTGCCTGGTGTGTATTAGGGGGCAATGCATGTGTCATCAACTGCCTGGTGTGTGTGTGGGGAATGCATGTGTTATTAGCTACCTGGCATGTGAGTGGGGGTGAATGTGTGTATATCATCAGCTTCCTGGTGTGTGTGTGGAGAATGTGTGTGCCATTAGCTGCCTGGTATGGGGGGGATGCGTGTGTCATCAGCTGCCTGGTGTGTGTGTGAGGATAAGGCGTGTGTCATCAGCTGCCTGGTGTGTGTGAGGGGATGCGTGTGTCATCAGCTGCCTGGTGTGTGTGAGGGGAATGCGTGTGTCATCAGCTGCCTGGTGTGTGTGGTGAGGGATACATATGTCATCAGCTGCCTGGTGTGTGTGGGGAAATGTGTGTGTCATCAGCTGCCTGGTGTGTGTGGGGAAATGTGTGTGTCATCAGCTGCCTGGTGTGTGTGTGTGTAGAATGTGTGTGCCATTAGCTGCCTGGTATGGGGGGGATGTATGTGTCATCAGCTGCCTGGTGTGTGTGTGGGGGGGAAATGTGTGTGTCATCAGCTGCCTGGTGTGTGTGTGTGTGAGAATGCATGTGTCATCAGCTGCCCAGTGTGAGTCTGGGGGTCACTGCCTACCAGCGGTTCCCACTGCAGAGCCCCAGTTGAAGGACCAGGGGATTCCCCATGCTAATTTCACACATCGCCACCAAAACACCACTCAGCATCATCTGCGAGAGCAGAGTTCGGAAGGCCCCAGAGGCAGTGGAAATGTGTGTGCAAGGTCACAATGGGGTCTGCACCCTCATGGAATCACTAGGCACAGTGGGTTCATGTACCAGGCCCAGTCAGAGGCCTAGATGGACTGTCAGGTGGCTGTCTCTGTGTGGAAATAGATAACGTGCTCTAACGTGTGTGTGTGTGTGTGTGTGTGTGTGTGTGTGTGTGTGATGTAATTTTAGGAGAATGAAGCTGCCATCACCTCCCAAAATACCCCCCTTCAAAATCTCCTTCCTACATTAATTCACCACTTCAATTTTTTTTCTTTAGCTAATATTTTCCTCGTGGTGCAAATGCAGGGGTGAGGTTCAGTCCCTCCCTGAGGGTGGGCTGGAGAGGGGGGCTGGGAGCCACGTTTGGATTTGGTCTTGGCTGCCTTCATGAATATGCTGGGGCTGGGCCTGTCCTAGAGACATTCGGAGGCGAAAGTATTTTGGGAGGCAGCAAATTTAGCTGGTGGCTGGTTTGCAAATCATCCAGATATGCTGGTATTTCTGATGAGAAAATCTGTCTCAGGAGGAGCCGGGAAAGGCTGTAGAACCCCCTCAGGGGATGTGACATTTTAAATGCTGCCACCCCAAATCACCCAACCCTGCTGTCTCTGTCAATGGCCAGAGCCCAGATGTGCAGAAAACATTGAAAACCACAGACCCCCCCCACCCCTGCTTTGGGTCCTCCGTGAAAACCTGGCTCTCCATTACAGCACCCTGAGAACACGCAGGCCCCTCTCCATCTGATAGATGAGGAAACCGAGACACTTACCTAAATTACCCTGAAGTAGATGGCAGAGGCAGGTTCCAGCCCATATTTTCCAGGCTCCAAATCCCATTGTAATTAATTTTTCAAATTTTAATTTGCATTTTAAACAAGGTCTTACAGAGTTATAATTTAAACTGTCAAATGGTCCTACAAGTTTTTTTTTTAAGTAGAACTCTGCAGTCCCAGCCCTCGTTAGCCCTGATTTCTCAAAATCATGAAGTAATCAATTTCTGTTTTTTAGCTATTTATTTCTCATACTTAATTTCATATTTCTAAATCAGATGGTTATACTTCTGGTTCTTTTTTTTTTTCCCAGTCCTGGGGCTTGAACTCAAGGGCTGGGCACTGTCCCTGAACTTCTTTTGCTCAAGGCTAGCGCTCTACCACTTGAGCCACAAAGATACTTCTGGCATTTTCTCTTTATGTGTTACTCAGGGTTTCATGCATGCAAGGCAAACATTCTACCACTAAGCCACCTTCCCAGCTGCACTTCTGGTTATTAAGCTAAAAAACAAATTTGTATTCTGATATTTTTTAATGTTTTTTTATGCCAGTCCTGGGGCTTGAACTCTGGGCCTGGGCACTGTCCCTGAGCTTCTTTTGTTCAAGAATATTTGTCTACTTCTTGAGCCACAGTGCCACTTCTGGGGGAGGCGGGGGGCTTGGTGGTTTATTGGAGATAACTTTTGTCTCATGGACTTTCCTGTCCAGACTGGCTTCAAACCATAATCCTCAGCTCTCAGCTTCTTGAGTAGCTAGGATTACGGGCAGGAACCACTGGTGCCAGGCTTTACATTTTCATTTTATGGAGGGTAAAGATTTGACCATTTTACTCCCCCCTTCTCTCTCTCTCTCTCTCTCTCTCTCTCTCTCACACACACACACACACACACACACACACTGTTACACAGATACACACACATGCATACACATCTGTGTTCCCCTTCTCTGCACATCACAACCTTCTCTCATCACATTTCTCTCTGGGTACAGGAGTTCAAATACCCAAATCTGTGGTTGGCTACTCCTTTATTCCTTTTGCATAACATCTTGTTCATTTCTCTCTCTCTCTCTCTCTTTATTTACTTTTTGTCAGTCACGGGGCCTGAACTCTGTCTGGGCACTGTCTCTCAGCTCTTCAGCTCAAGGCTAGTGCTCCACAGCACCACTTCCGGCTTTTTCTGCTTATGTGGTGCTGAGGAATCAAACCCAGGGCTTCATGCTTGCAAGGCAAGCGCTCTACCACTGAGCCACCTTCCCAGCCCAGCATCCTGTTCTTATTGCACAGAGCAGAAGCCTTTGCTCAGCTCTTTGAGGTTTTTTACTTCTTTCCTTGGCCTCCATCTCCTACCCACCTCACCTCTGCCCTCAGTTTTGCCATCCACCGGCCCGTGTTCCTGCCTGTCTTTGAGAGATTTCCTGGCGCAGCTGCTAGGCCTCTTCAGCATTGGCTGTCTGCATTCTGGCTAATAAGCTGTTAAAACGAGTGAGGAGGTCCTTGGTGCCCGGATGTCACTGGCAAACGGAGAGACCAGCGGAGTCCTGCAGGAATGCCACCTGTCTGTCTGAAAGAATGACCTCCTGTTTGTGTGTCCAGTAACAACAACAATAACAGTTTCCCAGTCTCTGCATGAGGGAGGGGCTGTGGAGAGAGGGTGGCTTTGAGCCCGGCAGCTGACATCACTCAAAGTCTGTGAATTTGGTCCCCAGGGGGCCATGTGTGCGGGGGGGGGGGGGGTCACAGAGATTCCTCCTGGGACCCCACTGGGTTCCCAGAAAGGGGAATCACAGGGAGAGACAGAGCTGGGGCTAGGTTTGGGGGAGGAGCAAGGGGACAGCACTGGCCAGGGCCCTGTGTCCATGACCCCGCCCCAAGGGTCTTCGAGATCATGAATCAGGACCCCTGAGGCTCCTGAGACCCCTCCTGCGTGCTCCCCCAAAGCAGTGCTCCCTGGAGTGTGGCCAGGCCGGCAGGAGGCCGTGGGCACACGTGAGCCACAGTGGCGGCCAGCCGGGTGCCTCATAAACAAGTTTGGTGTGTGCCTGTCTTCGTGAATCACCGCAAAGCCTAATCTTTTATTACAACATCCGGCAATAATTGCTGGCGAAATGCCACTTGCCTTTTTCTCATTTTAACAAAACATTTATGCATGAAAGATTTAATGCCAGGTACCAAGCATATCATTGTAAATTTACCACTAATTAAGCCTAATTAAAATAATTAAATCGCTGTGGAGTCACCGTGTGAATTGAAATCACTTCTGCTCCACGTAGGCTGTTTCTTGCTAACCAGCCCCCCCCCCCCGTTTTCCCTCCATCCCCCCTCCAGTTTCAGACACAAATATATACCCTTCCCTCCATGTCCTCCCCCAAATCGCCCCGCCCAGCTCCATGCAGGGCATTTGCACGGCCAAGGAGATTTGATAATTAAGATAATACTGTGATTCCACGGTGCAGTTTTTCAATTTCGGGACCTCAGGAGATTTTCCTTTATCTCGGTGAAGTATAGACAATTTGACAAATCTGTTGCTCAGAGCCCTGGCTGGCGTTTGCATATTCATTACTCATTGGATTTTTAATCAAAGTAGCTGATGGACCCTTGCACCACAAATAACTCGGTCATGAATAATTTATCCGCACTCACGAGCGGGGGGCCCGTGCAGCCTCCCGGCGCCCCGAGGCCCGCTTGGCTCACCAGGGCCGGCTGGCCCTATGCAGCACATGGCAGCACCAGATGTTTGGGCATCCATATGTGCTCAACTCATCAAAAACAGCCACGGCCCACACCCGGGGGCCTCGGCCGCCCCCAGACAGACCATCTGGAGCTGGAGGGGAAAACAAACCTGGGTGAATTGTGTGGATACCACGAGGGGCGCACAGGAGGCACAGGAAGACCCAGATGGGGTGTCTGCAGATACAGGGAGGCCAGCACAAGGAGGCCAGCTCAGGGAGGCCTTGAAGATCTCAGGCCCCCAATGGTACCTATAGCCGCCCCCATCATCACCCCAACATACACACACACCTTCCCTAGACCCTGTAGAAACAGCCAGGCACACTACACCCCGCTGCTAGGGCCTTATACCTGCTGCCTCCCTCCCCTTGCCTCCTCCTCCTCCCTCAACTAGTAAAGGATCTGCCAAGGCCTTGAGCATTCTTACAGAGTCCTCAGCTCCTAATGGTATCAAACCGGCCCGCCAGCCTGCACAATGACCCATTTTGGAGGTGTTGAAGACCCACGTGCACCTCTGGATTTTGCCCTGGTCTTTTCCTATGGTGTGGATGCGTTTGGATCCTGGGTCACAGGCAACTCTGGAGGTTCCTGATAGTGGCTGGTGTTGTGCCTACAGGGCCCCAAAGCTGACAGTGGCCCTGCTCAGGCTTCTGGGAGGGGATGGCTGGCTTGAGCTGGCAGGAGAGTTCCTTGTGTATCTCGTGGTCCGTGCAGAGAATGTGAATATGTGTACTCGATGCACAGCAAATACTTGACCAGTGAGTGAACTTGACATTTGGCAGCATGATCCAGAAGGGGAAACTGAGGCAGGACAGCTCTCTGAAGTGTGGTGTTGCTCAGGGGTCTCTTCTACCCAAGGCAGAAGTGTTTTAGGAGGATGATGGGCTTCCTCCCCAGACCCCAGCTCTGTGAGGTCAGAGTGTTTGACTGTGTTTCTCATGCCTACTCCTGGCCCTCAGGCAGGTCCTGGTCCTTCTGGGCCCACTTGACAAAAAATCCATAATGGCCAAGAATCAGTGACTCCCAGGGCTTAAATGTTAAATCATCAAACCTTCAAAGCAGTAGGAAAGATCACTGGGGAATATTTTTGTAATCTTACCAGGAAAGTGCTTTCGTGTGTGTGTGTGTGTGTGTGTGTGTGTGTGTGTGTGTGTGTGTGTGTGTGTGTGTGTATGTGTTCATAGGCGCACACACATGCCAGTACTGGGACTTGAACTCAGGCCCTGGGCTCAGTCCCTGAGCTTTTCCATTCAAGGCTAGTGCTCTACTGCTTGAGCCACAGCTCCACTTCTGGCTTTTTGCTGCTTCATTGGAGAGTAAAGTCTCACAGACTTAACTGCCCATGCTGGCTTCAAACTGTGATACTCAGATCTCAGGCCCCTGAGTAGCTGAGATTACAGGCATGAGCCACCATGCTCAGTTCTCAACTCAAATTTTAGAGTATCTCCTCTGGGAAGTACACACGTACACCAAACAACATGTCTAAGGTTTTCATTGCCCTATTGTCACGGCAGGGAAGACAGGAAAGCAGGAAACTGAGTGCTCACCTGATCATCCACCCTGTGCAGAGAGCCCCAGAAGCTTCTGCCATCTAAATGGGAGAGGTGTGAGTGGGAAAATGAACTTACCTACAAAGACTCACTGTTAGGCAAAGAGAGTAGAGCTAGAAACATGGCAAGCCAGGCGTTACCGTGTGAACTTTCAGGTATTTAACTGTGTATAATCCAATCAGGCTGAGTGCCCCTGGTTAGGCCTGTCATCCTAACTACTCTGGAGGCTGAGATCTGAGGATCACAGTTCAAAGCCTGCCTGGGGAAGAAAAGTCCATGGGATTCTTATGTCCAGTGAACCACCACAAAACCAGAAGTGGAGCTGTGGCTCAAAGTGGTAGAGCACAAGGACTGGCCGGGCCCTGAGTTCAAGCCCCAAAACCAATGAAAATCAAGCAATCAGGAAAAACTGAAACTGCTCCCAATCTAAGGCTTCCGAAGAGGGACTGGGACAAAGGAGGGTGTAGGGGGATGAATCTCAGCCAGAGGGCCCCCTGCGACCTCTCACATCCTGTGGCATGCATGGACAATGTTCACTGGCTTGTTCGGATATCTGCGTCCATTCACCAGATGTGAACCAGTGCCGGGACTTCCTCTTCTCACCATTGACAGTTGGGCACATGGAGGCCACACTAGGTCAAGTCCAGCTTCCCGAGGGCGCATGGACAGGAAGGGGCAGAGCTACGATTCAAATTCAAGTGTGCCTGCTTGCAGAGGCCAGGCCTCTGTCTTTGACCTTCCAAGAACATAGAATAGATTTGCTCCTCCCAGGATGTCCACAAATGCCTCCCCCGCCTCACGGAAGGCAGGAAATGGACAAGGACTGGGCTGCTTGGCGGTGGGTATGGGGAGGTCCTGGGTATCTCCATGTGTGAGGGCTCTCTCCTCTCCTCTCTCTCTCTCTCTCTCTCTCTCTCTCTCTCTCTCTTCCTCATTTTAAATCACCTAAGTGCCGAAGGCTGGCTGGACACAGCAATTACTGCCAATTGACCTGAATCAATCTTTGGGCCACTGGGACCTCCTTCTAGGTTCATTAAAATGGCAGCTGTTGCTCGTGGCTGGAGAACCCCATTCATCTCAGTGGCTGAGGCCATGGCCCAGGCCATGGAGACTTTGCTTTCAAGAGTTACTAAAAGACTGTCCCATGGTTGGAACATGACTGTAATCTCAGCTCTCAGGAGACTGAGTTTGAGGCCTGCCCGGACTACATGTTGAGATCTTGCCTCAAGTCAGAGAGACTGTCCCCCTAAATCCATCCACCCTGCCCTCCGACCACCTCGCTTTCTTCTTTCTCTCTATCTGTTCCTCTATCCTTCTTTGTCTCTGTCTTCATTTCTTTCTATATATAATGAGTGATTTATCTCCATCTCTTTCCTCACAGGACCTGTTTTACCTGCCTGTTGTTCACTTGTTACGTTCGTTGTTCTGAGGGGCTCCTAGGGGGCTCCTAGGGAACATGAATTACAGCATTTGAATCAGATGTTTCTCTCACGGCTGTCATTTCCCCCACACAGCTTCGGAATTTCTTATGCTCAGTCTTCCTAACACCCTGACTGAGTACTCACCTGAGAGAGAACAGGATGATGATGTCATCAGTAGTGGCCTGGAGGCAAATGAAGTGGTGATTGTCATCAGTAGTGGTTTGGAAGGGGACAAGTTTATGACATCATCGATAGTGGCCAGGGAGAGGATGGGGTGATGACATCATCAGTAGTGGCCCGGGAGAGGATGGCTTAGAACTTCTTCTGGGCAGGGTGAGTCTTGGTCTAGTATCACCATCTCTGAAGTTTCGAAATTTGTCTTGTGAGCACTCGCCTTAGTTTCTCAACAGCACCATCAGCAGAACAAGGTGGACCTCAAGAGGAAGAAGATGAAGTTGTGAGTTCCCTACTTAGCTGAGAGGCCATTGTAAGGACCATCCCCATTATGAGAGTCTCAGAAAATGTGCCTCTCATGTGACCTGCTTAGGAAAGTGTGTGTCAGGACATAGCTCAGGCATCCAAGGGAAGAATCCAAAACAAAGGATTCAAGATGGGAAATGACACAGAACCAAAGAACTTGGTTCAGATATCAAAATCAATCAGTTCTGAAGTAGCATCATCATGTAATAAAGAAGGAAGAAGCAGCTCCAGCCAGTGCTGTGGCTCATGCCTGTAATCCCAGCTATTCAGGAGGCTCAGACCTGGAGGATCATGGTTCAAGACACTAACACCTCCAGCAGCAGTGAAAATTTGAGATGTAGGAGCAATGTGGAGATGTCCCCGAATCTTTTTAAAAAGACAAGAATGAGTGAGGATGTAGCAGATTCTAAGGGGCCTTTAATGATGTCAGTCAGCATTCAGGGACAAGAGAGAGGTGGCAACAGAGGCCATAGGAGGGATGTCAGAGAGACCATCTGGGGAGAACTTTGTGTGCCGGAAGCCTTGGAGAGTCCCTGCGGTGGAAGGGGTTGTCGATATGTTGTTGAGGATTGCAGGCAGGATGGGGTAGTAAGCAGAACTGGCAGTCCAACAGCCAGTGGGTGGAGTGTTGGGGGAGCAGAGGCAGCAGTATGGACCGGCACAAGCACAGCCCATGGGACAGGGGCTCAGCCTGGAAGGGTGAGCCAGCTGGGAAGAAGGTGAGGCTTGGGAGCAGAGTCTATGTTGAAGCTGAGTCTTGCAGTGCTTGCAGGTAGTAAAGGTAGGAGGAACCGCATGGACCATCCACAGCTATCTTAGGGTTCCGACTGTCTTCACAGATCAATATGCAGATGCTTTAAACAAACAAACAAAAACATGGCCACAATGCAGAGAGGTATGTGTGATGAACTATTTGAGGTTGCCCGTAGATAGGCCATAGAGCTGTCAGATGTCAGTGATTTCAAATGGTTTCTTCCAGTGGGTGCCACAGTCTCATTCCAGATGTGTTCTTGATGAATGGAATGGGGCTAGAACTGGGGTGGGGGGGGGGAGTTAAGTTTATGTTCACTTTTAAAAAATATATGTCCATGAGGGAGGAAGGAAGAGAGGGAGGGAGGAAGGAAGGAAGGGAGGGAGGGAGGGAGGGAGGAAGGGACCAGAAGGCTTGGGAGTCCAGATTGTGGCCATCCCTTCCTACATAACTCTTGGTAGACCAGATGCAGAACTGCACCCTCTGACCTCATGTTCCTGAAGCCACCTCTGCTTCCTCTTCTTCCTCATCTTCTTCCTCCTCTTCCTCTTCATCCTTTTCCTCATTCTTCTTTTGTGTTAGTCCTGGGGTTTGAACTCAAGCCTCGGACATTGTCCCTTAGCTTGTTCATGCAAGGCTGGTGCTCTACCACTTAAGCCACACCTCCACTTCCGGCTTTCTTGCTGGTTAATTGGAAGATAATTCTCACAGATTTGTCTATCCAGGCTGGCCTCAAACCTCAGTCCTCAAATCTTATTCTCCTGAGTAGCTGGGATTACAGGCGTGAGTCACTGGTGCCTGGCTCCTGCTGTTTCTAGCATTAGTTTTCTCCATGCCAGTGGTGATTTTCCTTTACCCAGAAGCCACTACTTCCTTATTCCTGAGTCCTTTAGCACCTTCCCCCACACCCTGGAAAGAGGACACTGCACCAGGACAGGGGGTAAAACAACAGCAAAAACATTTGAAGGCCTTAAATGCTTCAAATGGATTAAGCATTTGGTTTTGGATTTTTTTTTTCCTATTCTGCATTTTGGAACCCTTCTGCGCACAGAGCAGTTTGTCTTTCTGTTTGCTCATTTAAAAACAAATATTTGCCTGCCACGCAAATACTGTCTCTTAGGATGTGCTATTAATAGGATAATTAGGCAGCCGGTAATGAAAAGGATTGCTGGTAATTATGGCAAGATTTGTTTTGGCATTTGAAAAGCAGCGAAGGAGGCTGGAGTGCTAAAATCTACCTTAGAGTTAATTAGTACAATTAGAACTCACCTGAAAAAAAAAAAAGTAGCCCAGCTAATAGCACTCTACTTTACCTTCAAAGCACCCAGGCCACATGAGCAGCTCCCACAGGGCCATGGACAGGCCAAGGACTTCTGAGTCCAGCCTCAGTTTCCATAGTGCCCATTGTATTTTCCTCCCTCTGCCTCTCCCTCCCGGCTCGGGCATCGCCTTCCTCAAGCAGCAACTCCTAGGGCTGAGGCAGATCATTAGTGAGCTTCTGTACATTTTGCAGATCCAGTCAAGGCTTGCATCATCTTCATAGATGAGGTCAGAGGTCACTGGTAAGGTCAGAGATCATCACAGCCTACAGCTAAGAAGTGATTCAGTGACAAATAGGTTTCTGATTCCTCATAGGGTCCCACTGACTGTGCTTAACTGAGGGTCTTTCTGAGTCACCCTTTTTTTTTTCAGTCCTGAGGCGTGAACTGGAGGCCTAGGTGCTGTTCCTGAGCTCTTTTGCTCAAGGCTAATAGCACTCTATCACTTTGAGCCACGGCACCACTTCCTGTTTTCTGGTGGTTCATTAGAGATAAGAGTCTCACAGACTTTCCTGCCTGGGCTGGCTTTGAACTGTGATCCTCAGATCTCAGCCTCCTGAATAGCTAGGATGACAGGTGTGAGCCACCGGTGCTCATCTGAGTCACTCTTTAATAAAGCAAAACCTCAAGATACCCCCCTCTCTCCTCCAACTGGTCACCCTGGGGCCCGTCCCCAATTACTTGATGTGTAGGAGCTGTCCAGAATCACCTGCATAACCAACATTTCTGAGTATGTCTAAGAGCATCTTTTCCTTCTTCCCAGTAGCTGTTCCTTCCTGTGGCTCTCTCCAAGTTGGGTTTTCCTGGAAGAATGCATGTTCGCGTGACTGGCCAGTGTGTGTGTGTGTGTGTGTGTGTGTGTGTGTGTGTGTGTGTGAGAGAGAGAGAGAGAGAGAGAGAGAGAGAGAGAGAGAGAGAGAGAGACTTCATGGCTCATGGAAAAAATCATTGCAGGAATAAGAGGAGAAGGAAGTCAGCATGATGGCTTGCAATCCTTGAACTTGAGAGGCTGAGATAGGGAGGTTTATGATTCAAGGAGAGCCTGGATTAAAAATAAATTGTTCCAGAGACCCATTCTCAACTAATAGCTAAGTACAGTGGTCCACAAGAGAGATGGAGAAAGAGGTGTGGAAAACTGAGATCTGGAAGATTGAGGTTCCAAGCCAGAAAAGCCTCCATCTCAATAGAAGAGGCTGAGTGTGGTGGTTCATGTCTGTCATCCCAGCTACAATGGGAAGGTTATTAAAAGGAGAATCAAGGTCTAGGCATATGCTCAGTCTTTCAGCGAGACCCTATCTCAAAATGACCAATACAAAGAAGGGTTGGAAGCATCAGAAGTATAAGGCCCTAAGTTCAAACCCCAGAACCACCATGAAAAAGGGGGGGGGGGGAGAAGGAAAAGGGAAATGATAACATAAAGAAAGCTCTAGAATTTGAGGTCAGTTATGAAACCTATAAAGTCTTAGTGGACTCATTCAAGAAAAATACAAAAAAAAACAAAACAAAAGGGAGCCAGGCACCAGTGGCTCACGCCTGTCATCCTAGCTACTTAGGAGGCTGAGATCTGAGGATTGTGGTTCAAAGCCAGACCGAGCAGGAAAGTCTGTGAGACTCTTATCTCCAATGAACCACCAGAAAACCGGAAGTGGTGCTGTGGCTCAAGTGGTAGAGTGCTTGCCTTGAGCTGAAGAATTCAGGGACAGTGCCCAGGCCCAGAGTTCAAGCCCCACAACCGACCAAAACAACAAGCAAATAAAAGGAATGAAACAAGACAGACCAGATGCAGAGAATTAAGACAGATGCCCAGGTGTCTTGGCCCTCAGCCTAGGATGGTCCCATAAGAACAGCACCCCTACAAAGGGTTCTTGAGTCTTAGAAATGTACCCCTTGCCAGGATCCCCAAGCCTGGAGCTACACCTGGCCCAACCCCAGGAAGTCCCATTTCACACCATCCTCCCAAGTTTGCCTGGGGCTGAGGGCTTCCTACCCGGCAAAGCTGAGCAGTGCCCATGCAGGGCCTCACCTGTGCCCTGAGTTGCTGCTGCTCCTGCCCTTAGCCCCAGGCCAGACAGATATCCATCCGCCTGCGGCCTAGCCAGGCTCTCCAACAGCCAGCCAGCGTCACTGTCCATGGTTCTGAAAAATTTCTGTGCACTCTAGGGGAGGCGATGACTCCCACCACCCAGGTACTTGTTGGCTTCTCCAGGTATATGCATTCGATAATGATTGAACTATGCATTCGTTATTATACGGCCATATACTAGAGCCTTCCAAACTTAATTTCCTCTAGCTTTGCTGGTTACTAAGACCACTTTGGTCTGCGTCCAGTCGGGGTGCCTCACTTTCCCTCCCTGCAATGTGGATCTCCCCAGCTTCTTACGCAAGACCCCTTTCCTCACATCCTGTTTCCAAAATGCACCTAACTAGAAAACCTTTGCCCTTGTGGGAGGAGACAGAATGCAGCCAGAGGGATGTTCAAACTCTTCTCCAGTGGGGTCCATGCCTGTAGTCCTAGCTTCTTGAAGGCTGGGGCACTGCCAAGGCTGGTGGACAGCAGTGCCAGCCCTCAGCTCAACAGCAGCCTGAGGTGCTGTCAGCCTTGGCAGCTACAGCAGGACCCCAGGCTCTGGTGGCCGCTCCTGAGCTGTGGCACTGACCCAGAACCACAGCACAGCGGGTTCCACGTCCCAGAGTCGCGCCAAGAAGAGGAAGGCCATTCATTTGCTGCCTTTGGCTACATGAAATTAAAGACAGAGGAGGGAGGGAGGGAGCAGCCCGGCCACATGATAGAAGGGTGGGCAGCAGGAGGGCCGGTAGGAGGGTGGGTGGAGATGACGAGCCTGGAGGAACTGTCCTACTGGGCCCACTTGGTGCTTCAGGGGAGTCAAGGACACCCAGCATCTACAACTCAAGGTATGTACCCATGTCTCTGAGTGTGTTATGTACCTATGTCTCTGGAGGTGTGTGTGTGTGTGTGTACCTATGTCTCTGAGTGTGTGGATATACTCTGTGTGTCTCTGGTATATACATATACACACATCTCTGGGTGTGTGGGTGTACCATGTCTGTGTGTGTGTACCCATATTTCTAAGTGTGTGAATATACCTGTGTTTCTGGGTGTGTGCATGTACGTGTGTCTAGACACATGTGTATGTATGTACCCATATCTCTGGGTGAATCCATGTACCCATGTCTCTGGGTATGTGCATGTACCCATGTCTGTAGGTGTGTGTGTACCCAAATCTGTGTGTGTGCACTCATGTATACCCATGTCTCTCGGTGTGTATATATGCCTGTGTCTCTGTGTGCGCATGTACCTGTTGCTAGCTCTCTGCGTGGGTGCAGCGGGTGGATGGGGGTGGATGATGGATGGATGGGAACCGCCTGCATCTGCAAACAGCAGACATGGTAATGAGCACTTACATCCATCCAAGGCGGCTCTGGCAGCGGAATCCCACACAGCCATTGATCTGCCGCCCTCTCCTCCCCGCCCCCTCCAGAACCCAGGCCTCCCCTGGCTCCCCCCTCCCGCCCCTCAGAGCCCAGGCCCTCCATTTCCGCCTTCACCCAGAGCTGCCTCCCCCCGGGGCTCAGGGGCTGCTATCCAGTCTCATTGTTGATGCAGATCTCTATCTGCCCTGGGCTTCGAACTGACATTTAAATTACTCTGCAAACAACAAATCAATATTTATGGATTCCTGGACCCTCCATTTGCTAAACCTGGTGTCCTGAGTTGCTTTCAAGCTGACGGGGTAAGGAAGTCAAGGTCAAGACTTGGTCTCAGTAGAAATGGAAGAACCTGGGTCTGCCTCTCAGCCAAGGTTCTGACTTAGGACAGAGCCGTGCATCCCCAGACTATGTAGCTAGAGCCAGATGGCTCCTCACCGAAGACTCGGTTTCTTCCACATACACTTTCCCTTGGGAGCCAGGCACCATGCTATGCCTATAGCAATAAAGTCTGACCTCCATCCTTCAGGGGCTCCAAGAAGAACCCTGACATGAGTCAGGAGGGAGATGACAGAGGGAAGAAATAATGATAATAAGTGGAACTTCCCGGAGGATCTCCCGGAGGAGGTGGGCATTCTAACTGGAGGAACGCAGACCTGGAAGGGGCCAATGGGATTTAACAGAAGAAAAATGAAGCCTGGAAAGCCCGGGACAGAAAATTCAAGCCTGTGACTCCTTGCGCAGGTGTGAGGCAGACATTGGGTCTCTTGGTGCCTCCGTGTCCCACAGCCCCCTGGGAACGGGAGAAGCATGGAATGGTGGGCAAGGCCAGGCCAGGGGGTGTGCAACACGGGCCTGGACCTTGCTCCCAGAGCATAGCTGAGCCATATATTGTCTTTCAAGCCTGGACCTCATCTGTCTTGAGAAAAGCAAGAGGCAAGAAGCAGAGGCCTCGGGACCTCTTTGGGGTGGTGAGTCACACAGCTGGCCTTCATCTTGGAGGACAAGGCGTAGACCACCCATGGTGAATTTAAGTTCTGGTCTCAGGAAGAGGCTAGGCGATCTGTCACCATGCTGACACCCACACCAGCTCCAGGACCCAGAGGAAAGCTCCTTGGGGTGCCTAACCTAGAAGAGTTGAGAATCTGTAAGGGGCACCTTGCACTGGACCCAGGGAGGCTGGGGCCAGCCTGATAGTTTCAAGGCCCTTCGAGGGGCAACCTCCCAACTTCAGTCAAGGTTGGTTTATATATTTGATACAGGAGGTGGGCCTGGGGCCAACCCAACATTTGAGGGTCTACAAAGATGTGTGTGTGTGCGTGTGTGTGTGTGTGTGTGTGTGTGTGTGTGTGTGTGTGTGTGCCGGTCCTGGGGCTCGAACTCAGGGCCTGGGTGCTTTTTCACTCAAGGCTACTGCTCTACCACTTGAGACATAGCTCTCCTTCCCACAAAGATGTCATACATCCTTTTAAAATCAGAAGAAGAAAGCAAATACAATCCGCATTGGATTGTAGTGATCTTTCTACCAATGAGGTTATAAAATAAGATTATATGCAACTCATGTTATAAATGACTGTTATACTTTACCCACACGTATGTGGGTACATGCATGTAAGCATGCATATAGGCATACCTGCATGTTAGAGGAAGAGGCAACAGGCTCATGGCTCATGACTGACAGTGAGATCCAAAGCAGAGCTGGGGCCCTCCCTGCCTTTGCCCCCACTTTCCTCATCCATGAGAAGGGCTCTGGCCCTATGGTGGGGCAGAAGAGTCAGGAGGGAGGCCTGGCTCCTAGCTGAGAGATGCCTGCTGATAAGTCAGGGCTCACTCTGGACTCCTGGGTCCTCTCACTAAGAGACTTCCTTAGCCACCGCCCACCTCCATGTGGCCTCACCCGAGTGGCTGGATTGTGAAAAGGCCAGTAGGGCCTGGGAACCTCCACTTACCCCTGCCTTCCTCCACTGGGCTGGATCCAGGTCAAGCTCAGCAGACACCAAGTGTAGAGAAGTTGTTCTTGTGCTCATAGCTGCTGTCAGATGTATGGACAGGGACCACATGTCCCTCAGCCTGGGGCTAGACCCACACTCGGCAGGTGTCCCATAAATCTGCGTTGTACTTTTGTATTTTATTTTAACTTTTGCCAGTCCTGGGGCTTGGACTCAGGACCTGGGCACTATCTCTGAGTGTTTGTAAGTCAAAGCTGATGCGCTATTACTCGAACCACACATCCACTTCTGGCTTTTAGGTGGTTCATTGGAGATAAGAGTCTCATGGACTTTCCTGCCCCAGCTGGCTTTGAACCATGATCCTCAGATCTCAGCCTCTTGAATAGTCAGAATTACAGGCGTGAGCCATTGGCATCTGGCTTATTTATAGAGCATCCTAGCTGCCTGTCTTCTGCCAACAGAGGCCCATTGTGTTCATCCTTCAGCATTTGATCTGTCAGCCTGTGGCAGCTTCACGTTTTTGTTGGTTGAATGAACAACACCAAACTCTTTCAAATAGGTACACAGTAACCAGACAGGCCCAGGAGTTTGGTGGTTGTGTTGTGTTCTGGGCACAGACAGCCCAAGTTTGTGAGGCTCTACCACTAGGGTGCAGCCTTGGAGTGGGGACCCTGGCTGGGCCTTCCAGGGGTGCCTTGCAGGCCCCCTCCACCTGGCCACTCAGTGCCTCTCTTGGAAAAACGTGATTTTGCTAATACTAAGACGTATGGGAGGGCGCAGGTGATTCATACCTGCAATCCTATTTACTCAGGAGGCTGAGATCTGAGGTTCAAAGCCAGCTCTGGCAGGAAAGTCTGTGAGACTCTTATCTCTAATGAATACACCAGAAAACAGGAAGTGGTGCTATGGCTCAAGTGGTAGAGCGCTCGCCTTGAGCTGAAGAGCTGAGGGACAGCGCCCAGGCCCAAAGTTCAAGCCCCACAACTGACCAAACAAAAGATGTATGCACTGCTTTACTGAAGAAGTACTCCAGACAGCGTGTGCCTATATTGGGTGCTGTGTGGCACACTAACAATTTACATGGGCCACGTTTCTGCTCAAGGAACTCTAATGTGTGAAAAGTGACAAGAAACTAGTGGTAGGCAGGCTCCATGCTGAGGGACCGGGTCAGCCTCCCTCCTTTTGTAGGAAGACATCTCAGAGCACACAGGAAAGAAGAGCCTGACCTGCAAACGCCACACAGATGGTCTCTATGATGTAGGTTTACGCTGGGTGCTGTGGCTCACATCTGTAATCCTAGCTACTCAGGAGGCTAAGGACCATGGTTCAAAGGCAACCTTAGGTGGAAAAGTCAGTGACTCTTATCTCTAATAGATTACCAGAAAAGCTGGAAGTGGAGGTGTGGCTCAAGTGATAGAGTGCCAGCCTTGAGTACAAATGCTCAGGGACAGTGCCCTGAGTTCAAGCCCCAGTCCCCCCCCCCCCACACACATACAAAAGGGAGGAGCCTTATATCATAGTGCTTCTGCACACAGGGGAGAGGGTCTCTGGGTTCCTCTGCTCCCGTGGTGGGGAGGCCACGCAGAGTCCCCTTCACAGGCAGGGTGGGAGGTGGGGGCTGCTGGAGACTCCTGATTGTTATATGGGGTCTGGGACGTGTTCTCCTCCCACTGAGCAGAGCCCCATCTGTAGAGATGAGGTCCAGGGCACATCCCATACCTGGACCATTGTGCCCCTGGTTCAGGGCCTGTGGGGATGTGCAGAAGAGATAGAGCTGCACACCCTGATCTCCCAGAGATAAATTGGTGGGGCGGGGAATGTGCATAGATGTGTGTGGTGGCCAACCGTGAATACATGTAGAGAATGTGTGTGTGGATGTGTGGATGAGGTGAGCTGTGTGTGGTGTATGTAACAGAGCCAGTACTCAATGTAAGCTGTGCTCTGGCTCTAGCTAGGCCTCTTCTGTCCCTCCCCTTCCTTTCTCCCTCCCTCCCCCTCCTTCTCTTTCTCTCTCCCTCCATTTTCCTCCCTTCTCTTCCCCTCCCTCCTTTCTCCTCCTTTCCCCTCCTCTCTCCCTCCCTCCCTTCTGTTTCTCCACCTCCCTCCTTTCCTCTCCTCTCTCTCTCCCTTCCCTTCTCCCCCCTCCCTCCTGCTTCTCTTGGAAGAGAGCTGGGTAAGGGGCCAGATGGTCTCCCCTGACCTGCTATTTATCATCCCGGCACAAGCTTATTCGGTTTAATGCTCTTCGGCAATTCATTTAAGGGCTCTGTTTGTTTCTGCTGATGAGGACTGTTAATTTGCACAGCGGTCTCATTAGGCCTAAAACACCAATTAATTCCTTTTGTTCTCATTAAATGGCTGATTCCTAAACATTTGAGGACTACACTGGCCGCCCAGGCCCAGCCGCCATCGGGCCAGCTGTGCAGGGCTGAGGAGGGCTGGGAGGGCCCGGGGAGGTACCCAGGGGCTGGTACAGCCCCCTGCCAACCCAGCTCTGGAAGCCCATGGGTCCTGTGGCCCTCACCTGGATGGATCAGAGGCAGGCAGGCCCAGGGCAGTGGGTCTCACACAGCAGAGAACATCTCACGTCCAGCACCGACAACATCCCAGGAACAGTCTGGGGCTGGCCTTCCTCTCAGTCCATGCTGGGCAGCCTCTGTGGGGGCAGCAGACATACTGAGCCACAGCACCACTTTCAGTTTTCTGGTGGTTCATTGGAGATAAGAGTCTCATGGACTTTCCTGCCCCGGGCTAGCTTTGAACTATGATCCTCAGATCTCAACCTCCTGAGTAGCTAGGATTACAGGCAGGAGCCACCAGCACCCAGCTGGCCACATATTCTTTCTTGATCCACTCTTTGACTATCTTGAAAAAAAAATATCTGTAGATTCCACGCTTTACTCTGAAATGCAGGATCATGGTGAACTTCTGCTCTTCCTTCTGAGACTCAGTTTGAGTGCCAGGAACTTCAGGAAGCCCCCTTCCCCTGTGGGGTAGTTTTGATAGTGTCTACCCAGTGCTCCCCAGTGGACATAGCATTCACACACCCACTGCTGAGATTACAGCGCATAGCTTCCAACCTGGGCCACATCTGCTATGTACCTCCACCTGGGCCAGTCAGAGCTTTTCCCAGAGATCTGTCAGATAGGGGTGGGAGAAGACAGTCTTCCTCCCAGGACAGACCCTTGTCACCTCCAAATCTCTGCTCCATTGTGTTCCATTGGGAAGAAGAGCCCACTAATCCTTCTGGTTTGGACACATGGTCCCTAGACACCTTATTAAATGCCCCTGCTGTCACATATCTGCCCTCTGTTGCTAGGTAGATGCTGATAAACTGTGCTCTGGTGACTGTATCCTGATCCAGCCCAGGCTTCAAAGAGCTAGCCCCCTCCACTCCAACACCAGCTCTCTCCTCCCTCTCCCTGCCTACCCAGGGCCCAATATTGCTCTGATTGTTGACTGAATTTCTGGAAGACCTGGCCCCTGCCAGTTGGAGAACAGACAGGTGGCAGAGCCCTCCATCCAGGCCACCCTCAGGATGGCCAGCAGCCACCCTTCCCAGCAGTAGCAAGTTTTATTTTTTTTCCTTTGCTTTTGTTTTGTCCCTGCTCCCCAGAATTGTGCAAGTGGGGAGTGGAGGTGGAGAAGGGAGAGGAACCAGCTACCTGGATGCCCGGGTGGTGGCTTGATTTCTCCTCACACAGAGCCAGTCCTGAAGAGCCCCTGGATACCTTACGGCGGGACAATCCAAGCATGGTGCAAATTAGCTGTTATCGATTTGCAATTAGAAGAATCCATTAAGAAAAATATTACGGCAGTTTCCAACGCTTGCCATAAAAAAAAGAAGAAGAAAGAAATCTCTTCTGCCCTGGAAGCTGATGAGTGGTTCCCGTCTCTCACCAGCATTGAACACACAGACCAGCACCGAGGATCTGGAGACTTGGGCAGGGATGAGCCCTCTGGGACTGGCTGCAGACCCATGTCCTCTGTTCCCAGGAAACATGATAATGAAGACACTTACCATCTCTCCCCTCCACCTGCTAAGGCCTGGCCCCAGCCCCTGAGGAAGTAAGTAGGCTCTTAGTATTTCCAAGCTTGCCTGAAATATTGCACAGACCCTACCAAGTACCATGGCACAGGCTCTTGTGGCCCTGCCTGGCACTGGACTCCAGGTCTTTTCCAAGCTGTGTGGCCTTAGGCTAGCCATCTGACCTCTCTGGGCCTCCACTTTCTAATTGCTGCTGTGATGGGTGAAATGTGGGCAGGGTGGTCGACAGAACATAAGAGATTGGGCCCTCGGCACCCAGGGCAGTGCCCAACAGTCTGCTCGGTGGCCTGGTGGGTGCAGAGTCAGGCTGGTTGTTACCTCTGGGCTGTGCACAGGGAGAGAGCCAGGATGACATTGAATGCAGCCAATTAGGACAGTTTCCCATAAAAATTTAATTCCCCAATAAAATAGCAGGGCAAAATGAAATAGGTGAGGCAGTTTCAAACGGTAAATTAATGATCTATCGTTATGGCCACCATCATAATAATCGCCACCGATTACGGGATGGGAAGGCGGAATCCGGGCGAGGGCACGGTGCGGAGGCCGCTGCCTGCGTTCTCGGCGCCCTTTGGAAGCCAGGAGGTCGTGGGGTCTTCCTGTGGCCCACAGGGACCATGTGGCCCACACTCCCCAGGACCCCTGCAGTCCAGGCCTTTGCACAGTCACAGAGCAAAAGGAATGGAGGCGTCCCCGTGAGCTCAACCTCTCTCTCTCTCCTACATGAGTGAGATCGAATCTTCCCTGCCCTGGAATCCTGCTCTCCCTGCAGGGAAACAAGAAACTCCTCCCTGCGAGGCCCCGCCCCTCGAGACCACGCCCACCCGCGGGCCTGCCCCCTCGAAGCCCTGCCCTCTCGAGACTCTGCCCTCTCAAGGCCCCACCCACTCGATGCTCCACCCTCCCAAGACCCCGCCCCCTCGAGGGTCCACCCGTAAAGGCCCCTCTCTCGAGGCTCCACCCCTCGAAGCTCCACCCCCTCGTGGCTCCACCCCCTGAAGACTAGCTGAATTTATGCAGGGGCTGGAGCCGAGCAATCATGGTTCAAACCCTATGTGGCACCGGCTGTGTGACCTTGGGAAGCTTCCTCAGAGTCCCTATACCTCCAGCACCATCTGTAAAATGAGGCTGGCAATAATAGCACTTACCCTGTAGGGTTTCTTGTGGCCTAAGCAAATGAACACAGAAGGTGAGCACCAGTAATACAGACAAGAGGAGGGAGAGCCCCTGTGGGGACAGGCCTGGGTGGCAGTCGGCTTCTTGGAAATGCTTCAGTGCTAAAGTACCCAGCGTGGGGTACTTCAGGTAGCCTACAGCAGGTGCTCAGTAAATGCCTGGATCCTGAACACCCAAGTTTCCAAACTACCATCCGTTGACTTCCAGTCTGTCTCTGCCTGGCTGCCCGCCTGTCTGTCTATCTGTCTGTCTGAATATCTGTCTGTCTCTCTTGATTGAATTAAGAGCCTGGTACTTCCTGAGCAAGAGCTCTACCACTTCAGCCAGTCCCTTCTTACATTGGTTATTGTCAGGGTGGGTAGGGCCTTACTTTATGCTGAGGCTAACCTGGACAGCAGTCTTCCTATTTGTGTTTCCTTCTGTCACTGGGAAGACAGGGGTGTGCCACTGTGCCCAGCCACTGATTTGGGAGGGAGGGAGTCTTCTGAGTCTTTATGCCCAGGCTAGCCAGAAGTGTGATCTTTTAATCTCTGCCTCCTAAGTAGTAGCTAGGATTACAGGCTTGGGCCACCATGCTAGGCTTTTTGTTTTTGTGTTTGTTTTTTTAATCCACAATTTCATTAGAAGCAAATTGAATGCTTTCAACAATGCCAATATATCTCCTAAAGAAAATAAAACTCGCTTTTCCTTTTGCATCTTTTCAACTGGACAGATTGCCCAGTGGTTGACTCATACATCTCCTGGGGTGGTGCTCCCCCACTCCCCCCCACACCAGATTTTCCCCCTCCATTCCTGGGTTTTCCTCTCATGCACCCCTCACTCGGCTCTGGGGCTGTATTCTCACTTCCTGTCTCTCCTCATCTTTGCAAGGTGACGCCATTCCCCTCCCCTTTTCCACCAGTCCTCACGATAAATCTTCCTAGGAATCAATCTTCCCTCCATACAAACAATCATCCGGGCCCTTCAGCCCACAGCATCCCATTCCCACCCTCTGAGGGCGTCTTCCTGCATGACTTCACTGGGGGGCTGTCTCTTGGGGCTCCCCAACTCCACTGAGAACCTTGCTGTAGGCCCTGAATGGCACTCCAGGTGTGCCATCATCTGCAGGAGGAAACAGGAGGAGCAGCGGGCCGCCGTGACACACTCTCTGCTGGGCTTCCACCCTGGGGCGCTCAAAGTTGCCCTGGCCTGTGCTGTTGGGTCCAGCAGGGCTGGCTCAGTTCTCAGCCTGAGAAATGTTCCAGGGCCTGATTTTCCAGTCTGAGTAACTAGGTGTGGCACTGAATGTCAGCAGCTAATTACTTCTAACCATTATTAATAGGCCTGCACTAATTATCTCTTGCACAGAGGCAAGGTTTTACAGATGAGAGATAGAGGGGGGGGGGGGGAGGGCTAGCCCAAGGCTGCCTGCTGATGAGTAGGTCTTCAGGCTGGGCTGGCATGAGGGAGGGTTTGGGGAGGGGGCACATCAAGGCCCTGGGTCTCTCCTTGGGGGCCAGAGCTCAACCCCTGCTTTGCTTCTCCCTCCCCTCTTGCAGAATGCAATCTCCTGAAACCTCTTATTAAAAGTATTCGGAAGGTGATAAAGGTGTCACTAAAGATTTGCTCATTTTCTAAACTGTCATTAAAAACAAAATTTATGGTCTGGGGAAATCTGAGTAGGAGAGGAAGGGAAGATGATTTAAAATCTATCCCTTCATAAATTAAGGCAGACGCTGAGAAAGGGAAATTGCTAGAAAGTCCTTGCTTTCACCACTCCTGCTGGCCAGCCTTCGCAGAGGCGCCAAACCCACCGTGAGCTCCCAGCCCACTGGGGACCCCCCCCCTCAGTCACCACCCAGCCAGATGCTCCTCCCACAGGTCCCTTCCAGCTGCCTACACCAAACCCTGCCCCAGGGCCCACCTCCCCCAGCTGAGCCCCACCAGTGGAGGCTTCCCACCCCCTCAGAAGGAGCCCTGCCTCTAGCTGCAGCCTGATTCTCCTCGGGATGGGAAGAAGGTCCTTTCTCTAGAGTTAGGATAAATGAACAAAGAAAACTGAGATGACCAGGCTAGCGGCTCACGCCTATAATCCCAGCTACTCAGGTGGCTGAGATCTGAGGATCACGCTTCAAGGCCAGCCCTGGAAGGAAAGTTCATGAGACTCTGGTTTCATCAGCAAAAAAGCCAGAAGTGGAACTGTGACTCAAGCAGTAGAGCACCAGCCTTGAGCAAAAAAGAAGCTCAGGACAGTGCTCAGGCCCTGAGTCCAATCCCCAGGACCAGCACATAAAGCGGGGGCTGGGTTCAAGTCCTCATGGACACCTAGGGAAGAGCCAGCATCCTTGAGTTGCAGCTCACAGGTCCCCTCTGTCTAGCAGAGCTCAGGCCCCGAGAGCAAGCACAGCCCCAGCTCACACCCTGCCTGGGCTCCCGCAGGGCTGTGTGAACCTGGACAGAACCCTGAGCCTTGTCCGTAGGGCTCGCGAGAGTCAGCGTGACTCAGCTCTGCTCAGGGCTGTTCTGATTTCCTGTCACCATCACTGGTGTGGTCACCACAGCTCCAGAGATGCAGGCAACGCAGAGGGAGCTGATAGAGTCCAGCCTCCACCACCCACCCCAGCTTTGGGCTGGCTTGAGGGGAGCCAGTCCTGGAGACATTGGAGGGGACTGCACCATGAATGTAGGGGGTCCCTGAGTCCACTGACAGCCCCTCCCTTGTTGAAGGATGGGGGGAGGGGGAGGAGAGATAGGATGGACAGAGGGAATGGTAACCTTGGGACCGAAGCACTGTATCACCATGCAGGAGAGATCTAGAAAGTTCCCTGCACCTGTGGTCCTGTAGGCTTCTTGGAGAAGGAAGAAGAGACTGGTATGGGCAGGTAGAGAGAGAGCGAAAGAGAGGAGGGGAGGGAGGGAGGGAAAGGGAGACAGAGATTGAGACAGAGAGAGACCGAGATGCAGAGCTCGTGGGAGGGGTCACAAACTCAGACCTGAGCCCATAGAGTTGATCCAGACCTGCGGGAGTTGGGGGGGGGGGGCCCAGGAAGTCAAGTTAACAGTCGTTTCCCTGGCCTCTGTGTGGAGGGAAAGGAAGGAGGGCGGACAGATCCTGGGCACGGGTCACACTGTCTTATCATGGCCAGCTTGCACTCCAGGGTCTCTAACTCTCCATCCCTCTCTCTTCCTCTTCCCCCCTCCCTCTCTCATTGTCACTCTCCCTCTCTCCCTGTGGGCCCTCCCCCAGTACTTGTGGGGTGGAAGCTGCTGTGTGTGTGACCTTGTCTCTCGGTGACCCCCCTCCAGGTCCCAGCAGCAGCTGACAGAGGCTTCAATGCCAGGCTGGAGGGTTTCAGTGAGGCCAGACAGAACTCCTGGGGGCTGAGCCTGGGGCGCTGGGCTCTGCTTTAATCTGGGGGTGGCCTGACTCAGTTCCTCTGACCTCTGTGCTTTGATCTTTATCTTTCTTTGAACCTGTGTTGTTAGAAGCTTACTGACTTCAGATGTGCTACACTCCCCAGGCCGAGGGGAGCCTGGCCCGGAGCCTGGCTGTTGCTCCAGAGATCAGAGGCCTGAGCTCCAGGGAGAGCCAGGGGCTCCCGCTGTCTCTGCCAGCCAAGTAAGACACTGTTCATGACTCTCCATGGGATGTGTGGGGCGGAGGCCTGGGGCCGTGGGGGCAATTCCCAGCCCAGCCTCTCCCCCACCGCTCCCCAGGGGTAAGAAGAGGACGCACATGACCTCCACTTCCCCCTTTCCGTCTTGTGACGTCCAGATGCAGCAATACATTCAAAACAGCTGGAGAGTCACTTAGAATAAAGTCCTCACTTGATTCTGCCAGGCACTGCCTGTCATCTTAGGAGGCTGACATCTAAGGATCGCGGTTCGAAGCCAGCCTGGGTAGAAAAGTCCCCATGAGCCTCTTTTCTCCAATGACGGACCAGAAAACCAGAAGTGGAGCTGTGGATCAAGGGGTAGAGTGCTGGCCTGGAGCCCAAAAGTTCAGAGACACTTCCTAGGCCCTGAGTTCCAAGTCTTACAACCACCCGCAACAAAAGGCCCCATCTCTTCCCCATTTCTCTGCCTGTCCCCACCCCGTCACTGAAGTCTGGGCGGGGCCTTTTAAACACTTGACTAGCTGGATAGACCCACAGCCCAAGGGCAAGAGGTCTGGGCCGCTCTGGTGACGTGGCTGTGCTGGTCAAGGTCAGAGCTGGGCCACAGCGCTGGTCTTCTGACTCCCAGGCTGGTCCCCCACTGGGACAACTTTCAGACTGGACTCAACCACCACCGACAGCGGTGCCTGGTAAGGGAGAGCCCAGAGTCTGGCTCTGTGTACAACGTAACGGTGGTGCCACCTCCCTGGGGCAATCAGAGTCCAGGGTTTGTTAGAAAAGCTGGAGGGAGACCAAGAATGTTCTAGAAACTGGCCATATCCTTCCCTTTGGCCTTCATCTTCCCTAGGATATAATGGCCTGTGTGGTTAAAGGGTTTGGGATGTGGGCTCCCCCCTCCGCGCCCCCCCCCACTGCCCTCCACGCCCTCCCCCCCCCCCCCCCCCCCCCCCGGCTCACCCAGCCACCACCGCTGGCATCTTCAGTCTTGTTTAATTCGGCACTTTTGGTTTCCTTGGTAATTTAGGGCCCCACAGTGAGATCTCGAGTCTTCCCATCTGCCCGTCCCCCACCCCCCCAACAGGGACTGGGTGTTGTTTTGACTTTTATGTGCTACAATAAAAACTTTCATTGTAGCAAAATGTTTGCTCGTCAAAATTAGCTCGGTTAATTCCAAAGAATTATTTCATCTCAGCTCCAGAGGCACTGGGGACCTTTTACAAGGCGAGTTGGCCACCCGCCAGCCGTCTCCAGGACGACTCTTCCTTCCCCAGTGCTCCTCTCCCTGGAATGTACCCCGAAGGAGGGGAGACCAGCTCCGGCTTCTGGGGGTGGGGGGCTCCCAGGAATATATCCTGGGGCCGTGCACCCTTCCGACAGGTAGCCACAGCAGGCAACCTGTGCGTTTGGCTTTTGAATCATGTGAAAGAAAGCTGGGTGCTGTGGTGCACACCTGTAATCCAAGCTGCTCAGGAGGCTATCTGAGGACAGCCTGGGCAGACAAGTCCAGAACTAATGGCATGGCTCAAGGGTAGAGCACCAGCCTTGAGTTAAAAAGCCAAGCGAGAGCCTAGGCACTGAGTTCAAGCCCCAGAACCAGTACCTCCCCTCCCCCCCCAACACCTCCCCCTACACACACACACACACACACACACACACACACACACACACACACACCAGAATGCTCTTGAGCTTTCTTCTGGTGGCCAGACATCAGGAGGCCTAGAACTGAAGGCCAGAATGGGCACAGACAGGGTTGGGTTCAGCCTTTGGGACAAACCCCACAACAGCACTGACATCAGATTTCTCTCTTGTGAAGCAGCCGGTCTGGGGGATGCGGAGTGGGGGGATCCAAGGATTTGTGAGCTGGGAAAAGGTTGGTGTATGTTCCCCCATGCTTCCCCAGCCATTCAGAAAAGGAAATGAAACCCTCATCCAAAGCAAAGGCTGAAGGCACTGGAGAGCTTGCATCTGGGGGGCTGTCTGAGAACACTCCAGAAAGTAATCATTGTTTTCCCGACAAGCGGATCTGAGAGCACTCGAGGCGGCTCGCGGAGAAAGGCTCCACTCCTGGAGGAGCAGCCTGTGGCACCAGCTCCTAAGGCCTGTCTCCCAGACAGGGGACTCAGACCTCTGCTCATTCAGACACACAGAGGGAGAGGCACAGGGCTGGATGGGCCCCGCCTGCAGAGAGCGGCTTTCAACTCCGGGAGCTGTGCATTGCTTTACAAATGCTTGGGACACAAGAGTCACAAAAGAGGAGAAAGGAGGCCAGGATTCAGTGACTCACACCTGTCATCCCAGCTACTGAGGAGGCTGAGATCTGAGGATTGTGGTTCAAAGCCAGCCTGGGCAGAAAGTCCCTGAGACACGTATCTCCAATTAACAAGCCTGCAGGGGATCTGTGACTCAAGTGGTGGAGCACTAACCTTGAGCAAAATAGCTCAGCATCCAGGCCCTGAGTTCAAGCCCCAGGACCAGTACATACGCGCATATGCACACACGCACGCACATGCACACACAGTCTGAATTTTCTCCCAAGGTGGTGGATGCACAGGGCAGGATTTCAGTCGCTCTCCTCCCTTTTCTCCCTGCGTATCTGAATTCCTGCAATATTCCACGTGTTCTTGAATTCATTGTGTCATTTGAAGATGGTAATTTAGTGAAAAAAAGAAAAAAAAACAAGGTCATTGCCCACAGTGGGGGTGAGGGCTGGCTTCCTCGCTGAGGAAGGGAGAAGGCGGGCAGAGAGCTGAGGATCAGAGCCTGCGGTATGGGGGGGGGGATGAGGGATGGGGTCCTCCCTCCCGCCCCCTCCCTACGCTGCAAGGAACCGGCTGGGCAGCCCGGCAGGCTGGCTTGCTCCGGCTGTGCAGTGCTCAGACAAAGCGAACACACAATCATTCATTATAACTCAATTACAGTGATTAAAGCTGGTGGCATGCAGAGGCTGAAGGGGATGTTGCCAAAAAATTTATACTCCATGTCACCAGCGGGAGATAACAGCTGACAGGCGCCGCCTCCCCTGCCATCTGCTCCCGCGGCTGCCCTAGGGCCCCGTCGCATGGTGAACCCCCCCCATGTTTGGAGGAAGAAAGGAGAGTGCCCGGATGGTTCTGATGGAGCTGGGGGCTGGGATGCCCCACATCTGGAATGGGACTGAGGGGAGACTGGTCTGTCTGGGCTGTGCCCACCATGGGATTCTGAGACTTGGGTTTCCCCAGATGTGGAAACTGAGGCACAGATGAGGAAACTGGTCTGGGACCTGAGTGGAGCGAGTCTTAGGAAATGCCCACGGATTGCAGAGTTGCAAAAGCAAGGGTGGACAGGTGGGGGCAGAAGGGTTGCCTGTGAGGGTGGGGGTGGGCAGAAGGGTGGACAGGCGGCCTTCCCACAGCCACTGTGACACCTCGGAGGATGCGGTCACATCCTGTGGTGTGCACCCCTCGGCTCTGGCTCCTGATGGTCCAGGCTGGGCCCCAGAGTAGCTGGGAGGTACCGGGAGGAGGAGAGAGCATTAACCCGAGGTCAGAGGAGGGAGGTATGACCTTCTCATCTCCACTTTATAGCTCAGCCCACCTGGGCATGGAATGCATCAACTGGGGACCCAGGGAGACATGGCAGAAATCAGCAGTCGCAGGCTAGAGCAGCCTACCCTGCCCCAGCCACAGAGCCTGGAATTCCCCATGAAGAACTGAAAGTGGAAGCTGTGCAGGGGTGAGGCCTTCCGAGGGTAAGACCAAATACAGAGAAGAGGCTAGGGGCAGGAGCAAGGCCAAGCAGGGATGAGGCCAAGTGGGTGTGGAGGGCTGAATGTAAAACCCACCAGTAGCTCAAAGCCCTGGGTTCAGTGTCAGGTTTGACTCTAGGCTGGGTGCTGGGTGCTGGGTATTCCTTTCAGTGTGCTAAGTACTGGGAACACAGGGGGTCAATTTCAGGCTGTCGGATTCCTGCCTTTAGCCATCCATGGAGCTTTTCTTCCAAGTCACTGTGCCTCAGTTTCTCCTCCTGGATTCACTCTGCCTCAGTTTCTCCTCCTGGATTCACCCAGAGTGAATGAATGTTTGGAACCCCAGGGGTCCACAGAGTGGGAATAGTGTTCTCTGTGGCTCTCATCACCCTGAAGTCCCCACCACCACCACCCCAACACCACTCTCACGCTGGCTTATCTCTCTCGGTCAGCGAAAGAAGAACTCAGGGCTCAGCTGGCGGCAACTGCTTCCGCGGGTTTTTACCAGAGGGCATCTCGGTTAAGCTAAGTGCTACCCGCTTTTCATTTAGGAACAGATAGAACATTTCCTTTTAAATATTTATATTTTCCGTCTGCAGGAAAGTTATTTAAAGAAAAAAAAAAGCCATTAAGTAAAACCATTGATGGATGGTGGGTTCTAGACCAGAGCAGACGCCATTCGAGGTTGATTTGCAAGTGACTGATTCTGTGCAAACCAGCTGGATGGCTGTGCCCGTGTTGAGAGGACGGGACCCCGAGGCCCAAACACCCGTGCCCCAGGGGGAAGCAGAAGCAGGTGAATAAAGGCCCTCAGCAAGAGGGACACCAGCCTCTCTGTGCAGGGTGAGCAGTAGCAGGCCTGAACAGGCTCTCTCCTTCCCTCTCCCCTGCCTGTCTGTTGATCCGCACATACCTGGGCAGCCCAAGCAGTTCAGCACTGAGGATCTTCAAAGGTTTGGGCCTGTCTGTGAAGAAACTAGCTCAGGGCTGCAGGGGCCATGGACTCCAGGAAGAGGGTGTCTGGAAATGCTTATTTCTCAGTGCCCAACTCCCAGTCATCTTCCAACACCCAGCTCGAATGCGGTCCCGGCACAGCCTTCCTGGTGCTTCTCCTTCTCCCCGTTCTGGGGGATCACCCGCTTCCCCTCCACTAATTGCGAACAGCACTGTTCTGTGGTTAGTGAAGCAAATGCATCCTAGGGGGTTTCAAAGCGTTTATCTCCTGCCCCATCCCCCAACTGCTCTGTCAGTATTACTGAATTAATGCATGAGTGAATGGGTTGTTGGAAATAGCTCTGGATGTTGGAGTGTCATGTGGGAATTAGGACACCAGCTCGAAAGAAACTCGGCAAGGCAAAATTCACTTCTGCAAAAAGTTGCATCATAGGCCAACATTCTGGCAAGCCAGTGCACAGAACAGGCAGTCTGCTCCCCCATTTATCCCTATTGCAACAGTCTCCCCGCCCCCACCTCTGCTCAGATTGGCTGAGCTCACATTCATAATCTGTACATGATTGGCTAGTTTGAATAGGGTAGAATGTATTAACATAGGCTATCCCTAATGCAGCAGGCCCCGCCCCTCTGCTCGGATTGGCTGAGTTCAAGTTTACAATCTGCTTATGACTGGCTAGTTTGAATAGGGTCTTCAAACCAGTTTAAGACACAGCCTTACATTTAAAAAATCCTTCCTGATCCCAAAGTAGCTCTTTCCCTTAACAAGAGCCAAGTCACCAGACCAAAGCAGGAAGTTTTAAGCAATACACTAGGATAGAAAAGAGTTTTCCTGACAGGTGGATGAGCTTGGCTTAAGGTTCTGAGCTGTTTTTCAGATTCTAGTCATTCCACGTTGCTATTTAGGGAACGGAAAGTTCATTGAAAGCATCACCTTTGAGACTCGGTCACTGCCTAGCCAGTGTGTGTGTGGTGTGGCAGGTGTTTGGTCAGGAAGCCGTGACAGAGGTGGCCATGAGTCAAGCCGGGTCTCTGTCCTCAGAAAGGTTCCGGAGACAGGCAGCAGACAGCAACTAGAAAAGGACTTGAAGTTCACCTTCATCTAGCCAGAAAGCACTCACAATGAAATCTGCTTTGATGCAGATTAGATCAGTGAGATTAAATGGTCAAAATCTGCATTCCGAATTTGAAGTATCAGCAGTTCTTAGGTTATTAATATAAATGCAACCCATGTGCGGATACACAAGCGCGTGCACACACACACACCCCTCACACACACCTTAGTTTTGCTGCTAGCTTGCAGGAAGCAAGGACAATTCCATTAGCATTAAGCACTCCTAGTACCCAGATTAGGGTCTCTAACTCCTTTCCCAGATTAAAAGGACCTAGGATGCAGAGGCAAAATGGCTGACCAAGGTCCTTACAGAAGACCTGCAGTGATCTTTCAACAGAAAGCAATGATGTTAGCCAAGGTGACAAGGGGGCATTTCAAAAGATTTGAGGGTCATATCAAGGCTCCCCAGTAAGTTGAGAAAGACACTCAACTGACCCTTATGGGATCCACGTAAATCTGCATGTTCAAAATTATGTCTTAAGGAAAGTCTTGCTGGTCCACTCCTGAAGGTACTAAGGAACTCACTTATTGGCTTTAACTCTGGCGAATACAGCAAATAATAAATAATTCAAGCATGTATTGTGTCCTTCCCACCCAGGCCTCTTCAAGGCCACCAGGGCAGAGGGGAACAGAATCTCCACAGAAAGTCGATGGAAAAGAAATAGCACAGACATCAGCTTCTTGTTTTGTCATCCCAATGAGTTCAGCCACTGGCCGAACTCCAGCGTTGTCTGTCTCTGGCTCTCATTTGCCTTTTTGATCTTTATTCCCTCCTGAGTCTCTCTCTTCTGCAGTTACCCTGGATTCCAGAAATGGCAAGAGTGACCGATAAACATCTTTATGACAGAACAAATCCCTCCTGGGGACCAGAGTGCATCTTGGGAAGCAGACTGCTCCCCTGGAGACCATGACCAATGTGACCCCTGGCCTGGTCATCTGACCCGCTGTGTCAGCCAGGCAAACCTCCAACCCCAACCACTGTTTCCCCTTCATACAAACTCTTACAAACCACAAACCTGGGGCTCCTGAAGCTCTGCTTTTCACCAAGATGACTGAAGCAGCTCAGGCTCCCTTGTTTGTCCCTGACCTCCGCCCATCTTTGATTGGCATACTGGACTGGATGGCCTTGTCCCATCCCCCCAGGCCCCTGGGACCTGGGGCTTTGCCTCTTGGTAATAAATACTGGGAAAACAGCTAGGAGAAAGCACACTTTGTGAATGTCAGCCACTTACAGCAAGTTAGACCCTAGAAGAAAGACTGAACAATGTGGAATGACTCATTCCAGGAGCGTTTTCTTAGCTCTCAGATCTGGGCCATTATTGGCTACTATTTATCACTAATGAGGCAAAAAAAAAAAGGCAGATGGGCACTGGTGGATCATGCCTATAATCCTAGCTACTCAGGAAGCTGAGATCTGAGGATCACAGTTCGAAGCCAGCAGCTACCAGAAAGCAGGAAGTGGCACTGTGGCTCAAGGTGGTAGAGCACAAAAGAGCTCAGGAAAAAAAAAAAAAAAAAAAGAGCTCAGGAATAGTACCCAGGCCAGTCCTGAGGTCAAGCTGCATGACACGGCGGGGGGGGGGGGGGGAACGGGGGGAGAGAGAGAGAGAGAGAGAGAGAAATTTGAACGTATAGACTTCGTAGATTGAGCCCCTGTGGGTCTGTCTCCAATAAGGTGCATTAGACCTCATTCTTATTTCTTGGCTGTTTGAAATCTTCTGGGCTCTTCTGGGCTTATCCCATTTGCTTTTGATGGGGGAATTTTGAAATTTCGCAGGAACTGTGGCACCAAATAGTAAGACATGCAAGGTATGGTAAAAGCCAGGGTGTCTGGGAAAGGTCCATTGGAATGCATCTAACAACGGAAGATGCAGTTTGTAATTGCATTAGGAAGCCCTGTGGTGAGGGTTCTAAATGACGGATCTAATCATAGCTAGGGAAAAGATAATATGGTATTACAATTCAGTATAGCCTACAAGGAAAGTGGCCCCTGAATGGTTTGCTGCATTTGTCTCTTACCTTGCAGTAGGAATTTTTGTGTCAAAAATCAGGGAAATGGGCCGAGATGCCTGGTCCCCATCTTTCCAACAATGACAATGATTAAACAATTAAAACTCCCCCTCCTGCCTTCTGAGGCTTGTATGTGTCCTGCATAGATAGAAAAGTCCATGAAACCACATTATCCCAGGGAAGATGGGTGTGGTGATGTACTCCTGTAACCCCAGCAATGGCATAGGAGGTCTAAAATAGGCTCAGGAGCTTGCCTGGGTGGGAGGTGAGACCCTATGCTAAAAACAAGATATCAGGGCTGGAGGCCTAGCTCAGCAAGCATGAGGCCCTGAGTTCAAACCCCAGTATTGCCAAAAAAAAATCCTTTTCTGCCTTCCCACCATTACTTTTTCTGCTTTATTTTGGGAGCAATTGGCCAGATCTAGTTTGCTGGGGACCCTAGTAGCCCCTGAGTTGAACGAATGGTTGAAGGAATCTGCATAATGATGATCAGTGACCTCTAACAGACAAAAGGAGAAACATTTAATACTGTGTGCTTCCTAATGAATCGAGGGTGTATTCTTGCCAGCCCCCCAAATCAAGCCTGGATCTAATCAAGCTCCAGGATCTAACCACAATTTAGCAATCAGCTGAATTCAGGTTATGTGGAGCTCTAAGGATGTATAATTTGGTTTCTTCAATAAATAAATGTGGTGTGTGTGTGGATGAGAGAGAGAGAGAGAGAGGGAGAGGGAGAGGGAGAGAGGGAGGGAGGGAGTAAAAGAAAGAGAGAAAGGGAGGGAGAGACAAAAATAGAGAAAGAGACACCATGAGAACATAACATTATGCTTCATTGCTCTGAATAGACCTTACTTGGCTTCTAATTCAAATAAACTTTTTTTTTAATGGGACAAGAGGGAAAGTTAGAAAACTTAAGACTATAGATTGGATACATGAGGATATTAGAAATTGGTGTTCAGTGGTTTCATGGTGTTAGGGTTGTATTTTCAAGGTAGAGTTTACCTTTTGGTCATAGTAAAGTATTGACTAACCCCGTAATGAAACGTCTAGAATCTATGGAGCCGGGCAAGAGGAGGTAACACAAGACTCCCCACCTCTGGACTGACAAGTGGTGAAGGCAGCTGCCAGGCACAAGGGAAATTCATCACCCTGATCTGTCTGCCTTGGATCTGTTTAGCATTTTTCACAATGAAAAGCTAAACACATCTAACCATGATGTCTCTGTGTGGGGTCTCAGCCCCCTGCAGTCCGACCTCAGCCTCAAAACACCTGGGAAGGCTCAGCTTTCCACCTTCTCTTTTGGTCTTTATTAGGGACAATTAAATGTACCAGAGTTTTGCTGCCATTTTCTATACACGTATATAAGTACTTTGACCAAATTCAACCTCCCTCCCTCCCTTCCTTTTTTTGTGCTGGTCCTAGAGCTTGAACTGAGATCCTGGGCCCTCAGAGTTTCTTTTGCTCAAGGATAGTCCTCTACTTACCACTTGTGAGGCAAACCCCTCCCCTCCAAAAACACACACACACAAAAACAAAAAACAAGCAGTTGGGTACTGATGGCTCATGCCTATAATCCTAGCTACTCAGGAGGCTGAGGATCATGGTTCAAAGCCAGCCCAGGCAGGAAAGTCCATGAGATTCTTCTCTCTAATCAACTACCAGAAAACTGGAATTGGCACTATGGTTCAAGGTGGTAGAGCACTAGCCTTGAGCAAAAGAGCTCAGGGATAGCACCTAGACCAGCCCTGAGGTCAAGCCCCATGACAAAAAGAAACAAAAATGAATTTGAGCAGACTTTTTAGATTGAGCCCCTGTGGGTTGAACTACATACAGTTCTACTTTCAGCTTTCCCTCTCTCCCTCCCTTCCTACTATCCTTCCTTCCTTCCTTCCCTCTCTCTTTCCCTCTCTCCCTTTCTTTGTGAACTCAGGGTCTGGGCACCATTCCTAAGCTGTTTTTGCTCAAGGCCAGCACTCTCCTGGGCCACAGTTACCTTACCACCTTTTTTGGTGGTTAATTAAAGAGTCTCACAGACTTTCCTGCCTGGACTCACTTTGAACCAGAATCCTCAGCTCTCAGGCCCCTGAGATGCTGGGATTACAGAATGAACCATCAGTTTGGCTCATGTCACGCTATCATTTCTTTTTTGGACGAGGTTCTACATTTTAGCAAACACACTTGTCAATGTCACACAATATAACGATCTTTAGTTCTGTTCATTTTCTTACTTATGACACTCATCCTTTACTTCTAAAGAATATTCTATTGAGCAAATGCACTGCATTGTTTGTTTGTTTGTTTTATCCAGTCATTAGTTTGGGGCACCTAGGCTGATTCCAGTTGGGCTGTGTTTTGTTTTGCAGTGAACATGGGTGTGCAAGTGTCTCTATTGTGTACAACTCCCATTCACAATATCCATTTTGGATATGGGCCCAAGCACGACACTGCCCAGCCCTACACCAGTGTCCACTGTGAATGAATCATTCACATTCCCACCAACAGCATGAGGGCCTTCCCCACCTGTCCTGCCAGATCTGCTGTCATCCTCTTGTTGATGCCCATTCCAGAGTTCTGGTCTGCACTTCCTTTAAGCCTAAGGATGGAAGAACATTTTCTCCTATAGTTATCTGCCATTTGTAGTTCTTCAAAGAACTAGTTGTTCCATTTGCCCACTTATTCATTGGTTCTTGGTTCTTTTTTTTTGTGTGTGTGTGTGTAAGCTCTTTGTATACTTTGCACATTCATCTTCTGTTTGATGAATGGCTGGCAAAGGTTTTCTCTTATTCTTTGGGCTGTGTCTTTTCTTGGATGCATAGAAGCTGTTAGATACGATACAATCCCATTTGCCACTGGCTCTCATTTCCTGAAAAACTGCATCCTATTTGTAAGGGTGGGAAGAGCCAGGACTGGATTTGGGGAGGTCCTGTGGCATGCATGGCCCAGGTGGTGCCATGGCTCAGGTAATGCTGTGGTTGGTGAGTCTTTTCTTTGCCATTGGGCTTGTCACCTCCTACCCAATTTGTCTTGAAGAATCCCAGTAGAGGGACTCCTGATTGAGTCTTAATCGTGCTGGCTTGCCCTTCTTTTCCTTCCCAAAATCTTTATGAAGATTTCCCAGGCCATTGCTAGTGGCTCACACGCCTGTCATCCTAGCTATTCTGGAGGCTGAGATCTGAGGATCACAGTTCAAAGCCAGCCTGGGCAGGAAAAGTCCATGAGGCTTTTATCTTTAATAAACTATCCCTCCCCCCCGCAAAAAAAAAAAGCCCGAAGTGGAGCTGTGGTTCAAATGGTAGAACTCTAGGCTTGAATTAAAAAGCTCAGGGACAGTGCCTAGGCCTCGAATTCAAGTTCCAAGACTGGCCCAGAAAAGAACCTGGGTGCTGGTGGCACCTAGCTACTTAGGAGGCTGAGGATCTGAGGATCATGGCTCAAAGCCAGACTGGGCAGGAAAATCCAAAAGACTCTTACTTCCAATTAATCACAGAAAGAGCTGGAAGTGAGGCTGTCGCTTAAGTGGTGGAGTGCTAGCCTTGAGCAAAAGGAGCCTAGAGACAGTGATCAGGCCGAGTTAAAGTCTCAGGACTGACATTGGGCAATCAGCATTTTCAAGCTCCTGACTTCCCCGTCAGAGGATGCTGAGGGCGGGGAGGAGGGGGACCATGGCTGGGCAGTGGTTGGGGCAGGGAGATCAGGGGGAAGGCACTGAGAGGCACCTGTGCCAGAGGCCTGGTGAGCTTGGGTTGAGGACAATAGGACCTGTGCCCCCTGCGAGGTTCTTGCTCTCCAGCTTCTGAGGTGCTGCCTCAGACATGGGAAGAGACTGCAGCCTTGTGAACTCAGACACACCTGCAAGAGTCCTCACCCCCCACCTCGACCTTGTGAACATGCAGGACACAACCGCAAGGGTGCGTTCACCCCTCCCCCACCCACTGGGAACCCAGGAGCCCCAACTTCAACAAGCCACTGCCCTAATGGGCAGCCCCAGCCCTGGCACACTGGCCTATAGCCCTGGCTGGAGAATGGGGAGGCCAAAGGTTGTGGCCTCAGGTGGGTGCCCTCCCATGGCACCCAAGTCTGGTCCCCTCGCCACCTTAAAGGACTCTCTGAATCAACAGCTGCCCCAAGACCAGCATAAAGGCTGTGTTTCAATTCTCATTGTTTCCTGTCAAGGCAACTGCTTGGGATGACCAGTATAGACAAGGGGGTAGAAGGCATCACCAGGGGCAAAGTTCCAGAGCAGGGGAGCCAGCCCCAAGTTTCTGTGACCTCCAAACCTCCCCGCTCTCCCTGAGGCCTGACCTCCCCTTCCCCCCACCCCCCTGTTGCACGGTGCTTGGACTGGACAGGTACTGTGGGCTAGCTCAGGCCCGGGAAGCCCTGCCCTCCCCTCCTCAGCCCTACACCATGGGGCTTGGCAGGGAAGAACTTGTCTCATGGCTGTGGTGAGAGAGGGAGGCTTTGGGGCTCCCTGATACCAGGCTGGGAAAGGGGCGGGGCGGGGGGGGGGCAGGGAGAGAAAGGCAATTAAAACACAACAACCAAGCCAACCTTTTAAATAGCAACTTTTAAAAATATAAAAACAGCTCATTACAACGACTTTTTTTTTTCTTTTCAGGAATAATGTTCTCCTACCCTCGCCCTTCCTTCTAGAGTCTTCACAAGGGATCCAGGGTGACAGCATGGCAGAGTCCGGATGCCCCACGCCCTCCTCACCCAGGCTGGCTCCAGTCCCCACTGAGTCTCGGTGGTGCCTGCTGGGCGCAGCGGCTCAGCCCTGAGCAGCACAGGTGGGCAGGGCAGGTTCCCAGATGCCCTTTCTTCCTTCTCGCCAGACCAAACCCCCACTATAAAACAATCCATAAAAATGCGGTATAAAAATTCTCTTCCATATGCTACATCCGTGGAGACCCGCCATCGGGACAAACACACCCTTTAGCTTCTCTTAAGAAAACAAAACAAAACCAGACCCAAACACAAACCAACAAAATCCCAACACTTCACATTCGGTGTTACCAAGCGGTACTGGCATCTGGTGTCACCTGCCTGGGACCAGAGAGAGATGAAAGCTGCAAGGGTCCAGGCTGTGTCCCCCACATTGCAGCCCCATGACTCACCCTAAGAGGTGATGGGTGGGGGGGGAGGGGGCGCGGTCATCTTGAAGACCCACAATCCAGGGGTTTCTCCTCCTCAAGGGATAGGAAAGGCAGGCAAGGGGAGAAGCCATTTTGTAAAAGGACGTCACTTCTAATTCTTTTTTTTTTTTTTTTTATTCAAAAAGTAAAAGAAAAAAAAAAAAACAACAACGAAACAAGAAAGCACCCGCACCAGTTGCAGTTTCCTCTGGCAGCTCCCTGAGCTGAGTTACTAGAAGTTTCTCTCTCTCCTGTGGTCCTTTTTCAGGCTGCCCTGTTAGAACCATCTCTCTTACCACAATGACTGGATATGCACCAAAGGGAAATATGGACCCAGGACAGAGAGGTGGGGGGGGTGGGGGGACAAAGAGAAAGAGAGTAAGGGCGGGGGGAGGGAGGGGACAGAGAGACAAAGACAGGCCGGAGAGGCTGGAGGTGGACAGCACACAGATGTTAAGGAAAAGCCCAGCTGCGGCCAGGCCCGCCCATCTCAGCACTGTCTGTCAATCACTCATCCGGACATGCGTGGATGCCATGAGTCATATCAAGGCAGGCTGCCCCCCAAACTCAGGACTTTTCTCCCTACTCGCCTCCCTCTGTCCGTTGCTCTCCGGCCCCAACTACCTTTCTGAGATGGGAACTTCTGTTTTTAAAAGAGAAAGAGGAGAGAGAGAGAGAGAGAGAGAAAGAGAGAGAGAGAGAGAAGAAAAGCCACCATGAGAGTGGGCTACAAATACAGCAGGCAACGGAGGCACGAGCTTCTGGCGAGGCCGCCCCCTCCCCCGGCCACGCGGCACTAGGAGTCTGTGTCTGTTATTTACATTTTCACAAGCCTGTGCTCTGTACAATGGGGAACAAGATCTTCCCCTTCCTCCCTCCCCCCCACAGCACTGTGGTCAGCTCCAGTGTCCTGGACCCCAGGGTCAGTAGAAAGGGGGAGGAAGAGACAGAGACGCATGAGGGTGTCTGTGGGGAACTGGAGCCAAGGCCTCCAAAATAAATCTATTTGTAGCATCTGCCAGCACTGTTAAGGGGAAGAGGAGAAAATCCTGCAGCCAGGCGCCCAGCCCCACGTGGGGTGCATGCTTCTCTGCCTGCCGGCGCACCCCAAACTTGCCGCTCACGGCATCTTCAGTTCCTGCCAGAGCCACGCTTGTGTCTCCCAGAGTCAGAGTCCTTGTTCAGTAGATGACCTCATAAACTGTGGCCTTCTTGTCACCAGAGCCTGTTACAATGTATTTGTCATCTGCCGAAATGTCACAGCTCAACACGGAGGAGGATTCTTTCGACTGTTGGAGGGAGACAGAGAGAGAGGAGAAATTCATTCTCCATGTCCTCCACGACCCAGCAGCAGCTCAGTCCTGGGGCCCAGTCCCCACCAAACCAACTAGGGACGAGAGGGGAAAGGGGGGATTGTAGTTCAAGCTCCCCTGAAGAAAAGGTTGATTTCAACAGAATATAGTTCATCGCCAGGCCCTGTTTATAAGCAAGAAGGTTCAGTCTGAGCTATAGCAGCATCAGGTGCTCCATGTCAGCCTTGTAAGTCAGGACGGATACCCGGGCTCAGAAAGGGACATGTGTGACATACAGGATACCAGACATGTCAGCGCTAAGGAGCTCCTGTATGAGCATGCGTGTACATGTGTGTCAGGGTATGCATATGAGAGGAAGCAGTGGTATATGCTCCCCACCCCCGCCAATCATGTCAGTAGCCACGCCCCCTCCTGTTCTTCCTCACCCTGAACCAATCAGAACAGGCGGTCTGGCAGTGAAGCCTCTCTGGACACTTAGGTGCCACGCCTACCTTCCACAGGGCCCAGAGAGCCCTTGTGTGACCTTGCCCTTGCTTTCCTGGTCCCAGGTGAGGCTCTTAGGGGTCAGCGGCCATCAGCAAAATATAGCATGTCATGCTACAGCCCCCACCCCACCCCCAAAGCCCTCTCTGGATGACCCATTCTGGGTCTCCATCATGTAAGCAGAGAAGGGGACCAGGCAGGTCTGCTCTCCACCCCTAGCCCCAGGGACTACATCCTAAAGAGCAGGAAGTGGGGTGCGGGATGACAGGTGGGTGGGGAGCAGGGTGGCAGGTGGACGGGGTGCCGGCGCACCTGGAAGATGCTGGCCCCGTACGGTGTCCGCCAGGCGTTGAGGAGGTTGTCTTTCCCAGTGCTCACGAACCATTTGCCTGCAGACAGAGCAGAGCCCGCTTAGGCCTCGGCCCTGGCCCTCTACAGCAGTACAGGCCCTAGACTTGGCTGCCACAAGTACCTGAGGCTGGCTGTGGGGCTTACCGTAGTGTTCCACTTGCTTTTTACCAGTGAGACAGGTGGACACTCAAGAGAATGCTTTTGTCTCCCATACAGGGGAGGTGCAGAAGGGCCGGGATGGGAAAAGACAAGACCTGCACTTCACACTCCCAGCAGGAGACATCAGAAACAGTGCATCCCAGCTGGGGACAGTAATGGGCAGGCACCTTCCTCCAGGTGTGGGTGCGCGGCAGGGCCCTGGGTTACCAGGCCAGCGCCTCCCTCCCCCAAACCACGTGAAGGGCCCCAGTTGGTGCTCTTCTCAGCCACAGAGATAAACCTACTTGGATTCAGGGAGGGAGAGCCAACTTTGTGCCTTTACAGGTGGTAGAAGGGGAGCAGGCTGCAAGATGGCAAGACCTGCGGCCCTGAGCCCTCCAGCCCCCTGCCCGCACCCCTGCTCCCAGGAGCCACCTGAGCAGTTACCCAGGATGGGCTCTAGTGTCCTGAGAGCCCAGTGGCCCTGGGGTGATAGGTGTGTGTGTGTACACACATGCACAAGATCCACGGGGCCAATCACTCCTGATTCCTCACTACGCTGCTACCAGGGGGTCCCGGCCCACTTCCCATACCAGGTCCCGCTGGCTCACCACAGCAGGCAAACTTGAGGGACAGCACGCAGCTCTCATGCAGGTGCAGCTGGTACTTGTCTGGCTTGGTGTGGTGCAGCACTTCCACATTGCTGCTCTCCATGCCCACAGCCAGCCACTCCCCGGTGGGGCAGTACCCCAGAGAGAAGATCTGTGGGCACATACACAGCTCAGTGTCCTCAGCAGTGGGGCCCGATGCTCAGGTGCCCGGCTCAGGCCCTCCTCATCCCATCATCTAGGCACCCTGGTGGGTCAGAGGACCCCAGACCACATCTGCCTCTGTGACCCCGATCCCTCCTTAAAACAAAGGTGAGAAATGAAAATAACAAATGGTGACGCCTGGCCTTCACTGAAGTCCAGGCCGGGCCAAGGCTGGCAGAATGTGCTCACTCCAGAGCTGGGCAGGAGCCCTCAATGTCTCCATCCCACCATAAGGAAAGTAGATGTGAAGTCCCCCCCAGCCCCAAACAGGCCAAGTGCCCAACTCCAGGCCTCGCTTCCTCCACAGCACTGCGGCCCCTTCCAGGAGGCCTTCCTAGACTGGTCCACGAGGGCCCGGTGTGGAGGACCCCCGTGAGGGCCCGGTGTGGCCGGGAGCGCACGGATCTCCTGGGGTGCACACCTGTGAGGTGAAGTCGTGCTGCTGCAGCTGTCGACCCTCTCGCAAGTCCCAGGAGCGCACAGTGTTGTCTAGGCCTCCTGTCCACAGCTTTGTGCCATCGTGGGAGATGTCTATACAGCTGGCCCCGTCCGTGTGGCCCTGGAACTGCCTACAGGGCCACGAGGGAGGGAGAGTGAGCCCCAGGGAACCCCCACTGCCAAGCCAACATCTGTGCTCTGGAAGAGGCCCCACACCTCTCTTGCTCTGGCCTTCTCCCCCAGCCTCCTGGAGACAACCTCCAATCTCTGCCTCCACGACCCCTCGAACCAAAGCCATCTCTTCTCTTGTAGGATCCCCTCACTCAAGCCAATCTGAGCCCAGGGCCTCCTCGAGCAGAGCCATGGTTCTGGAGAAGGGCCAGGCCGCCAGAACAAGGCGGGGGACCTCCTCCTCGCGCACCTCACCTGACCAGCGTCTGGTTGTGCAGGTCCCAGACAGCAATGTTGCCGTCGCTGCAGCAGGAGAAGCAGACTTTGGCGTCAGGGCTGATGGCCAGGGCATAGCAGGCGGGCGCGGAGGAGGTCAGCTCGGCCTTGATGCGGGGCGTGGGCGAGGCCAGGTCCCAGATGGTGAGCGTGCTGGCTTCACCGCCCACGATGAGTGTGCGCCCGTCCGGCAGCAGCTTGCATGAGCGGATGTAGTTGTCCCTGTTCTGGAGGGAGACGCGCGGAGTTAAACACAGCCCACTCTGGCCACTGGTGGCCAACACTACCCAGCTCACGCAGAGCTGTGCCAGGTGGTCCCAGTTCACGGGGTCCAGGCTGCCCGCCCTGCTCTGCCTGCAGCTGTGGGTGGGGGCGCTCACCAGGCAATCGAGCTGGGAGATGGGGCTCTTGCTGCCCGGCTGGCTGATGTCCCAGATCTTCACACAGCCCTTGCCCCCCGTGTAGACATGCCGGGTGGGATTGCTGATGGTCACGGCGCACACTACCTCCCCGTGACTCAGGGTGTTGATCTGCCGGGCGTGCCTGGGGATGCCGGGGCCTGCCAGGGCATCGTGGGGGAAGGGCACCGGCTGGATCTGCCCATCAGCGCTCACGTGGAATGAGTATGCTCTGAAAAGGGGAAGGCGGTCACCCCTGGCACCCAGCGCCAGTACACGGCCCTGAACGGCTGCCCTGCCCACCCCCCCCACCCCGCGGCCCTCACTGTGGAACTCCTGTAAATCCTGGAAGCCCATCCAAGGATGGCTTCACATCCCAGCCTTGAATTTCACTCCATTTATATGTATAGAAATAATATGCATGTTATATACAAATACATATATGTTTATGTAATTATATATAATAAACGTATAGATAGACGTTACATATACTAAACACACACACGTGCTAGCCCTGGACAAGTCTCCAGCTAAGTGCCAGCCCTTCCTTGCCTGGGAGCCAATGAGTGAGGGAGGGCAGCCTGCCCAGCCCACCGACAGCTGTCAGGGTCGGGGGACAGCATAGTGTGTATGTGTGTGTGTGTGGGCAGGATACAGTGGGGTTTCCACATGAAGTCAAGATTCTCCACGCCTATCTGAGTACCACCTGCATGTTCAACCTTTTCCCTCTGCAGGGAGCCCTGGCCCTGGGGGCAGGGAAGGGCTGTGACTTGTACAGCCGTGGGTCTGTCCACAGGCAGCAACTTTGGGCCCACCTTTTTCCCCCCGCAATCAATAAGCAGGGACTTGGGGCTCCCCGAGCTGATCATGACTGCACCCCTCCAGGGCCAGGCACTGTCCCAAGGGATGAAGCCCATGGTGAGGGGAATGGCGGAGGGTGGGGGGAGGCTCCTCTCTGCTGCCCCACAGACAAGAAAGCCAGGCTTACGGTTTCCCTCCGGGAATAGTGGCGAGGCTGGAAGGCAGGCCCGTGGCCCGCATGGGGGGGTGAGGGTCGAAACCAACCTGCAAGGAAAGTCAAGGGGCCCTCAGTAAGCCCCCACAGAGCCCATCCCGTCCCCACCCTCTGGGCACAGCACTGGTTGGAATACTCCAAGCCCCCTGCTCTAAATGGTGGCAGGGACTGGGTAGGGGGGCAATCCAGACCCCCAGCTCTGACTTGGTATCTGCCCAGCCACCCTGGAGTGGGGACTCCCCTTGATATAGAAAGCTTGGGGAGAAACTGTCCTGGGAAGGGGCCTCCCACCAGCCCCAACTCTAATGGTTATCCAGTTACTGATGCATCTGCCAAGCAGAGCCAAGCAGGAGGGGCACTGGGAGGCGGCCTTGCACATGGACCTCCAGAAACCGGCAGGAGGATGCAGGGCGGCCATCCCCTCTTGTCTGCCCTTCTGGCCAAGTCTGGACTCAGATAAAACTCCTCCCAGAAGGATATCAATCTGGCCCACCTTCCCAAGGACCCTGTCAACATGCGTGGACCATCTGACCCCACCACAGACCCCCTGTCTAACCCCACCAAGCTCGGAACTCTCCATCCAATCCCCTCTCCCCCCTCCAAAAAAGGAGCCAAAAGGTCTACGTACAGCTCCAAAGCTCACCATTGGTGACCGGCCATAGGCAGCGGCGGCAGCGGCGGCCGCACTCATCTGGGGTGGGATGTTGTGGAGGCTGGCGTAGGCACTGGGGCTGGTGAGGGAGCCGTTCATCTCGTGGTGGCTCATCATGGCAAAGGGGGCGGCGTAGGAGCCGGTGATGGAGATGGGGGCGCGCAGGGCAGAGGCTGGGGGGGGGAGGGAGAAATCAGCGGGAGGGCGAGGAAGGGGCCCATAACTGTACCCCCTAAGGCTGCCACTTCTCTCAGGCAATGACTCCCACCCCACCCCACTGGGTCCCTGCCCGTGGAGCCCAGGCTGCAAAGCAGGGTGGGGATGTCTAGAGGTGGATTATTCACAGCCATAGCCTGGGGTGCCTGGCCTGTCTGAGGCATCTGATGATGTCTCTCCTCTCCATCCGCCAGGGCCCCAGCTCGGCTGCCCTCCCCCGTGCCCTGGGCCAATCCTACGGCTCTAGCCTGCACTGGGTTTCTCCCTTCCCGCTCCACCCAAGTCAGCCCGGCCGTGCGGTGCCTACCCATTATACCTATGGGGTCCATGCCTGGAGGTTTACCGGGCATGGCCCGGAGCCCCGGGGTCGTGCTGGTGCCTGGCGTGGGGGCATCGTTTCTTGGCGTTGGCGTACTGGACTTGAGCCCGGGAGTGGAGGACTTGTCATTCTGAGGAAGGGAGCAACAGGGACCATTTCTTCCAAGGGCTGGGGTGCATACCATCCCACCTGGTCCCCCAGGAAACCTGGACCCCCAGGTAGCCTGAGCTGGCCCCACTTCAGGACCTTTTATGGCTCCTGTTTGGCGGAGACTCCTAGTTTTAGACGTAGCCACTGAGGCTCAGAAATATTCACTAACTAAGCCAGCGCCCGTGGTTCACGCTTGTAATCCTAGCTACTCGGGAGGCTGAGATCTGAGGACTATGGTTCAAAGCCAGCCCGGGTAGGAAAGTCTGTGAGACTCTTATCTCCAAGAAACCACTCAGAAAACCCAAAGTGGTGTTATAGCTCAAGTGGTAGAGAGCTAGCTAGCCTTGAGCAGAAGAGCTGAGGGACAGCGCCCAGGCCCAGAGTTCAAGCCCCATGACTGACCCCCCCAAAAAAGAAAAAAAGAAATGTTCACTAACTAGTGTGGAATCCACCCAGATCCGGAGTTACACCCAGCCTGTACCTGCGGCCTTGTTCTTCCTTCCTTCCCTCCCCTCTCCCCCACCTCCCCCCCCCCATGCCTTCCCTTCCTTTCCCTCCCCACCTACATGACCAAGTTCTTTGGTCTTGGAGGACGGCGTGCTGCTGGAGGAGGCCACCGAGGCAGGGCTGGCAGGGGCGTCCTTCTTTAGGCCCCGGGCCTTGTCCAGGCCGTTCTCGGGAGGAGAGTGTGCGGGGCTGACCCGGGGTGTGGCAGGGTCCTGTAAACACAGCCACGCAGGGAAGTTCGGAAAGCCCAGGGCATGCTCAAGATCCCTCTGCCCCAGGAACAGGAATGGAGAAGGGATGGATGGTGGGAAAAAGCTTGACTGACAGATGAGAGGGGACTAAGAGCCTAGGATGGGGTCAGTGACCCATCCAAGTTCAAACACAAAGACTAACAGGCTGGGAGGGGCTGGGCTTCCTATAGGAGACCTCCGCCCTGCTGGGCACAGGAGGGCAGTGGACTCTTCAGAACAGGAGACACCTCTCCCAAGCTTTTCCTAGTACCTACACTCACCAACCACAGGGGCAAAGCCCTGCTGGGTACCAAAAGGAACCACCACAGGCTACCCCAACCAGCAGCCAGCACCAGGGACATCTTACCTCATTCGAGACATCCACCACCAGATCGTCACTCTTGTCCCCATCACTGTCCTACAACCAAGAGAGCGGCCAGCGGGCCAGTGAGGCCCGACCTCCCCATCAATGCCTCCTTCATGCTCTCAAGCTGCTTCTAAGCCCAACTTCCAGAGATCTAGAACTTTCCCTGCCCCCATGCTCACTGGACAGCCTTACAGACACCCATCTATCACTGTACCCCCACATCTCACCCCTTTGTGTCTCTATTGCCCACCACGAAGCAATCTCACCACTCCATCCGAGCCCAGGGCCACGGGGCAGTCAAGTGGCCCCTGGGACTTGGGGCCAGGCTCCTGAGTGCACAGCTGTTCCCCTAACTCAGCTTGGCCATGACTTGCTAGGGCCCCCATGCTAGAACATCACATTACCATGGCCGTGGCTGGGTAGAGCTGGGGCTCATGTGGTCAAATGCCAGCTGTGAGTGAGAAAGCTAAGCGGCAGTGCCCAGGCCCTTCCTGAGTTCAAGCCCCAGTACATGTCAGCACACACACCTAAGTATTTAACATGCATCCTGTGCACATTCAGTCAAGCACTGGTGGCTCGTGCCTATAATCCTAGTTACTAGGGAGGCTAAGATCTGATAAGAGATTTCAAGCCACTCAGGGCAGGAAAGTCAGTGGGACTCCTTATCTCCAATAAACCACCCAAAATGGGGCAGAGGAGCTGTGACTTAAGTGGTAGCGCCCTAGCCACGGGCAGAAACGAACAAACAAACCCACCCTCAGGAATAGCACTCCGGTCCTAAGTTCAAGCCCCAGGATCAGCACCAAAAATATAAAAGCCCAGGGCTGAGTGGCTGATGTCTGGGGCAACCTATGGAGTGCCTGGGGCTCTCTTGGAGCTGGCTGGGATTCTGGGAGATCCCAAGGAAGATCCCCAGACCTGACAGAGGTCAGGACACCCCATCTACCCCCTCTCCTCAGTGAGTGTGAACTCCCTGGGGCCCAGCCCATACGAGCTTTAGTCTCTGCCCACAGCGTAATCTCCCCCCCACCCCCCCCCCCGAGCTAGGGCCACAGCTCAGCCACACTTTGGGCCCCCACGTCACCCTACCCAGCCCAGGTGGCCCAGGCCAGACATACGTATCGGCTCAAGCTGTCCTTCTCCTCGGCTTTCCTTTTCTTGGCTTCCATGCTGTAGTCAGCAGAGCCCCGGTGCTTCTCGCTGGCCCGGAGACTTTCTGAGGGCGACACCGAGTTATTCTGAAAGCGAACAGAGGATATGGGGTCAAAACCTCCCACGGAGGGGTCACATGACAAAGCAACCTGATGCAGGTGGCAGGAAAACACAGAGGAACAAAGCGGTGTGGGGGTCGTCTCTCTCCTGGGACTTAGGCCTGGCCCATCATTCATGGCCTCACTGGGGAGCCCTGCCCTAGCTTTGTAGCCTGGGCCCTGGAGGCGGGGAGGGTTCCAGAGAGCACACACACCCCCCCCCTCCGCCTTCTCTAGCAAGAAGGCTGCCGTGGAATAACCCCAGGGTGCTGGCTGCTTCACGGCCCCCCGTGGGGCACAGCATGGACGCAAGTGGGCATCGCCTGTGTGCACTGTGACACTTCTATGCTCAAAGCAGGGATGCGGGAGTTCAAGTATCTTAAATAAAAGATGGGTTGGAGCCCCAGGTCTCAAGCGGTGCAGGAATTCAGAGTCAGGACAGTGGGCACCAGCTGCTGCCAACGAGACCTTCAATGCCCACCCCGCTTCCCCACAGTGCATCAGAGCCTTTCCTACTCAGACAGGAAAGCCCGAGGAAGGGAAGTCAGCTGATGTAAACCAGGGTCAAAGGCCTAAAGGATTCAATGGGTCAGACCTGGAGTGAGGGGCGGGGCGAGGGATGGAGGGAGATGGACAGGAGACAATGGACCAATGGCAGAGGCCAGCGTTATGGCCAGGAGAACTGGGCATCAACTGTCCCTAAGCAGAGGGCTGTGAGCTTGACCAACAGTGCCACTTAGGTGCCAACTCGAGTCTCCTCTCTAGGAGACCATCAATTCCTCAGCGCCCTCCATTCCCAGAGCATCTGCCTTGAGTTGGGCCGGGTTCTGCATGCCAGGGGGAATGGAATGAGCAAGACCTGGTCCCTACCCTCCATGAGCTTTGAGTCTAGCTACAGGGATGGAAAAGGCCAGTGGGTCCCTGGGCCTAGCAGAGCAGAGATGCACGGTGAAATAACGGTTCAGAAGAAAACAGTGCTGAGGGCAAAGTCACTGCCTCCACCCTCCCCCCCCCACCTTCCCCCATTTTACCAGGCAGGTGGCTCAGGGAAGGAGCATGCTGGACAAGCCAGTGGGCGGTGTGGGGGAGAGAGGGAGGGAGGGGAGGGGAGGGGACGGGACTGGGGCAGGAGCCAGCCACAGAACTTAATTTCCTTTCTTAAGCCCGTTTCTGGGCAGCCCTTCTCTGCCAAGTTTCTGCCCGCAGCAAATTAAAATGGCAGAGTTATCAAGCCTTGAAGAAAAGATGGAGGTAATGGGACTACAGCTCAACCTTGCCCAAAGCTGTGCATGAGAGAGAGAGAGATAGGAGAGAGAGAGAGAGAGAGAGAGAGAGAGGATGGCACACAGCCGCAATTCAATTAGCTGCTGCAAGCACCCGCAGAAAAATCACCGTCATTTCATTTCATTTCCTCCAACGGGGGGTGGCCACCTCGTGCTTAGCAGAAATGCTTCCAGCCCCCAGGCTGCCTGCCCCTCGCAGGCAAAGGGGGGTGGGGAGATGGGAGGGGAGGGGAAGGCAGGGAAAAGGGGGAGGGGTGTGCAGCAGCAGCACAGTAAGCTCTTTCTTCTCATGCAGTCAGGCTGAAAACCCTCCCTGCTACCGGAGAGCCGTGTCAGGCATTTAGCGGCATCGATCCAGCCCGCCTCTGGCTGGCAGGCGGCCAAAAAACTAAGTATTTTTTATTGCTTGGGCTACGCAAGGAAATATGAATGAAGCCACCTCTAATTGGACTCCAGACTCACCCCTCTGGGATGGCTTCCAGCCCATCCACCCGTCTCCCTCCTGCTCTGTCCTTCCTGCTCTCAGCTCATCTGTTGACAACCTGATTTCCAAAGGCTGATTATTCTAGTCTACACCAGCCAACACCACCATCGCCATCACCTCCCCCTTCCCGCTCCCACCCCCACAGAATCTCCAGCTCCAGCCCTGAAGGCCCAGCCCAGCCTTCCTGCCGGCCCTGGCCTCAGGTTGGTCGGATTCATCCCTATTCATCCTCCAGTAGCTCTTTTCTTGTTGTCCCCCTCTGCTCTGGGCTGTGCCCTTCATGAATGTTGGTGACTTAGCTCTTAGGGGTCCCCAGGGGCTTCTAGCCTTCATCAGCCAGGGCTCAAAGCCAAAAACAAACTGAAATGAGGATGCTATGAAAGACACAGAGGCTTCTGGGGTTCAAATGCCCACTCACCTGTGGGACTGAGTCCTGTTTGGGGGATATGGTGGGGTTCTTTCTGAACAAAGCCAGCTGGGCAGGGTTAATTCCCACAGTTCACATACAGAAACAGAGAGGCCAAGAGAGCGACCTATCTCGCAAAGTTGGGGCCAGAGCTACGCTAAAAGTCCAAATCAGACTCACTGCTATCTGGACAAACTTCCTCTCTAACACCTCCAAAAAAAAAAAGCCACTTTATGATTGATTTCTCAGCTTCCTATTCAGTTCTTCAATACCTAGCCCTTCCTGGGTCCAAACAAGAGACCTGGATTTCTGATCCCATAGGCAAGGTGAAGAGTTACAGCAGCCTTGTTGCTAATGGGGAGATTTAAAACCTTAGCCCCGGAGGAGGGAGGGCGGGGAAGGGAGGGCAAATAGGATGAAGGCTGCTGTCTGGATGGTTAGCTAACTGACCTTCCAAGTCCCACATAACACAGAGGTAATAAGCAAAGCCATCCTAGCAGATTAGATGGCCCCAGATACAAGGACAGCAATGAGGAAGAACAGCTCTGCTAATAGCTGGAGGATTTTCTTATCCAGACTCCACCACGCTGGTACATAACCACCTTGGAGCCACCATGCGATCAGAAAGATTTACAACAAATCTCAGAGCTTGGCAGACACATGGGTGGCCTGGCTTTAATGCCTACTGGTGAGCACTTTCTTAAGCCAAGTAAAAGCTCAGAGCAGGGAGAAAGAAACCTGGGGCCTCTGAAGGAAAAGGATTCAGGACCAGAAGGTAGTCAGGCATCCACCTTGCAGGGTAGGGAAGAGCCGCAGCCAGGGGTGGGGGGAACCTGGGGTCCTTAACTCTGGCTCAGCCCCAGTGGTTCCACAAAGTCCTTTGGAAGAGGCAGGGCTGGTCAGCTGGTCATTTCCTAGGACACGGAATCTGGGATCACTTAGCCAAGCTCTTCCTGTGACAAATGCCTAGAGCACTTCCATAATAAAGGCCCATGCTCAACAGGTGACCATAACCAGCCCCCTCCCACCACGGCCAACAGACAAGCGAAGTAGTTCTGAGAAGACATAAACCAACATCACAGAGTTCAGCTTCGATCCACAGAGCAGAACAGAGGACCAGTCTCCACCCTATTGACCCTGAGGCTGGCTGTGGACCCACAGGCTGATACCAGCCCACAGCTGAGAGCCAGATCTCAACCTGCGCCCAAGCCCACCCCACAGGGCCCAGAACCACACACTCACCGCGCTCGAGTCTCTCTCTTTGGGGAAAGAATCGAAGAGAGCAGCAGGAGGGTCCGATCCCCAGGGGAAAAAGAGGAAGAACAGGCAGAGGTCAGAGGTCAGTTTTAGCACAGCTGGTTTTGTGATTTGCTAACATGTCAATGGGGCAGAAGGCAATGTCTCTGCCACTACCAGGTGACAACGGCTCTCTATGGATCTTAACCACCCCAGTTGTAGTGCACCTTGGTTCTAGCACACCCCTAGATTCCAGCACGGCCCCCATTCCAGTGCCCAGAGTGAGAACTAGGAGTTAAGAACATTTTTGCTCCTACCTGCCCCCCCCCAAAAAAAAGGGACAGAATTTGGGGGTGGATTTTGTTTTCCTCTTCTGAATTACCACCATTCTGTTTCTTTGCCAAGAAGCCCCCAGAAGCTGGAATCTCTGATTATCTGCTCAACTACACATGAGCCCACACCTCCTCGCCCGTGGCCCAGGGACACCATGGGACACAAAGCTTGCCCACCAGCTCCTGCTCAGGGCAGGCGGGCTCCGCCCCAAGCCTCTTGCCCAGGGCTCCACAGTGTCAGCCTGTGCAGTCTTGCAGTGAGCCAGGTCCTCTGTCTTCTACATGCAGCAGCCCCCCACCCCAATCTGAACTCCTGTGGTGTCCTGGGCCCCATGGGAGGGCTAGCTCATCGCTGTCACAAGCATGCCAGCATGCACAAGGCACCTCAAACCAAAGGCAGAAACTGCTAACTTGTCCTTTCTATGCTAGTGAGAACTACATACTTAGAAAAACCTGACCCTCAAGATGGGTGAGGGCATTTTCTAGAGGGCAGGACTTGAGAGGCTGGCATTGACTCCTCCCGTGTGTGTGTGGGGGGGGGGCATGCGCACGTGTGCAAGCGCATGCATTCACGCATGCGTGTGTGCTGGTCCTGAGGCTTGAACTCCGGGCCTAGGCCTTGTCCCTAAACTTCTTTGCTCAAGGCTGGTACTACTCTACCACGTGAGCCACAGCGCCACTTCCAGCTTTTTGGTGGTGAATTGGAGCGCTCCAGACTTCCTTGCCTGGGCTGGCTTTGAACCGCGATCCTCAGATCAGTAAATGGCTCCCAGTCTCTAGCTAACTTCTGGCAGCAGCATGTACTTTGTTCCCCTGGTGCACACCTGGCCTCCCAATCCCCTCCCAGCCCTGCCCCACCCTTGAGCCTCACCTCTGTGGTCCAGTTCATGATGGCTCTTCTCATCCTTCACGGCAAGATGGGCCTGGCTGCCCAGGGCGCCGAGGGCCAGCAGCCCGGCACTGCCCCCAGTCACCGGGGGTATCCCAGGAGGCTGGAGGCCTGACGGGTGGGGTGGCAGCTGGACCGGGGGGCCGTGCGTGGCGTGGGACAGGTGCTGGGCCTGGAGCTGCTGCTGCTGTGGTGAAGGTGGTGGTGAGGACAAAGGTGACCCCTCCCTCCCCTCCCCCTCCATCAGGGAGCAGGGCAGAAGCAGGGGGAAATGCACCCCCAGACCATGCCCCCAGCTCAGCCCACAGGCACGGCTTGCTCAAAGTCCAAGGGCAGAGAGCAATTCAGACACAGGATTTGTGTCTTCAAGCACCCCACCCACCTGCCTCCAGCCAGAACAGATGTCCCCAACCCCAGGGTTGGCTTGAAGAGTTGGGGCAGGGCAAGCCATTAGCAGGAAAATGTCAGAAGCAAGATGAGCCCAGGGCCAGTCAGAGTGGAAAACGGGGCATCGGGAAGAGCAGACCCTTCGGGACCGGAAAGAACAGGGGCTGAGTCCCAGCTCTGGTCCTTATTGGCCAGGTGGCCTTGGGCTGGTACAAATCAGCCTCCTGAGCCTTAAACACTGACAGCAGAGGAATCCGACAAAGGAGCACTCACTCTCAGGATGGTGGCTAGAATCTTTGGGGGTTACCAAGGGTTCCCAGCTGTTCTAACAATCTGACATCCCTTCCCTCCACAGGCTTCAGGGCTCCTAAGCCTCTAGGATCAGAATGTCTCAGAATGCCCCAGTGATGGCCAAGCCTGTGCCTGGAAGCGTGGCATCATGGGACATGCTGGTCTCTACTTCTGCACACAACCTTCTTCCTAACAAGCACCAAGAGAAGGTATCCAAGACTCAACGGATGCCTGCCTGCTTTCCGGAGAGATGGATTACTCAGCTAAAGAAGTGGGATCCGGATTCAAATGTGACAACTCCCACCTGAAGTAGGTGTTCCTCAGAAGCAATCCAGGCAAGAGGAGTTGATGGGGTAACAGACAGCAAAGACCCCATCCTGACTGAGGGACTGCCCTTCCCCCATCCCGCACCAAGTTAGCCCTTTGGGGCTCCCAGTCCCAAAGGGCTCCATCTCTCCACTCTGAGATGAGCATTCAAGACCAGCAGGGAGCCACTGGTACCCACTCTAAGCACCTCACTGAGGCTGGTGGTGGGCATGGACTTCATCTGCCAAAAAAGGCCAAGCTGAGCCATGGTAGCTTCAGGAGCTGGCATTACCAGAGCCCTAGGTACCCTGCACATTTTGGGCCAAGGAGCCCAGACTCTGCTCACTAGGGGCTTAATTGCAATGCTCCTCTTTTAAAGAAAGCCTAATTAAGAAATGTCTTCTTGCACAAATACATGCTCACCATTAAAAAGTGGGTATGTGTGCGTGCGTGCACGCACGCAAGTATTAAGGCTTGAACTCAGGGCCTAGGCACTATCTCTTGGCTTTTTCATTCAAGGCTAGCACTCGACTACTTGAGCTATAACTTTACTTCTGGCTTTGCTGGTCTATCAGCGATAGACTCTCATGGACCTTCGTGCCAGGACTGGCTTTGAACCACAATCCTCCAATCTCAGCAACCTGAGTAGCTAGGATGACAGGGGTGAACCACAAGCACCTGGCTTAAAAGAAATGTTCTGAAGAAATCAACTTGTCTTCCTGGGGAGCCACTTAGCATTTCCTGTTGTGGTTGGACTGCGTGACCTCATCCAGATTCCGGGTGCAGTCAAGTCTCTCGTGGGTCCCACTCTACTTCTAAGCCCATTGCTAGGAAGCTCCTGGATTCTGTTGCTGGCAATGATCCAGTAAAATCCCCAGAGAGCGAAGACGAAAGTACAAAGTCCAGTTTCACAACGCAGAGCCAAAAAAGACCTCAAGGAAGACACGGAAGGAGGAAGGGCAAGATGGCTCCCAAGACTCAGCTCCACTGGAGGCAGATGAGGCGAGCTCTTCCCATGAATGATTCTGGGTCTCAACCCAGAGCTCATGGACTGCTGGTACTCAAGGGAGACCTCCAATGCCACTTCTTGGGGATGCTGTCCACCTCCGGGTCAGAACGTGGGGTCTGTCATTTCTAAGAGTTCTAACAGCTCAGACTCTGGAGGAGCAAGAGAGTTCCAGGTGAGGCTTCCTGCTCTAGCCTGTATCCACCATGAGTCCCCCCGCAGGTCAGCTGACCTCTCCAGGAGACTGGAGCTACTGACTGTCATCCGGCCATCCCAGGGTCACACCTCGAGAAATGGATGCTCCTTAAAGCCATTCATGCAGGCTTGGCAACTTGTGAGTTCCAGAAAGACGGAGCCCCTGTCTTGCTTGACCGTGCCAGCACCTCTTAGTCCTGGCATATTTCCTGTACCCATTTTCTGGATGAACACACAAAATGCTGGAGAAGTGTATAAGTGGCAAGCAGGGAAAATAAATCCACAGAGAGCCCTGCACAAAGGTAACTGATGATCGCTGATCTCTGAGGCCCGAGCAGAGAGGCGGCTAGATGGGTTCCTGGGAATAGGACGCATCAGCAAAGGAAGGAGCCAGCTCAGCACCCCCCAGGACACGAGCCAGCATCAGAATCCTGGGGCAGAAGCAGCCGCAGTAGCTGCTCAGCAAACAATGGCTTCCAAGACTGGCAGGATAATCCTCTGACTTTGTATCGAAGACAGGTAGATCTTCCATGCAGACAAGTCTCTCTTCTGCCTCTGTGTACAGCCAGGCTCTGACAACACTGACCCTACTGGCTAGGGTCAGCCTGCAGTGACTGTTAATCCATCCGTGTTCCAGCCCTAGGAGGGAGACGCCTGTCACAGTTACCCTCAAGCTGTTTCTCTCTCCCCTGCCACACATCCTGTCTTTAGGGCATGAGGGACTCCAACTCAGCCCAGGTCCCAGTGGGAGGATGACAGGTTTGTTTTCTTCCCCTGACTGGGGGCTTTCTCTGAGGAGCAGGAATGGCCACCTACAAACAATCTGAAGCCAGCTGTCTCCACCTTCCTGGATTTCTCCCGGGACAGGCCTTTCTCCATCCATGATCTTAAAGGAAGTCCAGCAGGCTTCCCTTAACCTCCAAAAGTGGAGGCTGGGGTGAGTGCGTGCGTGCGTGCGTGCGTGTGTGTGTGTGTGTGTGTGTGTGTGCAGGGAGTCTGGAACTTAAGCCCTTCATATCTTTTTGCTTCTTCTTCCTGAGCTCTTCATGTCAGAACACAAACACATCACCGATAGGTCCTCTGGGGCACATGCAGGTCCTCATCCTCAGCACCGGAGCCCCGGAGATAATGCGTCCACTCACAAGAGGCAGCAGAGAGAATGCTTCGTTTCCAAGGCTCCCGATGATTTATTTGGGTTAACCTCGAACTCCTGGCCCTGAGCTCCCATAAGCAGCAAGCAAAGACAAGGGTCCTCACACAATTCATGACAAACACATCCTCCCTCGGGGATGGAGCCAGCCCAGGGCTCCAATTATTTCTTTTCACACAGTTCAGTGGTCCCCAGGGCTCTACACAGATCTAAGCTTTTTCCGGGCTTAATAATAGCTTGTACTGCTCGCCACCACCATTCAGAGAGAGAGAACAGGTTCTAAGGGCTGGAAGAATCCAGTGGCTGCCAGAGCCAGGACCGGACTCCAGCACCACCTCTGCACCACCGCTGCCTGGTGGCGGCGGCCTCTGTACCATCATCATGGGAAATCCAACCACTGCGATCAGACAGCTCGTCCACCCCTGGAGTGAACACCAGACTTACAGCTGCCATGAACCTTTAGTTTGTGATGATATCACTCTCTCTCTTCTTCTCCCTCCCACCCCAGAGAAAAAGATCAAACCAATGGCCTTACACCATCTCATCTGCCAACAGTTCTCAGGGAACGAAGACCTGATCATCAGTGGACAAGGGAAGCCGATCTCCACTCTCCTTCCACCCCATCCCCCACTCCTGACCACCGCCGGCCAGTGGTCAACTCCCAGGGTCTTCATTAATGCCTCCTGCAAGCTGGATGGCCCCTTTTGGGACTCAGGATGCTTGGAATTCTCAATAAGGCCACTCCAATAATGTGGTTCCCAGCAGCTGAGGGCTTGTCGCCCCCAAGGAAGAGACTCTTCGGGTCTGCCTTCCCCATGGAAATCTGCTTCCATGTGGTAGGCATGGCTGACTGACTAGATTCCAGCAGTGTGTGTTCTAAGAGACTCTCTCCTCCACTGCTCCCCAAAAACAAATGAACTGGAGCAGCCCATGCTGAACAAAACCTGGCTGGTCCTCCCCGATCCTTCATAAATGGGGAAACCAAGGCCTGCCCTGCTTCTCTCTACCTTTTATGGGAGATAAGCAAGGCCCTTGGCTAGGGTGGCCGCCTCTCCCTTAAGCAGCCCAGCAGAGCCCAGCGGGGCAAAGGTGACAGCCACCTTCCCTTGGAGTCAAGAAGCAATTATCTTGACAGTGAGGGTGGCAGACCACACTGGCCAGCTTTAATTGAATTCCAGCACTGCGTCGCTGAGAGGCTGCCCTGGCCGCACCTGTAACTTCCCTAAATAATCCCCAGAGGAAAGGCAGCCCTTCCGCCCCAATTTTACTCCCTTCTTACCACTGAGATGAAAATGATTTCCATTAGAGGATTTTTAATTACAAAAGGGAAGGCTGGGCAGGGAGAGGGGGCAGGGACCCCACCTGTAGCCACCACAGGGGTGAAGAATTCATCCCGGTGATATTAAGGGGGGCCTGGAGGGGTGCAGGCAAGGGGTCGCGGAGAAAGGCTTTTGGAAGAGAACTCAGCGGCACGTGTGCCCACTTACACCTGAGTCCGCCACCACAATGCCACAGAGTGCTGGGACACAAGCCCACCCTGGAAGGTAAGGAGCAGGTGGGATAGCCTTGGGAATCTGGTCGGTTTGGTAACTGAACACATCTGCAAACCAAGGGCCCTGGGCTAGATCCAAACTTAAATCAGCTTCTGTGGGGTGTCATGTGTGTGCATGGGGGTGCTGACAGCCAGTGGGGTCAGGCAAGAAATGCTACTATATCCTTCAGTACATAAAGTAGCAAAGAGCTGTCTGGTCCCAAGTCTCCAGTGAAACAGGTGAAGAACCCTGGCTAGATGCGGGCTGGGGATACTCAGCATTACAGTAGAATAGACTCTCCTCTCCAGCACCAGACCCTTCCTTGTAGCCCAGCACCAGTGGCTCAAGCCTATAATCTCAGCTACACAGGAAGTTGAGATCTAGGATCACTGTTAGCCCAGGCAGGAAAGCCATAGATGCTTGTTAACCATCAAAAATAACAAGTAGAGCTGTGGCTCAAGGGGTGGTAGAGCACCAGCCTTGAGCCAAAAAGCTCAGAGAGAGAACCAGGCCCTGAGTTCAAGCCCTAGAAGCAGTGCGTGCATACATACACACACACACACACACACATACATACACACACACACACCAACTTTCTCCTGCTCCCACCCCACAGGGTAGGCAAGGTACCCCATCCTCACCCCACCAAGGCCCGGCGTGACTTGTTTCCACCCCTCACAGCAGCCCTAGAAGCTTTCCCAGGCAGGAACACCTGTGACCATCCTGGGTTCCCACAGTGGGTCAGAGGGAGGAATCCACCACTGTCCTGTGACTCTGTCTGGCCCCCAGTCTCCTTTCACAACCACAGAGTGGGGTCTGGGGATGAAGGGACCTCCTGTAAAGTCCCATAGCTATGACAGGGGTCTGAGTCCTGGTTTGTGAGCAGGAGACAGACTTCAGTTGCCTTATAGAGAACCAAAGGATATGAAGACACCAGCATCAACACATGTATGGGTGTGGGTGGGGCCTCAGCCAACCTGGAAAACTGAGCCCCACCTCCTGGCCTATGGAGTAGACCCTGAGCCCCACTGCCTGGCCTGTGGAACAGAGCTGAGTATTCATGGGCTCCTTCAGGTAGCTGTAATGGATCCTTCCTACCAGACTCATTTTAGGAACAAAAGATAGACAGCTACAGCCCCAAAGTCACAAAGAAAATATAAACAATATTCTTTGCTTCACAGCACAACAATGGGCCTGTCTAAACACCCAAGTTTACCAGGTATGATGGCGCACTTCTACAATCCCAGCACGGGGGAGGCTGGGGATCACAGCCTGGGCTACGCAAGTGAGACCCTGTCTCCACAAAGCAAAGCAAAACACACACAGAGGGGCCACGATGGGGCCCAGTCTCTGCTGATGAGTTGAGGAGGCGGCCATGGGCCTTGCAACGCACAGTCTGCCCCGTGTCTGGCTGGAATGGGACTTCTGGAAGGCTGGGGTGATGTCTAGGGGCCCCCGCTGGAATTCACAAAGGTAGGTGAGAAAGCCATGCAGCCTGGCGTGTGGGACAGCAAGACCCAAACCCACAACTCCGCAGCACAGTGCACACAGTGAACAGAGACAGCTCTGATCTCGGCAGCCAAAGAAGGGCACACCACTGGTGGGAGGGAGCAGGAGGCCTGGAGAAGGTGGGAGGCTGAGGAGGCCCAGCTGGCCTGGGCTGGGGTGATCCCAGCACCCTCAATGGCAGGACAAAGCTTACACTGGGGACTAGGAAGCAATTGGGGGTGCTACTGGGGAGACCTCCCAAATAGATACAATCCCCCAGGATGTTTAGGAAGTTGTGGGGCAGGGGAGGGGAAGGTGCGGGGGGGGGGGGGGGGGGGAGAATGCCATTCTTTGAAGCCAGCCAAAGTCAGGGTCTATCTCTGCTTCAGTACATGAGAGGAATTAAAGGGCTATACACACGGTGAATGGAAGACTGGGGAGTCCACGTACCCCGATGATGGCGTTCAGCTCCGTCATGGTAACCTGCTTGGCGCGTTCCACCGCCTGAGCCACCTGCTGCTGGTGCTGGGGAAACGGGGGGTGGGGTGGGGGGAGAGTGTTAGACAATTCCATGGGGGAGAGTGTTAGACAATTCCATGGTGGGGGACTGCCATGGGAGGGGGTAGACTGTGAGAGAGGGCTCCTCACCTCTTGTGACAGGAAAGGCATGATCTGGGCTAAAATGGTGTTCAGTCTCTTCGCGATCTCTGTCTGCAGAAGGGGAAATTAAAAAAAAAAAAAAGTCCCCGTGAGGGTGGCGTAGGTCATAGGTAACACATCTAAGTCGCAAGTTCAAGCGTGAGCTGAGGGACTGCATGACCCCTCCCCTCTCCAGTCCTACCAAAGCCACGGCTTGGAGTGAGCTCGGCCAACTCCCCAGCCACCACGCTTACCACCTTTCAGGGGTCTTCCCCTTTTGATTCAGATTATCCATGGATGGGGGGGACCCCGTCTCCCCCGCCATTAAATCCAGACAAAGCAAAACAAAACCCACCCCGTATTCCAGAAAAGCCCTTTTGGCACGAGGGAAAGGCAGTCTGGTCGCAAGGCATGGGGCTCCACCTGACCAGAGTGGGTGAGGGAGAAGAACACCTTGCACAGCACAGGGAAGGGTAGCCTTGAGCAAGCGTCACACGCGGCCTCCAGGGCCTTCCCGTGGCAGGAGGCTTCCTCCTTTTCAATACCTCCCTCTCTGCCCCCATGTTGCCTGCCCCTCCCATACACATGCTACCCATCCTGCAAGAGCAACATCCGGTCTTAAAGCTCTCTGAATAACCCTGCACATATATGGAGCCTTCCTAGGCCACTCTGGAGAAAACCAGAGCTCTCTGCAAACCCAGCTCTCAGGTCTCGAGTATGAGACATGGTTCACTGAGTGCCGAGAGAAGGGCCTAGCACCATGGGAAAGGCCGGGCTGCGTGTCAGAATGGGCATCAAAGCTGCCCTCAGCACGCGGGGCGATCTTTGCGAGACAAAACCATGACAACAGGCCGAAGGCCTTGCAGCAATCTGCGCTGAGTGTGCACCCAGTCATCCTGGATGGGAACTCCAGCCGGGTGCACTTACAATAAGATAGTGTCATCTAATTGGTCTGGGCCTCAGAGAAAGTCCTCAGGGCCAACTCCCCTCCACCCCGGCCAGGAAAGATGATGCTTCTGAATTAGAGGGAGAGGAGGAGGGAGGGAAGGAAGAAGTATGGAGGGAAGCGGAGGGGTTGGGGGGAGAGGGAAGGAAGGAGGGAAGATAAGAGCAGGCTGGGCACTGGTGGCTCACAATTGTAATCCTACCCACTCAGGAGGCTGAGAGCTGAGGATCTTGGCTCAAAGGTAGCTCGTGCAGGAAAATCAGAGAGACTCTTATCTCCAATAAACTACTCAAAAAAAAAAAAAAAAAGCTGTAAGTGGTGCTATGGTTCAAGTGGTAGAGGGCCACCTTTGAGCAAAAGCAGCTCAGGGACAGTATCTAGGCCCTGGCTGAGGTCAAGCCCCAGGACCAGCACTAAGAGAGAAACAGAGAGACAGTGAGGGAGCAGGCCTTGAACTGAAGAACCTGAAAGACTTTGCTCATCACCCTGCGTCCTGTGGCTGTGGCCCTGAGGGGAGGGCCTGAACCCTCTACCTCCTACGCTGGAGGTAAGCAAGGGATCCTGGCCTGCTGGATCCTGGTCTACTTCCTCTAGGTGATAGGTCAGAGGTCAGGGTATCTATTTCCTCTAGGCAACGGGTCATAGGTCAGGGTCTCAACCTTAGAAGCAAACAAAAGGGAGCTGACCCCCCCTTCTCTCCAAAACACACACACACACACACACACACACACACAGGGTCTGGCCTGGTAGTCCAAGGCTGAATACCCAGGCCACAAAGTGACTATGGCTGGATTGCTCAGAAGCCCTGTGGGCAGCTCACGGCCTGACTCAGACACTGCCAATGGCCCATGGGACAATGCCACAGAAACAGGAACAACCAGACGATGGGGAAGGTGGCCTGAGCACCTCCTCTCTTGTGCCCAAGTGAGACACAGATGGGTACCTGATGCTCAAGATCGCAGGAGCTGCGACCGGCAGGTGGGGAGCCAGGGTTACATGTCATCTTTATAATAACGGGAACTTTCCTGTCCTTAGGTCTTAAGCGTGGAGGGGGATACAGCAAACGCATGCAAACCTCATCTGGCCGGTTATAAGTCTGTCTTCGTGTGGTGTTGTGAATAATCCTTTCTTGGTCTCCCCCAAAACACAAGAACTAAGCCCCTGAGGTGGGGCTCTGCTTACTCTGAAAGCCAAAGAATGAATGACTTTTTTTTTTTTTTTGAGGGTGGTGGCAGACAGAGAGGAAAACTGATCAAAGAAGGTGGCCAGAGAGAATTACTGCTTAACAAGAATGGTATCTGTAATTCCTGTAATCCCAGCTACTCAGGAGGTTGGATAAGAAGATGGCCAGAAAGTCCCACCGAAAAGCCAAAAGTGGAGTTGTGGCTCAAGTGGTAGAGCACCAGCTTTAAGCAAGAAAAATGAAGGACGGTGTGCAGGCCCTAAGTTCAAGCACCAGGACCAGCCCCCCCAAAATGAAGAACAATCATCAAGACAGGTAACAGAAAACTCCTGAAAACACACACCCATTACAATCTCTGTGTCTTAAGTGGGGGAAACTGAGGCTCGACAACTCATTAGGCAACTCTATTCAATGACTCCCAGCCAATTTGGGGTGTTTTGAGAGAGCTCAGAGAAAAATATCTTTTTGAAAGACAAATGACCGTCGAGGTTAATGATCGACAAGCACTTCTGATTAGACCAGCTGCCCAAACAGTGTTGAGTCCAACTCAAACAGCCTCAAAGCATCAGCTCCAAACAAGAAGGAAGAGCAGGAAAAAAAAAAAAAAAAAAGAATCAAGGCAAAGTGATTTGCACAGGGAGGCAGGTCACACATCACAAACTGGAACGGGATGGAGGCATGCGGGGAAAACTCTTGTCCACGGGGCAGAAATCGGTTAATCAGCCTGGACATGGAGGTGCAAGAGACCCTCCTCCACATCCCCCTCCACCCAGGCTACAAGGCAGGACTTCTGAAGCCCCCAGGGGTGACAGGAGGAGAGTCTGGCCTCCTGCTGAGGCCTTTCAGAGATGCTTTTGAAGCACGGTTCAAAGGCAGCGCCGTTGTCAGGAGTAACTCATACACAGGGCTGGGAGGAAGCAGTTCTGAGGAGATGGGCAGAGTGTGTCACCTGCCCTGTGTTGCCATAGAGATGGTGGGGGAAAATAATGGCACTTGAGACCTAGATGTGGGGGCAAGGCATAATCTCCCCGAAGGAAGTGTGACTTGTCTGTGGATCACCTCATTCTACTACCCTCTGACCATCACACCCTCAGCCTGGGTTACTGGAACTTTCTGAATGCAGACGCCTCTCGTACGGTGAGGATCCACCTGCGCTGTGGCTGACTTCTGGCCATCCTGGAGTCATGTGGACAGCCTGTCCCTGGTCCTCATCCCCAGATACTGCTTGCTGCTGGCCCTTCCTTCATCTTTGATCCTCAGGTTTCAGCCTCCTGATAGGTAGGATTACAGGCTGAGTCACAGCGCACCCCACACCCCCAGTTTTTACCTACTTCTTCCTGCAACATAACAGTTTACAGCCACTTTGACCAATACCTGGGGTGTTGCACCTGGATGACCTAATTCATCTAGCACCTGAGGACTCTGAGCACACACTCCTTTTAATCTCAGCCAAACCTAAACCAGGCGACAGGAAATCCTGCCACTTTAAAGAGCATCCTACAACTGGTTGATAGTGGCTCACACCTGTAATCCTAGCTACTCAGGAGGCTGAGATCTGAGGATTGAGGTTCAAAACCAGCCCGGGCAGGAAAGTCCGTGAGATTCTTATCTCCAATGAACCACCAGAAAACCGGAAGTGGAGCTGTGGCTCATAGTGGTAAAGCGCGTCTTACAGTCCAAAGCCACACACAAGACCTGGCTTCTGTTCCCAGCCCAGTTTCTACATGGATGTGTGGCAATGGAGACCACAAGCAAATCACTTCTCTCCTATGGGCTTCTAATGCATGCAAAAGGGACCAGGCCAGTAATGTATACAGTCTAAATCCCAGCTCCAAAACATCCCTTCCTCCCCCATTTCATGGATTGCTTGTTGACTTGCTCTGAGAAACTACCACCAACCAGCTCCCTCCGTCCAGCTCCATAAAACAGGCCATGATGGGAATTTAAAAGAACCACAGGGACGGGCACTGGTGACTCATGCCTGTAATCCCAGCTACTCAGGAGCTGAGATCTGAAGAAGATCCCAGTTCAAAGCCAGTCTGGGCAGAAAAGTCCATGACATTTTCATGTAAGTCCAAAGACTCAGCAAAAAGCCAGAAGCAGAGGTATAGCTCGAGCAGTAGAGTACCAGCCTTGAGCCAGGCCCAAGAGTCTGGATTCAGGGCATGGACTATTCTAATCTGTCCAACAGCAAAGCTGCACGTAACATGGGCAGACTCAGCGAGGCACACGGAGATGAGGGCCCTGCGTTCACCAAGCTTCTCTTACCTGGAAGCACTTCCGTTCAGGCTGGGGGCAAGGGGCACCCCATGCCCCTTGCTAAGAGGCTCCAGTTCTAAATGAGGATGGATGAGGAAGAAGGGAAAAGCATGAGATGACCCTTGCCTCTTTGCAGCCACGGGGCAGACAGGATTCCCATCCCAGTTCTGTCTAACATGCCAAGAGCCTTGGAAAATAGGCCTTGGGCTCTGTGCCTCAAGATCTAGAACCCTGTGTGTCTGGGAGGCAGAGATCTGAAACTGGATTTTTACCTGATCCCCTGACAACTCCAGTGTGGAAATACATCTGCTTCATTCTGGATGCGGGGGGAGGGGAGTACTGGGTGGGGGGAGTACCGGGCTTTATACTCGGGGCCTGCTCTGTTCACACTCTACCACTTGAGCCAAGCCTCCAGCTCTGCTTTTTGCTGGTTATTAGAGGTCGAGTCACAAGGATGTTTTTTTTTTTTTTCTGTCTGTGGCTAGCTTTGAACTGCGATCTTCCAGATCTTAGTAGCTAGAATTACACGTGAGTCACTGGCACCTAGAGAATCTACTTCATTTTGAACTAAAATCAGAGGTGCAGGAAGGATTGAGGTTTTGGGGCTTTGTAAGAAGCTCCCTCTCCTGTTTCCAGGCACCAAATATTGGAAGATTCCAGAACAATGTTGTTTGGGCAATTTTAACTTAAAAAAATATTCCAGTGTTATTTCCTAGGCGATTCTAAATCAATAGCTTGTCAATGATCAACTAAGATGATATTCTTTGCCAGCTTCTCCCTGGACCCGGCCAGTAATTATTTATCAACCCAGAAAAGAAAATCCAGGGGAGACAAGGGGGAGACAGCCAACAAAAAGCCAGGGTGGGGTTCCCAGGCCCCATCTACTGGCCGCTATAACCCGCTAGCAGTCCTAGAGACTAGGCCCCAGATGGGGAGAGGCTGAGTTTCAGGGCTGGCTGATGGGTCTGTCTCCAGCACTGACATATTGGTCAGATTACAGACGACTACGACGTCATCATTAAAGATGCATGCCTGCAGAGGAAGCCTGCTGAATTCTTCATGCCTCAGCCCTCAGGCTGACCCTGGCCATCTGTCTCCTGGGATTCGGGCTGGCCTGGATGGGCACCCTGAGTGCCAACCCCCGTGCCTTTTGCCGGAGCCTGCTTTGGCATGGGTACATGGGGAGAGGCAGACCCAGAGAGAAGACAGGGGGTGTAGGCACCGAGTGCTCTGCCCTGGGGGCACCTACAGGATGGCGGAGGCACACCCCATCCCCCCGGAAGGGGCGGGGGACCAGGCCTGGCTGGTGCCCACATTCCCTCCCCCTCCCACACATGGCCCCCGCCGCTGCTCTGAGACTCTTAAGACTTTCATTTCTCACATTCTCAGTCTCCATCCACCAGGCTCCCTGTTAACAAGATCCAATAATCTTTAAATATTTGTTCACTTTAATTTCTCGGTTCCCAAACACATTAAACTCAGCTTGGCTCCCGCCCCCCGTGCGGGGAGGGGGGTGGCTCGCACAGAGCTTGCTTGTAGGGAGGGAACAGGGCAAGCTGTTCAGAGGACACCTTCCCCTTCTACTGGCCATTCATCCCAGGTGCCCCCCCCTGCCCCACCTTCCCACCCAACCCCCCTCTGAGAAACCCCCTCCCTCTTTCCCCCACCTTCCCAGACTCTACTGGCCAACTCCTGCCAGGAAGAAAAATCCTCAATTCATCCCTGAGGGGTTGCCATGGCAACTCCCCCCCCTCCCCTAATCCCCCTCAGAGCATTATGCAAATCTCCCTGGCCCTCCACAGGCTGTGAGAGTCACATTACAGTCGCAGGGGTTGCTCGTTAAATTCTGGGGGTCAGGTCGGGGCTACAAATGAAAGAAGGAACAGGACATCTGAGGACAAGGCGCTTTGAGAACACTAGGTGAAGTCCGGCAGAGAACACACTGACACGTCCAGCCACCCTCAATCACAACCACAGAACACATCTCTCCTTCAGTTTAAAAAAGGGAGCTTGCCAGGCCCCAGTCGCTCATGCTGGTAAGTCCCAGCTGCTCAGGAGCGAGTTCGATGCAAGCAAGCCGGAGCAGGAAAGTCCCTGCGACTCCTTTCTCCAAACAACCACAAAAAAACTGGGAGTGGAGTTGTGGTTCAAGTAGTAGAGCACCAGCCTTGGCAGAAATAATGCCTGGGCCCTGAGTTCAAGCCCCAGTACACACACACACACACACACACACACACACACACACACACACACACACACACACACACCACCAGCCTTGGCAGAAACAATGCCCGGGCCCTGAGTTCAAGCCCCAGTACACACACACACACACACACACACACACACAATGCCTGGGCCCTGAGTTCAAGCCCCAGTACACACACACACACACACACACACACACACACACACACACACACACACACACACACACACACACCACCAGCCTTGGCAGAAACAATGCCCGGGCCCTGAGTTCAAGCCCCAGTACACACACACACACACACACACACACACACACACACACACACACACACAGATCAGAGGATGTACTTCCTCTAAATAGGAACTGAAGAAGTTGGGGCATTCCAGAAGCTATGGAAATCAAGCTCCATTATTTAGAAATCTGTCTTCTGCCATCTTCTCCCCTCCCTTCCAGCCCACCTCAGCTCAAAGGACCAACACCTTCAATTCAACCTCTCCTCTTACAGATGGAATACAAGGCCCAGAGAGGGCCAGAAGCTGCCCTGGGTCACGCAGCCAAAGTGGAAGTCTGAGATTTATGGGAAGGCAGTGGCTCTTTAGCTAGGAGTTGGGCGGTGCTGTGGGAAAAATGAACCAGGCATGGGCAGTATTTGAGATAGAGGGCATCAACAAAGCTCTGAGTTTTGGCGGACAGTATGAATGCTGTATAGCAGGAACTTTCCTGAGTGTAAGATAGCCTGGCCCCCGGCGGTTTCAAGTCATGGGTGGAGGCTATGCCGAGTGGCTTGGGGGGTCTGAACCCCTGTGCATCACTGAGCAGTCAATGTCTGTACCAGCTTGCATCTCCTGTGACCACAGTACTGAGGGGGCCCATGGCTAGTACTACCCAATCCCTCTAACAACTGTTATTACTACTCCTGTGACAACCATTATTACTATGCCGTTACAAAGCTCAGGTCACCCCCAGGCAGATCTAGGACACAAAACCTTGTCTGTGCGACTCTAAAACCTGGCACTTCAGAACCCAGGACTCTGAACTGCCTGTTGGGGATGAACTTGAACGAGGGCCTGTGCTTACCAGAGCCGTTACCCACTGCCCCTTCCCAACACAGACCTGGAAGGGGCCTCTGTGCCTTTAACGGCCAAGGTCCCCTGATGGGCCCACATGGCGAGGAGCAGGCCCGTGTAGGAAGGAGAAGGGTCTACACAGCCCCTTAGGGTTCCTCCAGGGAGACACACATAGGTACTGGGTGACCCACAGTCGGGGTGAACATCAGGAGTCTGGCTTCAGGCAACATGGTGCACCCTGAGAAAACCTGAGGGTACTGTCACCTCAGTTCTCAGAGACAGGGTACTGTCACCTCAGTTCCTCAGAGACAGGGTACTGTCACCTCAGTTCCTCAGAGACAGGGTACTGTCACCTTAGTTCCTCTGAGGCAGTACTGTCACCTAGGTCCTCTGACATGCCTAGTACTGATGAATGGGGCTCAGCAGGCACGGACGGGCCTCTCCTAGGGCAAATAGGAGGAATGCTCCCCCCCTTTCCAGAACACACTGCCACCTGCAGGTGCTCTAAAGTCTGTGACTGCCCCATTCCTGGACAGAGGCCAGGGTGGTGGAGGTACTGTCCCTCTACCTGTGGTGTGCTGATCTTCCTCCTCTTCCCCCCTCGGTCAGCAGAGGAGTGAAGACTCTCTCTGGGGCAGGAGTGGGTAGATGAGCTCCTATCCAGCCCTACAGTCATACACCTGTATGGACTGATGGGCATGGGGAGGTCCCTGCCCTGTCTAAGGTGCCGTACAGTCCCAGTGGTCCCAGCCCAGTGGGGTGAACCAGCTGTATGTGAGATGTGAGCCTCTGTCACATAGCCCAGGGGGCGGAGCTTCCTGCTCCTCCCCTTCCTCCCTCCCCACCAATCCTAAACCAGGCCCAGCTCACCTTCTCCTCCTCAGTCCTGGCTCCTCCCCCTCCATCTTATCCCAGTCCCCTTTGCACTTGAAACTGTCTACAAGCATGTGGGACAAAAAAGGAAAAACAAACGCCCTGATACATGAAAGGCACTTTCCAAACAAAGGCACAGACACATCAGCTGCCCTTCCCACAATCACAACTTCTGCAGCCTTCTACAGAAGAGTACACAAATGCTACCTGCAGTCAGGAAGGGCTAGAAACTGCCCTGTTACACCCCACCCCCCATCCCCAAGGACCCAATGAACACAGCAGCACCAGGGCCCCTAGTGGTCTGCAGGGGTCAGCCTGACCCTTTCTACCCCTCTCCCACACCCTAATTGAGAAGCCAGCGCTCCACAGGCTGGGTACCCAGGAACTCCACTCCCAGGATTCAGGAGGGGGGGGTGTCTCAAGGATTGCATGTGATGGATATTTTTACGGTGCAGTGTGTTTGCAAGGTCACATTTTCCAGCCACTTCCTTCTCGGTAAAAGCTCCCATGGGATTACGGGAAGGTGAAGTCAATCACTCACACGTCACATGGGTCCATCACTCACATAGGGGGCAGGAGGGGGATACCAGGCCTACCCAGGTTCCAACCCCCTGCCAGAGCAGCTGGCTTCCAAGGTTCTCTGGCCTCACTCCACCCTTCTCACAGGTTGATTCTGCTTCCACTGGCCAAAGGGACCCCATAATGATGCCCAGCTTGGGAAAAGAGAAGGGAGCCCCCAGTTCCAGGATACAGCCCCCAACATCTCCAAGCCTGGCAGGACCCCACTGACAGACACAAACCCTGCCCTACCTACCCTCATGGTTTCCAGGCAGGAGGCTCAGTGTCTGCAGAACAAACTCTTCTTCTTGGACGCTGACCAGGATAGGGCCTGGTGCCCATGGGAATCCAACACACAGACCTGACCCCTTTCACCTCCCCACCATATCCCATCACCAGGCAGCCCCTACAGCCCCATCTCCCACAACCCAGACCCTAGCCCTCTTGGCTCACTGAGTAATATCTTCAGCGGACAAAGAGCTCAAAATTAGGGTTGGACAAAGAGCTCAGAATTAGGTTAGCCTTCTCCATTACTGCACAGGGGGTGTGCCTCAAAACCTGCCACTGGTGGCCCACACCTGTAATCCCAGCTACTCAGGAGGCTGAGATCTCAGGATTATGGTCAAAGCCAGCCCAGGCAGTGAAGTTGGGGCACCAAAAAAGCTGGAAGTAATTCAAATGCGAGAGCACCAGCCTGGAGCCAAAAATAAAAATAAAAAAATCTCAGGGTCAGCACCCCCCCCAGGACTGGCACATGAACACACATACGCGCACAACAAATCAGAGCAACCAGCCAATCAGACAGGTGGAGGCAGGGCGGTCCCCAAGATCCAACCCCAGGGGAACACTGCCTAGGAAAGACAAGAGAAAGAGACAAAAAAGCCAAGCGGGAAGAGGAAAGGGAGAAAGGAAGAAAGCCCCTTGGAAGTGTCTGGGAGAGCATTTGTTGAAAACACCATATTGTGCCTTTAAGCATATAAAAACAAGGCCCTTGAGCAGGCCCTGCTCTGCACACAATTATGGGTGCTTCTAGCCGTCTAGCACCGCTTCAAGTGAGCTCTTAAGCCCGGCTGTCAATGGCGTGTTGAAAGCTATTTTGCTGGCTGCTATCATTAATAGTGAAGTGGAGAGCCCGGGCGGATGGGAATTAAACCTGGGGGAAGGGCCGGCCAGACCCAGTCATTAGGGAATTACCAGGATGAGACGGAGAGACGAGGCCACTCCGCCGGGATGAAGTTCAAGCCGGCACATTACCAGGGGTGGGGGCGGGGGGGGGGGGAAGAGGGAGGAGCCACAGATGCCCGCCTGGGGTGTCCCCCACCCCAGCCAGCAGCAGATGGACTGGGGCCAGCCCTGGAGAGCCACAAAGAGCGGGAGCCCCCCCCCGCCCCTCCCCCCCCGCAGGGTGGCGTGGTGAGAGGTAGAAGTGTGGACAGAGGCCTCAGAGACAGCTGGGGCTTCAAAATGTCACCACCTCACTCCATTCCCTGCCTGGCCACTTTAGAGAACATGGTGGCTTTCCCAGCTTGAGGGCCTGATCCCCCACTTTAACAGGACTGAGACCGCCCCCCCTTTCCCAGTTGGAGAGAAGCAGGTAGGTTGAAGGTCATCATTCTCTACCACCGCCCCCTTCCCCCATCCCAGGGAACTTATTCTGCCTATTTCTCTGGGTGACCCCCCCCCCCGACCCAAGGCTCTCCAATAGCCATTTTGGGAAATGAATCCAAGCCCCCCACCCCAACATTTCACTGATGAGGACACTGGAGGCAGAAAACAGTGTGCAGACCAGCGTCTGCCGCATCTGATGAAAACCCCACTTCCTACCTCAGAACTGGGGCTCCGCCACCTGCTATCTCTGAGTGGGGAACCTAGTGCATGCTGTGGCCAGGTCCCCTGGCCACACACAGCACCAGCTTCTGCCCCTGCCCCCAAACCAGAGGAGAGTACAGAGACCGGGCGCTCAGGGGCCAGGCAGGTCAAAGTGTTCTCGGTTACCTTTCAGCTCCCAGTGGCCCAGGATTTATTCAGTACAGACACAGAAAAACATCCTTGCATACTAAAAAAGGAATTTGTTCCATGAACGCCTCCCTTCTTTCAACAAAATGGGAGGAAAAAAGCCTTAGACACCGTTGGCTCATGCCTGTAATCCCAGCTACTCAGGAGGCTGACATCTGAGGATTGAGATTCAAAGCCAGTCCAAGAGACTTTTATCTCCAATTAACCACCAAAAAGCCAAAAGTGGAGCTGTGGCTCAAGTGGTAGAGTGCTAGCCTTTAGCAAAAGCTCAAGGACAGGGCCCAGACCTAGAGTTCAACTCCCAAGCTGGGCAAAAACAAAAAAGGACTAAGGAAACTGTCCCTTTCAACACCTCATGGGATGGGGAAGAAAAGTGCCAGCCTACAGCAAAAAAGCTAAACAAGAGCACAGGGTCCTAGGTTGAACACACACATACACACCACAACTCATGCCTCACTATTCATCAGTAGGCTGAGATCTGAGGATCACAATTCAAAGCCAGCCTTCAGCCTGGGCAGGCAAATCCAAAACACTCATATCCAATGAACCAGCAAAAAGCCAAGAGTGGAAGTGTGGCCAACATAGTAGACAAGCAGCCTAGAGTGGGAAAAACAAAACAACCACAACAACAACAAAAGCAATCAAGAATGCAAGGTTCTGAGTCCTAGTACTGCCTGTTCCCTCCCTCTGTAAAGTGGAAAGGCTTCATCTGCCCCATAGCCAGGGTCATCTAGAGAAGCCAATGCCCAGGAAACAAAGAAACACACACTGTGGGTATCCACCATCAGCTGAACAAAAGGAGCCTACAGGGGTGGCTGAAAGGGGTGGCAAGTGGTCTTGAGAGGTGGTGGCCTCTCCCCAGGTGGACAGGATGGGTGGAAGGAACAGTCCTGGGCTCAGCAGTCCTGAGCTAGAGAAGGCTGGCACCCAGCGAAAGATCAGAGGAGGAGCGATCAGGTAGGCGGGCTGGCAGGAGGAGCGCGAACCTCCGTATATAAGTTGGGATCGGGCTTCTGGAGTCTTGCTAAAAAGAGCTCTGGGGCTGGAAGACCTTCTCTTCCCCCTTCCCATGCCTCAGTTTCCCTACTTGTGAGTTGAAAAGTGCAGATGAGAAGCCAAAGGGCTGATCAAGCTTCCAGACAGGGAAGGAAAGCGAGACTGCATGGTGAGCAGGTAAATGTGGGCACCTAGTGTGAGCATGGCACCCCCACCCCACCCCCAGATCCCCACACCTCAGCGTGCTTTGCACACATTGGTGCTTGCCAACAGAGAGTAAGGTCAGCCTGGCAGACTCTTCCAGCAGCATCAGCACCAAGGCACTGCCCAGGTACCTCCATGGCTGGGGTTTTTTTTAAGCTGGTTTTGTTGTCTGGGGAGCTACCGTAGGAATAGGGCAGAAAATGACAGCAACAGGTCAGCCCTTTCCGCCCTACCCCAGCCCTCCCCGGCCTCCCTACCCCATGGCTGTACTGAATCACCCTGGCCTGGAAGGCCTAGCCTGGAAGAGACGGTGACCTCTGGAAGTTCCAGGCCAGGCCTGTGATTCTGTAATCTCTGCTGTGCCATAATTAAGGAGGGAGGCAGAAGAGTAGAAGGAGAAACCGTTTATTACTCCTCTGGGGTTTAACAGCTTGGGGGAAAAAAAAAAAAGGAGAGAGGGAGACAGAGAGACACAGACAGTTGAGTGTCAACTTCCAGCACAACTGGCCTGAGGCACCTTGGTCAATACTTGGGGGCTTGTCTGGTAGAATGGAGGCTCCCAGCTAATCGTCATTTCCTATAAATCCGAGCTCAGGACCACCACACACTTCTCTAGTACAGGCTGTCCCGTCCCCCGCCCCCACCCTGTGCTCAGAGATGAAGCATCCAGCCTGTTTGTTCCAGGCAGATCTAATCACACCACACGAACAGTCAAGTCTAGAGGGCAGGACACTGCATGAATAATTCAAGCACTCGAGTCACTTGATTGTGCCTGCAGATAAAACACCAAGTCAACCGCTAAACAGGTCAGCTGATAAAACTTGTTTGCTCAGGCCTAACCACCCTCTCCCCCCCCCCCCCAGATGCACTCAGGGCCCACACTACAATTAGTGGTGGGGTTTTCTGCCGGCAGAACCTCACACACCTAGGGAGCGGCCAAAGCCATTAGGTCAGGCTTCCTCCACCCCCACTCCTCTCCCTACCACAGGCTCTTCTCACCCAGCCCCGGAACACTCAAGTGGGCCAGGAAGGGACTGGAAGAAAAAGGTGAGGCTGCTTTCAGGAGACTGGGGCTGGAATCTGAGCCCAGGCTCAGCTTCCCTGGTGCCTCAGTTTCTCTGCCAGTAAAAAGAAGACCTGGAATCCCTCCCCAAACACTTGGAGGCTGAAGAGGATGGAGTTCAAAGTGGCCAAACCCAGGCATGCTCCTCCTAAGAGGATGTTCTGGAGAATGGCCACAAATCCCAGACGCACACAGCTGCTCCGTTTCTGGGTACACAAACCACCCTGCCAACCGTGCTAGGACGTTTAACCCTTCTGAGAGCGCAGAACATAGGCCAGCCGGCTGAGGTAGCTTCCTCCTGCGGCCAAGAGCTATTCACACCCCCAGACTTGAAGGACCCCGCCCACACAGACCTCAACATGCAAAGACATATTACACCTTCATTACAAAGCTCTTAGAATAACTGCTGCTATAAATTTTAAACCTGGGTGCAATTATCCTCTGTAAACACACCCAAGATACTAAGCAGGGGCAGGGAGAGGAGGAAGTGGCAACCTTGCGTAACACCCCAAGGTTTCTAAAACACGTGGGACACCCACCCACCCCCCCCCCTCAGGTTTCATCACCCATATTTCTCCCTGTGGCTAGTCAAACCTGGTCAGTTCTGTCCAGCATGAGGCCAAAACTACCTCCATTTAATATTCTCCCAGGAGAAACTTTACATCCAAAGCAATATCTATTATTCCTGGGGACAGGAGAGGTAGAACCATGGCCGCCCTCCTGTGCCTTCCTAGAGAACTAATCAGCCGGAAAGTCACAAGCTGGCTTCCCAATAAACTCAGGCCCCTTTCTGGCTATCCTTCACCCAACAGCCAATGGCCAAGGCGCCCCCCCCTCCCATCCCAGAGGGACACATAAACTACAGATTCAAAAAGGCTCTGTCCAAAGTCACTGGAGCAAGCAGGAATCTGTTTCTCCTTCCCTGGGTAGAGGGGAAGGTGCGGCAGGGAGGGACACCTGCCCACCTCACCAGCCACAGGTCCCCTTCTCCCTCCACCCCCACTTTAAAAAGCAAAACTTAAACCTTGTAAATGACTTGTTACTTTAGAGCAGAAAATCCATTCAAGTCACGGTCACCAAAGGCTAGAATGAGTCAACAGCCTTCTGAGATTTCAAGAACACCAATTGTTAAAAAGAACAGCCAGCCTGTGCCATTTATCCGTGCCAAGTCACCGCTAATCATGGCCAAGCCAAATTATAGGCAGCCTCTCCTCAGAACACAAATACACAAACAGGCCTCTCCCACAGCCTAGCCCGGCACTGGACTGGTTACTGATAGGCACCCAGATAAAGGGTGTTTGTATTTGCTCGGTTTGAGGTAGACTGTTATTACAAGAGTGACAATGGGAGGGAGTTTACATATCCATCAGAGCGCACCACACTAGCTAGCTAAACTGGTTTGACTTCAGGATTTCAAAGCTGAGCTCAATCCCAGCCAGCTCAGCCTCCAAGGCTTCCTTGGCTAAGCTGTCCCCAGGCCAGGCCAGGCCAGGCCAGGGCAGGGAGCTTCAGCTTCCTTCTGTGAAATGGGGACACCACGACCTTCAATTAGGAAGAGATGAGAAAGCTGTCTCCTATGTACAAAGTGACACTGGCTAGCTACCCTCCACTCTGGCTTCTTATGTTATTAAGCCGTTAGTGACTTCATTCCCTTACATTTCGACAGCTCAGCCTGGCTTTTAAGTTCCTCCGAGTTTAATCTTATCAAGGCAGGACATCATATTTTTGTAGAGAGAGAGAGAGAGAGAGAGAGAAAAGCAGTGAGAGACAGACAGAGACAGAAACACTGAGAGATTGAGAGGCAGAGACCGAGAGACACCAAGTCAAAGACAGGGAGAGAGACCCCTCCAGCATTTCCTCTTGAGAATTTTACATTAGCACAGATGAAAGCAGCCTGCCACTCTAGATTCTAGTTTGTAAAGCAGATCCTGAGGTACAACTTTCTCTTTTGATCTTTTATCTGCCACCAAGATCCAAGACCAGGACTGAACTCCACAAGCTCAAAACCTCCACAGTCCCAGCAACCAGCAAAATCTCAGCACCTGCATGCTTCAAGGACTGGAACCATTTGGGCCCTCAAGCAGCAGGAGAAACAGAAGAATGGGGGGAAGGGGAGAAACATAGAGCATCCCCTGGGAAATGCATTCCTTAAAGAGAAAAGCACTTACCTGTTTGTGCATTTCAATATTCAAGCCGTAGGACATCTCATAATACTAAAAGCAAAAAAGAAGAGCCATAAACAAACACAGATATCCACTCGGTTTTTCAAAATCTGTTTTTTTTTTCTTTCTTTCTGGAGAAGTTTTTGGACCAATTATAGTTTTATGATATTGAAGTTTCAGGTCAATCCCCTGAGAGGTTTAAGGTTGAGTGAAATCTCAACCCCTTAGGGAGGAGAGGAAAAAGCTCAGGGCTTTCAGAAGGTCCTAGTACTGACTAGTCAGACACCCTGGGGGGGGGGGGGGGGGAGGATGCCTCATCCTTGCTGGCTAGATCCCAGGCAGAGAAAAGTTTCCCAACATTGTCCCAGGAGGTCCAGGAGCTCATCATTCCCTGCCTACAGGTCCTACCCACCACCCCAGCCACAGTAAAGCCGGCTGCTTCCCCACCCCCACCTCCTACCCCCAAATCTGCAAAACACAAATGACAGGCCCACGAGGTAGAGCGGAGAGGCCTTGGGCGGCCTGGATACGGGTGCCGGGGATGGAGAAGGGAAGCGGGCTGAGGGTGCCCCACTGACCCAGCTGCCCTGTGGCCAAGTCCCAAGGACCCGAACCCTGCCCATCCTGCCCTCCGGGCCTCCTCACCATCACGTAATGGCGCTGCATCTCCGTCTTCTCGTTGGCCAGCTTGTCGTACTCCACTTTGAGGCTGTGAGGGCAAGAGGAGGCCCGCTCAGGCCTGGTGCCCGCACAGCAAGGGGCCCGTCCCCTCCCCAGGGGGACCTCGTTATCCCAAGACCAGGGGGGATTTAAACAACTTCCCTCAGGCCGGGCTACAGGAGATGATGAGGCACCTCCACCTAGGATACTGCGCTTCGCAGGGACTGGGGACACCCCCCGCCCCTCACCTGTGATACTGAGCTTGCAGGAACTGGAACTCGTCTTTGATCCGGTCACAAGACTCGGCCACCGTGAATTTAAATCCGGGCTGCCCGGGTTGATGGGGAGCCTGGAGCCCGGGGGGAGCAGACAGAGAGGGCCGGGGTATTAGACGCACTCCCCGGCCCGAGCCCCCCGGAAATGCCACCCCGCAGCCCCGACCCCTTCCGGGCAAGTTTCTCCTACCCTCCACGGGTCCTCCCGACCCCCCTGACCCCGCCGCGGCCGGGGCTCCAGTTCCCAAGCCGGAGGGGGCGGGGAGGCTCGGGAGAGGGGGGCGCACCTCCCCTCCCACACCCCGCCGCAAAGGCCGCCCCAACCCCTCGGGCGCAACTACCCCGGCTCTCCACGGCGCCCCCCGAGCCGCCCCTTTGTGTGTGCGCGCGCACTGCGCACACGTATACACACGCACACGTACTCACACGCACACGCGCGCGCGCGCCCAGGCACACAACCACGCACCCAAGTACACACACACACACACACACACACACGAGCACACACACCAACAACTACACGCACACGAACGCGCGGCGCCCGTACAGGCACGGAGCAGCCGGAGGAGCGGGGCCGCGGCGCACAGCCCGGCCGGGCTCACCCCACTGTGCGGTGCTTACCGGATGTCGGCCTTGCGGATACATGGCAGGGAGGGGTCGCGGTTCCGAGGGCGGGGAGGCGCCGGGAGCCCGCGCCGGGGAGGCGCGGGGGAGCGGGGAGCCGAGCCCGAGCGGGGGCCGGCCGGGGAACCGCGAGCTCGGCCCCGGCCCCCCCAGCCCGCTCTCACTGGGAAATCCCACAGCCGGGCGCCCGCCCCAAGTGCAGACAAAGAGCCGCGGAACGGGCGGCAAAGTCGCCGGCTGGCGCCGAGGCCCGCGGCAGGCGCGGGCTTTGTGCTCCTAGGGCTCGGCGGGCTGCGGCCGGCCGCCCTTCCCCGGCTGCGTGGACGGCGTCAGGGCCCTGGGCTGCGCGGACATCGTGGGCTCTCCGATGAGTCCGGTGCGGGGTCCGAGGCCGCTCAGGGCGCCGAGCTCTCCAAGACCACCCCGGGCATCCGGGGCGCGCGGGTCCGACCCCAGAGGCGGCGGGGGCCGGGACCGGGCGGCCAGAGAAGGAAGCGGACGGGCTCTGGGGCGGCGGCGGCGCGGAGCCGCAGGGGAGCGGGGGTGAGGCCCAAAGCCCGGCGAGGACGCCCCGACACCCCTCTTCCCTCGAAGACGAGCGCCTGCGGTTCCGGCCGCCGCCAGCCCTTCTTCCCAGGGCCGGGGAGCAACTCTGGGCTCAGCGGGTGCAAATCCACCACCCGGGCATCCTAACTCCAAGCGGGCACGGGAGGCCTCGGCCAATGGGGATCTTCGCTGCTCCCGGCTCGAGTGCCGCGTCCCCGGCGAGGGACGCCCGAAGCCACCGCCGCGGCTGCCTCGGAGCGAGCAGGGCTTGGAGACCGCGGGCGGGGAAGAGACGCAGCCGAGACCCGGAGCTCTGTGGCTTCTTCCTTCCTTCTCCTTCCTTCTTCCTTCCCTTCGGCCCGGCACTCTTCTAAACGCGGCCCGACGAGCCCCCAGCACACACACCAGAGAGGGGGGTGGGGGGGGAAAGTGGCCTGGACTTGCGGATACCACACACAGACAGGCGCGGGGGACGAGCACGAGGTCCGAACTGCCGCGAGAGCAGTTCCAAATAGGGACTAAAAAGTAACAAAATAATGTGGCAGCTTCTCCTGGAGCTGGCCAATGGGAGCTCGAGGATCCCACGTGGGGCCGCGAGAGACGGCCGGGGATTGGATGCTGCCGGGCGCGACGTCACAATGCCCTCTTGTGTCTAAAACTATGCATGAAAAGTAGCAATCAGGCCCTACCCGCTGGTGACTTTCGCAGGGGAGTGAAAAACAGCGCTCCTCAGATCAGGAATTAACCGAAAGACATATAATAAATAGATATATATTATAGGCCTGGACTGCTAGAGGTTTGTGTTTTTTTTTTTTGTTTCCTCCCCTCTACTTTTTTTTCCCACGATCTGCTAGCAAATAATTATTTGGCGGGAGGCAGAAAGAGAAGACAGAGGAATAACAACAAAAGAAAAAGAAGAAAAAAAAAAAAAAGACAAGCTGTACAATCCTCAAAACCTGTGGCTGGTAGTAATGTATCAGTTTGTTGTGCTGTGCAGGCGAACCGTTCTCCCTCTAATCTCATTAGGTCTGCAAAGCGGCCCAATTAGGTACTATAAAACAAACAGAATCACTTTGTCACTTTGTTTTCACTTCAGAAGATTTAGGACCGATAAAATGGTGGTTCCTCAAAGTTGCCTCCCACCTCGCTCCGAACTGGGGGTGGGGGTCCCTTTCTTCGCCCCTTCCCTGCCCCCCTCCTCTAGCCCCCAGCTCTGCTCCTTTGTTCATTCGCCTTTCTTCACCGAAAGCCAAGTAAACAGCGGCTGCCTGAGAGGGGAAGCTGAGGTCTGGCTGGGCGGGCAGCACAGATGGAGGCCCGGCTGCCCGCCCGCCCAGGCTCCGAACACCGCCGGCCCTCACTCGGGGCTCCTTCCCCGTCGGTGACCGCGACGTCCCGGCCGCAGCCCGGCCGGAAGGGCTCCTGGCTGCGCTACTGGCCCGAGGGACTGGAGAGCAGAACGGGGTCAGGGCCTAGCCGACCGCGACCCGGGAGCTCAGAGTTCCGACAGGGTTTACTGGGCCGGCCCCAGGCTGCCGCAGCCCCACGCGGGCCGCCCGTCTCCGCGGATGCTTCAGGCCCCCGCGTGCACCCCGTGGGTCCCCTGCGCGGACGCACTGACCCCGGGGCCCGTTTGCCCACAGCGGACAGCGCGGTTCCCGGGCGACCTGGGTCAGATCAGGACACCGACGGCAGGGATCAGGGGTCCCCGGCCCTCCCCGGCCCCTCCCCGGCCCGCGCGCGCCCCTAGGCGGCGGCCAGCGCGCGCGCGCGGCCGCGCGCCCGGCGATCTGCATTTCCCCCCCCCCCCCACGCCCCCATTAGGAGCCCCAGGTTCGCGTTTGCATCTTAATGAGGAGCCGGAGCTCGGAGGCCCGAGCGCGGGGAGCGGCGCGGGAGGCCCCGCTCCGGCCGCCGACCCTGCTCCCCTTTTTGTTTACTCCCCCCAAATAAAAACATAAATCGTGTGCGGCGCGCACGGTAAAGGGGAAGGCGGGGGGAGGGTTAGGGAAAAGCCCAGCTCGACAGATGCGAGCATCTGGCCTCGGCATTCATTAGACACAAAATGGCTCCTCTCCGGAGCTTCCTTGTCCCCGCCCCCTTCACCGCCCTCCCCTGACGTCACGGGCGGGCGCACCCGCATCCCAGACGCCCCGCCCCCTTCTCCCCTTGGCCCCCCACGTGGGAAACGCGGGCCACGCCCATCAGCAAGCCCACAGGACCAATCACAGGTAAGCAGAAGAGCTACTCGCTACTGATTGGCGAAGGGGCCGGGAGCTGTCAGTCCTGGGCCAGAGCTGTCAGTCAAAACCACGCGGGATGGGGGAGCGCTGACAAATGCCGCGGCTTCAGAGCCTCCCGCTTGCAAATAGTGCTTGGAATGGCTGCTTAATTAGCTTTGAATGGCTTTTCCTTCCAGCTCAAACAATCTGTCACTACCATGTGGTAGAAAGGAGCCGTGCATAAAAAAGTAAGCAGAGGCTAAATATCAATTTGATTTTGTGTATCAAAGGAATATTTTATTTTTCTCCCTAGTAATGAAACGTATCAATTTAAATAATAAAAGGTAAAAACACACACAAACCCGAGCGGGGTGGGGGGGGGGGGGAACTAAAAGAAAGAAAAAGAGAAGAAAAAGAAAAAGATGAAAAACTAAAAAAAAAAGAAGAAAAAGAGAAGACGAAAAAAAAAGGAAAAGAAAACCCAAACTCCACCGCATCCCGACTCCTTCGCAAGCCTGAAAATAGGTAAATTCTCCGGATCACTTTCTGGAGGGAGTCTGAAGGCTCCCCCCCACTCCCCCGGCCCGCTTGAGCCCCGCTTTGGGTGTTTTGTGGTCCTCGTGGGGCCTGGCTGCGGTGCAGGGGAGGAGTGGGGTGAGGACGGGCCCCGACGGGATCTCTTTGAAGCTGCTAATCAAAGTGCAGGGGGGGGGGGACGGGAAGACCCCTTAAACTGGGGGTCCCACAGCAGGTCTCGATTTGGGAGCCGAGGGGAGAGAGAGCGGGTGTGCGTTTCGTCCAGATTTATTAAACACAATGCCTTCAAGATGCTGGGGACTGGGCGGCCCCGGCCTCCCTCCCTCCTTCCCTTCCCCTTCCCCCCCCCTCCCTCCCCGGCTCCGTGGCTCCTCGGGGATGCCTTGGATCCTGCCCCCCTTCCCCTCCTCCTTCGATGCCCCGATTGCGGGGCACCGGGGATCCCCACGATCCCGACGACCCCACATCCAGTTCACTCAGCCCTGGAGCTCCGACCCCCGCCCCCCCCCCCCGCACCATCCCCACCTCCTGGGCCAGGCTCGGCGCCCTCCCCGCCCGGAGAGGGGGGCTGGGAGCGGGGTGGGGGGGGGAGGCCTGGATGGTGGCCCGTGTTATAACCCAGTAGAAAAGGCCGGGCCGGGTGAGCTCTGTGCTTGGGCAGTGAGGTCAGAACCGGAATCCAGAGCAACCGGCTCCGCTGCCAACCTTCACACGCAGCTTTGCGCCCCGCACCGGGCGGGCTGTCTGCGGGGACGTTTGCGAAAGCAGTCCTTCATTCCCAGCCCCGCAAGCCTGCATGCATTCATCCATTCACTCATTCATTCATGCATTTCCCCAGCCCTCCCTCTTGTTGGGGTGGGGGGAATCCCCCTCCCCTATCCGAGGGGCGAAGTGAGGAACCAGCCAGCACCTCTTTAACTCCAAGCGGGCCTGAGCCAACCCCCACCCCTATGCCAGCCCACAAATTAAGAAAAACAAGGAGGAGGAGAAGAAAAAAAAAAGTATTTCTTTTATGCTTCCAGAAAGAGGAAAAGAAAAATTTGAAAAACATGGTCCACAACACCCTGTCCAAAGCGCTTGACAATTATTTTAAAAGGAGGAGGGGAGAGAGGAGAGAGGAGAGGAGAGAAAGAGTTCAAACGTCTCTGTCTCCAGTTCTAATTGGAAACGTTTCAACTGTTTATGTTACAAGAAGTGTCAGGGTCATTTGCTACCGGAGAGCTGACTTTTCATTGGCTGCTTAATTGAGTACCTCGGAGTCCACCCCACGTGGGAGAGGAATTCCTGGCACATTAAAAAAAAAAAAGTCACCAGGGTGAGACAGAAAGTATGGACTGGATTTCCAGAATGGAGGTTCCCCCCCAAATCCCTCATTTGGGGGTTCAGGATGATGAGGGAGCAGCTTCTGCCAAGAGCCAACCCTCTGGATTCTTTTTTAAAAAAAATAAATAAATGGCAGGCAGTTTAGGTGAGTGTATGTTTATCTCCCTTTTCTTGAGAATTAAAGGGTCTAGCCTCTGGTCAGCCACCAGGCTGTGGCTAGCTATTTGAGGAACTGACCCATGCAGTGTCTTGGGTGGGGTGTAAACCTTAAACCTCCTTCTTCCTTGACTTTGATTCCCCCCACCACCCAAAGCCTCTGGCTGGAACTGCCCAAACCCTGAAGAGGAAAGAAGAAATTTTCGTCACCAGCCTCACTCCCCACCTCCCTCTGGTTGGTTCTATCAAGGTTTCCCTGATTTGGAGGCTTTTGTCTTCATCCCTGGAATGATTTTGCCCCATCCTCCATCCACCCATCATCCCAGTTCTTCCTTCACCAGTCTTCATAGCATGGAGCACCCTCAAGGGGGATTTGCATTTGTTTAACAAACTTTCCTAGTGTTCAGAACACTTGGTGGACACAAATCGAACACGTTTCATCTTTTCCCAAAGAACAAAGTGGGCACCATTAATGTCCTGACCATTTTACCAAAGAGGACTCACATTGATCGGATGACTTGCTCAAGGCCAGTTCAGCTTGAGATGAATTAAACAGAGTCCATTGAGCTGCAGAGTACACACACACACACACACACACACACACACACACACATACTGTCTCAGTGAACCTGGCTTTCCTGGTAATGTGGACAGGGCTGCAGGATGAACCTCCAGAATCTAAAGAGCCCTCAAGAGTCACAGAGGGAACCCTTCTGGAGCTACACTGGGGGCCACTTCATTTCAGGGAAGGAGGACAGGCTCTTGGAGGTAGGAAGACTTCCTAGGTCTCCCAACCCTCCCAACACTCTGTCTGGCCCCAGCAACAGGAACTTGAGGTATCTTCTTACTCAGTCTCATCTGTGATGCCGAGAAAGCCACCGGCCCACCTCAGAGATTGTTCTGAGGTCCCTAGAGACAGTGCATGTATGTGCTGAGTACAAAGTGGCCCCTTTAAGTGATCAATAACAGTTATCACAGCGATGGTGATGATGATGATGGCAGTGATGATGGTGGTTATGGATGGTGATGATGATGATGATGGTGTGGTCATAGAGCTAGCTGAAGAATGGCCTCTTCCCAAGTTGTCTGAGTGCCTGGAGAGACACAAGGCCTCTTTCCAGCTCTAGCGGCCATAAACCAAGTGATCACCCAAACTTATTCTCTATATCCAAGCCCAGATGGAGTTACCCAGCCTCAATGAGACTTCAGGAGTCATTGGTGCCTTCTCTTTGTCCTTCTCTGTAGTACCCATTCCTTCCTCTGGTCCTTAGGAGACCTGGGGGTGGAGAGGGAGAGTCTGGGAAGCAGCCTGCAGCATCCCACCCTGGGTGTGGCTGGGAGGAGAGGAGAGAAGAGAGCTTCCAGCCCACAATCCAGCTAGGACACCCCAGAGGCCTGGAGACATTCTATTTGCCTGGTGACCCAACAGGTAGAGGAAAACATTCCCTCTCTGGCAGCCAGAATACCTGTGATGATTTACAAGGATACCCTGGTGGTGTTCCCCCTCCCTTGCTTTGGAGGTGCCAAGTGTTTGTTTACCTGCCAGTAGCAGGCACAGGAGATAGAAGGTATTCTCTTGATGCCCCTCCAAAGTCAGGCAGAATAACAGACCAGATTCCAAGGTGCTCCTAGCTGAACTGTATTGACAATGGCCGGGGGTTTCCACACCTCCTGCTGGAACCCGGTAAATATTTATCGAAGTGATTGGGCTTCCTAATTAAGAGATTTGCCCCTGATTCTTTCTTTCTTTAGTAAGGATTCAAAGAGGAGGCTTAGGAGATTAAGAAATAGTTTGCTAGTATTAATACATCCAACTTCAAGAGGCTGAAAACCTTCACTACACAAAAGAATTAGCCAGGCCAGGCTGGTAGGGTGGGGGGGCTCAGCTGAGAGTGGTCAACCTGGAGCCCCGGGTAAAGGGGTGAGCAGGGCTGGCCTTGTCTGCCTAGTTATTTGATGGTGAGTCTGTGTTGTCATGATAGAAATGAGAAGAGGAAGGTAGTTGCTCTCAGCTTCCTACCTTCCTATTAAATGAATTTATAGATGGGGCTCTCTCTCTCTCATACACACATACATACACTCACACAGCCAGAGTTTGATTGTTTTTCAGTTGTGTTCAACATATCCTTGCTTGTCAGCTGAGGTTTACTTTGGCCCCTCCCCCTCACGAGGGCACGGGATTGGGCAATATTTGTAGACGTTTCTGGTTGTTACAATTCAGAAATAAGGTACTGCAGTGGGTTATAGTCAGAAGCACCTCTAACAGTCCTGCATTGCCCAGAGGAGCCCTGCCACAGATGTATCTGCCCCCAACTACAATCTGAGGAATGCCCACACCACGTGTCACCTCATCTAACCTTAACAATTCCAGAGTGCAGGGCCTGGCAGCTCATCCTAGCTACTCAGAAGGCTGAGATCTGAGAATCATAGTTCAAAGCCAGCCCAGACAGGAAAGCCCATGTGATTCTTATCTCCTACCAAAATGCCATAAGTGGAGCCTGTGGCTCAAGTGGTGGTAGAGCACTAGTCTTGAGTGACAATGCTAAGGGACAGCACCCAGGCCCTGAGTTCAAGCCCCAGTATTGGCATGCACACACACACACACACACCTGCATATATACACATGCACACGCACACTCTACACCACATACCGGTGGGTAATTCTCTAGGTCCTATTACCAATGAATCAACTGAAACACAAAAAGCAATCACAGGTGGAGAAGGAGCAGGATACTGGCCCCAGAACCCTTGGCCCCCAAAGCTCATTCTTTCCTCTGTTCTCAATGGCCCTCCTAGGATCCTCGTATGCCCAGAGTTCTAGCATTTTACTCTAAATCATCAACTTCATAGTAAAATCTCTGTGCAGAGGGATGGTTCTAGGCAACTTGGGTCCCCTTGGATTCCTACAGGTGGGGACAACAGGTCTGGGCCCACCAGGGTCTGAGTCACCCAAGGGAGAGGCTGGAGCAACGAGGGCCTCATTCTGAGGTCACGTGGGAGGTGACAGTGGAGAAAGTTGAGTGAGGAGTGGTAAGAGAGAGGGGCCTGGTGGGCAGCTCTTTTTTGCCGCCCTGATTCAGATTAGAAGGAGACTGGGGCTCTGCACTGGGGTAGGGATGTAGGGTGCCCAGCCAGAGAGTGGTGTAGACTTGGAAGGTTTAGCTTCTGTAAACCCCAAGGATGAGGGGACAAAGAAATGGAGGAAGAAAAGGTGTCTGAGGGCTTCTGTTTTGTAAGCAGGTGGGACATAGGACTAACAGATGATGACAGATTTTGATACTGGAGCAAGATTGCAAAAAAAAACAAAAAACAAAAAAAACAAATAGGAAAAATTCATATAGGAAACATGGAGGCCAGGTTTACTATTGACAACTGGTCTACCCATAAAACCTATGGAGACAGGAGCAGGGTGTAACAACTAAACATGTCTTCCCTCGTGTGTGTGTGTGTGTGTGTGTGTGTGTGTGTGTGTGTGTGTGTGTGTGTGTGTGTTTATTTGGGGGCCAGAAGTGGGGCTTGAACTCAGGGCCTCATGTTCCACTTAGCTTTCCACTCAAGGCCAGCACTCTACCACTTGAGCAAGCAAACCTCCGCTTCGGATTCTTTTGGTGGTTAAATTGGAAATTAGAATCTCCACTAAGTTTTCTGCCCAGACTGGCTTTGAACACTGTGATGCTCATTTCTCAGCCTCCTGAGTAGCTAGGATGATAGATGTGAGTCACTAGCATCAGACTGCACAAACCAGTCAGACTTTTAACTCAATGTAAAAATAGCCAAAGAAGCAGGGCACTGGTGGATCATGCCTGTCATCCTAGCTACTCAGGAGACTGAGATCTGAGGATCATGCTTTGAAGCCAGCATGGAACAGGAAAGTCCGTGAGACTTATGTCCGATGAACCACCGGAAAACCAGAAGTAGAGCTGTGGCTCGATGGGGTAGGGCACTAGCCTTGAGCATAAAAGCTCAGGGACAGTTCCTGGGCCCCTGAGTTGGAGCCCTATGATTTGGAGGGAAGGGGGAGGGGGAGGGGGAGGAATAGGCAGAGGTCTGGGAAGATTTCTCAAAGAAGATACCAAAATGGCCATAAAAGCATGTAAATAAGGTGTTTGCCCTCAGTCACAGCTGCAGAGAGGCTCTGCCTCTACCCACAGGGAGAAAGGCTATGGGAAAAAAACAGTAAGGAAAGTTGGTGAAGATGTGGAGGAAATGGAGGGGGGCCCTCCACCCCCAACCGCCGGTGGAGATGTGAGAGAACAGGGCAGGTCCTCAAAAGTGGTAAAAATAGAATTGCCTTTTCCCAAAGGAACTGAAAGCAGAATCGCAGAAGAGCTTGGCCCCGCACAGCCACAGTTTACTGAAGTATTATTCAGCAGCATGAGGAAGCAGCACCCCCCCCCCCTTGGTTAGGGCATAAACAGATAAAGAAAATACAAGCTGGCCTTGTGACTGATGCCTGTAATCCCAGCTACTCGGGAGGCAGAGATCAGGAAGATCACAGTTTGAAGCCAGCCTGGGTAACAAAAACAAAAACTAGCAAGATCCTATTTCAGCCAATAAACGGACTGGGATGAAAGAAAGCCCAATAAATACTCAGAAGCCTGAATACTAGACATTCAGGCTAATCAGAGGCCTCCTTCGTAAGTAACTCTGAGCCCTGGAGGACCTGGCTCCAGTCCGGGTTTTCCAACCAGTCTCTGGCGCTGGCATGAACATTTCCCCCCCACCTTCCCCACCCCCCAACGTTTTAATCAGCCTCCTAGACTCGGCCTCTCCTGGCCTTTGCTTTCATTGTCAGAGTCTGTGTCAATAGCTGGAAATCCAGGCGGCAAGCACAAGTAGACATCTCGTCCTATCCAGCAGAAATCCCACAAAGGGGATGGCTCCTTCTCTACATGGAAAACAAACAGGTCTCTGGGCTCCCAGGGGCTGGGGGCATCAGGGCAGAGGGGGCCCCTGGAGGACAGGGGAGGGAGGGAGAGGGAGGTGGCAGCCAGCTGGCCCAGCCTGGCCTGCCCCCGCCCACCCCCCCAGCCTCCCTCATCCATCTTCCTCTACTCCTCTCACTTGCCACTATCCTAAGAGGGTTCTGTGTGGCTGAGCCTGGCGGTTCCTGACTCCTGGGCCAGGTTACCACCCCCCACCCCCGGAGCAAATTGGGGGTCCCACTTTCCTTACATCCCCTCCAGCCCTTCAGTAGCTTCCGGTAGCCACGGCCCAGCCCTCTCACACACCTGCTTGCCTGCACCTGAATGACCCCCCTCTCCTCTACTTGTGCTGGTGAAATCCCATCCATTCTTCCAGATCAAGTGACTTGGCTCACTGGTCTCCAGCTGCTGCTAGAGCAGCTCCTGCCTGATCTCCAGATCCTCCCCTCCTCCGTGCCCCTCCCCACCCACCCCCACCTCTCCACTGCTGGCTCTAGTATCATTTCTAGTGTTCCTTGCCTCCTCAGTAGCTGAAATGGCAGGCTTGGGTGATGAGGGGGGGTGGTGGTGAGGTTCAGTTTGGGGGGATCACAGTAGGAAGCTACCAGCCCTGTGCCATTGACCTGACCAGCTATGGGGCCAGATCTGGGACTAAGGCTCAGTGATTGCTCAACCACGTGGAAATCCATCCGCAGGCCCTGCCCAGCTGGGTCATGGCCTCTCCTGGCCCTTTGCACCTGTCACTGTCCTCTGTGCACCCCTCCCCCGTCCCCCCCCTCCCAACTGCATCATCCCTGTGAGTTTCCAGCCCTCTGGTAGGCGGCCTGGCACCTGCCCAGTGCCAGGAGTCTTAGTGACTGTGAAAGGCAACCGGCCTCCCTCCTCTGTGGGTGAGGGGTCAAAAGAGCCCCAGGCGGCTGCAAAGAAAAGCCAGGGGAGAAACAACCAGCTAATAAAAGTAACAGGCTAACCAAATAAGTAACAATAAGGAAAGTTCTTGCTGCTAAGTGCTGTGGGGAATGGTGGGATCTGCTGGGAATGAAATCCTGAGATCCCCTCCTCTCTCCCTGCCCCCCCCCCCCCTCCTGTCCTGGCCCAATTGTTCAGGTGAGGAAACAGACACACACAGGAGAACCTGTCCCGGTGGCAGAGATGGTGTGTGTGTGTGTGTGTGTGTGTGTGTATAAGAGAGAGACAGAGAGACAGAGAGGTGGGGGGGAGGGAAAGAGGGAGGGAGAACTGGTATTGGTGATTGATTGGAGATAAGTCTCACCTACTTTCTTGCTTTCGACCTCTTAAGTAGCTGGGATTACAGGGGTGAGCCACCAGCACCTGCCTGACCTAGGGGTTAGCTTCGGATGGGTCTTTCCCAACTCCCCTTCATCTATAAACGTGGCCAGTTCAATCCCATTGTGTCTTCTTGGCATGTTTAACCTCAGGGTTGGTGTCTGCGCTTGACTTTGCCCTGTGGCAGGCACTGGAAACCCAGAGGCAAAAGAAGGACTGTTCCTGGCTCCCAAGAACCTCACCACATAGGAGGGCGACCCGCCAGGAGGTGCAGGGGAAGTGGGGGATATATAGGCAAGGGGTGCAGGGAAGTGGGGATACACACAGGGCTGGGGGGGGGGTGCCAGAGGGTGGGGGATGCACACTGGGCTGGGGGTGTAGTGAAGTGGGGGGTGCACACAGGGATGCCCATCACAGAGCACCGGAGACCCTGGCCAGTGGGTACCAGTGGCCATGTATCCACAGGTGTGTGTGTGCATGCCAGAGCACCGGTGTGCGTGCACATATGTGCATGTCACATGCATGTGTGTGGCCATGGGTTTGTACAGGCATGCTCATGCATGTGGTGTGTGTGTGTACACACGCACGTGTGCATGCGCTTGTGTGTCAGTTTCCTCAGCCAGTCAGGAATCTCCCTAGGAGCTCTGCCAATGGAGCTAATCCGGGCCAGTTGTGGAAGTCCAGAAAATCAGCCCCAGTCCCTTGTGGAGTCCTGGTCCCTAGTCTCTAACATGTGTCCTACATGTCTGACACTCCGGGTACAGTGGAGAGGGTAAAGCTCCAGCCTCGAGGAACAGCCGGGGGCAGTCTGGGGTGGGGAAGGGCGGACATGGAAGTCAGGAAATCATGGAAGCCAGTTCTTCAGATAAGGTGGGACCTTCCAGCAGTGGGAATGGAAGCACTAGACTAGAAATGAGGTCCTGAGCCCCTCCCACCTTCCCTGTGTGCCTCAGGGTCCCTTGCCCCCAGGGACCTGAGCAGTGTTCTCAGCCAGGCCTCATGAGGTCTTCCTAGGGCCGGCCTGGCCTGGGGCGTAGAAACCGCAGCCCCCCCATCCCCCTATAGTACTGCCTGTTGCAGACATGTCCCCCCTCCCCTCCCAGTCTGGAGCCCAGAGCATCCTCCCCCTCCCTACCCCCCAGCCTTGCCAGTGTTAACAAGCTGCTGGAAGGCTGCTTTGATCTTCAAAGCCTCCTCTAGCTGGTAATTAGCCCCCTTTCCTGCCCAGGGTGATGGAGACAAGTGTTCTCAGGCTAGGAAGGGAGAATTCAGGAGAGACTAAGGACTTCTCTTAGGGGTACAAGGCTGAGCAAAAGTCTGAGGGGGAAAATGGAACAGTCCTGTGTTCTAGAATCTTCTTCTCATGGACACCAAGGCCCTGGGCTTCTCCTTCTTGTTAGGGTGGCTGAAAAAGCAGGTAGGAGCCCTGTCCACCGTAGTAAGATAGTACAAAGAGAATCTAGAAGCAGACAGTCCTGAATGTGTGGGTCCTGCCCCCAGACAACCAACCACCTGAGTCTCTGTTGGAGAGGAGGTGACAAAGCCCTCTCAAATGGTCAGAAACCTAGGAGGTAAGAGGTAGAGCGGGGCCCCCGGAGGGAGGAAGGGCTGCTGGTGGATTGGATCTCTACTTCCAGCCAGAAGTAGAGAGACATGTTAGGCTCCAGAAGGAGGACAGGGCCTCCTGTATCCCTTCTCATCCTTACCCCCCCGAGGATTGGAGTTCCACCCAGAGAACCACCACCCTCTATGGTATTTGGTGGCTGATCTGCCTCTGTGGGCCCTTGGCATCTTCTGACAATGGTAATCCAATAGATCTCCTTTACAACGATGGGTCACTCTGTCTCTGAGCTGCCCATGACCACACTTCTGTCTGTCCAGCTCCCTCATCTGAAAGGCAGCCAGAGAGAAAGGCTGAGATCAGTACACCATCTTTGAGAGCCCCCTTTTCCATTCTAATACCTTCTGCATTTCAGAGCCAGGACTCCTTGGTGCCCCTTGCTTACCCTACTTAAGGACACTTAAGAAGTTATCTCGTGTTATTCTTTATGCGGTCTATTTTGGTCCAGGTTGGCCTCAAATTGCAATCTACCTCTGGAGAAGGTGGGATTGCAAGTGTGAGTTACCATGCTAGAACCTTCCAAGTCATTTGGAGTCCATGCTCTCCTCCCCCTCTGGGCCCATACTCAGGGTCTAAGTCACAGCAGGAGATCAGTAATTGTTTGTTGAATGAAAAGAAAAAGCCACCCCGCCCCAGAAATGCTAAATAGGAACAGTCACCAGCTGAATGGATATCCGTCAAAAGAGCCACAGATTCTGGATATTCCATTCCAGAGGCCCAGATGGCAGGCCGGGGAGAGTTCCCAGTTTGTCCCATTGAAAGCCTTTCCTCTACAAGTTCCAGAGTTCAAAAGCCAGGCTTTTGCCACAAACAATTGGACCAGTGTGAGAGGATGTGTCTGGCCGCCTTCCAAGGCCTCGTGGGACTCTGAGCAGTTACAAATGCAAATAGAAGGAAAAAAGACTTATCCCAAGAGCAAATGTGCTCACCCCAGAAATGGAACCTGTGGCAACAAGGAGGAGAAAAAAGAAAGAAAAAGAGGTTTTCCAGGGCTGGGAGTCAGGAGGTCCCCAGGCTTCAGTGGGGAGCTGGATTTCAGATCAAGGTTTCTGCTGACTTTATTCTAGAGCCTTCCTTCTTAGCAGTGTTTTTGAGCCTAGAATTACATTCAGGGCACACTAAGGGATTTTCCTGATGGGTAAACTGCTGCAGAATGAAGCCTCTTTTCTCCTTCACTGTGGGAACCCATCTCTTGAATCAAACACTGTCCCCAATAGACCAGTCCACAGCCACGTGGGCCTAGATTCAACTTCTCCCCATCCTCTTTTTTGTAGTGCGGTCCCCTGACTTCACACACTAGGCCCCATCTTTACTCTGTCTTTGATGCTTTCTCTGATTTAGGGGATCCAGAGAAAACAAGAGCAGCAGGGAGAGGTAGCAAGACGAAGACAGAGCACTGAAGCTACTCAGGGTTACATTGACGCTCATCTACTGAGCACCACTAGCATCCTACACTGGTCCTGCTCAGGGCAGAACTCACTAACTAGTACAGGGCTAGCTTTCACCACATCCTGGCAAAGGGTATTATTCTTAACCTGCATTAAATCCCATGTTTCTAGTAATCCCCAGCACCCCCAATTTACAATCCTGGTTCTCCATCTTCCAGGTGCAAAGTAGAATTTAACTTCCTGATATCCAGATGATTGGGCAGGATCATGCAAACAGTTCTAGGCAATGATCATGAGTGGGAGTGGCCCTATGAACAGTTCTGGCCAATGACCTGTGAGAAGGAGTGGCTTGTGAATAGTTCTGGCCAATGATTTCTGGGAGGGAGTAACTTGTGAACAGATCTAGCCAATGACCTGTGAGAGGGAGTAATGTAGTGACAGATCAGCAGAGTTGAGTAGATGGCTACTTCTTCGACCTGCTTTTTTTGCCCCGAGTCATGTTAGACAAGGAATACAGGGACATGCATTTTGATCGTTTTAAGCTATGAGAGTTTGGACCTATTTGTTTCTGCTCTGTTTCCTAACTCTCACAGTGTTTCACCAATGAGGAAATTGAGGTTTGTGGAGAGGCCTAGGTAACCCCGGAGAAGAGGGAGCTGCAGACATTATTCCCTGACTGATTATAAGAGATCAAGAGGAACAAGTGGACCTTGACTTGTTAACTCTAGAGCACAGAGAAGCAACAGTGAGATTCAGGCTTTCAGGAGGATCTGCTGGTATTGACTCATTCTCTAGTGGTCCATCTAGCAAAACCCTCCCTGAGCACTCCTGATCCAAACTGCCGAATGCACAGAATCCACATGCACCCTGAATGGCCCATCTGTGCCTTCACAAAACTGGTTGGAAGAGGGATTTCCCAGGAGGGACTGCTCCCACCAGGGAGGCCTGCTGGCTTCCTTGTCTTTTTAAATGACCATAAAATGGCATGGAAATCAATGTCAATGAAAGAGGTTAAAGGAGCCTTAAAAATAAATGAAGCTACCTCCCCCCAACTCACTGTGGAGTAAAAATTTGTCACTTCAGTAAGCATTTTATTGGTAATTACAGAGTTACTTTATTTGCATATCACAGAACTGCTAGGGGCCCTGGTAAAAATGCTTAATGTCATTGAGCATCATGAAAGGAATTATTCAACCCAGGCAGGGAGAATCCAACAATTATTTCCTTAAAACTGGAATCTGTTAATAACTTTGCAGTAGATCTATTTGTGTTCCCCAATACAGCCATTAAATAATACGCAATTAAGTGTCAAAGTGACTGGGCCACAGGACTGTACATCTCCAATCTGGCCTCTGCTTAGTTGCCCTTCCTGAGGGACCGTTAACCTCTGATGCTGGGGCCTCTGGGGGAGAGGCAGCAATCCTTGAAATGAAGCAGACAGGGCTGGCACCTCATTTTCAGAGCAGGAGGGAGGGTGTATGGGCATAGAGAGGCCTGGGACCTGGTCTGCAGCCAGGAGAGGACCTGAGGTTCCACCCAGAGGTCTATTTTGGGGGCTTTGGGGTGAGCTGGCTGGGTTCCAGGCTAGGCCTTACATGTCCGTGCAGGTGTATTGGACAGATGTGGTCTCTGATCAGTGTATGGGGTGCCTGCTGGTCCCTATTTTGTCATCTGCTGGTGACAATGGTGATCACATGGTATGGGTCATGCAAACTGGAGCTTCAAACACAGAAAATGCACAGAAAGTATGCGCTGGACATTAACCAGTAGCACTCAGGAATCTCCCAGAAAGCCACAGGAGAGAAGAGGACTTGAACCTACATAGCCCCGCTGCCTGCAAGTCGAGGAGAAGCAAGCATGGCTGTCCATTGCACGGTGCACTCTGCCTGGAGCCAGGACCAGCCTTAGATGTCCCAGATCCTCTCCTGAGGTCTAACCATCCCTCCAGGGCCCCTGTGACTCAGGCACCAGCATAGTCTGAGGAGACCCATCAGGTTTCCCCTCTGTAAGATGGGAGGGTGGCAGCTACCTGTCCCGTGCACCTATGCCCAGGTCTCCAGGGCCTTCTCTTTACGCATGTTTCATCCATCTAGGCAAAGTTTTTTTCTGTTATTTCTTTTAAAAAATTATCATTCAGTAGTTGTACAGAAGTGTTTTAACAAATGAGTCTATGAGCCCAATGCCTCTTGACCAATGTCACCCCTTTATCATTCTTCCCTATCTATCCCAGTACTCCCCATGCCCCCAAATTATAGATCCATTTACACCTCGTTTCTTCTCCTTTCCTCTCCTCTCTTCTCCTCTCTCCTCCCCTCCCTCCCCTCCCCTCCCCTCCCTTCCCTTCCCTTCCCTTCCCTTCCCTTCTCTTCTCTCCTCTCTTGTCTTCTTCTCTCCTCCTCTCCTCTCCTCTCCTCTCCTGTCCTCTCCTCTTTTTCCCTCTTCTTTCTCTCCTCTCCTTTCTCTCCTCTTTTGTGGCAGTCCTAAGGCTTGAACTCAGGGCCTAGACACTGTCCCTGAGCTTTTTCACTCATGACTGACACTCTTCCACTTAAACCATAGCTCCACTTCTGGATTTTCTCTGGTTAATTGGAGGTCAGAGTCTCTTGGACTTTTTTCCTGATTGTGCTGGCTTTGAACTCTGATCCTTAAACCAGAGTAACTAGCATTATAGGCATAAGCCCCTGGTGACTGGCCACATTTATGTTTTAATCCATAAACCATGGAGTTAGACACAGACCTGCCCTTCCAAGGGGCTGAACAATTTCTGACTTGGTCCATCACAATTTCTGGTGGATACTTCATCTGCAGTGGTTTACCATACACAGTCTCTCCCTCTGCTAAGTAGTTAATGATCTGGAAACAGACACCGGAGAAGTTGGCACCTTGGCCTGGGTGTCTTTGAGCCCTGATCACCGGGCAATGAGCTGAGTCCCTCTGTTTATCTGGCTATGGGATCTCCCCTGGCAAGATCGCTCTGTTGAATAATGTACACTGCTAGTCGATGGAGAGGAGAGCCAGGGCATGTATCTTTTAAACATTCCCTTCACACCTCCACCCCAAGCCTGACCTGTGCCATGTAGGTTTCCAGGAGGAATATTCAAGAAGAGGAAAAGACCTGCCCCCAGCACAGGGCTAGGCACTGAGGCCTTTGATAGCAGTGATAGTTGATCCAAGTTCATATTTCTTTTCTTTATCTCGTGTGTGTGTGTGTGTGTGTGTGTGTGTGTGTGTGTGTGTGTGTGTCCTGGGACTTGAACTCAAAGCCTACATGCCTGTTTGTGAGCTTTTGTGTTCAAGGTTGGTGCTCTTCCACTTGTGCCACAGCTGCACTTCGGGCTTTTTGGTGGTTCATTGGAGATCAGCGAATCATGGACTTTCCCACCCAGGTTCCAGTATCAGGAAAGGCCGTTAGCCCCCGTTTCCTGCCAGGACTAGAGGGGTGAGGGTGTATGAGCACCACTCCGTGTACCAACGTGGTGATTTCATGTTGCATTCTTTGCTCTATCGGAGCTTGAACCCAGGGCCTTACCTTTGCTAGCAAGTGCTCCACTGCCGTAGACAGGCCTGTCAGCCAGGTGGTGATGGTTTTAAAAGGTGTCCAGTGCCCAGTGCTTAGACTCGGCCCTTGTTTTCACCACCTCAGAGGCCCCTGGCACACACGAGATGAATTCCAGCTCCTCGTGAGCCAGACAGGCTCTGCCAGCTTGCAAAGTAAGATCCTGGGGCCAAACTCTCATTGGCTGGCTATGTATCCACACATACATATGTATTTATAATTTGTATCTAACTTCCACATATGAAAAAACATGCACCCTTGGTCCCTCTGAGCCTGACTTACTTCACTTAACATGATTCCCACCTCCTGCCCAGGTCCATCCATTTCCCAGCAAATGATGGACTGTTACTCTTCCTGATGGATAGGTAGCATTCCATTGTATACCATATTTTGCCTCTTATGTGGAAATTACCTCCAAATTATAAATATATATAAACATACAAAGGGTCGAGTGCACATATACACAAATTAAAGTGTGGTATGCACAGGAGCAGATTCCAATGGTGTAAGCCCTTTGAACAACAAGCTTACAGTCGAACAAAATGAACACCAGAGAGCTGGAATGTGTGAGTGTGTGTGTGTGTGTGTGTGTGTGTGTGTGTGTGTGTGATGTAGGTGGTGGTGAGGTCAGGGGTGAGGGCAGAGAAATGGAGAGAGGAGGGTGGGCGAATGCAGTCATAATATTCAACACACATATGTGAAAATGGAGCCAGGGAACTTAAGGGGAAATGGGGGAGAATGATAGAAGGGGTGATGTTGGCCAAAACCCATCGTACTCACAAACTGACATGTTAGATTGAAACTCCATGTATAACTACTTAAGGATAGTGATGATGATGATGATGATGATGATGATGATGATGGAAGTCTCTGAAGTGGTTTTCTCTGCCAAGGGCTGAACTTAAGGCTGAGTAAGTATGGGAGACAGAGCGGAGATGTGCATTAGACTGGGCAGGTGTTCCAGGAGCCCCCCAGGATGATCAGCCTGGCTATAACCAATTCCCCAAGGCATCGGCTGGAAACCTAGCATGGAGATGCACAAAGACCAGAGGAGGACAACTCAACAGGGAAGAATGCCTGGAGAGAGCCAAGAGAGAGCACAGAATCCATCTTCTTAGAACACTGTGGACCACTGTGCAGTCGATCCTGTCTTCCTGCCTGCCTGCCAGTGCTGAACTGTCCGTCTGCAAAGACACCCCACCCCCTCGGAGCTCTGGGAGGGCATGGTGGACGCGCCTGGAACATGTCTCCTGGACGCTAGACTGTGCTGTCCTCACTTCTGACATCATCTGTCACCTGTGTCTTCCCTGGACACCTGCTGTATGGTCTCCTTCGCCTCTCCAGTGAGATGGGGCCTAGAGGCCCCAGACCCAGCTTCCCAGTGGGCCTGCACAGAACAGGGCCAGCCAGGTCTGCATCTCCAGTCTGCTGTGGGCGGTGGGAGAAGGGTGGCTGTGGTTTAAGTAGGAATAAAGCTGTGTCTCCAGCCTAGAATCAGCGACCCTGGGGCTCATCTTGGAACGGAAGGCTGGCCATTACCACCCTGCTCTGGGCTATCTGTGGTCACCAGCAGGAGCCTCTCCAATGTTGATGGCTTGTCTATGGCCTGTCCAGTCCTCCAGACTCTGCCCAGCTGGCGGCTAGGCCTGAAGACAACAGAATGTGAGAAGTAATACCAGTGCCTCTTGGGAAAAACAGATCTGAATCCTGAGTCCTAGTTTGGGGGATTTTTTATGGTACCTGTCTTCTTACTGTGACTCGTGCATGTGTGCGTGTGCGTGTGTGTGTGCGTGTGTGTGTGTGTGTGTGTGTGTGCGCGCGCGCACGCTCACACTTGTGCACCTGTACTGGGGCATGGACTCAGGGCCTGGATGCTATCCCTTAGCTTTTTTTTTTTGATGTTGTTGTTCAAAGCTGGCATTCTACCATTTAGGCCACACCCTAACTTCTGGCTTTTTGCTGGTTAATTGGAGATAAGAGTGACTTTTCTGCTTGAGCTGGCTTTGAACCAAAATCCTCAGATCTCAAGCCTCCTGAGTAGCTAGGATTACAGGCCTGAGCCATTGGAGCTCAGCTCAAAGTAAGATTTTATATAACAAAGTACTGCTTTGTTTTCTTCCTGCTAGTAAAAAAGGCTAAATGAAACAAATCTTTTGTAGTGTGTGTGTGTGTGTGTGTGTGTGTGTGTGTGTGTGTGTGTGTGTGTGTGTGTGTTTAGGGCTGGAGATGAAACCCAGGGCTTCACGTATACTAAGCAGGCCCTTTATCGTGGAGCTACATCCCAGTCCCTATTTTTATTCTGTGTGTGTGTGTGTGTGTGTGTGTGTGTGTGTGTGTGTGTGTGTGTGTGTGTGTGTGTGTGTGTGTGTGTGTGTGTGTGTGTGTGTCCGTCCCAGGGCTTGAACTCAGGTTCTGAGCAGTGACTCTGAACTTTTGTATTTAAGGCTAGCACACTAACACTTTGAGCCACAGCTCCAATTCTGCCTTTTTGGTGGCTCATTGGAGATAAGAGTCTCACTGACTTTCCTGCCTGGGCTGGCTTCAAACAGCAATTCTCAGATCTCAGCCTCCTGAGGAGTCAGGATCGAGGTGTGTGCTGCAAAGACAAGCCAGCCTCTGGGTGTTTTTTTTTTTTTCCTCCTGGGCAAAGAATCACAAAGACTCCAATTTGTGAATCTACAGTCTCGTCACCCATCATTATCCAGTGTCATTAGGGAATGGGAGTTCCACATAAGTGAGTTTTCCAGATAATTGAACTTTATTCCCTAAAGAGCTAAAGCTTCAAAGAAATTAACCACGCTGACGAAGGCTCTGCAAAGCGTGCTGCTGCCTGGCTCCCAGAGGCTGGACATCCGACTGGGCACCCAGACAGACATTAGGCCCCAGCCTGGCACCTGGGCACCATCTTTCCTGACCACATCTGCTTCTGGGCTGGACTGATTGACTGCTGCTTCAGGCTGGTGACTCTAGGGCCTGATTTCACCCTAGAATTAATGAGGGAGAAACAGAGAGAGACTTGAGAGAGGGAGAGAGAGAAAATCAACGAGAGAGAGAGGGAGAGAGAGAGAGAGAGAGAGAGAGAGAGAGGGAGGGAGGGACCACCAATAATACTGGGACTTGAACTTGGGGCCTGGGCATTGTCCCTGAGCTTTCGTGCTCAAAGCTGATGCTCCACAACTTAAGCTACAGCTCCACCACTTCTGGCTTTTTGGTGGTTAATTAGAGATAAGATTCTCATGGACTTTCCTGCCCAGGCTGGTTTGAAACCTCAGAGTTCAACCTCCTGAATAGCTTTACAGTGGCCCCTGGCTGCTGGCTGTGACTTGGGGAGCAGCGGAGAGCTCCGCCCTGCCCTCCCCCAGTATTCTGCTTCTGTAGCTCAGGCCCAATCGGGCTGGGCCTCTCTTCCTCTCCAACCAGGCCGGGTTCTTTCCCTTGTGCCCAGCATCCTTCTCCTCCCCTCCCTCCTCTCTACCCTCTCCTCCCCTCCCCTCCCCTGCCCTCCCTTCTCCTTGCTCCTCTCCTCTTTTGTGTGGGTTTGTGAGCCTGAGGACCTTTTCATGTCAAGCAGGGCCCTGGATAGACTCCAGCAGGACCAACAAGCTCACCGGGGGGTTTATCTTCAGGGAGTTTTCACCAGGGGCCTGGTTCAGAAGAAGGCAGTCGTCCATTCCTCCATCAGGATCTGTCTGGAGCCTGGGCCATGGCTCCACTGGGGTCCTTCTTCCTCTGCCTGCCTTGACCTCCCAGGGTGTGTGTGGTGGGAGCAGGGGAGGGGGCGGTACACTGATGACCCAGCCTCTCCAGAGGACTGCTGTTCCTCCTCTCTGCCTTGCCCTCCCTCTGCCCTGCAGGTGCCTTGTTGGCACAGGGGTCCCCTCCTGGGCAGGCCCAGCCAGGGAGCAGCAGGCAGTGCTCCCCAGCATTCTGTCACCCGTTGGGACCCCGAATTTGCTGAGCACAGGCCTGGGAGACCAGAGTGAGCAAGTGTTGAGGCTTCCAAATGCAAACAGGGAACAGATGCATTTCAAACCCCACCAGAAATGGCCCTTCAGAGAGGCCCAGGCACTGCAGACCTGTGTTTGCATTTCAGAGAGAAGGGACCTCCCCTTCCCTCCCAGGTCCTCTCCCACAGGGAGCGCTGTGTCTTTCCCTATGTTAACAAGCCACTTGCCCCATCTGGGTCAACCTGACAAAGGGGTTTGCCCCGGGGCTGGAGGAGGAGGAGGGAGGGGAGAAGCTGCCTCACCCTTGGGCAGCCAGGCCTCCATCCTCAGCAAACTTGCCAAGCTTGGCGAGGGCTTCTCAAGTCCTAAGGGGAACCTCTGGGGCATCCCCCAGAAGAATGATCATCACGTGGCACCGTGGGGTGACACCCTTTGTGAGGCAGGCTGGTCCCTGGATGGCAATGTGATCAGAAGCTCTGGGTGGAGATCCAGGGGGAGCGGGGGTGTCCCTTGCATGGCAGAGACTGCCTGGTTGGTGGAAGGATAGATAGTGGGAGGAGCAATTAAGCCCGGCCCAGACGAGCCTCGGCGCCACCACGTACAAGATGTATAAGCAGCCGGGAGTAAATCCATTCACTACTGTGAAGTGGAGAAGACCCTGCCTGGTCTGGCTCTGGTGACGTGGGTGAGGTGGCCATGCAGAAGGGCTCTGGCAACACCCAAGCAGAGAAAGATGGCTGGCTCGGCTTCCTGTCCAGCCCAGGAAACAGAAGATCGGAGTGGCCGTGACTTGTCCAGGGCTGAGTCCCCAGCCCCAGGGGCTGACCCAGAGATCGTACAACGTTCTGTCCTAAACCAAAGGGTTTAGCGACTCCCACTCATGCGACTCTCTCATGGAACATCGTTTTTTTTCCTTCCAAAGAAAAGCAGAAAAAATAAAAGTAAGCAAACTGCATCGGCCTCAGAGCAATGGCTGCCATAGTTGAGTAAATGTGGCTTGTCCTGTGTGTGTGTGTGTGTGTGTGTGTGTGTGTGTGTGTGTGTGTGTGTGTGTGTGTGTGTATGTGTGCATCCACTGGGATTTGAACTCAGAGCCTGAGTGCTGTCCCCAAGCTTATTTTGCTCAAGGCTGATGCTCTCCCACTTGAGCTACGCCTCTGTTTTATTTTATTTTATTTTTTTTATTTTTTTGGGTCTGGTCGTGGGGCCTGAACTCTGGGCCTGGGCGCTGTCCCTCAGCTCTTCAGCTCAAGGCTAGCGCTCTACCACTTGAGCCACAGTGCCACTTCCAGCTTCCCAGCCCCTGTTTCCTTTTATTTGCTGGTTAATTTGCCATAAGAGTCTCACCAACCTTTCTGTCCTGTGGGCTTGGAATCACGATCCTCAGATCTCAGCCTCTTAGGTACTTAGGGTTAGAGGCGTGAGCTATCAAGCTCCTGGCTGTGGTTTGCTCTTAATGGCTCTGTGGCCAATGTCTTCCTGTCACCAAGCTCCTTCAGATTGCTGGGGAAGGCTGTTCTGACATTTGATTAGCCACAGCCTGACTTGTGAGAGCTGGAGCGAGCCAGAGGCTGCAGCCGCGGTGCTGAGTGCTTTGCTTGTTAGAGATATCAGCGGGCATGGCAGGGGAAATGACATGGGCCGGGCTCCAAGAGGGAGGATAAGTAGAAGGAGGATAAGCAGGCTGCTGGGAGAAATTAATACGAAGAAAGGCAGCGGCAAATAAAGTCAAAGGAAGGCAGGGTCTTGTGACATGATCTGCAGTTGAATCTTTTTTGTGTATGTGTGTGCTGGTCGTGGGGCTTGAATTCAGGGCTTTGTGCTCTCCTTTAGCTTTCTGGCTCCAGACTGGCACTCTACCACTTGAGCCACAGCTCCACTTCTGGCTTTTTGATAGTTAACTGGAGATAAGAGTCTCCTGGAATTTCTTGTCTGGGCTGGTTTTAAAGCAAAATCCTCAGATCTCAGCCGTCTGAGTAGCTGGGATTACAGGCATGAGCCACAGGTGCTAGACTTGTGGTTTGAGTTCTTCATCCTGGCTTAATCCAAGTGCTGGTCCCGAAGCCCTCTGATACTTTCTGAATCTCACTGAAAAAGAAGTCAGGGATGTTAGAAAAAGTACTGGTTTTCTTCATGGTTTACATTTGGTTGCGGGGGGGGGGGGGGCGGCGGGAGATGGTTGCAAGTTATTCTTGATGAATAAATAAGTCTCTGGCACTTATAGTTTTATTCAAGCATGGAAAATAACATGTTCTTTAAAAGAATTTTTGACTACTGGGCGCTGGTGGCTCACGCCTGTAATCCTAGCTACTCAGGAGGCTGAGATCTGAGGATTGCGGTTCAAATCCAGCCCGGGCAGGAGAGACCGTGAGACTCCTATCTCCAATAAACCACCAGAAAAGCGGAAATGGCGCTGTAGCTCAAGTGGTAGAGCGCTCGCCTTGAGCTGAAGAGCTGAGGGACAGCGCCCAGGCCCAGAGTTCAAGCCCCACAACCGACAAAAAAAAAAAAAAAAGAATTTTTGACCGATGAGGAAACAGACTCAGAGAGGCTGTCAGATTTGCCTAAAGACACAGGAGGTCAGGTTGGGAAGGTGGCTTAGTGGTAGAGCGCTTGCCTTGCAGGCGTGAAGCCCTGGGTTTGATTCCTGAGTACCACATACACAGAAAAAGCTGGAAGTGGTACTGTGGCTCAAGAGTGCTAGCCTTGAGCAAAAGAAGTTCAGGGACAGTTCCCAGGCCCAAAGTTCAAACTCCAGAACTGGCAAAAAAAAAAAAAAAAAAAAAAAAAAAAGCTACAACAAACAAAGGAACAGCTGGGATCTAAATCCAAGGCTTCAGGGACTCTGTGCTCTCTCTACGCTGGGCAGGGTCCACAGCTTCCATCATCCTAAGCACAGCCTGGCTGGTTTCTGGAATCTTCCCTCAGGTGTGGAGTAGGTGATTTGCCCTCTCCCAACCCTGTCTGCATTTTACCTGCCTACAGCAGGAGCTGAGCCTGGATTTGTATGCTGCTTCCTCCCCCAGGAAGATCACCCAGCATAGACACACATACACTCACACAAGCATGCACATGCACACAGGTGCACACACATACGTGCACAATGCATGCACACACAAGGACTTTCACTTATATATGTATGTACACACACACACACATACACACACACACACCGGCTCTGGGGGATACAGGGCTCTCCTTGCTCAACACAGGGCCCTCCTTGCTCCATGTTATTAGCTGCATTTAATTGAAGGTGTTTTCAGGGCAGCTTCCACTGGGCCCAGAGCAAATGGAAAATGACACACTGTCAAATTAATGTCCCCAGACCATGATAAATGGCTGGGCTCCGTGAGTAATGCTTCCATTTCTTGCTTTAAGGGAGAAGGATGGGGTGGGGCTCCGTGGGTCTGTCCCTGTACAACGGTGGAAAGGTCAGCCCTCCCTGGCCCGCCCGTTGGGCATGAGGCCTCGGTGGCTTCTGCTATGCTGAACTCTCTCCCTCCTCCTGTCCCTAGAGGCTGGTGACACGGCAGAACAGCTTGTATGTCTCTCTGGGCCAAAGTCCAGAGAGGAAGGAGCTAAGATAAGACCGAGTCTTCGCCGTCTGCCTAAGCTTGGTACTCTAGAGGCACACTGTTATCTCGTGTCATTAGCTGGCACTCCCGGCCAACTCCAGGTCATCAGCTCCACCTTGGGCCCTTGGTTTAAGCAATTGCCACGTCCTCATACTCTCCTCCCTCCCCCATCCCTCACTGAAGCCTCCTGGGCATAGATCTCCTGCTCTATGCGTGTCCTGCCCAGGTAGACACAGAGGCTGGGACGTACAAAGCTGGCTAGGGGTTCCCAGCTCTGCCATGGGACCTCCACCTGAGCATAAAGACTGTTCTAGAAAATACAACAGAGCGCAGGGCTACAATGCAAGCAGGATGAAAAAGAAGACCCATCTTAATTGTGCCTGAACAGGGCTGAAAACAAGAACCTCATCCAAACGACAGAGATGACCAACCCTGCCCTGTCCTGGCTAACACCAGGGCCTGCGGCTGCCTCCCTTTGCCCTCCCACCCCATGCAGACTGGTGTGCTCTTGGGCCAGAGCTGGGCAATACTGTCACCTCTGACCTTGGCTGGGAGAGGGGCAGAAGGTCGGAGGGGACAGGTTCATTTGTTTTCTAAAATAACCTATTGCTTTAGCCAGGTAGCAGAACCTCACACACAGCCTTGATGTTGAACTTTCTGAGATCCAGCCTGACATGGTGCTTTAAAGCTACTTGACGCAGTGGCTCCCAGAGTCAGTACTCTGTTTCCTGCCTGGATCCCAAAGCTCACCCTGAGTTATAAATCCTAGCATTGGTATCTACAAGCTGCACGACTCTGGGCAGGTTCCTTAATCTCTCTGAGCATCCCATCTGCAAAATAACCAAGACTGCCTTCCCGGAGGAGGTCAGGAGTGGGTGTATGAGCCACATGGTTTAGAGAAACTCTTTGATAGACACTAGTAAATGCCTTGTCCCAGCCAGCTTTCATGCCACAAAACTGCGACTCCAGGGCTCTTCACAGGCAGCATGAACCAGGGATGGCTCCCTGGAGGAGGCAAGTTCTGCCTGGGCTCAAAGGCAGCCGAGTGCTGGGTTTCCCAGCTCTCCTGCTGCCAAGGTCATCTCCCTGTCTCTGAGCTTCCGGACAGACAGCAACCCCATCAGGCTGCCTCTAAAAATACCCTTCCATCTTTCGCTCAGCATTGGCACTTCTCAGGGCTTCCTCCTGGCGCTGGCCCTGGCCTGGCTGGTTCTTCTCTGGCTCTGCCTGGAGCTTCTCAGTGCGGCACCAGCTGCACCAGCCTGCAGACGTGGGGCCACTCAGGTGCAGCTGGGAGCAGTCTGGAAGGAGTGGGCAGCAGCCCAATGGACCAAGGCATCCCAGTGGACCAAGGCCTAGGCTGACATCAGGGAGAGCAGAAGGAGGCCCTTCTGGGTGGGATGGGGTCCCCACAGCAGCCCCTGATCTCTCTGCCCAGCAACCCCCTCCCTCCATGGTCTAGGAGACCCCTGCAGGGAGATGCCAGGACAGGTCTGGGGAGAAGAGATCAATTCTGGCCAGTTTGGTCTTGGGACTGGGAGAGGAGGGCCAGGCCACAAGAGGCCTGGCCCACGATCTGTCTGGCAAGTGACTGGTCCCCAGCAAGGAGAGGGAATGTGGACTACGCTGGTTGTTAACTATGACCCCTGCCCAGATTCTGCTGAGGTGGGGAGGAAACCTCACGAGAAGGAGTGGCATTCAGAGGCTTTGGAAATGAGGTTCGGTGGGTCATCCTGGTGCCAGCATATTGGTGAGGTCACAGTGGTCTCCTCCAGTGGATCTTAGGACAGTGGTGAGGTCACCGTGGTCTCCTCCAGTGGATCTGAGGACAGTGGTGAGTTCACCGTGGTCTCCTCTGGTCTCAGGACAGTGGTGAGGTCACCGTGGTCTCCTCCAGTGGATCTTAGGACAGTGGTGAGGTCACCGTGGTCTCCTCCAGTGGATCTCAGGACAGTGGTGAGTTCACCGTGGTCTCCTCTGGTCTCAGGACAGTGGTGAGGTCACCGTGGTCTCCTCCAGTGGATCTCAGGACAGTGGTGAGGTCACCGTGGTCTCCTCCAGTGGATCTCAGGACAGTGGTGAGGTCACCGTGGTCTCCTCCAGTGGATCTCAGGACAGTGGTGAGTTCACCGTGGTCTCCTCTGGTCTCAGGACAGTGGTGAGGTCACCGTGGTCTCCTCCAGTGGATCTTAGGACAGTGGTGAGGTCACCGTGGTCTCCTCCAGTGGATCTCAGGACAGTGGTGAGGTCACCGTGGTCTCCTCCAGTGGATCTCAGGACAGTGGTGAGGTCACCGTGGTCTCCTCCAGTGGATCTCAGGACAGTGGTGAGTTCACCGTGGTCTCCTCTGGTCTCAGGACAGTGGTGAGGTCACCGTGGTCTCCTCCAGTGGATCTTAGGACAGTGGTGAGGTCACCGTGGTCTCCTCCAGTGGATCTCAGGACAGTGGTGAGGTCACCGTGGTCTCCTCCAGTGGATCTCAGGACAGTGGTGAGGTCACCGTGGTCTCCTCCAGTGGATCTCAGGACAGTGGTGAGGTCACTGTGGTCTCCAGTGGATCTCAGGACAGTGGTGAGGTCACCGTGGTCTCCTCTGGTCTCAGGACAGTGGTGAGGTCACTGTGGTCTCCTCTGGATCTCAGGACAGTGGTGAGGTCACTGTGGTCTCCTCTGGTCTCAGGACAGTGGTGAGGTCACCGTGGTCTCCTCTGGATCTCAGGACAGTGGTGAGGTCACTGTGGTCTCCTCTGGTCTCAGGACAGTGGTGAGGTCACCGTGGTCTCCTCTGGTCTCAGGACAGTGGTGAGGTCACCGTGGTCTCCTCCAGTGGATCTCAGGACAGTGGTGAGGTCACCGTGGTCTCCTCCAGTGGATCTCAGGACAGTGGTGAGGTCACCGTGGTCTCCTCTGGTCTCAGGACAGTGGTGAGGTCACTGTGGTCTCCTCCAGTGGATCTCAGGACAGTGGTGAGGTCACCGTGGTCTCCTCTGGTCTCAGGACAGTGGTGAGGTCACTGTGGTCTCCTCTGGTCTCAGGACAGTGGTGAGGTCACCGTGGTCTCCTCTGGTCTCAGGACAGTGGTGAGGTCACTGTGGTCTCCTCTGGTCTCAGGACAGTGGTGAGGTCACTGTGGTCTCCTCTGGTCTCAGGACAGTGGTGAGGTCACTGTGGTCTCCAGTGGATCTCAGGACAGTGGTGAGGTCACCGTGGTCTCTTCTGGTCTCAGGACAGTGGTGAGGTCACTGTGGTCTCCTCTGGTCTCAGGACAGTGGTGAGGTCACTGTGGTCTCCTCTGGATCTCAGGACAGTGGTGAGGTCACTGTGGTCTCCTCTGGTCTCAGGACAGTGGTGAGGTCACCGTGGTCTCCTCTGGTCTCAGGACAGTGGTGAGGTCACTGTGGTCTCCAGTGGATCTCAGGACAGTGGTGAGGTCACTGTGGTCTCCAGTGGATCTCAGGACAGTGGTGAGGTCACCGTGGTCTCTTCTGGTCTCAGGACAGTGGTGAGGTCACTGTGGTCTCCTCTGGTCTCAGGACAGTGGTGAGGTCACCGTGGTCTCCTCCAGTGGATCTCAGGACAGTGGTGAGGTCACCGTGGTCTCCTCCAGTGGATCTCAGGACAGTGGTGAGGTCACCGTGGTCTCCTCTGGTCTCAGGACAGTGGTGAGGTCACTGTGGTCTCCAGTGGATCTCAGGACAGTGGTGAGGTCACTGTGGTCTCCAGTGGATCTCAGGACAGTGGTGAGGTCACCGTGGTCTCTTCTGGTCTCAGGACAGTGGTGAGGTCACTGTGGTCTCCTCTGGTCTCAGGACAGTGGTGAGGTCACCGTGGTCTCCTCTGGTCTCAGGACAGTGGTGAGGTCACTGTGGTCTCCAGTGGATCTCAGGACAGTGGTGAGGTCACTGTGGTCTCCAGTGGATCTCAGGACAGTGGTGAGGTCACCGTGGTCTCTTCTGGTCTCAGGACAGTGGTGAGGTCACTGTGGTCTCCTCTGGTCTCAGGACAGTGGTGAGGTCACTGTGGTCTCCAGTGGATCTCAGGACAGTGGTGAGGTCACTGTGGTCTCCTCTGGTCTCAGGACAGTGGTGAGGTCACCGTGGTCTCCTCTGGTCTCAGGACAGTGGTGAGGTCACTGTGGTCTCCAGTGGATCTCAGGACAGTGGTGAGGTCACTGTGGTCTCCTCTGGATCTCAGGACAGTGGTGAGGTCACTGTGGTCTCCTCCAGTGGATCTCAGGACAGTGGTGAGGTCACCGTGGTCTCCTCTGGTCTCAGGACAGTGGTGAGGTCACTGTGGTCTTCTCCAGTGGATCTCAGGACAGTGGTGAGGTCACCGTGGTGTCCTCTGGGTACAGGCTCAGGGCTCACTGAAATCTGGGTCTTTACCCCTGGCAAGTGCCAGCAGCTGCCTCTGAAGCTTGGATGTCCCTGGGGGAGCACTCGAGCCCTTTTTGGGGATGTGCACGGCCCACAGGTGAGCGCAGCAGATGGCAGTTCTGCAGTGAGCTGAGCAGGCCATGTGCAATCCGAGCAAGCCCCTGGTTTATCACTACGCAAACACTGGCTGAGAACCACGTGTTGGGGTCCCCAAGCCACCCCCCAGGCAGTTTCCCTAGGATGGGAGTGGGCTGTGAGTGAGCCTGTTCCCCAAGACCTCAGCCTTGCTGGATCCTGAGCCCCAAGTGGAGACCCTGGAAGCATCAGGGAAGGATGAGAAAGTGGAAAGCCACTCATTAGCTGCTAAGCATGCTGGGAAAATCTCTTCCCGCCCCTCCTGTGGGACTGGGTTGATGAGGGAGGAGCCTCTGGGGGCCAGGCCTGGCTCTCTCTGCTCTTCCATGACCAGAGTTTCCACCCGGAGTTTCCACTTAGGGCTCTCTGCTTCCTTTGGGGAATGTGGGGAGGCAATGGAAACTGGGGGTGGGGCCTCTGAGGCCAGGGGCCTGGATTCAAATCCCACTGGTAACAGCTATGAACTGGGGCAAGTGACTGAGGCCCTTGGGACCCTGGCTTCCCAGGGTATAGCTGGGATTACACACATGTACCATCACACTGGGCTCTGAGCTTTGATTAACTAATATATGATCACCTCCTTTCTGAACCTCAATTTCCACCAGTGTAAAATGGACGCTACTACCAACCCTCTCTCTTCAAGTGTATTATGGATGAGTGAGAAGATGGATAAAGTTCTGTGGGCAAGGCCTGACACAGAATCCCACGTCTGCGGTAATCAGCAACCTCTGGAATAGTTCACAAACCTGAAGCGTGGAGGGTGTTGGGGGAAAACCAAAAGTGGGTTCTGACAAATCAGTGTGCAGACTCCCTGTCCAGTGCTCTACCCACTGTGTAAACTGCCACTCTTAAACTAAAGCAGAAAGGACAGCTGGGCATGGGGGCTCATACCTGTAACCCCAGCTACTTGGGAGATGTAAGGAGGAAGAGCTCCGTCTGGATCAGCTCCTGGGAAGGTAGGAAAGACCCTACCTGAAAACTAACTAAAACACAAAGGGCTGGGGCTGGGGCTAAGGTGGTAGAGCACCTGTCTGGCAAGCACATGGCTCTGAATTCTGACCGCAGTACTAGCCTTTGTCATGAGGATCACAGTTCCACATCAGCCTAGGGGTAGAAAAATAAGGTCCTGAAACTCTACCTCCACAGGAAAAAATTGGGCATTTGTGGCACATGGCTGTTCCAACTATGTCAGGAAGCATAAATAAGAGCACTTTGGTCCAAGCCGACCGGGACATAGACATGAAACCTTATCTCAAAAACAACTCGAGGGAAAAAGCCCAGGGATATGATTCAGTGGTAAAGCCACTGCCTAGCAAGCTCGAAGCTCAGAGTTCAAATCTCAGTAACTGCCCCAAATAAATACATAAGCACAGCAAGGAGAAGGAGTCCAGGGTGGGCAGAAAGCCACCCAAAGTCACACAGCAGGGCTGCCCTGCTGGGTGGGGTTCCCACATTTTCAACGCCCTCAGAGCCTCACGGCACCTGGACAGGTTTGTGCCCAGTTTGTGTCCAGTGTTCAGCGAGAGGATTCCAGGGCTTTCTCAGGCCACCAGCCAGCTGTGGGTCCTCAAAGCCAGTGTCAGAAGAAGGCTTCTGGGTTTGTTTGGGTTCAGAAAAGGGGCATTTCCAAGACTCCTGCGGTCAAAATGGACACCAGCCAACTCCATTTCCACTCAAAGATCAATCATGTCTGCCTGGGCCTCATGCACCCCCCCCCCCGCCTGCCCCCACCAGGGCCGATACACACATTGGCAAACGAGGCCCCAGGATCCAAGGTTGGCAGCTCCCTCTGCAAGGCAAAGATGAGACACAAATCTTCCCGCCGCCTGGCCAAGTGGTCCTCAGGTGTCTGGCGGGGAGGACTCTGAGGCAAGTCTGAGCCTCCAGCCCAGCCATTAAGGGAACCCATTCATCAGAGTCCTGTTTACAGCTCTCTGGCAAGCCACCGTGAGTCACTGGCCCAAGCCAGGGCCTGGGCCTTCCTGAAAACCACGGTGACCATTTGGTAAAAATATCAGCTGGAGCTTGGGCCAGGTGGGAGGTCTGTGTGCGGTTCGTGCTGACTTGTGAAACACGGGGCCCCTGCCAGGGTGTCCAGGTGTCACCTTGAACACTCCACAGAACATCATCTTGCACATCTGGACGCGGGGATGTGGAGTGAAGTCAGCTGATGCTGAGGGCTTTGAGCTGAGGTCATGGCCTCTGGGGTTTCCAACATGGCTGCCAACCCTTGCCCCTAGGCCCAGGATCAGAGCCTTTGTGTATGGGTGTTCAGGCCCTCGGTGGTGTAGAGTCAAAGGGGGGCTGAATTCCTGCACCGCACCTGGCGTACCACAGTACTGGTACTGAGTCAAGAAATGGTGCCTTCCTGTTGACGTTAAAGCTGGCCATGGTCCTTTCTGTACCCAAAGGGCTCCTGTAGTCCACAGAGGGGAGGAGCCAGGCTACAGTTCAGTCAGGACAGCTGCCTGGGAGATCATAGGCAAGTCCCTGCCCCTCCTGCTTAAAAAACAAGGGCCTTTCTAGACACTGGTGATGGCTCATACCTGTAATTTGAACTACTCTGGAGGCTGAGATCTGAGGATTGGTTTGAAGCCAGTCCCTGGCAGGAAACTCTGTGATACTCTTCTCTCTCCAAGTAACCACCCCAAAACCAGAAGTAGAGCTGTGGCTGCAGTAGTAGAGTACTAGCCTTCAGTGAAAAAGCTAAGCGTCAATGCTCCGGCTGTGAGTTCAAGTCCCAGACAGTACTATCATGCACACACACACACACACACACACACACACACACTGAAAAACAGAGCTGAAGATGTGGCTCAGGGTTCGAATGCCTGTCTAGCAAATGTTGGGTCTTGAGTACAAACCCCAATATGGCAAAAACAAAACAAATCCTTGACTATAAATCATAAGGACTGAGACACTTAGACAGACTGACTTAAAACGTGCATACACCTAGTGATATTCAAAATTTCGCGCACGAGGAACACCTCACATACCAGCAGGTGGGCATTTTACCATGGCCATTGTTTATTCTAGGGGACTCGCCAGGCTTTTTTCACACCTCGTGAATTCCGCTGACCTTTTGTCCCAAACAATATGGAAACTGGAAAAATTCAGAGAAAGAAAACAGGGAAGACGTTGATCTCATGACCAAGTTAACCTTAAAAATGGGACTCAAAGGCCTGCCTCCGTGCCACGCCCCCTTTCCTGGAAGTGGCACCAGATGCCTGCCGTGACTAAAGTCGTGAAGCAGCAGCCTGGTGGGGCAGAGCAATCACTAAACAACTTCACCTCGCTCACAACACACTCCCTTATTGTGGAACAGCAAATGCCAGGAAAGGTGTCGAGGTGGAATAGAAAAACAAACCTGTAACTCCATCCACCCTTCCCAGGCATCCTGGAGGGGCGACAATCTGGCTTTGGCCTGCTACCAGATCTCAATGAGCATTGGCTCTGCTTAGCTGCTGCTCAGAGCTGGGATACTACCCTAGCGTGTTATACACTTCCCGTTGGAAGAAACTGAGGTGCAAAAGGGATGGGACCTCCCCCTTAGTCCCTCCCCCCTGCTCTGCCAACCCTGCCCCCACTCAGTTTGCCCACGGCTCTCTGAAGGTGTTTTGATTGACAGTCTTGGGCCATACTCTAAACAAATACATTTTTACTGATCAGGCCCTGGTAGGCAGGATGCGAATGCTGGGAGGAGATTTCTCGGGGAGTTCCCAGGAAAAGATTCTGGTTCAAATCCAGCTTCATCCCAGCCAGTTCTAGAACTGTGGGCAGTTCTAGTCCTCAGTTTGTTCTCCTGAGGGTTGAACATGCAGTACTCAACCTGCCACTCCCATGGCTAAGGGAAGGCTGGAATGGGGGTGGGGGAGGTGTTTCACAAAATGCTTCTGGCTCTTACAAGGTTACCCCCATGGCTGGGTCTTAGCCTGAAGGCCGGGCCTCTTAGATCAGACTCCAAGTAGCTACCCAGGGCTTTCCTTAATGAATGGAATTTTTTTCTCAAAAACTCTGTACCCTGAAACACAAAGCCATTAAGTGAGAATTCCATTCCATAAATGTTCATGGAAAAAAAAAAAAAGTCACCCTCCCCCATCCCCATCTCCAGCTGTTTCCAGAGTGCCCTCCAGGGACAGGGGATGGAAATTCTGTCTCTGAGAGCTCCCTGGTGATTCTCAGGCAGGCCCGGGCCTGAGCGCCCAGGTCCTCCTCCCCTCTACTTTGAAGAGCCTGAGCCCTGCCCCTACCTGGGCCCCCACCCCCAGGCCTGGAATGTGCCAGGGTTTCACACTATGGCAGGAGCCCTCCGCAGACAAGCTGGGCTGGTAGAGCTGGCTCCACCAGACCAGGCTCTGGGTGGAAGGGCAGTGGCCCCTTCGAGGGCTCTGGGGATCCAAGGCTGGAACCAGGGTACCCGTGGCCCGCACGCAGCTCCCACCAGGGCCTCCCATGGGTTGATTCAGGACTCACAGTTCCATGAGGTCTCCCCAGTAGTAAATCCCAGCTAGTCCATGTGAACGGAGGTGATCGCCAGGCCACACACACCTCATTTATCACATGGCATGCACCAGAGCAGCACCCGCTCTGGGACCTGGCTAGCTGAGGTGGTGGATGGGGAGGACGGTGGTTCAGGCAGCTGGAAAGATGGGCTTACCTTAAACCATGCCTCTTTCCAGCTTGCCCAGCCCCTGCCCAGCCCTACAGGCAGTGGAACCTGGGTCCCCCTGTTTCAGTGAGTGTGCAGGGACATGAGGCCTAGTTTACCACAAAGAGGATGAGAATTTGTCATGGGCAAATGGCACACGTGGGCACACAGGTGAATGTATATGCACATATATGTATTGTGTATGCACACATGAGAACATGCAGTCATGTATTTGCACATGTGCAACACTGCACACGTACATGTATATATAGGTATGTGCATATGTATACATTTGCACATGTGTGTGTGTGGGTGCATGCAGGCACCCATCCATACATATATATTACCTGCATTCATAAAGACAGCATAATGAAACCTGCCGGAGAAGGGGGAGAATTTGTTCAAAGTGTGCTGTGTGTATGCATGGATGTATTGAAGGGTAAACTTAGTTATGAAGCTAAAGTGCTGTTGAGATGAGCCAGGGCCCAGGCTGCAGTGGGAGGTGTCGCTGGCTTGGTGAGCTAGACTGGAGTATGGAAGATGCTAGATTGTTTCAAAAATCCCAGCAGAAGAGAACAGAATATCTGCTTACATCCTTCCTAGTTCCTCATTGTCTTCCCTGGGGTGGGAATAGGGGGTGCAGGAGACGGACCTAATGGAGAACTACAGTTTCAGGTCAGCAGACCCATATGACCCAGTTCTCTGATTGGTCAGTTGTCCCATATCTCATTTGCATAAAAGATAACCAATCAGAGAACAACTTGGAGTATAAAAGACCCCCAGACTCAGAACAAGGGGGGTGTGTATGTGTATGAGAGAGAGACAGAGATAGAGACAGAGACTGAGAGATACAGACAGACAGGAAGAGACAGTGATAGAGACAGACAGATCACACAGTGAACTAGGATAGCAGACATAGAGCAGTAGAAGCCTTAACCAGAATACTTTATTTTTTTGTGTTGGTCCTGGGGCTTAAACCAGGGCCTGGGCACTGTCCCTGAGCTTTTTAGCTCAAGTCTGGTGCTCTACCACTTGAACCACACTTCTTCTTTGGATTTTTGTGGTGCTTAATTGGAAATGAGAGTCTCACAGACTTTCCTGCCCAGGCTGGCTTGGAACTGTGATCTTCAGATCTCTCAGCCTCCTGAGTCATTAGGATGGCAGGTATGAGCCACCAGCACTAGTGTTTTTGGTTTTTATTACCACTGTTCCTGGTTGGTAATGAGGCTTTTCATCTTCGTTTCTCTTTCTGAGTGTGGAAGGTTCCAGTTTCCTCCCTGACCGTGTCAGCGTTTCTTTCTTGCCTGTGAGTCTCTTGTCCTGACAGCACCATTGCCTTCCTCCCCCCCTCCCCTGCCCCGCTGCCTCCTGCCACCCCAGCCTCATACACAGGCTGCTAAATATTTATCTTTGTTTACCTTTAGATTTTTATGGCCTTGTCTTTTTATGTTTAGCTTTTTAATAGGCTGTGATTTATTTTGGCATCAGGTATCATGTGAAGATCTGAATTCATTTAATTTTCTAAATAGCTAACCATTTGCCCCAACTACAGTTAATCAGTAAACACTCTTTCCTTGAAGCCACCCGCCCCCGTGGACTTGACTTACCTGTCTTGCTCGACCACACGCATAGCTGTGCTTTCGGGCTGTTCTCCTCTGTGTAGTAATCATTGTGGCACCGTGGCAGCACACTCTTATGGGCCTCTTACCCTGGGCTACATTGCTGCCCCATAACTTCCTACAAGACTTTATTTTCTGATGGGAAAGGCTTCCTGTTCTTGGCATTTAATTCCCTACTTTGTACCAAGTGGTACTGAGTTCAAACTCTAGGATCGCCATAAAACAACCCCCAAATCCCCAAGAAGACAAAGCAGTGTGTGTGGAAGATGTCTTCACATCATCTTTGACTATCTCTCTTTTGTTTCTTTAAAAGCAAGCACGTAGGATCTCTCCCGTGAGCCTCTGATATGAATATTGAATGGTGTCCATCTTCCTTGGCTGCCGGGTGCCAGTGGCTCACACCTGTCACCCTAGCCACTCAGGAGGCTGAGATTTGAGGATCGTGGTTCAAAGCCAGCCCCAGTAGAACAGTCTGTGAGACTCTGATCTCCAATAAGCCACTCAGAAAACTGGAAGTGGCACTGTGGTAGAGTGGTAGAGTGCTAGCCTTTTGCTGAAAAGCTCAGGGACAGCGCCCAGGTAGAGTTCAAGCCCCACGACCGACCAAAAAAAAAAAATCACTTGGCCATGCCTCCATGCAAGTTTTGCTTTGCCATTATTGTCTTTTAGCATTTGTGTGAGACTCTGAAGCTCAGATGGGAGTGCGGGTGCCTGAATTTGAGCCTTAGATCTGGCTGTGTGCCCTTGGGCAACGTATTTGCCTTTCTGGTCTTTATAAAAAAGAGATGATGCTGGGATCCAGCTCAGCTCACAGGATTAAAAGTGAACCCACCATGTACTTCTAGTTCTACATTGGCCTCACATAAATGTAGCCCCCAGGACCCCAGAATTAGCTAGTGCTAAAGTAGGAAGACAAAGTAGGAAGCTGAAGCTCAGAAAGGTTAAGTTGTTTGCTCTAAGTCACACAGATTACACCACTGTACCCAGCGTCCTGACCACCTCCCAGAAACTGATCATCATTGGTAGCTTCTCCTGAGGCCTGCCTGCCTTGCATGCAAAACTGCCGCTTATTCTGTAAGATCTTGTTTTCTCTATCTGCAGAACTCCTACCTATCCTCCAAAACCCAGGTCAAATATCTCCTCTGCCAAACCTGGCTCAAGCCAGAGCAGAAATATTTCTCCCAACCTGAGGAGAGAGGTGGGATTTGTATACTGAGTTCTGAATACCCTGCCCATTTGACAGCAAGAGAAACTGAGGCCTTGTGTAGAAAATGGCCTGCCCTGGGTCATAGAGGTACAAGCCCACAGAGCCGGTGCCAGAGCCCAAAGTCCTTGAGCTGGCTTCTTCTAAGACCTTGTTTCTCTGACCCCATCCCCAGGGCACGTCTAGGGTGCTTCCCACAACCCCGGGGGCTGGACCCAAAGGGAGCTATGGGAAAAAAGCCAAAACAATCGGACACACAGGACGCTTGTCAGGTCACGGGGCATTCTGCACCTGGCTGAGATGTTGGGCAGGCCTGACACTGAGTCCCGGCTCTGCCACTTATTAGCCGAGGAGATACATTAATCAGTGACAGGGTCAGCTACGCCTCTCCCTTTGTTTTCCAAACTTAGCAACACGATCACCGACCAGAAGGAGAGCTGCCGCACCACCAGCCCTGTGCCAGGCTCCTTGGACACAGAGAGGAAACTGAGGCCTTCCCCGGGTGCACTGCTGAGGCGTGGGCAAGGAGTGGGGCCTGGAGAAGCCAAAACAGTCGCCCCAGGTACCCGCGTGGCTGGGGAGCCACAGCCCCGAGGCCGGGTTGCCAAGCTGGGCAGAGGGGTCAGGTGCCAGCCCAGGCTGAGGAGTCAGTCCCAGGGCTCAGCCACTGCTGCCTGTGTGGCCCAGGGCGGGCAGCTCTGCTGTGGGGAATGGTGCCCACCACTGCCTTCACCATCCAGGGCCTCCTGTCCACCTCCTGTGCTGCTTCCATTACCCGTCTTCCTCTGCCAGGATCGGCAGCCCCCCCCCAAACACACACACACACACACACACACACACACACACACACACACACACACACACAGAGTCTTTCTCTCTCCCTCCCTCCCTCCCACCCCTTCTGTCTTTTTCTCTCTCTCTCTCTTGCTCGCTCTCTCCTCTTCTCTTCTCCCCCTTATCTGGGCCTCTGGAACAGTACTTAGGGCTCTCTATCTTGTATCCTTAGGACATAAGTGCTTGTTTTAGCCACTTAAGAACAAACTACACACTGCCTTGTTCAAGAAGGTCTCTTGACTTTGCTAAGCCATATTTGGGTTGGAGAAGTGGCGTGACATACTGTGTCCATTCTGCCAGCGAGATTCAGGCTGTTGAAGAGCCCCAGGTCACAGCAGGAGCGGGCTGGGGTCCTGTTAAAGTTTGTTGGCATGCAGATGCCAGAGGCTCACGCCTGTAATCCCAGCTCTCAGAAGACTGAGATCTGAGGATTGTGGTTCAAAACCATCCCGGGCAGGAAAGTCCATGAGACTCTGATCTTCAATTAAGTACCAAAAGTGCCAGAAGTGGAGCTGTGGCTCAAGTGGTAGAGCACCAGCCTTGAGCAAAAGAAGCTCAGGGACAGCATCCATGCCCAGAGTTCAAGCCCCAGGATGGGCACACACACACACACACACACACACACACACACACACACACAAATTGTTGGCTGAGCATGTGGACTAAGCTGGCCTGAGCCGGACAAAATTGTCTTTGAGTTGTTTCCAGACCAGCCTGCATTTGAAAGCCAGTTCACCAATGCAAATACCCATGCCTTCACAAACCACTTTCCCAGCCGGGTGTGGTGGTGCCTGCCTGTAATCCCGGCACCAGGGAAGCGGTGGCAGGATGCTCCAGTCTGAGGAGCCAGAGTCTGGCTGGGGCTGTATGGGGAGATGTTGTCTCCAAACAAAACGCAAACACTTGAGGGCCACACTCAGAAGCCACCTTATAGTGGCAGACGGGCATACAGGTTCACCACTGTAGGAGCCTCTAGGCTCACAGAAGCTGGAGGGGGGGGGGGGGGGACAGGGCAACAAGCCAGGCCCAGTGAGCCTCGTCTGCGATCCACCACCTTCAGCAGCTTGGAGCTGGTCAGTGGGCCCTGCCTTGCTGCAAGGGATGCTGGGAAAGGCAGGCTGTGTGGAGACAGAGAGAATGATGCTGGCCTCCAGCGGGAGCCAGGCCTTCGGTGGCAGTGGGGCCTCCAGGCCAGTGGAGCCCAACTCACCAGGAGGAAAACCTCTCTGCCCAGAAGCAGGTGGCGCAGGCCCTGGTCTGTTCTTGGGGTGTGGCGGGAGGGCCAGCCCAGGGGGGTACCAGCAAGCTGGGGGGGGCACACAGGCAGGTGCCAGGCTGCGTACCTGCCTCCAGGCAGCCGGGCCGGGCCCCCGCTGGGCTTCGGGTGGCCCCTACTGCACTGTCCAGAAAGACTTCAGGGCGCTGCCGAAACCCTAGCGTGGGCCTGGGAGGCAGAGCCCCATGGGGCTTGCGGGAAGCTGTTTTGATTAAATTTGGGAACGTAATTACAGGGTTTGTGCTGTGGTCTCATTATGGCGTTTTTTAATCTTGTTCCCCTCTCCTCCCGCTCCCAGCCCCCCTCGCCTCCCTCCACAGCCCAGGCTCGGCCTCCTAGCACCACCAGGGCTCTTCCCTCCTCTCCCCTCCCAGACTGGGGCCTGGAGGCAGGATGGAGCGGAGAAGGGGGGGAGTGGAGGGAGGAGGGGAGACGGTGCGGGCAAGCACGTGTGCACACATGCATGTAGTACGTGTACACGTGTATATGTGTGCGCACACGCATGTGCTCATGTGTGTGCATGCATACATGCATCAGCAGGGGCTTCACAACCCACTGGCTGGGTTTGGTGCTCTGAGGGATACAAAGGGGAAACTAAGAGAGCCCCCATACCCCCAATTTGGCTGAGGAAATGGAAGTACCAGGTATTGAGTGGAGGTGGGTCAGTAGAGAAGAGGCATCTGGGAAGTGGGCTGGGAGGAAGGGAGGAAGGAAGGGAAGGGAAAGGAAGAGAAGGGAGAGGGGGAGGGTAGGTGGAAGGGAAGGAATTAGGAAAGGAGGGAAAGAAGAAAGGGAGGAAGGAAGGAAGGAAGGAAGGAAGGAAGGAAGGAAGGAAGGAAGGAAGGAAGGAGAGAGGGAGGAAGCAAGCTAGCATCAAGGAGGGTAGTGGGCAGAGGCTTGCTTGGCTTAGCTTACCTTGGCCCCAGTGGTGGGGGCTCCCGGGGGGGAGGGGAGAGGGCTTTGTGGGGCAGGGGTGGGCAGCCAAGGGGTCTCATTTATAGAGTTGGCAGCGGCCTGGGCAGCTGGTGCTCTCCAGCAGCTAGGCACCCCACCTTCCCCCTCCAATTGTGCCCCTCATGACTCTAGTGGCCATCTCCAACCCACCCCCCATCACCCCCCAAGCTCAAAGGTGCATCGCACCTGCAGGGCAGGCCCACAAGCCACCTCTTCCAGGAAGGCCCCCCAGGTCTACAGCACTTGATCGCAACTCCGGCCCATGTGGCTGGGATTGACAGCCATGTGTCCTCTGCTCCAGCAATGTGGAGACTCATCCTCTCCGTCAGCCCCAACTACAGAGAATGGCGTGGTAGATGAGGCTCGCTTGGCTGAGACTCTGCGGGGCAGGGCCGTCTTTCTACACAGAGAAGGGGGAAGACCGAGCAGGCAACCAGCAGACACACACCGGCCCCCGGCTTCCCCCTGGATCCCACTGGGATGGTAGAAGGACTCATGTGTGGGCAGCAGTGCCTGCAGGCAGGCTCAGGCCTGGGCGAGGGGAAGGTGAGCTCCCCCCAGGGCTAGGTTTCACAGCCGTCTTGGGAAATGCTGGCTGGGTTTGTCCTCAGAGGACCAGAAACTGTCTCGGGAGCCCATGGCCAGCTCAGCCGCAGTCCCCATTCTGCCACAGTGCTGTCCCCCGACTTGCTACACAAGGCTGTTTTCCTCTGGACCTTCAGCTTGGGGACCTGAGTCCTGGTGCACCGCCAGGCCTTATCACCCTTTCTTCTCGTCAGGAAGAAATGGGGGACCCCTATTGCCCCCACAGAACTCCAACCCCCAGTGGGGATCATGGGAGTTCTTGCAGGGAACGGATGGAGCTTACCCCTGTGCAGCCTCAAGGCACCAGGCTTGCAGCTTTCTCTGTGTTTTGGGGTGCTAAGGATGTACTGTCTGGGAGTCAGGACACTGAGCCCTAGGCCTGGTTTTGTCAGAGCTTTGGCAAAACCGTTTTCCTGTCTGCGTCTTAGAATTCTAACAGAAGAATGGGGGCTTTGATCTGGAGTTCTCAAAGAGGTAGATTTGCAGCCCCAGGCCCAGGACAGTCACCCAGGGCCTCGAACCCATGTTCAACAATGTCAGTGGAGACCAGGTTCCTTTAGGACCCTCACCATGCCCAGCTCATGCACACTGCCTGCTAAAGCACTTTCTCCAGGCTGGCCTCATGCCTACTGTACCCAGAGGAGGAAACCGAGGCACTGAGGGGCCTAGGCCCATCACCTTGGAGAGAGTGTAGGCCGGAGTCCCCTCCCCTCAGATTAAAGTTTAGCATGGGCTCAAGTGCTGACACCTAACTCCCAAAGTTGAACTCTGCCCATCAGATTCAATAATGGCACTGTGTCCCCAGGGTCCGCTTCACCCTCTCACCTGCTGCTTGGGAGGGTTCTGGAAAATGCCTAAAGCATGCATGGTAACATATGAGCACACATGAACACACACATGCATATACTTACACCCACCCACAGCACAGATCTGCATGCATACAACGTGTGTATACACCATACAACATACATACACAAGCATGAACAAATGCATATGCATGCAGTATGCATGCATGCACACACATGCACATAGCACACACGCATACATTCACACAGCATGCACATGCACAATGCAACACACACCACATACAGCATATGCTCACACAAGCATGCACACATGTATACAGCACACAAATACATACATGTACACACAAGCACACGTGTGTGCATGCACGCAGAGTCCTCTAGGCCAGAGGAAGCTCTGGCCACAATCTCCACTTCCCATAAGCCTATGCGGTAATTAGAGAGACTGGGGGGTTGGCAAATCCCACCCAGCCTGTGAGTTTCTAGACTCTTCCTCCGAGATGGTCCTGACAAAACCTGGGAGCAGGGTGGTGCTTCTTTGGGCCCTGTCCTGGCAGATGAGATGTGCTGGACCGGAACTCAGAGGAAGATGCAGATTCAGCCATGAGTGTGAGTGAGTCATTAGAGGTGCATTCATTTGCATTTTGGCCCCCGCCCCCCCCCCTCGCCACACATACCAGAGGCCTCCTGGAGGGAGTGGGTGGAGCCAGTGGTGCTTGGGGCATCATGGGGCAGGTGTGTGGACAGGCTAGACCAGGGCAGCGAGTCCTGGGAAGCCCAGGACACCCAGAACCGCTGTCCACCCCAGGCGAAGAGCCCTGAGCCTCAACTCTGTCCAAGGGACAGGGAGAGAGGGAGGGAGACGCAGATACATGAGTGACTTTCTAGATCAGGGCTGGTTGGCCAAGAGCCACTAGATAAATAGACTGGGCTTTTTGAGACATGTCATTTCTGTCATATGGTCTTCTCTGTAGAGGATGAAAGCAACAAACCATCCAGTGTTGGGGCTACACCAAAACGAATCCCTGCTGATCTTGGACTCTGGCCGTGGTAAGAGGGAATGAGTAAGTGAGCCTCCAGGATCCCCGCCTGTATTTCCTGACGGCTGTAACAAATTACCACACTCTTGATGGCTGAAAAATGACAGGAATCTATTGTCTCGCAGTTCTGGAAGTCAGAAGGTGAAAATCAGTGTCACGAGGTTGAACTGAGTCATGGAGCTGTGGCCTACCCCTCCTCCCTCTCCCCCCCTCTCCCCCAACCCCAGGATCTAGAGGAGAATCCTTTCCTGGCTCTTTTCCAGCTCCTGCGGGCTGCAGGCAATCCTTGGCTTATGGCCCCATCATTCCAGCCTTCAATACCAGCACATGCCCTTCCCTCCCCACCCCTTTCTCTGTGACATCATGGTTACTGGGATGAGCAGGATCACCTCCATCCAACACCCTATTAATTTAACCACATCTGCAAAGACCATGAGGCAAGAGGAGGTCATATCCAAGGACGGAGCCCTCAGGGTGAGAGGGACATTATTCCAGTCTGTTCACTGACCGCTGGTCCCTTCCTGGGCTGCTTCCTCCTGCCCGCATAGCTCCGATGGTGTCACTCCGCTACGGGTCTTCTCGGTGGCATTGTGTGGTTGCTGTTTCAAAAGCTCCAGTTCAGCTTTGTGCTGGCTCACATGGCTTCTCTCTTTAGTAATAGCCACCGCCGCCAACGCCGTTCCCACATGCTTGGCATTGGGCTTGAATGTTCTCACTGGCTCCCACTCGGAGGAGGAGCCACCAGCCACGGAGATCAGGAGATCAGCACGATCAGATCCGCACGATGCACTGACACACCTTGGGGGCTTCCCCTCCGGTGGCCTCCCCCGCACAAAGAAGGCTTCTCTAGAATGCGACTCAAAGTTCAGTCTCTGCTGAACCTGGAAGCAGTCTCTTATCAGATCCTACCAATTGCCAACACAGCCCCGGAAGGCCTTTCAGAAAGCTGAAAAAATCCAATGACAGGAGGCAGAGAATGGAGACCTGCCTCCTCCCGCTGGCCTCTCTGCCCTCTGTCCCAAAGTACAGCCTGGCCGGGAAGAGGAGGAGGGGACGGCCCAGGCCGGATGCCTGTGCAAGCTCACGTCTCTCCTCTCCCGGTGACTCTGTAATTACTCCTCTGACTCTGAGCTGTTTGGGTCTTGGTGGATCAGCCCTTGGTGTTCCTGTTGAGACCGATGTGTAAGAGCTGGATTCTCAGCTAGGGAAGTGGGCGGGAGGCCCATTGTTTTCTCAAAGCTGCTTGTGTTTGTATTCTGACCTTTATTTCAGTCCCTAGAAATGCCTATACTTAAAGTCTTGCTCTTACTGGTAGGAAAATCGAGTCTCTGGGTGTACGAGGTTGGGCCTGTTCTTAGTGTCTCTACTTGGGAGGCTAAGATTTGGAGGATTGCAGTTCAAGGCCAAACCCGCCCCCTCCTCCCCACCCAGTTCAAATTCCAGTCCTGCCCCCAGTCCATCAGCCAGGAAGGTGGATTGATTGGCTTTTGGAGAATACTTCCATCAAGAGGGGGGCAGACGGGGCAGGCAAGTCCGTGAGACTCTTATCTCCAACAAACCACGAGAAAACCGGAAGTGGCGCTGTGGCTCAAGTGGTAGAGGGCTCGCCTTGAGCTGAAGAGCCGAGGGGACAGCGCCCAGGCCCAGAGTTCAGGCCCCTTGACCCCCACCACCACCACCAACAACAACAAAAAGAGGGGGAAGAATTTAGAAACAAGTTAGCATGTCTGCCCAGCAGAGGCCAAGAGCTGAGTGAACAGGTGGCCGGAGGGGCACTGGGCAGCAGGTACTTGCTGTGGGGTTCAGGCTGTGTTTTTGTGGGTCACACGATAGAGCTTGACCTTCATTCCCAAGGTCACGGGACACCTCTGCAAGACTTTGGTGCTTTAGAAGTATGTGTTGTGAGGCCTGGCTACGTGGGGGCGCACAGGTGGAGTTTTGCTAGGAGGAGAGTCACAGGGCAGGAGCAGGCAGGGAAGGAATGACAGACGTGCAGACCCAGGCTCTTGCCCTGAAGCCACTCAGCCCTGAAGGGGGGGACAGGCATCTATTTATTTTTCCCTTTTGTGTCAGTACTAGGCCTTGAGATCAGGGCCTGAGCACTGTCCCTTAGCTTTATCGTTCAAGGCTGGTGCTCTACCACTTGAACCACAGCGCCACTGCCAGCTTTTGGCTGGTTAATTGGAGATAAGCGTCTCACAAACTTTGCTATGGGGCGTGGGGCTGGCTTCAACCTACCATCCTCAGATCTCAATCTCTTGGGTTGCTGGGATTACAGGTGTGAGCTGCAGCATTTGGCTAGAGACAGCCAGCATTGGCCTATGGAGAGGAAGCCCTAGGGGCAGAAGCCAGGAATCTAGGCATGGGCCTCTGACAAGTCACGTTCTTTTTCTCTGCCCCAGTGTCCTCCTCAGCACCATGTAGGATCTGGATTTCACTGGGAAGGTTCTCTGTGGACATGGGCTGGACAGAGGACATCCCTCCCCTCCTCTCCTCCCCCCCCTCCCCCCCAGGCTGGCAGTCACCTGATTCAGGCGGGGATGTCAGAGCTCCACCTGCTGGTGAGGGCTGCTCCCTGCATAGAACAGTGATAATCTCACCTAGCTGGTTCCTGGAAGGCATACACACTCAAATATATATATGTATTTCCCCCTAGGTGTCCCCAGCCAGCCCCAGCCTGCACCCCCTGCTCGAGTCCTTGGGGGCCTCCAGCCTTCCCTTTTCTCTCCCCTAGAAACGCCTGTCCATCATTCAAGGCCCAGAGTCGACCCTGGTGGGGAGTCCTCTTGGATGCCCCTCAGCCCCGGCCTCTCAGGGCAGGGCTGTGGTAGAAGACTAGGCACGGATCTCCTGCTGCCATCTGACTAGAGGCGTGGGCTCCATTCTTCCCTCTTGTCCAGCTTAGGGGAGGGCGTCCCCAGATGCCACCTCCAGCAGTTGGCAAGCCTGGTGTCCCAGCACCAGTGAGCTGCTTTAGTCATTCCAGGCAGGAGAATTCAGTGGTTCCTGCATCTACTCCTCCCTGGGTTGTGTGTGCGTGTGTGCACACACACGTATGCAAGCGTGTGCACGGCTAGGCATGGGGTACACCCATGTGGGGGCGTGCTTTATGCATGTGTGTGTACACACGAGCACATGGAAGTGATGGATTCCCTGCTTTATATGTGTGTGCACATGAGTATATGGAAGTAGTGGTTTTTTCCCTCGGCTTTATGGTATCCGTGTGTGCGTGTGTGCACACAAGAGTACGTGGAGGCAGTGGTTTGCTCTGCTTTATGTGTGTGTGCATGTGCGTGCACGTGTGCATGTGTGTGTTTACCCAGAGATCCAGAGGCCCCAGCCAGAACCTATGGGGCCAGGTCCTTGGACACAGCATCTCCTGGTCCTCTTTCTTCTACTGCATCCCAAGCTGACGGACATGGAATGAGACAATAAAGGATCACCCAGAACCAGGCGCTGGTGGCTCACACCTGGCATCCTAGCTATTCAGGAGACTGAGATCTGAGGATCACGGTTCAAAGCCAGCCCAGGCAGGAAAGTCCACGAGACTCTTTTCTCCGATCAACCACCCCCAAACCAGAAGTGGCGCTGTGGCTCAGAGCGGCACTTGACCCCAAAGCTAGGGACAGCACCCAGGACCCGAGTTCAAGCCCCAGTGTTGGGGAAAAAAAAAAAAAAAAGACTGCACAGGTCTAACAGGTCCTGCACCTCGACACGTGTTGGCATGACCGTCTTTCTTGGCCCTGAAAGGAGGGCAGTAGGAATGTCCTGGGGGCCTGATGGCACCCATCTGCACCTGAGCTTTGCAGAGCAAAGCTCATTGGCTGCCCCCACCCAGCATGGAGCCCCGAGATCAAGACCTGCCGTGTGGTGTGATGTTTGTCTTGGCTGTGAGAAGTCTGTCTTGTGCCTATTGTACCATCCAACCATTGCTCATTGCTCTTTGTGCCTGAGGGAGCTGCCCTCCAGGCCTTCAGTGCTCAAGTGTTCCTCGTGTGTGTGTGCCCTCACATGCCCCCTTGGACCAGATCCCTCCTCTAGACATGCTATGTCCTCCTGTGCAAGGGCCCGGAGTAGCTACTGAGGCTGGTGCACAAGCCATGTGCTCTGAGAGTCAGGCTGTTGAGGAAAGCAGCGAGGCCTGAGCTGGCACTCTGGAGCCCCGGGCAGGGCCACGGCTGAGGCAGGCAGAGGAATCAGCCAGGGCAATGCCAGGGCAAAGGCTGGTGGGCTGGGCGAGAGGGCAGAGCCAGTGTTTGAGCAGTGGAGGGCAGCCAAGCCCCAGGGCCTGGCCTAGGATGGCAGCTGGCTGCGGGCACCCCCACATGGACGGATGGAGCCAAACCAGCACCGGGAGAGAGGCCTGCCCCTGCCCCCCCTCGCCCCCTGCAATGTGGGAATCAGGGTGGTGAGTCACTGGCCCAGCTGTGTGCTGGAAAGCGGCAGAGCATTCCCAGCCAGCGCTGGAGGCCTGGGGACAGCCTGGGGATGGCCGCCTCTTTGATCGGCTGTTGGGGAGTTGGCTGAGCGGAGCTGTGACTGCCTGCAGTCTGGCTCTTGGGGAATTCAGGGCAGGCACAGCCCTGAAGACAGGAAGTTGGACAAGGCGTCAGGGCTTGAACTTTGGAAAAAGACAAGTGTGGGCTCTGATCCGGGGCCTGTGCGCCTTGTCACATCTTCCCCGCACACCCCCTCCTGTCCTCTGCTGCCAACTCGGTGATACGGCAAGTACTAACGTGGGCCTTGGAAAAGCTCTGACAGCTGGGCCGGTGGGCCACGCCTCCTGTCAATCAATGTCAGCGCCCAACCTTGGCCCTGCCTCTGAAGAGGAGGGAGGGCCGGAGTGTGGGGTGGGAGGAGTCTGGGGTCACCGATGACCTGGCCCAGGGCAGCGTGGGCAGAGGCAAGGCGGGCACCTCTCACGGGCACCTGGTGCTTCGCCCACCTGCCAGGGTGTTGTGCAACCCTGGGCAGCAGCTCAGCCCAGGGACAAGTCCCAGCTGGACAGGGCTCACCCCTCGCTCATTCCAGCCCCTCAGGCCAGCGCCAGGGCGTCTTTTACCTGTCCTCTAAGCCGCCTGCCCATTGGCAGTCAGTGCCACGGCCCAGGTTAGCCACCCACCCCACCCCATCTGGGTGAACGTGGGTGGTGTGTGTGTGTGGAGGGTAGCTCAGGGTGTGTGTGTGTGTGTGTGTGTGTGTGTGTTCTTCTGGGGTTTAAACCCAGGGTCTAGGCACTGGCCCTCTAGTCTTTCACTCAAGGCTGGTTGGTGCTCTACCACTTGAGCCACAGCTCCACTTCCAGCCTTTTGGTGGTTAGTTGGGGATAGCAGTCTCGTGGCTTTTTCCTGCACAGGATGACTTGGAGCTGCGATCTTCCAACCTCAGCCTCCGGAGTAGCTAGGATTTACAGGCCTGAGCCCCAGCACCGGACTTCTCAGGGAGTTTTTGAGGCAGGAGGAAGGAAGGAGCTGGGAGGCTGGTAGTCAGGAGAGATGGAGGGCTGGACACCAGGGAGGGGGAGGGGTGCTGGTTCTGGGCTGGGAGCCTCCCTCCCCCCCCCCACGCACCAGGGCTATTTGGAAGGGAGTGTCCCCAGGGACCTCCCTGGTAAACACACTGTCATTGGATTAGCACCTGATTTAAAGCTGGGCAATTAGCATCGGGCACAGCCAGAGAGGGCGCTGGGTCCGAGGGGACACTGTGTCATCAGCCCCCTCCCCAGGGGCCTGCAGGTGACTAGCAGGGCCCAAAGGAGGACAAACAAAGGAACTGTCCCCCCAGCATACCCTGGGAAGGGGGGTGCAACTCCAGGGGCAAGGTCCTGGGGCCCCTGCAGCAGGCCTGGGAGAGCAAATGCAGAAGCCCGGACAAGAGGGAAAGAGCGGCCCTCTGCCCCCTGGAGCCCTGCTCCCCTGGGCTCTGACTGCTGACAGCAGCCCAATTATAGTGTCCTGAGCGGCTGGCAGAGAAAACAGGAGGTCATGGAGGCTCCAGGAAGGGCCACCCTGACCTGTATTTGAGAGTCACCCTGCGATCCCAGGTTTATTATGCAAGCTATGTGACTCTGGGCAATGCGCTTGACCTCTCTGAGTCTCACTTTGGTTATCTATAAAGCTATCTTCCTGATTAATCTTCAGAGTTACCTTTAAAAAAATGATCATAATGAGAGCATTTTGGAAGAACAACACCCCCCCCCCCCAAAAAAAAAAGGAATTCATTGAATTCATTGAAGTCTTCAATGGCACCAGACAGCCGATGAAATACGGGGTTATAGGTGGGTCATGTGGAGTCTCAGACCTGTGTGTTAGCTTACTGGCTGTGTGACCTTTAGAAGCATACCTAACCTCTCTGAGTCTTGACGTTGCCATCTGTATAATGGAAATATTTATGGTATTTCTCCCCCTTGAGGAAGAAATCAACCTAAAGGCAGAGATAACTCAGTTGTGCAAATGACGACTCCCTTTGTTAATAGACTCCAAAAAGTCATGCTGCTCCTGTTCTTTGGAGGACAGGAGGCATGGCCGCCATCCTCGGTTAGGTGCCCACCGCAGGTCTATGTCCACCGGGGAGGGGGGGGGGGCGCAGACTGGCCAGGCTAAGCCAGGGCATTACCCAACCCGCCCAAGGCCCAAGGTTGAGCTCAGGAAAGCCTGAGACCATAAAATATATAAACCCAATCGGGTTTTCCAACTGGAACAGTGTGAATAGAGAAAGTACACACACACACACACACACACTCACACGCATGCACGCGCATTCTGCCGACGTGTGGACAGATCGCTGGCAGCCGGGCTGCGCCAACCGTCTATTTATAGGCAGAGATTCTTGTTCTCATATGGGCTGTAAAGACAGGCGACAGAAAACTGGGAGAGGGAGGAGGCAGGCGGGGCTGGGGGGGGAGGGGGGGGGGAGGGCAGACCCCCCCCCCCAAGGAAAAGACACCACGGAAGGAAGTGGTAATTAAGGCTGGGACTGGCTTATGTAAATCAGGTGCTACTTTCAAAACAAGAGATGAGATCTGGTTCTAATAAAGCCTATTGGAACAAATGGCGGAATAATGACTTAATAAATCTAAATACAAATATTTTGTTCCAACTCCAAAATGAACAGCCTCGAGCATCTGCTGAGCCCAGGCCCAGGCATGGGGTGGGGGGGAGGGGGAGGGGGAGGGAGGGCGGGTGGGGCGGGCGGGGGTGGGGGGGGAGAGGTTTGCTCCGCCTTGCTGCGTTTCTTAACGCTTCCTCCGCAGGCTCGGGGATTTTTTTTTTCCTTTCTTTCTTTCTTTTTTTAATTTTTAGTCTTCTGCTCAATTACACAGGCTGTCAGTCAACTGTGGGAGATATTTTGAGTTCGAGAGATTTACACAAACACACAGCGCTCACGCGGGGCGGGCTCCGCACAATATCTTTTACACCGGCCCCCGGGGATGTAAATCACAGGTTGTTTCCAACCTGAATTACAGCTTTTCTGCGAATCGACGGCAGAGAAATTATTTGCAGGTAAGATTCCGGAAGCTGGTGGCATTGTCCTGATACTCCCCCCCCCCATTACCTCTACACACACAAACACACACGTGTCTTTCTAGGTTCCATCATGGAGTGGCTGGCTACTCAGGAGACAGAGATCGGGCTAGTCCAGGCCAAGAAAGTTCCTAAGATTCCCTCATCTCAACGAGTTTGTCAGGTGAGATAGAGCGCATCTGTGATCCCAGCTCATTGGAAGGCAGTGGTATGACAATCACACTTCAAGACCAGCCCGAGGCAGAAAGCATGAGGTTCTACCTTTAAAAAGAGAGGAAAAAAAAAAAGGTTACTAAAGCCAAAACAGGCTGGAGGTGTGGAGGTATTGGCTCAAGCGGTTGAGCGCCTGCTAGCAAGTACAAGGCCTTGAGTTCAAACACCAGGACCACTAACACAAAACAAAATGGTTTCTCATCCTGTCCCTCTAGAGAGGAAGCTTGGGAGGTGACAGAGGGAGATGGTCAGACGGAGGAGGGGACAGTGGGAAGGGACAGCTTGGTGACAGTTCACTTACAAAGGCAGCGATACTCATGAGGCTTACTTATCAAAGGCCTCCTTCGTGTCAGATCCAGGACCCTCGGTGTTTGCAGCAGACATTAGCTGTCTGCTTCCACCCTCCTCCTCCAGCCACCCAGGAGTGACAGGGCAAAGCTTATGTTCATTTCTCCTGGGACACAGTCCCAGACTAAACTGCCTGCCCGTCTGCTCCTAAAGAAGAACATTTCTGCATTTGCCTCTTGGTTTACCCTCCAAAAGGGAGGCAGGGGCAGTGTGTATGCGTGTGTGTGTGTGTATGTGTGTGTGTGTGTGTGTGCGCGCGCGCGCGCACACACACACACACACACACACACACACACACACACGCGTGAATGCTCCCTGCAGTTTTAGATCTGACAGAGACTTTCAGCCTGTGCTTTGTGATGCGCCCCGCACCATCTGAGAAGCAGGCTGGGGGACCGAGGAGGGCAGAAAAGGAATTTTGTTGGGAGGAGGGGGGGAGTACACATGCATTTCTCAGTTATTTCTGGCTATTGAATTGGACTTGGCCCCTGGGGACCCTTAGTCACACATAGGGCAATGACAGCTTTAAAAAAAAAAAAGTTAATTTGGGGGATTTCCTCAGATCTAGGGGAACCCCCCTCCTAGATTATTTAGGGGTTCTCTGGGTATGTGTCTGTTTCTCCTTTGCAAATTCTTCTTCGTCTCTGTCCTCCAATGGAAAGCCCACGGGCCAGGCTCGTTTGGGGCGGGGGTGGGGGGTAAGAGGAGGATGATTCTGTTCTGAATCCTCCCATCTCTTCTTTCTCTTCCCTTACATTCACTGCGAATTCCTTTAGAAATAAGTCACTGCCAACTGTCACAACAGGATAACCACCTGAAAGGGCCTCTATCCTGAGATACCATTCAGTGCCTGTCAGCTCTGCGGGGGGCGGGGAGGAAGGGGGGCCCAGCAGCCAGACACAAGCCCCCCTAAACTACCCCTACCCCCCAACACCCTCCCTAAGCCCCCTGGAGTCCAAACCATGAGGCATTAAAAAAAATTCCATCACCCAAATCCTCCTCTTCCTTCCGACCTATGGCATTTTGTCAAAAGCACCAGAGCCAGGTGCCAGTGGCTCATGTCTGTCATCCTACCTACGCAGAAGGCTGAGACCTGAGGATCTCCAGGTTCAAAGCCAGCCCGGGCAGGAAAATCTGTGAGACTCTCCTCTCCAATGAACCAGCAAAATGCTGGAAGTGGAGCTGTGTGGCTCAAGTGGTAGGATGCTAGCCTTGGGCAAAGGGGCTCAGGACAGTGCCCAGGCCCTGAGTTTAAGTCTCAGGACACACAGACACACAGACACACACAGAGCCCAGCATAGCACCAGATGACAAATTATTATGAGGAATGAGGGGAATGATTGATCGCTGAGTTTGGCATTGGGGAAAGCCGGCTGACCCAGGAAGAGACAGTCTTGGAAGTATGAACGGGCAGTGTAGTAGTTAATCGATGCATACCCACCGCTGGCCACGCTGTGGGGTGGGGGGGGGGAGCTGTGTGGGTGCCACTGACTCATGTGCACAAGATGGACCCTTGGCAGGCCCTGAGCCATCATGGCACCCGGGGTCCTGGTGATTCCCGCCCATCCTTGGGCTTGGAATCCAGTGTCTCCCCCACTCCCTCACACTGAGTGCCACTGCTGTCTCCTGGGCCCCATACAAACCAGACCTTCCTGTTCCTGTTCCTGGCAATGGCCTCCCAACGCCGCCTTTCCCCGCCTTCTTTTCCTCCCTCCGGGAGGCTGGAGGCCGGATGTTCAAGGACACACTCTCCCACTTGACACTCCTAAGGATGCTCTTAAGAGCAGATGCCTGCCTCAAGTGGACCCTGGACATTTCCTGGCTCACTAGGCTTTCTTCCCTCCCCTCCCTTCCCTCTCCCTCCCCTCTCCCTTCCCCAACCCCTCCCAAAGCCACTGTCAGACTCAGATGCCAAGAGGGCTTTCAGGAGGAACTGGCTGAGCTCCCATATCCAGCGCCCTCTGATTTCAGAGTGAAGCGGGACTGCGGGGGGGGGGGGGGGGGTGGAGGGCAGAGGGGGGAGGTAAGGATGGGGTGGGGGAGGTAGAACAGCATCAGGACCAGAGACCATAAGCAAGTACTTTGCACCGATCCTTGCTGATGAGGTCATTTTAGTGGGGGCTACAGGGGACTCAGCCGGGGGCCCGGCTGCTGGGTGGAGAGAGGCAGGGCTGACAAACCAAGCAGGGATCCAGGTTCAGACCAGTGATGCCTAAGCCTCCCCCCCCCATTCCCCCAGCCAAACCCAGGGATGGGAGAAGAGGCCAGCGTGTGGCTTCAACAGACACAGGATTTGGTTACAGACCAAATATGTAAATAATGGAGGAGAGGTAGGCTGGGCTGGGTGGACAGGACTTGGCCAGGCCTGGTTCTGTGGGTGTGGTACCAAGTCTGAAATACTGAACCCCCTTCTGGCTAGAGCCTGGCCAGGGTGCCCTGGCCCTCACACCCTCCCCGTGAGCTGGCATTGTTGCTTCTGTTTGCTGTGTTGCCTTCATGCTGACCCAGAGGGCAGAGGATGGCTGTCATCTGAGCCGGGCCCACACCCAGCTCCCCGCCTGGACATCCCATCATGGCCACAATGGTGGCTCAGACTCCAAAGGAGGTAGAAGACCAGCATGGTGGCAGGACAGAGAGCTGTGGGTGAGGGTAGAATGGACCCTGGGTGGCCCCGGTTGTACCCCCCCATCTTAGAGTTCCTCATGGTCCAAGATCATGAACTCGATTTTCCTTTTTCGTCTCTTGGTCGTTTGGACTCTGTGCCTCAGGCTCATGACACAGGCACTCACGTGACCACTGCTAGATTCTATTTGAAAATAGGAAATCCACGAAGAAAAAAATAAATAAATGCAGCCTTCAACCGGGACAGCTCCCAGGATCTGCCAAACACCATGGGAACAGGTATGGAATGCCTGTAGCTTCTGGTGTCCCCAACTGGCTCTCCTGAGGCTCGGCCACAGTCTGCACTTCCTGGCTGGGGTTGATGGATTTTTACTCTGGGTTCCCTGGTGATGGATGCCCAAGGGGGTGGGGCTTTGGTCTTCTAGAGTCCTCGGATGGTTCTTTTGCACCAAGGTCCTCAGATCTCCTGAGTCGTTAGGGTAACAGGCAAGAGCCACTTTCAGTGCCTGGACACATTGGAGTAAATCCTGGGGAATGAATGAACCTGGCCATCTCGGCCCCATTCACACAGGGCTTGGATGGACAACCTGGCCATGAGCCCCAGGCAGAGGAAGTGCAGGCTTTGGTGTCGGGGACCTGAGTTTGAAGCCAAGCCTCTGTCTCCAGCAGCATTATGGGTTGGAGTGATGTGAAGATTCGATGGCTCTGTGTAGGCCCCACCCCCTCCTCCCCCTCCTCCCACTGGTTCTCTTCCTGGGGCAGTTACTCCTCCACAGGGTCTCTGCCTGCCTCTCCAGGCCTGGAACCAGCCAGCTGGTTCTGAGAAGAGATAAACCACACCTGGCTGACCCCGAGCCACAGAAGGCAGGCTTCAAACCACAGCCACACCCCACCCTTTCCTTTGGGAAGCCAAGTGCCCTTGGATGTTCTGGACTATCACTTAGCTCAGCCAAAGCGGAGAGGACAGGAGGGATGGGATGTGTTTGGAACTGGAAGCTTTCAGAAGAAAACCGCCCAGGCAGAAGGGAAGGAGCCCCTCCCTCCTTCCTTCCAGGCCTCGGTTTTGTTTTCGGATGACTCTGGATCCCCTTCTTCTACTGCCAGCTCTCTATTTGACACGCCACCTTCTCTTCCCGAGGGGAAAAGGCTGGTGGTATAGCAGGCAGGGGTGTCCAGCCGGGGAGCCATCCATTAGGCAGATAAACAGACATCGCCCTCCACCGCCCGCCCTCCCTCCCGGCCCCTGATCGGCCCTGGACACGGCACTCCTGGTGTGATCGCTCATTCCCCTCACCTAGAGAATAAAATTAGAAATCACATCAGCTCTCCAGAGTCTTGTTAGATCAATCTGACTAACACAAAGCAGGCCAGACAGAGTGTGAGGTTTCCACGCAATGAGGCTGCGTCCCCAGGGGCTGCCCCGAAGCTACCCAACATCTCAGGAAACTGCCAGGCCCCCTTTGCATGATTTATCAATTATACCCCATTCCATTGGCAGCAGGCAGAAGGCCTGGCTGGGGACAGAGGGGAGCCCCGGAGGGGGGGGGGCAGTGTGTGTGTGGGGTGTGGGGTGTGGGGGCAGAAATTCAGATTCTTATCTCTTTGCACCGATCAGTGGCCTCTGTCCACTCCCTGCCATCCGTTCTCTCCCTCTTCTGGGCCTGACTACTCAAAAAACAAGCAATTATGGGTGCATAGCAGCCCCCCAGAGGGTGGAGAACCAGGCTGTATCTCTGGATCCCAGACTTTTCGTCAAGGAATGGGGGAGGGTCGGTTTCAGAGATGACATCATCCTCACTCTGACTCCATGGGGTTGATTCAATGCTACCCATTTTACAGATGGGGACTCAGAGATCCAGAGAGGTTTAGGAACTTGCCTGGCAATGCCCAGCACTGGGATGGCATGGGCTGTGATCCTAATTGATCTTCCCAGGGCCTCTCAGCTGACTGCCCTTCCTAAGCACCCAGACCCCACCGGACCTCGAATCCAGTCCCTCATCCTCTTCCCCAAGTTGTTTCATTTCCTGCATCTGCCCAGAAACAAAAAGGGGGCCCCTGGGCCATGGAGTGACTGCCACACTGTTTCCTGCACCCGGCCCTCGCTTTCCAGCGCGGTGCTGCGCTCTCTCTCCCTCTCCCTCCCACGGTTTAGTTAATAATAACATATCGTCTCCTCTCTCAGATGCATATCGGCGGTGTGTAATTATTTATGGAGCTACAGATGGATGAGGCCCTGCTCGGACCATTTTCCCAGGCAGCCCTACCTAGCACTTAGCATCCTTCTCTTCCTCGTCTAATAACTCTGTCCACTTTAGATCCCGGCCCTTGATTTATTAGGTCATGTGTTCCTTCTCTGTGGCTGGGGCCTGCCTGTCATCAATATAATAGCATGATGGAAATGCCTGCTATAGACACCAGATATTAAAAACTAGGCAAATATTACCCGCTTCCACTCCTTGTCCACACAGCCAGGCCCCGACAATCCTCGGCTTGTTTGAGAAGAGGAAAAAGATTACAAAAGGACGCCAGGGGCCCGGATTCTTACAAAATGGCTCTGTGCAATTTTGTTGCTCGGCTGGTGGACACTTCTGGGAAAAATGCCTAAGAGAACAGACGTGCATGCATATGCATGAGCACGCACTCACAAACACGCCCATGCACACACAACACACACCCGTGCGCGCCTGCGCACATGTGCACACACAGCAAAGGAATCCATTCAGAGAGACTAGGAGAGGGGCAGGTTGTGTCTTGGCTCTGTCACCAGAGCTGGGAGCTGGGGACACTTGCCTGTCTCTCTCCTCTGAGTGATCTTATGCGTCACGTGGGAAAGTAATCAGATGAGCTCCCGGTGGCCTTCGAGTCCTTTCCCTGCTGCGACATGGAATCGGAGACCCGGGGATGGAAACGGGAACCCTTGCTCAGATGCCAACGTTAGTGTTCTTAACACATGGCCACACTGTTGCCACCCATCATAATTGGGAGTGCAATTATCAACCTCCACGATCAATAGGCTTATCACCATCACTGAATTAACATCGCTGATGCAACCTTTCATCATATATCAGGAGATTCCACCAGCGGACGCTGGTGCCTCACGCCTGGAATCCCAGCTACTCAGGTGGCTGAGATCTGAGGCTCACAGATACAAGCCAGCCCAGGCAGGAAAGTCTGTGAGACTCGAATCTCCAATTAACCAGCAAAAAGCTGGAAATAGAGTTGTGGCTCATTGTGTAGCATTATCCTTGACCAAAAAAGCATGTAGGCCCTGAGTTCAAGCCTTAGTATTCACACACACACATACACACACACACACACACACAGTACCATCATCTCCAAGAGCATCTGACCACCATTGCCAGCGTGGTCAATCTCACTGAACATCTTCTGCATCTGTGGTCTGCCAGCAGGATAATTTCCAACCCTCACAGCAATCTGAGAAGGCACGCACCATTCCAACGACTCTCACTGAATCGCCAGGCCAATCAAGGCTCAGCGCTGGCAAAGTCCATTTTTTTGGAAGCCACACGGTAGCTCATGCCTGGCTTCGGATTTGAATTCAGGTCTTTTTGCATCTGGAGCAAGCAATCTATCGATCACGGTGCTGTGTGATGTCAGCATCAGAGCCAGCGCAGCCATTGTCACCACCCCGAACCTCAGCGACCACACCAAAGTCACCGCCCACGTCAGGGCCATCGCCAACGTTGACGTCATTTGGACGTCCACGCCGCCGTGGCGGCGCACAGTCATTATCCTTAGCAATGCTGTCATCACTGCCAATTTCACTGTTGTCACCAATGGGCGCTGTCAGCCAGCCAGGCCACATCACTGTTGTAGTCAATATGAGGAGAGGATGCCACCCAGGGACTTGCCAATATCACCACTAGTGTGATGGACACCTGGCCCTCTTCACCATTATTCAATCAATAACGACACATCTCCAGTGAGACAGGCTGCATAAAATTCAGCTTACCTGTTGCTGGTGTTCTCTGGATGAATCCTAAGACTTGGGATCTCCTCTTCTTGGTCCTGCTCGCCTACTCCATGGGGGGAAAACGTGGGAGGTGGAAATAACTGATTGGTGGTCACACAACCAAGATGCATGGGAACACGAAACGTCTCCGCCTCAAGTCAGCTGAGGAAATGGTGGGCCACGGAAGAAATATACCCTTTGTCCCTCATATTCAAGGTCAGGGCTCTGGCTCCATCCTCAGTGGGCAGCTCTTGTTTCTCTGGGCATTGGGGCAGACTGGATTTGTGCCTCTTAACATTTGTCCCCTGTCTCAAGTGGCTTCCAGGGCTCATCTCCCGCCTAGAGTATCAGCGCCTGTGGCAGGGCCAGGCTTTCCCCATGGTTCTTCTTGTGTCTTTGGAAGAATCAAAGGAAAAGGAATGTAAGCTGTTCCACAAGAAACATGTGATTCAAAAATTAAATAGCTGGGCACCAGTGGCTCACGCCTGTCATCCTAGCTACTCAGGAGGCTGAGATCTGACTGCAGTCAAAGCCAGCTCAGGCAAGAAAGTCCTAAGACTCATCTCCAACGATCCACCAGAAAACCAAAATGGTGCTGTGGCTCAAGTGCTTGCCTTGAGCTGAAGAGCTCAGGGACAGCACCCAGGCCCAGAGTTCAAACCCCATGACCGACAAAAATAAATGAATGAATGAATGAATGAATAAATAAATAAATAAAACCGTGTAAGGGAGTGTAAAGAATATGAGACTGAGGAGGAGATTTTTAGCCAGGCCATTGCTAGCATCACAGTACTGTATTAGATCCTCCCTCCTTCTCTCTCTTCCTTCCTTCTTTCCTCCCTCCCTTGCTTTCTTCTTTCCTCTCTCCCTCTTCCTTTCCTCCCTTCCCTTCCTTCTTGTACCTCCTCCTTTGCTTCTTTCCTTTCTCCTTCCCTCCCTCCCCAATCCCTCTCCTCCCCACACAAGCAGCATCTGCTCCACCTCCCTCGGGGCCCCTAGAGGGTTTCCTGGCCTAGGAAATTTCCCCAGCCCCACCCACCCCTTCTGCCTAGTGCTAAATCCTACTTCATAAAGAAGACCTCAATGACTGCCATCAGATACCGTGTTTGCTACGCTAAACAAAATGAGCAGAAGGAAAAAAAAATTATGCAACCAGACTATAATTATGGGTGTACTATTTCAACCATTAGCAAAAAAGAAAAAAAGAAGAAGTATCTTAGAATCTGGCCACCCTGCCTACTCAGCAGAAGGGTTGAGTAGGAAGCTGGAGATGGTAAACTGAGAGCTCAGAATCCCAAAGTAAGGGGCCTAATTAATTGCTGAAAAGCTCTCTCCTTCGGGAGAGAAGGCTAATTTGATGGTAATATCTGCTTCATTCTTCTAAGTTTTTTTCCTTAAGTTTTAAGACTTCACCTTGATTGTGAGAAATGAAAAGATTTCTGAGTCTGTTGAGGAGAGTCTCTTAATCATTATACTCACTCAACGTCTTTGCCTGGCTTGCCTCCCTTGCCTAGAAAATCTCCAGCCCTCACCTACCCTCTTGGAGATTTGGAGATACAGATAAGAAAGGGAACTTTCACTCTCTACCCCAGGGCAGTCATTGGAACAACCATCTCTAGGCCAAGGGGTAGGCTTTAGAGAAAACACAGGACTCAAGCCCGGCCAATCAGAGTTGATCCAAGCCCAGCCAATTAGAGTTGGCCCAAGCCCAGCCAATCAGAGTTGATCCAAGCCCAGCCAATCAGATTGCATCCATATAGTAGACTGGCCCTAATGGTGAAGAAACAGGCATTAGGTCTGGTACAGGATAAAGAGAGGCTGGAATTTTCTAGAGTCCTTCTTGGCCTCCATACATAAAGTCAGCCTAGACCTAAAGAGACCAGGAGCAGGGCTGGATAGGGAGAGAAAGAGAATGAATGAATGAATGAATGAGCAGCTTCACCTTCAAATCTTCCTATACAGGACCAACTGGCTCCAGATTAACCATTGTTTGTTCTTTCTTCTAGCTCTTTGGGTTCCTGTCAAATGAAACTAACAGAATCTCATTTACACAGTGAGGTCTTTTAATCTGGCAATTCCCATTTTTCACCCTCATGGGGAAAATCTTTGCTTAAAAATTCTCTCCTGTGTAGCCCAAGTTTTCTTCTGAAATTCCTGTTTGTTGCTCTCTCTCTCTCTCTATCTTTCCCTCTCTCTCATTCCCCTCTTGTTTAAAAAGATCCCTTTGACATTTTGTCTACAATTCTGAGACATTTTCTAGACTTCATTGTCCAAGGCTGTGATTTATTCCAAAAGGACCCAGGACCCTTGGCCTGCTATTCTCCATCCAGTGTTGCTTATCGAAGACTTCCTTGAACTTCTGATGCTTTCTCCCCACCCCCCGCCCCCCCAGACTTTTGCTATGGAGATGAGTTAAATTCTGTGTGCTTGGTCTATATCCCTGATTGGATTTTATTTCTTTATTTTTGCCTTTGGATTTAACTGAGACGCTCTGCCGTTTTGGGCCCTACTTGGCCATCTGGAATATAGGAGGTGGTAACTTCAGTCCTGGGGCTGGAGAGATTGCTATTTGCCCATGGAACCCCTCATGTGGCAGTGAGGAAATGAAGGCAAGAAATCAAAGTATTTTTCTTTTCTTCCCCCTCCCCTCCCCGATGGTCCCAGCCTCTGGCCTCCAGGGTACCAAGCTCAGATCGTAGGCGGCCAGACCAAGGCTGCAAAGCTGGAGACAGAGCAGTGGAGAATCCAGAAGAGGCAGCGATGACATAAATATTTCAGTGATTGCCGACCACGGGCCATTAAATTTTCCATGACCTGTTTTATTGTCACTGCTCTGTGGCATTAGTCAATTCCAGCTGAGATGAAAACAGCATTTCACTGTGCCTGCAGGAGCTCTGCCCAGCACTCCCCCGCAGAACCCCAGACTGAGCTAGAACAGGCCTCGAAGAGCGGCTCCACACCGTGACAGGTGTGTCAAGCCCCTGTGTGTGTCCTGCTCCTGGGTCCCCACTGAGCCACTGATAGGAGGGCACCACCGCTTGTCAAGCATTGGGGGGCAGACACAGATGATGTTGTCTACAGACTCTCTCCGGTGGTGAGTAAAAGCGTGGTAGGCCGAGTAAGGGTCCGGTGGCGGGTGGCTTCACTCATTCCTTAGAAGCGATCATCTTTTACTCTGCTTTGCTGGTTACTTCTTGGAACTTCAAAGTCATGAAATGATCTAGACTTTACTGAACTTCTAGAAAACTATGGGAGATCTCCAAATCTCCTCTCCCACCCCAATTTTTGTGTGTTGGTCTTGGGGCTTAAACTCAGGCCTGGGCACTGTCCCAGACCTTTTTTTTTCCTCTCCAAACTCATACTCTACCCCTTGAGCCACAGCTCCCCTTCTGGCTTCTTTTTGGTCATTTAGTGGAGATGGGAGTCTCACAGACTTTCCTGCCTAGGCTGGCTTCCAATCGTGGTCTTTGGATCTCAGCCTCCTGTGTAGCTAGGATAACATGTGTGCGTCACTGGTTCCCAGCCCTGGATCATCTTGAGCATCTAAGCTCAGAAATAGAGGAGGCCTTGGTCACAGCCAATCAGCTGTCAGTAAGGCAGATGGGGGTGGACCTCAGGGCTCTGTTCAGTGTCCTTTCCAGGGCCCAGGTCTTAAATAGAGAATTTACCCTTCTCTGGGGCGGGATCATCAGACTTGTGAACAGATCCAGTGCTTCCCTCACCAACCATGGCACCATGTGGCTCACTCACATCATATTTTGGAGTATGTGCCACCCCTCCCCCTGCCAGTGTCCCAGCAGTGAAAGAGGGAAAAACAAGTGGTGTGAGATTGACCCCCAAGGTCCAGGGCTCAGGAGATTGCCACTGGGCATGTCCTGCTCATTCTGTTGGGTGGCAGAAGGGGACACCAAAGCAGGCCAAGAACCCTTAAATGATGCAATAATGCCTAACAGGCAGCGCTGTGTGGTGTGTGGATGGAGGTGCCGACTCCAAATGGAAGACTGGTCCTCTCTCTGGTCCTCTGTTTCCCCGCAGACAAGGCAGTGCCAGCTCTGAAGGCCTGCGCGTTCACAAGACTCCACCATCATGGTGATTGTGAACTGCCAAAGCCCTTTGATACCTTTTTCTGTTAACCAGGGCGGCAGCACAAACTTTAATGAACAAACCAAACAGAACAGAGCTAATGATTAAAGCAGCAAGTACTTATTACGACTCAAGGATCGTTAGCTTCGCGGACCCGGGTCTCACCTGTGATTTAGGGTGGGCCAACAGAGTGCAAGGTGATTGGTTATTAACTGGCCTAAGGATGACAGAGCAGTATGCAGAGTGGGAGAAGTTGGTACTGCCCAGTTCTGCCAAGGTACAAGCCCCTGGGGCACTGGAGATGTCCGGCTCTAAATTGTAGAAGCCCCACCCGGACACTGCCTCTCACTCTAGGATGCTAAAAGCCTTCCGCCATTCTCTTCCAGGTGGCAGTGGTCCTGACCCAGAGCTCGGCCACGTACCAGCAGCCAGGACGACGCCATGTGCTAAGCTTAGCTTTGTGGATGAGGCTTTGGATCATTTCTGTCTCAGCCAGGAAGGAAGTAGGCCAGGCATTTTACTCACTAGATTCCCGAAAAGCCCTTTTGGGCCATGCTACTATGATGAATAGAAGCAGGAAGGAGGCAGAGGCATGGAGATGTGGGTGACCTAGATGGTCTGGCCTCACCCAGCTCGCTCGCTTTCTCATTTGCAGCCCTTTGCCCACTCCAGCATGCCCCCACCCCCGCTGCCAACCTGCCCTCCTCCAACAGCAGTAAGCAGAGGATTCAAAGCCAGGAAAAGGCTGGCATACGCCCCAGCTCTGCCTCCACAGCCACCTGCCCTCTCTGCCTTTGAAAGGCTAGTAGACAGAGGTGAGGCGAGACAAGAATCAGGCCCCAGAGCTGGGGAGGTAGGGGCTCAGTGCTGCCCAGCTCACAGGACTGCCCACCCTGCACCTGCATCTTCCCTACCCCTAAGGCCTAGACTGCCCTGAGCCAGGTCTCCAAGGCACATGTCCAGGGATTGGGGCGGGGAGGAAGGACACCCCTTCCAGTAAGCCTACACCAGGCGGAGTTTGCATCATGGAGGACATGAGTAAACCCGACTCCACTCATTTGTTCAGAGGTGACTTGTGGCAATGTACTGCCATTATTTAAGCCACTCTCGAAACTTCCTGTCAGGCGAAGAGTCTCACTGACTTTGCTACCCCGGCTGGCTTCGAACTGTGATCCTCTCAGCTCTCAGCCTCCTGAGCAGCTGGGATTACAGGCGTGAGCCACAGGACTCCGCTGACTTCCTGCTGCTGCATTTCTCCCACCAGTCAGAGCACTGGGGTCTCACTCCTGAAATCCAGGAGGATTTCAGAGAACAATGAGGGCCCCCACGCCCCCATTTTACAGACAAGGAAACACAGTGGGGAGGTCTCACTGGGGATGGAAACCTGCCTCCCTTCCCCACGGCCTTTGAATTAAAAGGAATGGGCAAGAGGCAACCTAAGTGAGAGGTCACGTGACCGCAGAAGATGTAAGTGTGAGCACACATGGCCATCAGAGGAGCAGATGTAAGTATGAGGTCACGTGGCCATCAGAGAAGCGTAAGCATGCGAACACGTGACCACCGGAGGAGCAGAGCTAAGCGTGAGGTCACGTGACCACTGGAGAAGAACTCAATGTGAAAACATGTGACCCCCCCAGAGGAGCAGACCACGTCCCCGAACAGGAAAAGCGCTCCTTGGTGCGTCAAAGTCTTTGGCTGGGAAACAAGAAAAGCAAAACCAGAAAACTTCCCCAAGAATCTAATTTAAAAAAATGAATCAACTATGGGAAGACAGCTCCAAAAGAATATATAAATGGCTCTCCAAGATACGGAAAGTTACTCAGCCTCCCTCATAAAAGACATGCAAATTTAACCTTCAATAAGGGACCCTCTTTCAACCACCAGGCTGGAAGAGATCAAAAGCAAGGCCGTGCTCTGCTGGAGGGGGTAGGGTATGGGGGGGGGGCCCACGGGGACTGGAAGGTGGGATCCCTGTTCCCCCCCACCCCCGGGGTTGGCCCTGGGCCACATCTGCCCACACTGTGCCCCAGCACGGCAATCTGGGGCTGACAGCTGAACGTGGCAAGTGTGGGCTTCATCATCCATTATAGAAGAAAAGACTAGAAGCCATGGGGGAGCAGCAATCAAGAGACTGAACTAAGAGACAGTGTCTGCAGATCGGTGAACCAACTAGACCCATGCATGGCCTCAGCCACATTGCATGAGGATGCTTGGATCCCACCAACTCTAGAAGCTTGCAGAGCATCGATTGTTAAATTGTTGTTATTACAAACTGGTCCAAAAGAATAGTGGGTGAGGCTAGGTACTAGCAGCTCACACCCTGTCATCCTAGCTACTCAGGAAGCTGAGATCTGAAGATCATAGTTCAAAGCCAGCCCCAGCAGGAAGCCTATGCGAATCTTACCTCCAATGAACCAGCAAAAAGCTGGAAGTGCTCACAGCTCAAGTGGCAGAGCGCTAACCTTGGGTGAAAAAGTTCCTGAACAGCACCCAGACCTTGATCTCAGGCTCCAGGACTGGCATATAAAGAAAAAAGAAAAAGAAGAAGAAGAAAAAAAAAGACTGGTGTCTGTTCCTCCAGTCAGGCCCAACTAAGCCAGAAGCACCAAGAAGAGAAGGTGGGGGGCTAGGGACACTTCCGAGGAACACCCCCAGGTTCAAGGGTTGCTCTCTCCTGTGGACTGTTTCCCAGGAAGAGAGCCAGGCCCAGCCATGTGTGGATACCTGCGTCCCTCCAGTCCTCAGGAAAGCGGTTTAGAAATGACACCTGGCCCTCCTCACTGGGTCACCCCAGAGTCTCAGGCCTGGCTAGGAAAGTAGAATCAGGTCCCTAGGGCTCCAGACACAGCTGTATGGAGGTGCCCAGACCTGCTGTGTCCATGGTGGTGACAAAGTAGCCTCAGTTCCCAGCCTCAACCCCCTGGGCTTCTGCCCCAACCCATCCAGCACGGGGCATGGAAGTGTGTCTAACTCTTCTAGAGGTTTAGCCACACACCGGGCAGCACTAGTGGCTTCAGTGGCTCAATCATGAACTTACCATCTCTCCAAGGAGGGAGGTTGGGGTGCAAGGCCCACCCAGCCCCCATCCTCAAGGACTGGAGTTGTTCAGACATGGGCTGACCAAACTAGCAGTGGAGACTCGGAGCCCGGCTACAACCAAGGCAGGCCAGGGTTCCAGCAGCCTGGGCACCGTGCTACAGTGTGGCCTTGCTGCCATCTGGGACGGGGTCACCACGGTCATTATCTATCCAACAAAGAATGGAAGAAAGGAACACGAAGATATGGCAGGAGCTTAGTGAGGAGGTGTGAGGTAAATCCCAGACAGCGTGGTAACTGGCAGGCCAACAGAACTCCCTCACCGGAGCCTCTGTGGCCATCTTACCCCTTACAAGGCCTGAGCAAGGTGTTTACAGAACAGAATGCCACAAGACAGATCCTAGTCATAAAAGCAAGAGTCCAAGAGACTGAGGGTGTCTCCCCAGTTTTCTTCTTGTATCTTTTTCTTGTGACAGTCCTGGGACTTGACCTCAGGGTCTGGTCACTGTCTCTGAGCTTTAATGCTCTACCAGTTGAGCCACGGCTTTCCTTCCAGCTTTTTAGTGGTTCACTGGAGATAAGAGTCTTACAGACTTCCTTGCCCAGGCTGACTTTGAACTGCAATCCTCAGCTCCCAGCCTCTTGAGTAGCTAGGATAACAGGTGTGAGTACCAGCACCTGGCTTTCTTATATCTTAAAAAAAAAAAAGTCCCCCTCCCCATCTCCTGACTCAAGCATAGTCCTGTCTTCCCAGATCGGCAGGTGTAATGTGTATGACTTCCTGTTAGCCTGGCCATTGGTCCCCCATTTCAGAGTGTGTCTGGGGAGCCTTCCTTGTGCCTAGTGAGCTCCTGGGTCCAAAGAAGAGGCCTAGTTCTGATGGAGAATGAGAACCCAAAGAATCAAGAGAGAAATGAGGGGCCTGGTTCAACACCAGCCGACGCCAGAGAAGAAAGCAGACTGGCATAACCCCAAGGGGGATCTGAGCATCTTTGGGGGGGGGAGGTCATTTCATGGGACTGGAAACAGCAGGAGCCAAGAGTCAGCTCAATGCACGGTACAGAAGAAAGGGTACCTCCTGGTGCCTCTCTTCTCCTGTCCCCAGAAATCACAAGGTATGTTAGCACTGTCCTTGCACAGTTGTAGGCACTTCTGGAGTAGTCCCTACTTAGCCCCAGTATGCCCCAGGGAAGAAGAGAATGGATGGTTGAATACAGACCCAGTTCACATGGCGTGCAAGGGGTAAACGGAGGGCCCCCCCCACCCCCCACCCTGGGCAGGGATCTGGTTTAGCACTACACTGTGGACAGGGCCTGCTGGGCAAGGTTCCCTCTGCCCCCATCTCCCACCCGCCCTGTCCCAGGGTCAGGCATCATCGCCAGGATTTTCTCCCTTTTTGGCTCCTGGGTGACTCCTTGCTCCCTAGAGCTCACTCAGGAAGGCTGCTTCCCAGATGCCCCAGTGATGTCCTCCTCCACCCTTAAAAGTAGCCTCTGAACAGGGCACTGCCCACCCAGGGCAGACCTGGTGGTAATGGCGGGGGACAGTGGGGGGGTCTAACAGAATCCAGTCCACCAAAGTGGGGCATCAGTACCCAACTTGGAGAGGCCAAGCCACGCCTGCCAGGGTGCCATCAAGCCCCAGCCTAGCACAGCAAACTGGCCAAAGGAAAGACTAAATCAGCCATCCATCTGAAAAGAGTTAACGACAGGGGGAAAAGAATACATTTTCATCAGCTCGTCCTCTCGCAGCCGAGTCCCCACTGCCAGCTCCCGATTCTCACTATGAGAAAATAAATCAAAATCACTTGGCTGCGATCATTTTGCCCAGTCTCTCAGCTCCCAGTTGAAGAGCAACAGGTACCTGGGTGTCTCCCCCAGAAACACAGGAACGGTTTTCTAAAGCAATTATGGGGGCTGGTGGAAGGGAAGGGAAAATGTTTTCCTTCGATGGATGTCTGATTGCCCCCATGCTGTCTGCAATTGGGTTTTCCCCAGCTCGGCTAAGAAGGGCTATTTACGGAGGGCTTGACAGACAGGGGAGACTGGGCCTGGCAGGCCTAAACGTTATTATTTTAGCAGGTCTCCGAGGAAAGACCCAGGAGGGGCGCTGGCTTTTTCAAGTGCAGGGGACAATGGGGCTGGGGTTGCTAAGCATCCATCCTGCCTGTCAAAACCAATCAGCCAGCTCACAAGCAGCCCCCAGCTTCCTGGAGAGGCCTGCCTCCCTCCTGGCCTCCCCACCTGACGACCTGGCCTCTCTTCCTCTTCCTCCCTGCAGGCCTGCCTCCCACATACAGAGCCTGTCTGCCACTTGCTGGCCTAGCCAGGACTTTCCCAGTAATCCGCTAGGCCTGCCTAGCTCATTGCTAGGAACTGGCACCGAGGGCCAGACTTGAACACAGACCCTGAACCACTCTGCTGGGGAAGGGGAGGGGAAGGCTGGATCAACCAATAGGGTGACCCTTGGGGTCAGGTCTAGGCCTAGGCCATGCCAGCAGTCACCCAACAGGACAGATATGGGGCTCAGCCAGGATCAGGAGATGAATAAAACCCACATTCTGCTTTGGGCAGAAAACAGTCAGTTAATAAAGCTCAGGGCAGCAGCTGAGATGGATGAGCAGCTTCAGTGGATGAAGAGGGTGGGATGACCCTACAGGGGGAGGGACTTCCTGTGGAGGTGCAACACAGGAAGGAGGAAGTGGGAACACAGGTAAGAAAGATGTCTGAGGGGAGGAGACCCTGTAATGATTTCAGAGCCACCCGGAGGGGTACAGATGACTGGAAAACCCTAGACCGGATGATGTCTTGGGTGACAGACAGGCCCCTCATTGAGGTGTGCAGAGGAACGAGGTGGAGGAGGAGAGCTGGTGTGGAGGCTCATCGGCAGATGTTTGATCCAGAATGGCAAACACGCACCCCATCTTCCTCCCATGCCCAGGACAGACATCACCAGGCAATCTCAGAGTTCAGTCCTCCCAGGGCATGCAGACATCCCCAGTTGACCCCAGAGTGCTTTACTACAGACCCTCTCAAGCCACTGAGGAGAAATGGGCTGCATTTGGAGACCCTCTGGAGACCAGGCAGCTTCTTGGAGAATTCCTTCCTGTGACCCCAGAGATGGCCTTGGTGAGAGTCCTGCGCCCCCACTTAAGCATCCTTGTTCTGACAGGAGGGGCGGCTGGCCTTTCTTGGTGAGGCTGGGGGCTGCCTTTCTGTACCTCCTGCTTTTCTGGGGTGGCACGAAGCTGCCCAGGGGGCACAGGAAAGTGGTCAGGGGGACCCAGAGGGTTAGCAGCTTGACCCCTGACAGGGCGCCCGTGAAAGAGGAGGTGGGACCCCTCCTCTCCCAGGATGCTGGGGTGAAGGAGGGGGCTGCAGACCTCAATTATCAGTCCCACAGACTGAGGGGCTCATGTTTGGGGGCCTTGCCAGGCACCCACAAACCTCCTGCAAGTAGACCTTAGTACCACTGGTCTCTCTTCCCAGGTTGTGCGGGTAGTGCCAGCTGCAGGACGCTCTCCCAGAGCATAGCCACAGCCCAGCGTCCCCGCTGACCAGCGCGGGATCCTGCATGGTGCATAGAGGCTAAAGACCCCCCCCCCTCATCTGATGGGCCCTGAGAGAATGGACCAGAAGCCATCTTCAGACTACGGTCAGCCTGTGTCCTGCCCCAAAATCATGGGCACCCTTTTAGCCCTTCCTACAGGCTCAGAAGTTCCTGGGGCCCCCCCTCCCCTGTCTTCAATCCCCACATTCTCCATTGCACTGGCCACACTTGCACAGTGTGCTAGCAGCTCCCACACTGGATGGGGCAGGTCTGACATTCCATGGTGGCAGGAAGATTCCTCACCAGACTTGGGCCTACACCTCCTGGCCTTCTCTCACACCAGGGTGTCAGTTCCCTGCACCAGCTCAGATACCAGGAAGCCCCCAGCGTGGACTGCCAGGGAGGGGAAGGGAGTCAGGCCTTGCCGGGTTATTTCTGTGTATCATTTCCCCCTGGTTTACCTACTCTTGTTCTCTCTGTCTCTGTCTGTCTCTGTCTCTCTATCTGTGTCTCTGTCTCTGTCTGTCTCTCTTTCTCTTCCCCTCTGTCTCTGTCTGTCTGTCTGTCCATCTGTCTGTCTCTCCTTTGCTTAACTGGAGAGATGCTAATTGCCCCAGCCTTCACCTAATTGCCATGGAGATTAGCCAGTTGCGCTCCATTTCAAAGGTGGGAACAGCAAATTGCAGGCCTAGGGAGGTAATGTTTTGGTACAAAGCTGTGCCAGGGAGCACTTTGGCCTGGGCCCTAGGGGCGGAGGGGAGGCCTGAGCTCTCTCTAGAGCACAAGGTCTATTGTTTGCCGTGCTTCTGGGGGGGGGGGAGGGAGGCTGGAGGCTGGAGGCTGGGGGAGTTTCCCCTGAACCACTCCACCCCACCAGCCAGGGCCAGGCCAAGCTGCCAGCTCCCACAGAAGAGATTTTTGTTTTAGTCCCAGTGCTGGGAAGGACTAGCAAATTGTTCAATGTGTGAGGAGGGCTGAGTTCTGAACTCAGCCCTTTTTTGGGGGGAGAGGAAGTAGGGAAGGGGGTCCCATCTCCAGAACAGAAGCCTGGTGGTCCTGGGCTGGATGACCCAGTGCCTGGTAAGCAGAGCATAATGGAGACGGCGTTTCAGGGTGGGGTTCAGGGCACAACCCCTTCCAGGGCCCTTCTTCTCAGAGTCTGCCAGCACCAGCCAGCCCCCACCCTGGGACCACCATCTGTCTAGAAAGCAGGCAGCTCTGGAGCCAGGCCAAGGTCTGATGAGAGGTGGTGGGAGCAGACCCCCGTGTGTTCCTCCTCCATCCGCAAGCCTGCCCTGGGGCCAGGAAGCTGGGCTCTGGCCAGGATGAGGCTCTATCCATCAGAGGGCTCAGGGGTGGGGCGCTGGCAGCCAGGTTGTATTGGAAAGATCAGGGCACCATTTCTACCCAGGAGGAGGGGCATGGCTGGTATCAGTTGAAGTCCCTGCTGCCCTGAGCAACAGTAAGTGGATCCTGTGTGTGCTGAGCACCAGGTCCTTTGTTGCTGGTGACACAGAGGTGACCCTGTCCTCCCTGGGCTGGGCACAGTGACATCTAACAATTGGTTGAGATGGGAGTGGGGGGTGGATCTTGTGAGTGTTTTGGCAGGCCTGGCCTCTAACTTCGATCCTCCAAATGTCACCCTCCTGAGTAGCTAGGATTACAGGTGTGAGCTGCCAGTATTGGGCTAAATGGCTGGCTTTTAAAGACCCAAACGTCCAACAGATCCTGGAGTGTGGGACATACCCAGTGTCTGGTCCAGAGCTGGGTTCTGGAGGGAGGGTCATACCTTACCCGTACCCCACCCCCTCCATGCCTGCTCCCCAGCAGGGCCTCCCTATTCAAGATCACAGTTTGGAGGCCACCGGCTCCTGTTAATTAATTCGCCAGAGGGAAGAGAGCTAGAAATAGGAGGCTGGCAGGGAGGAGGGCAGCCTGGGCCAGGTCTGGTCCCCAGCCGGCTTCCCAGCTGCTCTGGAGATTCAGGTTAAGGAACACCGGCTCCCTCCTGACAGATTAACAACTAAAAATAAAAAAGGAGGCCGAGGGGCCTCCCGGGTGGACCGGACACCTCCAGCCGTAATTTCCATGCTGATGCAGAACTTTCCTCTCCTGCTCCTCCCAGAGGAGAGGCAGGGCCTGCTGTCAGGAAGGGGGGGAAGTAAGAGACCCGCTGGGAACCCCCCCCCCCCCCCGGGACACACAGCCGCTGCAGACGCTGTGAGCCATATCTGAATCTGTGAGATGAGGAAGGTGAGGCCAGGGTCCCCCAGGAGCTAGGGGTGCCCCCTCCAGCTCCCCAGCCAGCGCTGTGACCCCTGCCCCATGTGGCCATGGACCCGCACTCCATGCTCTGTGCTGGTTCCAGTCCCACCTGCCTCAAACGGCCCACCATCCTGGCCTCCTCCAGCAAGCCTCCAGTTCTAGACTCCTCCTGCAACCTGAGTGGTGTGAGCAGATCGCTAGCAGGGCCTCATCAGATGAGTCGGCCCTCAGAGGGCAGACGATCACTCAGCCTATTTGGCTGGGGTCTCTGAGGACCCCCCCCCCCTTCCCTATCACTTGGTCTACAGTTCATCCCCCTACGCCTCTCAGGGGCTTGTAGCCCTCACCGTTCCCACACCAAGGGCAACCCGTGGGCGGAGGGCGGGCGGAGGAGGGCAGCAGGGATGTTACCCCGTGGGCTAACGTGGAATTTCTTAATGAATATAAATGGCCACCTCCTCGTGGAGCCGGGACTATCAGATTCCTTCACACCTCACTGCGTGTGGAAAGGTTGCCGGGAAGGAAATGTGAACCACGTGTGTGCTGGCCCTGGTCTCCTCCTACTGGAGAGAACCGAGTCACAGCACAGCCCCAGGCCCAGGGCGGGGGTGGGGTGGGGTGGGGGCGGTCCTTGGCCTGGAAAAGGACAGAGGAGCCCAGTGCCAGTGTGCCAGCTCTTTGATGCCCTGTGCAGAGAAACATGCCCAGTTAGGGCTCTCAGACCTCTGGACTAAAGATTTTCTAACTTAGGTAGCAATTTTCCAGAAAATGGAGCCTTCTTTATCTGCACAGGAAGCATGTGTGTGCACACATGCATGCATGCACACAGATGTGCAGGTGTGTGCATGCATGTGTGGTGTGTGTGTGTGTGTGTGTGTGTGTGTGTGTGTGTGTGTGTGTGTGTGTGTAACCCACAAACCAGATATTGCTTTTCACAGATTTTAAGGAGCACAACTCCCTTAAATACAGAAGAGGGACTTTCTTTTTCTGGTTGGCCCCAGACCCAGAAAGGCTCTGGTTTGTTTATGAACTCAAGACAGATGAGCTTGGTAACTAGGAAACTGAATAACTGGTTACAATTCACCATGAATCCTCAGCTGGACTGTTGTTAGGTGTTCACCTCTGGGGTATAGTGGCGGGGACCTGGCCAGGGGGGAAAGGGGCGAGGGAAGAGGGAGGGAGGGTGGTCTATGGGTGAACATGACCACCCGTCTCCCTGGGGCCTGTGGGAGAGGAGACACTGCTCTCAGCATGCTGTCTCTGGGTGCTGCTTTGTGAACATGGGCAGAATGTAGTGGCCAGTTGAAGAAACCGAGGGAGGCCTGGGTCCGGTGGCTCAAGCCTGTAATTCTAGCTACTCAAGAGGCTGAGATCTCAGGATTGCAGGAAAGTCTGTGAGACTCTTATCTCCAAGGAACCACCAAAAGCTCAAGTGGTAGAGCACTAGCCTGAGCACAAAAGCTCAGGGACAGCAACCAGGCCCTGAGTTCAATCCCTGGTACCAGCGTGCACGCGCACACACACACACACACACACACACACACACACACACACACACACACACGGCAAAAGTATAACCACCAGATGTGAGAAAAAGTGTTGGGAGCTGAACACATGCACACGCATGCGTACACACGTATTTGTTTGTGTAAGCATGCAATACCTCTAGAGGAACTCACACAAAACTAAACATGGGGGTTTTCAATGGCAAATACAGACTCTATGTTGCTTATTTTTGAATTTTGGAATGTGTTTTATTTCTTATAACACTTAGGTGTATGCAGGGGCTCAAGCCTTTAATCCCAGCTACTTGGGATGTAGAGCTCAGGCAAGTGCAGTTCAAGACCAGCTCAGGACTGAAAAGTTGAGGAGATTCCACCTCAAACAAGGAATGGGTGTGGTGGTGCCTGCTGTCATCCCTCCCCTCCCCCACTTTCCCGTGTGAGCTGAGGGAGTCCAGTGCATGACCAAGGGCCATCCAGCAGGAAGGTGCACAGGCCAGGCTGGTATAGAGCTTGGATTCCAGCCTGAGGCCCAGGCCCTGCCCAAGGTCAGGCCAGACCAGGACAGAAAGCCGTGAGAAGGTCCACCTGGGACAGTTCCTGGAGCAGAGGATGCTGGGAGTGTCAGTGACTCCCAGCGTGCACAGCAGGGGACCCCAGGCTCACTCAGCCTGACTCTCCTAGGAATTCCTGTGCTCCAATAGACTGGAGGCCCACTGGAAAATGGCTACCCCTTTCAAGGCACCCAGTGTAGGACAAGCTCAGGCTCACATGCTGATCAGGAAAGAGAGGGCTGCCACTCACTAGTAGGGAAGAGAAGCTTGCGCTGAGCTAACTCACCGGGGCAGGAGAAGCACAGACCAGAGACTCCATGTGGAGACACACAGCCGAGGCCCAAGCCCAGGGCTCTGTCTTCGACCTGGGGGAAATTTCCACGGCACGGTTGTTGCCAAGCCATTAATGAAAATGAAACCCAAATTAGCCTCGGAAAATGAGGTTTTTAGCATTGGAAAGTTTTTGACTATTAAGATGGGCTATGCAAATGAGTCTATGGGCTAGAAGTTAGCAAGTTAAGAACAAAGAGTGAACACGGTCTCCCCACTGCAACCCTCAGTTCCTGGTGGGGAGTGGGGTGGGTTCAGTTTCCCCTTCTGCAAGGCCAGGTCAGCCTATTGCTGAGGTTCCTTTCCAAAGTGACCAGGTGCCGAGCGTTTAGTAGCAACTGTCACAGAACAGAGAGGGGGACCCCACTCACCCCATCAAAACCAGAACCTCAGGCACTGGCTCATAATTAGAGGATGGGGCTTTTCCATGGGACCCCACTCCCCCACCAGCCCCACACCCAGCATCGGGGCCTGCTGTGGTGCCATCATTTGATTTCTAGTTTCCTTCAATCCTGGAAAATCAGGTCATCCTGGAAAAAAAGGGGATGGGAAGATGGGGGGCGTCTTGCTCTGCCTGGCTTTGCTCTATGGTTCGGGCATATTGACCCTGGCACAAGCTAAGAACACCCATTGTGCCAGCTAAGAAGCTGGGATGCGGTGTATTTTCTTGTCTTGTATTTTATTTTTGTTGGTAGGTCGTAGGGCTTGAACTCAGGGCCTGGGTGCTGTCCCTGAGCTCTTTTGCTGAAGGCTAGCACTCTACCACTTTGAGCCACAGTGCCACTTCTGTTTCTTGAATGGCTCATTGGAGATACGCATGTGATGGGAACTTTTCTGCCCAGGCTGGCTTTGAACTACAATCCTCAGATCTCAGCCTCCTGAGTAGCTAAGATTACAGGTGTGAGCCACCAGGGCCCCATCTGTGTTTTCTTTTCTTTTCTTTTTTCATTTTTTTCCTTTTGTTTGGTGGTACGGGGGGAGGGGAGGGGGAGGTTGGGCTTGGGACCCTGTGCTTGCTAACCTGGTGTGATACCCCTGAGTTATGCTTCCAGTCCGATTTGTCACTTCTTTGTTTCTTTTTGTGTGAGCACTGGGACTTGAACCCAGGCCCTGAGCTCTTTGGAGCAGGGCTGGAGTTCTACTACTCAAGCCACACTAATGGCTTCTTGGTGGTTAACTGGAGATAAGTCTGTGCAGTCTGGCTTGGGTCCTGGATCTTCAGATCTCAGCCTCCTGGGTAGGAAGGATTACAGGCTTGGGGCACTGGCGCCAGCTCTTTGTGGTATTTGTAAGTTTGGGTCTTGGTCCCAGTACGTTCTCAGCAGTTCTGCCCGGGGTTTCTGACACAGTATGTAACAACATCACACCAGCACTTAGCAGGCAACATGAACCAAACTCAGCACCTTCGGCGTAGCTGGTCTTGGGCTGCCCGTGGACTTCTACAATGTCATCCACTGCTGTGTGACTTTGTTGCCCTCTCTGGGCTTCCACTGCTGTGGCATTACAGAGCCTTGGTTCAGAATGAAGCTGGGCCCCTTGGGATTCTTGGAAAATAAGGCCCCTGTCTGTGGCACATCAGCCCCGCCCCCCCCCAACCCCGAAGCTTTTCATTCTCATTCTTTCCCCTGGAGACTTCTTTGTCCAAGGGCTAGGAAACAGAGTTGGGGGAGCCTATCTAAAATATAAAATATCAGGACTGGAGAGGACGTTCTCAGCCAGTCCCCAGGGCCCAGTCAGCTATTAAAGATGGAAATTATATATTCATAACACCGGATATTGCTGCTTGCTTATTTATAACGTGCTCCATCTCAAGAATATTTATTCTACGCTCCGAAGCTCGGTCATTTCCTCCCTGTCTACTCCTCAGAGCTTGGGGCAAGAGAGGGAAACGGCTCCACTGCCAGAACGGCCTTCTGTGATCACCCGGGCTGCTCCTCTTCTGTGTGCTGGGTGCAGGTGCCTCCAGGCCAGCTCTGGACACGGTCCCTTCCATCAAGGGAAAATAGGACATGGGCTCGAGCGTCCCACGTGTGCTCCGGGTCACCGAGGTACAGCGGGGCATGGACCTCCAGTATCCTAGACCGCGTCATCTCAAGGAGAGGAATGGAGCTGTTGAAGGCTGAGTGCCATGGTGCATGTCTGTAATCTCAGCTACTCAGATGGTGGAAACCAGGGGAATGTCGGTTCCAGGCCAGCCCAGTCACCCAAACCCCTGCTCTCTCCTTCAGTGAGGCGCAGACCAACTGTGTGTCCTGTCATTTATTCATCCTGCAGGTGTTTATTGAACACCCATGGAGCAGTAGCCCCAGGTGGACATGTGTTAAATGATGAGCCCACTGACTCAGCGGATCCCTCCTGCAGGTGGGGACAGCGGGGGAACCGTCCTGAGAGGTGGGGAGGACCAGAAGCGTGAACTCCTCCCAGGGAAGATAGGACCACTGCTACCGAGACCCCATCTCTGGCTGGAGAAGTCCTGGAGACAGCCAGACCTGCAGCCCTCCCAGGACACATGAGGATTGACTTCATGAAGACACCGAAGGAAGGAAAAAAATGGAACACATGTACAAGGAGACACATGCACACACACAACACATATACACACACACACTCCTCCACTGGCTCAACGTTCACAAAGTTCTTGAGGAAAAATAACAACAATACACCAGCCATTTTCACCCCAGAAGAGATAGTGCCCCTACCCCGCTCCCCCAGAGAGGGAGAACTTTGCTGGGATCAGCAAAATAAGTGCATGTCAACTAGCCTTGGGAAAGCTGAGGGGCTGAGATTCCAGGGGGTGCATCCTAATCCGATCTGGAAGGGCACAAGAAGTCAGCCCCCCCCCCACCAGCTGGAATGTGGGATTGGGGAAGGTAAACCCGTGGCCCACATGGCCATGACGCTGCTTGGCGCCTGATGATCACAGGGACAGCCTTCTGCTCCCTATGTATTGCTGAACAGCACAAAGGAGCTGCTGCAGCCCAGCCCCTCCTCCCCCCCACCCCCCATTTCCTCCCCAAGCTCAGAGAAGCGCAGGGCCTCAGGCAGGGCCCCAGAGCCCCGCACCACTTCATTATGTGCTCAATCTGCGCTCCGCACGGGTCGGACCTGCTGGGCTGACCCGGAATATTAGCTGGGTTAATTGTCCTTCCAAATGAACAACCAGTTTAATCAAGGACTTAATGCCCTCCGCCATCCAATTACGCCTGCCTCGGGACAAGCAGGTTCCATTGCAGCCTTGTGTGCAGGGAAAGGAAGATGGACTGGCGTGTGTGTGTGTGTGTGTGTGTGTGTGTGTGTGTGTGTGTGTGTGTGTGTGTGTGTGTAAGTGCCACCACTGTTAGGCCTTGAGTCACAGCAACTGTTGGCCTAGAGCTTAAGCCGGGAAACAGCATCTGACCTTCCTCTGTGTTCGTGTGACCTGTCTAGGAGGCTCTGGCCTGCACTTGCTCAAGAGGTTTGCACCTAGTCTTGCCTGTAATGCTAGTTATGCAGGAGGCTGAGGTTGGAGGATCGTGGTTTGAAGCCAGCCTAGGTCCTTGCCCTTGGTTCCTCCTCTGTAGCCTCTAAACCTCCTTTGGCCACAAGCCTACCCCCTCTCCTCTCCTCTTCAGCTCTGTTTTCATGGCCTCTACTTCCTCAACCTCCTTTTACTCTTCAACTCAGTGGAGTCTGGGTCGGTGGCTCATTGTCACCCTGGGGAACTTCCTTCAGCCTGGCCAGTCCTGGCCTCTGCCCCCCACCCCGGGCCATGAGTCATCCCTCACCTGATCTTCGCTGCCCAGGCGACCACTTCCGCTTTTCATGCCTCACCCCATACTTCCTGCTGTGGGTTGAGCCTGCCTCGTTTCCTCTTTCTTCCCACCCCCGTTGGCTTTGGTTTTCTCCTTTGACATGCTCTTGACCCGGTCCTGCCAGCTCTCCCGTCTGGGGCCCTCCCTGCCTTCTCTCCCTGACACCCCCAGCCTCTTCTCCTGGACACCAGATGGATTGTGGGCCCTGATTTAGAATGGCTGCCAACATCTCACGGTCTCCCCTCTACCCCAGATCCACCCTCTTCTGAACAGCACTGCAGTCCTGTGCTTGGGGGTACGGGACAGGAGTAGAGAGGGGAGCGATCAGTTCAGAGCCCACTTGGGGGCCTAGCCAGAATGGGAGCGGGAGATGCCAAGGAGTTTCATTCACTTGTGGCAGGGGGTGTAGGGGGTGTGTGGGGGGGTGGGGGTGGCGGAAGGATGGAGCAGCACACACACCACTGATTTGAAGAGTCAGCCAGCTTTCTTTTCCCTTTCCTTTCTTTGTTTTCTCTCGAGTTGATCCTGGCTTTCAGTTTTCCTTACCTAGCTTTATGTTAATTTCACTCATTGAACATTCAAAATGGTCACAAGTTGCCTAACCAGGCTTAGATCAATGGACATCCCGATTTTCCTTTTGGAATTTGGCCACCATCTTTCCCTGGGCTGTGGGGCATCGCCCTGGACTCTTTCTACAACGATTGCTTTGGAGTTTGAGCTTGCCTTGGCATCACTGGCTTCCAGAACTTTCTTTTTCTTCACTCTTTGCCCACCGTTTGGCTGGTATCTGCATTCCGTGGGGTTTTTTTCTCTGACAGAAGTCAAGTCTGGACTTCAGGGACCTTTCTCCCTTCCCCACTGGGAGAAGAAAAAGTCTCTGGTGTGTGGTGGGGGAAGATGTGAGTTTAGATTGAGGCTTTCTGGGAACACGAGTGGAAAAGAGGGTTCGAGACACTGTGCACGCATGAATGTGCAGCACGCTTCATGACATGCAGCTTCATCTCCAGGCTTTGGCCAGGGCAAGAAGCAGATTGGGTATGAGCAGGAGAGGGTAAAGACCCAACAGTTTCTCCAAGTCTCAGTCTTATGGTCTGTAAAGTGGGGGCTAAACCTGAAGCTGTGTCCCCTCCCAAAGGATACAGCAGTTATCGAGAGGCGGGACACTGCCTGGTTCACCCTAAATGTGAAATACATTCTCTACCGCTCTTACTTCCCCGCGGCCTCCAGGTTCTGTCATTTAGTCTTGTCGAACTCTCCCTGACAAGGTACACAAGCTGTTTCCGCTATTCTACGGAAGCTTCCAAGAAAGTTATAGTCATTTTCTTCAGGGTCCACAGGCCAGGTCCCAAAGTAATGAGATAAAGATTGGGGGGGGGGGGCTGCTTGTGAAGCCTTTCATATAGCCCTCCCCCTCCCTCCTGTGACTTGATTGGCAGCTGTTGGAAGTGGAGGGCTGAGTTTGACAGCTTGGGGGTAACCATTGGGAGGGGAGGGGGGCTGGGAGGGGAGGAGATCTTGGCCCTGGAGGCAATATGGGGACCATGGGCTATTTCTACCCTTCTCTGATTGATATGTGTGTTCTGTCTTTTCTTTTCTTTCCTCTTCTTCATTTTTCTTTTTAAACAAAATTACCTGCAGCTCACTCCCTGCTGATAATTCCAGAACATTCCCCCTTCCAGGGCCTGCATTCATAACACCCTGCCTCCGGGGAGATTGGGAGCGTCTCTCTGCACAGGGCCCCCTCACCCATCGGACGGTGGCTAAGGGTTCCAGGCTGCTTGTTTGTTTCTCCACAGCTCCCCTGTGAGCTGGAGGGGACCATCAGACGGAGTGAGCCCCTAGAGCAGCCGCCCCAACATCCAGGGAGTTTCTGCGAATGCAGAGTCTCAGGCCTAGCAGCTTTCCTGGAATCAGGACTGTGGGTCTCCAAGGAGCCCAGCGGTGGAGACACTGGTTACGAGTGTGACAGGAGTATGGTGGGAACCGGAAGTCACTCTGGCGTGGAGGGCTCCGGTCCTGGCTTGGCTCAGGGAGCTCCCAGATCCGCTGCTGTGGGTCATTTTCCAAGCTGGAGAAGGGACATCAAGATCCCATGTAAGATACTCTGCTTTGGGAGACAGCCACCACAGACCCCCAGCAGTGGCCGCCAGAGCACAGTAAGAAAGAAAGAGCCACACCTGTCACCCTAGCTACTCAGGAGGCTGAGATCTGAGGATCAGGTTCAAAGCCAGCCCTGGCAGGAAAGGCTATGAAGCTCTTATCTCCAATACACCACCAGAAAGTCAGAAGTGGCGCTGTGGCTCAAGTGGTAGAGAGCTGGCCTTGAGCTGACTAGCTGAGGGACAGGCCTAAAGTTCAAGCCCCATGACCAACAAGAGAAAGGAAGGAAGGATGGAAGGAAGGAAGGAAGGAAGGAAGGAAGGAAGGAAGGAAGGAGGAAGGGCAAACATGGGTGAGTTCTGAGGATGTGCCCCGAGCCTGATGGGACAAACGGTCTCCCTGAACTGTCACAGTGTCCTTCCCCTGTCTCTGGGCTCTCTGTCATGGAGATACATGCCCTAGAGCCCGAGGAGAAAAGGCAAATTTCGGCTCACAGGTTCCACACGCTTCAGTCCACCATTACTTGGCTCTGTTGTGTCTGGGTCTGTGGATGAGGTTGAGTGTCATGGTGGGGATCCTACGGTTGCGAGAGAAAAAGAGAGAGCAAGAGAGTGAGCAAGAGAGGTGACTTTGGTCACCTTCCACGCGTGAGCTTCAGATTCAGCTCACTGCCCTCATTCATGCATGGAGGAGCGGCTGCCGAGGAAGGTGGGAGAGTTCGCGCAGGGACGCCAAGGCAGGGAAAGGGGAGCCCCCGGCCTCAGCTCTTCAATTCACAGTGTGTCTGCGTCGCAGGACCGCTCTCTCCTCAGACATCTCCCTCTCCTGGGTGCCCCAGGCTGTCTCCAAGCTGGATTGCTGTCAGCTAGGGATGGAGGAAATTGCTGCAGTCTGGATCAGCTACTGTACCTGTCCTGCACTGGGTGCCACCCCAGAGAGCCCACCACCCTGGCCCCCACTCTTGGTTTAGTGACCTCAGAATCCCACTGATCTGGGGCCTCCTGTCTCCCCGACCTAGTTCACAAGAGATGAACAGTGAGACGTCTCCAATAGTCACAGAAACAGAACGGTCGCTACAAGGGGACTTTGGCACGAGAGACCAGGTCTCAAATTCTTAGCTCTGCTATTTTTCACAGACCCTAGGCCAAGCACATAAACAGAGACTTCCGGTCTGCTTTCTTGGTAACATGGGAGTGGAGCGGAAGTCTGCCTTTTGATGCTTTTGAGGAGATTAGAGATAGTTTCTTGGGAGAAGGGAAACCTTCTGTGCATATTTTTTTGTTTGTTTCTGCCACAGACCATTTGAATATTTATAACATCATTCCCAAGCCATATAACATCACTAGTGTAGCCAGACATCAGTGGCTCACTTCTGCAATCCCAGCTTCTCAGCAGACTGAGATCTGAGGGTCACGGTTCAAAGCCAGCTAAGGCAAGAAGAGTCTGTGAGATTCTTATCTCCAATTAACCACTAAACAGCCAGAAAGGAAGGGGTGACCCAAGTGGTAGAGCACTAGGCTTGAGCTTGGAAGCTCAGGGACAGCATCCAGGTCCTGAGTACAAGCCCCAGAACAAAAAAATGATTACTATGAACAGATAACCTAAAGATAGCTTATGAAAAGCATAGCATGCCTGTCCTGTCCTGTGACAAAAGATTTTGAGGGCCTTACAAGGCTTGCTGGCCAGAGATTGGACAGTGGGCTTTCTGTCAAGGTAACTGCGATCATCACCATCACCATCATCATCACCACCATCATCACCATCATCATTATCACCACCATCACCACCACCACCACCATCATCATGACCATCATCCTTTCCTCTACAAAGGTAAAATGACGAGGTTCTCTTGCCAATGACATCAAAGAAGAGATGGCCTGATTCCCTGAGCCTGCAGGCTGTCCTGGAGGTGAGTCCCTTGGCCAGGTGTCTGTACACAGTGGTATTCAGGCCAGAAGTGAACAGGGGGCGGTTTGGAGAAAGCACCATGCGGGGGAGGGGGAAGGTTGGTCAGAAGAGGGTTGCCAAATTCTCTGGAGAAGCAGAAAATGGTGTTTTTCAAACCTGAAACTACTTTGAATGGAAGTTGCTTAGAGAATTCTCCTCACCTGTCCCTGCAATCATAAGTTCCTCGAGTCTTTCTGTGTTGGCTTCCAGTCATGCCCGCCAGCCACACTCGTCACCTGCTCAGGGACCTGGTACGTCTTTGGAGCCCAGGTAGCCACTGGTGCCACAGCTCCGGCCTGGCAGTGGCTCAGACTCAAAGGTTCCTCTCCACTTGGCGCCTTAGTCCTGCGATCTGGGCATTCCTGAGTGAGAGCCGACCCTTTGGCTGTACCCGGGGCAGACAGCATCAGCTGGACAAAAAGGAAGAGAAAGGTTATGACTGATCTTGGAAGGCAGCCCAGTCATCCTGGAAGGCAGGAGATTTAGAAGATGCCACGTTTTGTGGCAGAGAGTTACTCCGGGAGGAAGAGGCAGACATAAGGGGTTATGTCCAGGAAAGGATTAAATCTTACATCACTTCACACAAGATAAAATCCCTGCCCACTCAGTCTGATCTACCCAGAGGTTTCTATGCGTGTCTTTGGTGTTTTTTGTTTTGTTTTTTGTGTTTTTAATCTACCCAGTGACCTTTTAATAGCCAACAGATTGGGATGGAGCCACACAAAGCATACGCATCACATCCGTTGATGACTCATAGCTGGAGGGGAGGACCAGAAATTCAAGATTCGAGATGATCGGGGCTACGGGGAATGCGAGCACGCAAGGTCAAAGGCAAGCAGACGAGATTGCTATCACCCATCCACCCATCAAAGGTCCTGAGTGCAGTTTCCAAAACTCAATTGCCCCAGAGCAAGGCAGACAGAGGAGGAAAGAAATCTAGAAAAAAAAAATCCCCCCATAAACACTAGGCTGTGTTAGCCTTGGCTGACAGGGGAGGGCAAACTATCTTCTTTATTTACCATGGAGTGATGGGTACTGGGAACACAGCATGCACCCCTGGGCTCATAAAATCCAGACTTTCCGGGCTAGGAGGGCAGAGAACAAGATGGAGACTCAAGCTCAGGGTCTCATGTCAGGAGAGAGCTGGGCCTGTTCCTGACCTGTCCTACCTGCCATCTCTCCATTGGATCCCTTGTGAGACCCTCTCTCAAGCCCAACAAGGCCATCCAACCTGTTAGAGGCTATTTCCCATGGTGCTTTGCTCCACCCTAGGCTCCACCTGCCCATCTCTTGGCCAGCCCCATGAATGGTGTGTTAAATCTGAGCTCTGCCTTTATTACCAGCAGTGTCACTGGAGGAGAGCAGTTTCCCTGGGTGGGGGGTGGGGGGTGGAGGAGGAGGTATGGGGGGGTGTCAATCACCCTCCAGAGAACCCTGGGACCCTTTACCAGGTGTCTTGCTTATGTTCCCGGGTGTTTAAAGAAAAAAGAAATGGTGTCCTATACAGTCTGCTTCTGGGCATTTCCCAGCTTTCTACCTCTTTCCACATTGCCATGGTTAGCTAGACTACCAGTGTCGGCCAATCACGTGTGGAGAGGGCTTGCTGTGGATGTGCTAGTATCTCAGTTAAACCTCATAGCAATCTGGGAGGTAAGTTCTTATCCTTATTTCTGTCCCATTTGCCCAGGACTGAGACTGAATGGCCAGGATATGGAGCAGGTATTAGAAAGGGGGTGGGTCATGCCATGCTGTGTGTGCCAGTACTAAGGCTTGAACCCAGGACCAGGACACCGTCCCTTAGCTTTTTCCATTAAGGCTGGCTCTTTACCACTTGAGCCACACCTCCACTTTTAGCTTTTTCCTGGTTAACTGGAGATAAGAATCTCACAGATTTTCCTGCTTGGGCTGGCTTTGAACCATGATCCTCACCTCTCAGCCTCCCGAGTAGCTGGTCTTACAGGTGTGAACCACAGTGCCCAACTTGAGTTTCTGCTCTTGTCACCAACTCCTTTCTTCCCTTTGGTTCCTCCACCACAATGCTATTTTATCTGGAACCCAGGGGTCTGGGCTGACTCATCTCTCTATTTCTTCTGCCTCTTTCCTGCAGGAGCTCCTCTTACACTGTTATACTCTTAGTCCAGAACGTTCTTTGCATTTCCACGTCCACGTGTGACAATAGGGTGCCTCAGGAGGCTGTTGTGAAGACTGAATGAATAGGCACATGGGCTTTAGGAGAGCACCAAGAATCTCTGTTCTTAACCTACTGGACAGCCAACTTCTATTCTTCCTGCGAAACCCCATGTTACTTCGGCTGTGAAGCCTGCAGTCCTCCTCAGAACTTATTTACTTCGGTTCTGTTTGTGGATCCGGTGACATTCATTTCTCAGGAGACTGTGCTGTAATCATCAGCTGGCATTGCTACCCCCCCCCAAGCATCCCCACTCTGCCCACCTCTCCCCCCCCACCCCTGCTTACCTCCCCCAATTTTGTGGCTGCTCAGACATCTCACTTCCCCACTGCCTCAAATGGTTTGAATTTGGGAGTCTGGGCAGGGAAGTGTGCAATGGCCCCCAGGGGAGAGAGGCAGCATCAAGGGCCACACTGGGGTAGGCCAGTCCTGGAGATCTAGGGAGGAGAAGCAGGGTGTCCAGGGGAGCACAGGGTGGGGGAGGGGGAGTCATTCCTTATTTGCACGCAGCCCAGCCAATACCGTCTCCCAATCCCAGCCCCTACGCCCTGTTTCTCGGTGCTCTTATGACAGAACTACACGCACTAACACGAGGTTCCCCATGTTCCTCAGCCAGGAAAGCAGGCTGGGGTGCCTTCCATTGGGGCGGATGGATGCTTTGTCTCCCGCCGCTGCCTCTGTCCATCTGCTCTGTGAAGATCAGGCCTGTGCCACCAAGCCAGGGATCAGCCGCACTGTGCTCTGGTGAAGCTTGAACTACGATGGGTGGGTAGGTATGACCTCACTGGAAAAGTACTCGGTCTCCTTCCCTCCCCTTCTCCCTCCCTCCCCTTCTTCTCTTTCTTTCTTCCTTCCTCCCTCCCTCCCTCCAGGCTCCACCAAGTTGGGAATCCAGAGGCTGTGGAGGTCAAGCACAGAGGCCCAGCGTGGAGGCCCACCCCCATAGGAAGCTTTAGATGTAGAGATCATCTGTGTACTTCTAAAAATGTATCATTTCCTGCTCTTCGCCATGACAAAACAATAAGATTGTTTAAAAAAAAAGAAAGAAAAAGAAAGAATCCTATAACATGAACACCAGTATGGGCAGGGACAGACTCCAGAAGTCTGCTCATACAACAGGCGCCAGTTAAGATGGCGGGCAAGCCAGGTGCCAGTGGCTCATGCCTGTAATCCTAGCCACTCAAGAGGCTGAGATCTGAGGATCACAGTTGGAAGCCAGCCCAGGCAGGAAAGTCCCCATGAGACTCTTATCTCTAATGAACCACTCAAAAACCAGAGTAGAGCTGTAGCTCCAAGTGGTAGAGCACTAGTCATGAGTGATAGAGCTCAGGGACAGCACCCAGGCCCTGAGTTCAAGCCTCACAACTGACCGCCACCCCCACCCCACCCCAAATGGCATAGGCTCTTCTAGGCTTTTCTTAATTTTAATTAGGATGGCATCTACACCTCTCACGGAATTGCTCACAGCAAAGCTTCGTCCCAGGCCCCGGGCATCGATCCCAGCAATGGAGAACACTGTTCTGAGTATCTTGTCATTCTCTGCCATCGGAACCTCGTCTCTGATTGGGGCTTTTAGCTTGTTTTGAACATCAGGTCTCCAGTTTCTCTGGCATGTCAGAGGGGCAGATGTTTTTTATTTGAGAGCAAATCGACACATTAAATTACACTGTGCAAACATGAAAGCGGCCCGTGTAAACAGGCTGAGATTCATTGAGTTTTACGGGTCACAATGATGTTTATGTAGTTTAACAAATTCCTGCCCTGTTGCTCAGACGATCCAAGAAGTATTAATTGAAGAAAGATGAGAGCTGCCCCCTCCATCCCCCCCAGCCCCGCCTCTCTGTCCCAGCCATCTTCGCTCATCTCCTCCCTTCAGGACTCTTGCACGGGTTTAGAGCAGGCACCAGAACTTTCCGTGCAAGGTGAGGATGGAGCATGGGGCATGTCACATTGCTGGAGCTGCCAGCCCAATTTCCGATCATTCATATGTTTCTGGGGCTTGAACTCAGGGCCTCGAGTTCTCCCTTAGCTTTTTCATTCAAGGCTGGCACTCTATCACTTAAGCCACAGCTTCACTTCCGGCTTGTTGGTGGTTCATTGAAGATAAGAGTCTCAGATCTCAGCCTCTTGAGTGGCTAGGATTACAGGCATGAGCCACTGGCACCTGGCTTGCCCGCCATCTTAACTGGCGCCTGTTGTATGAGCAGACTTCTGGAGTCTGTCCCTGCCCATACTGGTGTTCCAAGACTGGCTTGGAACCACAATTCTCAGATTTCAGCCTCCTGAGTAGCTGGGATTACAGACATGAGCCACTCTGCTCCGGTCCATCACTACTTTTTGATAGTAAACGCATTTTCTCTTGCAACCACCAGTTTGCACATTCCTTTGGGCAGAAACTACTCTATCTAGCTGTAAGGATGGGTGAATAATCCAGGCCTGGCCAATCAGAACACTCAGGCCTTGGTCCACATGTTGGTGATTGGCTGGCCTTGGTCCCAGGCTCCACAGAAGCCTGGCCACTCTTCAGAACCTACTCCAGTAAGAGGCGCTCGGTAGATTCCACTCCTCTTGGCCTTAATCAAATGAATTGAAGACGATATAAAGGTTTTGTTGCTTCTTGTACTATTGGTCTCTTCAGTCTCTCCATCGCTGAGAAATCCTGGTACAGTGCCAGGCCAATGGAATCACAGAGTATTCATATTTGAAAGTATCTTGGGGATCATGAAGATGGCTTTGTCCCCCAATTTACAGATAAGCAAACAAGTTTGAGTGGTAAGTGGACTGGTCTAGGGTCACACACTGGCTTATACCAAGGTAGAGATACAATGCCAGCTCAATGTTCTTCATCTAACACCAGGCTCCATCGGTCTAACTGATTTGTTTTTAGGAGGGGTGGGAGGAGTAAAGGAAAGAAGGAGGGAAAGAGGGAAGGAGGGAGGGAAGGAAAGAGGACAGCTGTTGGCTCATGGAAGTAGTATATCTGTCTCCATCTCTGTCCCTCTGTCTGTCTGTCTGTCTCCATCTTTCAGACTGATTATCTCCATTTCACAAGCTTGGTGGATATGGAAAGCTCCTGTCCAACTCAGCAAACCCAGAGCTGAGGAAGGAAGGTTTCTGATTGGCCTGGCTTTGGCCATGTATCCTCAATGGGTCCAATCACTGAGGGTAGATAAAATGGAATGTTCTGATTGGCTGCTCTCAAGGGGTGTGTCCGGGGAGTAAGCAGAGCAGTCTGGCCAGTCCTGGGCGCCATCCCGGGCAGCAACCTACGGGAAGGAAGAGCTCTGCCCTCAGAGGCTGCAGGTGTGGGCTCCCGGGCAGCAACCTACGGGAAGGAAGAGCTCTGCCCTCAGAGGCTGCAGGTGTGGGCTCCCGGGCAGCAACCTACGGGAAGGAAGAGCTCTGCCCTCAGAGGCTGCAGGTGTGGGCATCTGGGGGGGAATTAATCCACAGGTATCTTTACCATGTGTTTTCAGGAGAGGAGGCATTTCCTCTCATAGAAAATTTGTGAGGGTGCACGCCGGAGTCTCTCCAGGTCTTCATCCCCCCTCCCACCTCCACCCCATGGCCAGGGCAGGGAAGATCTTAACTTCCCAGTGTCACTCTGTCCCTGCCTGTGCAGGGGCAGGAAGCCAGCCAGCGTAACCAACAGGTCTCTGCAGAGAACATAATGACACACTGCTGACCGCAAGGCCACGGGCCAGGCCTGCAGCACACGGCTTCTGAGGCTGTGGTCCAGTTCCTGCCAAGCTCAACTCCTTTCCGTCTAACTTTAGGAGCATGCTTGGCTTCTCCTGCATCAAAGAAGTCAAGTACTGAATTCCAGCAACACAATCAAAACAGAACTGGCGTGGGGGGGGGGGGTCCAAGGAGGGGAGAGAGGAGAGATGCAGGGATCTTTCAAAGTCAGACTCTCCTCCAAGAGCCTTGGGCTTCACACAAATGTCCCCCTGACTCTGGTCAACCAGAATTAAATATAACTACTCTGTGTTTAAAAACCAAAAAGGAAAGTTTAAATGACCTTTAATTACGAATCCCACTTCTTTCCATCAATATCTGTGTGTGTGTGTGTGTGTGTGTGTTGAGTTTTTTTGTGGTTTTTTTTTTTTTGTGTGTGAACATTTCTTAAAAAGGCCAGGGCTGGAAGCTAAGCTTCCTCACATTACTGGTGATAATGCCTTGCCAGCTGCCTCCCTGGGGCTTTGTGGCTGTGCTGAACTTGACCCTGTGCAAATATAGGCAGAACAGAGGCCCTGGACATGTGGCTAGCCACCGGAGTGGAGCTGCAGGTCCCAGGATCTGGCCGAATTCCCATTTAGTGCTGCAGACCCCAATCTCTATGCCCTTCCCTAGTAGACGATGGTCCACCTATCACGAGCGATGCCCACATTTGAAAAAGACACCAAAACTCAAACCAGGCACTGGTGGTTCCCGCTTGCCATCCTGGCTACTCAAGGGGCTGAGATCTGAGGATCACAGTTTGAAACCTACCTGGGCAGAAAAGCCCACTTTATCTCCAATTAAGCAGCACAAAGCTGGAAGTACAGCTGTGGCTCAAGTGGTAGAGTGTCAGCCTTGAGAAAAAAAAAAAAAAGCTACGGATCAGTTCCAGGCCCTGAGTTGGAGCCCCAGTACAAACCACCAAAACAAAACCAAAACAAAACCCACCAGAGCCCTCTATGGAAGGAAGAAGCCATTGCTGATCTTTTAAATGCCTGGAGTGTTTGCCCCTCCCTTCTCCCCTTATGCATCCAGCCCCCTTGGACCCAACCTGCCCCACCTCTAATCTTTCCCTCCCTTTTCCTGTGGGCATCTCTGGTCTATCTGGTTGCTGATATAAAGGTGATACTAGTAGGCAGGAGGAGTAAGTCACGGGTGCTTTCAAACTTTTTGTCGTTGTTGTTGAAAAGCACCGATTCATTACTGGGGCCATGAAATGAGTAAAAGCAGGAGAAAGCTTGCCGTTTCAACCTTCGGTTTCCTTCTGCGCCCTTTGCGCCGATCCTTCTCTCCTGAGCAAACTATTCTGCTCAGCCCAGGCGGGAGACCTGACCGCCTGCGAGAGGCGCATGGATGACTCCCGATCACAAGGCCTCATCAGGATCAGACATCCACCGCCACCTCTCTGACTGCGGAGACACGTCAGCACTCCACCAGAGAGGTGCCAAAGCCCGCCCCCTCCTCTTCCCCTTCCCTCCTCCCTGTCCCTACCCCAAACCAATCCTCTATCTATGAAACCTAGAGCATACATCTGCGTGCCGAGGATGTACTGAAGCGCTGTCTTCCCGTGGCTGACATGGAATAAATCTCCTTTCTCTGCCCTCCACTGTCTCTTTAGTTGGCTTATGGGGGCAAGTGGTCAGACCTGTGGCCTGACTCCTGGATTCTGGGTCTGGGGTCTCAAAACCCTGGATTGAAAAGGCCTCCAACTGCAGTGGTCCCGGCATCATTGCTAGGAGACACTTGTGTGTCTTTTCCAAGTAGAATGGCCTCCTCCCACCCTTTGGCCAGAAAGACCACAAGAAAACATTCATCTTTTCAGATCCAGAGACTTGCTGCCCAAGTTGACCCCACAATTTCTCCTCCATGACGGGAGGGGGTGGGGGGAGGGGGAATCACACCAGGTCACAGGCAAATGCATATTGGTTTTGTTTGTTTGTTTTTCTCTGAAAGGCAAAGGGGCAAAGGGGGAGAGGGGAGGCTTTCAATAAAGCACACGCAGAGATGCAGAGACTCGGAGAAGAGGAGAGTGTCACAGAGCTCACGTGGGCTTCAGGAGACATCTGGAGAGGCTTCTTAAGCATCTTCTTAAGTTCTGCCAGCTGGGGCCAGGCCAGGCCCCCGGGGGTTCCCGATCTTCTGAGAGTGCTGACTACTGACTGGGAAGCAGCTCAGCTCTGTGACCTCCAGGCCCTGGAATGGCAGGCTGCTAAGGATTTTGTTTTCACTTCCTTAGTTGTGTGTGTGTGTGTGTGTGTGTGTGTGTGTGTTCTTAGCTCAAGGCTGGTGCTCTACCACTAAAGCCACAGCTTTTTCCTGATTAATTGGAGATAAGAGTCTCATGGACTTTCCTGTCTGGGCTGGCTTCAAATTGAGATCCTCAGTTCTCAGTCTCCCAAGGAGCTGGGATTACAGGAGAGAATCACTAGCACTTGGCTTAAAAATACTTCTTCTATGGGTGAGTGAATCAAATCCAAGCTCCTCTGACAGGACCAGGGAAAACTTAGCTTCTTCACTCTTGCCACAAGTGGCAATTTCAACCATGTGTGATAGTAATACCACTTAATAATAAAATAAGCATCTTCAAAACAGGTAGGAATTCTTCCCCGTTTTCTTCTCCAAGGTGCCCTGGAAGGGTTAAAATTGACTTAACTGTTTTGAAAATTCCAGAAGGTGAGAAGAGCAAAAGAGAAGACCTCAGGCAGGACCTAAAGTTGCTTCCAGTTCATAGTCCTGAGACCCAGAGGAATCAGAGCAATGGAAAGAGAGGCGAACTAGCTCCGATCTCACTGATGTTTCTAGAAGACAATGGGAGTTGTCAATGGTGCTAGGAAGCTAGAGGACAATGAACACAGATACCAACACACACACACACACACACACACACACACACACACACACACATTTTGGTAATAAAATGATCAGGTCTCTGGGATGTTCACCCCCACCCCATTGTCTGTGGGCAGGTGTTTCCCTCTTCATTTTCACCCCACCGTCTACAAATCTCAGGCTTCAGAGTATTTTTACCCATGTACCCAGAACCTCTTCTGTCCACATCTTTCCTCAGCTTTAAACCAGCCCATACGGATCTGGGAGCTGCCGGGGTGGATATGAGGCACTGACTGGCCTTAACATAGGCAGGACAAATCCAAGTTCAAATCCTGCCTTCCACATCACAAGCTGTGTGGCACTGGCAAATGGCTTAACTAACCTCTCCGGGCATTACATTCTAGGGTAATGTGACTGAGCTCCTAGACTTGTTCTGACAGCTCAACAAGATACACTACATAAAACACCTATCCAATCATCTAGACCAACGCAGCACTGCCTTGAATGTGACACATGGCCTGAGGCTTTAGCAGCCTGCCCTGGGCCAGTTCTGAAGGTCAGACCCCTGGCCAGCTAGAGCCCAGTCCGGACTGCTGCCACCTGAGGACTCATCAGCCTTCTTTGCTTACGTTTTCCATAAGGTCCTGACTGATCGCCCCTGACTGCCTGTCCACCATGATGCTGCTGCTTCACTGGAAACAGAGATGCCTCAGATTTTGTCAAGTTCAAGTTGGAGCCATGCAGAGGAGGCTCAGCAAAGGGAAATGAGCGCATCCAAGCCCCGACCCCTCAAGCTTGCTCGTAAGACGATTCAAGTGGCTTCTGGCGAGGTTGCAAGCACCAGGCCCCTCTGCCGTGGGGAGTCGGATCCCCAACAACTCAGACAAATGTGGCTGACGCCAGCGCGGAGTCAAGGGCCTGGCTGCGACGTCTGGGGCCAGGCTGGTCTTGGAGCTCCCTGTGTGTTTATAAGTTTCCTGTGACAATTCCGTTTTGAAGATAGTCTTCATTAAAGGGCAATTATAGGTTAAGTAACTTGTTGGCCCGCTGCCTAATGTGAAGAGCTCGCTGTGACAATCAGATAATTCTGAGATTAAGCAAGACAGCAATTGCTACTGAAAGCCACAGTTTAGCAAGAGTATGGACGGCCCTGCCCAGCCATGACCTCATCTTAGCTGCCCGTCGGGGAGGGAAGTCTGGATTCCAGGGCCCTGGGAACCTTGGCGTCGGGTGACCTCTTCTGGGAATGCTGACCATGGAAGGCAGAGTGCTTTCCCTTGGGATGGCAAGACGTTCCTTTTCCTCTTGGGCTCCTTTCTTCTGGAAGCTTCTTCTAGGAACTGCCAATCTATGCAGAACAGCCTTGTTCATACCCCTCCCTCCCATCTCTGACTGTCCATGGAGGCCTCCCTGCCCCTGGATATTCCTGAAGTCCCATGTGATGGGTAGGAAGCTTTCTATTTGTTCTTAGAAAAGTCTCAATTTGAAATACTCCTGATGCCGAAAGGGAGGCTGATTAACTGATAAGCTCAGCAGGTGCTAGCATCAGGCCTGGCTGGATCCAGGCTAAAACTTGTAGGCTAAAACTTTATGGCTCTTTCTCACTCTGGTGAGAAGCCCACAGCCAGACACTGGTCCAGCAGAACAAAAAAACTATCTTGTTTCCTAAGAACCTTTTCAAAAGTCCTACCAAGTCATATGACTAGCTGGATTCAGTTTCCTGATTGGGACAGTAGGTATCATGTGACTGGCTGGGGGTCAGCTCCTGATTGGACCAGTGAGTGTTATGTGACTGGCTGGGGGGGTCAGTTTTTGATTGGACTAATGGATGTCATGTGATGGGTTGGATTCAGTTTCCTGATTAGACTAGTAGATGTCATGTAACCGCCTGGGGCGGGGCTCCTGATTAGACCAGCGAGTGTCATGTGTCTGGCTGGGGTTCTAGATTGGAAGTTGCTAGGGGACAGGACTGTGCTACCTACCCCTTACCAGGTATGGGGAGTTTGTTAGGGCCCCCCAGGGTTCCCCAGGGGAAAGATCAAGAGGAAAGGAGGAAGTGTTTACCAAACAGGCTGAAATCTAACCATCGGTTCTTCTGGCCTCTTCCATGCTTTTCATGTCAACTCCATGAAAATCCTGCCTCCTACATCGACTCAGTCCCTAAAGAGCAGTCGCTCTGAAATGCGGTCCCTTAGATCACCAGTGTCACAGCACCTGGGGAACTGGTTAGGGGCCACATTCGCAGAGCCAACCCCCGGGGCAGTGGTCTCCAAAGGGGTGTGGTGAGCTGAAGTTTGATATCAGTAGTCATTGCTTATTACATGGAATGAAGCAAGAAAGGGAGGCCCCAAGGGAAGCTTGGAGATCAGTTGATGCCAGCAACAAACCTAGTCAGCCTGGCTGGAGCACTTTTCTCTTTCCCTTCCTTCCTTTGTCCTACTAACATAGGGTGAGGGCTTTAAAAACAGCTAGTGTATATTCAGTGCATTTACTTGTGCAATAAGAAACAAGTCTAACCAGGCGCCTGTGGCTCACACCTATAATCCTAGCTACTCATGAGGCTGAGATCTGAGGATCATGCTTCAAAGCCAGCCCAGGCAGGAAAGTCCATGAGATTCTTATCTACAATTAGCCACTTTGAGTTCTGTGGCTCCAACAGTGCTTGCCTTGAGCTGAAGAGCCCTGAGTTCAAGCCCCACGACCGACAACAACAACAACAACATAAAGTCTAGTTGGGCTCACCAGCACTGTCCCCTAAACTTGTTAGAGACTGAAAGTTTTGGTGTTTCTCAGCGCTATACATCCATTATTTTACCTAGCCAAAAAAGACTAAATTGTGCCTCAAAAGTAAAAGCTAGCCTCTGTGTGTGTGTGTGTGTGTGTGTGTGTGTGTAACATCTGTAATTGTCACTGGATCCTGTGTGTATTAAATGTGTTTACGTTCCTCTAGTATATAAGCCACACTTAGGGAAACTCCTTATTGAGCTCGTGACCGCTAAATTAAAGTTCTGGACATTCTATGTCCCCACACGAGGCTAAGTTCTGCTTGTGTGTGGTCACCAAAGACACACCTGACTTCTTCCCTCTGGGATCACAGACCAGCCATTGCCAAAGAGTTAGGCAAATGATTGCCTAAGCTTTGAGGCCCTTAGTTCAAATGCCAGTACTGACACATAATAATAATAATCCCAGCCATCATCACAAGGAAATTCTTGCCACACACCTGGCAGAGCCTCTTCGTACTGCCTGCATAATAAATCCTAGCAACAAGTGTATCTCCATTTAACAAGAACACTGAGGCACCGAAGGGTGAGACTAAAGGCAAATAGCCTCCCATCTAGCAAGATGAAGAGGAGGATTTGAGCAGAGGGAGCTATGTCTTGAACGCTAGATCTCAGTCGAACTCCTCTCTTCAACTCTGCTTGCTTATTTATTTATTTGGTCAGTTGTGGAACTTGAACTCAGGGCGCTGTCTCTGAGCTCTTTCTCTCAAGGCTAGCGCTCTACCACTTTGAGCCACAGCATCACTTCCGGTTTGTGGGTGGTTCACTGGAGATACTAAGAGTCTCACGGACTTTCCTGTCCTAGCTGGCTTCACACCATGATCCTCAGATCTCAGCCTCCTGAGTAGCTAGGATGACAGGCGTGAGCCACCGGAGCCTGATTTGCCTAGTTTTGCTTCCCCCCCCCCCCCCCCACTAGTATACAAGTCAGCACGAACGGGCATTCTCAAGCCTGTGAGTTCTCAGGGTATAACTCACTTTAATCTTTTAAGCATTTGACAGTATTTGCTGGAAAGAAGGAGCAACAAGTACATAATTATTGCACTAATTAAGCTGCCAAAAACACAAGCGTGCGGCGAGATCACCTTTGAAACGCCGGAGCCCACATGAGCACCAGCATCTGCTGGAAGATTATTAACCACCTAACAGGCAATTAGCAAGCTGTTACTGTTTGAGACTGCTATGTAAATAAATTCTTGGGTTAATTTCTTCCTCTGATAATAAAGAAAACATTATGAAAATTAGCTAAGCGACAATGTAAATGATCTTCACTGTTAATTATATGACAGCAGTTACATATGCAAAGACCCCAGAGCTGATAAGGATTGGGTTCCTCTCTCTTTCTCTCTCTCTCTCCACACCCCACGGTTGCCCACATCCACCCCCCACCTGGGCTGCTGCTTTAGAAAGGAAAGTGTTGACACAGGTAAAGAGGGAGAGAGCGTGGAGACCCTGAGTCACAGCTGTTTGCTTGTAGTTTGTCTAGAGAGCCACTGTTTGGTGAAGCAGGAGGTTTTATGGCCTCCTGTGGCCTCAGCCTGGGCCTGTGACCCCCAGCCTGCAGGAGGGGGAACAAGGCAGGGGCGGAGGGCAGCTTTGATGGCTTATTTTTCCAGGGCCAGATGAAAGCATCGGGGCTCCATTTTCACCAGTCCACTTGGCATTGTGCATGTGGCGTCGGTTAAGATGCTGGAGAAAGGCTGCACTGCAGAGCCTGAACCTGGGAGAGCTGAGCCCCTGCGTGGGGGGCAGGCCGGGGAGGGAGGGAGGGGATCATGGCCTGCTGGAAGGGACCCGGATGTTGGGTGTGCCTTCCTTGTCTGACCATGTCTGCAGTGTAAGTCTTCAGCTGCATTTTCCCTTCAGTCCTTCTGGAGACTCAGGGAGGACAAGGGCTCAGGTCAGGGGGAGACACTGTTCTAAAGCCTCCCTGCCCCCCAAAGCAATGGCCTAACAGAGCCACAGGCAAGAGGCTATGCATCTCCATGCTGTAAACAATGACCAACACAGCAATGTCTGCCGGCCTACCTTCCTTCCTTCCTTCCTTCCTTCCTTCTTTCCTCCCTTCCTTCCTTTCTCCCTGTCTTACTTCTTTCTTTCTTTCTTTTTCTTCCTTTCTTCTTTTTGTTCCTGCATGTGTTGTGTGCGTGTGTGTGTGTGTGCGTGTGTGTGTGTGTGTGCACGTGCCAGTCCTAGGGCTTGAACTCAGGACCTGGGCGCTGTCCTTTAGCCTTTTCTCTCAAGGCTGGCACTCTTATCAGTTGAGCCACAGCTTGACTTTTTGGTGCTTAATTGGAGAAAAGAGTCTCACAGACTTTCCTGCCTGGGCTGGCTTTGAACTGTGGTCCTCAGACCTCAGCCTTCTGCTTAGCTGGGATGACAGGCGTGAGCCCCCGGTGCCCTGCTTGAGGGTGCTTGGCGTCCCTGGTTTGTTTGGTGTAATGGTTTGGGAAACTGTGGGCTGTCTTCCTGTGCACACCGGCTCCATATGGGGTTGGGGGGTCTTCTCCGCCACTTCCTCTGCCTCTTTGGTTGCAAGCACTGATTTGGTTCGGGTTTGGGTTTGGCTCAGGGATGAACAAATGTGCACAGTTAGCTCTGGTCTGGGGTGCATGGCTCAGAGATGGGGAAGAAAAACACAGCTGTTCAATGGACAGAGGCAGAGGGAAGACACAGCCCTCCCCCAGCCCCCAGTGCAGGGGGGAGGGGCCTGGATCGGGCCCCATTTAAACCAGGAGCCTGGGCCTCAAACCCCAGCAGGACACGGGAGGACAGCGCTGTGTGATTGATGTTGAAACGGTGACAGTTAAACAGTTCATAAAAACGCAGCTGACCCGCCCTGAGGGGCCCTGGCTCTGCCTAAACGAGTCTATTTATCATATAGGACTGAGCGCCTGGTACGGGGGCATGCGCTTGTGTATGTGTGTGCATGCCTGTGTGCACGTGCATGTGTGCTCGTGTGCATGTGTGTGTGTGTGCACACGTGCGTGCTCCCATGTCCATGCCAGGGTCCTACAAGGACCCTCCATCCACCAACTAGGCCTCTAGTGAAGCCTGTTTTCTTTAAAGCAGAGAGTCTCAGCATGTATCCCCACCCCCATAATGGGGTACCCACTAGTGAACCTGCTCGGTTGTTTGTACTCAAGGCCCCAGCTTGGGGAAGGGGGGGATGGTCTCTGAACTGAAAACAGCAAATGTCCCAGGAGCCTCTTGGCTCCGCCCAGGCCATTGGGTATAATTCACACAAACGCACCTGATGGTCAGGGAGACAATGGGGAGTCAGGTGCTGGGTAGCTCACACCTGTAATCTAGCTACTCTGAAGGCTGAGATCTGGGGAATCACAGTTCGAGGCCAACCTCGGCTGGAAAGTCTGAGAGTCTCCAAAATAACCAGCAAAAAGCTAGGCTGGAGGAACCGCACTCAGGCCCTGAGTTCAGGCCCCAGGACTGGTACACACACACACACACACACACACACACACACACACACACACACACACACACACACACACACACACACACACACACACACACACGGCTGAGGAGGGAGTGCATACAGCTTTGGCAGCTGGCTCAGGCTGCAAAGGTAGACCGCCCTCGCTGCAGCAAGCTGGCTCTGTCGGGGAAATTACTTTAGCCAGGCATCATTTTTTTTTTCTGTGTTCAATAAAATAATTATTGATGGCCTCATCCATTTAAGTCACAATCAGAATAGCAGCCAGGATGGAGCGGCCCCGTATTCTATCTGCAGAGCGAGAAAACTATTTTCTATCAATTCGCAAATACATTCACATTTTAGTGAAAAATTACACCATCCAGGATCAAATATGCCAGTGGCTGAGAGCCAGCAGAGGGAGGGCTGGGGTCCTAGGTCCCCTCCATTATTCATCCGCAGAGAGTGTGGGAGAGCCGGGAGCAGGCAGTAGACATCAGGGAAGGCAGCCGTACCTACCAGTGATATTGGGCCCAGCCTGGAGTTGGGCAGAGGTGAGGGCATTCCAACACTGAAACTCTTGAAATGCCTCCCTGACACTTAACCCCACCCTGGCTACCTTGAGTTCCCAGCAAGCCTTTTGTTTGTGTGAGCCTTACCCCTCCAGGAAGCAGGGTAAATCTCAGAAAGTCCTGACTCCATGCATGCATAACCCTCATCTTCCTGTGACCCTGGATCTGTGAATCACCTCGATCAGGATTCCCTGACTTTTGCAGGAGACAGCCTGGCTGCTCCACAGACTGTTGACCCAAGTATTCCATGCTAGAGACACAGACCGGGCCACAGATGCCCATGAGAACTTGTGCAGGAACAATCAGAGAAGCATTGTGAATCACAGGGAGAAAAGTAGAACCCAAGGGCCCATCCACTTGAAGGGCTGAGTCCATGCTACATGGAATGCAGGCATGATGGAACAGTACTCAGCAGCGAAAAAGATGAAATACTCGGCCTGTCACTGGATGGATGGATGTCCCCAATGCAAAAGACCACTTATCATAGGCCCCTGGGGGTCTCCTGCATCTGGGAAGGCCTCAAACTAATCCTCTCTATCTGGGCCACTGATGTAGATTTGCCTGTCTAACATGTCTGGATCCCAAGGAGTCGGGGATCAGATGCACAACGGCCTGAAAGACAGGGATGGAGGGAAATGAGGACACACCCGAAGTGGCTACTAACAGTAGTTTGTTGTTGTTGTTGTTGTTGTTGTTTATCTGGGGGGGGAATGTTTTAAACTTGACTGCAGTTGCCAGGTTCCCATGGCTTACACCTGTCCTCCAGCTACTCAGGAGGCTGAGATCTGAGGATCGCCCTTCAAAGCTGGTTTAAGCAGGAAAGTCCATGAGACTCTTACCTCTAAAATGATCAAAAGGCCAGTACTCAAGCTGTGCCTCAAAGTAGTCAAGCACTAGACTTGAGTAAAAAAAAAAACCAACTCAGAGATAGTACCCAGGTCCTGAGTTCAAGTCTAAGGGCCAGCACACACACACCACATACAACACAAGAACAACTAACCACAATGGTGGTAACACAATTCTGTGAATACTCATTCAGTCACACCCTTTACAGGATGAGGGATACTGTATGTATTTAATATTTTTTGGGGGGGAAGTCCGGTCGTGAGGCCTGAACTCTGGGCCTGGGTGCTGTCCTTCAGCTCTTCAGCTCAAGGCTAGCGCTCTACCACTTGAGCCACAGCGCCACTTCCGCCTTTTTTCTTTTTTGCTTATGTGGTGCTGAGGAATTGAACGCAGGGCCTCATGCATGCAAGGCAAGCGCTCTACCACTGAGCCACCTTCCCAGCCCGTATTTAATTTTTTTTTCATTTCCATTTACTCATTTATTTACGTATTTGTTTTTGGTGATATTAGGAATTGAACCCAGGGCCTTGTGCTTGCTGTCCAGGTACCCTACCACTTCAGCTGTGGCTCAGTCCTTTTGTCTTTTTGCTTCTGCCTTTATTTTGTGTTTGAGTTAAGGTCCCTCTAACATTTGCCCAGCCTAGCTCCAAACTTCACAACCTCTGAACTCTGACCCCGAGGCTGGAATGACATACCACACCCCCCCACACACAGAGTTGTACCATATGTAAACGATATTTCACCAATTAAAAACAATTGATCAGGCTGGGAATGTGGCTTAGTGGTAGAATGCTTGCTTAGCATGCATGAAGCCCTGGGTTCGATTCCTCAGTAACCACATAAACAGAAAAGCCAGAAGTGGTGCTGTGGCTCAAGTGGTAGAGTGCTAGCCTTGAGCAAAAGAAAGCTCAGGGACAGTGCCCAGGCCCTGAGTTCAAGCCCCAAGGCTGGCACACACACACACACACACACACACACACACACACACACCAAAAAACAATTGAGCATCTGTGTCTCAGCAGCTCACATCTGTAATCCTAGCAATTTTGGTGGCCCAGGCAAAGGAGGATCAGAGTTTGAGGCCTGCTTGGGCAAATGCGTTCCTGAGCCTCCCTCTGCCACAAAGCTGGGCCTGCTGACATATGAATGGGTAGACTGCAGTCCAGGGATGTGCTTGAACAGGAAGTGAGACCCAATCTCAAAAATAACCAGCGAGAAAGAAGTGGCTAGAAGTGTGGCTCAGTGGTAGAACAACAACCTATCTAGAAAACACGAGGACCTAAATTCAAACCCCACTTGATACTTGTGTGTGTGCTTGTGTGCTGCATGCGTGTGTGTGTGTGTGTGTGTGTGTGTGTGTGTGTGTGTGTGTGTGAGAGAGAGAGAGAGAGAGTGATCACACAGGGCATGGTAGCACAGCCTGTAGTCCCAGATACTCAGGAGGTTGAAGCAGGATCATGCAGCCTGGACTGTACGGTGATACTACTCTCAAAAGAAAAAAACAATCAGGACCAGGCCTTTTTACTGCTTCCAGGGCCACTGGCACCCATGTATCCCTGGGCACAGTGGAACGCATTCCCAGTCCTTCTAGCACCCAGTGCCCTCTGGGAGGCTGCTCTGCACCCCCAGGCTCCACCCTCCCAGCTGTCTGGCTCCAGCCAGGGTTAGACTCCTTCCATGGTGGCTCATGACAGAACTGGGTGAGAACTCTGGATCTGCCACTTTCCAGTGGTGAGGGGTTGAATCTGTCTCCAGAAAAGTCCTGCCTCCATTCTTTCAGCCTGTGGCCTGGTGGAGGGTCACCAAGGTGAAGCAAGGGCCTAGGCCAGCCGTGGCAATTGTGACTGGTGTCTGATGGAGCAGAGGTGCTGTGGTTTGTCCACGTGAAGCCCTGGGAAGGATGCAGCCTCCATGAGCCCAGGCACCAGTGCCAGAAGCAAGCTAGCAATCCCTCACGGCCACAGCCTCACACCTCTGGCCCAGATGTCTCAGCTCTGCAAACCAACAAATTAGAGCATATCTTCTGCAGGCTTGGAAGAGTTGTCTCATCCACTGCATGCCTCAGTTTCCTTACAGGTCCCTGGGAGATGACATTGGTACCATGCACATGGGGCGTGCCCTCTGGGTTGCTGCCTTTTATTTGGCTTTGTTGATTATTTGGGCCAAGAACCAAGTACTAAGGATTGGACTCAGGGGAGAGGAGGGAGCAAAGGAGGGAGGAGGCTCCTAGGCCTCTTTCCAGCCTCTCTGTGAATCACTCTTGCAGGCAAAATACTCTCTCTTACAAATGAGCTCCTAGCCAGGTCCTGTTGGCTCACACCGGTCATCCTAGCTACTCAGGAGGCTGAGATCTGAGGACTGTGATTCAAAGCCAACCCGAGCAGCAAAATCCATGAGACTCTTATCTCCAATAAGCCACTTAGAAAACCAGAAGTGGTGCTGTGGCTCAAGTGGTAGAGCACTAGCCTTGAGCTGAAGAGCTGAGGGACAGCGCCCAGGCCCAGAGTTCAAGCCCCATGACCAAAGAGAGAGAGAGAGAGAGCTCCTGTCTCCCTGTGTTTCCTTTCTGCCCAAGTGTTGTAACACTGGGTCTCTGGGGCACTAGATCTCTGCAGTACTGGGTCTCTGTGGCACTGGATCTCTATGACACTAGATCTCTGTGACACTGGATCTCTGTGACACTGGATCTCTGTGGCACTGGATCTCTGTGACACTGGGTCTCTGTGACACTAGGTCTCTGTGACACTGGGCCTCTGTGGCACTAGGTCTCTGTGACACTGGGTCTGTGTGACACTGGGTCTGTGGCACTGGATCTCTGTGGTACTGGATCTCTGTAACACTGGATCTCTGTGGTATTGAGTCTCTGTAATACTGGATCTCTGTAACACTGGATCTCTGTGGTACTGGGTCTCTGTAATACTGGATCTCTGTAACACTGGATCTCTGTGGTACTGGGTCTCTGTGGCACTGGGTCTGTAACACTGGATCTCTGTGACACTGGGTCTCTGGGGCACTGGATCTCTGGGGCACTGGGTCTCTGGTGCACTGGATCTCTGGGGCACTGGATCGCTGATAGAGACAGCTGATAGAGAAATAACTGTTCTGCACTTAGAGGCAGTTTTTGAACAGGAGGAGCTGAGCTATTTCGAAAGTGTAAGGCACTCATCGTCAGCACTGCCGGAGGCAGCTGTGGGGCTGGCGAGGCTGGCACCCAGCGGGCAGGGGCAGGCCGGCAGCCAACATCCTGTCCTGCAGGACCAGGGCCAGGGATGCACAGAGGTGCACAGCAATCTCATATAACCGAGCAGGCAGCACACTTCCAGCAAATTACCTCTGCGACGAGCTCAGCCATAAAATCACCTTGCAGGCAGATTTCGTTTTTCTTCCCTACATGCCCAATCAATTAGCACTGGAGACTCATGGAGCCCATTAGGGCAAATGGACGCCGGGGAGCAGATGACTCTGCATCAGCTCCGCTGCTCATAAGCCATTGGCCACTCGCCATCTTGTCCTCATCAACGGCAACCATGGGGCCATGCTGTTTCCAACCAAATCACAGCCGGGCTGGGCAGGGCAGACCCCCAAGTACCAGCGTCCCCCTCTGCAGCACCCAGGTCTCCCTGCTCACTCCTGCCAGGGTGAGAGAGAAAGAGTATGTATGTGTATGCTCCAGTACACATGGACAAGGACCAATGTGGGCTCAGTCAGGTAGAGCCCATGCAGGGCTTCCACTAGGGTCCTCACAGACCCCAGGTCCCTGTGGGCAGCTGTGCATCTACGTGAGTAGGAGTAGGGTGCAGCAGAGGCTTGCGGTGGCATCCACTTAAACCCTGCAGTGCAGGAGGGGAGGAGATAAGTGGGCTGCAAAGCATACTGGGAAGAAAAAGGGACCTGGGACCTTGAGGAAGGGTTGTAGGCCCAGGACTCCCTGTGGAGTCCTCCACAAGGCTGTGTATTGGGAAGCAGACAGATTTGCTGCTCTCCCCACCTGGGCTGTTTGCCCATCCATAAAATGGAAGAATGGACTTCAGGATCCCACAGTCCTCCAGCTGTGGTTTCGGAAGAGATTCATAGGCACCGATTGGACGGGTGTCTGCAGTGGCCTGTGGCCTGTGGAGCCCACTGATGCTGCCTTGCCTCTCACAGAGCCTCCCTGAACCCAGAGAAGGGCACACAATCCTTGGGCCTTGCTTAGTCAAGGGCGCTTTCCTCCCCACCCCAATGGGAAAGGGACCCCGAGGGGAGGCCTTGGGTCTGTGGACACCTGCTTCCTTCCCACAGCACCCCAGCCAGTGGATGGTGAACCTGCTGTCTGTCAGAGCCCTAGAGCAAGAGCTGGAGTGGCTCTATAGGCCAAGTTTGCTCCCTGAGCCTTGGTGCGGAGATGCGTTGTCTCTGGGCCTCTGCCGCTGGCCGTCCATGGAACTCAGCCTGTGCCCTCCCATCCCTTCCCTCCCCTCCCCCGGGCTCTCCTCCGCAGACTTCAGGCCATCTTTCTTCCTGTATTTATTTTGGGACTTCCTTCTGTACATTGGTTCCTCCAGCGAATCCCATCCTCTCATCTTTAGAAATACTTAACCCATCCTTTTCCCCTGGTCCGGGCCTAGACAGGATTGTATTAGATCTCTGCTCTTGTAAACCAATCCTTCGATTCTACTTTCTTTCCTTTTCCTTGTTTTTTTTTTTCTCTTTTTTGTTTTTGTAGGGGGTGTGTATGTCAATACTGGGATTTGAACTCAGGGCCCAAGTGCTATCCCTCAGTTTTTTTTTTTACTCAAGGTTGGCACTCTACCACTTGAGCCACACCTCCACTTGCAGCTTTTGTGCTGGCTAATGGGCAATAAGAGTCTCACAGAGTTTCTCGGGGTGGCTTTGAACCATGCTTCTCAGATCTCAGCCTCTTGAGTAGATGGGAATACAGGCTTGAGCCTTGGCTGACTCAACCCTTGGTCCTTCCTCTCTGGGACCAGCAGGGGCCTCCACTGAGCACCAAACCTCTCCGTAAACCCCAGAGCTCACCCCAAATGTGGCCTGGCTCGTGGCCACCAGCAGCTCTACTGATCTCTCAGGCTCTGCTCCCTTCCTCTGACCATTCCCAGAGCATCCCTCCCCGGAGGAATATTGTACCAAATTTGTGTTCTAGGATTTGTGGTGCAGAGGAAGAGACCAGCCTGGCCCTGCCCCAGCCCAGCCACCAGACTGCCAGGTAAAGCATTCTTGTTTGTGGGTCTCTAATATCAGATGGAGAAAACAACCCTGGGACATCCTTAAGCGGCATCAGGATGGCTGGGTTTGGGTCTCCACTCTGCCATTTAGTTGCCGTGTGGCTTTAGGCAAGTCATTCAACTTGAACTCTTGAAGTCTCAGTGCCAAGAAGAGAAAAACTACACCCAGGCTGCTATGCGTCCTGTTTTAATCTCACCCTGTATCTCGTCTCCCCTCCCTCCCACAGCTTTGTCTGCAAAAGCATTTCTGGGGGCGTAGCTTCAGGCCTAGGCTGGAGGGGTGACCTGCACCCAAGCTGCCCGGTGCTGGTGCCTGTTTTCCCATTGCTTCTCTTTCCCATGTACCACTATGGCTAGGCTCAGCTTCACACCTATGCCAGGCCTGCCACATTGGCAAATCCTGGCAGGCTGCTGCCCTTATAGGATCCCCTGGAGAGCTGACAGAGGCTGACAGGCAGGCAGAGGGCAGCTGCCTGGCCAGATCCCTGCCCAGCCCATGCCCCCAACCCATGGCTACTGTGGGGCCCCCAGTACAAAACAGTTCCATGTCCTGGGGCCTAGGGCAACTAGCAGGACAGAGGAGGGGTATGTTCTGAGCACCTAGAGGACTCGAGGCTCAGTGCTGCTCACTAGCTTTCTGTTGCTCTTCACCTTCATAAAAAAACAACCGGGCACTGGTGGCTCATGCCAGTAATCCTAGCTATTTGGGAGGCTGAGATCGGAAGGTCGAGGTTCAAAGCCAGCCCAGGCAGAAAACTCCACGCGACCTGTCATCTCCAGTGAGCCACCCGAAAACCGGAAGTGGCATTGTGGCTTAGAAGTGGTAAAGCTCTAGCCTTGAGCACAAAAGCTCAGGGACAGCACCCAGGCCCTGAGTTCAAGTCCCATGACTGGTAAAACAAAACAAAAAGGTTGCCTATGATTAATGCCTGGGGCGTGGCAGTCACCAGGTAATCTCCAAAATGGCGTCCAACTTCCAGGAGCATGGAAGGCCATTTTTCATCCATCCTTAGGACAATGAACCCATTGTCTATCCTTAGGATGATGAGAGGGGGGCTGCCTGGGACCTGGAAGCAGCAGGCTCTGCAGCAGTCTCCTATCCAAAGCCACCACAACCATCGGAGATTCTGCAGGTGCAGAAGACAGGTACAGGGACTCAGGATGGAGTCCACAGCCCAGCTGCCCACCACACTGAGGGTCAGGCCCTAGGTAGAGACCCCCAAAGCCAAATTACCTTTACTGTTATTATGATCATTGCCATATTTATTTATTTATTTACAGAAAAAAAAGAGCCCCCACTAAGATTGCCGGCTTGGTTGAAGCACCCCATTCATTTAATTCCTGAGCTTTGAGATCAAGGAAAAAATTGGGAAAGGAGGGAAGAGAGGCGGGGCTGAAAGGGACCAGAGTTCATTTTGTCCTTTATTTATGATGCAGTGTTTTATGTATATGAAAAGTCGGCCATAATTTGCTTATAAATAATTGACTTCTCCTAGATTAAAATCTCTGGAGGGACGCTCCGGGTATTCACAAGGAGAAGCTCAGCCTCCAGTGCAAATTAGACCCCTTTCAACCCGGTCTTATCTCAAATCCTCCCCGCCCCCCACCGCACACACACATTATGAAGAGTGATTCTTTTTCCCTTCATCCCCTCTAATAACCTTCAACTAACCTTTAAACCGGAGTGAATAATTTAAATCTTATTTTCATATCAATGGCAGAGTCAAGCCAAGCAATTATCTTTTATCTGTATACTCTGTCGTCAGAGCGGCGGGCATAATCAAGCTTTCCCCAGCGAGCTAGAGGAGAGAGAGAGGGAGAGGAGGGGGGGGGGAATAAGAGATGATATCGGAAGACATTAACGCAACAATGAATTATTCAGTAATGAGTACGAGATCTGTCATCACACACACACACACACACACACACACACGTGCACACACACACACACACACACACGTCTGGTTCCAGGCAAGCTAGGGGTGGGGTGCCAGGAAAGGGGGGCCGGGGCTAAGCATGACAAATCGTCAGATCCTGTGTTCAATTAGGACAGGGAGCAGGTGCGCTGGGACAGGACGGAGAGTCATGTTGAGCACCAAACTACAGGCAGAGGGAAGACGCTTCATTCCGGTGACAGTCTTTTTAGAGCAGCTCAATCTTGGGATTTTGCTGAAGGGGAGGGGAGCAGACCAAAAGAGAAGAAGAGAAGATTTTTTTTAAAAAATAAATAAATAAAATAATTTTTTTTTAAGCAAGGAAAGGTTTGAAATTCCCCACGGTGCTCATTAAAATGCTACCACACGTGTTTCTTCCCTGGCTCTCCCCAGACTGCCCTGCGATCGTTTTTATTAATTCATAAAATATCGCACCCGTGATTGAGGCTGATGATCAGTGGAACCGACAAACAGAAGAGATGGTAAAATATTGTAGCAGCCCCTATTGGGTCCCGCCAAGTAGAAAACCCAGGAAAATTCATCTCCAGCTGAGCCCTGGGCAGTCTGGCTGGGCTGGGGAGGGACCTACATTGTCTGCGGCTGCCTCTGCCGCCCATCTGTCTCCTGGCCTAAGACATCCAGTGCCACCGGCAGGCACTTCCCATCTCTGGCTTCGGGTTTATGGGAAATGACTTCCCGAGATGGAAAGGTCCTTGAACCCTTTGAACAGAGAGGGCCCGGTGGATTCAGAGAGAAGCCATCGGCACCTGGTAATGGTGGGCTTCTACTGGAAGTTCAGAGGGTGGCTGGCAGGTGCCCTGGCTTTGGAACTAGGCTACCCCTAGGCTTTATAGCCAGTTCCACTGCCCATTCCCCAACCTCAGCTGTGGGTCTGGAGCACCCGTGGCCCATTGTGGCCTGGGCTGGGTCGCCGTTCAGGAAAAGCAGAAGCAAGGATTCCATTCAGCGATGACTGACCTGTGGTTTGCCCTTCTGACTACTTGATCTGTTTGGCCTCCAGTCTCCACATGTCAAGATGACTCCTTTCCTGGGTACCTCATGTCTATAATCCTAGTTACTCAGGAGGCAGGCTGAAATCTGAGGATTGTGATTCAAAGCCAGCCAGGGTAGTTAAGCCTGTGAGACTCTTATCTCCAATCAACCAGCAAAAAGCTGGAAGTGGAGCTATGGCTCAAGTGGTAGAAGGCCAGCCTTGAGTGGAAAAGCTAATGGAGAATTCAAGGCCCTGAATTTAAGCCACAGGACTTGCACCAAAACAAACAAAAAACATCAAATAACAGAGAGACATCCACTCAGTAGATTTCCAGATACTAGCCAGACTGATAGAGAGGTTTTCCTAGAAATCTGCAAGGGTTTAAACCTTGGACTTGTTGAATTTATTGTTCATGGTTTACACTCTAGGAAAAAAAAAGTGAGGGCTCAAAGGTTGAACACAAAAGGTAGCAGCTGGGTCTGCCTGGTTTAAAAAAAGAAGAAAAGTGGAGACAGAATAATATAGGGAGGTAATCAAGTAAAATGTGTAATAGCCACACCTTGTCTTCCATGTAAGATTAATTTCGGTGCTGTTTATTAAATGGAGAGAGGGAAGCTACTAGATACATAGTGTAATTTTATACTTGTGACGAATGCACATGTTAATAAATGCATACACAAAAGAGTGTACAGGCACATATCCACAAAATTGCTCATCCCAGGGTGGTTCGTTTGTTTGTTTGGTTGGTTGGTTGGTTGGTTTGGAAGAGAGTATTGACTACAGAAATGAAGAATTTGAGAAGGATTGAATCCCATGCTAGCCAATGCAATTTTATTTTTTTCCACAAGTATGATCTTATCTTTTTTCTTTCTTTTCTTTTTCTTTTTCTTCTTTCTTGGCTGTAGGGCTTGAACTTAGAGTTTGGGCACTGTCCCTGAGCTCCTCTTGTTCAAGGCTAGCACTTTGCCACTTGGAGCTACAGAGTCACTTCTGGTTTTCTAGTAGTTCATTGGAGATAAGAGTCTCATAGCTGGGCGCCAGTGGCTCACGCCTGTAATCCTAGCTATTCAGGAGGCTGAGATCTGAGGCAAAGCCAGCCTAGGCAGGAAAGTCCCTGAGACTCTCATCTCCAATAAACCATCAGAAAACCGGAAGTGATGCTGTGGCTCAAGTGGTAGAACACTCACCTTGAGCTGAAAAGCTGAGGGACAGCTCCTAGGCCCAGAGTTCAAGCCCTACAACTGACCCCCCCCCCAAAAAAAAAGACTCATGAATTTCTTGTCCGGGCTGGCTTCAAGCCGCTATCCTCATATCTCAGCCTCCTGAGAAGCTAGTATTATAGGCGTGAGCCACCAGTGCCTGGCTTAATTTTATCTTGAAAATGTCACCACAAAATCAGTTCCCCTACTCTTGTCCCCAGATCTCCTGTCTGCTGCTGCTCATGATCGCAGTCCCCAGTTTGGCAGGCAGAGACCTTGCCCGCTGGCCTGGTGTTTGCCCACACATGATCTTCCCATTCATTCGCAGAGCCACCTTAAGCTGTGGGTCCCTATGCTCTGTGTTGCCCTCCCGGAACCTCACATAGGTCTGGGAACAAAATTGCCCAAATACCACCACCATCACTGTCTTGCTGCCAACCTCAGATCCCACTGGTGTGACCTTTATGACCCACCCACTCTGTGCCTTTGGGACCTGGAAAGGAGGATCGATGAGACCGGAGCCTGTGGCCATGGAGGACAGAGATCTCAGCCTCAGGCCAGGCTGCCAAGAGCAGACTCAAGGCACCTGTGGTCAGGGTGCCAGGCCCCCATGTTTGTCTTTGGTGTGGAAGATCTCCAATACAAGATATCCAGACCCTCAGCCCATGAGGGTGGCAAATCCATCAGCCCAGCACCCCCTCTGTTAATGGAGAAGACTGGTGCTATTTGCACACAAGCTGAGCCTCCCCTGTCCCTGGTTTTGCTGGCCATACAGCTCAGCCCAGCAGCAGATCCTCTAGACAGGACAATTGTTCCCCATACCCATCCTGCTCTCTGAGCACTGAGCCGGGAGCCTGGAAGGGGGAGATGGTTGCATGGCTCTGCTAAACATGCCACAGCAGTGGTACCCTCCACCAATACCCATGGATGGTCCCCTATTGGGGATGGAGTACCCCAGACTCCTCCTGACCTGCCTGGATCACTCATCCAGGAATATGCCCATGGGAGCACTGTGAACGAGGAGCAGGAAGGTGTGAAGAGTCTCCAGACCTAGTGGTTTATGGGCCCTGACATCTGGTCTGGCGTGCGTGCTCACTGGGGCTGGGCAGGGCAGGCACAGGTATCAGTTTTTTCCTGTGATTCCAATAAGCCATGGACTGAGGGCTGAGGACTGTTATCACCCAGCCAGCTGAGTCAAAGCCAGGCTGCCAAGTTAGACAGCTTGCTAAGGTCAAGCCCAGGGAGGGTAGAACATGAGCCCTGGCTTGGGGGCTCTCCCCGCCCCCTGCCAGTCACCCTACAGACACAGTAGGAGGCCAGCACCCCACACACACATTCCGGTCCAGCCAGACTCAAGGAGCTTCTGAGCCACGGACTTAGAGCGAGCAAGAGGAGGGCCACCATCTTTATTCTCACACGTGCTTCTTTTTAATAAGGAGTCAAATGTGCAGAATGTGAGGGCTGAGTCACGTGATTCTTTCCGGGAATTTCAGCCCTTATTTTGCCTCAAACCCAGGCACAAGACCCTAGGGACCCTGGGGGGTGGGCGGAGGATCTTGAAGATGGAGAGGATCGGGAAGGTGGGCAGGGAGGCTGATAAGGGTGAGGTTTGGAGGTGGGGGCTCAGGGTTGAGCAGGGTCTCCGCCCACAGTGGGCTGGCTTTGTCCACCTGCCATTCACAATGGCCTTAAGTGTGAACTCATCAGAGACGGTCACTCTGTGTGCTGTGCATGCTGCCTGGCCCCAGCGCGGTTACCACATCCATGGTCACGACTTTCCAAAATGCACGAGAGTCTCCCATGGGGCCTCAGCCGGCTTCCAGGCCCCACAGGTACCGGGCAATCAATGCTGATAAACATTGGGGGAGACAGATGCAGGACTCAGGACATCCCCACGGGGACCACGTGCGGCCAGCCCCCTGGCTCTGCTGCTCCCGCTTTTAAACAAGGACAAACGTGGACTCCAAGCAGACGGAAACCTTCCTCGTCTCCCCGGCCTCCTTTTCCCAAATTTCTCCAAGACCGATCTCCCAGCCAACTTAAATATTGCATTTGGTTGGGAAAGAAGGAACCACGAGCCCAGAATAGAAGTCGAACGATTCCACAAATATTGCTTATTTAAATAACATCTAAAAAAGAATACATCATGTTCAGTGGTGAAGAACTACTAACTGAGTGAATTCCCCAAAGCATCCTATCAAGTGGCTCCGAAAAAGCTTATAGAAGAATATAATAAATAGTCAAAAAGGAATCCTGGGCACCGCCGCAGAATGCCTGGATGATGCCCACATTAAGACATCTTCATGTAATCTCCCCACTTAAACCAAAGATTAAACAGATGATTAAACAAATAAAGATTAATGAAACAAGGAAAGTAAGCAACTCTGCATGGGTGTCTAAACGCGCAATGCCAGACAATATTAGAACAAATTATCTAAAACTAATAGTGAACGCCTCGGTTCGGTCCCAACAGCTTTTGTGCTTGGATGTAATCAAAACATTTGTTTAAACTAAGATGGATAGGAGGCGCGGAGATGTCAGTTTCTTGAAAGGGAAAAAACAAAACAAAAGCGACGCCTTTGGTGAGGAGATTGGCATCACCGGCCCGTGTGCCGCTTCAGAATCTGTGTATGTATGATGAGAGACGTCCCTGTTTGCTTTGGAAAACAGACGAGCAAGCCGGAGGAAGACAGAGCTAGAATAAGTACTTCAGAATCCAAGGAGAGAAGAAAGTATCAAAATACCCCTCCAGCCCTTTAGAACACCCTATTTAGTCAAAGGTCATTGACATGCTAATTAAAGCGTATGCACTTTTTTGTACCAGTAGTAGGGCTTAAACTCTTCCTTACATTCTCCCTTGGCTTTTCACTCTACCACTTCAACCACTTTCAGCTTCTGCTGGTTAATTGGAGATAAGAATCTCATGGACTTTCCTGCCCCACCCCACTTTGCCGGGGCTGGCTTTGAACCCAGATTCTTAGGTCTCGGCCTCCTGAGTAGCTAGGATGACAGGTATGAGCCAGTGGCTGACTGTTCTGTATTTTCTTGGGAGGCCAATTCTGTTTATTCTCTGTGTTTGTTTGGATGGAATAGCAGGCATTTCTTACCAAGCCAGGTTTTGTCAATTCCAGTTTTTTTTTATTAGTTAAAATTAGTGGGTTTTGGTTTGGTGTGTGTGTGTGTGTGTGTGTGTGTGTGTGTGTGTGTGTGTGTTAGAATAGTTCCTTGTTTTCAATGCTGCTAACTGATACCAAGGTTTTAATTGACTACTCCTTTGTTGAGCAATCTTTCGTGAAAAATCTCTTGTCATCATGGTCCTTGGGCCAGAAGTTTCAAGATCACATGAGTTCCCATTAAAAATGTAGATTCTCAGCTGTCTACAGTGGTTCATGCCTATAATCCCAGCTACTCAGGGGCCGGAATTAGGAGACTTGTGATTTGTAGCTAGCTGGAGCAAAAAGTTTGTGAGACTCCCAACTCAACCAAGAAAAGTTGGGCATAGTAGCCTCTGTGTGTGTGTGTGTGTGTGTGTGTGTGTGTGTGTGTGTGTGTGTATGAGAGAGAATGAGACAGAGAGAAAGAGAGACAAAGAGGTAAAAAGATCAGACAGAGAAATTAGTTGAAAATACTAAATTTGGGGCTGGGAAGGTGGCTCAGTGGTAGAGCACTTGACTTGCATGCTCGAGGCCCTGGGTTCGATTCCTCAGCACCACATAAGAAAAAAGCCAGAAGTGGGGCTGTGGCTCAAGTGGTAGAGTGCTAGCCTTGAGCTGAAGAGCTGAGGGACAGCACCCAGGCCCAGAGTTCAGGGCCCACGACCGGACCCCAAAAAAAAAAAGAAGAAGAAAATACTAAATTTGGTCCTGCTTAATGCCCCGGATCAGACTCTCTGAGACAGATCTTGGAAATCAACAACTCTTAGCTCCCCCACCTCCCTTCCAACCCCCCACAATTCACCGTGGATGACCCAAAGGAGCACTGAACAGGTCAGATGGGGCCCAAGGGCCAGAGCGGGTGTTTGGAGCTATGTCAGATGACAGATTGGTGGTAGACTTAAGGGTGAAGTCTGGGTCTTTCAACTCAGATTCTAGTGTGTTCCCAAAGTAGAACATACTAGAAAAAAATGGTGTGCGTGGGGCGAGGGGGGAGGAGGTCAAATGCAAAACAAAACAAAGAAGATAACTCTCTTTTGGAACTGTCTATCCAGAAGCAAGAAAGGCTTCAATGTGGTTAGTTGTTAGCACCAGGGTACGGAAGGTTCTAGAACGTTCTCCAGACCAGCCAGAAGCACACTGTGCCCTCGTTCTGGTCCTGGGCATTGGCTCAGGGGGCCCTCCACACACAAAGCCCCGTGTGTTATTGGGCTGGTGCGCTGTGGTAAGAGGATTCCAAGCCAAACTCTTTCAGAATGCTGCTTCTGTCAACCCCAGAGAGGCCAAGTCCTTCCTTCTCATTTTCATGGGGAAGTGGTGGCTTCCACTGCGACCTGCTAGCATGAAGACGCTCACCCCAGAGCAGGACCTCAAGACCACACAGCTAGGGATCAGACATTCAAGGTCAAAGGCTTGCTCACCTTTCCTTTATGGCTGGCCAGGTGCTCACCCCACAACAACCCAACTGACCCCAACCACATCTCTAGAAAAGTCCTTTCATCCGTCTCTCTGGGTGGGTGTCCTAGGAAACCCTCTCTTGAACAACGACACCCAGGTGAGTGACGGAATGCTGAATGGTTTCCATGACAACGAGGCACCAACAGCATCTTCTCCACTGAGCCCCCCCCCACACACACACATTTCCTCTGAAGCCTGGAAGGAATGAAGAGTGAAGCCTTATTTTGCCAATTGAGAGACAAAACCAGGACATGGAAAGTGACCTTTCCATGGCCACATGGCTCGCTGTCCAGTGGTTAAGTCCAGGCACAGAATTAAAGTTACGTCTCTAAGTGAAGTTCCTTCCACTTCGGTCCACTGAGGGCTGTCTCCACCCCAGAGGCCATGCTGTGGAAAAGACCTTTGGCAAATTCTTGCCCTTTCTTCATCCTCACCAAATAAAGGAAGGAAGGAAAGGAAGGGAGGAAGGGAGGAAGGAAGGAAGGAAGGAAGGAAGGAAGGAAGGAAGGAAGGAAGGAAGGAAGGAAGGAAGGAAGGAAGGAGGGAAGGAGGGAAGGAAGGAAGGAGGGAAGGAGGGAAGGAAGGAAGGAAGGAAGGAAGGAGGGAAGGAGGGAAGGAAGGGAGGGAGGAAGGAAATGAGGGAGGGAGGGAGGGAGGGATAAAGGAGGAGAGAAGGATGCCAGAAGGTGGGAGGAAAAGGAAGAAAGGAAAGAAGGTAGAAGAGGAAGAAGGAAGATAATAATAGAGGGAGGAAGCCAGAAAAGAGAAGAAAGGAAGAAGAAGAAGAAAAGGGGAAGGAAAAAGGAAGAAAAGAGGAACAGAATGAAGAAAGGATGGCCGGAGAGAGAGACGAGAGAGAGAAAAAAAGAAGGAAGGAAAGAAAGGAAGAAAGAAAGAGAAAGAGGCGAGTCAGGAGGAAAGGATTTAACTCAGCCTTTCCCACATTTCCTGGGTCACCGCAGAGGGCACTTCCATTAAGGATTCTCACTCATCTGTAACCCCAGAAATAAATCAGGGGCTCAACCGCACCACACTTCCAGGTGGTCTCCTATCACGCATCAGGGAGCTGGTGCTGAGGGCACCAATATTTATGGATCCGGATGAGCAATGACACAGGAAGCCAGCTTTGAGCAACAGGCCGGAGGAGTAGAGGGTGGGCGCTGGGATGTGCAGGTCGCTTCACCCAGCCTTCAAAGACCTGGAGGAGGGAGATACGGCTCCCCCAGAGGAGGGGGCTGCTACAGCCATCTTGTTACCCACAAATCACTCTAGTTCAAGGTGCCTGCTGGAACTGTGTTTCAGTAACTAGCACCCCCCCCCCAGCTTCCATCCGTCTTGTATTCCCATGGTGCCCAGTCCAGAACATGGCACCCTGGCAACTCCTTCATTGGCCCTCCAGAGATCTGTGACGCCTCACTATCCTAGTTGGTCGTGGGGCTTGAACTCAGGGCCTGGGCACTGTCCCTGAGCTTTTCCCACTCGAGGCTAGAGCTCTACCACTGTGAGCCACAGCACCACTTCTGGTTTTTCTGATGTTAACTGGAGCGAAGAGTCTAATGGGCTTTCTTACCTGGGCTAGCTTGAACCTCCATCCTCAGATCTAGCCTCCTGAGGAGCTACAATTACAGGTGTGAGCCACCAGCACCCAGCTTCCTGGCCCTCTCTCTTACAACTAACTCCTGGACCACAAAAGATGTCACAGCCCCTCATCCATCCTCCTGATTGCCAGCCTGTGGTCCTGGAGCGAGGATTGGACCACATCTTAATACCTGGCCCTTCCTGGGTCACTGGGCAGGACATGAACTTCACCCAGCCCAGCCAGCCAAGCACCTTTTATGTCCCTGGATTTGCCCACAAGCCAAGGGACTGGTACTTAAGAAACAGTCAGCTCTTCACTTGATTTGTCCATGTCTTTCCAGACAGCTTTAAAAGACTGAAGGGAAGAGAAATGCTTAAATACAGAAGTGGAGTTGCGTACCTGTCATCCTAGCTACTCAGAAGGCTGAGATCTGAGGATCAAGGTTCAAAGCCAGCCCAGGCAAGAAAGTCTATGAGACTTCTCTCCGCTCCGAGCAGTTTGTTTCTTTTCTTTATCTTTCTTTCCTTTTTTTAAATTTTTTTTTGAAAGTCTCATAAATTTCCAAGAAATTTCTCCAGACAACTGTCACGAGGCTGCACCTGCCAAACAAACACAAACAGTGCTCTCCTCCACCAGATTAGTTACTTAATTAAGAAGAGAAAGAGACAAGGCACATAATGTGGAGATAATTACCCACCGTGCCAAGTCTCGGAATGCGGCGTGGCGCACGGCAGCGGGGCGGCTGATGCATATTCATCCAGAGCTCCGACTGCCAGGGACATTTTCCACACACACAAGCAATATGTTCAACCAACAAGCCCGGCTTCCTCTCGGATTCCAGCGTCTTCCCGCACCCTTCCCCGCCTCCCAGGGCCTCCGCCCTGTGAAGGAATTTACCAAACAAAGCAAGTAAGAGACCAGGTTCCAGGCCAGTGTCACCCAAACCTACTGCAGGTGAGGCTGTGGCCATCCATTGATTCTGGGACACTCACAAGGCCTCCCCACTCCCCCCCTCCAAAAAAAAAAAAACCCTGGTACTTGGGTTTATTTTTTCTGATCTGATTACTCATTTGAGATGGTTTCGTTGCATTAGATTACAAAGATTAATTGGGTGTTTACTGTGTGAGGCGCGTTAGCTGTGGTGTACACAGATGAGCATAACACGCCCCATGCCACGAGCTCACAGCCACGTGGCCACAGAGAACAAGGAAACCACAAACCACTGGAGGAACAAATGAGGGATCTGGGCCTGCCCCTACACTGATTCCAGATGCAGGGTGTACGGCAGACCAGGGGAGACTCTGCCGGGGCACAGAGGAAGGTGGAACCAAGCACAGAGCAGTAATGGTACTCCTGCATGGTACATCTCTCACAGTGCTTTCCCATGGTACTCACAGTAATCTCCTATGGTACTCTCTCACAGTACCCTCTTATAGTACCCTTGCGCAGTACTCTCTTATGGTACTCACTCACTCTTGGTATTCTTCTGCAGTACTCTCTCACCATAAGCTCTCATGGTACTAGCTCCCAGTACTCTCTCCCGGTACTCTCCCATGGTACTCTGTTATGGTACTTCCTCATGGTACTCTCTCACAGTACTCTCTCGCAGTTCTCTGCCACAGTGCTGGGTGCTGGGGGTGAATCACAGGATCACCTAGAGCTGTGCTATGTGCGGGGTTAAGTGTAGCTCATGCACTTTTGGCTTACAGTTCTTTGAGCTTACAACGGGTTTATTGGACGCAGCACTGCCGGAAGTCAAGGAGCAGCTTTAGTCACGTGCGGCCCCTGGCTAGGAGGGAAGGCCGACAGCAGAGGCGCCGGGAAGGGAGGCCTGGCCTGACCTGATCTGGGTGAGACACGGAGTGTTTACTCGCAGGAGGCAGGCATGGAGACGGAAGGGCATTTCAGCTGCTGATGGGGAATGCAGGGCTGGCGGCAGGGGGAGATGAGGGGTGGATAGAGGCCCCGTCTGGCCAGACTGGACAGAGCAGGGGCAGGGCTTGGATGGGAATTGGTACAGCAGAACACATGCATCCTAGTGACACAGGCCGGGGCTGGAGTAGAGACTGCTGGGACCATGCACAAGAACTCCCTGGCAGCTGAGATCACAAACCAAGAGGAGGTGCCCCGGGAAGGAGCGCCAGGGCTGTGTCTGCCAGCCCTGCCTGGCTTCTAGAAGCCCTGTATCTGCCCCACAGCCCTGGTGAGGTGTAACCACCCCAATCCCGGCTCCCGGAGCTTCAGGGACAGCTTCAGTGACAGGCTGTAAGGAGTCCACCCGGGCCTGTCTTCTACCTGTCTTCCAGGTAGACCTGGGCCCAGTTCCCTCAGTCCTCTCCGCCCTGGCCCTGGGATCCCGCCCCATGCATACCCGTGCCCACTTCTACCTGGCACCTGGCCAGGCCTTGCTTGTCCCGCCCCGTCTCCCACCTGTTCAGAGACGTCTAAATTAGTCATTCATTGTCAAGGAAACGCTGCAGCCCCACAAGTCTGAAGCTGGAGGAAATGTGATGTACCGAGCCTGGCCTTCGCAAAAGCCAAGCAAGGACTGGCGAGGCCCAGGCTCAGACCCCAGGGCCCTGGTGGACACTGTGGTTGGTTTCTTCTGTACCTCCGAAGGTGCCTTCCTTCCTATTTCCTGGCATGTTGCTGTGAACTCTCACCGTGCAAAGGGTAGACCCAAGTTGTTAAAGACAAATCAGTATTTAATTAAACCCCTGTTTCTGGTGGAACAAGAATTAGAACAACAGCATTGGCCTGCCAAGGTCTTCACCTGCTCCCTAGAGAATGCTAGAGCTCTGTCCCCATGTCTCCTGTCTCCCTGTGTCCTCCCTCCCTCCCCTTCCTTCTCCCTCTCTCTCCCTCCCCATCCTTCTCTCTCTCCCTCTGGGGCCAGCAGTCTAGTCCTCTCTGTCTCTCTATCTGTCTGTCTTGCTCTCTCTCCACTTGGGAACATACTTGAGTCTGTTTTGGAAACTGAGTCCTAATCAAATCTGGGGTGCACAGTCACAACCTTCCCTTCTCTCCTCTCCACCTACCCCGAAGCCGGGTGCTTGTCACGCAGTGTTGGGTCATCCTTCATGGAGGCCCTGTCCTTATTTCCTCCTGGGGGGGGGGGGGCGGGAATCTGAGGACCTGCCCTGGGCCTTGATCACTGGGAAGTGGGTTGCCTCCCAGAAAGGCAACCGCTCTCCACATCCTGCATCTCACTGTGCATGCCGATGTCAGTGACAGAGGTATATGACAAGTCAGTGGCCCGTGGCTCACACCTGTCATCCCAGCTGCTCAGGAGGCTGAGATCTGAGGATCGTGGTTCAAAGCCAGCCTGGGCAGAAAAGTCTGTGAGACTCATCTCCAATTAATCAGCAAAATGCTGGAAGAGTGCCGGCCTTGAGCAAAAAAAGCTAAGGGACAGTGCGCAGGCCCTGAGTTCAAGCCCTAGTTCTGGCACGCGCACACACACACACACACACACACACACACACACACACACACACACACACACGGTGGTCCTCCACCCAGCAGCTCTGGCATTCTAGCCCCATCCCTAAGCCACCCAGCTGAGGTCCAGCAGCCTGCAGCCCCTCATCCCTCCTCCTACCGCCCTGCCCCCATCCCATCCCCGCTCAGAGAAAAAGGCCTCGACTCTGCAAAACCTGTGCAAAGATGACGCACCTCGCAGCTCTTTATGAGCCGAGTGAGCCAGGCAGGAAGGAGCCACGAGAGCTAGGAAGGGGCAGCCGCCAGGGCACAGTTATTTTGAGGGAAGAAAAGATAAAATCCAACGTAGGCAAGTCAGTTTCCCATCCTCACGTGCCCGCTCCACGCCTCCTGTCTCTCTGTTTGGGCCCAGCCCCGACTCTGTCCACGGACAACACGAGGTCCATCAGCCTCCACCGATGCATTCCCCTAAGTCCACACTACGTGGCATCGCAAGGAAGGGGAGAGGGACCCACAGAGGCAGGGGCAAGCTGGGGAAGGGAGGAGGCTTGCCCCTCTTCTAAGCTAGCCTGGGGAAATCCCCAGAGGCCCCCATGCTGCTCACCTTTGAGATCACAAGGCCAGGCTAGGACTCAGAAATTCCTGGACTACAGGAGATACTCACCCACCGGGCAGCAGGCTCAGTTCCCGGGCCTCCCTTGCACATGGATGTCATTACAGCAGTGGCTTCTGTCATCCAAGGGACCCAGCCCTCGCTCCCCCATGCCAGGAGGTGGGGCCACCTGTGTCAGCCACGCCACCGGTCTGGCCTCTCTGTGCTCCCAGCCTCCAGAGTTATGAATGGAGGTTGGAAGGTAGAGCCCCGTCCACTGGGGAAGCAATGAGGCTCACAGCAATAAACGAGTTTATTGTTGTGAACATAGGATATAAACATCTCGAGGGCTAATAAAACGCTGCGTTTCCTGCCTTTATGTCTCAGACCCTGAGGTTTCCCAGTACCTGGGCTGTCAGAGCTCCTGGGGCCTTGGAGCTGGCCAAGGCCTAGTGTCTAGGTTCCTTCTGGGTGGTTCTCTCCTGTCAACCCTGCCTCTTCCTCTAGGGTCCGAGGGAAGAAGGGGCTGGGCTAGGTAGCAGCTTGGGGGTGGAGGGGGGTGGGGTGGCACAAACTCCTAGACACGTGTCCTCCTGGGGGGAGGGCAGAGGTGGGAGGGCCTCAGGCCTGTCCATCATGAGCTCTCCAGTCCTGTAAAATGAGGACAAGCACCAAGCACCTGTAATCCCAGCTACTCAGAAGGCTGAGATCTGAGGATTGCAGTTCCCGGCAAGCCCGGGAAAGAAAGTCAGAGAGATTCTCATCTCCAATGAACCACCAAAGAGTCAGAAATGGAGCAGTGGCTCAAGTGGCAGAATGCTGGCCTTGCATGAAAACAGCTCAGGGACAGTGCCCAAGCTCTGAGTTCAAACTGTCCTGCACAAGGTAGAGATTGTGGAAGCCCTGCTGGCACCCGATGGTGTAGGGGCTTGGTGGGTGAGGTCTAGGACTGAGCATGGGGTCTCGTTGGCCAGGTGTGCCCAGGTCAAATGGAGGTAAGGATGGAGTCTTCAGGAATCCCAGCACTTCACTAGCCCTGGATCATGTTTTAATCAGGCCCTCTGCCAGCTGCTGTATGAAATAAGCCTGAAATCATCCAGAGGCTTAACTCAAAATCACTTATTTCCTGTTCCAAGAGGGTGTGCCTACAGTGGTCTGCTCACTTCTACAAGGTGATTCTGGGACCCAGGCTCCCATATTGGGGCTCTGCCTCCCTCTTAGGCCTCAGGCTCCTTGGTATTCAGGGTAGTTAAGGGAAGAAGGTGAAGCAAAGGCACCGTGGCTGCCTGAAATCCTGGTTGGCTCACCCCTATTGGTGAGAATGAGTCACCTGGCCTGTAATATTGCAAAGCCACCTGGGAGATGTAGTCCCTGACTGAGCCATTGGTGAGACCCAGTCACATGGCTCATAACAATGCAAGGCATCCTGGGAGAGGTAGTCTTGGAGCAGCTGGGAAATGAGAATTTCTGGGTTCTGGTCATCTCTGCTCAGGGCTGTCTCTGCCTGTCACAAGACTGAGCAAGGATGTTAGGAATACAGGCCACCTCCTGGCATCTCCCCACTCCACCCTGGTCTCTGCCACACCAGCAGACATCATGGTCATGGGAGGTGGTATAGGAAAGAAAAATAATAGGTGACTTCACATAGGTGATCTTGGCTGTCTTGGTTTCCCCAACAGGAAATGGGGTTGCTAAGATATCTACCCTGCACTTTAAATGGCAAGCAGTTAAATGAGGTGATGCTTCAGTCTTCTGGTACCTTCCCAGTGACAGGTGGTTAAGGAGATGGGGGGGGAGGGGATTTGCTTCAGACCCCATGGGTGTGGCTGTGGCACTGGTAGCCTGCTCTGTCCTCTGTCCTCACAGATGTCCCCAAAGCCTGCGGGATGGATGGTGGCTGAGGCAGACGTGTGTGTGTGTGTGTGTGTGTGTGTGTGTGTGTGTGTTTCGTTTAAAATCACTCCCATGGAAACAAACCAAACACCTTCCCCCAAGTCACCCGCAGAAGAGAGAAACAAGCAAGCATTTTCTGTTTTGTTTTCAGAAGAAGAAACGAAGACGCAGACGCGCAGTATAGACGCCAGTGGGGTATATATAGCACCCGCTTGGCACAGGGCATTGTTTGGAAGTTGAAGCAAGTGTCCCAGTTCCAAAACGAATTACCCTGCGAAGAATCTTGAGGTGGGGGGAGGGAGAAGAAGAGGGAGGGGGGGGAGCCATGGGGCCCAGCTTTAAAAGAGCTCCTGGTATAGCTGGGGCAAGAGCCAATAAAGCAGCAAGGGACTACTTGTGGGGGGGGGGGTGGAGGGAGAGAGGGTGAGGGAGGACGCTGTGGGCAGGCCTACCAGGAAAACTGCCATCTCTCCTCAGTAGCCCCCAAACCTGGTAGGGGGCATCAGGAGGTGACTGAGGAGCCCCCTGGCTTCTAACTCCCCCAGCTGGGAGAAGTAGGGAAGCTGGGGGCCACTTTCCTGCCTGTAGAGACAGATGCCCATCCACTGGATGGCGTTGCCAGCCAGCAGGGCGGCCCTGGGGCTTGCAGGTGTGGGCCTGAGGGCTGAGCCACAGACAAGTGTGTGTGTGTGTGTGTGTGTGTGTGTGTGTGTGTGTGTGTGTGTGTGTGGTGGTGGTCTGACCCTTTGGTTCCCAGGTTCCAAGTGCTCCTGTCTCATTGGCTCATCCATCCCTCAGCTACCACTCACTCATTCCTCCGGGAAGTCCTCCCGATTGCTCTTCCCGGGCATGTCCAGTCCTTTGCTTGGCTTTGCTTTCCCCAGCCTGCCTGGTTACATCCGGGTATCGCTGCAGCTTTGCTGTCAGCCGGGCCGCCTGCAGCTCCGCCAGCTCGGGCTCCGGGAGGGATGCGCAGCGGACCGTGCTCCGTCCCCCTCATTACGATATTGTCGATATTCCCCACGAAAGGCCATCTCTCCCGACACCTTGGCTTTTTCATTAATGCGTGTGAAGGCGAGTCAAGCCTGATTATCATGAAGACAATTGCCCAAATCCCCCCTGGAGAAGGCTCGGCCAGACTGTGTAGGCGGTTTAATTTCAGAGACCCATTAATTGGCAGAATTCCTTCGGCAGCTGCTCGCAGTGTCATTTCGGGACTATTTTGTGAGAAGCAGAGGGGAGGGGAGAGAGGAGGGGAGGGAGAGAGGGAAGGAGGGAAGGCCAGCTCTCTGGTCCCCAGAATTCACATTCAATAGGAAGACTTGGCCACCGCCTAGGGCTGAGGCAGGCATTCAGCCCTCGACCCTGCACTCAGCACCATTACCTTCTGTCTTCCTCTGCCAACCATGGCCATCCACATGCAAATTCTCATTCACCTTTCAGCGAGTTCAGTGCCACCATCTCCAGGAAGCCTCTGGGGATTGCTTCATCACAAAAATCAATCTCCTCATTCTTCTGCCTTCGTATCCTGAAGTCTTCTGCTGTTTGTACAGGGATCTTAATGTCTTTATCTCCCCACCCCCAGACCACAGAGCCAGCTATAAAGGAGGGTTGTGAAAAGGTGGGCTTGTGTAATGCATGGGTGGTGGGTAAAAAGCTGTCCATGCAGTCCACAAACATGTACCAGGCCCTGTACTAAAGGTGAGGTATGGGGCCACACAGCAGGTCTGCCACGCCCTCCAGGGATGCAGACTGGGGGTATCTGAAGGGGAGACAGAGATGCCATGTTCAGTTCTGACAGCAAAGAGGTCCCAAGCCGGGGCTCAAGATGGGGTGGAGCTACATGGGTGACAGCTCCAAGGCTCCCACAAAGTGAACAGAGATGAATTAGCAGTGTGTGTTCTCATTAATTCCTAGAAGACAGACAAATGTGGGAATGAACATGCTTTTGAAAATTACTGGAGCGGAGCATGTATGCATGGGAAGGCATAAATGTTAAGTAGATGCCTCTTCCGCCCTGCAGCTACCACCCACACACGAAGCTCTAGAACTTTCCTGCCTCCCCAGAAACTTCCCAGAGCCCTCCCCCCAACCCCACAGGGCCTCTCAGCTCCAACTTTCCATACCATCGGCCTAGGGTCCAGGGTGAGCCTTTCACACCAGGTTTGTTTGTCACGTGAATTCATGACAACTGATGCCAATGAGCTGTTAACCAATGCTGCCTGCAAGCCCAGCTCTGTCAAGGACTCCTTGTAACCACACAGGCCTTTCCCCAGGCTGTCTCCTCAGAAGAATCGAGTTTTCTATAAGATTGCATTTCCCAGTTTTGCCTGCAGCCAGGCCAGTGAGACGCCAGGAAACCCAAAGGTAGGGACAGGGTGAACCAGCCAGGAGGCTCTCTGCTGCTTCTGTCCTGTGCCCAGTGTGTGGAGGGGCTGGAGCTCCCACAGGATCTTGGGTAGCACCAAGACTGAGTCAGGACCACGTGAGGGCCATGTAAATACCTCGTGAGGAGCACATAGAGCAGACTTAGCAGAGGCCCGGAATATGATGGTGTCCTGGAATCCACAAGCACTAGGTCCTTTTACATCCACCCCTTGTGCTTTCCAGACAGATTCACCAAGCATCAAACCAAGAGGGGTCTTTGATCTACCAAGGGGCTGGAGAGAAGCAGAGCTGAAAAAGCAACCCCCATCTCTGGATTTGGGCTTCTCCTATGACTAGCCAGAGTGGCAGGACGGGTTCTTCAGTGTTCAAGGGTGTTTGCCACGCCTCAGGCCCGCACCCGCAGACACAACCTGCAGACCGGGCCCACACCTGCGGGCACCCGCAGCTCCTGGGCCCACGTGGCGTCGGGTGCTCCGATCCCACAACTCCCACTGGTGTGTCCGTAGCTCCCATCAGTCCCGAACACCTGGTCCTGAACTTGGACCTGCAGCGCCCCTCAAAGCGAAGAAGCAATGGCTGGAGGCCTCGGGGTCGCCTTCCCTTCAGGGGACAGAAGCAAAGCGAGCACAGCCCTACAGCAGCCACAGTCCCGCCCGCCTGGCTTCTGGCCCAGGCGCTTCCCCCAGAAACTACATTTCCCAGGCGCCCGTGCGCTAACTTCCGGCTGCTTCAGCCAATCGCAGGCCCTGGAAGAGGTGAAGTGGGCGGTGCGAGAAAGCCGGGGCTGCTCCAAGCAGCACTTGCAGCCAGGAGGGCATGGCGGACTGGGCCGGCCATGTCGACCCGGGTTCGCGCCTGGGGACCTCTCACTTCATTGCAGCTTCCACCCGACCATAGCGCAGGCCTCGGCCACGCCAGGATCCCCAGAACTCCCATCAGATCAAACTGGGGCCTCAGTTTCCCCTCTGCCCTCCCCCAGTGGGAAGGAGCCCTAACACATGTGAAGCTTCCCGCCCATCCGTGGACCGCTGGGAGACCGAGGCTCTGGGGGCAGGAGCTGGCTGGCCTGGGGGTCTACGGGGAACGCGAAAGATGAGGACTTCGGCGTCCAGACGCCGGGTCCTGCTTAGGCGGGAACAGCCAGGCCTGGGAGCGTGGGGACCTGGAGGATGGTGGGGGGAGAGGGGGGCAGAAGAGAGGAATCTGGAGGATGGGGAAACAGGATGGGAACATGGACAGTAAATGTGCCCTTTGCCACCATTACTCCAAGTGTCCCTTGACATCTCTTCCTCAGTCCTGTTCGTTGGTAAGGTGTGTCCAGAGTGGGCCCAGCTCAATGCCTGAAGCCTTACCCAGCTGGCAGAGCCCTCACCCAACCTGAACCCTGTATCTTGAGCTCTTCCAGTCCCCAGACCCCACACCACACAAGGTCTCAGGCCCTGACTATCAGCTGCTCCTCTTGCCAGGGAAGCCTGGGCAAAAGAGGAACATTGGAAACACCTGCTGCATCTCCTCCCCTGTCCCTCCCCCCCCCCCATCCCCTCATTTAATAATAGAATGGGCAAAGCAGGCCTTGCTCTCCCATCAGAGACTTGAGATTGCCTAGGACTCTAAAGCTCAAACCTCACCTGGACCAGACAATCAGGCTCCACCTGCAGTTCCTTCTGTGACTTGAGGACCAGCCTTGCAGGAAACTCTGTAGCTGCGCAAAGGCAGAAGGGCCAGGGTGATCTTAGGAGGAGGCAGGAGATGTCTGAGGGTCCCCCTCCCCTCAGGAGGGGGATCCCCCCCACCCCTCCCCTTGCAGCTCAGCGCTGGCTTCCAAGTGCCAGGTGGAGTTGCAGCATCTCTGTCGCCAACCGGGGCCCAGCGAGTACAGCCAGACAACAGATGCTCAGCACCTTGTTCCTGGCGGCAAGGATGGCTTTTCGCATTGCCTGCCAGGAGGCTCACTCCCTCCCTGGCGTACACACTGTGTCAGCCCATCCCCAGCTAGTGAAAATAAACAGTACCATTATCCCTGCCGACTGCTGTACAGTCTATTTATACCACCGAAGACACGGGATAAATGGCGTCTCCGTCTCATAATGAAAGGAATATTTCATTTTGCAGCGCCGAGCAACTGTTTATTGAGCATAAAGAACAACATTTATACGGTGTTCTTGGTAATAAGCTGATCTGGAAGTTGGTTCATGTGGGTAGTGGCTGGGCTGTGACTCAGTCATCTCTGAAGCTGGTGTGGGCGGAAGAGTGGGGGTACCCAGGACTTATGAAAGGGGAACACCCCTCCACATGAACTGGCTGCAAACCCTCACAAAGATCTTTGGGAGGTGGCTGTTCCATGACTGTTTTCGACTCACAGGTGGGGAAACAGAGGCACGGCGCCAAGGACTGGCAGAGCTGGAAATTACAAGGCAAGCAGACCAGTTCCAGAGTCCGTTCTTAACTCCCACGCCAGAGATGTGTTCTCAGACTAAGCAAAGGCTAGCAACGCCGGAGGGACACGGCAAGTGGAGTAGAGGGAATCTTAGGGTCTGTGAAAGTTTGAGCCTTGAGTTCTGGCTGTCACAGGCCATCACGGGCTCCCTGGGGCTGGCTCCCTCCCCAGCCAGGAGGAGCACCTGTAGGGAGCTCCATAGCCAGCAAAGTTAGCCTCCACCCATGGAGGTGCCAGTGAATTTAGGACAGTACTGGCAGCCACTGGCATTGCTCAGTGCCAGGCTTAGGGCCACGCCGTGGATTGAGGCCATTGCTTGTCTTTCTGGTAGCCATGGCAGGGAGTTAGACTTGCTTGAGACCATAGGTTTGGGGGCTGAGCCCCCAGCAACAGGGCTTTCTCTACTATGTCTGTGCCCAGAGGAGGCTCAGGTCTCTGCCCTGCAAGAGGAGTAGGGAGTAGGCAGAGGGGATCTAGTTCTACAGAAGGAGAGATGGGCAGGGCCTACCCGGGCAATAGTGGGCATCAGGCCTTACTCCCTGCTGCCCACCCCACATAGATGCCACCAGAGACTGGGGGCAGAGATCTAAGCTCTTTGCTCTGGAAGACATTTACAGAATTGTTCATGTGGAATACCTTTGGGGAACCACCTGGAACAAGGATTCAAAGAATAATCCGGTTGGAGGAGGTTTAAAGTACGATTATTTTATCCATTATGAAACGTTCCTTCCCAAATTTGGACATTTTAGAAATCAGAATGTAGCTAGGGGCTGGTGGTTCATGCCTGAAATACTGGTGAGGAAAACCTGCCGCTATAAGAACCAGAGCAATCTGATGTTGCCTGAAGCAGCTTTCAAATCATGTTCAAGAAACTAACCATTGAGATCAAAAGGCGGGGCTCCTTCAGCTGGGCATAGAGCTTGGAGCAGGAACTCAGCTGGGCCCACCCGCATCATAGGCCTGAGTTCTCCGACTCTCCCAGCATCCCTTGGTGTCCTCCTGTAATCTTTCTGCAACAATCCTAGCTACTCAGGAAGTTGAGATCTGAGGATCACAGTTCAAAGCCAACCCCAGACAGAAAAGTCCATGAAACTCTGATCTCCAATTAACCAGCAAAAACGAGTGCCAGCCATGAGAACAGAAGCTCAAGGACAGCACCTAGGCCCTGAGTTCAAGCCCCAGGTCTGGCACTCTCTCTCTCTCTGTCTCTCTGTCTCTGTCTCTGTCTGTCTGTCTGTCTGTCTCTCTCTCTCTCTCTCTCTCTCTCTCTCTCTCTCTCTCATACACACACACACACACACACACACACACACACACACACACAAATACACAGAGCCAGCCAGCATTTGACAAACAGTTGATGAATTAATAATTTTGAGCTTAGGACTGGTGAGTGATCTTCTTTTTAAAAATTCTCTTTCTCTTACATTTTATTTCTCTTCCTTCGGCCCTCCTCTCCCACCTCCTCCCACCCACATCCATACTTAACTAGCTTTCCATTCTGAGATGTAGGCGAGAAACTGAACTTTTTAAAGCAATTAAGGAACTTCTCTGTCCATCCTTCAAATCCACCTCTTTTCTGAGCCCAGCCCTTCTCGGAGGAATAAGAATAATGTGCCCAGCTGTTATCCGTGGGTGAATATTTTGATGTGTCAAGTCCGCTGCTCAGCACTTGCCACGCAGGGTGTAACACTTCATAAATGTGTCCCCTGCAACCCCAGGTCACCCTGCCCAAACTTCAGCTACTTCTTTGCTTGTAAATCTCTGAGATTTAACTCGGTGACAGTTATATTCCCTGCATCTAGGGGTCTAAGGAGCATTAGCAAGTCCTCATGTGGGATGATGGATGAATGCACACATGGATGGATAGATATAGAGTATGGATGGCTGGATGAATGGGTGGATGGATGGATGGATGGATGGATGGATGGTGGATGGCAAGGTGAGTAGCTATTGGGTGGACCCATGAGTGAATGAACAAGTAGATGAATAGATGAATGGATGGCTGTCTGGATGGGTGGGTGGTGGGTGGATAGATTGTAAGGTGGGTAGATGGTTAGGCAGACCTATGAGTAAACAGGTAGGTGAAGGGTAGATGAATAGATGGGTGGGTAGATGGATTGGTGGCTGAATGGATGGATGGATGGATAAACTGGTGGGTAGATGGATGATGAAATATTTTGTATATATTTTATTCATAAGACATTAAAACAAGCTCCAATAGAGATCCCTTGTGACCATAGACAGCTTGGGGTCATGAGGTAGCTTTCAAAATGCACAGCCCATTTATTCCGCACCGTAAATGAGTCCAAATAACAAAGCTCCCCCCTCCCAAAGCCCGGAAATCCAGATGGGGGTCTGCCCGCTGGCCAAACACACATGATATATTCGTATTAATAAATCCAGGACCAGTGTCCTCAAATTATCCAGGGAATACATTTGCCCACCCACCACGGAGGGATGGGAAGTGATTACTTATTAATAAAGCAATGGCTAAATCTAATTATATCCCCATCAGTTGCAGCTGGTAATAAAACCGGGCCTGGCTTCTAGAGCTTGCTGACCTCTGTGACCTCAAATCAAAGTTTAAACCATCCTTCAGCTACCAATACATTCCCCGCACACCTACCAATTACCAGCAACCCTGGTGCCGTTGTCTGCCAGGGGTCAGGGGTCGGCGCATGCTCTGGATGGCTGGGAGCCGAAATGGGGCTTTAGAAATCTCATTATCCTGTTAACCATACATTTATCTGACAAGATGAAAGAGACTTGGTGACCAAGGTATCATTAAAGATTAATAGAAAGTATAAAAAATTCAGCTACAACCAGCATCGCTGTTTAGAGCCTGTGATCGGCCCTGACAGGGTTATTAATCAGGGAGCCAAAAGGATTTAGGTCTCTGTTCTTGATATTTTCTATTTTTATTTTCCATTTTGTTTTCCTTTCCCTCTGGGTCAAATCATCACCTCCTTTAGTACCAGCCCCCCAATCTGGAGGTCAGAGGGGACGCCTGCTAATTGGCTCTTCTGGTTTTTGAATCATGACCCATTGGGCCAATTATAAAACTGCCAGGACTCCATGGCGACAGGCACGCGGCGGAGGGACCGCGACTGGGCGGGGACAAGGATTCAGCTGCTTCGCCAGCCTGCCACCCTGCCCCCGTGCCAAGTTTCTTATCGGCAGGGAAATCAATACGTCTTTAATTTAATTCTGCCCTGAAAGGCACATCCAAGGCCCCAAGATGGCTCCTCCTCATTCCTCATTCCATTTCAGTTTTACATGAAAGATTTTCCAGCCCACGCCTCTCTCGCCATCAGAGGGCAGGATCTGACTTTTAAGGCTTAGCGATTCTTTTTCATTCTTTCTGATACCGTCTCTTATCGCCCATCCGCCCGCCCACCCCTGCTACCCTGTGTCCGCCCAGGCCTCCTCCTTCGCCTCTTTTGATCCTGAATCAATGTCCTCTTGGCTGCTCTGGAAGATGTGAGCATGGATCAAAACCAACCCTCCCTCGCCCCCCCAGCTGAGGTACAGCGGAGGAGGAAGGGGAGAAGAGGGTGCCCAGAGCCCAAGTGTGACCCATGAAGCCGTGCGGGCAGCCCACGCTGGCCCTGCCTGGGGACCAGGGGTGTTTAGGCCTGAGTCCCCAGAGCAATCCCTCTGCTGCTGCCCAGGTCAGGTGGGAAAGGTGATGGGCCTGGCAAAACCTGCTGCCTGGGCTGGACAATTGGGGACCTCTCCCTCCCTGGCAGGGCCGTTTATAAAGATCAAATGGAATCCTTGAATCTAATCTTCCCAATGGTCATCGGCTTCTGCTCCCTGCCTGAACCATTCAGGCTAATCTGATTGATCAATTAGGGGTCACCCAGGGGTTGGCTGACCTCTAGTTCTAGGGGTCAAGAACAACATTTGATTCTCCTGTTCAGCCCCAACCCACCTCTCCCAATACACAGGCATGCAGCGGGCTCACAGCCAGGGATGTGGTGTCCACGTCTTCCTATAGGAGGCGCTGTTCTGGCCTCCACTTCCTTCAGTCAATGAGTCCTGAGTGTTAGAAAAGCCAAGAGGTGCTGGTGTGCGCAGGCAGGGCTGCATACTCAATCCAAGGAACCAAGGAGGAGAAGCAGAAAAACTCTGGAAAAGGAGGCCCAGGTGGGAACAGGAACACAGGGTAGGTAAGGACAGGAGCTCGGCATGGGGCTAGACTTTCTGGGTTTCAGGGTAGGACAGCTCTGGATGGCTGCACACTGGGTACGGGGGCAGCAGAGGGCAGGGGGTGCAGGGAGGAAAAGCTCTTTCCTCCCCTAGGAAACCACCATGCAGGCCACATGAGATGCAACGGAGTCTGGAGAACGAAGGGACATTTCACGGATAGATTTCTTGCCACAGCCATCCAATCAGAGGAGGAAACACTGGCCTGGGAATACCATGAGGAGGGAACATGGCCGCCCAGTGGAGGCCCAGCAGAGGCCCAGGTGGGACAGAGATGCTCAGACAGGGCAGAAGATCTAGGAAGGGTTGGGTGTGGAAGGCACACGAGCCTGGGTCATCTCTGTACGGCCTTCACCTGCTCCCTGCTCTCCCCACACCCTCAGTTCAGGTCAAAGCCAGTGTGGCAGGTCCCCTCCCCGGCGGGGCTGGGTGACCTCAGGTAAGCAAAGGAAGTGGGTGGTCTCTTCCCTCATTTCTCTCTCCAATTTCCTCCCACTGCCAAGTCTGTCCATCCCATCCACAAACAGAACGTGACATGTTCTATTCAGCGTGGCGCCAGCTACCCCGGCTAGTTTATTTACTAAATGGGTATCTGAGTCATAGTTATATTTAAAGTATTTTCCTCCAGAAATGATTTTCCTCTAAGAGCATGTGCTCATTGTTTGAAGGCTGAGCATTTGGGAAACAAATTAGGAACGAGAAAAAGGGGCCTGTGGGACACAGGAGTGGGTCTGGCTGGCAGGAACAGGGCAGCTGTCCCAGGAACTATCAAGAAGCCGGAAGTGGAGCTGTGGCTCAAGTGGTAGAGCTAAGAAAAAGCGAAGAGGCAGTTTGTCCAGGCTGTAAGTTCAAGGCTCAGGGCTGGCACATGCGCATGTACACACACACACACACACACACACACACACACACACACAGCAGGAACCCTAAAGCAGACACACAGAGCAAGTTTGAGAACAAAGCTTGAACATAGACTGTGTTCTGTCTCTCTACCAGCCCTCTGCACACCGGCACCCTCTTCCTGTGCTTACAGACCTGCAAGAACAGAGATACATTTCTTTCCCTTTTAATGAGCCAGCTCCAGGGGATGTTTGTGATAGTAGCAGGAGGTAAGATCTGGAGGGGAGATCTGGAGATCTAGAACCAAACCCCAGAGGCAGGGCAGGGGCCTCCACCCCACCGGCACCCAGTGTCCAGGCCAATCTGCTTCAGGCACATTGATGAAGCCTCTGTGAGTTCTGAGCCAGCCTTTGTACTCTGGGATCTTGCACACAGCCCTTCTCTCGGATCCTCATTTTCCCCAGACAGACAATGAGCTTTAGGGGCTCAGCAGCGCCCTCTCTACCCCCTTTGGCCGTGTCGCCTTATATTTCTAGATATTTCTGTGCTCCATGCCCAGCCGAGAATACAAGGCAAGACTGAACATCAGCAAACATCGAGCACACTCAGCCAGGACTGGGGACCCCCATCCTTCCACAAACCTCTTACCCCGTCGGAGAGAGGGATGCTCTCTGGAGCACCTTCCCCCCCTCTCCCCCTACACCCTGCCCAAGGAAGCTGAAGACTGACAGGAAGAAGACGTGGGAAAGTTCCCCAGTGGCCCCAGCACCAGCCGCCAGCCGCCAGCCGGCCTGCAGTATGTGGATCTCTGAGGCTTGTCACCACGGACAGCCGCTCCTCCAGCACACAGGGAGGCCCAGGGCCCCGGAGTAACTTAGCACTGCAGAGTCAGGCCGAGGAGGGGCCCTAGACACGTGCTACCCCGTTCCCCTCAGCCTAGGAGAAGTCTGTTATAAGCTTACTAATGTGTACCCTTCCCTTTTTTTTGTTGTCAGTCCTGGGGCTTGAACTCAGGGTCTGGGTGCTGTCCCTGAGCTTTTTCCAGTCATGGCTAATGCTCTACCACTTTGAGCCACAAAGCCACTTGTGGCTTTTTGCTGCTTCATTGGAGATGAGAGTCTCAGGACTTTCCTGCCCCATTGGGTTTGAACCGCGATCCTCAAATCTTAGCCTCCAGAGTAGCTAGGATTGCAGGCGTGAGCCCTAGCACCTGGCTTCCTATTTTGCTATGTTTTTTTAATTTGATTATATAGATTAATGAACTACCTTCGAAATTGTAGTGTAATTATCACTCCTGACCATGAACCTGCCAAGGAAAGATGAGGACTTTTGTTTGTCCCTGGGAACCCCCCGCCACCCCTCTCCCAGGGTTGGTTTTTCTTCCCTGCTCCCAAGATTAAACAAGACTTTTTTTTTGTTTTTGTCTCTGTGGTTAGTCTCACTGATTTACAGCTCAGTTTAATTATTCCTATAATGTACAGCTTGGAAGATTTCCCCTTTCCTTTTTTTTTTTTTGTAGGTCGTGGGGCCTGAACTCTGGGCCTGGGCGCTGTCCTTCAGCTCTTCAGCTCAAGGATAGCACTCTACCACTGGAGCCACAGAACTACTTCTGGCTTTTTCTGCTTATATGGTGCTGAGGAATTGAACCCAGGGTCTCGTGCATGCAAGGCAAGCACTCCACCACTGAGCCACCTTCCCAGCCCCTCCCCCTGCCTATTTTTCTTTCTTTCTTTCTTTCTTTTTTTAATTTTTTTTTTGGGTCCGGTCGTGGGGCCTGAACTCTGGGCCTGGGTGCTGTCCCTCAGCTCTTCAGCTCAAGGCTAGCGCTCTACCACTTGAGCCACAGTGCCACTTCTGGCTTTCTTTCTTTTTGCTTATATGGTGCTGAGGAATCGAACCCAGGGCCTCAGGCATGCAAGGCAAGCGCTCTACCACTGAGCCACCTTCCCAGCCCCTCCCCTTGCCTATTTTTCATTTAATATGATTTAATTTTTTTGAACATGTAAAGCAGGTACAAATTATACGTAAATGACTCAAAACACAAAAATCACATTTAAGATCCTATTCGGAGAAATTTTTAATTCCCCTGACAAATCATCGCTACTCCTTCCACGAGCTTCTGATTCATTCTGCCTATGTTTCTATATGTGTGCACGCATGTGTTTGCATGTGTACATGTATGCGTGTCTACATGCCTCTGTGTGGTACATGCACACACGTGTGACCCTCCATGTTTGCAGGGGTGTGAACACATGTGCATGTGTACACGCATGCATGCTTGTGTGTCGTGTGTGCGTGCAGATGTGTCTTTGTGTGTTCGCGTGTGCACACAGGCACATGCACGCCTGCATCTGGTTCTGTCACGTGACATGGCGGGGATTGCCTCTCCTCTATGTGCCAGCGAGCCCTTAAAGCCTTTCTCAGTAAGTTCAGGTCTAGAAAGAACAAGGAGCAGAATGTAAAAAAGAAAAAGAAATGAGAAGAACTTTTTGAAAGTCATTTTTCAAAAGAAAAAAAGCCAGACTTCCCTGTGTAACACACAGTCCCCAGGACCTCCCTGGGGAGCCTGAGGTGACAGGAAACAAAGGACAGATGATCACCACACAGCACGGGCAGCAGAGGTGAGCGTGTCACAGCGTGTAGCAACCCCAGGCAATCCCCCCGAGAGGGCTGTCAAATACTGCCCCTGAGCTGTGGCCCAGACGCTAAGCTCCCACAGGCTAATCCAGCAGCGACTCCATGAGTCTTAGGTTCACGGCAGCTGCCAAGTGCAAATGACTGAGGACTGAACACACAAAGCATAGAGCAAGCCAGCCACTGATGGCTCACGCCTATAATCCCAGCTACTCAGGAAGCCGAGATCTGAGGATCATGGTTTAAAGCCAGCCCAGGCAGGAAAATCTGTGAGACTCTTATCTCCAATAAGCTACCAAAAAGCCAGACATGGAAGTGTGGCTCAGGTGGTAGAGTGCCAGCTTTGAGTTAAAAAAAAAAAAAAATTCTCCGAGACACCCCAGGTCCTGAGTTTAAGCCCCAAGGTCAGAACCAAAGACAAAACAAGAAACAAAACACGAAAATTAAGAATGTGAATAACTGGTCCTATGTCCACAGAGACTTCCTGCTAGAACCAGGCCTCAGTCCAGACCCACAGGGGCTCCGGTCCCCACACAGAAGGCACCAGGTTTACATGGAACCCTCCAGTGTCTTCTGCTGAGCTAACCTGGCCCAGTGCACACACCCTGCCTCACTTAGCAAATCATGGCCACAGATGGCCTAGGCATACTCGGTTGCAGGTTCAAGTTTTTTCAGGTATTTCCCAACCCCAGGGCTGACTTTCTACCCCTCTAATGGGCCCCTGCTCCCCACGGAGAGAAATCAGCTACAGCACCATGTAATGACATGGAGAAATCTCAAAACCAATATGTGGAACCAGAGAAAGCTGACAGGGACCTACTTATCTGTGCAACCCGGTTCTATAAAGACAGATCTGCTCCCCAGTGATGGCCGTCAAAGCCAGGGCCACCCTTGGGGATTACTACCAGGGAAGAAACCCAAGGGAACCTTCTGGAAGAATGGAGATGTTTTCTGTCTGCATTCGGGTGGCGGTGACATGAGTGTAGACGTTTGTCAGACTTCTCCCACGCTGTACCTGAGATCTGCCTTTTGGATGTAAAGCCCACCTCGGTGAAGAAAGTGGCCAATCCAGTGGCTTGTTTGTAAGGAGCTTCCACAGTCAGCAAGGAAAGGATCAGAAGTAGCCTCAGACACAGGCAGAGACGACAGAGTGACAACTTGCTAGTGATGAGACACACGTGTGCAATGAATGAAGGCAGGCAGGGCCTGGCTTCACGCCCACTCTCGGAAGTACTGGGCTACCATATTGAGATTTTATTTTTTGCCTCTCAGGTTGGCCAAAGTTTAAAAAAAAAAAAAAAAGATTTATAATTATCAGCCAGGCATGGTGATTAATTGGAGATCAGAGTCTCACAGACTCCCCTGCCTGGGCTGGCTTTCGAACCTGTGATCCTCAGCTCTCCTAAGTAGCTCGGATTACAGATGTGAGCCACTGGCGCCTGGCTTAAGTGTTTCCGCTGAATTCAAAGTCAAGTCAGGTGAGAAGAGCATTTGGCAAATTAGACCCTATCAGATGACAGGGACTTTGGGGTTTTGAAAGCTTTGGGGGTTTTACGCATATAGGTAAAGGGAGGATTGTTAAGGAGGCCTGACCTTTTTAAGAGATTTAAAATAAAATTGTTTTGTGGGTTCTGGGGCTCACGGCCTTGTACACCATATGCAAGTGTTTCACACTGAGTTACGTCCCCAGCATCCAGAAGCTACTTCTGATGATACAATGTCAGCGTGTCAGGCCTGCTTTTTAGTCTGTTCTGTGTTGTTATAGTTGCTTCCATGGCCCGGAGTTAAGGAGCCAGCATCTGGGGTGTCCCCAAGGCCCGGCTGGGTGTCCCATCTCTGGGCCAATTGTATCAGGTCTAGAAAACCTGCCAGCGCTGCATTTTTCCGTGTTCTCTTCATCTCTAGGTAACTAGACAGATGAACGCAGCAGCAGGCTCACAAACACGCACACACAGTGTTCTGGGTGACAGGCCACGGCATCTGTCCATCTCAGACATCCAAAATCAGCACAGGCAGAAGTCAGGTCCTGGGTAGCCAAGTCCATGGCACAAAATTTCACACAACCTGTTGAGTCTAGGGTTTGAATCCACCTTGCCCCTAGAGGTAAAAATCAAGCACCTCAGATGCCAAAACAAGCTGTCCCAGGATGGCAGCGCCCCCTGGCTGCTGCAGGTGCAAACACATGGCCTCTCCAGACACGGATCTAACAGAAGAGAAACTGGGAAAAACACAGGACGGAAGCCAGTGAGTCACCGCGAGCTAGCAGGGAACAGGGACACAAAGCAGTGATTTCTTAATAACCTCCTCAGATGGTGGTGGAAGCCCCGGAGATTGTAGGACATCCAGCAGCCGCCCTGACCTCCACCTCCTGGAGCTCCTCCCCAGTCACAGCAACTCAAAGTGTTTCCTGACATTGTCCTACGTCCTCCAGAAGGATGAATCAGCTCTGCTTGGAACACGATCGGCACCCAGCCTCAACATCCTCAACTATGGCAATCGCCACGCAAGCCATAAAACAACTGTGCACCAAGTGCTTTAAGGAAATAAAAGACGAGTGAGAAGGAAAAACAAAAAACCAAAACGATGGCCAAGGAATAAGACAGCATCAAGAGTTATTATTGACTGGTTGATTCTAAAAGATAAGACCGAATCGAGTGCCAGCCTTGAGGGAGAGAGCTAAGGGACAGTTTCTAGGCCCTGAGTTCAAATCCCCAGTACTGACACAATAGGAAAGAAAGAGTACTTGATCATTTGAGCCACCTTTCCATTTCTAGCTTTTTGGTGGTTAATTGGAGATATGAGTCTCATGGGATTTTTTTTTTTCTTCCCAGGTCTGGCTTCAAACCACGATCCTCATATTTCAGCCTCCTGAGAAGTAGCTAGGATGGCAGATGGGAGCCACCAGCCCCTAGCTTACCTACTTTTATCAACAAAGCCTTATTCGTGTTTTGCTTTAGTCTGTTTTGTCTTCGGGTGATACTGAGGATGAAATTCCAGGATCCGACTTGCCAGGCAGGCACTCTCTCCTTGGGCCACGTCTCCCCGTCCCTAAATAAAGTTTTAGTCAAACACAGCCATCGTCATTCCCCTGTCCTCTTGTCCTCCATGGCTGTTTGGGCAGAGACAATGAGCAAGACGAGCGGTAATGACACAGACAATGGGCAGAGGGTGGGAAACTTTCGCTGATCTTTTCTAGGCAGAGCAGGGCCTCTGCCCAGGAGAATGTAGAGAGGGCGATGTTGGTGGTGGGTGGGGTCAAGTTGTGGGCTTCCAGGAGGGAGAAGAATGCTCAGCTTGGATTGAGTTGAGTTCCTACTCAACTACGCCATCATCACTTGTGTTACTATCATTACTTCCCTGCTGGAGAGCTATGCAGCCACTCCAGAGAGGAAGAAAATGGGGTACAGTGAGGCTCAGCAACTTCCTCAAGGTTGCCCCAGGTCTTCAGGGAAGAACCAAGCTTTGATTTCCCAGTCAGTCTGATTCCAAAGCCAATTTTCTTCCCACCACACCTCACTGCCCTTCAACACACCCCGTACCCGAGGTGGGAGGCGGGCACAGACGGTCCCTCAGCCAGGGGCTTGATGGCTGTGTGTCGTAGCTAGTCACAGTCCTTGGGGCCATGGCAGATATTCCACGCTCCCAGGACAGATCCAGGGCCAGCTCTGCGCTGGACCTGTGGCTGGGACGGGGGTCTCCCCCATCAATGGCTTCTCGATGTTTCCATCTTGACTCCACCCCTGAGGGCTCTGCTCATGCTGCTGAAGAGCCATCTCCCTGTCTCCTCTTCCACAGCCAGAGGCCGAGCACTGGGCGGAGCACCTTCCCATCAGTGCAGAGCACCGCAGGAGGGGGTTGGAAGTCCTGCCCCCTGCCCCTCACACCACCAGAGATGACCCAGTTGATTGGCAGGGAGATTGCCACCCGGCCTCGGCTCCTGCCCCAGCCCCAGCAGGACCCAGGCCCCTAGAGCAGAGCCCAGTGGGGTGCCTGGTTGCTGTCCTTCCTTATGACTCATTTCTGTCCTCTGGAGGCCACATCGGCCACCACAGGAAGAAGCCTGGCCAGGCCCGGCCTGCCACTCTGCTGAGCTGTCACATCGGTGCCCGTGACCTCCCTGGTCCATTTCCAGAGAAACTAAACTGGCTGAAACCATGAGACATGGGGCAGGAAAGCGTGACCTGTGCCTGCAACTCCACGCAGGGTGACAGCGGGATCTGCCCAGTAGATTGGCGGGGGAGGGGGGAGTGTGTCTGTCCTCACTCCCCACCCGTTGGCCAAAAGACCTGCTACATAGGCCCCAGTGCTTCCTCCATGAGGAAAATGGACACCAAGGCAGGCAGGCCCCTCCCCAGAGAAGGGGAGGAGCCCAAGCGCCCCAGGTCAAAGGGCACGTTCCCTTGTATCCCACCACCTTCTCCTCTCCAGCTATGGCATCTCAGGAGCAACTGCCAGGGGCCAAGGTTGGAGCCAGCAGCTGGGTTGGAGCTGCCAAGGCCCTTCCCAGCACCCTCCCCTCCCCTCCCCATACCCACTGGAGGGCTCAGATTCATGTCAGGCTGTGCTCAGGCTCTGGGGGCAAGGTGCCTGGAGTTGAGCCAGAAATTCTTTCAGTGCTCCTCCTGGCCAGGACACAGATGTGGTATGTACACACACACACACACATACATGCATGCACGTATGCACAGATGTGTACACACATACACACACACACTGCTTGCACTTCTGGCCTCCTGTCCCCTCACCCACTGGTGTTTTTCTCTGATCCTCTGGGCTCTGCGATCCACAGGCCTAGAGGGTCAGGCTAGGGGTGAAAGAAAACCGGAACTGAAAGGCTCTATATAGCCAGGGGCCGGTGGAGGGGTGGGGATGGGGGTTGGATCCATGGACCTCTTTGTGCAGAGAGATCATGGGGCTCCTCCACAGAGCATCGTAAAGACAGAACATGGCACACTTCTGGCTGTGCTGACAGCCAGGGTACCCCCCGCCCAACTCCGCGCGCTCTGTAAACCCCAGCTCTAATGAGAAGCTGTTTTCAGCACTTGGCAGCAGAGTGGATGCTTTCCCCCCATCAACACCATGCGAGCGTAAATAATTATTAATTATTATGATGACGAATCATCGTTATTGTCGGTGATAAACGTGAGAGACGTGACCCAAACACTGTGCCTGCAGAACGACATCAGTCCTCCACTGCGGAGACTCCTGCTGGGCACAGACAGACAGACAGACAGACTCAGGGAGAGACAGTAGCGACTGAAGTCAGGGCTGGCCTCACCCAGGCAGGTGACTTGCACCCATCTGGCTGTCTGGGGTTTGTGGCTGGGTCTATGTGGCACAGGTCTTCTGCCCTAGGTTGAGGCCTGACTGTGTTCCGGCTCGTGGGAGCAGATTACTGGGAGCATACCAAGTTCATGTCAGGTAGAGGCCCACAGAAACCCCACACCTTGCCTGGCACCCAGCAGAGAAGGAACTCACTAAGTCCCTGGGCAGGTGGAGAGCAGGGCTGGGACTAAATAAGCCATTGTATTTCGTCCAACATGAGGACATCTGAGGGTCTCATCCACCCTGGAGAGACTATCCTGCCCGTGCCAGCCACTTCTACAGAAAGGACAGATGCTCCAGTCCATGCATACCTGTCTCCTCTCCTCTGTGTCAATATCATCAACAGTAGGGACTGAATCACTTACAAAGAACAGGGATTTCTTTTCTCACAGTTTGGGGAGTTGGGAGTTCAAGGCCATGGTGCTCTGGTGTTTTGGTATCGAGTGAGGGCCTGGTTCAGCGTCCAAGACCATCAGTTTCACCCATGTCTTCCACACGTCTGCGCAAAAAGTAGAGGAAGAACAAAAGAAGCAAAGGGTTTCGTGGTTACACCTGTCATCCGAGCTACGCAGGAGGCTGAGACCTGAGGATCACAGTTCCAAAGCTAGCCTGGGCCGAAAAATCTATGAGACTCTTTTCCCTAATGAACCAGCAAAAAGCCAGACGTGGATGTATGGCTCAAGTGGTAGAGGGCTCACCATGAGCAGAAAAAGAAAAAGACAGCATAAGGCCCTGAGTTCAAGCCCCCTTATAAGAAAAACAAAGACACATAATCACATGCAAACTGACCAGCCCTGACCAGCCACCACCACCCCTCTTGCGTTGGGTGCCCACGCTCAGGGCCTCCATTTTGCAGTCTGCCACCAAAACCAGGCACCAGAAGTCTAAGGACAGATCCTGTGTTGAAGCTCCTCATCCCGAGCCCCCTTCCCTACCCTGCCCATTCCTCTCCGCAGAAACCACAGAAAAGGTTTTGTCTTTGTTTCCCCCTCTCTCCACTTCTGAGGGAGAGGATCAGGTGTTGGACAGGGCAAGAATAAAACTCCCTAGCTCTTCAGAGGTGGTCAGTGTCCAATCTGATGGCCTGGGCATGCCTGAATCAAAAGAATAATCAACATTTCAAAACAGGGAAAGGAAGATGGGTGGAAGAAAAGGAAGGAGCTACTGAATGAATAGAAGAAATCAAGGAAGAAAAGACTAGTGACAGCTGGGCGCTGGTGGCTCACACCTGTCATCCTAGCTACTCGGGAGGCTGAGATCTAAGGATTGTGGTTCGAAGCCAGCTGGAGCAGAAAAGTCCCCTTGAGACTCTTATCTCCAATTAACCACTCAAAAACCGGAAGTGGTGCTGTGGCTCAATGTGGTAGAGCACTAGCTTAAAGCAAAAGAACTCAGGGAGAGCACCCAAGCCCCGAGTTCAAGCCCCACCACCAACCCGCAAAAAAAGAAAAGAAGAAAAGAAAAGTTACCTGTGTCTCTAGTTTCTGGATTCTCTGACTTACAACTTTGCCCCCTGCTTTGAAAGTAGCTTTCTCTTGGAAAATTCTGGATGGATTTGGCAAGACAATCCCCAGAGCTCCAGGACAGCAGCCAACACAGCATATTCTTGCTACATTTGGGGACAAAAAGACTTGGATCCGAATCCGGGCCCTGCTGTTCCATGCTGGTACGATCATGGACAGGAGACCCAGTCGCTCACTCAGTGACTTATTCCTGTAACGGTTACCTTGTGCGCGTGCGTGCACGGGCGTGTGTGCACGTGCCTTCCAAGTTCCTTGATGCTAAGCTCGGCCCCAGCAGAGAGCCTGCCCTCTTCTATCAATAGCCAGCGTTTCTGCTGGACCAAACCTTGAGTACCATCTGGTAGAGGGCCTGTGTTATTTGGTCCAAATGTCCTTCTCTCCCAGAAGGGTCTTTAGGTCACCTAAAGGCCACCTTAGCCCCTTAAAGGTGGCAGTCAGTGAACCACTTAACCACTTGGCTAGTCCTCAGTACAGATGCCAGGGCCCTGGGGGCAGATGTTGGCTGCCACGTGGGAAATACAGTGAGGGCCGCACCTCTGTGGCCAGGGGTGCCTGAATTGTTCCCAGGTCCTGCTCTGGGAACTCTGATCCCCGATCTCCAGCCCAGGCTCGACTGGGAGTCTTCGCTGTCCATCTCCCAGTAGAGAGGTCAGTGTGGTATGGCCGCTTCCTCCTCCCCTCCCACCTGCAGCCCTCCATTTAAAAAAAAAAAAAAAAAAGCAAAGCTCATTTTAAAATGGCTGCTCTGGTGATAGACGAGATTAATGGATCTTGAAGAGGAGCCAGGATACCAACTGCTCTCGCAACCATGATGAAAGCTAATAATGTAGAAAATTCTGCCAATTCCTTTAATTCATGAATATTTAAGCCTGTGAAAAATCTGTCAGATTATATCTTTTTGCTTTTTGCTTTTTTTCTCTCCCCCCCCCCCCCCCCCCCCCCCCGTCCCTCCTTTCTTTCTTTCTGGTGATTTGCTGCCTAAGTACATTCGTGGCCCCTTGCCAGAGGCTCGAGAAACTTCAGCGGGAGCAGATTCGATGTCCTGTCATCGTTGTTGTAGTAGTAGTAGTTGTTGTTGTTATGGGCTGGCATCTTCCCCTTGATGAATTTGCCCCCGACCTCCTACAGGACAAGCATCAAGTCCTCTGAGAGAAGGCCGAGGGCATGGGGCAAGTTGATCTCAGCAGGGGCAGATTTCTTTCCCGAGCTGCAAGCTGGCTGGAGTAGAGTTTTCAAACTGTGTGTGGCCCCCTGTTAAAACAGGTGCAGGGGTCCAGGGGCCTGGGGAGGTGATGGGCTGGGAAAGCTGACCCCAGTACTGCCAAGCGGCTGTGCTTTATGCAAACCCACCCCAAAGCCCGCAGTGGGACCCTGATCACCAATGAGCCACCAAGAACCCCAGAGTGGTGCTGTGGCTCAGGCGGTAGAGCACCGGCCTTGAGTGAAGATGCTCAGGGACAGTTTCCAGGCCCTGAGTTTAAGGCCTTGAGTTTAACTCCCCCCAAAAAAAGAAGTGTCACCCCAACTTAAAAAATTCCAAGCAGGGGAATGGGATCCTTATGAGGTGGGACCACCCCCCCCCCATGAAGGTGGGGGGAGATAGGAGAAGAGAATGGAGTAGAGGGAGGGGGAGGGACAAGTGGAGGGAGGGGGAGAGAAAGAAGGAAGAGGGAGGGAGAGAAGGAGGGAAGAGGGAAGGGGAGGAAGAGAAGGAAGGAGGAGGAAGGGAGGCCAGCTTCACAGACCATTATCATCCGGGACTCTTTGGCTGCAAGAAAGAGCCAACTTCTTTTTATAGGCTTTCCAGTTCCTCATTTTGTTCTCTGGGTTATTCTCTAAAGCAAGCCGGCTTCCAGTCAGCTGGCAGAAAAGTCAGGCAAATGCTCAGGTTCTGGCTACCATGGCCCTAGTTCAAGGCTCACTCCAGCTGGTCACGTCCTTACCGGAGTGGTCTGACTCTGCCAGAAGCTCAGGTCAGCCCTGGCCTCTGGGGTGAGGGGCAGCCAGATCGGGTCCAAAATCAACAAGTCCTTTCTGCTCGTCCTTTGGATTTGGGCAATTACCTCCAACGCGCACTGGCCGTGAGTGGCGATGGTTGAAGGATCTCAGAGACTTGGCTTTGGGGCCTGGAGTGGGGAGCAGCTGCAGCTCCAGCTAGTTCATGCAGGCCTGCAGGGGTCTGGAGGGGCGCGTGCTGGCTGCGTGGATGGCCTGCCACTCCGCGCTCTTCCCTTCACAGTGGGCTGTGCCTTAACCACGGAGCCAACCTCGGACTCAGGAAAGAGAAATACATGAGCCGGGCCATGGTGTCCATGGCTGAGGGACCGACATCCTCTGGGGACCAGAGAGTGGGAGGGGGGTGGCTGGCCAGGCCCCCTCCTGATAGGACGAGAGGACTCAGATCTGGCCCAGGGTAGAGGCCTGAACCTGCCTGGTGCCGACACCAAGGTTCCAATGTAACCACGCATCACCACAGAGCCACAGAACCACTGAGCCACGGAGCCACGGTTATCCTGAACCCCCGGCAGGAAAAGCCTTGGGAATGGGGGATTGCCATCCTCCAGGGGGCCCCCACCCCCTGCTTCTGGGCAAACCCCATCCTCTGAGTGTCCAATTCTACCCCAGCTGGGCCCCCATCTTACAGCTGAGGAGCAGAGGCTACGGGGACCATGTGACTCACCAATGCTTAGTAGGAATTCAAAATGAAGCCTAGGCTGGATTTTGTTTTTATTTTTGTTTTTGTGCCAGTCCTGCATCTTGAACTCAGGACCTAGGCACTATCCCTGAGCTTTTTTTCACTCAAGGCTAGTGCTCTGCTGCTTGAGCCACAGTTCCACTTCTGGTTTTCTGGGGGTTCACGAGAGATAAGAGTCTCATGGACTTTTTTGCCCAGGCTGGTTTTGAACTGGTTCCTCAGATCTCCGCCTCCTGAGTAGCTGGTGATTATAGACACGAGCCATGACACTCAGCCCCCGCCTGGTTCTAAGACTGCAACGTGTGTCACGGAGAGCAGCGGCACAAAGAAACGGATACCAGATCTGCCGCCCTCCAAGCCTACGAGACTCCTGAAGGGCCAGGGAGTCTCTAAGGCCTCAAAGTGGCCCCTGGCAGCCCCCAGGGAGGGGACACCAAGGTCCCCATGCCAGTGAGGGCAACAGTTTGAGGAGGTCGGCAGTGGAGGTCAGCAGTGAGGGGTCAGCAGAGGGGGTCAACAATGGTGAGGGGTCAGCAGTGGGGGTCAGCAGTGAAGGATCAGCAGTGGGAATCAACACTGAGGGGATTTGCAGTAGGTGTCAGCAGTGGTCATCAGTGGGGGGTCAGCAGCAGTGAGGGGTCAGCAGTGAGGTTAGCAGTGGGGGTCAGCAGTGAGGGGTCAGCAGTGAGGGGTCAGCAGTGGGGGTCAGCAGCAGTGGGGGTCAGCAGTGAGGGGTCAGCAGTGGGGGTCAGCAGCAGTGGGGGTCAGCAGTGAGGTCAGCAGTGGGGGTCAGCAGTGGGGGTCAGCAGCAGTGGGGGTCAGCAGTGAGGGGTCAGCAGTGGGGGTCAGCAGTGAGGGGTCAGCAGTGGGGGTCAGCAGCAGTGGGGGTCAGCAGTGAGGTCAGCAGTGGGGGTCAGCAGTGGGGGTCAGCAGCAGTGGGGGTCAGCAGTGAGGGGTCAGCAGTGAGGGGTCAGCAGTGAGGGGTCAGCAGTGAGGTCAGCAGTGGGGGGGTCAGCAGTGAGGTCAGCAGTAGGGGTCAGCAGTGAGGTCAGCAGTAGGGGTCAGCAGTAGGGGTCAGCAGTGAACATAACCACCTCGCCTCTCCTCTGCAAGATTTTCTGGATTTTTCCTATCAGCTTCAGCCAGGAGCAGCTTCTTCTTCTTCTTTTTTTTTCTTTTTTTTTGTGTGGGGGGGAGGAGGTCCAGTCATGGGGCCTGAACTCTGGGCCTGGGTACTGTCCCTCAGCTCTTCAGCTCAAGGCTAGCGCTCTACCACTTGAGCCACAACGCCACTTCCGGCTTTTTCTATGTATGTGGTGCTGAGGAATCGAACCCAGGGCCTCAGGCGTGCAAGGCAAGCGCTCTGCCACTGAGCCACCTTCCCAGCCCATGGGCCTTCTTCCTGAATGTCTGAGCCACCTCCCTCTCCAGCCCCTCATGGCAGCCACGTGCCCCCAACACCTGTCCTCTGTCGCTTTGGACACATTTATGTATAACAGAGCTGAGGGTCGGCGGTGCCTTACTATGTCAGGGGGCCCCGATGGCAAATCACACATCATGAAAGCATATTGCTCAGAAAACAGGGCGGAGGAGGCAAAGGGGCACTCCACGAATTCATAACTATTGTATGTCCCTCCCCCACCATTACTGGGCTCCCGGGAGGAGGTTCAAGGGCCGCCCCCTCCAGTCTTCCTGCACCCCAGGGGAGCTCGGTCCATGCAGAAAGAGCCAGCTCCTCCTCAGAGAGAGGGTCCCTTCTGCCTTGGGGACAAGGCCCCAACACTGGGCAGCTGGGCTCTGCCCGGCCCGCGGGAGCCTCTGTGGCTGAGGATGAGAAAATTTTAGCCTGGAGGTTGGAGGTCGGCAGTTGGAGTCCCGGGGTGACCGCAGAAGGGGAAGAAGCCCAGAGCCCAGACTAGAGAAGGGGGAAGAGGCTGGGGTGCCCAGCCCCCGCCACGCCACGCTGGAGGTGAGTCAGCGTGTTCTCTTCTTCCTTTTTCAACTCCAGGAGGTGATGGTGGGGCTCGGGTATGAGAAAGGCCGGAGGTTCCGCAGTATGGCCGTGGTCAAGGTCAAGGTCAAGGTTAAGGATGTGGGACACTTGGTGCTGTCCGCTGTCTACAAGGAGCTCAGCGTCCGCGTGTGCCCGATCTCCCTGGCTTCTGTTCTCCTCCTCGCTCAAGTTAGAGTGAAAACACACTGGGACCCACCACCACCTTCACCACCACCACCACCACGCCCAGGCCAGGCCCAGCCAGCGCCTAACCAGAGCACAAGGCTCCATCCTGAGCCCCCCTCTGGCATCAGGACAGCCCCCCAGTCTGCGGTGGACTCAGTGGATTTGGGGGGAGAAGTCCTCTCTGCCGAGGGGGCGACCCTGGATGGGAGATGGGAGGCTGTGCCAAGAAAGAGCCCAAAAGAGCCCAGAGACCCATCCAGAGTCTGGGCACAGCTGGGAGCCCTCAGGGGCCCCAGCAACCTGGTCCCCCACTGCGGCCAGGGGCCAGAGAAGAGCTTGCAGCAGTCTTCGAAGAAGATGCAGGGCTGGGGGCAGGGAGGGAGAGGAGAGAAAGAAAGAGGGGAAGGAAAGAAGGAAGGAAGGAAGGAAGGAAGGAAGGAAGGAAGGAAGGAAGGAAGGAAGGGAGAAAGGGAGGGAGGGAGGGAGGGAGGAAGGGAGGAAGGGAGGAAAAGGAAGGAAGGAAGGAAGGAAGGAAGGGAGGGAGGGAGGGAGGGAGGGAGGAAGGGAGAGAGGAAGGGAGGGAGGGAGGAAGGAAGGGAGGGAGGAAGGAAGAAAAGAAAGGGGAAGGAAGGAAGAAAGGAAGGAAAGAGGGGAAGGAAGGAAGGAAGGAAGGAAGGAAGGAAGGAAGGAAGGAGGGAGGAGAAGGAAGAAGGGAGGGAGAGAGGGAGGGAGGGAGGGAGGGAGGGAGGAAAGGAGGGACACCAGCTCCTCTGCCTCCCTGAGCTCTTGGAGAAGGCTGGGCAGCCAGGAGCAAGTGAACTGCTTACTCTGATTGCCACTCCGGTGCCCAGATCAAGCCTAGGCTCTGCCTGGCTGTTTGCCTATTCTGCCCAACAGAGCTTGAAGGGAACAGCATGGAAACTTCCAGAAGCCACTCCCAGGCTAGGTATCGTGGCCTGCCTCCACAAGGCCCGGCCCATCCCATCAGGTGACTCCTCTCTGCACAGGTCAGCCCGGGCCTGTGAGCCCTGAGTTGTCTCATTGGTCATGGGAGCCAGGGCTGACTACGCCTCCCCGGTCCCCTAGGCTTGCTCCCCGGGGAGGGCGCAGGCCATGCAGGGTCCTCTGGCCACTGCGTCCCTGTCCTGTCTCTGTCTCCATCATGAGCCCCTCAGAACAGGGCTGGGCATTTCGAGAGGCTCCCCAGCTCCTGGTACACTCCTGTGAGGGACCGGGTCACCCCATCCCACCAGGATGAGAGGCAGCTGGAGCTGGGGCCTACTCCTCCACCCTGACCCGTGTCCCTGTAGCACCTGGCCCCAGTTTCCTACGCGGGGACCAGGAACCTGCCAGGGGTCAGAAGTCCCGCAAGAAGACACTGAGCAAGATGCAAATGAAGGGGAAGAGAGCACGCCTTCCAGAGCTGAGGCTGCAGGCCCACACAGAAGCAACACAGCCCCGTCCTCCGTACCCCGCCTCAGACATCCTCCAGCATCCTCTGCAGCACCCCCCAACCCCCCCACACCAGGCCCAAGACTCCCAGAACATCCTGATGACAGACTTAGCCAGCAGCATGCAAGCCTGCCCCCTGGTGACCATCACCTCAAACTACAGGGCCGACCCAGCATCGCCATGAGGTCCAGAGGTCTGATCCTCATCTCTCCATGCAACACACCCACATGACACACGGGATGTACACACAGGACACACATATAACACACAGGACACCTGTACAGGACACACGCACAGGACACACACAGCATGGAGGTAGGGCCCAGGGGAAGGCCTCAGCCTCATCTCATTTGGAGCAGGAGAGCGGGAGGAAAGTTCCACAGAGCACAGGGTAGAACCCCCAAAGAGTGAGCTGTGGCGGGGCAGGGGCAGAGGGAGAGCTTCTCCTTTCTGTGGGGGGCTGGGGCAGGCACCTCCAAGCTCCCCATCTCAGTCACTGGCTGCGCATGCGCGAATCTAAGTCTGCAGGTGCACCTCGTTCCTGCCCTCTGACCCACAGGGGAGACGCATGCCCAGACATGACCAGGGACAGACAGGGGCTGGGGACACAGCAGAGCGAATGGCTTAGAACTTCCTGTATGATGGAATCAGCTGCCGGTGGTGGCAGCGGCGGCGGCAGCCACTGGGGCTGGGTCTCCCATGGCTAAGCCCAGAGGCTTGGGAGCCGGGTCGTGACCCCTGTGCCCCTTCCCCTCCACACTCACACACCCTGGAAAGAGGGGGGGCTGGGGATGCTGGTCTCAGAGAAGCTGGTGTTTAACAGGGGCCTGCCTCTGCTTCCCCAGTCCCAGGAGATGGCCGGTTAGTCACCCTTTGATTGACCCCTTAATCCCCTAAAGCAAGGGAGAGGCTGGAATCCGTGTGTGTGTTGGGGGGGGACACAGATCTCACTCTGTGCTACATCACCAAGCAGCAGGGCAGGATACCAGCCTGATTCTTTTTGGAAGACAGAATAAACAAGGCCAGAGAAGAGATTAGATCTCTGTGCCCCTCCTCTCCCCGCTCTGCCCTATCCCATTCAAGACAGTTGGGCTAGCAAGATTGGGAAATACAGAAATCCACAGATGGCAAACGGGAAATCAGTGGCAGGTTGTAATCTCCTCGTCTCCACGGAAGAGTGAAACTTTGTCCTTTTTAAGTATAGGATTAAAGGAGAGATTAATCTCCCATCTCGCCAGGCTGGAGGTCATCCACGGGAGTCCTGTTCCTGGGGGGACAGCAAGGCCAGTTTCAGTGCAGCAGCAATTCTTCCCCCAGGGAGTAACAAGGTGAATGCTGGGGTCCCTGCTGCCTCTGTGGACCCCAAGAGCCAGGAGGGGAGCACTGGGCCATGGGCAAGCCAGAGCAGCCACAGCCTGGCTTTTCTGTGCTGCCCACGGAGGCTTGGAGGCGCACCTTCCCATTTATAGCCCTGTTGAAGACGGTTAACCTGGTGAGTTATAGGTAGCTCCTGCCTGTAATCCCAGCTACCTAGGAGGCTGAGATTTGAGGACTGCCTTTTGAAGCTAGCTGGGGAAGGAAAGTCCTTCAGACTCTTATCTCCAATTAACTGGCCAAAAGCCCCAGAAGTGGAACTGTGGTTCAAGTGGTAGAGCACCAGCTCTGAATGAATAAAGCTAAAGATCATGCCCAGGTCCTGAGTTCAAGCCCCAGTACTGGCGAGTTCATGTGCACACACACACACACACACACACACACACACACACACACGCACATGCATGCACACAACCTTCACAAGGGCTGCCATGTGCCACTGCTCCTTTTAGGATCACAAGCCTAAGAGGAATGAAGGTTATAACCTCATATAACAGAGGAGAAAGCCAAGCTCCCTTCCTCCACCCCTGGGAGGTAAGTGGCAGAGCCAGGATTTGATCCCCGCTGACCTTCACACACGCTGCGCCCTGGGCTGCGTCTTGTGTAAGGGCAGCACACAACTGGGCTCTTCCTAGCATCTGAGGAGGCTCTACCCACTGGTCCTTCCCAAACTAGAAGTACTTTGGGGCAAGCTCTCAAGTAGCTCTTGGCCCAAGATGGTGCCTTGGACCCAGCCAATCCAGAAACAACAGCTGACAGAGAATTCCACTGCCTGCCGTGAGGAGGAGATCCAGAGAAGGCTAAGATAGCTCACACCTACCATCCTAGCTCCTTGGAGTCAGAGACTGGAGGATCACAGTTCGAGGCCAGCTCAGACATCCGAGTTCTCAAGACCATGAGAACTTTGTCTTGAGATCAAGTTGGTGCAAGCCCATCATTCTAACAACAGAGGCTCGAGGGTTTGGAGGATTGAAGTCTAGGCTGGCCCGGGCCTAAAGTGAGACCCTATCTTCAAAATAATCAAGGCACAAAAGGGCTGGCAAGAGTGGCTCAGGTGGCAGAGCACCTGCCTCACAAGGTTGAGGCCCTGAGTTCAAGCTCCAGCACTGCCGTAATTAGTAACATCAGTTCTAGTTAGTTCTCTCTTGGGGATGGCACACAGCCCTCCCGTGATGTGTCAGTCAGCATATCGTAGCCCCTGAGAGAAAGCAACACCAGTAAAACCATATCCTGGTCAGCGAGGATGGAGCTAGGTGACTGATCAGCAGTATCTACCATGGATTGGTTATGTCTGCCGTGGGCAGAGGCATGGATGGCAGTATGTATGATGGCATGGAGATGGTTTTAATCGGCTCCGTTGTGTGGCATTTAAGACCCATGAGGGCCCCGGCTCCTGCTTCCCCTCTGCCAGCCTCCAGCCTGGGATGGCCCAGTCGCATGCCAGCTGCAAAGGTTCTCTGACCACAGGTGTAAAGACAGCGTCCTAGGAGCTTGCTTCAGAGTTGTCCTCAAAGTTCTTCCAGCTGCACTCCGCGGGGGACCCTGTGTGTCCTGCGGCACTCTGTCCTGCCTCGGCTTCCCCTGGCTCACATGTGTCAGCGCTCACCACTTCTGTGCTAGTCATTTGATTTATATATTGATGTATGTATTCATTTATGTACTTTTGTGCCAGTCGCGGGGCTTGAACTCCGGGCTTGGGTACTCGGTGTACCTTTAGCTTCTCACTCAAGGTTGGCATTCTATTGGCTTTAGCCACAGCTCTGCTTCTGGCTTTTTGGTGGTTAATTTGGAGATAAGAGTCTCCTGGACTTTCCTGTCTGGGCTGGCTTGGAAGCGCGATCAGTATTTCACAGGGGTGTTGTATACAACAGTGTCTGGCTTGTACTCAGTGCTCCATCAATGCTAGCGCGGGCAGCCCTAAGGGCACAACATGCCTTGCTATCAGCTGATGCTGTTTTCTTCCCTGATCTCCTCCCTCCCCAGAAAGGGCCCAACCAATCACCTGGGAGATGAGAGATCACCTGAGGGATCAGCGGGGGAGGAGATAAAGGATCACCTGGGAATCTTCAGCTGCCAGAACTTGGGGCTCAAATGGTGAAGAAACAGGAAGTTCTGTCCACCTCCAAGTTTGCTGGTGGAATGAAGGCGGGCAGGAAGAGCACGTCCTAATCCTCTTCCCAGAGGACTTGTGCAGGAGAGACAGCTAGTCACCCCAGGGCCTCCTGGTACTCCTTCTCTCTGCCCCACAACACACGTAACACACATATACCCACACCACCCACTGCACACCACATACACAACACACACCCAAGATACATACATGCGCATAAAACACATGTACACTACATAACACACACACACACACACACACACACGGCCTGACAGGTTGCAAGTCTGAGCGCCCTCTGTGAGGGATCATTGCTCACAGTGCCCTCCGTACCCCCGCCCATCCTTCCTTCTCCTCCTCCCCCTCCTTCCTCTTCTTTCCCCCTCCCCTTCCCCAGCATCAGCATCAAAGATTCATCAAAGCGGAGCCCAGCCAAGCCTGCGCTTCCTCCACATGAAAAATTCAGTGGGAAATGCAGGAACTCAGCAAAGTGGGATGAAGGGAGGGCGGAGACAGGGAGGATGGGAGCTGCGTCTCAGTGTGGCTCCCCTGGGTCCTCCTGGCCCCTGCCTCGCTCAGGGCACAGCATGGCAAGGAGACGCATTTCCACAGACCCAGCAAGGAACAGTGCTGGCCGCTCTCCCATGCAGTCCCGTCCTGGCCGGTTCTGTCCCATCCCGGGGCCTGGGTGCTACCCAGGCTGCAACATTCAGTGGACACATCTAGTGGCCTATCTTTGTGTGCTGGGCCTGGAGCTTGAACTCAGGGCCCCAGGCACTGTCCCTGAGCTTTGTGGTTCAAGGCTGGTGCTCCACCACTTGAGCCACACCTCCACTTGCAGCATTTTGGGGATTCGTTGGAGATGAGAGTCTCAAGGAGTTTCCTGCCCAGGCTAGCTTCAAAACTCAATCCTCAGACCTCAGCCTCCTGAGTAGCAGGAATCACAACTTTCTTATTATCACATGGCTCTGGCCTCTTGAACAGGAATGCCGACATCCCTGTGTAGGCTGTTAAGATGGAAGGAGACCACGTCTGCCAGGCCTGGGAGGGACAGGGTGGGGTGGGGTGGGGCGGGGTGGGGCGGGGTGGGGCGGGGCGGGGCGGGGCTAGATCACGGGAAGACCAGGCAGCGGGATCTCCACACACCTAGCAGACTTCTGCAGGCATCTGGTTCCTTCAAATTAAAAGAGATCAAGTTTCTACAGTGAGCATAAATTATGTTAGGAAAAGAAGAAAGAAGCTAAGCATGGCTTTTATCTTTAAAAGAAAAAAGAAAGAAAGAAGTAGGCACAGGATTTGGGGAGGCCGGTGGAGAAAAGCAAGAGGAAGAAAATTCCAGGTTGCACAAAAGGACACGAATCCACCTCCACCCCCCTCCCCCAGCCCTCCATGCTTTATCTAAGAGTCCCAGTGGCCCCTGGGGTGGGCAGCCCTGACCCACCTCCCTGCTCTGGACCCAGCCATGACCCCCACATCCCCTGCCTGGTGGTTTGCAGGACCTGAGCTTCCGTCCTCCAGATCGCAAGGAGCACCTTCAAATTCGTTCGACACAACGCCGGCTCCGACAGTCTCTTGTCACCAGGTCACAGGCCACAGGGAACAGGGGTCACCTCCTTCCACATCCTGGTTGCTGTTGCCCCCCCCCCATCCAATCTCATCTCAATCCTGGACTACAGCCAGCATCCCCACCCTCAACCACAGCTGCAAGCCAGCTGGAATTCTCACACAACTTCGCAGAAAGCTTAGGAGAGATATATGTACACACCACGGAGGTGAATGCACCACCACCACTAGAAACTTCTAGGCTTCAGGCTCAGTGGCTAAAATCTGACCTCATTTGGGGGGGATGCAGTTTTGTGGTCTGAGCAAATAAGAAGTGTAGGGTCTGTCCCCTGGCGCTTTGGACCCTCCTCAATGGCTTCCTTTGGCTTTTTTTGCATTCAACGTTTTTCACATAGGGTCTCACGACATTTTTCCCCCTCCTGGGTCATCCCGGATTGTGACCCTTTCTACAGAGCAAGCTGAGATGGCAGACATTCACCACCACGCCTGGCTGGTTCTTTGAGATGAGGATCTCATGAACTTTTTTCCCCAGGCTGACTTTGAACTGTGATTCTCCCCCAGCCCAGCAGACATTGCAGGAGTGAGCCCTCCCGCACCCAGCCCAAGTGTTCCTCTGGGTCTGTTCCTATTGGGTGGCAGAATCCTAGTTGTACCTGTCACCGGACTCTGGAGCATCTCATCCTTAGTGTCTGCCATCTTGCCTTCCTATCCGCTTCGTTAAGCCTTTCTTCTGTGTCAGAATTTAAATTTCATTGAAGCGCTAGGGTGTCAATTCCCAGCTGGCAGTTTACCAACTTACTTCCTATTTGGGAAAGCTCTGGTCCTGGGATTCCATTTTCAGCTCTGCAGTCTAACCCACTGCTAGGAATCTTCTGTGCCAGGGGTGGGAAGGGTATGTGTTACGGCGGGACAACGAAGAATCTCCTGGGCTGAGAGCATCTCTCTTCAGGTTGGGTCCTGTCTTATTTTGGTGACCAGCACATTGGCACCTGCTGGTCCTTGTTTACATCTCTCTGAAGAGTGTGGAGCTTCGCTGGGCACCCATGGCCATGCCTGTCATCCTAGCTACTCCAGAGGTTGAGATCTGAGGATGGCAGTTCAAAGCCAGCCTGAGCAAGAAAGCCCCTGAGACTCTTATCTCCAACGAACCACCAGAAAACTGGCAGTAGTGCTGTTGGCTCAAAGTGGTAGAGCGCTCACCTTGAGCAAAAGAGTTCAGGGACAGCGTCCAGGCCCTGAGTTCAAGCCCCAGAATCGGCACACACTAAAAGAGTCTAGAATGTTAGTCTGCACGGATGGGGTGCGGGAGCCCCTAGAGACTTCCCACCACTGCTGACCCGTTTGTTTTTGCTGGGAAGTGCTGGCTGTGGCTGAGAGGCGTTATTTCTCTCTGTTCCTTCAGCCTGAGGGACAGATGCTGGACGCGGGCTGTAGACTGGCCAGGGCAGCCGCCATGTGTCTAGCTTTGGACTGCCAGCACCCAGTTTCTGCTCCTGCAGGTATAACACTGCGTGATCATAAACAACCTCAGAGCCCTTCTTCCCTTCCACAAGCCCACGACATCCTGATGAAAATGTCTGTCTCTGGAGTCTCACGGTTGGCTCTTGGGTGGACACAATATCGATACCTTAGCTGATCTAAAGGGGAAAGGAGCCATGTTTGCACTGGGCACCTCTCTTAATCCCTGATGGCCATGTGGGTGCTGACCCGGTCAGTCCTGCTTACTGCTGAAGGCACTGGCATGCTCTGGAGGCCAATGTGTGCAGGGGGCACTGGTACAGGGGGAGGCAGAGCCGGTGTCAGGACCCAGCGGCTCCCTTCCCCTCCACCAGCCTTCCTGGCATCTCCCCTTCACGACTTGGCACCTCTGCACCGAATATTCCTATGATCTTCATGCCAAATCCAGTTCTCTTTTGGAACAACCAGGACAGGTCTCCTCACCTTCATCCTCCTCCTCTTCCCTTTGTTCCTTTCCCTCCTTCTTATTAAATGTATTAAACGCACAGAAAACTCACTGCTCATGCTATTCCGTCTATCCGCAGTGCTGGACAGCCTTTGGCATGGTCTATTTCCCTAACAACAAGAGACAGGTGTCTCACTGCCTGGAACTACGGCCTGGAACTGCGTGGAACTACTCATGAGTGGACTTCACACCACATGGCTTTGTTTTTGGTCTATCCGGACTTGGGTGAGTACTGTGCTCAGCACCAACTATTCCACCACTGAGCAGGTTGGGTTGGGTGTGGCCAGTGAAGCCTGGGAGGGGCGTGGCTAGAGAGGGAAAGGGCGTGGCCCAGGGGGCTGAGTTGGGCGTGGCCAGGGAGGGATCAGGAGGAGCGTGGTCAGAAACACTGGTACCCATACTATTAATCCAGCTCCTAGCATCCCAGAAGATCATGAGGAAGAGAGGATGGCAGATAATGGGAAATTTGCATTTCAATTCCCAAAACACAAATTAAACCAAAGTTGTCATCCAAAAAGAGAGAGAGAGATGAAAATGAGGATGGAGGTGATCTACACTCCTGGAAGAGAAGAGGCTAAAGAGAGTGAACTGAACACAACGTTTGAAGGGGTTTAAAAGGCACTAATGCCGACTAATGCAGTTAATGAAGGCTAAAAAATAATAAGTGACTGCTCAATTAGCATTTTCAACTAGAGGAACAATTTCTGTACCTTTCCTCTTTGCATAGCCAGGAGGATTCTTCTTGTGAAGAGACAGCCTCGATTATTCTAAAAGGAGGAAGAGATTAAAAATAGATTTATGATAATTGCTTCATCCATAATAGCAACAATTTATTTCTTTGCTCCCCTAACCCAGCCCCATAAGACAGGGCATATTCTGCTGCCCCCAATAAATCTCTGAGTGAAGGCTGGGGGTGAACTTGTTTAAAAAAAAAAAAAAAAACACTTAAAGTCCAGGTTTTGGCTTTCGGTTGGATTCTTTTCTTCCTCAAGGTGCTAGCGAATGCTGAGTTTCAAGCTCATCTCCAAATTTTGCTGTTGTATAGTAACATACATGCAATAAATAGCCAAGCAATCATTCCACCTCAATGGTACCACCAGTCGGATGGGTTCATCATCATCATCATCATCATCATCATCATCATCATCATCATCATCATCATGCCAGTCTCCTGAGACTTAAACGCAAGGTCTGGGCACTGGCCCTGAGCTTTTTCACTCAAAGCTGGTGCTCTACCACTTGAGCCATAGCTCTACTTCTAACTTTTGCTGGTGCATTAGAGAAAAGAGTCTCTTAGATTTACCTGCCTGCGGGCTGGCTTTTTTTTTGGGGGGGGGGTCTGGTCGTGGGGCCTGAACTCTGGGCCTGGGCGCTGTCCTTCAGCTCTTCAGCTCAAGGCTAGCGCTCTACCACTTGAGCCACAACGCCACTTCCAGCTTTTTGCTTTTTGCTTATGGGGTGCTGAGGAATCGAACCCAGGGCCTCAGGCATGCAAGGCAAGTGCTCTACCACTGAGCCACCTTCCCAGCTCCGGGGCTGGCTTTGAACTACCAACCTTAGATCTCAGCCTCTTGAGTAGCTAGGATTCCAGGCTTGAATCTCTGGTGTCCCGGCTTTAGTTCAGAGTTCTCATGCAGAGACCCTGGCCCCATCCCTGGAACACAGAACACCCTGGACACATCCTGATCTCTCCACCCCACCCCTCACCTCCACCATTTGAGACAGCTGAACTGAATCCCATGCTCTCTGCATGACTCCGGCAGTCAGGGATCTGAGTCAAGCCCTTGCCTCTAGGGCATCCATCCAGCTCACAAACAGAAAGCCTCCGCTTTGCCCAGGATTTTACCAGACAAACTCAGGTGTCATCTCCTCTTTGGGACCAAGAATGCTGGGGGCTGAAGAGAGCTCTGTGAATGAATGGAGTGGGCTGTGGTTCTCCTCTCTCATCCCTGCTGGGAAGATAAGGCCATCTTTGGGGAAATCTCACATCTGCCTGCACAAGTTCCTGCTCTTGGGCAGCACTGACCCAATCCCAGGGCTGGGTATCCAGTTCAGAACGAGCACCCACCTGGCCGTGGGCATTAGAAGATGACAATCCACCCACTGCAGGGTGCAGATCCTTGGAGAAGAGATCTGGCTAGGGCTGCAGGGGTCAGCACGCTGCCTGACCACCTTCTCTGCCTCCCAGGCTGAGCTTGGAAGCCCACACTTTAGGTTAAGGCCCGGCATCCTTTCTGGGCCCCTTTAATAAAGCCCACGCAGCAACCAGGCCCCCCAGGGGAGCTGTGGGGTGCTGGCAGCCAGTCAGAGCACAGGCAGGGCTGCTGGAAGGCAGCGCTGGGAGCCAAGTGGACTCTTCCTGCACCCCTCACATATTCGAGTCACCCAAACAGCTCCCTGCCCGTGTCTCTACAGGGAGAGAGAGGGGTTCAACCATGGGCTTCTGCTTTAAGCAACCTCAAAGGCTCACTGCATGGCCCCCAGGGAACCGGCAGCTCTACAGAGACCTGGTATTTATTGTTACCCAGAGTTGTTTCATTCTGAGGCTGCTGGACAAATCCTTTTCATATGCCCATGCTTTGTCCCCTCCGCATACCTTTGTAGGAAGGACTCTGGTCTGTCCCCAGAGGCAGGGTTTACAGGCCACTTGTGCATCCTTTGTCTCTGGCCTAGCCTATCTGTCCTGCTTAAAAACAACAAAGGAGCCGGGTGTCTGTGGCTCACACCTGTCATCCTAGCTACTCAGGAGGCTGAGATCTGAGGATCATGGTTCAAAGCCAACCTGGGCACAAAAGTCCCTGAGATTCTTATCTCCAATAAAGCACCAAAAAACCAGAAGTGGCGCTGTAACTCAAGTGGTAGAGCACTCGCCTTGAGCTGAAGAGCTGAGGGCAGTGCCCAGGCCCAGAGTTCAAGCCCCGTGGCCAACAAAATAAATAAGTAAATAAATAAAATAAATAAATAAATAGCAAAGGCACAGGTGCCCATCTGTGCCTTGTGCCAGCCACTCACGAAGCCGAGCTCTGAAGATCACGGTTTGAAGCCAGCCCAGGGGGGAACGTCTGTGTGAGACTCTTATCTCCAATTAACGATCAAAAATCTGGAAGTAGAGCCGTGACTGGAGTGAAATAGCTAAGGGACAAGCTTCAAGTTCAAGCCCCAGAAATGGCCCAAACAACAACAATACTCATAATTAAAGCAAGGGAGCCCAGTGTTCTGATTAGAAAATTTCTAGTGAATATTTCCCTCACATTCCATTGTGGAGGAGGCAGGCGGGACTCGAAGCCCCAAGCCCAATGATAGACACTGAGAACACTGTGTTTATGGGGGAGGGGGAGCCCTAAGTCAACATCACCACACCAGACCAGCAGCTAGAACATAGGTGCTGTGCTAAGATCTCTGTGCCGGGAACCCAGCCAAAGGGGGAGTGGGGGGCAGGGGAGGGAGAAACGGACATGTTCCTAAGTCTCACTGCAAGCATCCAGGATATACAGATAGAGCTATTTCTTTCTTTCTTTCTTTTTTTTGGGGGTCCAGTTGTGGGGCTTGAACTCTGGGCCTGGGCGCTGTCCCTCAGCTCTTCAGCTCAAGGCTAGCGTTCTACCACTTGAGCCACAGCGCCACTTCCGGCTTTTTTCTTTTTGCTTATGTGGTGCTGAGGAATCGAACCCAGGGCCTCAGGCATGCAAGGCAAGCGCTCTACCACTGAGCCACCTTCCCAGCTCCAGATAGAATGGACAGGGTTGTGATCTGATGTTACTCCTTGAATCCCAGCCCAGCTTTGCTGTGTGTCTCAGCCACCACTGACCTGAGATCCTGGTCCCTCCAGGGAGGGATAGGCACGGGACAGGCCCCCAAGTCGCTGATGGTCACCATTTGGTGTGCACTGTTACTGGCAGGAGCCGGGCACTGGGCCAGAGGGCTGCTCAAGGCAGATCAGGGCTAACTAGGTAGCAGTTAGGGCCAGTCAAGGCAGCAATGTCTGTGCCAACATCTCAAGACCACAACAGCCTAGTACTTTATTAATTTGTTTGCTTGGTCTGTTGGCAGTACTGGGATTTGAACTCAGGGCCTTGAGCTTGTCAGGCAGGTGCAATACCACTTGAACTACGGGGATCCTCCTATTTGTAACTCCTCAAAGATAGGATTAGATGTGTGAACCGCTGTACCCAGCCCTGTTGCTGGCTTCTTAGCCACAGAAGCCACAAAGTGACAGCTCAGGTTTTAATAAACACAACATAGAGCATTTATCCTACTTTTAACCAATGGCGGCAGTGATGTTAAGACGGTATCTGTGTGTGGGCTGGGAAGGTGGCTCAGTGGTAGAGCGCTTGCCTTGCATGCCTGAGGCCCTGAGTTCGATTCCTGAGTACCACATAAGCAAAAAAAAAAAGCCGGAAGTGGCGCTGTGGCTCAAGTGGTAGAGCGCTAGCCTTGAGCTGAAGAGCTGAGGGACAGCGCCCAGGCCCAGAGTTCAGGCCCCACAACTGGACCCAAAAAAAAATAAAAAAAGAAGGTATCTGTGGCTTCTTAGCCAGGATGACTGTCAGTATAAAAAGACAGCCAGGGCATGGGGTTAGAATTATGCATTGATTCATTAAGCAAATATTCATCCAACTCCTCTTCTGGGCAAATACCTGCTCTGGGCATTGGGGAGTCCACGGTGGCCAAGTCCGGGCCCCACCTGAGGATCTGAGTACAGACAGTCACCCCGCAGTCACAGCCGAGCAAGATCTGCATGTACACACAAGGAATTGGGAATGGGGAAACCCCCAGGAGTGGGGGTCCATGGGCTCACGGACAGCCACGTCAGGCATAGGTGAGCACCATGGCCTGGCCCGGCAGGTGTGACTTTGATTCGGGACAGAATGAAGAAGGTGAGCTGGTGCCCACTCATGGAAGGCCAGGCCAGGGTGCTCTGCATTTGCTTCTATGCTTTGGGAGCCAGTGAGTACCGGATGGGGAGGGGAGGAGGGGGTGAACTCAGGCAGGAACCTAAGGAGAAGCACAAACTACAGAGAAGACAGGAGATGGGGAGGCTGAGCCACGCCATCTATCTGGAGGTGACTGCAATGTGTGTGTGTGTGTGTGTGTGTGTGTGTGTGCATACATGCATGTGCACACATATGTGTGTACAGATATGTGTATCAATCTACAGACAACCTTATCCATCAACCTGACTTACCTCACCACAGAATTTTCTGCCCAGTCTCCACGGAACACATGCTGTCTTCAATCAGGCACCAAGTAAAGGGATTTAGCAGAACTGGCTGGTAGCCCACGAGTCCTCTGGGAATGGCAGGATCCTGGCAGTACCCGGATGAGGCCAGGGTGACAGTAGCCAGGGAAAGGGGGAGGAAAGCTGGGAGCTAGACAGCCCCTCCCCTGGTCGGCCACTGTGAGTTGGCACTTAAGCTCTGAGTGGGACCACCCATGATGTCACAGGGCGTGACCCTCACCCAAGGCCAGAGGCTGAATGGCTGTCTAGCAGCTGGGTGAATCAGGAGAGGCTCTGAGCTACCTGGAGTGGCCACTCCTGGGCCAAAGGCACCCCTGGGAGATCCAGGCTGCCAGCATTGTTTCCTGGGTCCAGCTTTGCTCTCCAGGAGCCACCGAGGCAGGATGGGCCCAGTGCATGGCAGGTGGGGGCTGGAGGGAGACGCTGCAGCCCAGGTTCTACCACTTATTGGCTGTATGACCTTGGCCTTGGCCTGAGTGATCTTGGCCACATCCCTTGGTCTGTAGGAGAAAAAGCACCTTGAGGGTAATGCCCCTGGAAGGAATCGACCTGGCCGGGGCAGGGGGGCGGGGTAGGGAGGAGGGAGAGGGAGGTTGAAGTCTGTGGTCTCCTCTCTCTGAGGGTCACATGAGGTAATGCAGGCCCTACCCCCCATACGCCTGCCCTTGGCCATGGCTCTCTCTCTCTTCCCCCGTAGTCTGGCTCCATACTAGTTCACACGATGGATACAAGCTGTCCGAGTCGCTCAGGATGGCTGGAGAAAGCAACAACAACAAAAAAGAGGCAATTAAATGTTTTCTTAATTGCTGGATGGCAAGAGGTTAATGAGTTACTATAAAAACCAGTCCTTGCCATCTGGTGACTGTCACCAAAGCCCACATGCAGAGACAGAGAGAGAGCGCGAGAGAGCCCAATTTGCAAGGCAGAATGTCGGGTTCAGTCCAGCAAGGGGGTGACCATAGGGTGAGGGACTGAGACTAGGGCCCAGGATGTATCCCTGCCAATCCCCAGGCCTCCTCTAGCTACAAGAAGTTCCCAGATCACACAAAAGAGCAGACAGGTACTGAATGACCTTTTTCTCTGGGGTCTCACAGTGCCCCACACAGCCAGGAAGAAAATGAGGAAATCACCAGATGGAAGGAGAAGCAGGCCAAGGCAGAGGGAGGGACAGACAGACAGACAGAGGCAGGACTCCCAGGCCCCTGCTGAGAAGAACCCCAAGCCAGCTGGACAGAGGGCTACAATTCTCTAGATCAGAGACAGCAAAGATACTGAGGGCTGGGCTTTGTTCCGTGCAGACAGGTCGCTGCTAATATTCTGCAGCTGCAGGGAGCTATCAAGAGAAAAGGCCTTTCTCCCGGCATTCACTGTGAAAACACATACATATCTGCATGCACACACATTAGAACACACACATGTATCCACACCCATGTACACACATGCATAAATGCATGTGTAAATGCATACACACATCCACACACAAATGTGCATGTGCCTAAGAATGCATACACATATAAACACAAGATGCACTCATAAACACACAGTGTGAGTACACACAAACATACACACATGCATACAGAAGCACGCACATATATATGCTCTTAAAAACTCAACCCGCACTCTCGAAGATCCTTCTCCTCCCGCCACCCCATGCACAGCACGTGGGACCCTGTGCTTCCCGCCTCCCTCCTCAGCCCACCCCGCAGGTGCCACTTCCAGTCCCAGCCTGGCGGGAAGCAGAGCGTCCTCATTTCCAAGTCTCTGATCTCTGTTCCTCATTTGCTCCTCTGACCTGAGCCTCTGACTTAAGCTGGCTTGGACTGGGCAGATCTGCAGTCCAGTCTCAATTCTTTTAACTTCGTTGCTTGAGCTTGGCTGAGTTCAGATTCATCCTCTGAAGAGTAAGCATGACCATGGAACACATCTCCAGGAGCTGACATGAGAAATCACGCAAGTATTTGTCTAGGGCATGTTCGACACATGTGCCCAGGCCTGTCCTGCAAGCCTCTTGGTTTTTCCCTCATCCTCCTTCCCCCTCCCCAGCCTCTTATTTCCCCGGTACACAAGACCCACATGTGCTTTATCTTGTGGCAGCCTAGCCTGGGTCACATTTGCCGACCATAGTTCTCCAAGGCCCTGGGAGACAGAGAGGGCCGTGGCCTGGCAGCTGGCACTGAAGTGATTGGCAATTTGAGCCGTCAGCTGAGATCTCGGGGAGAGTGTGTGAAGTTTTATGACAGACGCTGAGAATCGGGCCTGACTTTCATCCCTGCCTCCATCCTGCTTGGCTCCCAGCCATTAGAGATGGGGGGGATGCAGGGGGACCCCCAATCTCCCCTGAGCCCAGCACTTTGTCATCTGCCAGAGCTGTGTCTCTACCATATTTGTCCTCTGTGTTTGGAGCATGTGGGGTTGATGACTTAGAAACCGCACTACGGAGAAAACATGGGGGGACCAGGGGAGAAATTGAGGTGAACAGAGCAGAAGGTTCCTGATTCCACAATGGAGGATGTGGGCAGGCCAGGCAAAGCCACGCTTTGTTTCTGCCTTCCTTCCTTGCTTACAGCCGTTTTGTTTTTTTCTCTTGCAGGCGGGGGAGGTAAGTATTGAGATTTGAACTCAGCCTCATGCTTGCTAGGCAGGCTCTGGACTGCTTGATCCATGCCATCAGTCCTTTTTTGCTCTGGTTATTTGTGAGATAGTATGTTGTTATTGCTTTTGCCTGTGATACTCCTATGTATACTTCCCACATAGCTGGATGACAGCCTCGAGTTACCACAGCCGGCTGAAAAACCACGGACCCCACAGTGGAAGTCGACCACTTGTTGTCAATCGTTTTAAAACCTCTGACTGAAAGAATTTATTGACTGCTAAGCAGTCGCCGAGCCATGTTTCCCAGCTAGGATTTGCGTTCCTAGTGTGAACCGGACCTCTTTTCCCAGGGTGGGATTCAAGCAGATGAGGCCACTTTTATTCCTTTCAAGTAGGCGTGAGTAACAAAACAAGCAAAATGAAAATCAACGCAGGAGGCTAGCTTTGTTCCCTCAACTTCTCCACCTTTGTGAAGGAAAACAAAAGAAGGAAACCTGCTCCCACAGCTTGTGGCCCCCAAATTCACCTTCCTAGAGTGGTAAGATCACAAACGCACAAATGCACAACATATTCTTTGGAGTCTACGGAGGCTCCTAACCAGGCAGCTTCCTGCAGCTTGAGATTTTGTCACTTGACCTTTAACCCTTACCAGTGGCTCCTTTCCCAGATGATGTGTGACCTTGTGCAGATTAACAGCCTCTCTGTGTGCCTCTTCTGTGACCTTAATATGTCAAGGATATTTTTTTTGTAGCTTCTGGCTTAGACATGGCTTAGAAATGTTTTTCAACCCTGAGATAGACAGATAGATGGTAGATAGATAGATAAATGGTAGATAATAAATGCATAGATAGCCAGTAGATAGATAGATGATTGATACATAGATAATAGATATAAGATACATGGATGATAGATGACCAATAGAAGACATATGGATCAATAGATAGAAGACAGATAGATGACAGAATGAGAGATACATAGGTACATGGATGATAGATTATAGATATTGATCGAAAATAGTTGGTAGAGACATGTGATACATAGAAGGCAGATAATAGATACAGATACAGACATAAGTAGATGATGGATGATTGATGGATAGGAAGGTAGGGAACAGGTAGACAAACAGACCTATGTAGAGATAGATTTAGACATGGTCTCATTGATACATGCACAGTGCACAGAGCATCTGAACTGGCTACTGAGCATGCTGTGAAGGTGGCACCTAATTTTGTCCTCTAGCCTGGCATGGTGACCTTGGCCTCTATGGGCCTCACCGGCAAGTAGGGAGGAGAGCCTGGGAAGAGAATGGCACCTCACCACATCCCACGGCACCCTGGCCTTCCTTCAGTGTCACTCACTGGCCCCAGAGACTGGAGGTGTTGCTGAGGCTCGGAGCATGGCAGAGCGATGCCACGGGACCTTGGATGGATGTGGCCACAAGCCAAGGAAGCTGGAGATACCCCACCCTGGAGATGGCACAGCCCTGCAGATCTCTCCACCTGTAAGACACTGGATGTCAGTACGAGGGAAAAGTGGCCAGTGTTTGTGTCTGTGGTCTTTTGTTACAGTGGCTTCAGGGAGTTCACACGGCTCTGGGTAGGGGAAGAAGGCAGAGGTAGTGGCAGCTCCCGAAGCTGCCCGGGCATCGTCAAGGGCCCTGAAGAGTCTCCGTTTTTGGATCTGAGGACTCCTGCAATGCAAACAGAATTTGGGAAAGGCACATCTGGCCTGGCTGTGCCGAAATGCATTGAAGGCCTCGGGGCCTGACGCAGCAAGCTCTGGCAAGAGCTCCGGAGGCAGCGAGGCCTGGAGCAGTTGAAAGCCAGGCCCCCGGGATTAGCAGCGGGAAGAAGAGTAAAGGCACCAGCATCATAGCCATTTCAAAGGCAGAATTGATGGAGCTCAGAGACGAAGGGAAAATCTCTTCCAGCTGTTACAGCAACTGCTAACAGCAGGGCTGGGTCGAGGGCAGACATTTCTAAGTCTTTGTAACAATAGCGGGAGAGTTGGAGCTCTCCTGGGACCAAGCAAGGACCGAGCTGCGGCAGGAATCAAGGCAGCAGCTAGTACAGGAACACTCTGCCTGGCTGAGGCGGACATGGCTGCCCTGGCTTTGCTCACACCTGTCAGCCCAGCTTCTCCGAGGCTGAGATCTGAGGATCTCAGTTCAAAGCCAGCCCAGGGAAGAAAGTCTGTGAGACTCTTATCTCCAAGTAACTGGCAAAACAAAAGCTGGGAGTGGTGCTGTGTGGCTCAAGTGCCAACCTTGAGGGGGAAAAAATGCTAAGGGACAGTGCCCCAGACCCCAGGACTGGTACCAGAGGAAAAATAAATAAGGCTAAGACCATTTATTTTTTCTAGCCCACTTCTGGGTTCCTTCTTGTTAAGCCTTCCAAGAGCTAGATTTGTGGTGCAAGGGAATGGAAATGAAGGAGAGAGGAGTAATAGAATAGCAAAGGACAGACCCAATGCGTGCAGATTCTTGACATCTGCCATCTTGCTGGGATATCAACCAGGTTCAGACGGGGGGGGGGGGGGGGCGCGGTGCTAGGGATCCGCCATAGCCCTGCCCACGAGCCTGGATTTCTTCTCTTTTATTTCCTTGTGCCAATCCTGGGGCTTGAACTCAGGGCCTTGGCACTGTCCATGAGGTTTTGGGGTGTTTTTTTTTGTTGTTGTTGTTGTTTTTCCTCAAGACTTGTGCTCTACCTCTAGAACTACAGCTTCACGCTGGCTTTTTGGTGGTTCTTTGGGGAAGAGTGTTACAGACTTTCCTAGTCTGGCTTCAAACTCAGATCCTCAAATCTCAGCCTCCTGAGTAGTTGGGATTACAGGTATGAGCCACTTGAATGGCTCTAACTCTGCCATTCAAGGTTAGTCTCCTTCCTCTCCATGCTGACTTGTTTCTCTTCCTTCCTGATATGCTGGCCCCACAATCTCACACAGACACACACACACACAGACAGATACACCACACACACACACACACACACACACACACACACACACACACACACCTCAAAAGAAATAATTAAATCCAAACCAGAAAAGTCTCTACCCACTGTCAGAACCAGCAGGCGATTCTCCTGAGAATCTGTCCGGCACCAATGAGCATCCAGAACCACCGCGTTGTTTCAATTAGGGCTGTAAGGGCTGTGGTTTGGGGGGCTCGGGGGGCTCACGGATCCGCGCCGGGTTCTGGAAAGGAGCGCCGACCTCTTTCTGTTCCTAGCTAATATGTCAATAACCTCTTAAATGGAACAGTTATGTGTCTGGGATTTTATTGTCATCTAGATCCATCCCTTTTTGGTTAGATTTAGCTTTTTTTCTTTTTTTTTTCCCCTTTTCTCTTTAAATCTAAAGTTGATTGCCTCTCTCATTATCAAAGCCACTGCCATCTGTTTCTACTTTCTGAAGGGCTGGAGCAGAGAATGGAGTGGAAATATGTTTTTACTTGAGGTTTTAGGATATCCTCCCTCCCCACCAACCCCCTCTTGGCGGGGGGGGGGGGGGGGAGGAGGGAGCGGGGGGGGGGGGGAGCATTGGAGATTGTTCTAGTTTCAATGTTGTCAAGGCAATGCAAGCTTCCAGCCATGGGTGGCCAGGCTGGGCCATTTGAAACTAATTTACAGCTTCATCTGAGGGCTATCGTCACTTTGAATTAATTAGCCAGTGTGCACCACAAAATTATCTCACAGGGGAGGGAAGAGGCGGGGGATGGGTAGGCCAGGCCTAAGCCTTAAGAAATGGCTCCACAAGCTTTTCCATGCCCACCTGGGACTCAAAAGCTTTTCTTTACCTGTCTGTCTATCCACCCATGATGCACAATCTATGAAAAATTCAGTATGTTGTTGTTGTTGGTGGTGGTGGTGGTGGTGGTGTGTGTGTGTGTGTGTGTGTGTGTGTGTGTGTGTGTGTGTGCTGGTCCTAGGGCTTGAACCCAGGGCCTAGGTGCTATCCCTTGGTTTTTGCTCAAGGCTGGTACTCTACCACTCAGGCCTAGCTCCACGTCTGGTTTTCTGGTGGTTCATTGGAGATAAGAGTCCCACAGACTTTTCTTACCCAGACTGGCTTTGAACTTTGATCCTCAGATCTCAGCCTCCTGAGTCGCTAGGATGACAGGCGTAAGCCATCGGCACCCAGCATGAACTTGGGGCTCAATGCTCTTATTTTCCTTTTTTGCTCGAGGCTGCAGCCACAGCTCCACTTCTGTATACAGGTTATGGAAGGCTTGCTTTGGTCACATCAGAATTCTTGAAATCAGGCCAAGGCTGCCATGAGGAACAGAGGTGAGAAGATCTGCCTCTGGCTGATGGGTGGGGACGTGGGTATCTCTGGATGAATGCTAGAGCTGCAATGCCAGGGGTAGGGTGCCTGGGTACCACCTTACCTGCACTCTGAACACCTCCTTTCTGGGGAGGCCATTTGTTCCTCATGTACTGTGCCTGCCAAGCAGGGAGGGCTCTGTCCATTCTTGGGTCATCCTCCAGGCTCAGAGAGGTCAAGTGGTTTGCACTGGAGCAATAAGCACTGAAGTGAAGAGAATGAGGTCTGGCCCACAGAACATTCTCAATCACACCCCAGCTGTCCCCAGACACAGAGGCTGGCCCCCCCTCCCACCCCGATGACTGATATCTACCATAGAATGACGTCATCTACTATAGGCACAGAGCCTGGGTGTGTGCTCTCCCAGGACTTCCGGCGACTCAGGATAACCCTCCGAGGCCCTGGCAGGGTGGACAGTGGGTATCCAGCTTTCACTGGGACATTTCAGTGCAATTGTGTTTCCTGCCATTTCTATGTGTGGTTCCGGATTCCTGGACCCCCACTCACCCCATGGGCCCAAATCCCATTTCCAGGCAGCCTGTCCTGTCCCAGGAGATGGCCACAGGGACCGCCACAGCGACAGCCATGGAGCTGCCACCAGAATTTCCCACCCAGCAGCCTGTGGTTGCAGGTGTGGGTCGATCAAGGGGCTCTGCTTCCCCACAGCACATTTCCAAGGGTCACGCAGGCTGCTCAGGCTCACTCAACAAATAACTGCTGGGTCCCCACTGGATGGCAGGTGCTGGGGGTGCGGGGTGGGGGGTGTTGGGCCCTAGGACTGCTGGGCCTCTACTGTCCCATTATCTATTTGCTTTATGAATTTGCTTTATGAATTTGTGTGTTTGTTACCTCTCGAAGGCCCGATTTCTCATTTACAAGATGGAGATAGGTAGTGTGAGCCTGGAAAAAAGAAATGTTTACCATGGCTGGGCCTGGCAGGTTCTCAAGGTGAGAAGGCATGCTCTCTCTGCAGGCAAGGGCATTATTACCACCCAGGCCTTCGTGGTCTGGTGGGAGAGCGGGAGATGGCAAGAGCCCTGGGGAACAGAGGTTGGGAGCTCATTAGGGGCAGAGATGGGGTGGGAAGGGGTGAGGCCCAGAGTTGCCTCTGCCAGGAGGAAGTGGTCCCCACGATTCACACCTGAAGCTGCAGTAGACATTCCCCACCCACAGAGAATTCCGTGAGGAGGTAGACACAGACAGAGCCAAGATGAGTGACATGGAGTTCATGGCGGCGAGCGTGGCTGGACACAGGAGCCAGCTCTTACCTAGCAGTCCTGGAGCCACAAGAAGGCACTGAAGCCATGGCAAGTGGTTGGAAAAGGGGGAGGCGGGAGGATCAGGTTTGATTGGATGGGAAGGGAGAAACAGGGCCAGCTGCCATAGTTCCTAGGGAGAGGTGACAGCATCTGGGCTGAAGGAGTGACCGTCAGCAGCATCAGGAAGCACAGCTATAGAGTGAGAGTCTTGTGATGCACAAACCCGGGCTCACCATAGAGGGCCACTGAGATTCTGGGGACCTAGGGGAGGGTGGGTAGGGGAGTAACATGCCAGTTGTTTGTGTGTGTGTGTGTGTGTGTGTGTGTGTAGGAGGGAGGATCCTGTGGAGCTTCCAAAGGGCTTCCAGAACAATCCAGAAGCATACAAACCTGGGGGCGTCTGTACCCTCCAAAGATGAACCAAACTCTGGGCACAGTGCTGTCATCGGGCAGCCCCAAGGAGGAGGGGAGGGGAGACTATGATCAAAGGCAGAAGTGCACACATACATATACACACATGCGCGTGCACATGCGCGCACACACACACACACACACAGGCCTCCAAGGGTCCCTGTCTGTAGAGAGAATGAAGAGGTTAGGTGTCGAGTGGAAAGACAGGGCCTAAGGGACCAGATCAAAGGCCTTCCCCCTCCCCGACTGTCCTGTCACGGATGGGAAGTCTGTTGCTGACAGGTGAGCTCAGCAGGTAGGGTACATGTGTTTTGCATGTGTTTTACATGTGTTTTGCACATGTTCTGGAGGAGTAGAGTGTGCACAGCATTCTCTCCAAAGCACAGAACACCAGCTTGGAGTTTAAAATAGGTGGCTTGTGGTAACTCTAGGGAAAGCCCTTCTTTATATTTTCATGTTGTGTGTATGTGTGTGTGTGTGTGTGTGTGTGTGCGCATCTGTGTGTGTGTGCACATACAACCCACCAATCCTAGGTCTTGAACTCAGGGCCTGGGCACTGTCCTTGAGCTTTTTAATTCAAGGTTAATGCTCTACCACTTGAGCCACATCCCCACCTCTGGCTTTTTGCTGGTTCATTGGAGATAAGAGTCTTACAGACATTCCTGCCCAGGCTGACTTTGAGCTTTGATCCTCAGATCTCAGTCTCCTGCGTAGCTAGTGTCAGCCACTAGTGCTCAGTTCATATTACTTTTCACTGACATAACTAACTCCCCTTGGCTGTAGACACTTACCCAACCCATGAGGACGGGCTGTCATTGGCTAGCTCCTGCTCCGTGTCCCTCCTCCACCTTGAGGACTAGTTGTCATTGGCCAGTTCCTGCCCCGGCCCCTCTCCCACCCAGCAAGCTGCCTAACCTTGGGGCTTCAAGGCCCCCTGTGCTTCTGTCTGCGGCTTTCCCAACCACATTATATTAAAATGTAATTCCTTGTTCTTCCTGTTCCAATTAGTTGTCTGTCTCCCCCTCTAGTTGTGAGCTCCTTGAGGGCTGGTTTATTCATCTCCAAATAACCCAGATGGCTCCTGGGACCTCCCAGCCCACTTAGCTCTAGTTAAAATGAGCCTTGTGGCAGACACGGCTAATTGCCTATCCAATAGCCATGTTCCAAGTCTCCCTTAATAATACAACCCCAATTTTTGTGCAGGGCAGCAATAAACCCAGAAATATCTTCTCCTTCCTGGGCTATTCTGTGGTTCCCAGTGGTCACGTGGCCCGCCCCAGGCAGGCAGGGGTCACCGGGTGGAATTCCGAGGAAAGCTTTTCAAAAGAGGCCAGATTTGTTCATCTGATCATTTCTCTCTCCATTTCCTGGAGAGCACTGCGCAGCCATTGTACAGCCAACAGGACAGAAAAACTATGGCGGACTGCCTCCACTTTAGCAAGTGGAAGCAAGAAACCGGCTCCCTGGCTGGGCCTCTTGCTTGTTTAAACCCATCTTTGGAGGTGTTTCTACCACTTGCCACCAAATAACAATCATCACTGATGAAACCTCAGGTCTGAATCCCACATCGAGGTCAAAGGTCTCAATCTAGACAACCCCAGGTCACAGCCAGCCCTCATCTCCTAGTCTTGTGGTCAGCACTCACAGAAGACATCATAAGGAAGTCAAGCAAAAAGAGTTTACGGTAAAGACACAGACACAGGCCCCAAGCAGACTAAAGAGTGATGATGAGCTTTGTTCTTAGAGGTCTGTCATCCTCACCTCCCGGAAGCCCATGTGGAACCCCAGCCTGGCACCCCCATTCTTGCCTCTTCCTAATGGTTTGGATCTGAAATGTTCTCCCAAATCTCCTGAGACTACTTTTCCTTAAATTCTCTGGTGCAGGTTTTTCCGTCCCTTTAAGCAGATAGTGTGTATCTGCTTAGGTGAGATCCACCTGAGGTCCAGAATCAACCCACAGCCCGCCAGCCCCAGGCTGCAACCTCAGAAACCAGGAACTGAACTCATCCTTCCTCCACCATCCAGCTGCTTTCTCCCCATTGTCAGAGGGGCAAAACGCAGGGAAGAAGTGACACAGAACAACAAAACCTAGAGATGAAGACCTTTGCTGACCCTACTTCCTACTTACCTGACACACGTAAGCAAATGCTGGTAAGAATACCAGACACCCTCCAAGTTCCCTTCTCTATGGGTGCAGAGCTGCCGTCTGGGGCAGTCTCTGCTAAGTCCGATTTCCCCCTACAAGTCTAATCTATCTATCTATCTATCTATCTATCTATCTATCTACCCAGTCTGCCTGACTGTTATCTAGCTATCCATCTATCATTTAGCTACCCATATACCTGCCTATCATCTCTCTAGCTATCTGCTGTCTATCTACCATCAGTTTCTCTGCCAATCTGTCAATCATCTATCTGCCCATTATCTATTATCCATTAATTATCTATCTAACCTAATTATCTACGTGTTTATCATCTGTCTGTCTTGTCTACCAATCTATCCATCTATTATCTATCCACTATCTATTTTAATTTAGTTATCTATCCATCCACCATCTATATATCGTTTATGATATATCATCTTTTTATCTACCAATCCATCAATCATCTGTCTATTATCTACCACCTATCTGTCTAATCTAGTTATCATTTCATCCATTTCCATCTATCTACCATCTCTCTATGAATCTGTCAATCATTATCTATCTGCCAATCTCTGTCAGTCATCTCTCTGCCTATCTATCTATTCTCTATCAGTCTGTTTATTTTCTGTCTCTCTGCCCACTGATCTAGGCATCCAACTATCTATTGCTGGGCATACAGCCCCAAGCTGAGCATTGCCCTACCACTGAACTATACCCAGCTCTCTTTCTCCAGAGACCTGAGCACTCTGCTCTCCCAGGCTCTGCCTTTAGCCACCTTTTAACTCTCCAGTGACCTGGAAAGCTCAGCATGTGTTCTCAGTGTGCTGCAGGCAGCTAGTCAGCCAGACAGGAGGGGAGCGGGGAAGGCCAGCAGGAAACCCTCAGGGCTCAGCCATCAAGGTGGATCTTGAATCCAGTTTAATCAAAGTCGGGCCAGAGCCTAGACAGCCCAGATCCCAGAGCTCAGCATCTGCTGTGGGTCTTCTCCCTCAGACACCAGACGCCCCCATTCCTTCTTACTCACAGTGAAAAGAGAAAGCCCTCAACGAGTGTGCAGCGAAATGAATCTGCAATTAATTTTTAAATATGCTGAAAATCCCATCACAGCGCTGTTCCTGGGCGTCTGATAGGCAGAGGCGTCAGGAGATGGATGCACCCCAAAGATTCTGAAACTCACGATAGAATCCTCGCAGGAGCCTAAAGCCTACGTTCAGTTTTTCTCAAATCTACATCTTTTTTAAAAGTTGAGGAATGAGAATAAGCCAGCTTTTAGGACAATATTAGCTGTTCATCTGTTAACTTCCCCCCCTCCCCATCTCCAAAAAAAAAGCTATCTCTCTCCTCAGAAGAGAGATTAACCTATTTCCCTTTTCATTTCTTCACGTTGCCTCTCACTTAAGTCAAATCACTGGAAATTCCACCTCCCGAGGAGCAAGTGGATCTTTTCTCAGGGCTCTGGGTCTGCATGGTGAATCACCAGCCAGTCCAGACACCCCAGTGCAGGCTCCAGATGGAGCAGCCTTGGGCTCAGCCTCAGCCTTTCTCTCACTGGCCTCTAGAATGGCTTCCAGCTCCATTTCCCGCCCCCCCCCCACCAGCCCTCCCCTGTCTGATCCCAGGCCAAACTGTGCTCAGGCTCGGTGGCCCAGACAGACAAAGGCCTGCTACAGCAAGAACCCGAAAACCAGGCTGACACGGGGCCAGATGCCCAGGCCTCGTGCTTCCTTGCCATAAATGAGTAAAAGAATGTCTTCCTTCAAGGCGATTGCAGCCGGAGGCCGGACAAGGGGGGAGAAGGAAGTCAGAGAGCGGTCAAGAGAAAGGAAGCAAGGAGGGACCTGGCAGTGGCCTTCAGGCTTCCCAGGTTGCTGAGCCAGCCCCAGGAGCAGTTCCGGAAGTTTCCCCAAGCCTCTGGGCCCAGGGTGTCTCAAGGCAAGCGCAGGACCACCGTCTGGTTCTCTGAGAGGCGCAAGATGATGGGGGTGGGGGGGGACCACACTGGGCAGGTATCGTAGCACCCAAGAAGGGTCTGCAGTGGGCACAGACTTCAGACTGAATCAGGAGGTTGGGTCTGATGAGTTGGAATACAGCCTCCTCCTCCTGCCCCCTCCTTCCCCTCCTCCTGCTCTCCCTACCTTCCTCCCCCTCCTCCTCCCCCCTCCTCCTCCTCCTCCTCCTCCTCCTCCTCCTCCTCCTCCTCCTCCTTCTTCTTCTTCTCCTTCTCCTTCTCCTTCTCCTTCTCCTCCTTCTCCTCCTTCTCCTCCTCCTCCTGCTCCTCCTCGTCCTCCTCCTCCTCCTCCTCATCCTCCTCCTTCTCCTCCTCGTCCTCCTCCTTCTCCTCCTCTTGCTCCTCTTCCTTCTTCTCCTCCTTCTCCTTCTTCATCCTGGGGCTAGAACTCAGTGCCTGGGCACTGTCCCTGAGTTGGTTTCTTTTTTGTTTTTTTTTGTTTTTGTTTTTGGTGTGTGTGTGTGTGTGTGTGTGTGTGTGTGTATGTGTGTGTGTGTGTGTGTGTGTGTGTGTGTGTGTGTGTGTGTGTGTGTGTGTGTGTGTTTCTCTCTCACTTGAGCCCCAGCTCCACGTCTGGCTTTTTAGTGGTTAATTGGACATTCCTGTTTCAGCTGGCCTCAAACCACAACCCTCAGATCTCAGCCTCCTGAGTAGCTGGGATTGCAGACATGACCACCAGTGCCTGGCCAGCCGTCCTTTTTGTTGTTGTTAAGAGTGTCAGAGCCATGCTTATTTCTCCAACCCCAGAATGAAACCAGATACCAGGCCAGGTTGCTTCTTCTGGCCTAGCCAAGAAGAGCGAGCAGCATTTCAGATTGAGCCTGCGCTGGTGTTCAGGAGGCTAGGGTGTCTATGCTGGTCAGAAATATGGCAGGCAAGGGTGACGTGGCTAGATCCTAAGTCATCATCCAGAATGGGCACACTCAACACCAAACTTACTGCCCTGTCCTTGGAAGTCCTGCCATGCCGTTAGGGTCAGCAGGGCAGGCGGGATTCAGAGGGAGGACAAAACTCAACAGAAGATGGTGGTACAGATGCTACGGTTCACTGACTTCAGCTGTGGCTTTTTGAAGTTGACTTAAGGATTCCTCTAATGTTCCGAGCATCAGCAGGTCAGACAGAGCTGTGTTGGGGAGATGGGAGGAATACAGCTGAAAAACAAAACAAAAGAAGCCAACTATAAAGAGCCTCGGGTGTCAGACCAAACCAAAGAACTCAGCCCTCCTCATGCCAACACTGGTCCTCGGGCCAAAGGATGATGCAGAAGCCCAGTTCCTGAAGACACTCGATTCCAGTCTCTGGGAAGGAAAACCACTGGGCCTGCAACTGGCAGGTGTATTGTCAAGTAACAGGCTGGCCTAGGAGCAAGGGGAAGCTGTGGTGAAGGAAAAGGTGTAGGCTTTGGATGTAGGTGGATCTTGGGGTGAGATTCGGAGGAAATTATTCAGCTTTCCAGAGCCTCTCTGGTAAGAGAAGAATAATTATCCCTATTGGAATGGGTGTCATAAAGCTCAAGCAAGATTATTTATATACCCTATCCAGTGCATAATAAGTGCTTAATAAATAGTAGTGACTGAGTTGGGATTCCTAGGAGACAAGCCTCAGGTGTACATTTGTAAGAAGCTCTGGGGGTGACTCAGGGTTGGATCTTAGAGCTGGAAAAAAGCCTGTTGGGGGTTTTTCTATGTGCTGGCAGACACAAGGTGAAACATGATAAGTAGATAGGTGATAGACAGATGGACAGATACAGGATAGGAGACAGAGAGAGAGAGAGAGGAGAGAGAGAGAGAGAGAGAGAGAGAGAATGACTATAGATAAGTAAATAGAATTGGTCTTATTTAGAAGTGGAGATGTGGCTCAAGTAGCAGAATACCAGTCTTGAGTAAAACAACAACAACAACAAATAACACTGACCAAGAGCACAAGGCCCTGTGTTCAAGCTCCACTACCAGCACAAAAACAAAAACCAAAAGCTAAACTAAAAATAAAATGGTGTCTATGTACTTTTGTTAGGCACTGATGGCTTACACCTGTAATCCTCAGTATTCAAGAGGCTGAAATCCGAGGATCAAGGATAGAGGTTTGAAGCCAATCTGGACAGGAAAGTCTGTAAGTCTCTTATCTCCAGTTAACCAGCAGAAAAAAAAAAAAAAAGCGCCAGACAAAGAGATGTGGCTCAAGTGGTAGAGTGCCAGCCTTGAGTGAAAAAGCTAAGCAAGAGTGCCAGGCATGCACACACACACACACACACAATTGTTCACACCCTTGGTTAAGCAGCCTTGCCCTAGTCTGTAAACAGGCCCCAGTCCAGGAGTCATTCTCGGAGGAGGAGGTGGGAGGAGAGCCCATAACCACAGAGGCTCTCACACTGGGCAAACCCAAGCCAGACACGGGCAGACATCAGCTGCAGACTTGCTACCCGCCTCATAGGATGGTCCGGGCTTTCGTCAACATTCCTTCTGTCTGAAGCAAACTCTTCATCTGGAAGCAGACAAGTCCTGTTGGAACCAATTACACCAAGCGCATTCCTGGATCGGATCTCTCCTCTGCAGCCCAAGACATGACAGAAGGCAGAGAGTGAGCGTGTGCATGGGCACACACACACACACACACACACACACACACACACACACACACACACACACACACCTGGCCCAGCACTGCCCAGCCAGTAGAGTCCCCACACTCCACTCTAAACTATACCCTCTCCTGGGTTCCCATCCATGCCTTCATCATCCACCTCATTTATTAGCGTCTGAAAAGCAAAGCTTTGGAATCAATCTCATTTAACTACTTCTTCCCACCTGCCTGGCCACTCTGGTGAAGTTTAAACAAGCCAAAGTTTTAAGTACATTGGGGTGGGCAGCAAGAGGAAATGGGAGGTGACCAGGGAAGCAAGCGGAAGAAAATAGCTTGCTTTCAGGGGGACTGTTCGTTAGGCTACTGATGTGAAGCTCAGCGTGAATCTTGAGCTTTGTTCCAGCCTCGATCTGTCTGTAATGGACTCATCTGCCTTCCGGCAGGCAGATCAGGAAATCTGAAAACCTCAAAATGTTGGGCTCAGAAGGACTTGGAAGCCACTGGCCCCATCTCTGGTCAATACACGCGTCCTCCACAAAGCCTGGTGGCTACATGAACTCCATTTCTTTGCTTTTTTTCTTTTTCTGGAAATTAGAAATTTTGAGCTGAAAAGAAAAAAAAAAAAACAAAAAACCCTATGTTCAATCAAGTTGCATACAGACCCCAGGGATCAGAGCAGGCTTTCCCAGAGGAAGTTGGTTTTCAGGATGGTTCTCTAAGCCAAAGTTTTGTTCCTGGGTAAATTCAACAAGCAAAGATTCCCGGATGCTCCACAGAAAACCTTGGTGACAAGCAAGTTCAAGCCGGCCCTCGGCTTTCTAGGAGAAGAGACGAAGGCTTCGGAAGGGTAGAGGACCAGCGGGCAGAAATGGCTCTTTTCCATGAGGGTTTCTTCTAAATACTCTCTGCTGTCAGCACTGTACAACGCTCTGATAAGAGCCTTATCTCAGAGACAATGGCCTGTGCCATTGTGCCTGGCTCGGCACTTTGTCCCAACCTCCTGACAGCAAGGCTTGTTCTGTGAACTTTGGATGAGTAAACACCGCTCGGTTTACACAAGTGAGGCCCTGGTCTGGCTTTTCTCTCCCTCAGGTTCACCCCATGGATATCTGTCAGGACAGGAGAGCTGTTGGGTAATCACCCCTGGCTTGGAGAGTGGACACGGGCCAACCACAGGGTCAGCTCACTATTTGTGCTCACAATGGCTCAGTAACATGGTCCCCGTGTGGCAGGTGAAGTGGGGAAGAGACCTAGGTGTCACATTAGCTTTGGGCCAGGGTGGGGTGCGGGGAGGGAGTGGATTTTATTATCTGACCTACATTCAAGTCATCAAATCAAGTGAGCATGCAATCGCAATCCCAACATGAACACTCCCCCAGCCCTCCAGGACAAGAAACAGGACACGGCTACACCCCCAGAAATCCCTGTGCATTTGTAGCCATAATTTTCATTTATTCCTGATATTGGGGCATTTTTCTTCTCTAGATTTTCATAATCAGCCTGGCTAGGGATTTACCAGTTTTGTTCATCTTTGCCAAGAAACAACTTTTGGTCTTACTCAATTTTTGTACTATCTGATCTCTTCTACATTGGTTTTTACTTTTACCATTATTTTTATTTCTACTTATCTGGGTTTTACTTAGGTCTTTCCCTCCTTTTTTGTTATTATTTATTTATTTATGTCTTACTTTTTATTTGTTGGCATTACTGGGATTTGAACTCAGGGTCTCAAGCTTGCTAGACAGAGACCCTAGCACTGAGCCACGCCTCCAGCCCAACTTCTTTTTTGGGGGGGGGGTCCGGTATGGGGCCTGAACTCTGGGCCTGGGCGCTGTCCCTCAGCTCTTCAGCTCAAGGCTAGCGCTCTACCACTTGAGCCACAGCACCACTTCTGGCTTTTTTCTTTTTTGCTTATGTGGTACTGAGGAATCAAACCCAGGGCCTCATGCATGCAAGGCAAGCACTCTACCACTGAGCCACCTTCCCGGTCCCTCCAGCCCAACTTCTATCCAATTGAAGGGTCATTTTGGACATTGTTTTTTGGATCTTCCATCTTTTCTAGTAGAAGCATTTAAAGTACTTTCTTCTAAACAATGGCTTGGTGAAGCATCACAAATTTAAATGTTTTCATTATCATGCAGTCTGAAATACTTCTTAATTTTCTTGGGATTTCTTTGACCCATGAACCATGAACTAGAACTGTATCATTTGATCGCTAAAATGTGTTTGGCTCCCAGCCCCCCCACCATAGAGGTATTGTTACTGATTTCTAATTTAGTTTTGCTCAGAGAGGATAATCTACTTACTACAAATCTGAATGCATCTTTCTCTATCTTTTTGTACTATCTGAACTCTTTAAGCAGATTAATCTTTAAAAATAGTTTGCCTTTTTTTTTTTTTTTTTTTTTTTTACTGTGCTAAGGGGGAGATGTCATGCAAATTACCAAGCTCTCCTTTCCAGAAGCCACTACATTTACCTTTCCAAATATGTATCACCTAGCAATACCAATTGTACACTTACAGCTGTGCCATAAGTGAGTCTGGTGGAAGGAATTTTGCATAGAATGAAGTGGCTTTTTGCCTCTTCCTCCTCCTCCTCTTCCTCTAAAGCCTAGGTGTTATCCCTTGGCTTTTTTTCATTCCAGGCTGACAGTCTATCACTTGAACCACAGCTCTACTTTCAGGATTTTACTGGTTAATTGTAGGTAAGAGTCTTACAAACTTTCCTGCTCAGGCTGTCTTCAATCCTTGATCCTCGTATCTCAGCCTCCTGAATAACTAGGATTACAGATGTGAGCTACCAGTGCCCAGCTATGGCTTTGTTCTTAACACTTGAACCAAATAAAGTTTGAGCCCCAAAATATTTTCTCATTCTCCTAGTACAAAATCAGATATAGGCATTCTTTCCACCTGGATTCCTAAGATGAGTTCAAATGTGGGGTTCTGTCTTGGCCATTTTTCATTGCTTGTTTTTAAAAGAAAGTCTTCGTCATTTATTAAATAGCAACTGCTGAAGAAAAGGAAGTATTATCTCTCCTAGTACTATATCTCTGTCTTTATCAACCTAAAAAAGTGCATTTTGGACTGCATTCCTCTTCCACAATTAAATGTTTTCTAGAAAATTCTATTTGCCCTATTGAATCCTATAGCTTTTCTAAGCCCAGCTGTCAAGTGTTAGGAAGGAAAGATGGTTCCACAGGCATGCATGTTACACTCTATGAAGAGGGACACCACTCTTGGTGATACTTCTGACCGCATTGACACTGGGCTTGAAGGAAAAATACCATTGGTTAGGCTCCTGTAACAGCAGAAATCCTCAGGCCAGCACTTCCAGGAGTGTACAACTTATAACCCCTGAGCTTTAGGATTAGAAAGCCAAATATCAGCCTTATTATTAATAAAGGACTGCTCACTGGCGTCCATTTGTCTGATTTTTTTTTTTTTTGATGGTTGTGGGGCTTGAACTCAGGACCTAAGCACTGTCCCTAAGCTGTTTTTGCTCAAGGCTACCAACAGCACCACTTTTGATTTGATTTGGCAGGGGGGGGGGGGGGGGAGGGCGGGTTTGTTTTTATTCTGGTGGTCGATTGGAGATAAGAGTCTCATGTACCTTCCTGCCAGGGCTGGCTTCAAATCATGATCCTCAGATCTCAGCCTCCTGGGTAGCTAGGATTACAGGCGTGAGCCACTGCTACTTGGCTTGTTTGGGTCTTTTGTCTCACTTTTGGTACACTAGAAACTTGAATCTAATAGATAAGCCAACCGACTGTCTTCCCAAGGTATCCGATCTGTCCTTTGTCTCAGCAAAAATACCCTGGGGCTCTCCAGCATTCCACATAGGCATTGCAGCCCTATCAAAAGAGAGCCTTGGTTCAGAGGCATGCGAATGGAGTATATTCTTACTTCAAGGTGTGTTGTCTAGACATACCCACATTTCCACCTCGTGAATCGGCTCCTCCCATCTTCGTGTCACCATTGATCTCCTGGACCATCAGCAACTTCACGAGCACCCAGGACTAGAAGAAACTCAGGGCACTCTGGGCTGGAAAGGGCAAGGCCACACCCAGAAGGGGTGGGGCACCAGCCCAGGGTGGGTGGAGGGACGTGGGAAATGAACAGAAGACAGAAGGCTTGGGTTTCCGGTGCAGTGTCACAGAACAGAGCTCCGCTCAGATTCCAGCTCTGTGGCTGAGCGGACATCCGGCCTGGCCCAGCCGGGCTGAGTCCCGTGAACAAAGGATGGCATCCTAGTGGACTGGGAAATGGCATGGTGTGTTGGAAAGAAGACTACTCAATAATGGTAGCTTCTCTGTTCCTTCCAAGAACCATGGGGTCCATGAGAAACACAAGGACTCTGAAGACAGGACATTGCACACGATTATCACAGTCATTCTGTGTCTAGTCCCATTGATGGTCCCCAGGGAGCCCTGGTCACGCCCTAGTTACCCCGTTCCCCCCCACCACCACACACACACACATAGGGTTTTATTTTCTCATCATGGGGATCGAACTCAGTGCCTAGGGTGCTATTCCTGAGGGCTTTTTCACTTGAGGTTAATGCTTTATTGCTTTGAGCCACAGCACCACTTCTGGTTTTCTGGGGATTCATTGGAGATAAAAGTCTCACAGACTTTCCTGCTAGGGCTGGCTTTGAACCACAATCCTCAGAACTCAGCCCCACTCTCCCCAGTAGCTAGGATTACAGGTGTGAGCCACAGGCACCTGGCTATTTTCTCAACTTTATCACAGCACAGACTCAAAGCCACAGAGAGGCCAAACAAGCAAGCCAAGAACACACAGCGAATGCAAAGCCAGAGCTCCGTCCTGAATTGTGATCAGTCCTGGACTCCTGAGTTACAATCACATGAAGGCAGATGAGGACACAGAGGACGAGCGGCCAAGTAGCCTGAAGTTCGAGCACAGAGCATCTTCTCTAGGCCTAGGGCCCACCGCGCATGAGCACTTTCTGCCCTAGTGGCCACAGTGACTGGCACAGCCGGCCTCTGCCTGGGTCATTTAGCACACGCGGCTGTGACGCAGTGATTTATGGGAAGTATGAGAACAGCCAGATGAGTAATGAGCCCATGAAGCTGGAAATGCTTGGCGCCAACTCCCACAGAAGGAAACAGGGCTGGGGTTCTACCTGGAGCAGCATGGACTGTAGGGTGCCATAGAAGGCTGGGCCTCATCATTCGCACCTCTGGCAGTGAGTTGGTTCTCTCTGAAGATGCAGAACTTAAGAGGTGAGGCGCTGGCATCTCCCTCCAGACAACCATCATATTTATTACCCAAAGCTTCGTGGATCAGAATGTGGGGGTGGCAGCAGGGATAGCTCATCTCTGCTCCATGTGTGTTGGTCTGGGGCCCCCATGATGCTGGATTGGCCAGAGGGGACAGGACGAAGCACGGTGCTGGCTGTGGGAGGGATGCCTCTGTTCCCCACTAGGCCTCCAGCAGGCCGGCTTTGGCCTGGTTACAGGCAGCAGGGGTCTGAGAGTAAATATCCACTGGGCCTCACACTCAGAATTCACAGCCTGACGCTGTCTTGGTCGAAGTAAGCAGGGCTCTGTTGGGCATCAGTGGCTCATACCTGTCATCCTGGCTACTCAGAAGGCTGAGATATGAGGATCCAGGTTTGAAGAAAATTCTGTGAAACACTGTTCACAATAGCTAGGATATGGAAACACTCCAGATGCCCCACCACCGATGAATGGATCCAAAAATTGTGGTATCTATACACAATGGAATATTATGCAGTCATTAGAAAGGACAAAATAATGGCATTTGCAGGGAAATGGATGGAGCTAGAAGGAATCATGTTGAGCGAGGTAAGCCAAGAGCAAAGAGACAAATGGTACATGGTCTCCCTGATAAGTGGATGCTAAATCCAAAATGTTAGGTGATACGACAAAACTAACAGGACTCAAGAAACAAAGAACTCCCACTCATCTGGTCGAACCACTACTAAATATCCCCATGCTGCTGATCACATATATGGTATATAACATGTGAACACTGTTATATATTACAGACTGTGATAGACAATTTGCTCCAGGAAAGTTAGAATGAACTTGTGACTTTAAATGAGCATCATTATTCCACAATACTGTGAAATTCCGGAAATTATGCAATCACTTAATCACAATCAAAAAAAAAAAAAAACCCTCAGGGAAGGTAGGGAGGGAAGGGATGGTAGGGGGCAAACAATGGGGGGGTAACAATGCTCAATAGGAATTGTACGCATTACCTTGCTCATGTAACTGTAACCCTCTGTATAGTATCTTTACAATAAAAAATAAATAAAATAAAAAAAATTCTGTGAAACATGTATCTCCAATTAACCACTAAAAAGCCAGAGGTGGGGGTGTGGCTCAAGTGGTAGAGCACGGGGCTTGAGCAAAAGAAAAAAAAGCTGAGTGAGAACACAAGGCCAGAGCCAGTACAAAACATAAAGAAAGAATGATGGAGAGAAGGGAGAGAGAGAGAGAGAGAGGAGGGAAAGACGGAGGGAAGGAAGGAGGAAGGAAGGAGGAAGGAAGGAAGGAAGGAAGGAAGGAAGGAAGGAAGGAAGGAAGGAAGGAAGGAAGGAAGGAAGGAAGGAAGGAAGAAGGAAGGAGGGAGGGAGGGAGGGAAGGAGGGAGGGAAGGGAGGGAGGGAAGGAGGGAGGGAGGGAGAGAGGGAGGGAGGGAGGGAGGGAGAGAGGGAGGGAGGGAGGTGGCCCTGCGTGGGCAGTGCCTGTCACGGGCAGAGGGCACGTCGTATCATCTGCCCCATGCTAGGTAACCCTGCCATGTGAGATGTGGTTTCTCCCCACTCCCACCTTGAACGTGGGAGCTGTGGGCATGGCAGCCTTCGTGGTCAGGCTGCTGCAGTACTTGAGAGTATGGACCTATGGACCCATGTCCCCCCAGGAGCTGTGGTGGATCTGGACCCAAGGAAAGTGGAGGGCACTCGACAGGGCAGCTCCCTGGATTCCTCCCTGTCCTGTGAGTGGCCTCAAAGACTGGCGTTGGCCGTGACCTGCGTGGAGCTTTCCCCGCACTGTGTACCCACTAATCCTCCTCCCGGGTCTATGTCTGAGACAAGGTGATAGCCAAGAAAGTAAATTCTAGAAGCCTGGAGACTTGGGAGCAAGGGGGGTGGAGCAGGGGGGGAGGCTAATCCTCCAGACACTGACAGTCTGTGTTTGCAGATGCCTCACCACTAGGCAAACATTTAATATTAAAATGATTGTTTATAGACTTTAGGAAGTCGGTTTTCAGAGAGGCAGAGTGGAAACTCTAGAAAAGGAAGCTAGCTCCGGAATGTCAGGAAACCTCTCGATGTGCTGAGAACAGAAACACTCGGTCCTTCAGTGGCAATCACAGAAACACCGTGGGTCCCTGGGATGCTCGGGGAGCCAAGTGTGGGAAGGGAACAAAGAGCAGAAGGAGCAGCCATAAGCAAGACGGTGGACAATGAAGCTCCTGCCCCCAGCCTGTAAACGGCCTGATGGAGAGGCCAGACCCCAGAATGCACTGCGGTTTGCAACTATCCCAGGACGGTGGAGAAGCCTTTGTTAAAGAATGTCCCAAACAAGATAGAGAATGAGGAAGGGAAAAGCCAGTGCCGGGGGCAGAGTGTGCTGGTTGTTTGTGGGCAGCAGAGAGAAAGTCAAAGCCTGCTCCCCCATCTTAGTCCAGCCGTGGCTGACTGCAAATGTACAAAGTGAAGACAAGGATAGCTTTGTGCTCTTCCCTCCCTATGGCACACGGGCCAAAGGAGACCACTTGGGCTATTACAACAAAGATGTGGGGGGGGGGAGGGGAGAGGGTGGAGGACAGAGTCCAGAGATGCTGTGACCTCTACCCCCCATGTTCAGGGCAGGCTTCCCACACACACACAACAAAGAAAGACTTGGCACAATATGTCAGCAGTATTAAGACTGAGAAAACTCAATCTACATAGAAGACTGCAGAATGGATGGATGGATGGATGGATGGATGGATGGATGGATGGATGGATGGATGGATGAATGAAGCTGAGTACCACTGTGGACTCTGGGAATATACAGATAAGACTCAGTATTTTCCTGTAGAGGGAAGGTAAAAGGTAGATGCAGCATTCAATGTGCCTGCTGTGTTTGGGGACTCACAAGCAATCCAGAGTGCCTGCCTGGTGCAAAAGATCCTCTGGGAGGCAGGCCTGGGAGCTACAGAGCTCCTCCCAGTCTTCCAGGCTGGCGTTCAAGGGAGGGGTCCAGCCTGTGCTTGCTGCAGCTAGAAGGACTTTGCCGGCACCACGGCTCTCTTCTGCCACCTCCTGCTCGCTGACATCGCTGACACTGCCTGAAACACTCCAGTGGCCGAACTAAGAAAGGGCGCCCAAACCTCTGGGCATCTGCTATCTGTATCTGAGTCGTTTGTGTTTAAAATTCTCCGACAAATGGGAATCAAAGCCCATCTATCTGAACAGAAGTGGAAATACTACAGTCCTGCTTTCCCTCTCTCCCTCCCTTCCTTGTAGTTAGGGCATAGTTAGGTGCCCGGGCTGAGCCAATCAGATGTGCTCAGCCTGGACTTTAATGGATGCCACAAAGGCTGTGAGGGCCTCTGGTGGGTCTGGTGACAGCAGGGTCGCAGTGGAGTGTCTGGAGCTCAGCAGCTGCATCAGCAGTTCCTGTCAGTACTGAGAATCAGGGCCAGGAACCAAGGATGGGTAAATGTTATGTCATCACACATCATGGTCCATCCTCAAATCGCTGCTACCCAACCTTGTAACTCAGGGATCTTCAGGGTTAAAGGCTTAGGTCTTAACAGAAAAGTGCTTTGATTATCAGGAGACAAAACAATCATTTCAAACGTGTAGCCATTTCAGAGAGCAGTTGGTAGGCTTCAAACTCAAAGAAATGACAAATGTTTAAAAAGGGCAGAAACACTAATTCTGCAGAGCTCAGGGTTGTGTATGGTATAGCTGCATTAAGTTATCCCACTGTACCCCGTAAGTATGTTGAATGGTTATAGGTCAACTGAAATAATTTTGTCAAGTGGGTTTGTGTGTGTGTGTGTGTGTGTGTGTGTGTGTGTGTGTGTGTGCGTGTGCTGGTGTGCCCATCCTGAGGCTTGAACTCAGGGCTGGAGTGCTGTTCCTGAGCTTCTTTTGTCCAAAGCTGGCACTCTATCACTTGAGTCACAGCTCTACTTTCAACTTTTTGGTGGCCAATTGGAGATAAGAGTGTCACAGACTTTCCTACCCAGGCTAGCATGGAACCATGATCCTCAGATCTCAGCCTCCCAAGTCTCCAGTACTACAGGTATGAGCCACCAGCTCCCAGCTCATTATTTTTGCTTATTTTAATAGCCAATACATCTCAAATCAGACAAACACTCTTGTAGCTATAATTGCATTCATAGTCTATGAATAGATGCTGAGGAAAAGTAGCAGAGTTTCATCCCAACTGTGGCTATGACCTGGGGCGCAGGCCCCCCACTGGTAAGGTGCTGTAGAAGCCAGATAATGAATGAGCCACGGGCCAACTATGGAATCCTGAGTGAGTGCGTCTGCTCCTAGCATGGATTTGCTTACTTCCTTGGTGAGTTGTTTGAATGCTTTGCCTTTAATCTTGCCTCTCGATGGCTCATCTTCCTGTCACCATTCCCAAGGCAACAGAGCCTCTCTCACATCATGGCTGTTTGATTGTCCTCCCTGTCAGAGCACAAGATCTACATGGTCTTCATCACAGCAGTCGTGGAGGGCTCAAGATGAGCATGCGTGTGTGAGCGCGCATACATCTCCACCAAGCGCACTGGCAGAAAAAAGGAGTCCAGAGAACAATGAGACTGTTAGTGGTCCAGTGCCAAAAATACAAACCAAACAACTCCTCATGCCAAGAATAGAACCTTATAAACTGGCGTGCTAAAAAGTACTTTTGTAATAAAATCCAGGTCCAGGGACTGGTGTCAAGTTAGCAATTAAAGACACATCAATCGGTAGTTTCCCTAGGAACCAGAACCAAATTTTGTTTACATGGTATCTTTCACAAATTGCTGGAAGTTCTTATCGATAAATATATCCTAGAAGGGGCCATAGATATGATCTAATACACACACACACACACACACACACACACACACACACACACACACACACACACGTGCATGCATACACCATGTCCAGAAACAGGAAGACATTTTCTCAAAAAGGGCAAGTCCAAACTTGCAGCTGAGCCAATAGCTTAAACAACCATCTCCACTGACTTAAAGCTTGTATCTCTCTACAACACCCTAACCTGCCCAACCCCCAAGATCCAGGCAAGCCTTATACCTTGGAAGTTCTGCAGTACTCCTTTCCCCTCCATGAGCCTTAGATCATCCTGTGGCTTGATCATCGCAGGCAAGGTACAATGGCAAGACCATACTCTTGAATCTAAAGGCAGAAGAGAAAGGATCAATGAGGATTCAGCATTCTCACTGGAACATGGGATACCAGAAAAGGCTCTTCTGTTCACCCAGCTTCTAACGTCATCATCTAGACTTACAGAAGGGGCTCAAGGAGAAACACAAACCCCCCACAGAATCACATTTTCCTTGGGCCTCTAGGAACCTCAAGGCTGGCTTTGAAGACCAGGAACAGCAGCCATCGGAATGATGTGCCCACAAGCCAAGGAATGCCAGTAGAAGACAAGACACAGATTATTCCCTTGCAAATACCTAGGTTTTGACTAGGGAAATTGACCTCTTTCCACTGACCTCCAGGACTAGGAGAAAAGATATTTCTAGTGTTTCAGGTCACCAAGCCTAAGGTGACTTGCTAGCAGGAGCCACAAGAAATGAATGCACTTGCCAACTGTGACCACACCTTTCCTGTTTTCTCCTTCCCATATATGGAGAGAGGGAGAGTATCTTATTGATAACATGGCAAGCGCTCAGGAAATGTTGAAGGAACTTTACTGAGTTCAGAATAAAAGGGGCAATTTCTTTTAAATGTGAATTTCTGGAAGTAGGAGCTGGAGTAGGATTTTGGCTGTTCCTTGAAGAATTCCCTAATTACAGTAGGCCCATAAGGAGCACGAGGTCAGTCAAGTGGGGAAGGAGGGGAGAGCAAGATGGACGGAGCATGAGCAGCTGGGCCAGGCCCCTGGGGTCAGCTGGGATGCTGGCAGTTGGGCTTAGTGAAGGAAGTACCACAGGACTAGCCCTGGTTGAAGAGCCACCAGTCCACGTACCAGCTTCCAGTGAGGCTCTTCCGATGCAACAAATCCTGCCCCTTGGGAAATCCTTTCCAGATTCTTCTTCTAAGAAATCTCATTTTGGTGAATCTATTTGGCTCCTTTGTTGGAAAGCTATTCAGAACCAGTAGGGTAGAAAGAACAGTTGTGCTCTTCTGTGAAATTACTAACCATTTTAGCCGTGGCATTTCAGCTAACTTTGTGCAGCAGTTCTAGCTCACCAAGTCTACTCATCAGCGTCACGTGGACGTGGTGATCCACAGGATCACGGGCTTGAACCCTGCAGTCTCACTCAGTCTCTCCAACACAGTTCACTTGATGTTAATCTCCGCTATTCTACCTGGCTCCATGAATGACCTCACCATGCATTTGTGACACAGTGGCCACCAGCGTTCGGGTGTGACTGACCAGACCCTGAGATATGTACAGGCCCCAGGATCCTCTGAATTCTTAAAGACAAGGTAAGCTCCTTCTAGGCAGCTGCTTATATCTCAAGTACTCAAGTCCCTGCTCACATTCAAACAAAGGTTTGTTTAGCTCCAACAGCTAGGGTTCCCCTCCCAAATTCCTATTTTTCCAAGAACGCCTTTTACTTTTTCCAAGAGCATCTGCAGAAATAGCTGAAACTTGGGGAGGAAATGATAGATTTCTGAAGTGGAAATAAAATACAGATCGCTGGAAGGGAATGAAAAGTCAAGTAAAATAAACTATCTAGCCCCGGATCTCCATAGGAATTTACTCTATGCTTGAGGGGACATTACAAACCAGTGGAGAAAACAAAGATGAACGAATTGAAAACAAAAGAAAAAAAATCAAATTTGCCAAACTGGATAGACATAATAATTCCACTGAATTTAATGAAATAATTAGACAATAATTAAACTGAATCCTTACTTCAGACCATAGCGTGAAACAAAGTCCAAAATGGAGTAGTTATTTAAATGTGAACAGTAAAGTACAGCACAAGGTAAAATAGGCACAGGCATTAATTGGAGAAGAATGTTTAAGATAGAATATCAATGCCAGGAACCAGAAGAGACTCATGAACTTGACTAAAATTCTCTAAGTCTAATATACTTTGTTTCAGAAATAGGGGAGCCTTTATCAGCCCAAGTTCTTGATTGTAAGCCGTGGAAACTGATTTTGGCTGTGGTAAGGGAGCAGGGGCTTTGATTTACCATGAACTGGTTCTTCTTCTGAGTTGGCCAGACCAATCGAAACCAGCTTCCAGGTCCTAGCGCAAAGCTGGTGGGATTACAAGAAATGTCCCGTCTAGTGCACAAGAAATGTCCCGTCTAGCGCACAAAGCTGCTCTTGGGATGGTACCGCCTCTGCACCAGGAACTTGATTCTGAAGTAAACTCCCCTGGCCCTGCCACCCAAATGTGAGTAGGAAGGCCTCTGCTTCTACAACTTCCGTGGTAGTATTCAGTGATGCAATGCTGACTGGGTTTTGTCAAACAGACCTAGCAGGACCCTTACTGAAACTGGGCTCTACAGGGAAGTACAACAGGTGCATCTCAGACACCTAGGAAATAACTGTCTCCAGAACCTGCTTAAAGTCTGTCCAAGCAAGGCATTTCTCAAACAGACAACCCAGAGGGAGGAACACAGCTCATGGAAAAGACCAGAAGGAGAGTGAGAGAATATCACAGACAGATATCTACTTTAGAAATTTTTTTCTAGCACCTAGCCCAAGAATATGGTGAAAAAGAATGGAATTCCCCCCAGAGACACACTTACCCAAACAGCACATTATCTATTGTTTGTTGTGTTTTAAATGTGAAGCATTTAGGAAGTCTTTAGGAAGAAGCAATATGCTCGGCATGGGCCCTGGGGGACCACACCCCAACTTAAGAAGCAAAGCAAGCATGTCAGAAATCAGGTACAGCTGTGCCTTTCCTAACAGAGACTGTGGCTCACCGGTGTGAACTGTTCTAGAAAATTCTGTCAAGCAAATCAGCTCCAGAAAAGGAAAGAGGGCAGCTTGAAGCTTAACAAAAGTGTTTTCTGGATCTGGAAGCTGCTGCTCAGTGATCTTCCTATTCTTTTACTATACTGTTGACCATCTCCCTGTTTTTTCTCTCATCTTAAGGAAAAAATGTAAACTACATTAAGGCTCCCCCCTTCCCCGGCTTTTTTTTCCCCCTAGTGGGGCATAGCAAAAAAGCAGTAACTATACACACTGACATTTGCTTGGGGACTGAGACTCTAAATTGATGGCACTAACACTAGCTCTCTATCTGGGTAGACATCAAATTACAATTAAATCTTCCTCAAATTCTCTGTTGTCCTGGTAACTGCTCTTACACAGAGAGAACACAGAGAGTGAGATTACCCAGAAGGGTCTGGAAGGAAGAAGTGTGCGCTTATTAAGGAATTCTTTCTGAGGTTCAGAAAACCACACAAGCTCTATCAGGCGGCAGTGTGGTTTGGAAAAACAAAACAAAAATTCCTCCTTCAGGTTATCCTATTTTTGTGAGGTATTTTGTGTTCTGCTAGGTACATTAAAATAACAAGATTGTCGGGCTGGGAAATGTGGTTCAGTCAGTGGCAGAGTGCTTGCCTAGCATGCATGAAGCCCTGGTTCAATTCCTCCATACCATATAAACAGAAAAAAAAAAAATGGAAGGAGTGCTGCGGTTCAAATGGTAGAGTGCTAGCCTTCAGCAAATGAAGGCCAGGGACAGTGCCCAGGCCCTGAGTTCAAGCCCTAGGACTGGCAAAAAAAAAAAAAAAAAAAAAAAAAATATATATATATATATATATATATATATATATATATAACAAGATTGTCTATGCTGCACCAAAAACTACCGACAACAAATAGTATTTTAGAATGATTGCAAATCCTCTTAAAACACTGTGACAGATGTTTGCATGGATGGGGAGTAAATGCGGAAGTTTTTAAGAAGTGTCCATTGGCATGCATACATAAAGATGTTTTTTTTTTCTAAGCCTTTTATTTCCATTTCCTGGAGTTCAATTAGATAAATATTATTTTATACGATCAGATGCACCTAGGCATTATGTCTTTGTGCTTTCCTTTCTAAGAGTATCCTCCTTTGGTCTCACTGTATGAATGCCTAGAGTCCTTATAACATAAAGATGGGTTTAAAGGAGTTATACTGCTTAGGGATTAAGGCTAATTAGAATAATTTGCATAAAATAACAAACAAGTAAAAAAAATATACTGCTCAGTAGAGCAGCTTACATTTATTTGATGGTGGCCAATATACTTGAATCCTTAGTTCTTGTCCTGACAATCCTGAGGAAATTCAACTCTCTCCATTGGTAAAAAAAAGACTCAGACTCAGGTGCTGGTGGGTCATGCCTGTAATCTTACATACTCAGAAGGCTGAGATCTGAGGATGGAAGTTCAAAGCCAGCCTGGGCAGGAAAGTTTACGAGACTCTGATCTCCAATTAACCACCAAAAAAGCCTGGTCATGGAGCTGTGGCTCAAGTGGTACAGCGCTAACCGTAAGCAAAACAAAACAGCTCAGGGATAGTGCCCAAGCCCTGAGATCAAGACCTATGACCCCCCCCCCCCCCCACACACACAAAAGGACTTCTGATTGTGCAGAAATGATCATTCACAACTCCCATGAGATGATGTTTGCAGCACTAACAAAGAAGGAAAGAAAATTTTAAGTAGCCCTCATTTTAATTTTGGTGCTAACAGATTTTTCCCAAGAAGAATCTGAATACGAATCAGCTTCATTTTTGAATCCTGAAACAGCCCATAAGGTTCCACTTCAGTCAGAAGCAATTTTAAGAAGCCTGGAATAGTAAGAAAGAGAGAGGGAGAAAAAAAATCACAAAATTTGTTTGGACACCATAGAGAGGAGTTACCAATTATATGAACTCCTTTTCCTTCCCTTCCCCAAATCCCCTGCTTTTATACTCTTATGTAAAACTGTTCCCATTTTCAGAGGTGGGATGGGGTAGAAGAAATGGTGTAATTAGACAGAAAAGTCTACACACCAAGATTCCTACTCATTCCAGTTAGAATGGCCACTATCAAGAAAATAACAAATGCTGGCAAGGATGTGGCCAAAAGGCAACTCTAATACTCTGTTGGGAATGTAAGCTTGTTCAACCACTCTGGAAAGCAGAGTAGAGAATCCTCAAAGAAACTAAACATAGAACTACCCTATGACCCAGCAATCCCACTCCTGGACTTTTATCCAACAGACCACAAACAAGGTTACAGAAAAATCATCAGCACAACCATAAGCATTGCAGCACTATACACCATAGTTGATACGCAATTAGCTGATGCTCCTCAATGGACGAATGGATCAAGAAAATGTGGTATATGTACACAATGGATCTTTACTCATTCATTAGAAAGAATGATACTGTACTACCCATGAGAAGGAAAAAGCTTGGAAAAATTAAAAAGCCAGACACAGAGAAACAAAGGTTGCTGGTTTTCCTCATTTGTGGTAGATAGAATTAACCTGTAAATCTATGTGTTGGGAGGTATTCAGGTGGTTACAAATGAATTAAGTGAAGTGTAATAGACTATTTAGAGTTTAAATAGTGCAATCTTTTAGAAAGACTAAGTCAAAGCCCAACAAAATCAACACTGGGACTGGGTACATCCAAGGGCGGGGGTGGAGCCAAGGGGAGAAGGGTAGGCAAATGAAGGGGGAAAGGGAAGAGATGTTGTCAAGAATTCACAGTATATACCACAAAATTAAGGAGTAGAATGGGGGGGCGTTGAATGTTGAAGGGAGTGGCACTGATCAAGATGCACTGTACTCATAAACTGTTTTTTTTAAATGGCACCTCCTCTATACAACTACTTAACACTAATATATGTATATATATATATATATATATATATATATATATATATATATATAAGATATGGCTTGTCATTGTTGAGTTACAACAATGTACAATGTGTCACTGCAATAAGGATAGGCAGACTTCCTCCCCAAGTGTAAAATTTCAATCCCTGGTTAGTGGAGGCCAAGTAGATGAAGCAACTATTTATAAGACTTTCTCTTCTCAAGGTATTTGTGAAGGGTCCTTAAGCACCACAAGGACACTGTGGAGGAATGTAAGGATCCTAGAAATGATCCAAAAGGTTGGTGGCTCTGAGCACAATCCCCATAGAACCACGGCAACTCAGATTCCTTGCAGGTACAGCTTTAAAGTGGCCTCCACCTTCTCCCAGCCTCTAAGAAAGCTACTTAATGATGCATAAAACTAATTATTATAAAATAAGACCGAGTCTGTATGGCAGCTGATCACAATGTGGAAAATCACACTTTTTCATGGCCTATTTTCTTTTAAAATGTGTGCCCTTTCCCCATCCCTAATGCATTCTGTATATGTAAAATAAATACTCTTCGCAGCAGGGCCCTGGCTCAGAAGCCTTAAAACCTAATAAAAGAGTCCTGTAGTTTAATGGTCCTTAAATGCTCAACATCTTTTCCACTTAATGTAAAATCCATCTGATCTAATAGCTGTGACTGAATTATAGATATATAATTTTTTTTCTATTAAATGTTAATCTTCTGACTTGGCAGGGCAATAGAGGCTCTAAATTATTAAGAAGGCAATAACCTCTCTAAACTCTTTCTGGAATTCACAATATTCTCAGGATTACTATCATACACACATACATACACACACATTGCAAACCTGCACAAAATATAAAATAAAAATCTGGCCTAATAAGTACAATTCGATGGCAAATAGCAATGACAAAGAGTCTTGGTTTTTTATTGATGTCTCCTGTTATTTCAGTGAATTATATATATATATATATATATATATATATATATATATATATATATACACACACACACACATTAACACTTATATACATAGGTGGCAGATATGTGTGTGTGTGTGTTTCTCTGGGGAAGCAGTCTGCACAAGTCCTTCATTTACATATGACATTCCTGTTTCCTTCCCCTCTTGGTTGAATTCATTCATCATCCGTGTTTGTTCATACAGGCATAAATGATAAAAATGTCCTCTGATGCAGAAGGGATCTCACATGCCCAGTTGTGCTAACCGCAAGCACTCCACTACCCGGGGGCTCTCTCATCTTGCTGGAATGCCATCTCTGCTGCAGCTTTCTCTTCCCCTGCCTCCAATCCTACACATTCATGATGTACTTGAGCCAAAGGTCAACATGTGTAGTAACAATCGGAAAGCACTGCTAGAAGCAGGATGAGATTTCCCGTAGGACTGGTCTCAACAGCTCTGCTACAAATGGTCAAGGCCAAAACAGGAGAAGGAACTGAATTTCCAGGCACCATGTTTCATACTACACTGGGGCCATCACCGATTCTTCAAAGGGCAGACGGAATGCCTTTTTATTTATTCTCCTATCTAGTATCTTGTACACAATCTATGTTAGGTACAAACGCTGCCTATACATATCAGTGGCTTTTCGAGAATTACTCCCCTGAAAATCACTCCCATGTGGGGGACAGCACTAAAATGTAACATTTACTTTTCTCTCTACCAGAATGTGTGGATGTGGTACATGTTGACAGCACAGACAATTCTTTCCAGTCCGTATTTGCTGAAGATGTGCCGCCATTACTTTGGTGTGTAGAATGTGTAAAAGGAAGAAAGACCACTGCGGGCTGCAGAATCCAGCGACGAGGGAAGGCAGGCAAGAAGTCCTGTTCTTCCATCATGCTGACAGCTTAAGAAGCTCAAAACAGCTGGGATCTAAACCCTAACCCTGACAGATCTAATCACTGTGAGCCTCTAAACCCAGAAGCTCCTCCCTTTCCTGCTTTGAAGAAAGTGAGCATAAGCACAGGAGCCCCTTAGGCAGCCAGAAGCATGGATGAGCCGGGGCAAAGACAAGCACCGTCACCTCAGAGAACTGCCCATGTGCTAAAGCAGCAAGACACTAAAGCAGAATGGGCCAATGCACTTAGAATGGCAAGAAACACTTAACCATCTAAAACTTGATTAGGGTCAAGAGAAAAGGTGTAAATGAAAAGTCATAAGAATGCTAACCAGGGGGCTGGGAAGGTGGCTCAGTGGTAGAGCGCTTGCCTTGCATGCTCAAGGCCCTGGGTTCGATTCCTCAGCACCACATAAGCAAAAAGAAAAAAGCCGGAAGTGGCGCTGTGGCTCGTGGTAGAGCACTAGCCTTGAGCTGAAGAGCTGAGGGACAGTGCCCAGGCCCAGAGTTCAGGCCCCACGACCGGACCCAAAAAAAAAAAAGAATGCTAATCAGCTTTTTGCCACTAGGACAGAATACTTGAAACAACCAATTTAGGAGGAAAGGTGCGTTTGTTTGGCTCTTAGTTTCAGAGCTTTCCGTCTGCCTTTGGGCCTGTGAAAGGCAGCCTATGGAAGCAAGGAAATTGTTCATCTCATGGCAGCCAGGAAGCAAGGAGGAAGGGGCCATGGTGTAAATGTTCCCTGAAAGGGCACAAAGGCACAACCCAGCTGACCTAATCAGGCTCCACCTCCTAAAGACTCACTGCTTCCCAATAGGGCCACTGGCTGGTGACCCCTGGGCTTCTGGGAGACATTTAAGACCTAGGCAGTAAAAAAGATTACACTAAATTCATCTGGAATTTTAAAATAGAGGGACAGATAGTGACTACAGACATTATATAATATTAATACTTAAAGCGCTCAATATATGCATAGTTGATTTTAATAGGTATTTCCTCAGAACATTGACATGAACTAAGGGAATGAGCTTTCCTGAAGAGGCAGGCATCATCAGAAGATCAAGTATAGCTTGCTGCCAACATCTTATGCAACAACTGTTCTTCCTCAGATCTCAAGCCAGAGGCCACTATCATCGATTATCTACATTCTGTGTATTTACCAACTGAAAAGCTTTCATGGTCGGTGTCGTGAATGTAGCCTCTGTCTTACACATGAAGACAGCTTCATGGCCAAATCATCTACAAGGATGCTCAAAACAAGTCAGCAGAAAACATTTTATTGATGGTTGAAGACAAAATATGCATATGAATCCCTTCCCATCTTTAAGGAAAACATACCAGAGAACCTAAGATCAGCTGGGGAACTCCACTATGGGGTTTCAATGGGTGACCCAGAGACCAGGAAGCAGAACTTGTAATGACAGACAACAGTAAGTACAATAAAGAAACAGACCTCACTTACAGAAGCTGTACCCAATAGATCCAGAGGACGCAAAAATCAATCCAACTTGACATCACTGTTGTTTCTACATTGAAGAAATATTGCAGCTTATTCTTTGGTCTGAGCAGCTATTTGATGGCCCTTTCCCCTCTTGTACAAAGATGGGATTCTTAAAACTTAGTTCAGGACACTCAAAGATGTTTAAGAACTTGACAATTCAGCTGAAATGTCCTACTTGCTCGGTGACTTGCTTACTGTCAAATTAGTAATTTTCAGTCTGAATGGGAAAATTTTAAAACAACAAAGTAGTAAGACTTGTAAACTTTCCTTCGTGAGATATAGTTAGTAAACATAGTTGTTTATTTACTATAACTGTGTCTGAGTTGACTATTTTGCCATCTAGTTCTTGCAGTTCACCAGATTATTGCATTTTTGGCTCTAAAATGCTTAAAGGTCTGTTTCCTAAATTAATCCTCTGATGCAAATTTTGTGGGAAACTTGCATTTCATATGAAATGTGATGTGGTGTGGAGCACACATGCATGAGTACCTGATAACCAGAGTAGAAAATGTCAAAGTCACAGCAAAAAAATAAGTGTAGTTTTTGACATCTTCAAAAACGTAGCATACAGTTTATTACCACAGTAGAAAATTAAGACACTATTATAGAGATGGTGAGACAATCTTTCATAAATTTCTAAAGTAGTCTGCCCCTGCCTGTTCTTTTTTTTTTGTCAGTTGTGGGGCCTAAACTCTGGGCCTGGGTGCTGTCTCTCAGCTCTTCAGCTCAATGCGTGCTCTACCACTTGAGCCACAGCACCACTTCCAGCCTTTTCTGCTTATGTGCTGCTGAGGAATCAAACCCAGGGCCTCATGCATGCAAGGCAAGCACTCTACCACTGAGCCACCTTCCCAGCCCCTCCCTCCCTGTTCTTAATGGAAATGAAACTTAGCACTGTAAATTACATTTATATGAAAATAAATTTATTTTAAAAGACCTAAAGAAGTGAGGGAAGGGGTGATATTGGCCAAAAAGAAGTATATCTGTACATCACTTTTATAAAAACAATTTTTTTAGGGGGGGGGGCGGGTCGTGGGGCCTAAACTCTGGGCCTAGGCACTGTCCTGTTCCTCAGCTCTTCAGCTCAAGGCTAGTGCTCTACCACTTGAGCCACAACGCCACTTCCGGTTTTTTTCTTTTTGCTTATGTGGTGCTGAGGAATCGAACCCAGGGCCTCAGGCATGCAAGGCAAGCGCTCTACAACTGAGCCACCTTCCCAGCCCCCAATACTTTTTTTTTAAAAGACATAAAAGTTATTAGCATAAGAAGAAATAAAATCTATGCTTCCAATAGAAGTGAAAGATGCAATTATACTGCCTCAATAAAGACAGGACTTTGGCCAGCCAAGTCACAACCTGGTCTTCAAACCATGCTAGGGCAGAGAACTGACTGAGGACCTGAAGTCTTTTAATTCTTTTAAAGCAGCCAGCAACCAATTAATCACCCTGCAGGTTATTTCCACCTAATTTCTCTTTGTATAGATCCACTCAGATGGCTCATGTTTTATTAGGAATTCAAATATTTAAAAACATGTAGTTAACACAGGGCAAAGTGTAAGGTTGTTTGCTTAACTGTACAATGAACACACATAGAATTTACACAGAAGAACTCAGTAACATACGCCTCTAATTAAAAACAAAAACCTACAGACAGAACACAACATGTTTTATTGTAATTGTACTAGCAGAGCAAGGCCCTGAGAGGCACAGAGGGCACAAGGCACACTGGGCAGCTGGGCAGGAATGCCAGGGGTGGTCAGCACTGGCACTAGCACACGAGTCCCTGCCGCATCTGTATGATCTGTAGGAGAGCTGCCTGGACGTCCTCGTCCATGTGGCCCTGGGGAGAAGACAGCAGAGAAACAGCTCATGTCACCTTCACTGAAACAAGAATTCCACAGACAATGGCTTTACCCTGGGGCCCAGCTGTTTTGTGTGTCATGCCGGCCAAGCCCCTTGCAGGCTAAGCCCTCTGATCGATCACGGTGACAGGCATTCCCTCCCAAACACAGGGAAGTCAGTGCACACGAAGGCACCACTTGCTCCTGACATCCATAACCAGAAACGTGGGCAAAGCCTGTGTGCGTGTGCACTCCCGTTCTCTCGCTGGCTCTTTCTCCTCTTTTACTCTCCCACTCTTCTCTCTCTCTGCTTCCCTCTCTCCATCTTTCTCCCTCCCTCTTTTCTCTCTCCCTACCTCCTCCTCCTTCTCTCTCACACAACATTTCCGTTGGCATGAAATTTTGCTTTCAAAACCTGTTATTATAGCAGGATGTTTAAATTTCAAGCATTAGCCATAGTAGAGCAAACTGAATTGAGAGTGAACTCTAAAGAGACAAAGGAAGGACTGCTCAGATGCCAACAGCTTGGGTTATGTTTCGTTAGGGCTCAGAAGAAGGCTTTGAATTTCTGAAGAGCTCGCTATACCAGGCAGGAAGGTCTGTGAGGCTGTCCTGTCTTTCCATGAGTAAAAGTCACCCTCCCTTGGCCTTGGCCAATACAAGGTTGCCTGTCCTTTCCATTTCCTGAGCTTCCTCCCCTCCTGTCCTTCTGCCAATAAACCTTTAAGTCCCAGCTTCTCTTCTCTATACTCACAGGCCGCAGTCCCCACCTGTCACCGGGCTCCTACTAGCACATAGCCACTCCTACATCACCTACAGAAAGGGCAGGACTTTCAGTATAAAAACTGGGTGTCAGAAACAATCATTTTATTAGTTTATCTAAGTCTCTTACTTTGAAGCTTCCTCTTAATGTTCTTCTTTGTTCCCTTCTCTCTCTCTCTCTCTTTTAGGGGTGGGGGGATAGGGAAGTACTGGGGTTTGAACTCAGGGACTTGGACTTAACAGGCAGGTGTTCTACTGCTGTCATGTCTCCAGCCCTTTTTAGCAGTGACTGAAATAGGGTTTTACTTTTTGCCTAGTGTATGCCTCACTACAACCCTATTTTCTGATTCCTGCTGTAGGTGGGGTGAAAGGCTGTGCCACCACACCCCACTTCTTTCTTTGAGATGGAATCTCCTAGACTTTTTTTTTGTCCAGGCTGGCCTGGAACCATGATCCTCCCTATTTCAGATTCCCACACAGCTGGGATGACAGGCATGGACCATAGCACCCAAGCTACTGGCTATGAAGGAGCCTCTCAGACTTTCTGCCCAATAAGTCTCACGTTGTGATCTCAGCCTCCTGAATAACTAGGATTACAAGGACAAGCTACCTTGCTTGCTTCTCTTTTTTCTTTCTGAACAGAATGATCTAATAGATTTCAAATCCAAATAATTCCTAGTATCTCTCACTTGTCATTCTAACATGTATCTCTTTTAGCACATCTTCCTGAAGAGCTCTTTCTCAGAGCGTTAGGGATGGCTGTTCAGATGGTTTCTACAGAGCATTAACACTGAATTCTTTTGGTGTAAACATTTTCTTAGCATGACTTCTTAAAAATGGTTTTCTCAGCATATCCCTCAAGAAGAGAACTGACAACCTTATGTTTCATTGAGTTTAAGGCTCGACAAATAATATTATCAGTACCTCTTTAATTATTCTAATTCAGTGCACTCCCTGCTCCTCATTTGCATCCCTTGCTGGTATTCTCTGCATTGCAAAGAAAACCTCCCAGGCAATCAGGAAGCACATGACAGCTCTTGCACCTCCTGTCTCCCCCCTTCGCTGATGGCCACATGTGACTGTCAGGGTGCTGCCTCCAGCTACTACACTGTTAGCAGGCACCACCATTGTGTGTTGCCAAACTGTCTAAAGAATGAGTGACAAGCAGATGGAGACAACACTAAATTTAAGATGTTGTGTTTCCATATAGCTTTGTAAATTTTTCTGGTAGATATGCAAGCCACGATTAAAAGAAACACAATTATTTTTAAATAAGCATATGGGGTACAACAACTTTAGACGTCAATTATATTCATATAAATTTATTTAAAAATAAAACAGCATTGTTTTCTCTAAAACAGCCTTTCCAAAAGAGTAAGAGTTTCTTTACCTGGGCAGCACTCAGAAGGTGTGTCCGATAGATCGCGATTACTTCTTGGTGCTGTCTGTCAGCATCCTAGGAATGTGGACAGACGGACAGATCAGTATGTCAGCATTCACCTTTTCTGATCCCAAGATGCTGAGCCTGAGGCTACAGAACGCAGCATTGTTGTTAAAGCATCCTGCCCTTCTTAGAGTGAACCACGCAGAATTCCCTAATGTGAAATGGAATAAACTTTTCTAACAAATGCGTGGGGACATATGTGGTAGAGCCATACCATGTACCTCAAGCTACATGAAATTACTGCCTTTACTTCTGCAGCACAGACTTGCACAAACTCCCACCAATGTACACTCTAGATTACTCCACGTTTCTCCCTGCTTCCTACGGCTGCCAGTGCTCCTGAACATGCTTCCACAGCCAAGGCAGCCCTTTCCTCACAATACTTTCGGCTCAAAAAACCCTGGCTGACACTTCTTTATGTGAAAAGAAAATTGGAGATCATCAGCTTGGTTCTCAATGTCTACAATACTGGCTCCAGATCCAAGAAGGCCTGCTAGCACGCCTGGCTACATCTCTTGCACTCTTCACGCTCCCTATCTACCATCCCATGGCCCTGTTCTCTCCACTGTTTGCCTGGAAGATCCTCTGGTTTCCTTTCACCTTCCAAAACCATCTGTCTTACAAGTCCAGGCCTTTAAAACTAGCTCCCACCCCTCCAGTAGTCTTTCCTTCCTGGAAAACTGCTAGGGTTGTATATTTTTCCCTTCAATTAAGTATATCAGTGCTGGGAAGTGGGGTCTGGAAGAAGTGATCCATTAGGTCAACTCTTGATGCCAGACTAATGGCATTATCACAGTGGGGGAGGGAAGTCCTCCTCTAGGAGGATGAGGCCACAGCTCCTACTCCCAGTTGCGTAGTGATATCTCCTTCCTGCCCTCTGCACATGCAGCATCCGGGTCTTTCCAGCCTGCAGAAGCCAAAGCCAAACAAGGTTCTGCTTACTATAAACTTACTGCTTAAATCTCAGGTTTGTACTGAACACCTCTCTTGTATTTTACATGTCATGGATCTGCATTTGGCCACTCTAACTTCAGATCTTCTTGGGGAGAGGGATGGCATTTTCTCCTATCCCCACATGCCATGTATATAATACACCAAATACTTCCAGCTGTTGGGGAGGACCACCATAACCTTTAGGCATGCCGACTGCAATGTTTTACCACCATTGATCTGTAGACCAAGAGTGTAAAAAAAAAAAACGAATACTTTAAAAAATTGTATTAGTCAGCTTTCTGTTATTGAAACAAAATATTTAAGCTAATCCACTTCAGAAGAGGAAAGGTTTATTTTGGCTCACAGGTTCTGAGGGCTCAGCAAGGGAGCACATCACAGCAGGAGGACACCCCTTCCAGGACGAAAGGGAAGGGGAAGAAGAGGGAGCTGTGACTCCTTTCAGGTCACCTTCCAATGGCCAGAAGACCTCCCTGCAAGCCCTGCTTCTTCTTAAAAGGTTCCACCACCTCCCAACAGCACAGGCAGAGACTAGGCACAATGCAGAGGACTAAGTCTTTAACACAGGTGGAGGGAGGCTGTCTCCGGATCCAAATTACAGCAATAACTTCCTTCCACACAAAACCAACTCATAACTGATTCCTACAGAAAGGGAAAATGTTAGCAGGAACTTATATCTGACTGCAGAGCACACTCACTCATTCCACAAGAATGTGAACAAACAAGTGATCAGTCAGTCCTTCTGTCTCATGGATGGGAAGCCAATGTTTGAAGACAAGTATTCTGTGCCACTCATGTTAAGTAGCAGGACTCAGATCAGCTTTAGCTTCCAAATCCAGGTGCCTTCTTTTAATACATATGGACATGAGGTATATGAGCACTGGACTGCTCCAGGTGTGAACACCTCCAAGTTCCCAGTTTCCCATCTAAGCTTCACTCGCAGCATGAGGTCCAGCCCTCCCAGCGTGCATACCTGTCACTCACAGTGCAAGACCCACCCTGTGCACCCATCACTCAGAGTGAGGCCCACCCCATGTGCCCGTCACTCACAGCTAGCTGCTGCTGCAAGGCCTTTACTTGGTGCTGCAGGGTGTCAACCAGCTGGCTCTGCCTCTTGCTGGGGCTGCTGCTGGTGTATGTGAGCTGAGAGAGGCCATTGAGCGCCTGCTTTAGTCTCTCTACATCATTGAGCAGCTCAGTTATCTTTTGAAAGAGAGAAAAAAGACATAGGAAAAATGTGCAGTATTCATTGCTAATGAGCATCTGTATGTAGAAATTATTCTTTGAGACATAAGCTTTACCTTTAACAAACCAAAAAACTGCCAAGATTATAGACAATGTGTAATTAGTATAATTTCTTGAGTTAAAGTCCCCATAATAAATTTCCTACAAAGGTATTACTGAGTTAAGAAAAAATAACAGGTACAGTCTCAGAGTTAAGCAGAATTGACTCTTCTTACTTTTGAGCAGCAGGTAAGGACTTGGAGGTTTAGAAACTGTGAGAAATGGTTAGAAGGGAAAGTAAAGGAGCATAGATCAGGTGCATCTGGAATCCACTTATGAGCCTGGTTCCTTTGGAGTTGTATAATGGGAGCATGCAGAAGAAATTAGTAGCTGGCCATTATAGTTCTATACAACCATATTTCTACTTTCCATACATGCTGAAAAGTTTTAAATTCTAGATCTTGCAGGAACATGTGCCAGAGGTTAAGTGTCAAGCCTGTCCACTGAGGATAGAGGCATTTATCATTACTCATGAAGGGGAAAAGCTGCTGCCAATCTTCATCTCTAGACTTTATGGTTATGTTTCAAAAACACAATTGAGTATTCTGTAAACTGACACGAGAATGTTATGAACCCTGATCAACCAGGTAATCTGAACTTGGCAACGAAAATGTTTTATATAAATGGCAAAGAAAACAAAGCGGAAGAGGAACCACTTAAGTGTAGGAGAACTCAGGAAGGAGAACCAAGGTCTTTAGAACCCATAGGAATTGGCACAGAAAGGAGGAAAAGGGTGAAGGGATCACTGTGCAGAAAGATTCGGAGGAGGCCCAAGGCCTCAGGAGGGTGGGGGGTGGAGGGGGGGGGGAGCTCTCACAGACAAGACTGGACACTCCCCAGTGGCTCAATTTCACACAGCCCGCACAGGGCTTTATTCCTCCCCTTCATCCAGTTCTCCAGATACCATAAACCTATAGACCTATCTATCTATCAGGCAAGTGAGTCTCAGGTCTCCCATCTGGACCAGCTGAAGGAAAACTCCTTTTGCTTTTTTGTGCACTTAAATTCAGGATTTTTTTGCATAGCAGTAGTCAAACCGGAAAGGTGACTCTTGGTCAGGCTTTTGTAAGCCTGCCTGTGAATTACTGTCTCCTACTCTGGCAGTCCAGCTCTGGGCTTTCCAATCTGTTGTAATGCAAAATTTACGCCTACCTTATTATCTTTGGCTTCAATCTGCTGGGCAGATTCGTGGATTCTCCTCTGTAACTCTGAGATGGTAGTTAGAGACTTATCACACCGCTCTTTCTGGTCCTCTATCTCCTGCTCAAGGCTGCAGCGTAGCGACTCCTTCTCTTCTCTCACCAATAATTTCTTCTTTTGAGCATGCAAAACCTCCTCACACACTTCATCATACTTCCGGTTCAGACTGGCCAGTTTTTCATTCAGGCTGGAGACCTGGGCCTCCAAATCATTTTTTGTTGCCTTGTATTTAGACAAATCTACCACCTCTCTGTTCTCTAATTTCCTTAGCGCCTGTTTAGTACTCTGAACCTCAGTCTGGAGCTTGGAGACTTCTGCTGTTTTATTTTGGCTTTCCTCCTCCTTTTCTCTCAAGCTCGCTTTCATGATCCCAACCTCCTTCTCAAAGGCCTCCTTAACCTGCAAGTGTTCTGCCAGGGGCACAGAAGAGTTCCTTTGATTGTCCAACTGCTGCTGCAGCCTGCTCACAGCCTGCTGCTCCTTCTCACAACACCGTTGCTTGCTCTTTATCTCCTCCCTTAAGTTCTCAATGGTGCTATTGAGAGACTTTTTCAGCGCCTCCACCTGTTCCACTGGGACATGCTGCTTCTGCATTACACTTTGTGTGGCGAGGATCTCGGCAGTCTGTTTGGCCTTTTCCTCTAGTAGCTTCTCTTTCTCATTCTTCACTTCGGTGTATTTCTGTGACAGATCTTTCACCTGTTTGTTTAGCTCTTCTGTTTTCCTGCCTAATGCTCTTTCCGTTTCCCGGGCATCCCCCATCAGGGTATGCGTGTCCTTTAACTCTTTCTGAAGAGTGACAATCTCCTTCTTGAGCCTGTTGTTCTCCTGTTCGCTTTTCTTGGCCTCTTCTTCCCTGACCCGGCACTTCTGTGTCTGTTCCGCTAACTGCTCTTTCAGTTCTTTCTCTGTTGCTTTGAATTTCCGCTCACACTCTTCAAAGCTGATAATCGGCGTGTACTTCAGCCTAATACATTCTTGTATCGTGTCCAGCTCCTTCTTCTGGGCCTTGATTTCTGCATGCAGTGTCAGGATCTCCTCCTGACCTCGCTTATAGTCAGCCAGGACAGCAGCCTTGGCGTCCTGCGCCTCCTTCAGCCTCTGACCTGTGGCCTCCAGCTTGGCCTCATGCTCATCCAGGCTGATGTACTCGGCTTTCATTTGATTCTGAGTGTTTTCCAGGTTCCTTTTGAGGATTTCGTTCTCATCTTTGACTTTTACAAATGCTTGATTTATGTCCTCAAATCTTTTCTTCATGTCCGATAATTCTCTCTTAGTTTTCTCCAGCGTGCTGTTCAGTGCGCTTTTAACCTCTTCATGGGTTTTGACTGGCACGTACTGGAGGTTCAGGGTCTTTTTCAAGCTAGTGTTTTCAGACAGGAGTGTGTGAATTTTTTCCTGGTCTTCACCACATTTTTTATTAAGTTCAGAGAGCTGATTTTTAAGTTCACCAAGGTTGGCTTTCAGAGCCCCAAGCTCCTTTTCATGTTTCTCGGGAGATATGAACACAGTTTCCAGGCGGCTAACGTGCTTACTTAACCTGTCATTTTCCATCTGTAGTTTCTCTGTTTCCAACTTCTTTTCTGTGTACTTCTGTGTGGCATCTGAAAGCTTTTTATTCAAGTCATCAATGTTCACATTGTGTGACTTTTTCATTTCTTCGCTGACTTTCAGAGGAACGTAGTGATTCTTCATCTCCACTGTCAGGTCGTGAACTTGCCGGCTGAGGAGCTGACTGTCCACGCCCGCTCTCTCCAGTTCCCTCTGGAGGGCCTGGTTTTTCAGCGTCAACTCAGTGACCTTCTTCCCCAGTTCCCCAGACTTCTGCTCCCACCGGCGCTTGAGCTGCTCGTGCTCCTCGGGCCGGACATGCTCGGCCAGCTGGGCCTTCATGCTCTCCAGCTCTCTCTTTAACTGTCTGACTTCACTGACTGATTTCTCCCGTTCTCTTTCTACCTCCGTTAGTTTCTTGGTTTTCTCACTCACCTCGCTCGATAAGACGCTCTTCATGTTTTCAAATGTTTCCGGAGGAACGGCAAGAGCCAGCTGTGCCTGCAGCTGCTTCAGCTGGCCCTCCATCTCCGTCGCCTTCCTCCCTGCCTCCTCCTGCTCCATCCTGCACGTGCTTCGCTCCTTCTGCAGCCATGCCGTTTCCTCCCTCAGCCGGCCTTCCTCCCTCCTCAGTTCTTCCACCAGCCTCTCGCTCTGTCTCATCTGGTTCCGGAGCTTGCCCACCTCCGTGGAGGCGCCTTCGTACTTGACCTTCATGTCTTTCAACTGCTCTTTCAGTCCCTCCATGGCCCGGGGGTGTCCTGAGGCAGCTTCGCTGGTCAGGTGCTCCTTGAGGGCCAGAAAGTGGGTCTGCATTTGCTTCACTTTCCCCTCTGACTCATACATCCTCTTCTGCACGTCCTTCAGGGCATCTTCTAGCTGCTTGATCTGCTCATCTGAGTCCTCTTTGACCCTCTCGCACTCCAGGGCCAAGGCTTTGCACTCGGCCACCTTGTGGGCCAGTTCGTTTTGGAGCTTGAGTCGGTCTTGTTTTGCTGAATCACAGAAGGTCCGCATGGCTTCGAACTCTCTCTTTAGAATCTCACTTTCAGAGTAGGAGGTCTGATTGGGGGAAGCCAGCTCCAGTGGTCGTAGCACAGACCTGCTCTGTACCTGGGCTGCCGTGCCCGGGGGAGTACCCTGAAAAGGAAAGACAGCATTAATGGAGGTGCCAACGGTCATTACTTAAGTTACAGAAATGTATAGAAGTTTCCACCCTGTAAGGAGGGAGGGAAGGAGGGAGGATCAGCACAAAAAAAATCAGTTCTGGCATGAATCCCCCTCACTGCGCTCACAACCTCCTGAGGGTTCTGTTCACTTCATATTCTCTTAAGCCTACTTCTGGCAGAACAAAGAAGAGGAGCTGTAGCATCTGGGTTCTACTGGGTTCAACTCTACCAAGACCTACTCACTACTTCTACGTTTTGTTACTCCTATCTGGAGCTCCAGAGTCTAAAGGAAGCCATCAGAGCCATAAATAAAGGTACTGCGATTTCAAATATGCAAATAATTTCACAGAATTACCTACTGTTAGACTTCTAATAAGATGATACGGTTTCTGTGTAGGCTCACTGTCAACTCTGACACAGTGCTCTGTAAATTTAGGAAATATGCCCAAATAAAGGCAGTTGTGAGAGGAGTCGGGGAAATGCCCGCCAACTCAGAGATGAGATGGAGTTCTCTCAGGGAGACAACTGAGAATTTAGCATAAAATTTGATTACTACTTTGTTCTATTGACCAGTGCTGACAAAAATTTTGGCATGAAATAGTTCAGAAAGGAGCACAGAATCTTGAAAGATGGCATGTGAGTGCTTGATGACCCCTGCTCAGACAGAGGTACCTTACGAGTGTAATTCGTTGACGGCAGCACGTGGTTGCTACCAGAGGACGGGGCTCACATTACAGCTGTCAGTTGGATAGAAGTTGCCCTCCTCTGCATGGACATAAAGCAAATGGACACCACGGAGCCATTTCCTAGCCTTGCTGCTCCTGAATTGTCTCTCAATTCCTCTGTTACTATAGACTAACACAACTGCAATTCACCAAATTACACCCTATCTTCCATGCTCATTACAACTGAGCGTTACTCCAATCTTCTTAAATACTGGTCACCTGAAGACCACTCTGTCCTTGTAGACACTCAGAATTTAGCCCTGAGCCTCCCCTAGGCTTGCTCATTCTGCCTGTGGAGGAGGCCAGATAAAAACAGCCTTTAAAGCCCAAGGAGGTATCAGTCCTACAGGCTTTAGAAGTGCAAGCCTGCATCTTCTGGAAAATAAAGGTGAGGAGGAGTAAAGAAAAGCAGTAAAGAAAAGCAGCCAACACGCTACCTCTTGGAAGTTTGGTTTTGGAGTTTCTGAGGTGAATTTCCTAAACGTAGAATATATATTTAATTGCAAAAGAAAATACATTTCAAAATCAACAGATTGCTTTGGAAAGATCCTATGATGTCCTCTCCTTTATACGGCAAACGTGAGGTGATAACTAGCCATGGTAAAAAGAGGAGGCTTAATATCAAAGATGAGGAGATAGAAATCCTAATCTCCATCTTAGGCCACTGTCACACTAGAGGGCACCACAGGTAGTCAGACCTGCCTTCATTAAACTCAAGAAAGCAAAAGCAGGGGCTGGGAAGGTGGCTCAGTGGTAGAGCGCTTGCCTTGCATGCCTGAGGCCCTGGGTTCGATTCCTCAGCACCACATAAGCAAAAAGAAAAAAGCCAGAAGTGGCGCTGTGGCTCAAGTGGTAGAGCACTAGCCTTGAGCTGAAGAGCTGAGGGACAGCGCCCAGGCCCAGAGTTCAGGCCCCACGACCGGACCCAAAAAAAAAAAAGAAAGCAAAAGCAGCTGTGACAATGAAAACCCTACTCAAGGTATGCATGTTTTTTACATAGGCACAAATGTGTTCTGTATGTGTGTGTGTGTGTGTGTGTGTGTGTGTGTGTGCGTGCGTGTGTGTGTGCACACGCGCGCACTCGAGAGAGTACTGGTCCTGTGGCTTGAATTCAGGACCTTGGTTTGTCCCTAGCTTTTGTGATTGAGGCTAGTATTGTACCACTTGAGACACAGCTCTATTTCTGGCCTTTTGGTAATTAAGTAAAGAGACTCATGAACTTTCCTGCTCGGGCTGGCTTCAAACTATAATCCTCAGATTTCAGCCTCCTGAGTAGCTATGATTACAGGCATGAGCCACTGGCACATCGACTCTTCAAATATTTTACAAAATAAAACAGAATTACCTGTAGGTCCGTCATGTACATCTGACTTTGCTTAAGAAGCATGTCTTCTTTTCCTGAATAAGTCCAAAGAAATGACATCTTAACAAACTATCCACACTAAAGACAAAGATAAAGTTGGTATCATTTCCTCCTGCCATTTACTTATGATCAAAAGAGAACAAGAACAACATGAAATCATCCTTGCTCTAAAATACTGATACTTTATTAGATACAAAGAAACACCTGAAACCTACTGAACAAAAAATACTAAGACATTGTTTAGGCAGGTGCTCCACTGCCTAAATCATGCCTCCAACCCTTTTTTGCCAGTCCTGGTGCTTGAACTCAAGGCCTAGATTCTGTCCCTGAGCCTCTCTGTGCTCAAGGCTAGTGTTGAACCACAGAGCCACTTCTGGCTTTTGAGTAGTTTATTGGAAATAAGAGTCTCGCAGACTTTCCTGCCTGTGCTGGCTTCAAACCATGATTCTCAGATCTCAGCCTCCTGAGTAGCTAGGATGACAGGCATGAGCCACTGATACTCAGCTATTGTCCATTTTAGGAGACCCTCTGATTGTTAGGGTAACTAGGTTACTTGACTATTACAAAATATACATTCAAAATTAAAATTATAATGTTTGAAATTTGGAGGGTAGATATTAGTAGGTAACTTAATACTTAGCAGGAAGGGAAAAACAGGTCTTCTAGATGAATTCTGTGAAACTGGAGAACAAACAAAAGTGAAGATTCTTTATAGTCCAAAAATAATTATCAACTGAGTTGTTTATGGCACATGTCATTCTAAAATGCTTCAGTACTGAGTCTAATTTCTGCCAGTCAGAAAATTGCTTCTTTCCATAAAAACCAAGCCCCAAATATCACAAGGAATCTACCAATGAACAAGGCAAATTTGGTCATTATAGAATGATATATAGAATATATCATTTAAACATCAAAGTGGCTGAGTCAGGGCCACTGTTTTGGAATGTGCCTCTCCCTGTGCCTTGGGGATGTGCGGCTTACAAGTGGGTGAGGAGGTGTGCACAGTGTGTGTGGGTGGAGGGTATGGAGGGTAGGGAGGTATACAAGTTCTTTTGCACTTGAGCTGGGAGCCATGCTGGCAGCTATACTTTCATACTTACGGTTACTGAAATGACTTCCTGAGCCTAAATGATCACTCTGAAATCAGAAACAAGAATTACATCATTTTAGGTAGATACTACAGCATTTTGTCAAACATTTTACCTATATTAACTTCAATGAGTATCATTAAAACCATATCTCTGACATTGTTTCTCGAGAATATTATTCTAGCTCCTAAAACAGAGTACCAGCAACAAAGAGAGATCAGCTGGAAATAAACTGTTTCACTGAGCACTGTCATGAAAACAGCCCAGAGTTTTAAAGAAAGAGTTCACTGCTCTAAAGCAAGCAACTTTGAACCCCTAGCACTTGCTGCTGCTTCACATTAAAAAGGCAGAGCCACACTGCACCTCACCACTGCCGGAGGACAGCCCACCTCCCTGCCTAGAGACTAAGTTTATAAAGCACTGATTACTTGTGAAGGCAAAAGTAGATAGATAGAACGGAAACTGAGGCAAAGGCCTGTTACAGCCATAAACAATCAGGGCATAAAAGACCCTTTCAGCAGCCTCCCCAGTGACAAGTGATATCTACAAAATATACACTCTGGCCTTATAGAATAATTCTGTGTAGACAGAGTCAGGACAAGTGGCTCCCCTCTGGGCAGGGCAAGAAGCCAGTATTCCTGGGTGAGGTTATGTTTGGTTTTTTGATCTAGGTATATTAAAATTGTGAAAACTGATCAACTAGACTAGTTTTAACAGGTATGCCTTTTAATGGATATTATATTTTGGTTAAAAGCTAAAGCTTGATCTTAGAAAAACAGCTAGCTGATGCAAGCAAAGATGAGTATATGCCCTGGACCAGATTACATGCCCTCTCTTCTGTGATTCCCTGACTAACCCATGCCCACATTCATTCCTGGCAAACCTGGATATCCCACCTCATCCATCTGTCGCTCTGCTCTTATGACTTTCACAAGCCCTGCAGTGGCAGGTAAAAATGGAAGCCCAAAGAAGGGAAGAATGGACATGAAGGAAAGTTCGGAAGGGAGCGGAGGATGCGTTAAATGCCAGCCTCATCTGATCCCTGCAATGATTCAGCCTCTGCATGTCTGCAAAAGGGGAATGCCTCCCACTTTGCCAATGGGGCAATCAACTCAAGAGACCTCAAATAAACTGCCTGAGATTAGGTCACAGAGAACAGACTCGGGACTCCCGGTTCAAGTCAGATGCTAAGTTCTATGAATTACAGGATACCAACTATGAATTACAGGATATAATTTAAGTTTTCTGTACCTCAATATATTTAAATCTGTTTTTCAGAGTCTCAATAGTTCTTAAGCTTTCTTCATGTTGCTTTTCTTTAGCTGCCAGAAGGGACTTCAGCTTTTCTCTCTGAAACGGAATAGAATAAATACAGAATAAAGCAAAATTACCCTGTGCTTTAACTAAGTTGAAAGTATGTTTTAGAAAAGGTGAACTGAAATGACTTTAAGGACTAGAGTTAATGACATCTCCAAACCAGGCCTAACTTAACCAGTGGTAGAGTTGCTGTTTATATAAATATGCTAATAAAACATATGATTTATATATACATATATATATAGTATGATAAAAAATTCAAACTTTTCTTGTTTTAAATCAATTACTTTTGGACATTTCCATTACAATGTTTAGGATTTTTCATCTTTTCATATCAAGATTCATAGAAAACTACATTGAACAGAATTTGACAGTCACACCCAGCTTTCTTCTCTTTTTAAGCAATAACTGGAAATAAAAGCCTCTCCATGTCAATTTAGGACCTAAACCTCTTCTACAATACCATTCTCAATGTGCAAAACGTTATTATGGTTTAAAAACAAAAGTATCATCCTACCTCACTTTCCAGATCATCAGCAACCATTACTTCCTAGATTTAAGAAGAAGAAACGCACTTTAGCTCTTGAAAGTTTTCCTTAAAAGGCATATAAGCTTGCCAGACATCTTCTCAAAGGACTGGGTTGCCTTTAGAGTGGGGATGCAGGTGTGGGAAGCGTCTGTGTGCTGCCATGGGCGTGGGCACCGGTTCAGCCTGGTCACTACTCCACTAGCATTTTCAAGACAAAAGAACCCAAGTACTGGCTCTCTCTCCTTCCTTACATCTTCCATCTCCTCCTTCCTCACCAAGCCCAGGGCCTCAAAAGCCTAATTTAGTTCTTTGTTCTTCCCATATCCACATTTTCTCATGTCCAGTGTTACAGATAAAATCCAAAGTCAATTTGGCTTTTGTTTGTGCTTTTTTGTGGGGGGGGGGGGAAGGGGGTTGGTGGTGGTGGTCAGTATTGATATGTGAACTCAGGGTCTTTGTGCACAATAGGCAAGCATTTTACCACTTGAGCCATGGCCCAAGCCCTTTTTGCTTTAGTTATTTTTCAGATTAAGTCTACAGTTTTTTGCCAAGACTGGCTGATCTTGAACATCAACTTTACCACCTCTGCCTCCCAAGTACTTAAGACCACAGCCATGCACCACCACACGAGCATATCTGCAGAGATGTAATCTAACTAACTTTTTGCCTGTGTTGGCCTTGAACCACTAACCTTAAACCACCTCCCAGTTGCTGGGATTATAGATGTGTGTCACCATGCTCAGACCTGTTTTACCTTTTAGCACCAGGACTTGAATCAACAGGCAAAGGATAACCATTTGTTACTGATAATGACTATATCATTAATTTGGGAATTTTTAAAAGATTAGACAGATCACTCACCTCATTCAGCTGTAACTGTAAGCCATTGACTTTATCCAACAATATTCTTTGTTCTTGCTGAATTTTCCTCAATCTCTCTTTCAAATCTTCATTTTCAATCTCCAGCTCCTTAAATAAGAAACAAAACATAGTCTTTAAAAAGAGCAATTACAGAAGGTAATTTTAAAAGCAGTTCACTACCATATACACATACATATGTACATAAAACAGCTTTAAGAACAGTGATTCAATTTAACTTTTATCATCATAATTTTCCAAAATGATCTTCTATCTCATGAAGACACACTTGAACCAATAGTTTCATAACTGCTAAATCATTTGTGTTTTTCTAATGAATATTAAAGCAATACTTTGCACATCATACTTCCAATGTTATAAATTTAATCATTACTATAATACAAACATTCATAATAAGCTAATCCTTAGAGCTGGGGTCTGGCTCAAGTGGCAGAACATCTGTTTGCAAGTCCTAGGCCCTGAGTTCAAGCCTTAGTTTCCCCCCACACCCGAAGTCAATTCTTGTAGAATAAACTAGAAAAGACATAATCACAGACCACCTGTGCTTAAAGGAAGCACCAAGTTGGCTCTCCTTTGTACCTGAACACTGGGACGCTCTCTCTGATTCGACTTCATGTTGACCTCTTCTTTTACATTCCACTTTGGAGAAACATAAAGAAAGGGCAGGTTAGCATGCATGAGGGCACAGAAAAGTACAGTAGACTGCACATACCACCAGGGGGCGGCATGTCCACTTAAAATGCATAGTGTTTCAATGAGACAGGGTTTACTAAGACAAGTGTAGCATGTTTTTAAATACTAAGAGAATTTTTAAAACTTAACAATTGGTTTAGATTAAAACCATCACATTTTAAAAAGGAAAATTTGTACTAGACACAACACACACACACACACACACACACACACACAGTGCTAAAAGCCCCACCTACCACTCCCAAATAAGAGTGTAATTAGAAACAGCAGGTCGCATTAAGTGGTAAGGACAGCAGGGGTCCCTACAACTTGCTTTCCCTCTAGCCCTGCTCAGACTCAATCTCAGGAGTGGCTTCCTGAGGAGACAGACAGCCCTGCTACCCAAGTACACAAAAGTTCTCCAAATGGCCTGGGCGGGTAAACATTGTTTTTGTGCACCTACTGCTGTGCAACTTTCCTGCAGCTTAGAGACGAATGTCAACAAAAACACAACACAGTGAGTAAACAGACCAACCCTTAGCCTCCCTTTTTTCCCCAAAACTCATCTTGACATCTGCAGAATAACTAATTTAGAAAGCTAAAAAACCTCTTCCTGAGGTTTTCATAAGAGATTGTTTTCATACTCCAAGTTATTGTTCTCATTTCATCCAGTTTTGTTGAACCAAGTTTTAAACCATCATTCTAATGTGTCTGGAGGAGAATTTGGGTATTATTAAAAAGCTACTCTGTATCCGACTCTTTGAAGGCTTCTGTATTAACTAACCATCATTCTAGGACTTTGATAAAACATTAAAGGTGTGATCCAAATTTGGCTCCAACTACTTTTCTGCCAGAGGCCTGTCCACCAGAGGAGCCTGTCATCTGGGCACAGCTCACTTTATCATCCCACTTTCCACAATTCCTCCACTCCACCCCAGCTCCTCAGAAATGCTGACCTTAACACTAGATCCCTGATAGATTCCTGAAGTCCCTCCCTGGCACCCTGGCTCCACAGGGTAGGGCACACACCGTTGATGGTACCCCAGTACCTGCTGCTGTGGGGTGTGCGGGTATAAATGCAATGTCCTTGACCTAGCAACTGCTACCTGACTGGCTTCTCCTGCCTCCTTCACGGAGCACAGCTTCCTTCTGCAGCCTAGTAGGCAAGGATATGCGTCTGTGAGGCCCTACCCAGCCCCACCCTTGGCAGCTTCCTCCCTCAGCCTGCTTTAACTTCGTGGAGATGAAGGGAGGGCTATGCTGCCCTGTGCTGCCAAATTCTTCTTCCTCCAGACCTAGGTGCTTTCAAGGGATGGGACCACACACTGATGTCCCCTGCAGACACTAGAGGTGTATCTGCAAGTACACTGTGGGCTTCTGATCATAGGACCAGAATAAATCCTATGGACAGCAGGGATTCTAGGAGTATACAATACAAAATGGAAACACAGCATTTCAGAGCCAGCGGCCTTACTGTTCCCAGTAAAACACAAGCTCCTTGTTTTCACTCAGATAACCTACAGGGAGCTCTGCATTGCTTCCCTCTAACAGCGCCCCCTACTGAACATGAACACTGCAGAGTACAGTTTTCCTGGTTCCATGTGAGGTGGAAGGTGCAGACTGAGCAGTGGACACTGTATTTGACTCCTTTCTTCCTCCTCCTTCTCCTCCTCCTCCTCCTCTTATCCTAGGCTGGCTAGCAGAGGCACAGGAAGAAGTTAGAAAGTTACCCCAGATGAAAAGAAAAGTGGGAACAGACAGACAACAGACATGAGCCATGTGTGGGTGAGCTGCACACTGATGCAGGGAAGGGAGATGCTTGAATGCAGCATGGGAGTCGGCGGATGATGAGATGACAAAGTGATGGTGAGGCGCGGGTGGTACCTGAGGGCTTTCTCGTCGGGGACTAGAGGTTCTGGAGGAGAGCAGAGAGCTAGCGTGGGAGGAAAGCTGCCTATGCTAGCCTGGAGCCAGAGTGTCGTACAATCACTTCAACTTGAGAGAGGAGAGCAGAACAGGACACATTTACTCCAGCTGAGACACAAAACCAGTGTTAAACTGCTTGTTAGTAAAATTAGTACCAAGTATAAACTCTTTCGGGGACTATGTTATTTTTTAAAGACAAGTCCTCAATTAGATCCACATATAAGAAATACAAAAAGAAGAAATGTTAGGAGCAGTATTAAAATCACAACATATTATTAGTTTTGAGTCCTGTGTTTTTGCATGGTGGGGCCTGCCAGCACTCAGGAGGCTGAGGTAGGAGGACCTGGAGTTTGTGGCCAGCCTACGAAGGGAGACCCAGTCTGAGAAAAAACAAAACCCAAACAAAAGACCAAGAACACCAACAACAATTATCTGTCCTCCCACCCTCCCCCCAAACTCAGTTATCTTCATTTCTTAGTGTACTGGTAGCATCCTCCCAGAACAGGACATACTTGGCTCTGTTGTAAGGAGAAGAGGGCAGGCAGTACCTGTCAGGCCAAAACTCATCACTTAAGAACCTCAAGTAAGGATAGGAACTTCACACATTAGGAGGTGATCAAGGCCCCAGACTGCCTGCCCACCCCCTACTGGGCGTATTAACTGAGACTGATCTATGTGAAGGTGTCTTCACAGAACATCAGAACATCATGACCCCGGCACCCAGGTTCTTCATGGGCATAGATCACCAAGTAGGGCATCATGCTCCAAACTCACAGGAGTGGTACATCTCTAACTGGCTTTCCCAAGCATATCAATTAAGCCACACACTACACATAATAGTTAAAATTAAGTTCTACCTGTTGCAAAGGGGCTCCTTTCCTCCAAAGTTCTCTCCCTAAAGATTAAAGAGAGAGAAAACCGGTGGGACAACAGCATAAATCCGGCAGGTGTGTTAGTAAGTACACTTTAAACCTTCCTGGAAAGCTTGCCATAGCTTATGACAAGATAACATTGTTTTCATCTACCCAATTAGCAAGTTTTCCCCTTCCCCCAAATGATGGTATTAAGGTAAACTGGGAAGAAATTTGTTAATAAATATCAAAAAACCTAAACCAGTGTACATCCCTGATGCCTAGTGACTCAGTTTCTAGGAACTTATCTAAAGGGGATAATAAAAATATTGCAAATATTTATCTATACAGACAAACCAGGGGAAAACTCCAATAGCTTAAACACCTCCTGTAGAAAGATGCTTTATCAAACTAAATTTAAATAAATGAGATCTTATGCATCACGAAAAAATATACTATAGAAATATTTGCTGGGCTGGGAAGGTGGCTCAGTGGTAGAGCGCTTGTCTTGCATGCATGAGGCCCTGGGTTCAATTCCTCAGCACTACATAAGCAGAAAAAAAAAAAACCGGAAGTGGTGGCGCTGTGGCTCAAGTGGTAGAGTGCTAGCCTTGAGCTGAAGAGCTGAGGGACTGCACTCAGGCCCAGAGTTCAGGCTCCACGACCGGACCCAAAAAAAAAAAAAGAAAAATATTTGCTATAGGAAAAGCCAAATTCAAATATACTATCAAAAAGTTAAATTATTACCCCAACATGAGCAGGAAAAAAGACTACAGGAGACATGGGCCCCAGCTCATACGCGGAGGGGCCATTGTGCTTTTATATATTTTCCAAGTTTTCTTTCATAAACAGAAAAATATCCACAAGCATTCAGAACTGAGTAACTGACTGGTTTATATGTGTGTGGAAACAGCTGTTGTTTCTTTAAAACTTTAGAAGAATAAAAGTTAGGGGTTTCCCTCTCCCTTAGCAAAGAAAGAAAATCAATGTTATTTTTATGAGTCCATCAAAAAACATTAGTAAGACATTTGAATTGCCTCGCACCTTAATTCTTAGATTGGTCCACAGATCAAGGTTCACTTAATAAACTCAACTATATGTGATAAAACTTCCTGGCAACAAGTGACGATGACATAATTAAGCCAATCATGACAGAGGGAGGGGGACCAGGTCTCAGGATTGCTGCTGACCAAGTCAGCCGTATTTCCTGGTCACAGAAAGGGCTGTACCTTTGCTGGCATTCTCTGATGCAGTCCTCAGCAAGGTGAGGATGTCCAGGTTGTCCCCAATTCTTGCATAGTAAGAACTATCATGGCCGAGGGCATCCAGCAAGCTTACGTCAGCACCATTTCTAATTAAGACTTCTACAGTGTCTCTGCAGCCATACTCACAGCCCAGCATGAGAGCAGTTCTGAAAGGCAGACAGAAGAAAATGAGGAGAACCCCAGAGAACAGTCCAGAATAACTCTGCCAGGGGCACCTTAAAGAAGAGACAAGCACTTGAAGAAGTTACATTTGCTATCGACACAGATATAGATTTCACTTTATACTTTTATCCTGTATTTTTCACATTTATAAAAGCATTTGCCTTGTGTTGTTTGCAGACAGAATCTTCTACCATCTCATCCTTTCTTAGGCCACCAAACTAACCCATTTTATTCCACTTCTTCAATGTCCTATAAATAATCACCCTCATCTTGTCTGTTCAAACCCAAGGGTTTTCCTCTGAACATTTAAAATACTATTTATAGAAACAAAGTGCAGGAAATGGAAGCATGGGTTTTGTTGTTGTTGGTCATGGTGGTGTTTGTTTCTGTTTTGGGATTTTTGTTGTTGTTATTGTTGTCTTTTGGGGGGGAGGAGCAAATAGGGGTACAGAAATGGAGGGAGGAAGGGTGAACAAATGCAACCATGGTACCAGTAGACATTCGGTGGAAAACAAACTATGTAACTTGTGTGCCAGGGACAGGAGGGGAAAATTGGGTGAAAGTAAAGGACATTGTCTAAAAAAGAAATGTGCTGACTTATGAAATGATAAGCCCTCTGTACAACACCTTAATATCATTAATACAATTACATATATATTAAAACCTCACTATTCAAGGTCCCTTTGTGAGCTGAGCCATAGCATACAAACTTCCCCTAGAAATCCTTCTCCTTTCAGTGAAGGAGGAGATTTTCTTCCTGGGGTCCTGTTGCTTCCTCTATAAGGAGATCTTTCAGGTAGGCTTCGTTTGAAATGTATCTCAGTGCCCCTGTAGAGCTACAGGAGAAACTCATTATACATCCCACACACTTACAGTACAGTGGCAAAGCACAATTGCGCAGTAATAGCCTTAAATTGTTGTGGAAACTTACAAGGATCCTAGAAATTATTTTACCAAATCTTGTAATTTTATTGATGAGGGAACAAACACTTGTTGAAATCAAGTCTTGATCCTGTGTCTCACTCTGTTTTCAATTGTGGACACCGAAATACAATTGTTTCATTAGGAAATTTATTCTTGCCTTTCATGACAAATGCTCTCTTTCTTCTATAGCCTCCTTTCCCTTAGTTGCTAGTCTAAAATTCTGTTTAAAAAAATGAAATGAAGTTTTTGTTATTAGGTTAAAACTGCTAAAGATGGAACAGAAAAAAAAATCCTAAATACAATGTCAACTCTATTTTTGAACCATCAGCTATTCAATTACAAAACACATGCTGCCCTGCCTTACTGAGATTTTTGTCAATCTTCAGTGGGAGGAAAAAAAGCCCTTTCAAAAATATAAGGTCTATACAAACATGAGACATATTCACTGATAACTAGATTATCTCTCTCTGCTTGTAAAATGTAATCTTTTTAAAAAAACATTTCATTTATTCTGGACTAGGTAGGCATTTTAAGTTGTTTTTCTAACAAGCACAAAATATTACAGAAGTAATAATTCCTTATCCCTCAGGTAAAACTTAATCTTTAAAATCAAATTTTCTTATTCATGTTTTGGAACCAGATTAGACTGAATGAAAAAGGCTAATATTAAAAAAAAAAACTTTTAGTCACACTAATGATTTAGTTGCTTAAGAATTTCCTTCTTTGAGATGTCTGAAAAATAAAAACAATGGGAACTATAAAATCCAAAGACTACTTTGTTTTTCTGCTTCCCATAAATTAAAAGCAACAGGATACAACGTTAAGAAAAATGAAATCAAATAAAAAGAATGACTTTATTCTTAACTGTCTATAAAATCCCAGAAGACAACACTAGGCCCCAGCAGCCTGAGATGAAAACTCCTGGGAAATTAACTGACACACAGCCAGCAAGCCACAGGGTGCCAAGAACACCTCCCCACTCCAGAGATAAGGGAATTACTTTACTCCCTTGTTGTTTCTTATTTGTGCCCATTTCATTAAGCCTCATGGTCACTTGGCTTGCTCGCTCATGGTTGGTGCTCTACCACTTGAGCTGTGATTCCAGTTCAACCTTTTGCTGGCTAGCTGGAGATAGGTTCTCAAAGACTTTTCTGCCCATGTTGGCTTCAAACTATGATCTTCCAGGTCTCAGCCTCCTGAGTAGCTAGGATTACAGGCATGAGTCACCAGCATCTGTCTAAAGGTATTTTTAAAGCTTAAAATAACCTGGAGTCCTCTTTCCTTCAGCCTCTAACCCAATCAGAGCTTTTATTCAGTGTTCATCCTGCCACCTGTCCCTCTCCTTCCTCCCTACAGACTGCATAATGGGAAGTAGACACTAACTAAAAGAGAGCCAAGGATGAGGAGCTGCGGGGATGGCAATAATGACATGGTAACAAGGTCTCATCATCACCAGCCATGTAAGAAACTACAAGGAGAGAATTACCTGTTTTGTTTATCCCTGGAATTAATATCAGCCCCTTTATCTATCAGCAGTTGACATATCATCGGCCTACACATCTGAGTGGCCAGGACAAGTGGTGTCCGCCCGTCCTAAGCAACAAGAAAAATAAGCCAGCATTAAGACACCACCAATCAGACACCACACGGAAGCTCACAGGCCAGAGCAGAAGTGAGATCATGAGCATGGACTCACTATGTCTTTGGCGTTCACAGAAGCACCGTGGTCGCAGAGCAACTGTATGCTGGATGGACAGTCTGCCATTGCTTTGGGAGAGAAAGGACAACAAATAAATAGAAGTACCTAAAATGCAAGAAGAAAAAACTGAAAGAAAATTAAGGCTGTATAAAAACTCTGAAGGGAAGTTAATGAACAACATTTTTACTACGTATCACTCTAACATATGCCAATATTTTCTATATGTGAGAGGGTAGGTAGGATGTTTTCCAGAAAACAACAGGAATTTCACATTTAGAAGAGACAGGCAAGAAAAGCATGTTCAGCAATAACTAAAAAGTACTCAACTATCTAGTTGTTGAGGGTGTACCTTTCTTTATGCCACCTAAAGAATAATTCAGAAAAGTCTGTGTGACTCCATCTCCATTAACCAGTGAAGTGCCAGACTGGAGGCATACCTCAAGTGGTAGAGCGCCAGCCGAGCAAGAAAGCCGAGCAAAAGAGTGAAGCCTTGAGTTCAAGCAGTACCAGCACAAAAAGACAAACAGAACCATGTTGGGATGAATCTGAATGAGCAGACACCCAGGGACTCCCGCACAGGCAGGTGCTGGGCTCACCTGCATCATGAAGTGCAGTTCTGCCCTGTAGGTCCACGAGCTCGGTGGGGCAATTGTACTGTGGAAACAGAAACCTGGTGATCTGGGAGTTTACTTTAAAATCCAATATCCATACTCAAACTAACAGCTGTTATTTAATCTGCAAATATTCCACTTATCAAAGAAAGTAAAGACTTTTGACAATCTACTAAATATTTTGACATGAAACAAATAGAATAACGTCATCTAACTGTAAATTTAACAGCATTCTGCCAAACAGGAAACATATGGACATTACAATAGCATGGAGTATTGAAAATACATTATTGTTTGGGATTTTATTTTCAGCAAGAATTAAAAGGAGCTGCTGAATCAAAGCACAAGTCGGTTCCTCTAGGCAACTGAGTGGCAAACACTGAGTGGACCTGCAAAGGCTAACTCAGCCAAGAAGTTCATAGGATGCTGTGATTTGTCCATTACAAGTTTCACTAATGATGTTACTGCTCCATTATCTATATTATCTATGTTTGTACAGAAATAGATAAATCATTTGTTGTATTATTTTATCTTATGCCATGTTCTAGACCACAGAAAATTCCAATCTCCAGCTAAGGTCAACAGGAAGGTCAAGTCTTTGTTATTTATTTTTAATATGCTGAGTTATGTACTTTGCTTCCCTGGAGTTTTTGTTCTCCATCCTTCACATTCCTTCATGAATGATGGAAAAAAACCATGAAACACAACAGTCAAAGTCACCCTACCATTTTCTTTGCTCTCAAATCCCAAAATGATAGTAAGAACACATTTTTTTTTCTTGCAGTAAAAATAACCTACCTGTAGAAGTTTCTGTAGGCACAATGCATGTCCATACTTAGCAGCCAGGTGCAGAGCATTTCTCCCTAGAAATCATGGGAGACGTATGGGAAGGAGCCTATGAATTTTCATAGAAACTATTTTAAAAATCACTTGTAACCCCTCTGTACATCACCTTTATAATACTTTATAAGCAGGTTTTCATTGTTGTCACCTTACACTATGCTATTTTAATATGAGATAATAAACACACCAAAACAATGAAGGTGGAAAAGAAAATAATGGTATAAATCTCCAAAGAGTAGTACCTCTACCCTATGTACCACCATGTCTGTAGCACAAAGACAAAGCTGGTGGTGAAATCCTGGTGAGAGAAGGGGAAGGTAGAGGAGAGGATACAGGAGGGAAGGAGAGGAGAGGAGACCTAGATTTCCTGTGGGTGGTGGATATGGAGAGAGTAAAGACAGAGAGGTTACAGAAGGGGGTCTCAAATGTTTATGCTTCAGCTAAAATTCAAAGTCCACGTGTCTCTGAGAATCAGATGTGAAGTTTAGTGTTCAAGGCTGCACCCAAGGTTGGGGAGGTGACTGACAATCTGGAAGGTGATTCTGAACTCCAGAAAGGTTCACTTGTAGAGAACATCCTACCTCCAAACTCTCTTGTAGTTGTTTGTGTGTGTTTGTGTGTGTGCACACGCACGCGCAGGCACAGATAATCCTGGGGGAGCTTGAATTCAGGGCTAGGGAACAGTCCCTGAACAGCTAGCACTTTACCACTAGAGCCACAGTGCCGTTTCCAGCTTTTTCTGAGTACTTTATTGGAGATAAGAGTCTCATGGACTTTCCTGCTTGGGCTGGCTTCAAGCCTCAATTCTCAGTTCTCAGCCTCCTGAGTAGCTAGGCATGAGCCACCTGTACCTGGTGTAACTGTATTTCTTACACAGCCGTCATTCTTGAAAGGCAAAGATATGAGTCTCACTAGGTTATGCCAGCTTCTAGTTTTTAATGCTCCAAATTTCTTTCTAACCTATCTTAAAACTTAATTTCTGCTAGAAAACAAGTAATTTACAGTCTGACTATTCTAGATGGATAATCTGGTTCTGAATTCTCTGTTTCACGAGTTTGGATAGGTGGCAAATTTTTCTGGGTCTGATCACATCTATATAGCTGATTAACCAGATTTTAAAGCAAAAACACAGACAGGTCTCTAAATGAGCACAGGTCTCTAAATGAGCAGTGAGAACACGGCCAGGGACACTAGGCTGTTGTTCAGCAAAATAGTGTGCAAACTTTGTCACCTAAAAATGTTAGTCACAGAAACAGCAGCAAGAAAACAAGAAAACATTAGCTATAAAGTTGCAACTTTCAGAAAAATGCCAAAGAGGCTGGGGAGCGGCGGGTACCAAGAAATAACCTTCATAGGAAACAGGAGTTAAGATGATTTACACATGCACACGTATGCATGCATGTGTATCGATCTATACATGCTTTGTTTTGCTTTGCTTTGAGACAGGGTGTCACTATGTAGTCCGGGGCTGATCTCAAACTCATGATCCTCCTGCCTCAGCTTCCTGAGTGCTGGAAAAGAGGAGTCCACCATCATGCTTGACTTTACATATATGTGAATATATGTGCATGTGTGTATACATATATACAAGTACATCAAATATATTTAACAAATACCTACATTGGGTTAAAAGCAGACACCAGAGCAATTAAGAAAGGTTCTTATTTTAAACAAAGGACAGCTCTAGTGACAATGAACCAATGAACTATAGACTCAGCTACACAGAGGACAGGAAGAGTTGGTGAGGCCCTGGGCCTGGTGTGTGGATAATACACCATGCAGCTCTATCTGCACTGAAGGAGGGAGGCCTAAGGCACTCATTCAGCAGCAGGCAAAGGTGTCCAGATAGAAAACACACACAATACAACACAGGTTTGAACTGAATCAGCACAAGAACAGCCCCAAGAGTTCTTAAGAGGTTCAATCTACAACTTCTAAAAATGTGTGCTATCCACCGATGTAAGAAGTGCTCACAGTAAACACGTTCTTCCTTTGTTCAAAAGTGAACAATAAATTGCGTTTGGTCTGTAATTTGGAAATGATGGATCTTCAGGTGCCAATTTTCCTCACTAACCCAACTGTGATGTAACTCCCGCTCTGTGCTCCCTCTAAGTCACTGTGGGTTAGCAGTAATACACTGACTTGTCCAAATGTGGCAACACAGCAAGCAGAGGTGGGATTTCTTCTTTCTTTCAAGGACTACTTGGATCTTTACAAAACTAACAGTATAGGCAGGTGGGCTAAGGGCAGCCTAGGAGAAGCATTCAAGTCTGCCCATCATGGCTTCTAGGGCTTTCAGCTGCTGTTCCTTAGTTGGAAAAGTATTGGAATTATAAGAAAAGTCTCTACTTTAGGATCACTCTATGTGTAGCTGAATTACAAAGCATGGCTATGGATCACAGTGCTGTTAAAATCCCAGACAAATGAGAAGGGCTGACTTGATGAGTCCACAACCCTTGCTCTGCTGTTGAGGGAAAGCAGAAATGGGTTCAAGTACTCTATCCTATCTTTGATATGCAATGCAAGACTTCAAAGGACACACTTAAGTACCACTAGATATAAGCAGAAGACAGATTCTGTTTATATATGAATTTTTTAGATATAGCTGAGCAAACACCAGAGGAATTCTTTCTGAGATAAAATGCTGCAAATAGAATACAACCTGACGGAGACTGGTCTGCAGGTCTGGGCAGGGAACTTGGGCTCGGCACCCCAATCTCCCCAGGCTAATGTGAGGATGAGAGGAGTTCCTACATAGAAGCTGCAGGAGGCTTATACAATGTGACACAAATGCCCACTGTCCTGGTAATTAGCAGAATTCTGAGGCCCATCAAGAGAATGAACTCATAACAGCATGGAGCACAAACTAAAAGGACCTCAAGATTCTTCAAATCAGAACCTTTAGGACTAGCAAGACTACTAAGACCAGCACTAGACTACAGGTCTCCACCTGCTTAGTAACACGTTCTCCTGTTTCCTATCCCAGATCTCTCCCAACAGTGATACTTCAGAAGTTAACTCTGTCTCAACTATTTGAAAAGAGAATTTAGGATTTCTCCTGCTTTGCCCCACTTAGGTCTGGTTTAGAAGGTTAGCAGTGTCTGGGTGGTAGAATGCTGGCCTAGTACCTGCAAGGCCCTGAATACAATCCTTAGCACTTCCCCCACAGAATGATGGAAGATGAGGTTTGGAACATCTTCCTGTTTTACTGCAGGCTACAGCAGTTCAGTTAGCATACCTGCAGGGTCGCTGGCTGTGAGGTCCACTCCATGTATGAGGATGGCGTTCAAACACTCAAGGTTCCCCTTGGAGGCCACCACATGGAAGCTGACCACAAAGAAAACAATTGTTACTCCAAGGACACGACTAGAGCCCACCTGAGTGTTAGATGCCAGTACAAGAGGTCAGAGATCACAGCACATCTACAATGCTTCATTAATTCTGGCATGCCAGAGGCTGCCGACATGCTTCAGAAAGTGTGTGCAAGGAGTTGCAAAGGAAATATGAAAAGCCACCTCACAGAAATCTATTTTTGCAATTGGAAAATCAACTCTTGCAAAGATTTCTTTTTAAAAAACAGGACATAGGCCGTGGTGGCCTATCCCTATAATCCTGGCTAATCAAGGAGGCTGATCCAGATCTTAGCCTCCCTGATTAACTAGGATTTGAAGCCAGCCTGGGCAGAAAAGCCTTTGAGATCCCCATCTCCAAAACAACCAGCAAAATCAGGACTGCAGGCACTGCTCAAAATGGTAGGACAACTGAGTGAGCCAAGCAATGTGTGGTCCCAAGTTCATATTCTATTACCACCAGAAGAAAACGTTTAAATATAGAAAACATGGACTTGGACTTCCAGAATTTTGAGAAGACCCAGGCAATGTGGACCATGGTTACCTCAGGAGACAAGCAGAAAAGTTGCAAGGAAATACAAATAAACCATGACTAAGCCAGGTTGCAAGGAAAGACAGAGGCCCACAAAGAAGACATTCAAATCCAAGGCCAAGTCCTCCCTAGAAGCATTTAGCCTCCATAGTAGGCAGTTGGGAGGATGAGCAGCACTTTCACAGCCCCAAGCGAATGGGAAGTGGAGCTCACAGCTCAATGTAGGTACAGCTCCACGTTGGTACACAAGCCACCTGGGGAGGGGAGCCAAGGGCTGCACTAGTGTAGAGGTAAACTGAGGAAACAGATCCTTGTCTGTTTTAAGCCTAAAATATTTTCTTTCCAAAACCACTCTGAAGAAGTACTTGTTACAAAAAAAAAGAGATAAAATAGAAATATATTTTCTGTCATTACAGATAATACAGAAGATACATTTGTAGCATGTCCTAAGTACAAAATGCTTTAATAAAGTAAGACTCTAGTTTATGTGTACATATCTGAAAGAGAAATGCTTTGTTTTGTGAATCCCAAGGAGTTGTTCTCTTTCCTCTGGTGAAAACCCTCCAAGACTAACACTAATGCAGTCTTTTACCGGAGTTCACAGCTCATCAAGTAACATTCTATTATTAAAACTCTATTCTTGAAACTCTAAATTATTATAATACTCTAAATAATCTCACTCAATTGAACCTTAGGCTGAAAACCCCCAAAACATCAACCAAAAAACCAATCCTGAGGCAACCTTCATTCAAGACATCAAAAGCATGAATGAGCACATTTGAGTTTCTTCCCTTCATATTTTAACAGTTTAGTGTTTGGAAAAGACACTGGAAAAACAAAGTCACTTCTAGATATTAATGCCTTACTATTTGTACTGTAAGTATGGAGAAAAACAAGGGAAGGACTAAGCTCTACACCTGTCAAGGTACTTCATGATAAAACAGAATACACTTAAGACTTTTCAAACTTTATTGCTCTTAAAAGTGACTTCATTTGTAGTCATGTTTTGCTCTCTTTACTGTATTTTCATTGACCTACATCAAATATTGTTCATGTCCTAGCATTCATTTCTATATTTAGTGCCTGGTTTCCAGTTATGATATTCTGAATAGAATTCATGCAAGCAAAGGCTGAGGAATTTCAGGAAATGGGACTTTTCACCTCTAACCTTGGAAGGGTGCCCAGATAAGACTTCCACTGTGATAATTAATAGAGCATCTTAACAGAATCTAGATCTGCCCTTTAACCCACTGCTTCCTGCCTCACAGAAAGGGAAGCAATGGGGACCTGGGATGAGTAGGGAAGAAGCACAGGGTTCAGAAGCCACAAACAAGCAAGATGTCCTCCTCGGGGACACAACGGCACACACACAGGTGACACTAGTATCCAAGGGAAAACCTGAGTTGGCAGGAAGGGGAATTTGTGAAGAGGCTGGGTTTGTCTCTCAGCTCTGTGACTTTTCATGCGATTAGAACAAGCTCTTTGATGTCTGCAAGCTTCTTCCTGCTACTTTTATGGAGATCAATATGGTAAGGACAATGCCTCAAAATAACCACAACTGCAGTTCAGTTGGGCTGGAGGGGGAGGGATCACTGGGATGACAGGCATGTGCCACCATGTCTAGCCATTGTGCTTCCCCTGCCAGCTGGAGTCAGAGACTTCAACCACTGGACTCCACAGGCGAGATAAGATGGGGTCTCATGAATGTCTTTCTGCCCAGGCTGGCCATTTCAAATCCACCCCCATCTCTGCCTCCCAAGTAACTAGGATTACAGGCTTGACTCACTGAGCCCAGCCTAGGGAATCTCTAAAATGGATAACGATCATTAGTTTGTTTAAAATTGCACTGCTGTGAGTTCTGACAAAGGCCTTTAAAATGAGGAAGTGGAGAACCACCATTCATAAACTTTCATTTGTATCCAGGTGTACCGGAACTGCCTTGGGACTCACAGTACTTAGGGAATACTTACGCGGACCGGCCTTCCACATCTACTTTGCCAGGGTTCATTCCTTTTTTAGCAAGGATTGAGGACACTTTCTCCACATCTCCCCTCTCTGCAGCTTTCATCAACCGGTCATCATATTTATTCCAATCTGCTGCTTGCTGCAGAAAGGGAAAGAGACAGAATAGTGCGCAATGTTAGGGACACATTGTACTGCAGAACATCTCATTCACTTCCAACTGCAGCCCGCTGAGCTACCCTCACCAGCACAACAGCTCCAAACCTTCCCCAAACACTGGACATCTACACATTGCCTGCATTTCACTTCCAGTTAATAATGACTGGACACCTTCTCTGTACCAGGCATGAACAACCTAACCAATCGTAGGAAACCACAAGTACCACCTCCACTCAACAGAGAGAGAAGCCAAGGCTCTGGGACATTCAATGACCTCAGTGGCCAAGCCTGGTTCCTATGGTTCCCAGTCAGTGTGTATGCCCAGTCCCTAGCTCACGCTTTCACAGATTGCGTTCTGGGTATACATCTCCTAGGACCCCTAGATGCAGTGCATCTCTGTCTTCATTTTAAGAAAATATACTCTTGTTCCACATATTTAAGAGGCACTATTAGAATCCACTTATGGAAGCAAATCATACAAACGTAGACATAGAACAATTTATTATGATTATATATTGATAAACTATGCAGAAAAAAGATTAAGAAGCCTCTAAAGTATTTACTTCTTAAACTACTAAAATAACAGGATTAAAGAGGCCTCTCATTTTCTTCCTTCATCTTTACATTCAACAACATGTTATCATGAAAAAAAAAAAAGCTGTGCAGGTGCAGTGGCTCACACCTTCTCCAGGAGAGGCACAGACAGGAGGATCACTTGAGGATCACTTGAGGATGGACATATCCAAAACATAATTAAATGAAGCAATAAGAAGGCTGAGTGTGTGGCTCAAGCGGCAAAGCACCTGCCAGCCTAACAAGGTAAAGGCCTTCTAACCCTAGTACCATTCACTCAAAAGATTCCTATTTTTGAGTTCAGACTGGGGCTTGAACTCAGAACCTCACACTTTCCCTGGGTTTTTCTGCTCATAGTCAATATTCTATCACTTGAGCTACTCTTCCAGTTCAAGCTTTTTGCTGGTTAACTGGAAATAAGGGTCTCTTAGATTTGTCTGCCCAAACTGGCTTTGAACTTTGATCCTCAGGATCTCAGCTTCTGGAGTACCTAAAATTCTCACCAGTGCCTGGTGAGAAACATTTTTAATTGTAACAAAAACTCAGTGAGCAAATTATTTAAAAGGAACATAAAAGGTAGGTTTTGTTTCTTTAAATAGAAGGATATAACACACAAAATGTATTTTAATTATATCAAGGTTATCTTTAGCTTTGTTTGAAGAAAATATATTTAAAATATTCTAAGGCTGAAAGTTTGGATCTTTCTCAGTAGGCAGAAATGTTAGAACCCAGAAATAAAAAACATGTTTTTTAAACATGTAAGGTTTTATTCTTTTAAAATATCATTATCAACTCACTGTTAAATTCTGAGCTAAATCCAATACTATTTCTAGGTTTTAAAAAGTCTATGTATTTTTCACATAATTTACAAAGCAAATCCTAGGCCTGTAGATATAATAAACCTCTGGTGAATCACTTGAAAAATCTTCTCAGTGTATGATCAACATCTTCTCCCCCAAATGAAGTAAGATCACTAATTTTCTAACTACATAAGCGATGTAACTCTTTAAACACTTAAAATAGAAAGTAGGGAAATCTGGAATCAAAAATCTTAACTTTCTCCTGCAATGTAGCATCTCAGTGGAATCTGCCCCAGAACTGGACTTTGGAACTGAGGCAGTCTCAAATTCGTTAAATATGGTGGTCAGCCCCCTTCCTCCTTCCTTCACACCAAGCGTAGAGACCATGGTTCTGCAGGCCCGTATCTAAGCTCAATTCAGGAGTCACCTTTGTTCATCTTTGGAACAAACAGCTCTGTGCTGGGTTTGAGGAGTGGGAGTGGGTGTAGCCCCAAATTCCTGGCCCATTGAGTCATGGGCACACACTTGCTCTACGTTGATGAGTTTATCCTTACGACTAATTAAAACAGTCTTTATTTCCAAGTAATCTTGCTGGTGAAGAAAGAAACTATTTAAACCACGAACAGGTAGTAAAAGCCCCAAGAAAGGCCTTTATAAAAAGGTAATTAAGGGTGAACAGTTCAGTCTCCTATTAAGACTGTAGTGGCCTCTACTTCAGTAAACACCATTTTCAGGTCTGGTCCAGTGTCAGTTAACAGAAATACTGCCCAGTACTAAAATTCTATCCTGGGCTTTTTAAACCCGGAAAACCAAGACATTTGTTTTCTATCACTAATTGCACAGACAAACCAGGAAAGAATACAATACTACAAAATTAGCAAAGTAGTTTTGCGGAAGCCCTGGGTAACAGGGCCCCGTAGCACTGGCCCCAGCAATACCTACTCTGTTGTTAGGGGCACAGGACAACCAGCAGTTCATCCTAGACACAGATGAGCTACGCAAGAAGCACTCGGCATTAAGTTACAAATCCCTGCCGCTCACAAAGCAAGCGGGAGGACAAGCTCCTGACCGGTCGATGGCCTCAAGGGCTCCACTTCGCTCTAGCTCTGTTTTCTTCCTCCTCAGGATCCTTCTCCACCTTCATCACGTTTGACAGTGATCTTCTTCTTCACTGCACAGCCCCTGATCAAGACCAGTCCACGTCAGGTAGTGTGGCTCCTCCTGTTCCTTCTTCCTTACACGCTGCCTCTCAAAGTCACCCCTTGCAGAGACCCCCCTTGGAAAACCTGGAGCACACACTGCTGCCTGCAGATAAAGCTGGCCACAGCCCACAGGCCAGTTAACAGTGCAGGGCCCGCCTCTTTAGATTCCATAGGACTTGACAGCTGAGAGCGAGGACGTGCTTCTCCTCTGAGTAATGAACGCCCCTTCCTCTCCCTGGGGAAGTGACTCAAACGTACTGTACAGCATGCTCATTATATCCAAACAGCTCGCCTGACACAACAACGCCACTCAGAGACAAATAATTTTTAAACCCGCTTTCAGGCTTACGATCATCTATCATAGTTATAATAGCCCCGACAAACAGAATATAAAGCTCTATTTAAAGCGAATGTGTCATGCTGTCATTTAAGGAAATGCTCACAGTCACACTTCCAAATTTTCTGTTTCAGTGTCCTACGAGCCTCCTCTGTACACACAAGCAGGTTTTAGCTTACGCCTGCGCCAGGCTGTCTCCTGGCACGTCAGATGAGAAGAGCCGGGCACTGCCAAGGTACTACAGAGACGGCGGCATGAATACGCTCCACAAATTTCAAATTTAACTTGCACTCTCAGTTTCCAAGTTTAGCACCCTGCCTGTTATAACAAGTAAATATTTTTATCAGTGGAAAGTCAAATTATCTGGATTCGGTGCATTAAAAAAAAAAAACCAACAACAACAACTAATCAAGCACCCGGAGAGGCAGATAAGCATTGACTACGAGCTAGATGATGAGTTGAAGTCTGTCCGAGGACCAGGCAGAGGGGCTGAGTACCTTCCTGTGCCATCGTTACCCACACACCAACACAGGGCAACCCAAGCTCAGGGTGCTTTTTGTTTTTGGTTTTTACCTTGTGCTACTTAACCACAATAGCATGAGAAAAGTCTGCTTTTCCTTCCAAGAATATCATCAGGAAAAACGAACACTCCTTTCTAGGAAGTTTCTAGGAAGGAGGGCCCTGCCGTGCTATGGGGACTGCGGCTGCCTATGACAGACTCTGTTATAGGAGCTTCAACAAGAACTTTGTTTCTTGATATTTAAATAGAAACCACCTGGCCCAAATGCTAATTATAAAACACATCCGTGCTACTTTAACTAGGACTTTTTCCAAGTGTGAGATTCACAGTGGGTTCATTGCCCCAAGCCCACCACCAGTCTGTCAACCCCTCTTCAGAGATGAGTGGAACTGAGAGGCTAACAAAGGACGTAGCCAGGGCAAGGAAATAAAAGAGGCCAACCTATGGCTGACAGAGCCATGGAAGGGTCTGCTGTGCACCCGCATGACACCCTCAAGGCTGCTTCTCCTGCCTGCCCTGCCCTGTCCTGTCCTGGGCCCTGACTTCATTTGGGTTCTTCTCAAATATCCCTTCCTCAGGATCCTCAGACCCAGTGCCTAGGCAGCTACCACTGTGTTGCCTTCGCCTCTCCGCTGGCCAAGCCTTCCTCTCCCTCAACATGCTCAGCAAGCCCCTGGAGCTGTGCTTACTTCTTCTGAGCGGGGGCCCTTCAACTGGACCAGAGAGCGGAGGACCTGTGTTTGCAAACTATAAAACCTTCCCTCTTCCCTCCTCCTACGAGTTTCTGGTACCAAAGAGTCCCCTTTCACAATCAAGTATTATTATTATTATTATCATCGCTCTAGATTCTGCACACAGGAGAAAACACATGTTTTCTGTCTTTCTGAGGCTGGTTCGTCTCACTGAGCATGACGACTGCCAGTGCTGTCTACTTCCTGCACATGACATGACTTCAGTCTTCACTGCTAGCTAGTACTCCACGGGGTACAGGCCCCATATGTTTGTTCTTTATCCAGTCTGGTTGCTGCACACTTGAGCTGATTGTACAGCTCGGCTACTGGGAATGGTATAACAATAAATATGGGGTGCAGTTTCTCGATTTTTATATTCAAACTGATTTTTAAGTAAGAAATTGGGGAGTCACTAAATTATTACCCATGTCGAGGGCCACGTTCCAAATCTGCCCCATCAACTCTTCTTCTGGACTAGACTATTAAATGCGACACACCTGTGCCCACACTTATTAGCCTCACCGCCCTACCAGCACCTTGTCTGCATTCTCACATGAGTATCTGCTGGCATAGGAGCAGCCCAGTGTCTGCACGAGAGTGAGCAGAGGCTGCTCCTTCCCATCCTCCTGGACCCAACGCCCTCCCACATGCCACGCCTTCACTTCCTCCATCAAAACTCTGAGGATACTTGCAAAGTGCTGGCTGACAAGTAGGCCACATTGCAGGGCTCAGTCCCTGAACAACACTTGTTTCCACCTTCTACAGGGCAGTCCCCAGACGATGTGTGCAAAACCAGAGCAGTGCAAAGGAGGGCTCAGCACTGGCCTGCAGGGGTGTGTGCCAGAGCGGGAGACAGCAAGGCTGGTGACCAGTATGCCTGCTCCTAGACCTAAACAGGAAAGTTATTTCATTTGTGTGTGTGTGTGTGGTGTCACTGTATGAGGGCTTGAATTCACAGCCTAGTGCTCCTGCTATCTTTTTTGCTCATAAATGGCCCTCTACCATTTGAATCATACCTCTAGGCAGCTTTTTGCTGGTTAACTCCCCTGCCCAGCCTGGCTTTAAACCCTGATTCCCAGATCTCAACTTCCTGAGTACTACAGGCATGATTCAGTGGCACCAAAAAAAAAAAAAACCCAAACACTTATTTTAAAATTAACAAAGAAATAAACTTCATGCATTTATTCTGCTTTTCCTATGTCAACTATGACATGGGATAGCCAAAGAGCTGAATTAAGCTTCTCTTTGTATCATAACCAATAAAAGAAGAAATACCGAGGTAGAATCTAGCCATTGTGCAAGCGCTACTCAGTCAGTGCAAGCAGTTATCCTCAGTGGCTGCTCAAGTCACAGGAAGATGACTAGGCCTTCATGGTTCTGTGTACCACTACCTATGAAGGAGTCAAGTAGAAATTTAAAAGCAAAACAGGTGTGAGCCACACCTATAATCCCTGCTAGGGATTAAGGAGACAGAGATTTCAGAAATCAGGAGGATCAGAAATCTGTGGGATCACAATTTGAGGCTAGCCCAGGCAAAAAGTTCATGAGTCCCTCTCTCAACCATCAAGCTGGGGTGCTATTCATGCCTATAATCCTATCTATACCAGAAGCATAAGTAGGAGGATTACAGTCTGAGACTCACTCTGGGAAAAACTATGAGACCCAATCTGAGAAACATCTAATGCAAAAAGGGCTGGAGGCCTGGCTCCAGTGGTAGACTAAAGTCCTGAAGTCCCTAGGTTTTTGTTTTTATTTTTTTAAAATGCATTCAAGCCTGACACATCTGAAATAAAAGGGGCCTATTTATATTAGGAAGTATAATATCTTTTGTCATGCATAGGTTGAAATGAAAAGTGTCTCCATATAAACCTGCTATTCTCAAGAAAAAGAATGTGTCCAGACCTCTAGAACTAACACTGTACAAGAAATAAAGGACAGAAGACCATCACAGACTTAATCACAGGATGTATTACAAGACAAAACCAGAAAGACCCAGCAGAGGGGAAACTGCAGTTTCATAAATGACAGCAAGAAAGACAAATTAGACCTATAGACTGAAAGTGAGTTCAAAAACATCAATCTGTACCTACAGGCCTTGGTCAGACAAACTATTTAGGAATGTGACTACTGACTGAATGGCTGATAACAGTAAATAATTACATAAACTGAGGTTCCCGGTCTGATAATGGTATTGTAACTATAATAATAATGGTATTATCAATAGCATTATAAAATACACCCTGAAAACACTGTTAGATCAAATGACAAGATGTCTGATATTTGCTTTAAAAATAATCAATTCCAGGTCTGGGAAGGTGGCTCAGTGGTAGAGCGCTTGCCTTGCATGCATGAGGCCCTGGGTTCGATTCCTCAGCACCACATAAGAAAAAAGAAAAAAGCCGGAAGTGGCGCTGTGGCTCAAGTGGTAGAGCGCTAGCCTTGAGCTGAAGAGCTGAGGAACAGCGCCCAGGCCCAGAGTTCAGGCCCCATGACCGGACCCTCCCCCAAAAATAATAATAATAAATTCCATTGGGTGCCTAGAATCCTGGCTAACTCAGGAGGCTGATATCTGAGGAACACAGTTTGAAGCCAGCCCAGGCAGTAAAGTCCATGGGACTCTTATCTCCAATCAACCACCAAAAAGTCAGAAGTAGAACTCTGGCTCAAATGGTAGAGCACTAGTCAATGCTCAGGTCCTGAGTTCATGCCCCAGGACTAACAAACATCATCATCATCATCATCATCATCATCATCATCTAGGAGGCAGGCGTGGAATTGAGATTCAAAAACCAGCCCTGAAAGAAAAGTCTGAGAGGTTCTATCTCCAATTTACCAGCAAAATGCTGGACTAGAGATGTGGTCAAATGGTAGAAGGCCAACTGTGAGCAAGAAAGCTGATCAAGAATCTACAAGACTAAAGAAAAGCTGTGGAAGAAGTCCGGGACTTGGGGGGAAAAAGGCCAGTGTAGCTTAGGTTAACTTAGTAAAAGGGTCCCAGGCCAGGTAATGTTGAGGGGAGGGTAGGCATCACAGATGGCAACTGTAGGATTCCACTTTTTAATGAGGGTCTTTTTGACCTGTTACAATAAAGTCTTAAAGAAAATCATCCTAACAAACTGTTAATTTTTTTTCACTTTTAAGAAAGCAATAACCAGCCTAATCTTGTCTTAAAATGTTTACAAGACTTAGCCGGGTGCCAGTGGTACGCGTCTGTCATCCTAGCCACTCAGGAGGCTGAGACCTGAGAATTGCAGTTCAAAGCCAGCCCAGGCAGGAAAGTCCCTTAGACTCTTATCTCCAATTAACCACCAGAAAACCGGAAGTGGTTCTGTAGCTCAAAGTGGTAGAGTAATAGCCTTAAGATGAGTAAGCTGAGGAACAGTGCTGAGACCCTGAGTTCAAGTCTCCTGACCTATGAAGAAAAAGAGGGAAGGGAGGAACAAAGGCTATATAAGCAGCTTCTTTCTCCCTGACCCCAGGCCTCATCCTCCTACCTCTTGTACCATTCCTCTGTGTGATAAGAATGCACACAGTGTGACTCTGTGGAACAAGCCCAGGAAAGGGAAGTTAGGGCCTAGCAATCATTTTTTTGACCACCACAGCAACAGGCTTAGCCAGCCTCTCTGGACTTGTCTACATAAATGACAAGACAAAAAAGATACTGCCCCACAATGGGATCTCAAGGTTCCTAGGGATCTCAAGTAGCCGAAAGCATAGCTTGGCCAGGATTCTCGACCACCCAGTCTGATTCTATTCCAGGCTGCCACTTAAATACCAGACTGTCTCCCCTCCCCATGGCAGGTATGCATGCCTTTATTAGAACTGTCTAGTCACTCAAGAGTTCACCAAAAATACAGACTGGAAGAAGGCTCTCCAGCTATCATTTGCTTTTAATATCACTTATTTCACCTTCCTCAAAAGAAGGCACACTAAATTCCAATGCAAATATTCATGTAGAGATTAAATATAATGAAGTATAATGCATGCCATGTAAGAATAAAGCTCTCTGGCTGGTTAAGTAAGACTTTTTCAATATCCCCTTTAAAATGGTAAACAATGATAATTTGGAAATGTACGCCTTGTTCCTTTGTGTATTTGAGGAGAATGTGTTCAAATGAGAGTTCTTAAAATGTCATGAATACATTTTTTTAAATACAAAGGCAAAAAACAGAGTCTCGTTGTCACCCCCACATACTGCTAACTAAAGTAGCTGTAATGCCTTCAGTGATTTGTGTGTGTGTGCATGTGTGCACGCACATGCATGGGTGCACGCACGCACGCTCATGTCCACACCTGCCCTAGGCTAAGGGTAGAGTGCTAGCCTTGAGTGGAAAAAGCTGAGGGACAGTGCCCAGACCCTGAGTTCAAACCCCATGACCAACAAAGAAAAAGAGGGAAGAGAGGGATAAAAGCTGTACAAGCAGCTTCTTTCTCCAAGACCTCAGGAAGCTGTCCCAGAGCTTTTTAGCTCAAGGCTACTAGCCCTCTATCACTAGAGCCACAGCTCCACTTCCAGCTTTTTAGCAGTTAATTGGAGATAAGAGCCTCACAGACTTTCCAGTTCAGGCTGATTTCCAGCCAAGATCCTCAGATCTCAGCATCCTGAGTAGCTAGGATTACAGATGTGAGCCACAGGCATCCCTTTATGATATCTAATATGTATTTTTCAAAACAGGCTAGTTTTAGGAGGCACAAAAAAGTAACACAGATATGCTTGTCAAAAAGCCTCTGCTATAGCCTGAACTCAATGAACCCACTAGATATTTTTTATTCTTGTCCCTTTGATTTCTTTATTTTCTAGGCAAAGACACATTTATTAAATAAAAACATGTTTGCTAGAACTCAAAGGACTTGTCAAGAATTAAACTGAAAACAGTACCATACGAGTCAAGATTTTTTTTTTTTTCATTTAAAATGGGAACAGTATGGGAAAGAGTGTCTTTTGTAAACACATTAGAAGTTAATTGCTTTTCCTCTTACATATTCAATGAATACTTCTACACAAATGCATAACTCTTCCCACACAGATACTTTAGAGGATGTCCTTATGGTGAGTCTTAATATATGTCTCCCATATAAAAAAAATGCATGACCAGGTTAATGATGAAAAACAATACTTATTTTCCCATTTAGCACTAACACAAAGCATAATCTACGATGTTTCTCCTTCAAATTCTTAATTTTTTCTTTCTTTTCTTTTTTTGGGGGATGGGAGAGAGGATGCTGGTCCTGGGGCTTGAACTCAAGGCCCAGGCGCCATACCTGAGCTTTTGTGCTCACAGCTGGTGCTCCATTTCCAGCTTGGAAATGGAGATAAGAGTCTCACATACTTTACTGCCTGAGCTAGCTCTGAACTGAGATCCTCAGATCTCAGCCTCCTAAATCACTAGGATTACAGGCATGAGCTGCCAGCTGGCACCAGCTTCAAATTCTTAATTTCAAATTGCTTAAGAAATACTTCCAAGTGCCTAACTGACAACATTTTAGGAAGAACTTCTCAACCTCAGTCACGTCAATATGTGTGCTTTCCAAATGGAACATTAAGAACAATTTACGTTGGACAGGAGGGAAAAACAGGGATGAAGCAAGGGAAGGGGTAACATTGTCCAAAAAGACACATACTCATAAGCCAGGCAACGGTGTCTCATGCCTGTAATCCCAGCTACTCAGGAGGTTGAGATCTGCAGATTGAGTTTTGAAGCCAGCCTGGGCAGAAAGCCCCTGTGAGACTCTCATCTTCAATAAATTAATCAGAAAAAGCCAGAAATGGCACTGTGGCTCAAGTGGTAGAATGCTAGCCTTGAGCACAAAGAGGCTCAAGGACAGCACCCAGGCCCTGAGTTCCAGCCTCACAACTGAAAAAAACGTGAACTTATTACTTATATAAATGTAACTAAACATCACCTTTACAACAATAAAAATTAAAATTAAAAAAGAACATATTCATGGTGGTGTACTGTGTGACAATAATGGTTCCTTTCATTCTGGTGAAGCCATCCCTTCAGCCAGGCATGGCAACTATGCCCTCAGCCCTGGAGCCCTGCTTAGTTTGCTTGGCATATAGCAGGCAGCAGCAGGAACCATTTGGGACCCTTTGGCTTCCACTCTAGCCCTTTGGAGAACCAGAACACTGAAATGCAAGCAATGCCTGGGAGCAACCAACAGCCATGTCAACAGCCAACCGACAGCCATGTAGCTAGCTAATGCCCCTCAGGTATGTCGGTCAATGGCACAGGAAAAGAACTGTGGTTTCAAGCACTAAATCTAAACCTAGAACCATGTGAATACAGTGTTTAGCCTCTCCCCGCTAAATAAAGCTGCAAGATTCTCAGGTATGGAATCCAGTATTCCATCTCTATAAAAGCAACCAAACGAAGAAATAATTATTTATATTTCTTAATCCATTTCCTAAAAACAGGATGAGTGGGGTATAGAAATATACTTTTCTAATAAGACAGACAAAAGAGTTTCTTAAATATATTATTCAAACTGCCTTTTTTCTTTTGTATTCTAAAATGCACTTACTAATAACCAAGAATCTAAGACAAGAACCATTCACTTCTATTCAATCTTCCTAGGATATGGCATTCAGAATTTTGATTTACTTAGGCCTACAGTTTTCAACTTTTCAATATGACAAAAATTTCCCAGGCAAGCTAACAATGAATTAGCATATTAGCTCTCTTAAATATTTCATGACCATTTAGATGCCTTCAAACTCCTATCAACTACAGACAAGTGTTACTATATAAATCATAGTACAAAATAAGAAAACACTAATATGTATTCAAAAAAAGGACAAAGATGAAGGGCTAGAAAGGCGGCTCAGTGGTAGAATGCTTGTCTTGCATTCATGAGGCCCTGGATTTGATTCCTCAGTACCACATAAGCAGAAAAAGCCGGAAGTGGCATTTTGGCTCAAGTGATAGAGCACTAGCCTTGAGCTAAAGAGCTTGAGGGACAGCACCCAGAGTTCAGGCCCTATAACCAACAACAACAACAAAGACAAAGATGAGATGGGAGAAAGAGGAAACAAAAACCAAGCAAAAGAATGGGAAGGTGGCTCAGTGGTAGAGCGCTTGCCTTGCATGTATGAGGCCCTGGGTTTGATTCCTCAGCACCACCAGCAGAAAAAGCCAGAAGTGTCGCTATGGCTCAAGTGGTAGAGCGCTCACCTTGAGCTGAAGAGCTAAGGGACAGTGCCCAGGCCCAGAGTTCAGGTCCCACGACCGACAAAAAAAAAAAAGGCAAAATCACCATTAAATGATAACATTAACTTTTTATTTTGTTAACCTATCTTCCCAGACTTCTTCTCAATATTTAGATGTATTATACTTTCAGCAAAAGAAAAAAAGAAAGCACACTAAATACATTTCAGTTAAGCAATTTTCTGAATATAAGTGTCAACATTGCTTACAGATAGATATTCTTGACTTGGAGAATTTCAAAGCTAACAAAATATCAATCTTTCTGCCTCCCTCTGGTGGCAACTATGAGAAACTCTTTCCTCCAATATTCTTTGAAAAATGAAAATGATTCAACAAGTAGTCATTTATCATTATTACAAACATCTTTTGAATGATTGTCCAAAAGCCTAGGTGGGCCAGAAAGTGTACAATGGTCAATTGTTTGAGTGAATTCCTATAACTGAAAATAATTCTGGCATTATAAATACCTGGACTGGGTTTTTAGCTTTGCTAAATGACTTTGGTCAGTTACTTAATCACTTTGAGCACCATGTAAAATCAGCTAGTACCAACCATCTCATTTTTTATCCCAACTCTAGCTGATGTATTTGTATTCTAGTCATGTTCCAAAGTTACCAACATTAAAACAATGCAAAATAAATGCCAGTTTAACATCATTACTAGGACATTGACAGCATCAAGAACTACCTACCTCGTGACTACCAAATTCGAGTAGATCAGCTTCTTAAATGCAAAACCTTACTCTACTCACACTGTCAGTAACTTTTTATTGTCCTCAAAATCCTTAACAAGATCTCTCAGATCCTATATGATCTTGGCACTATTGACCCCTGAAGTGTAACATCCCTCTAGGCTTCTAATCTCTTTTTATAGAGAAGTTATTCAGAAGTACCAAGTTCCCTCCCAGGGAACCTGGGAACAGTGCCCCTCCCTCTAGTTCAGGTCACATCTCAATTCCCCTGGGTCAGAGAAACTTCCTCCAGACACAGGTCTTCCTGATTATGCACCTATCCTGGGTACAGCTCACTGCACTGAGCCAATGCTTTACAGTTAAGTGTGCTAGCACTGGAAACCTGTCTTCCCAGCTTGTCTGCCTGCAAGTTCTTTAAGACTCAGGACATGCTCTGCTCACCACGCCAATCCTAGAAATCAGCCACTTGTGTGCATATAGGAGGACCTTAGCTATCTGGTGAATAACAGACCGAGATGAACAAATACTGAAATTAAAGAATCCTTTCCTAAACCTAACTCTGAAAATAAAAAGTGCCCATGCAAAGCTTAATAACATTTTCAATATCATGCTCTGCATTTTTTTCTCCAGTTAACTAGCATGCATAAAGGCTGATTTCAAAAAAAAAAATTATGCTCAAACAGAAATAGTTTAAAATATAAAACTCACACAAGAAGCTCTGTCCTTAAAATACATTTTTTCCATAAGCAATTTGGTCTTTTTTTAAAATTATCTTCAGGTAGTTGTAATGAGGGATACAATTCAACATGTCAGTTTATAAGTATAATACATCTTGATCAATGTCACTCCTTTCATATGTTATTTATTTATTTATTTAGTGGGTCCTGGGGCTTGCACTCTGAGCCTGAGCACTGTCCCTCAGCTCAAAGTGAGCACTCTACCACTTGAACCAAAGCACCACTTCCAGCTCTCTGGTGGTTAATTGGAGATAAGAGTCTGCCCAGGCTGGCTTTGAGCCATGATCATCAGTCTCAGCCTCCTTAGTAGCTAGGATTACAGCTGTGAGCCACTGGTGACCAGCCCCTTTGGTATTTTTTAAGAGCACAGGAACCTAATCACAAAATAGCAGACTTCAACACCTCAAACAAATTTAAAGAAGTTTTAGTGGGCATGGCTTGCTTCTTGCAACAAATATTCAACTGAAAGTCTGTCTGAAAGCTGGGTATTTATAATTGCACCAGGCAGGTCTACTTCTCAAGGAAATCTGTGAGGAATGGGGACCAAACACTTACTGGCTAATGTCTGCCTTACAGCCACCTTCAAAGACATAGATATTATGGTATTTTAACCCAATCATACCTATAATTGCCTCAGTATGTGACTTTTTACAGACTGAGCTCTATATTAAGTATTTCCAAGTATATAGTAATATTTGGCCTCAAGTAACTTTTTCTTATAGCTATTTACACAAGCCAGAAAAAAAGAAAAAAGGAGGAATCTGCAAAGTCACAATCAGAAAAGGCTATATAAGGTTTGCCCTACAAGGCTTACTTTAAAATCCTTATTTGACAGATTCACTTGATAGAATTTTACAAATCCTGTGACTTCAAAGCACTAATTGATACTTCCCCACAAGCTACATCATGATGTATAGGAAAACCTACAAATTATTTCTTCCCCTGGTGTGTTAATTGTTTTAAATATAACTTCTATTTATCACAGAACCAGGTGTGTTAATTGTTTTAAATATAACTTCTATTTATCACAGAACCAGGACGTCTCTGGAGATCATGTCGTCCAGCCTCAGTAGCTGTGTGGTAGCGTGGGGGCCTGTCCACAGAGAACATGAGGATGTCAGCACTCTCTCCCCTGGCTAGGACCTCCTAGTTCCTGAAGATAAGTAATGGGAGGAGAGCAAGGCCATTCCATTGCCCCAGCGAACATGTGCCACAGATGGTAGAGGAAGGAGGAAGCCAACCACTCCTCATCCTGATTCTCCAGACCCCATGCAGGTAGGTGGCTTGTGAACCACCTCAGTGCATTTCAAGCAAGAAGACACAGTGCACAATGAAGGACCCATTAGTGGCCTGACCAGGGAGGCATTATGGATGGCTTTCAGGAAGATGGGCACCAGCCATGCAGATGATACATGGAAGATGGAGAAGACCTGGGTAGTGAGAACAGGAAGACAGTATACAACCGAACTCTCTTTTCATTGCCATTGTTCTGATTCTGATTGGGAGAGCCCAGATGAAGGTACCCGCCCCTATACAGCTATTTAGTTCTCATACATTAATAAGATGATATTTAATACACTGGCGAACTTTCAGCGTAACGCTGCACCTCTAAACCCAATCAAGATTGAGTTTCACCTTAAACAAGACTAAGGTGACTTTATCATGGTGACAAAAGGCCTTCCTGGGATACTGGATCTGCCCTAACAAAACTTACTTCAGACTTTTACAAGTGGAAAGAGGAAACTATAAAAACTACAAAATGGCACTGATTTTCTCATCGGCTTAGAAGATATTCTTTGATGTTCTTTTAAAAGTGAACCTGAGTCCCTCTAAGGTCAAATCTTACAGAGAAATATTCACTAAGCAGTTTATCTAATTATTTTCATTTCACTTGGCTTTATTTTTGTTTTCTTCTAAACTAGGAACAAAACCACAGTGCTCAGCACAATGAAAAGTTCATAAGGTCACAATATTAAGCTATGAAACACTTGAAAAAATAATGCAAGGAAATAACCAAGGTTAACAGCTGTGAGATGTGAGATTAGAGACTTGTTTTCTTTACAGTTTCTGGGCTTGAACTCAGGGCCTGGTTGCTGTCCCTGAGCTCTTCTGCTCAAAGCTAGTGGGTAGCCACAGCTCTACTTCCGGCTTTCTGCTGGTTAGCTGGCAATAGGAGTTTCACAGACTTTGCTGCCCAGGCACACTTTGAATCCTGATCTTCAGATCTACTCTTAAGTAGCTAGGATTAAAGGGGTAAGCCATGAGTGCCTGGCAAAGTATATTGTTTTTAAAGGCCATTTAAAAAAAATCACCCTTTTCTGTGAATTATGTGAAAGCATGCAAATGAAAGTTCTAAATAGCCTGGAACAAAATTAACACATTATCCAATGGTGAAGAGAGTTGTCTTAGGTTTCTGTGTTTTCTGGTTTCTGCATCCTAGAGTTTTACAGTAATCCATTAACTGGTCTCTCAGCTTCTTCTTCTGCCCTTGTCTGCCCTAAAATTTATTCTCCACACTATTAGAATGTGTTAAAAAAAAGAATACAAACACCTGTAAGTCAGGTAATGTTGCCTCTGTTTAATAGTTAATATTCTCACCACAAATGTTTGACCTAAATGTAATCTTTAGGAGGCAATCATACAAATGCATGCCCTTTTGTATCAAAACCCAAACACAGCCCCAATTCCTTATGTGAGTTCAGGCCCCCAAGAGATCAATCATCTCTTCTACCATTCCCTATCTGCTCACCTCAATCTTAATGGACATCCTGTTTCTAAAAACATAAGAACAACAAATAAAACCTCATCTCATAGGCTTTTGACATGCCACTGTCCTATCTGGAATTATTACTAATTAGAGGAAAATGCAGAAACACTCATTCATATGTCATAATGAATTGATTACTGCTGCAAAAGTCAAATGGAATGATTGAAATAACTACCATTTATTTGACTGCTAGTGGGTTTATAGGATTACAGGGCATTTCCACTAAGCTAGGCAGGCTCCAAAATCTCCCCAGTGGTCAACTGGTGAACTAACAACAAGGGGCTATTGGCTGGTATAATCCATAACTAGCAGACCAGCTAGCTAGCACAGGCTTAGCTTTATTCATCTAACCTATTTTCACAAAATTTGGGCTCCTGAAACACTATACATTAATCAAATCACTTTAATTGCCTAAGAAAGCCAGGCACTGGTGGCTCACGCCTATAATCCTAGCTACTCAGGAAGCTGAGATCTGAGGATCACAATTCAAAGCCAGCCCAAGCAGGAAAATCTGTAAGACTCATCTCCAGTTAACTACCTGAAAACTGGAAATAGCTCTGTGGCTCAATGTAGTAAGAGTGCTAGCCTTGAGCAAAAGAAGCTCAGGGACAGCGCCCAGACCCTGAATTTAAGCTCCACAATTGACAACAACAACAACAAAAAAAAAAAAATCTAAGAAATACTGCACATATTTGTATACCAAGAACAATTTAGCTTTCATGTATGTATAAATCTGTGATATCACCAGCCAAGTAAAACCATATATACAAGAACCAATTTAAAGGCCTTCAGTCTGGAGTCTCTGGGCAAAAAAAAAAAAAAAATAGCTTCTCTTTTAGAGAAAAGGAAAGAGAGTGCCTGCTAAGAAGAGGAAAACTAGCTGAGACTAGAGGGAGGGGAGAAGAGAGCCTTGGGCCTGAAAACTCTCAGGACCAAAATGTGAGCCCAGCTATTTACATCTCACTTCCAGGAGAGCAGGACCTGCACTTGATAAGCTGGCACCTGCCTCCTGTGCCCAAGAATGGCCCCTGAGCCTCAACACTCATTGTACCCAGCATTCGCTGTGTCCTTCCAAGGCCCACAGGGCCCTGCACTGTGCGCAGTGAGTTGAGAGCACGTGATGGGACAGGGATGCCAGCGGGAAGAAGGGCTACCTAGAAGCCAACAAAGTCTTGAAATCATAAAGGTGGAAAGAGGCATTCCAGATCTCTGTCCTTTGCCAAAGTTGGCCTCACGTTTAAAAGCAATTTATAATTCGTAAATTACATGCCACTGTCCTATCTGGAATTATTACTAATTAGAGGAAAATGCAGAAACACTCATTCATATGTCATAATGAATTGATTACTGCTGCAAAACCCAAATGGGATGATTGAAATAACTACCATTTATTTGACTGCTAGTGGGTTTATAGGTCTACAGGGCATTTCCACTAAGCTAGGCAGGCTCCAAAATCTCCCTAGTGGTCAACTGGTGAACTAACAACAAGGGGCTGTCTGGTCTTTCCATGTGGGGTGATGACCGGCTAGCTAGGTGATGATTTACGCTTTCAGTGCAAATATTACTATTTTAATCATGCCCAACTATTGTCATTTAACTAAACCAGTGTTATTACACAGGAACACTAAAAAGCAATGGTATATAACACATAGTTAGGAAAGTCAGTTTTAAAAAATCAGTTTCACACGAAAATGACTATAAACAGGCTTTCATCTTTGTTTGCACAAGCATGCCTTCTCTAACCATGGTCATCTACATGCTCCTTTGTAATTCCCTGCAGTCAGAAGCAGCCACAGGAAGTTTATCTCACAGGCTGAAGACAAGAAGAAAACATGAGACAGAAGACAGCCTGGTAGAGCTAGATGAGACACTGTTTTCTTGGTACACACAAGCACACCACCACACCCAAAGTGTTTCTAATGGACCCTAAGTGTGGTTCCTTCCTCTTTCCTGACTCGCCCTTTCCCATGATATAAACAGTTCAACAGGAGGCCTGAAATTACATCTCAGCCATGAGGACACTTCCTGTCCTATTTCCTCAAGTGTGTACAGGAGGCCCTGCTGGGTACCACTCGGCTCACTGGACCCCTGCAATACAGTTTTTTCACTAAGGTCGCAGGCTTCAGATGGCTGCAGGCCATAGCAGGCACACACCTTCCACATCTTCTTCTTTGAGGTTATCTGTAAGCAAAGTGAAACCTATATTCCAGCTGCAACTTCAACCTTTCACAGTCTCCTCAAAAAGTGTGCAGGCCGGTTTGTATTCCTAATCCACCCAGGACAGGAACAGCTATTTTACCAGTAAATAGTGAACTGGCTAACACCACAGGGAGTTTTTATTATCTACAGGCTCCTGACACCAACTATCTTATTTATATAATCAGTAATTAAGCAAAATCAAGGAATACTAAGAGTTTTTCACATCTAACACCACCTATGAATCTCTATGTTCCTGGGAATAAATTCCTAAATAAAATTAAGTTCATGGTTTTACATTAAAATATTTATTACATTTATATAAATCTATTTTAATTATAAAAAGTAACCTTATAACAAAGATGTGGAAATGTTTAAGTTTCATAATTTTACAACTTCCTAACTACAGTTCTCTGTGGTCTTCCCCCATGTGAATTTTCAGACTATTCTCGGATTCTGACTATATTTTTTATTCTGATTTTTTTCACTTATAATATTTCCATTTCTTTTTAGCTTCTTCATATGCCTACAAAATGGCCTTGCATATTCATTTTCCACTGCTGTGTAACAAATCACTACAAACTCAGAGGCTTAAGAACAGCATTAAAAAAAAAAAAAAAAAACAGCATTAAGTTGACGATTGTATATGTCAGAGCTCCATATGGGACTGACTGTATTTTCGGGTCAGGGTCTGGTCTCTCAGGGCCAAAACCAAGGTGCCAGGCAAGCTTGAGCTCCTGTTTAGAGAAGATACAGCTCCTTCCTATTGGTGGCGGAGGTAGGTCCTGCAGTTGTCGCCCTTTCTAGCAATGATGGAAGAGACTCTCAGCCACTTAAGGCTCAGCATCCTTGAACATGGCCCCAACCATCTCCAAGTCAGCAAAGTCCTCTCTGTTCCTTCAAATCTCCCTAACTTGCAGGTCTGTTTCCACCCTGAGAAGAAGATTGTATTTCAAAGAGCATCTTGGTTAGACACTTGGTTAATCCCCCTTTGGCTAACTGGAAAAAGTCAACTAGATACATACCAGATTTATCCAGCTCCTCATGGCTTAGGGAAAGGGGTGAGGCTTCTCCAGAATGACTTTTCCTTGCCTATTTGTGATTTTTATCACCAGTAGGGTGGACTGAGCTGGCACTGTTGGCAGATTGGTGACCCATGATACTTCAGGAGGTCGCCAGATGTTTGTGTTTCTAGGGTAAGTATCTTTCTTTAAGGTATCCTTGCTCAGTTCCCAGAGCACACTAATTATCTGACACAAGTGGGCAGGGCAGAGAGAGACAGCTGTTCTTATTTGTTTTCTTTTTACTAATATTTCAGCTTATGAGCGAGTACAAGGCTTAAGCAATGAAAGTAGTGTAATTGTGTTTCTACTCATTCATATGGTGTTTATCTCTGAATTCCTGGCTGCTGTTTCTTGGGCCTCATCTTCCCTGATCTACCCTGCTTCCATACCACCACAAAGAGGTGCTACAACAGCAGATGGCAGCAGCTATGGCAGCCAGAGGGCAGCTGGGGACAAAAGGGGTGGGCAGAGGAGATGAGAAACGATGGCAAAGTATAGAGACAGTAAGAAAAGACTGCAAAGGTGAGAATCCAGACTGTGCACACTGCGAAAGACAGAAGACAGGCGGTGGGAGAAAGACAGCCCTGGTTGCTGGAAGAGGTCTGGGAGCTTCCAGGTCTTGAACACCAAGGCTCAAGAGCTACAACACAAGCTGGCACCGACTGCTGCTGGCATTATCCATTCTTAGAGCTCAGGATTTCACTAGCTGTTGAATGCTGCTGGCATCTAAGTTCTGGAGCCCTAAGTCTCTAGATCGCAAGAGTTGAAGCAAGAAGCCTTTTAGGTCGGTCAGCCTAGCCCATGAGCCCTCAGGACCCAGGGGTCCAGGACTGTCAATACTATAACTGTTCCTCACCTACTTGCATTTTCTATCTAGGCCCAGCAAAAGGACTCCAGCCAACTCATTGGTGACAGTAAGATTAGGAACCCTCCTACATTTGCAACACCTGCCACATACCATTGCAAATTATACATATATTCTATCATCATATCCAAAGTCCTGGGGATTAGGGTACAAAATCATGGTGGATCATTTCTAGACTTGAGCCCACAACTCCCTCTGGGTCACAACAGAACATCCAAAAGCTTAAAGGTCACGAAACCACTCAACTAGAAAACTTTAAGGTCCTTTCTAATCCAATTCTAAAAGTACAATGTTTTAACACATTGAAGAAATAAAGCATAAAGTTACTTTAAAAATGGAAAAGAAGAATTGATGGGACTTTGAAAGTTAGTGAAATCAAAAGGGTATTACTGCTTAGTTGAATCTAGTTTAATGTATTAATCTAACTTTTAAAAACTAGACGGTATTTTTGCAATCAACTTTCCCCCCATAATTTTCTACCCACAAGAAGCCGACAATTAAGGAGAATGCACACCAAAGCAGAAATAAGGTTAGTGCAAACCCTAATGTCCACAAGAGCCAGATGCCCAGACCCCTGAACTTGTGACAATGTCCACCGTACAAACTCCAGTCTAATTCTAGATTTAAAAGATCAGAGGGGATAAAGGGACCAGATGAAAAAGAGGTCACACGCAGGCCATTCTACTCAAGGCTCATTACAAAAAAAAAACTACAGTTAAGGTCACAACCCTGGGATCAGGCCAGCAGACTTCTTAAAGTACAGAACTCAGCTGACTGACTTTCATTCTTCACCCAAAAGAAAGAGGGAGGAGAAGAAACCTGGGAGAGGGAGAGAGGGAAAGTGGGAAGGAGGGAGGGAGAGGGAGAAGGAAAAAGGAAAGCACCTAGTATATTGTAAGTGCTAAATATCTGCTAAAACAAGACGCATACATAGATAAAGAAAAATACTACTTATGGCTTTCAGGAACTTCATCTCTTAGAGAAAGAGACTATTGATCAATCTCTGCTGCCAGGAGTCTGAAAAATACAAACATAGGCTAGGCTGACACTAGATCCCACACAGTGCAGTCTACAAGGGGGCTGGCTAACGGTTCCCATGAAAGACAGGAAAAAGGAGGTAGGGATCAAAGTGTTAAGACCAAAGAATGCATAAAATCTTAAATGTCAGTGAAACTGAATTTTGCCAAAGTTTGTAGTCTCGAAGTATAACTTAAACAATATCAAAACATACAAGTATGTGTGTGCAGTGGCCTTGACTTGTTCCCAGAAAATGCAGCAGACTTTCTCCCACTGGCCCAGCCAGCAGAAGCACACAGCCAGCTCTGCCTGCCAGTGTGGATGAGACACTGCTCAGTTGTGAGCACAGAATACTTCAGCTCTCACCAAATGCACAAGTGTGATGTTTCTCACAGACTACAAAACACTCTGTGTCGGTGGTTCTGATTCTCTGCACTATGCTGCAATGGAAATCTGGTAGGGAAAATGCACACTCTGCCAGATTTGTAAAGACCATCCCATCCCAACTCAAAACTACACTGCACAAAACCTAAACTTATGTTCTTATTCTGTCACTGAATCAATATGAAAAGCAACTGGAACTATTTGATCTTTACATTCTATATAAGCAGTTAGACTAAACTCTTCATCTTAAAGAGTGTAATATGAGCAGAGTTTTCTGTTTTTAGAACTGGACCAGTACAATTTCAGATAAATCTAATAAAAATGAATGTAATGGTTTCATTGGCAGCTGACCACTGTTTAAATGTTTGTATGTATTGTTCTATAGTCTCCAAAATATTTTCATTCTCTGTGGATCTCAACATTTCTGACAGAGTAGAAAGGCAAGTGGTATTAGCCACATCTGAAAAGAGGAATACTTGAAACATATTGAGATAAAATGCCTTGCTTAAGAGAAATAATTAAAACATACTAAGAAAAATTCCTTGTTCCAAATCACAGAGGGTTTTTTTGTTTTCTTTTGTTTTTTAATAGCTGTGTGTGTAAAAACTAGGATTTTTAGACATTTTACCATCCCAGCTCTAATGGGCTACAGAAATCTCACCTGAAGTAGTACTGACAAGAAGGTGTCACGAAACAGATGCTTTAACACTGCATCAAATTTCTTCTTATTTTTGCCGGGATAAGCAAAGTAACACAGTAACTTATGTGAAAGAAAAGCATTTGCTCTTATAAAAAAAAAAAAAAAAAACAATGGGGTGAACCAATATAAGAAAATAAACAGCTATTAACTAGTATTCCAAACTAGAATATTTAGTAATTAAAATGTAGGACACATTAGTGTTCCAATTTGCACATCTGTATAAGCTTCACTGAATATTTCAAAAATCTATGGAACTATTCAAAAACATTCCTGTATCTTAAATTAAGTCCAGGTGGTTTAGAGACAATTCAAAGAAAAACAAACATATTCAGACATACACTAACTTTTATGCTCCCTAGGCAACACAGTACCTAGCATATAATATTTAAGAAATATGGGCTGACTCTTTAAAAACTGTATGTCCTCCAACTTAAATACTTAATACTAATCATTTCATTAAGAACTTGAATAAATTATAACCCTCTGTTATAAAGGAACATTTAAGAAAATCAACCCACAAACAGGAGAGCATTTACTTAGGTGCACATTAGAGAAACTGGAGGCCTGGCTCAAGTAGCAGAGCACCTGCCTAACAAGCACAAAGCCTTGAGTATCATGAAAAAAAAAAAAAAAAAAAGGTAACTGAGCATTTCTTTGAGTGTGGTCTCAGGAGCAAAAGTGTTATCAGTCTCCTGGCAGGCTGTTGTTTCTAAGGTTGTGGACTGTTGTCCGGGACAACAGCAGAGACAGACTCAGCACCAGGGCTGGGGCATGAGATGAGAAATAGAAGAAAAAAAGCCCAATAGGAGCCAGCTCCAAAGCTTGGGCCTTACAGGGACAGCACCCGTGTGTAAGCTCACAGAGATAGCCTGCAGCCATGCATTCTACTTCTGCCCACCAGTCCCACCCTTCCCTCCACCCTTTCTAGGCTCCTTCACTCGGTGGCTGACACTTCCTTCTTGGAAGTGTCTCGGTATTTGTGGTTTTGTAAATGAATCAATTCAAAATCACTCAGACCGCAAGAGTGCTCTACAGTTGTGGCAAGTCGTCAAGATAATGCATAAATAGTACTACAACTTGAAAGATACAGTGCAAGATAAATGGGCCTGCCAAGTGGAAAACTCTCTCCCAGCTCTTACTTCTTGTCACCTGTAAGTTTCCTTGTCTTTAATATCATTACTGCATGGAAAGATGCCCTTATTCTTAAGGGGTGCATGCTGTAGCATTTGGCAATGAAAGAGATCTACACCTTTCCTCCAAATGCAGGTGAAGTCACATGTGCTGGCACTATGTTTTTGTCTATGTAAAGATGCACGCAAGGAGCAAACACAGCAAAATGTCAATGTAAGCAGAGAGCAGGAGGATCCCAGTTCATCAAACTTCTCTTTATGCATGTTTTCATTTTTCATGAAACATTGAAAACAAATCCGAAAGAAATCTGTGCTTAAACAGTGATGGCTTATTAGCATGGTAAATTAAGCTGGTAGCAGGGTATTGTTTTCGAACATAACATGGAAGTATTGTAAATTAATTATAAATAAGTGTATTTATGAAACAAACTAAGCTGATGACACACAGGAAGGAAGGTGTATTAGGCCGTATGTTCTCTGACTAAGAACCTAATTGCCAATTAGAGATTACACAGTGCTTCACACCAAGTGCTCATGAGAACTGCCTAGGACCATGGTAGGCAGAGGCTGTGACTACTTGTGTGTGTGTGTGGGGGGGGGTGACTTTGGCAAGTCACAACTCTGCAGTATCCAGTGCTTCTCTCCAACCCTTCAGCACTGTCCAGTGCAGGCCCTGGCAGGCTCTAGCCTATCCTCCTACTGCTGCTTTGTCACTAAACCACCTGTCTGTGCACAGTGACCCATGGAACACACATTTGATCGCAAGAGTCCCCACCTCTGGGGCCACAGGACAAAGTCCAACTCGCTTATTTTACAGGTGCCAACTTCCTCTCCTGCCCATTTCCCACCCAATCCCCCTGTCAGTATCCTCAGATCTTCCCAGGCTGGGGTGACAATCCCACTGCCCCTCCCCTGACCTTTCTCTTCCCTAGAGGAATTTTATCTCTCTCCTGGGATGTAATGCCTGCATCTGTTAAACAGCAGTTTGGGAGGCTCTCCCTGAGGACTCGTGTTTGCTAGGAAGAGGGGAAGGGTAGATGGAAATCAGCTGCTTAATGGGTATAGGGGTGCTTCTGGAGTGAGGGAAGGGTTGAAAGCAGATACAGATAGCATTTAAGCCACACTGTAAGTATACTAAAAGCCACTGAACTGTTCCGTTTAAAGTGATTAGTCCTGCCAGGCACCCCTGTAATCTAGCTACTCAGGAGGCTGAGATCTGAGGATTGTAGTTCAAAGCCAGCAGAGGCAGGAAAATCCATGAGACTCTTATCTCCAACTAGCTACCAGAAAACCTGCAGCTCAAGTGGCAGAGCACTAGCTTTGAGCAAAAATTGCTCAGGGACAGCACCCAGGTCCTGAGTTCAAGCCCCAAGACCAGTACCAAGAATAAAAGAGAAAGAGAGAGAGAGAAAAAGAGAGAAAGAGAGAGGGAGAGAGAGAGAGAGGGAGAGAGGGAGAGGCATCCAGTCCCTATTATCCTTCAGAATTGATTAACTGCTTGTATTTTTTAATTGTTATGATGAACTTACAGACTTAAAGAGGTTAAGGCAGATGTTATCTGTCTACCGTTTAAAAGGTCCCATCACTGGCCAAGTGGGGGCCTCACTCAGAGGCCTCAGAGCCTCAACATTCCATAGCTGCATTCTAGCACATCATAGGGTTCCAGGCTGGTCTTGGAACTTTTTCAGCTCCCAACTTGGGAGTTATCCAAACGGAGACAATGATCAATTCATTGTTGAGTCTAACTCACATATTCCATGTTTCTCTAACTCAGTAAGGTGAATGCTAGCAAAGCCCAATTCCTCAGCTAGAGCTGAACATGTATATGATATACAGTAACTAGACATGATGATCTTTCACTCTTCTTGAAAGACATAACTAAAACCCTTGACTACTCAGTCGTTTAGGTTTGGGGATTCATTATGCATCAACAGGCCCAAGAAAGCAACTCTACTTTTGTATTACAATGAGAATACCCAGAATGACCCAGTAACTTTATGTAGGGTTGGGGTCAAAACCACCAAGTATGAAAAGAGAGCTTCTTGATTTTAAATTTCTAAAGGAGCAGAGAAAATAGAAGAAATATATTGTCGGGATATCATGAGGAAGTTATCCAAATAAAGTTCTAATCAAGGTACTTTTAATTAAGGTAAACATTTTAAATTAAAGGTTGGACTCTAATGAAAATAAGTAAACAGTATTTAATTATCGTGACTTTAGAATGAACATAACAATTTGTGATCTTAATTACGTTACCTTAAGTCACGATGATATTAACATCATATCAGAGTCGTACCTAATCCCTGATGCTTTCCAAACATTTCCCTCTATTGAACTGGGTGAGAACCAAGCTCAAGCTTTTCTCTGCTGCCATATGGGCAACTCAAATTCTCTTACAAATAATGTTTCTCTAGGGAATCTAGATGTTAGCAAGATGTTTCCAATCCCATTTCATTGCTCATTTATGAAAGTCACTGCCCCGGGGAAGGAGGAGCGCAGAGAGGTGCAGTAGAATCAATCACTGCAGAACATTGCAGGTCAGGTATTACTTTTACAACCAAGAATTTATTCCACCACAAATGCTGGTCATAGATAGGATTTAACGTAGATACACACACACACACACACACACACACACACACACACACACACACACACACACACACACACACACACACCACACACACACACACACACACACACATACCCCGCTTCCAAAATGTCTGCTTACAATACCTATAGTTCTGGAAGTACAGTACCTTAATTTTACTACCAAAATTTTCTAATCTGAAGTAGGTAGAAATGAACAAGCCTACTCTCCTTGTACATATAATTATGTATAACTACCCATATACTTAATTGACATAGAGCTGGTATAATATCTATAGTCATTTAATTGTTCCCTTAGAAATCTCAAGTTCCAGCTCAGTAATTAAAAAATAAATGTAACAAGAAAGATATTCTAATTATGAATAGATGCTGCTATCTCATGATCTGACTGGTAAAGGGTTACCCTCAAATGTACTCTACCCACAGTTTGTAAATATGAATTCAATTTACTTTTATGTGTTTATAAACACATCTCCACTGAATGAACTCTAAACTCATTGATATATTTATAAAGATGATGCTATTGGAAAATATTCTCAATTTCTTTTTCCTGCACATCTGCATAGAATTTACATTTACGCTACAAACTATGTCATCAAACATTTATATACTAACATACCTCAGTCTATTGCTCATAAATCTTCAGATAATAAGCTTACATAAGCCCGACACCAGTGGCTCACACCTGTAATTCTAGCTACTCAGGAGGCTGAGATCTGAAGGGTTGAAAGCCAGCTCGGGCAGGAAAAAGTCCATGAAACTCTTATCTCCAATAGCCACCAAAAAACTGGAAGTGGAGCTGTGGCTCAAAGTGGTAGAACACTAGCTTTGAATGAAAAAGCTCAGGGACAGCACCCAGACACTGAGTTCAAGCCCCACAACCAACAACAACAACAAAACAACATCAACAAAGCTGAAATAAATAGATGAAGAAACCATGATAGAAACATTTAGTTTTTCTCTCAAATTGGGCAGCACAAACTGTCATCATTCCAATGAGTGCTATAAAATTCAAATCAGGAGATTAAGAGGAATGGAAGAGAAAGAAAAAGAAAGTGAATGTAAACAAGACCCTCTTATCCAGGTGCAGTGGCTCACATCCCTAAACCCATCTACCTAGGAGGATGAGATCAGGAGGATGGAAGTTTGAGGCCAGTATGGGGAGAAAAAAAGTTCACAAGATACTATCTCAACAGAAAAATCTGGGCATGGTGGTACATGCCTGTCATCCCAGCGATTTTAAGTACAATCATCACTTTTTTCCCAGGCAAAAAAAGCAAGATCTTATCTCAAAAATTATTCAAAGCAAAGTAGGGCTGGAGGCATGGCTCAAATATTCCAGTGCCTGACTAGCAAGGAAAAGCTTTGCTTTCAGTGTTGCCTAAGGGATGTATAACCTTTTATCTTATGCCAGAATAAATTCCATATGGATCATGCTGTGAGCATGTAGGGTAACATCACAATGAAAATCTTTATATTATTAAGCATGCTCACTCAAAAACAAATGTCATAAAGAAATGCTATCAACTAGAAGAAACCTGGGAGAACTTTGTTGTTGTTGAATATTGCCGGGTGAAAAGGCCAAGATGTAGCATAAATCTAAAAGTCACAAAATACAAGGTTATAAACTGGATTGTACACAAACAGCTTTTCTAGATAACACATGACTCTATAAAAATGTCATATGGTAACCAATCAGCAAAGAATTAGCATTACCTATTCATGTCTTAATGCCAAGCTAAATACCAAGTGATACGAAATACAAGTGAATTTTTTAAAATGCAAAAAAAAAAAAAGGGAAGAATAAGCTTATAGAAAAGATGTAAGGAGTTCATCAAAACATGAGACAAATGCTAATTTCCCTCCAGTCCTGCAAGGATCCAAAAATTTGAACAGATAATAAAAGCTCCAAAAAACACTGCCATACATTTGATGCATGATGCCTGAAAGGAAATCTAACAACATTCATTAAAATCAGAAATGTATATGCTTTAACCCAATCATCCCACTCTTAGAAATTAATCACACAAGGAAATACACACTTCTAAGCACATACTTGAAATAAATACAAATTTACGTATTTCATAGTATAACTAAAGATTTGAATAAGGAAACTCTGAATGGGACTAATTTAAAGCTAAAAAAAAAAAAACAGGATAGGAGCTAGAGGCATGGCTTACGTGGGAAAGCGCCAACCATAATTGAAAAGGCTGAGAGAGAGTGAAAGGCCCAGAGTTGAGGCCTCAGTACCAGCCCTCTCCTTCACCAAAAAAACCCTACAGGACAGGGCAGAGTAAGTACAAAGTGCTGCATTTTTACAAGGGTGGGTACTTACATTCCTACTGGCTTGTTTAAGGAGGGGCTCCAGAGAAAGAGAAACTGAAGAACACAGATGATACTCTGTGGTAAACATTTTCCCTTGCAGATATTAAACCAGGTGATAGGTTATCTATTCAAAATCCTTTAAAGGCAAAAATGAAAAAGACAGCTAGGCCAAATCATAAAAATATACACACATATGAGTGAATCAAACATCAGGGTTGAGACTGAAAAGGATTAATATGTTCATTCTATTCTACCAATGCTCGGTCTGGTTTTACTGGACATCAGACTCATTTGCTTTCATTTAAAAATCTTATAAAGCTTATTCTACTATTTACAAAACTATAAAATGTCTGCTTTTTTTTAAGCAAGCAGGTCTTTTTTTTAACATGTACTTCATTTTAACAAAATTAAATAATAAAATGCTCAATTCAATGAGTATTAAGGATTTAAGATCAGATAATATCACTACAAATAAACACTGTTTGCATTTCCAGAAGGAAAACAGGACACAGATATATAAACCTGCAAATGGGATGTAAATCTTTAGAGTAAAGCAAACAAAGCTGGGGGTGGAGGAATCCAACTAATAAATGCAGGAAAATGTTTAAACAGTAAAGCTGGAAACAACTTGCATTACAAAAAAGAATTTTTTTTTTTGCTTATGTGGTGCTGAGGAATCGAACCCAGGGCCTCAGGCATGCAAGGCAAGCGCTCTACCACTGAGCCACCTTCCCAGCCCCATAGAAATTGTTTTTTTTTATAACCTCTGTGGCACTGCCATTTTAAAAAGCAAAACAAAAGGAATCTTTCTATGAGCTTATAAAACCTTTTCACACTTTAGTAAGTATCAAATAGTGTGTTATCTGCATCTATTATTTTTATCTTTTTTTAATGAGAATTTCAAAGTCTAATTCAACAATTTTTTGGCCAGGTAAAACAGTAACAGAAATGGGTGGAAAGAATTAAGTCTGAATTAACTCAAAAGCTGATACAAATTAATTTTTATTATTTAAGAAGCTTATAGAGAGTAAGGGAAAGAGTGACATTGTCCAAAAAGAAACGTACTCGTTACCTGACATGTAACTGTAACCCCTCTGTACATCACCTTTATAATAATAATAAATATATATAAAAATAAAAATTTAAAAGCTTATCAACGCCAGGATCCAAATTAATTGGTGTTCTGATAAAAACTGGGCACTGGTGACTCATGCCTATAATCCTAGGTACTCAAAAGGCTCAGATCTGAGGACTGCGGTTCAAACCCAGCCCACGCAGGAAAGCCCCTGAGACTCTTATTTCCAATTAAATGGCAAAAAGACTAGAAGTAGAGGTGCGACTCAAGTGGTCGAGCACCAGCCCTGAGCCAAAAAGAAAAAAACAAAACCTAAAGGGCAGTGCCCAGGAGTTCAAGCCCCTGAGCGAGTGGGTGCGCACATGCGCACATGCACACTCAAGCACACTCACGCACACACTCACGCGCACACGCACACACACGCAGGAGAGTCAACCAATCCTTTGGTAAAATACGTACCACATTATAAATACAGATCTGTCTCCATCACCACCAGTAGTTAACTGGGCGATGCGGGCTGCGCATCTACCTGCTTCGATGTGTTTCCTGGGGACCTTTAAATTAGCATCTATCTCATCACACGCATTTCGGGGTGATCCTGTCATTCCTCCCATCGGCCAAACTCTCTAAATCTCAGTTATCCACGGCCAGGCTATTTCCCAAGATCCCTGCTCTCCGGCCAACCTCGGGGAGGCCCGGCCTCCTCCACCGCCCGGCCTCCGCTGCGGGGAGACGCCCGCCGCCCGCCCGGCCCGCCCGCGCTCAGGCGGGCACCCGCGGGGTCTTCCCCTGCCCTTCCCCCTTGCACCACCCGCCGCACCGGTGCTGTTCGCGATCCCCGCGATCAGTCACAAGCGGGCTTCGTCCCTCCGATGGAGGACGGAGCACCGAGGACGCGGGACGGGGCACCCGGGTAGCCCCGCGCCCGCAGCCCGGGCCGCCGCCCGCACCTCCGGGGCGGCCGGGCGGGGGTCACGCGCGGGGAGAAGGGGGTCTCGGGCTAGGCTGGAGGCTCCATGTGCCCGCGGCGCGGGAACGGGGGAAACCACGGGGACGGCAACGCGGGACAGGGACGCGGGACTCACGGAGCCGGCGGCGGCGGCGGCGGGGGCCGACGCGGGGCCCGGCGCGTCCTGTCTCCTCAGCCGAGACTTGAGGCTCTTCATGGCCAGCGGCTCCCGGGGCGCCGCACTCAGCCGGCGCGGACCTCGGCGTTTGCGAGCGGAGGCGACGCGGACGGCTGAGGAGACGACGCGGGCGGCTGAGAAGGCGACGCGGGCGGCTGAGAAGGCGACGCGGGCGGCCCGCCGAGCCCGCCCCACCTGCCACCTGAGGCCCCCGCGGCTCTCTCTCCCGGCCGCCCGCGGGGTCTCTTCCCGCAGCCAATCAGCCAGCAGTCTCACGAGGGGTGGGGCCGAGACAGACCAATCGGAATCCAGGAAGGGGGCGGGACTTCCCTTTTAAACTCGCAACAGCCTGGTTCTCCCGCGGGAGGCCAGGTCGAGCCCCGGGCACGCGTCTTCCCGGCCCTCGCTGCTGTGTGGGTTCTCGGCGGAGGGGACACCCCCTCCTCCCCCGGTCCTTAATATCAGGTCCCCAGGACCGATCCTATACGCCCGACCCGCTTTTCAGGCAACTTCAGCCAAACTCAATGCCACGAATCCCACTTGGCCCCCCGCGCACCCCAAAACTCCAGACGCTGACAGCCTCTTAAGATAGGAAAGTTCTAGAAGGACCTGCAGGTAAGGAGTTTGAGACATGTGCTCTAGGACATCAGAGCGCGTAAGGGGTTCAGTGATTGAGAAGTGAAAAATCCATACGGCTGTGGAGAGAAAGTTAGAAATGGGGGGCACGCAGCTGTAGAAGATGCCACAAAATACAAATCAATACTGTGTCCTTTCCCTGTAGAGATACACATATATAAACGAGGAAATTAATGTATCCTGATTTTGGAACCTGGATTCATCAGAATCATCTCAAGGAAAGGATGAAGGAAGAAAATCTGATAAGCAGCTGAAGCGCTGGTGGTTCACTCCTGTCATCCTAGCTACTCAGGAGGCTGAGATCTGGGGATCAAGGTTCGAAGCCAGCTTGGACAGGAAAATTCATGAGACTCTTTTTCTCAAAGGAACCTCCAGAAAACCCAGAAGTGGTACTGTGGCGCAAAGTGGTAGAGTGCTAGCCTTGAGCAAAAGAGCTCTAGGATAGCACCCAGGTCCTGAGTTCAAGCCCCATGACTGACAAAAAAAATAGTGAGCTACAGCTAATAATATATGTGCTGCTTGTGTCACAGCTTCAAAGATCTTCCTTAAAGTCAGTTTTTCCTAGAAGAACAGTCCGCCTTTCTAACAAAGGACTCTGTCTGAAAGAGCAGTTGCTCTCTTTAGGATTTCCTTGGGAGAGCTCAAAGATTAAACAAATTTTATTTATATTTGATTAAGTAGTATCAAGTAGTTAAGGGTTTCAATTCCAGAAGCCAGATTATGAATACACTGTGCCAGGACTGGGACTGGGGCTTGAACTCTGGGCCTTGTCTCTGTCCCTGAGTTTTTTGTTCAAGGTTGATGCTGTAACTTGAGCTCCAGCTGTACTTCTAGCTTTTTGGTGATTAATTGGAGATGAGTCTCACAGACTTCCATACCTTGGCTAGCTTTGCATTGTGAACCTCAGCCTCCTGAGTAGCTAGGATTATAGGGATGAGCCACAGGTGGCAGGCGAGGTTTCATTCAATATTTTGAGAAAGTTTTCAGAACCCTCTTGGAGAGACAGAAGACTGTTAATGTTTAACAAAAAAAATTTTTAAATGCCCCTGAGGAAAAAAATTTACTAAATTTTCTCCTGCTTAGATCTATGGAAGAAATTTCTCTTTGACTCTCCCTTCTCAAGATCCACACCCATTCCATTTTTGTTGGCTCCTTAGAAGAATCTGTGGGTGGCCAGTTACTCTCTGCCTTGTCGCTGCAGAGCCAAAATTATCTCATACTTCAACTGTTATGGAAGCTTCCGGAGCAGTATCCCAACCTCCAGTCCCTCACTTCTTCCCATCACCAATCAGTTGCTCTTCAACATTGGAAAGTCTTACAAAATACACTGTAAATCTTCAAGACCTAGAAGCCTGGCATGGTAGCTCACACCTGTATTCAGGAAAATGAGGCAGAAAGATTGAGAATTCCAGGCCAGCCCCATCTTTGTAATAAAACTCTTGACGCAACGAAAAGCAAACAGAAACACAAACCCTTCAACAGCTAGTAGACATAATCAAAGGTCTTTATTTGGCATTTAAGGTTCTTTAACATAGAGCAACTGTGTTCTCCAGCTTGTGCAGGCAATTTGGCAAATTCCTTGTACACTCATTCCTCCAACTTGGGTCCTGGCTCTCGGTGTCTCCATTTCTCCATGTGTACCCATCAGTCATCTACTGCTGTTCACTCTGTACATTCATCTCCCAAAATCCAGCTCCCCTGACTGGTTGGAAGGGAGTACAAGGGAGTTCCTGAAGCATTGTGCTTGTGCTATCTGCATCCTGGTTACACAACTAGTGTAATACACATACCAGTGGGTGTTGTTTGTGAAAATTCTACCAGCATGAACTCTCCATGTACTATGCATTCATACATGAGCTGAATGTTCATAAGAAGCTGGGTGATCTCAGGAAAGCATTCTTGCCTTCCTTCTGCTTCCTCTGTGACAGAAAGCAGAAGGGCATGGCTGGATTGAGGTATCTGTCTGTCCTCTATGTAGTTTGAGCGCTGAATAATGTCCTTCACGTGTAGCATGTCCAAACTCACTCCTAGACTTCCTTAAAATTCCTTAAAATCAGAGAAAAGCTGAATAACTATTTCTGAATGGGAGGATACATTGTTTTTTAGCTATTAGCATGAATTGAGGTCTCTTGTGTATTTTCGTGTAATACAATTGTAGCACCACCCCCACTCCAATCCCATCCCCACTCTGGGGCTCAAATAAGTGTTTTTCAGTCAACTTCGTTCAAAATTGAAGGTGAGTTATATGACCTCCACCCACCACCCAGTCCCCTGATGGAGACTTCAATGTTAATTACCTTTAGTGGCCTTGTCTCTCCTGTGTAATTGGCTGTTAATTGTAGCTTTTTGCTGTGCTGGTGTCTCCTCCAGCATCCAAGTTATAGCCCTGGTGGCTGGTGTCTTTTCAGTTGTTACTGGATAAAGCAAAGGAAACAAGGAAACAGACAGAGCCACGAGGACAGCTTGCATCAGGTTCCAAAAAATGTTGGGCAAGTTATTTTTATGAACTGTCTACATGATGTCCCCAGGGTGTCTGTGTCCAGTGGCCTCTGTAGAGTTTTCCAGGCTAGAAACTTGATAGCTGGTGTCTGCTTGTTTCCATTTGAGAGCAACGAAGTAAATAGCACTGGTTTGAATCTGCAATAAAGCCTTTCTATATTGGTCTGGGAGCTTCCTATAATATCAAGTAAAGTCACCGTTCATCACAGCCAGACAGGTTGGTTTTGTTTTTCTTCATGACTGTCACTATTTTTATATTTTTTATCTTCCCATCAGAGCTGAAGGCACTTATCAAACTTAAGTGAACTTTCATTTGTTACAAAATTGAATCTGTATGAAATATTCTTTCTATTTTGGCATCTTGTTTTTAACAATATATGCAACAAGGAAAGTAATATACTTTATAAGGTATTTTAATGGGTTATACATACATATGGTAAGGAAATCTGTGTGTGTGCATGCACACATGCATTGCAGGGATATGTGTGTATGCATGCTGGTATTGGGGCTTGAACTCAGCGCCTGGGCACTGTCCTTTAGGGTTTTTTGCCGAAGGTTAAGACTTTACCACTTGAGCCACCCTTCCACTACCAGCTTTTTGCTGGTTAATTAGAAGTAAGCATCTCATGAACTTTCCTGTCTGAGCTAGCTTTAAACCATGATCCTCAGATCTCAGCCTCCTGAGTAGCTACGATTACAGGCATGAGCTACCTGTGTCCCACAGGAAATCTTAAATAATACAGAAAGATACAGTTATGCCCAACTGACAAGGAACTTGAATTCTTACTAAGGAAACAAACATGTCCCACAGAGCTCTTCTGGGCTTGCCTGGCTGTACAGTAGGACCACAGAAGATAAGTTTGTATGAAGAGCAAATCCCAAGGCTGGTATCCATTCTTTGAATGCACACAGGTGAGAAGTAACACCAGGTAGGCAGAGGATGGGTAGCTAGGGGACAAGCCAGTACGGAGAGGAGAGTGCAGCTCAGAGATGCACAGAAGATACGAACGACACAGATGGTTTCTCAAGAAAAGAATAAACACGAACATGCCAAATCTCAAATTTACACAGACAAGGTTCAATTATGAATTTCATGTCCAGTGACTTCGTAGGGAACTCGGATGACAAGTCCAGTCAACAATCCCAGGATGTCACCCATTCTCTCCTTGTTCACATGTCAAAGCAGAGAGCTGACAGTGTCCCATGTGGCCACAGTGTCATGAGGAAGAGCACTACCACCAGAGTACATGCAGCCTTAGAATGAGAGGCCTGTTAGGTTTTTAAAAAGAGGTAGCCGAGTAAGAACAGCACCACGCATGTGGTATTCAGGCAAGGGGGTAGGTTTATTTAGTAGACCTGCTGAGACCAGGCAAGGTTAGCACTCCATGCGGCTGGCAAAAGAGAGCGTCTGGCCCTGGGTGAGGCCTTATATAGGGTAGGGGCGGGGAAAGGTGTGTCCAGGTAAAGGGAAGTGGGACCAGGTAAGAGGTTGGACCAGGTGGGAGAAAGGTGTGGCCACATCAGATTCAGATGTGACCTCAGCGGATGCAGATGTGACCTCTCCTAGGTGTTCCGATGCCTAGGTAACGCAGGTACTGGGCGGGGTCTGCTCGCCATCCAGGAATGGACCTTACAAGGCCCAAGGCAGGTCTCCCACCTGCTTCTCTAGCCACATTCAGAACTACAACACATTGCATAAGACAGTAATTTTTTAATTAATAAATAAATAGGTTATCTATGTCACTAATAGAAAAACTATCTGCACTTCTAGTAAGCTATTCAATGACTCCCTCCTAGAAAACTAGAGCAGGAAGAAGAGAAGGGGGAAGACCAAATCGTTTCTGCCCCCCCCCCCCCCCCCCCCCGAGACATCATGTGAAATTTCCGAAAACATCTAGGGATATCAACAGTCCATAACAGAAACAGCTTTTTAAATCTTTCATGCTGAGGATAATTATATTTAGCTACAGCGATCTTGAGCTCACCAGTTCTCTCACAGAGGTCTGCTTTCTCCTTGTAATCTTTGGCAATCATCTCCAACAGAATGAGTGTGCTATTCGTTTCAACACAAAAAGAGGGAGCAAAAGGCAGGATGGGTCATCGTCAAGAACAATAGAGTTCCCTAATGTGTTGACCTTATATCTAAAAGCAGTTGAGATGTATACCATTATTTCTTTGGATTCAATCAAATTTGGCATCAAGGAAACAACCAGTTTCTCTTGGTGAAATTAACTTTCGTTATGCAGTCTTAATTACCCACAGCTCCAGAAATACATTGCCTTCCGCTTAATGAGAAGATTGATGGGGCTGTGTGAGCTTATTCAAGGCAGAAACTCTTGATTGCCTCATTTAAAACAGACTGCCCAGCCTGGAGTTTAGATAAAATGCCAGGAATTCGATTGAAGGATCAGAAGCTATCAGATTGCCTTGGAAACTTTCCTGGACCTTGGAGTTTTCTTATCTTAGCCAGGATACCAGGATAAGCACAAAAAAGAGCCAGAAGACTTTCAAGACATCAGCACTAGAATAAATGAGCAGGAATGTTGCTTGCTTTTGTATTGAGCATATGGCAAATAAAGACATCAATTTTACATGATAGGTTCGCTTGTCTTGAACATACTTTTCCCTTACTGATATCCAAGGGACATTCTAAGTTAGGGCAAACTGTTCAGTAAATAATCTCGATGGGGTGATTAAACTTTTATTTGTGTGGCTAGTTAATACCACCAGCTATTCCATGACAATCTTTTCTACTCATCCTAACAGGATGAATAGACAGGATAAATCAAATAAAATCTCAGTTTCAGATGCCTTTGGAAACTGACTTGAGCTTTATCATGTTTGTTTAACAAATGACCTAGAGTTGCCTAAATCAAAGTTACTGTTGACTGCATTGGTTTAAGTTATGCTGAAAGGAAGCTCACAGGGAAAGTAGTGTTGCAATAAAGCTATATGTAAGCTTGTGCATTCCATATTATTTATTATATATTATGATATATTAGTATCCTATGAGGCTACAGATATTTTAATATACTGTTTTGAGTTAGTTCATCAAATACCTTTACAAATCATTACATCTTTACCCAACGTGGTAGCCCACGCCTGTAATCTCAGATACACTGGGAGCAGAGATAGGAGGAGATAGATAGGAGTTCAAAGGATAGGAGAGGTTCAAAGCCAGCCCAGCAAGAGTTATCAAGATATTACCTCAAAACACAAGCCAGGCATGGGGGAGCATGTTTGTAATCCCAGCTATGTGGGAAGTAGAAGTTGAAGGATAGTGATCCAAGGCTACCCCAAGGCAAAAGCAAGACTTGTCTGAAAAAAATAAATTTAATTTTAAAGGTTAGGAGAGAGCGATAGGGATATGGCTATAGTGTAGAACACTTACACCAAGTCCTGAGTTCAAACTACATACTGACCAAAAAAAAAAAAATTAATCCATCTTTACGTAAATCCTGATTCTGATGTAAAACTGAAATTATATAAAAGTACAAATAAGGTAAGTACTTTTTTTTTTTCAGTCCTGAGGCTTGAACTCATGTCCTAGGCACTGTTCCTGAGCTTTTTTGCTCAAAACTAGCATTCTAACACGTTAAGCCACATTACCGCTTCCAGTTTTCTGGTGATTAATTAGAGATAAGAGTCTCAAAGGCTTTGTGCCAGGGCTGGCTTTGAACCGTGGTCCTCAGATCTCAACCTCCTGAGTAGCAACGATTACATGCATGAGCCACCAGGCCCAGCAACGTGACTACTTTAAAAAATGAGTCTTAAAATTTAGCTACTTAATGTTGTGACACAGGAGTCATTGCATTTTTTAATTTGTTTACCAGCAGACTCAGACTTTTTGCTTCCTGAAGAGATTAATTTATGAAAAAAAAAAAATCTTCTGTGCATCTTGTCTTCAAAACTACCTATGTAGTGTTTGAGTTTTCATCAAAAAATAGCTCATGCAAATAATCCTAGCTACAAAAGAGGTTGAGAACAGAGGATAGAGATTAGAAACCAGCCCTGGCAGAAAAGTCTGAGAAACTCCATCTCCAACTAAACAGTAAAATGCTAGACTGGAGACATAGTTCAAGTGGTAGAGCACCAGCCATGAGCAAGCAAGCCAAATGAAAGAACACAACCTATGTTGAGTCACAGTACTAGCACTGGCACACACACACACACACACACACACACACACACACACACACACACACACAATGCTAATGCTCTGAGTTCGATCCCCAAGACGTGTGTACACACACACACACACACACACACACACACAGAGTAAAAGTAAAATATAATTATTCATCCAATTGTTAAGTAATACTTAATTTATTGCTTTGTGGGGGAGAAACCTTAAAATTCTAGTACAAGTCTTATGTCTACTGACATTAGTCCACATTGCACATTTGGTTCAAACACATTTGTCCATAGTTACATCCTCAGGGATAAATCATGCTGTATTTTTTTTATCACCTAAATACTAAATATGTCTACTTAGTACCAATATTTAATAATAATGAATCATTTTATGCTTTTCCTATTGCTGTTTTTTAATGTCATGACCACGAGCAAAATAGGCAAAGCAACCAATAAATTAAAATACCCACACTCTCTAGACATCAAAAGAATTACATTTTAATTTTGTCATGTTGGGAGAAGTATGTATGCATCATGCTCCATAAACTTCAAAAACTACCTCTGGATCTAAACAGCAATTAAGAGCATGCCTTTGAACCTCAGAAAGGTGTAGCCTTTGCATTTACTTAAGATCAAGGCATCCCATTTTAAAGTTAAACTAAAAGGTTTATGTCTTCCACTTCTGAGACATGGAGCATTGCGAAGACAATAAACTGTCATGATCCATCAGCCTCTTAGCCCATAATTCTGAAGTAACATGCAGGTCAACAAATGCAAATAAACCTAAAATGACTGACACCCAGAGGGGCTGGGCTCTTAGTGAGCTAATCAGGCCCTAACCTTAGGGAATTCCCATACAAGGAAACACACTAATCACCTGACAGGTGGCTGCCCAGTCCCTGCCCCAGTGTCAATGCTTTGCATATTTTGATATAAATCACATTTATGTGTTTGCATTGTTAACCGGTACATAAAAGTTGTGCAGAGTTCTGGACTATACATAGTTTTTATATAATGTTTCTGCACACATATGCATTGCGTAATGTTTGAATCAGGATAAACCTATCTATCTCCTCATACAAGTGTGAATTGACTATTGAAGAAACTATGAATGCTGGCCTTGAGTTGGAAATCTGGCTTTCAGTTTCAACACACACACACACACACACACACACACACACACACACTAGTAAAGCGTTCTGAAATCAGTGTCGCATGTGGGTGTACCTTAACCTATGTGACAGCATTGTCATAAAGTCTCCTCAACTACAAGAATTGCCTCTGTTGTATGTCCAGGAGGTTCATCCATTCCTGCAGTAGTTATTGGTCAGTCATAGGTAATGTCCGAAACCGTGCTGGAGATGGAACAGCAGGACCATTAAGCAAGTTAGGGAGATGGTGTTTCCTGGGTGAGAGTGACTACAGAAGCCATGTTTTGAAGGGAAAGTCCGGAAATCTGTTGGTCTTGGTTTCCAAGAAAGCGTATAGGAAGGAAGTTTAAATTACAAGGCTGACCCTCACTAGAGAACTGTGGCTGGAGGCACAGATTTGGGAGTGTGAGCAAATAAATCGAATTTGAAAGCCATGAACCTCCTGGCTGTTCCAGGAACAGTCAGAGATCAAGAAGAAATGGAGTAACAGCAAAGGGAGCTGAGAGGAAATGGCTAGAATAGGCCAGGAACCAGAGAACGTGGTAACCCAGGAGCCAAGGCAAGATGTGTTTCGAAGGGCACATTTACTACATACCTCTGGAAGGAGAGACACCAAGACAAATGAGTGACCCCTGGATTCTCATCATGGATGGTATCAGTTGCCTTGACCAAACAATTCCCACCATTCAAGAAAAGAGACAGATGACCTCAACAGATTCAAGAGAAAATAGATGGATACTACCAAGAGCCTTGACTGAACATTCTCACTGGTCTAGAGGAGTGACAGCTGACTCCAGCAGATTCAGGAGAAAATGGAAAGTGATTGGGTGGAGAGTGTCCTGGATAGGGTGTGAGGGGGGAGAGATTGAGACTGCAGTTAAAGGAGTAGGAGGGAGGCTTTCTACTTTTAAGGGAGGAAGTACTAAAGCTTTTGAGTAAGTTGGGAGAATGATCCAACAAAGGGGAATGTTGATAGAAAAGAGCAGGGAACATCTATAAGAGTTAAAACCTTGAGCAGCTGAAAAGAGATGTGGAGACTTGATTCCTTAGTTTGGAACTGGGACACAGGATGTAGGCCAAAAATATGTGTAGGCTGCCATACTGAGTAGAAGGACAAGAAGACGATCCCAACTGTATTGCTTCTGTTTTCTCATGAGTCACAGTCAGCAATTACAAGGAAAATGGACAGCAGCCTTTGGATGAGTGACTGAGAGTTAAGACCTTATTTATTAATTGATGCTTGTCAGTCTCAAAACCCCAGCATGTCAGGTTGGTATGCCAGTGTTATTCCGAGAGTATGGAGAAAATGGCTCTACCGAAATCTTTCTACCAGCAAGTGCATCCACTCACAGGAAACCAGCATCAAAGCCACCCTAAGCCACCAAGTAACACTTCATTTGTGTTCCAAATCTACATGGGGAGTAATCAAAATATATGTTGGCCAGAGCACCATGTTGGATCCTTTGGGGAATACATCTGCCACGTACCATCTGTGTTGCCATGTTGAAATCCCAAGCACAAAGCCCTGTGTTAAGTTATTTACATGTGTCATTTAATACTCCCAGAAACTAAATGAGGGGGCATGTATTATTATCCCCATTTTATACATGATGAAACTGAAATTACTCAGCTACATTATATCAATATTAGAGACTTTAAAGCTGCCTATGAGGGGAGAGCAGAGAGCGATCATTAATCCGGTCATGTAGTTAGGAATAAGGCAAATAGTTATAAAACTATAACCTAGAAATGTGTTTGTGTTAGTACATTGATTTTTTTTTCCATGTTTCAAAAAAAAAAAAAAAAAAAGCTAGACAAGTTGGCTCAGTCCTGTAATCATAGCTAGCTACTGGCAGGCAGAAATGAAGGAATTTCCATTTGAAGCAACCTGAACAAAAAAACAGTTTAAGTCTCCATCTCATCCAGTGACTGATAGAATGATGCACACCTGTCATCCCTGGAGATCAGGAAGCACCAAATAGGAAGCTAGAAGCCCAGGCTGGCCAGGGCGTAAAATAAGACTTCACCTTGGAAATAACCAATGCAGAAAAGGGCTAGAGACATGGCTTAAGTGGTAGAGTATCTGCCTAGCAAGTGTGAGACCCTGAGTTCAACCCCACCAAAACAGCAACAACAAAAACCTATAAAGCTAAAATATAAATAAAATGATGTATACGTAAATAATTTGCCATAAAAAGTTCAAATACTTAAAAACAAAGTAAGTTGAAAAATAGTAATTTAGAAAGCTGTCTTGACATAATCAAGATTGTTGAGGAAGAGATCAACTGATAGTATACTGACCAGTTGCTCGGCAGCTGGCTTTTTTCAGTGGGGGCAAGAGTGGGGGGGGGGCTGAAGAGCTGGCTTGTAGTAGTTGCCAGTTTTCAACGGGTGCATACCTCCACTGTGAAGGTCCATCTGTCAGTATGCCACCCATCAGCCACCTCACTGCAATTCTTGACCATTGATCACGCATCCCCTGTGAGTTAGTTCTGGCACAGCACCGAAAGAAGCTTTGATGGCAAACGAGACCATCAAGGTGTGCTTCTTGGAGTACATTTGTGACTGTACAACTAATGTCATTCTGAGATTATAGCTCTCCTCCCTCCCCTCCCCATGGAATAAGTGAATAAAATAATAAGAGACCTCTGGTCATGAAGTATACTGATTCTAATGTATGACTGATACTAAAAATTAGAATAGACAGTCTACTTCTATCTGATTGCATTCTTTTTCCAGTGAATTGCAAAGAGTGCATAAATAAAATATAGTCAGTATTATAACAAAAACCTTTATAGAGCTTCTCAGATTTGTGTGTGTGTGCACACATGTGTGTACGCACGTGCATGCGCGTAATTGCAGACATAGGCTTTCCCCCAGTAAGTCCTGAGAAATTGATCTCGACTTATTAGATCATGTAAGTGACTGCATTTTCTGAATAAAAACACTTCACTCATGGAGATTTTACTTAATGCCACCCTAAATAAAGTTTTCATTGACCTTCTGGTTTCAAGCTTAGGAGTGGCCACACTCACCAAAGTGATGCGTGCATGAAGTCATGGGTGGCTGCTCCATGAACGTACAAGATTGTGACTGCCCAGTTTCACTCGTGACTCATGTCAGAACAGGTAGAACTCGGATTCCAGGGTTGAACAAAGCCTCCAGGGTGGGATCTAGTTTTCTTTCAGACCTGTTCCCTGAAGTTTTTTGGTTTTTTTAATATTAATGCTCATGGTGCTATGGGAACACTACAGTAATTGTCAGTTAAAATAAAAATGTAGTCAATGATGCCCCAAATTGAGGTTCTAGATGAATGTCTCAAAAAAAAAAGTGAGATCAGAAATAGCATTCTTAAAAACAGGGAGAATTAGTAACATGAGAGTGTGTGACTGAGGAAAGGCATTTATATATTCATTAGCTGAGCACCTAGCACATGCCAACTTCTGTTCAGAACCTAGAGATTCATGGTTGTCTTCAAAGGAGACTGAACCCTGCTTGCCCCCCACATACCTGCAAGACCAGTTCCCTCTCTTTCTTCAAATGCCATCTCTTACTGAGACCTACCTTGGCCTAGTCCATCTTCACCACTCCTGCCATTCCTGGATCTTCTCATTTCTTTTTCCCCATAGTAGTGACATACCTGTGGTTCCTCATGTGAAGCACACAAGGAAATGCTGGATGCCAGCATAACTCCACCAGGAGACAAGAAATGACTTCAAGGAGATGATCTGAGCGGGTGTAGCGTGGGGCTGGGTCTAAATCATGCAGTGCCTGGTCACATATGGTATGGGCTTAGAACTTGCCTCAGAAGGGCAGAGGAAACCATCTCAGGTGAGAGACAGAGGTGACCAGCCCAGGGCAGCAGCAGTGGAGGGACCATTGTATCCTGGATAAAGCTGAGGATTCAGTGTAGGAATTCCTCATGAATTGATGTGAACAAGGGCCAGCAACGAATCTGAGCATCTGAAAAGATGGAATTGGGGAGGGGAGGGAGCTGGGGAGAGCAAGAGTTTAGTACCAGCATGTTTAGTAGAAGATGTTTATTATACATCCAAGTAGCAGGTTTGATCTATTGATCTGGAGACCCAGGATGAGGTCTGAGATGGAGACAAGAGTCTGGAGGATCATCATGTTGCTTGAGATCCTTCGAGGGCACCAAAGAAATAACAGGCCAAGAGACCAAGGGATGAGCTCTAGGGTGCTCCAGTATTAAGTTGGAAGGAAGGAAGAAAATCAAGAGTATGTGCAGTCTTGGAGGCCAATGGGAAGAAATATTAAGGAGGAAAGCATGGCCAGCTGAGAGAAAGCAAATGAAGGAACCCTGGTTTCTATGCGGCGCTGGAAGCCCAGATAGTCACCAAAGTAACGAGCAGGTGACAGAAGAAGCATTCACATGCCAAGCAGGGAAGCCAGCCCAAGAGAGGACCAGGACTGGGCAGTCACAGCTGGCCCCACCCCAGCCTGTCCGGAAGCATCCTGCTCTGCTTCCGTGAGCACCTCTGGTCTTCAGGACAGCTGGGTTTCTTGTGTCAGCTCCCATCTCTCAGCTCACGCATTCCAGTGCTTGTATTCACATCCTCCTACCGCTTCCCCCTCGCCCACACCCCCTTCCTGAGCTCTTACCTGCCCAGGTGAGCAGGTCCCCTCACCCTACTGGTCCTTCCTGCTGCCTCTCCACCTTCTCCAGTCATTCCCTGATGCTTCCTTGTGAGTGTGCTAGGGCTGTTAGGACAAAGTACCATGCACTGTATGGCTTCACATCACGCACATGGATTATATCAGGGCTCCAGAGGCCAAAGTCTAAACTCCAGGTGTTGGCAGAGCCGCGCATGCTTCCCTCTTCTAGTTCCGGTGTTGGTCAGCATTCCTTGGCTTTCATGGCTCAGCAGACATTCGCCCCCTGTCACCACACGGCTGTCTTCTCCCTGTGTGTCTTCATCTAGTCTTTTTTAAAAATCATTTTTGCCTGGGCTGGCCTCTCACCGTGATCCTCTTGATTTCAAGTCTCCTGAATAGCTGAGATTACAGGCATGAGCCATTGTGCCCAGCCAGACTTGTTTTAAAGTTTTAAGGTTTCTTCAGAAGCATATCATGATTTAGTGGAGGACTGAGGGTGAGCAGACAGAATACGTCCAGGACTGTCTCATATTATGTGTGGGGTAGTTGCAATACTATTAGTTCAGTTATTACCTACATTCACATGGAAGAATGATGTTAACAGAGTAACCATTACACTGGGCAAAGGCTAAACTACATCTCATCTCCAAAGCCTTCCTTGGTTGCCTGCGCTTGGTCCTGATGCTGAGCCCCGTAGGTATTTCTGTTTACCTGATGTCACAATGCTAAGCTTTGTCAGTAGAGAGTTCTGGAAGGATACTACAGGATAATGGTGCTTCTGTGTCTTGTTCAGGCCTGCTTTCTTTTCTTCTTGCTCGTACGTCTCCTGTAGCATTTTTGCTACTTCTGACAAGTTCCATGAGGGCCCCCAGCAGGTTTCTTTAGTAAAGCAATGACACTCAGGTGGGTAGCTTCTCAAAAAACCTCCCATGACCCCAGTGAGTTCCTTCTTGCTGAGTAGCCCCAGTATACAGTACCTCAGGGGTTTCCTCTCCCATTCACTGGGTCCAGCTGTTCCTTCCAGCTCTTGATGTAACTATTGCAGGTGAGGCCTCTCCAGGCTTGTCTCTTTCTTGCATAGTCTGTTCTAGCCACAGGACAGCTTCTAAGCTGCTGCCTCTGCCTGCTGTGCCCGTACCCAGCCCTTCATAGCTGATTCCCTGTGGGTTAGCTCATACTTCCTTCTATTAAATTCCCTTAGTTCCAAATACTTTGTGGTTTCTGCATCCTCACTTTACTCTGACTAATACAGGTAAAACCCATGGGGGTCATTTTGCAAAATGCCTCACTTCACAGGTGAGGAGATGCAACCAGAAGGGCCAGGAATGGGGCAAACGCTTGGTCCCAGTGACTGTCAGTGAGCAGCGGAAGCAGGTGGCAATCCCTTCCACTCCGTGGTCACTGGGAGTCGTGATTTTACTGAACCACTGTGGCACAGGCCGGGGAAATACAAAGGCTCCACAGGTAACTGTTGAGTGAATAAATTGAAATTGAATTAAGGCTCTGAGAACAAGTGTACTGAAGAAACTCAGAAAAGATGAAGTGTGAAGGCCTTGGGACTTTGATAGTAATAACGAAAATTATAAGTGAGATCTCATACACACACACACACACACACACACACACACACACACACACACACACACACACACCTTTATTAGCAAAGAGTCTGCCAGTCACTTCCCTCTGCAGCAGGCTACCCAATCGCGTGACTACAGCCCCTGGGAGATTTGGAGTTCATTTCTGGGAGGTGTTTGAACTCCAGGCCTCAGAACTTCAAGCATCCTTGGCCCAAAGCTGTGTCTTTTGTTCCGATCACCCAGCCAGCCGGACAGCCAACAGATGGTGGTAACTTCACCCAGAGTCCCTACCCTGATGGGCCTGTGCCCAAGAGGAGGCAGCTTTGGGTTGTAGATAAAGCCAGGATGATAGAGGACCCCTTCAGTGCTGGCCCACCTCCACTCACCCTCTCCACACACACCCCCCCCCCAAGCCCCAAAACAAGGGTTTGGGTTTTGTCACCAACAGTTCGTCTTTGATGGGGAATAGTTTTAGCATTGTGGAGGCCAACGCGTGGTCTCTGAAGCACTGGCTAGCATCCCAGGAAATGAAAAGAAAGGCCAGTCTGGTGTTTTGATTAGGGTAAGCTGCTGGTGGGATGGGTTAGGCCAAAGAAAATCTATTTTAGACACGTTTTGACAAGCTAAGTGAAAGGGAGTGAGTTCCAGGAGTAAGAAGACAGGATGAGAAGAGTTGAAGTTCAGTTCCCAAATGTCCAAGTGCCAGCTCAGCTGCTGACAGGCAGGATGAGCCTCTGCGGGCCACTCACTGCTACAGTCAGAATTACCCCCCCCCCCTCGGTGACATGGGTGACATTGAGACCTTGATGACTGTGGGACCTAGCAGTAACTTTGTTTTTTTGTTGTTGTTTTGTTTTGTTTTTTAACTTAGGGCCTGGGCACTGTCCCTAGCAATTTCTGCTCAAGGCTAGCCCTCTTTGAGCCACAGCACCACTTCCGGTTTTCTGGTGGTTTATTGGAGATAAGAGTCTTACGGACTTTTCCTGCCCGGGCTGGCTTTGAACTGCGATCCTCAGATCTAAGCCTCCTGAATAGCTAAGATTACAGGCATGAGCCACTGGTGCCCAGCAGCAGTAACATTTTAAGAGATTGTGGGACTTGGGTTTCTGGAAGCATCTCTCCTCTGCACCCATTGTTACCATCAAGAAGTTGACTCATGTATTTCAGGAGTTAATGTCATTCTTTTAATAAGAGTTTCCAGCCAGGCATAGTCATTAACACCACTCCCTGCTACTCAGGAGACAGAAATCAGAAAGATCAGTTTGAGGTGAGCTTAGGGAAATAGTGAACCCTATCTCAATCAATAAGCTGGGTATGGTGGCACATGCTAATGATCTCAGCTGTGTGAGAGACCACAGATAAAAGGATCATGGTCTAAGGCTAGCCCCAGGTTTAAAAACAAAACACACAAGACCCTATCAGAAAAATAACTAAAGCAAAATGGGCTAGAAGCATGGCTCAAGTCATAGAGCATCAAGAGCTCCTGAGCTCAAACCCCAATGCTGCCAAAAACAAAACAGTGCTGCCAGCATCGACCAAAAGTTCTTACCTTAGTGTCCATTCATTCATTCATTCAGTTATTCTCAGCATCCAGGGACTGGATCCTAATAGCTGTTCAGACTCCCACTCAAACATCTCCTCTAGGGAGCCCTCCAGCTCGGCCATTCTCTCCAGCTCCTTCATTTCTTCACTCAGCCATCAGTGTCCGTTGACTCATTTTGGAACTGTCTTCGTGATCTGTCTTCCAATGTAGGGTTTGACCACTAAACTTCACTAAGCCCAGAACACTGACGTTATTTCCCATGTACCATTTCTCTGTAACTGGCCTGTGAGATTCAGAGAAGCAGGAATTACACATTATACTCATCCATACTCAGTGCCTGGGCCCATGCCCTGCATGAGGGCCTGGTCTCTTTGAGGCCCTTGATTGAGTAGGCCATTGGCATCATGGATGTACGAAAGCAGGGAAACCGAAGTTCCTGGCTTAAGGAAGGATTGGGGGTAAAATGAAGGAGAAAGTCCAACTTGAAGAGTCAAAGGACAATGCACACAGCATCCCTACGTGCGATTCGCTGTCGATGCAGTGAGTCAGTGGTTCCCAGCCTCTGGACCTCTCGTATTCTATGGTTATTACTGAACATCACAAGTTCTTACATTGAGACATGACTCAGGCATCTCTCAGAAGGTGTACATACTTGGTTTGCAAATGAATATTGTCATTGGCCACACATATAGTATCCTGAAAGCCAGGATTTAATGTTGTTGTTTGTTCATAACGAATTTTTACAATACATGCTATGTGAACAATACTACTCAAGTTTTGTGAACATATTTGTAGAGTTATCTTACTCGAATAAAATTGTTCAGACCACTGTCATATACAACTAGATTTAGAAGAAGAAGTTAATTTTTTCAGCCAGATGTCATGGCAGATACCTAGGCAGCCCTGGCCAAAATGTGAAGTCCCATTTGAAAAAGAACAGAAGCGAAAGAAAATGGAGAGGCTAGAGGTATAGCTCAAGTGGTAGAGCACCTGCTTAACAAGTGCAAGGCACTGAGTTCAAACCCAGGGCCATAAAAAGAAAGGGCAGGGTGGACAGGAGGGAAGAGAAAGGAGGGGGAAATTTTTAGCCTAGCTACATTGATGACATTCGTTCGTGTGCTGATTTCATTCTTCCTGAGAGCCAGCTGGATTTGAACTCAACTTTGAACAATGACTAATTCTATAACACCCAGGCTGTGTCTGCGGTGCGTTCTCCATCAGGGGTCTCGCGGTCCCATTCTAGCGTGGCACAATTCCCTTGTGCACATGGCTGATAACTGCATCACCCTCCACACCGGGTGAAGGAACTGGAAACACAGGGACTCAGATGAGGAAGTGTCCAGGGAAAGGTGTCCAGAAGGCTTGTGTCTTCCGTTCAAGTCCAGTTGTTTTTATTTGCCATCAAACGCAGTGGAGATGTGATTTGGGGTCTGGTCCCAGACCTGCTATAAACATACTGCCCGTCACTGCCCATAAACACACTGCCATGAGCGCATTGCCATTGCTTCCTTCACAAATCACTAAAGTTTGCCAAGCGTTGATTCGATCAAGAGAAAAATTGGACCAAGGAACCATTTCACAATCCTTCCTTCTATAGTGGTGAGGTAACTTGACCCATCTGTCCCCAGGAGCTGGCTGGGGCCACTGCTCCAGCCTGTCGTCCTAAATCCTGCCATGCTGACCATCCTATAATCCCTCACAGGAAGCTGTGCTGGCTGCAAACAGTAAAACATCAGCACTCTCTTTAGGCTCTCTGTTCCTTGAGGCTGTAAATTTCCCAGGAGTCCAGTTTCCTTCAATCTTTGAATTTGAGTTCTCTCTCACATAAAAAGCAAACAAACAAAAACAAAAAAAACACTGCCTTTGCATTTACTGTGCTGCTGGGGAGGAGATCGTATAGAACATCTCAGCTCTTTTGGAAAATACCACTTCCAGAAATCACTTGCAAGGAAGTCATCCTCAATGGAGCTAAAGATGTAAGCAGAAAAACACCCATCTGCGGTGCACAACTGGCTCGTAGTTGTAATCCTAGCTACTCAGGAGGCTGAGATCTGAGGATCCCGGTTCAAAGCCAGCTCTCACAGGGAAGTATATGAGACTCCTATCTCCACACACAGACTTTACTGTATGGGCTGGCTTTGAACCTTAATCCTCAGATCTCAACCTCCTGAGTAACTAGGTTTGCAGGCCTGCGTCACCGGCACCCAAGTCTTGAGACTCTTATCTCCAACAAACTACTGCGAAAAAGCCACAAGTGGAGCTGTGACTCAAGTGGTAGAGCACTAGCCTTGAGCAAGAGAAGATCAAGGATAGTGCCCAGGCCTACCTGAGGTCAAGCCCCAGGACCAGCACAAAAAACAAAAACAAAAACTCATCAATTAGTTGCAAAATTGAAAGAAAAAAAAAAAGAAAGAAAGAGAGAGAGAAAGAAAAGAAAGAAGAAAGAAAGAAAGAAGAAAAAGAAAAAGAAAATCACCAGAAGTGGAGCTGTGGCTTAAGTGGTAGAGCACTAGCCTTGAGCACAAAGAGGCTCGGCACTGTGATAGGGAAACAGAAGAAAGAAAGATTAAAAAAATCAAGCAACCTGACCACATATATGGTATATATGTGCACGTCGGAGGGAAACTAGGAGGAGGACACAGAAACAGAGGGAAACGGGAAAACATACAACAGCGGGGCATATCACTGCACTGGACATTGATCAAAATGAACTAAGCAACTCAATGGCAGCGATGGGAAGGAGGGAATGAGCAGGAAAGAGGGAACGGCTGACACTAAGCAAAAGGAAAGAAATGTACATATCACCCGATGTGGAAGAAATAACTATTGTCAAAACTTATAGAACTCATAAACTTTATAGACCATGATAAAGACGATTTGCCCCATGAAGGTTAGAATGTGTTTGTGCCTTTAACTAAGCATCCCTATCCCTCAGTACTGTGAAAATTTGTGAAATTTATGTAATCACTTAATCACAATAAAAAATTGCGAACAATAAATCAAGCAACCTATTTGGAAGAGGGAAGTTAATTCACTGGATGATTGAAACGATGAAATCCCATATTGGCAAATGGCATTGAACAGCTTGAAATAAAAACCTGGAGACAGCTTGTTTGCATGGTGTAAGGTGGGAAAGCTACAAGTTTCCAAATCAACTGAGCAATGTGACTTCAGTTCTACCGACAAACAAAATGGCTAGGGAAAAAATATTGAGGAGAAACACACCGACGTACTAGCAGTGGTATTTCTAGATGCTGGGTTCGTTTTCACCTGATTTTTTTTTTTCCTAGTCCTGGGCTTGAACTCAGGGCCTGGGCACTGTCCCTGAGCTTCTTTTGCTCAAGGCTAGCACTCTACCACTTGAGCCACAGCATCACTTCAGCTTTTTCTGTTTATGTGGTACTGAGGAATTGAACCCAGAACTTCATGCACGCTAGGCAAGCACTCTACCACTAAACCACATTCCCAACCCTCACCTGATTTTTTTTTAATTAATAAAATGTTATCACTATTGGAATAAAATTTCAGTGCTCTCCAAATAATAAAGACACAAGCCCAGATTAAAAGGATTAGCAGTGAAACCCTCTAGCGCAGGGAATATTGATTTATATTTTTCTGCATTTCTCCCAATTATAATAGTATTTATATAATCCAAGAAAAGCAATCCCAGGCGGAGGATTATTGTGGGGTTCACCCGCCCTGCTCCCCTTTCAACCGTGACCCTACTGAGGTGGAAGTGTTTGCTCATTAGCAGCCTGACCTTCCAACGTGGCCTCCGTGGAAGGTGCTTGTCACTAAGTTTAGACTACAGGTGGCAGGAAGGACGCTGGAGGAAAGATTAAAGATGAGGAGACTGCACAGGAAGTCTCGGGAAACCGAGTCTGTGTTAGGCCGTGGAGTGGAAACATCTTGACCAGCTGTTGCTCCATTGTTTGGCTTGGAGACTGAAGGAAAACACTGATGTGTCCCCACAGATGTCCGGCCAGTGCACCCCCAGCAGTAGGAGCCAGTTTAGGGCTCGACAGCCAGCTGGGCTGAGTGCCACCAATAGAGACTTGGGGGTGTCCCCTGCTTGTTCCAAAGCCTAGCCGACTTCAGCTGCTAGGAGGTCAGTAGGCGACATTGCAGGCAACATGGATCAAGCCCTGGGAAACACCTGGGAAGTTGTCTGTCCTATCTCAAAATCTGGCACCCAGCTGAAGAGAAATATTCTGTCATGAAGATCACAGAGTTCTCCCAGCTCCGCCACTGGATGCAAGGATGCAGGGGACGTTGGACAAGGTACTTGGCCTGTGCTTCCGTTTCCCTAGTTGACATCACACTTGGATGTGTAGTTGATATATGAATGGCCAAGAGTAGGAAGGGTAGGCCTTGTCAGGCAGGCCCTGGAAGGGGGCTCCTGGGCTCCGAGAGGCTCCTGTCTTTAGAAAGAGGCACGTATGGTGTTCTGTACCCTGCCACCGGTGCCCCTGGTCTGCCGTGGATTCCCCTTTGCCTATGCTGGCACGTATCTGACTTTCCTCTTGGTGGGCAGACTCACTCACAGTGCAGTCCGTGATCAGGTGTCACTCGGTGTGTAGGGTGTAGAGTGCTGGGTGGGGATGGGCGGTAGGGTAGGGAACCTGTGGGGGGAGTAGGAGGCCCTCTCCTCCATCTCCCTCACACTCTCGCTTCATCAGGCATATTTGTGTCTTAATCTCAACCATGTTATTCTATTATCTTTAAGAATGTGGAAAAGCCCCTTTCCCCGATTCCCACCACCCCTTCGCCTGCCGGACCATGCTGTCCCCAGACTGCAGAGCCCAGCCTTGGGCTCTGCGGTCACAAGGGTCAAGGGGGGAGGGGGTGGACCCTTGGGGATCTTGACATAAAAAGAAACACCACGGCCCATCCAAGCCTTTCCCAGGGCCAGCCCTCTGGACATTGAAGCCCACGCAGACTTCTGCAGGAGCTGAGAGGGGGAGCGGAGGGAGCGGAGGGAAAGTGGAACAGGAAGTCAAGTCTGCATTCAGAGGAAAGCACTTGAGAGAGGAGTCCATCCAGATGGCCAGCGAGGATGGCTGTTGATTCATCCTCAGCTGTCAATCATCTGGAACCCCTGAGCTCAGATTACACCAGGGCGAAGTCTCCCCAGTGACCGGGCACAGCGGGGCATGGGATCCAGCGCTGTGTGGGATTGTGGGAAGGGGAAGAAGATGGAAGACAGAATTGGCCCACCAGCCACCATTGCTGCAGTGCTTGTGGGGCCTGGGGTGTCCTCCATCGCCAGGGTGGCTAATGAAAGCCATCGTCTGCTGGAACGTAGTTAAAATGGAGTTTTTGTAGGACTCTTCATGTGGGTACTGTGGTTATGCAGAAATTCCTTTGAAATGATGTCTCAAGGGTGAGTCAAAATAGGACCGGAAGGCTCATGGTGAGTAAGTCCAGCCTGGAGCCTGGCCTGGGTGGAGGGAGTGTTTATGGAGCTCACAGAATGCGAGGAGATGGCTCCTGCCGCAAGCCCAGCTCACTGCAAGCCTGGCCCTCCGCTCCCCTCCCATTCCACCAGGGCACGGGACTTTTCCTTACAGAATTCCTCAGTGTGTCATCACAGACAAGCTCCCTCTTTTTCAAAATGAAATTTATTTTATTGCATCTGCTTATTAAAAAGAAATACCATTGATTGTTACAAAAACAAAGCTACAGAAAGAAGACACAGGCAAAAGAAAAAAAAGTTCAACTACCTATAGTCTCAATTGAAACAACTACTCTGAATATGGTGTGAAGTCAGGAGAATACTTTTTGGAATTAAAAAAAAATCTCATTTATGGGTATGTCTATGCAGATATGTACAGGTATTTTTTTTTGGCCAGTCCTGGGGCTTGGCCTGGGCACTGTCCCTCAGCTTCTTCTGCCCAAGGCTAGCACTTTACCACTTGAGCCACAGTGCCACTTCCAGCTCTTACTGTGTATGTGGTACTGAGGAATGGAACCCAGGGCTTCATGCATGCTAGGCAAGCACTCTACCACTGAGGCATATTCTCATTCCCAGGGGCTGGGAATGTAGCTCAGTGGTAGAGTGCTTGCCTAGCATGTATGAAGCCCCAAGTTTGATTCCTCAGTATCATATACACAGAAAAAGCCAGGAGTGGTGCCGGGCCTGGGCACTGAGTTCAAGCCCCAGGACCAGCAAAAGAAAATAAAAAGTTGCCATTCTATACAAACATTTAACCCTCTCATAGGATGATTTCCTGGAAGTCAAATGACTGAAACTCCTTCATCTTCCATCTTCTTACATTAGGAAAAGTCACCCCAGAGACTGGTCTGAAGTACTCAGAAAACATTAAAAGATGGTGGACAGGAGGAAAGACACCCTGGGCCAGTGGCCTCTGAGTGCAGTGTTCTTTGCACTGGACCAAAGATGGGGGCGGGTGGATCTTCAGCATCACATGACAGTTGGAAATGCCAGCGGTTGGGGACCACAATGACAGCAGGACTTCCTGTAAAAGACTCCTTTGTCTTCTGGAACCTTCTGGCCAAGGATGCCCTTGATATGGATGCAGCATCTTTTGGAGCTGTCCCAGCGTTTGCCCATCATGGGCACCGTGGACGGGAAGGGTGCCTGCCCATGTAGGCAGTACTCCCTTTCCACCCCCTTCCCGCAAGGCCTCTGGAACCAGAAACTACCCAGATCAATTCTTCCCAGAGTTCCAGCCCAGCCAACAGGTAAGTGGTGGTCCCCTCCTATGGGTCATCCTGAGGAGGACACTGGCTGCCTCCATTCTCAAGCAGAAAGATTGCCATGAGCAAGAGATCCGTGTGTGTGTGTGTGTGTGTGTGTGTGTTGGGGGGGGGAGGGTTCCTACCATTTCTCATTCTCTCCCACCTAGTTGATGAGAATTGAAATTTGCTTCCATTCTAGCTGGCTGGTGGATTTCCAGGATGTGGGGCATGGATCTAGAAAATCGGCCCTCTGCAGGTAGAGCCTGGACAGGAGGGATCATAGGGACACCTGGCTCGGACCAAGGATCAGGAAGCCAGGGCTCTGCTTTCTAGCCTTGCCATTCACTGAGGAAGTTGGTTCTTCATTCTGGGCCTTGGTTTCCCCCATCTGCTTCATGCCCTCCCCTCCCCCAAAGGGCTGAGGAATGATCTACAAAAGAACAGAGGAGAATGTGCTTGGAGACAAAGGCTCAAGAACGGTGTTTGCAGGGGTTCGCTTGTTGGCTTTCCTAAGTGGACTGGCTCTTCAGCTATGGCGGCTGTGTGGATCGTAAGTATTTGGCCTCTGAACTTTCACTCTGGACGGGAGCAGCTGTGGGTGGCAAGAATTCAGGGCCAGGAGGAAATATCAGCGTCAGCAAGCAATGGGCGTCCGTCTCAGAGTTGGCCAGGTTTCTTAAGGAGGGGGAAAAAAAAATCTCTCAAGTAGTTCTTTGTGGTCATGAAGAATACACTTATGTGCTTGTTAGAGTCTGGAAGAAAGCCGAGAGAGGCACTCAGCTCCCTGAAAAACAGTGGAAATGCTCAGCTCAGCTGCCAGCAATGAGATGGGGCTCGAAGAAAGGGTCTGAATAATTCCACCGCCCTCTTCTTTCTAGAAGAGACAGCCACCCATGCACACAGGACTGGTTCGTCCACGTTTGTTCCAGTACTGGTTTCAGTGTGTTTGGTGTGTCCTGCCTTCCCAGTCTGCAAAGTCCTTTCCAGTTTTACCTTATCTCTTCAAACTCACTGATAGGCACAGGCTCTGGCTCATGGCATATAGGAAGTTGTAACCCATGAGATGCCATCTTATCTGTGGTATACTGTCACCACCATGGTCCCCAAAGAGCCAGGCCTCTCTGAATCCATGTCTGTATGTGGTCCCTTCTGTGTTGATGCTAGGCTTGGTCACATGATTGGCTTTAGACAGTGGTTCTGTGTGTGTGTGTATGTGTGTGTGTGTATGTGTGTGTGCGCGCGCGCGCGCACGTGCACGCAAGCGTGCATCCTGGAGCTTGAACTCAGGGCTTAGGTGCTGTCTCTGAGCTTTTTGGCTTGAGGCTAGCACTCTACCACTTGAGCCACAGCTCTATTTCCAGATTTTTGTTTTGTTTGGGTGGTTCATTGGAGAGAAGAGTCTTACAGACTTTCCTGCCCACACTGGCTTCCAACTGCCATCCTCAGTTCTCAGCTTCCTGAATAGTTAGGATTACAGACATGAGCCACTGGTGCCTGGCTTGGACAATGTTTCTTTGTAATCGTTAAAAGCAGGATCTTAAAGAACACAGGCACCAGGAGACAAGCCTGGGTGTGCCTGTCTGCAATACCTGGTCCAGCCAACAGACAGCCCTGAACACCAGCCATGCATTCAAGACCACAGTGAACCTTCCAGCCCCCGCCAAGCCCCCGACAGTGAGTCCACGGCAGCAAAAGAATTGCCCAGATGAGCTCAGCCCAAATCACTGAACCATTAGTAAACTGAACTGCACTTTCAAGCCACTGAAATAAGATTTATTATGCTAAAATAGATCACTGAGATGTCACTAAGGATAGGAATGATAAATATGTCCTATCAACTTTCACTGATGGGTAGTGCTTTCTTGAAAGATCTCTGAAGGCCAAATTAATGGAAAAGAAACCTACAATGCGGTAGCAGTAGTAATATACACACAGGGTAGGCTAGGGTAGAGACGATAAGCATGGTATCAAGGTCCCAGACTCATTCTGTGCCATCCATCACGAGTCAGTGACTGAAGGAAGCAGAATCATTAGAGGTGGGAGGAAGTGCGCCAGCTGGGGAGGGCTTTCTCCAATGAGATCCTTCATACTTCCTAGGAAGGATGGCAGACAGGCAAGGCAGAGCTCCTTGGATGGACTCAACCACATCCCTGGGGAACACACTGCTGTTCTGAAGAGATCCCCACTTCGGGACTGTGGTTGGTCCCCAGGGTGCCTGGAGCTGTGCACAAGTGGGCATCCATGCTTATAGATCTAGTCTTGCAGGACCAGCATCTTATAGATCTCCTAAACCAGCATCTTATAGATCTCCTAGACCAACATCTTACAGGTCTCCTAGACCAGCGTCTTGTAGATCTCCTAGACCAACATCTTATAGTGCTCTACCACTTGAGCCACAGTGCCACTTCTGTTTTTTTCTGGTGGTTAATTAGAGATAAGAGGCTCACGGACTTTCCTGCCCAGGCTGGCTTTGAACTGTGATCCTCAGAGCTCAGCCTCCTGAGTAGCTAGAATTATGGGCGTGAGCCACCAGCACCCAGCACCAATGCCTTATAGATATCCTAGACCAGTGTCTTATAGATCTCCTAGACCAGCATCTTACAGATCTAGACCAGTGTCTTTCGATCTCCTAGAGCAGCATCATAGATCTCCTAGACTGGCATCTTAGAGATCCCCTGGACCAGTCTTGTAGGCCCAGCAAGTCCCTGCTGTTGGTATGTAAAGAACTGACTGATGCCCTTGGGAACAGACCCACATTCTTGAGGGACTGATGTCAAGATAGAGTGAGAGGACTTTCTCCTGGGATGCAGTTCTTATCTGCTTCTCAGAGGATGTCTTCAAAAATGTTAGATCCCCTGAAGGGGATGGAATGAGGAAGAAGGAAGTGGGAAGATTCAGACAGAATGGTTCACACGAGTCAGGACAGCGGGTAGCGTGGCCCTGGCCCTCAGCAGTGCCCTCTCTCCAGCCACAGGGACAGCCCTGACTTGAAGCCCAGAGCCCCTGGCCTCAGTGGGGGCACACTGACTGCTCACAGATATTGATTCTCCTTCTGACATCTCTGCAGACCTCATTCCTTCTGGGAGACTTGCTTCCTCAGACACAATATAATGGACTAGGCCTGTGCCACAGAACCAGTCTTGATGTATAAGGCATCTTACTCTTCCATGATTTCTACATGCCTTAGAGTTGTCCATCCATTTAGTCTATTTCATGTATTTACCCAGTAAATACTTTAGAGGGCACTGTGTTCATGCTATAGGGTACATAGAGAAAAACAAAGAGGTGCTGGATCCAAGGAACCTTCTAGGTAAGAAAAGATTCAAGAACCCAGATGAGAGCCCTGGACTAGGTTTGGGGAGAAATCAGGGCCACAAGAGAAGCAATGACAGGGAAAAGGAGAAAATTTAAAGACAGAGAGTAGTTTCTTGTGCCCAGTACAGTGGCTCACACTTGTAATCCCAGCTAGTCACGTGCTAGAGATTGAGGTGTTGAAGTGTGAAGCCAACCCAGGAAAAACCTTTCAGAGACTCCTTCTCAACCAAAGGCTAGCTACAGCGGCCCGTACCTGTCATCTCTCTTGAGGAGAGGCACAAATCTGAGGACTTCCATCCAGCTGAGCCCAGAGAAAACGTGAGACACCCCCCCCACCTCAAAAATAACCAGTATAGAAAGGGCTGGGGACATGGCTCAGATTCAGTGCCCCAGTATCGCCCAAAACAAAAGCAAAGACAATAGATTGTATGGAAGTAGAGCTGTGGCTCAAAGTAGTAGAGCACTGTCCTTCAGCTTTAAAAGCTCTGGGCCAGGCCCAGGTCCTGAGTTCAAGTCTCATGACTGGCTAATAAATAAATAAATATCGGGACATTACTCAAGTGGTACAATCCCCCCACCCCGAAAATCTTGAGGCCATGAGTTCTAAACCCTGTGCTACCAAAAATAAAGGAGAGAGAGGGAAGGAGGGAGAGAGGGAGGAAGGTCAAGAACTCGGGGCATGGTAAGCCCAGCGCAGAGTATGGAGAGGTGGTAGAGGTAGGTATCAGCGGAAGGCAGCAGTGATCTGGGCAGGAAATCCTCCCCGGGCACCCCTGTGGACCTTCACTGTGTGGCAAGCAACTTGGGCTTGGCCTTCATGAGGTTTTAAAGCCGAGGCTCCATCTTGTGTTTTGTGGGGGGAAACCCAGGAGACCAACCGTGGAAAGCAGAAACCTCCTGCAACTAGATCACTTCAGCATCCAGGAGAAAGGGAGCTCCAGCAGAGAGAAAATTCTGGAATTTACCTGAGCGTGGAAGGCACAGCTACTGACAGCTTGTGTTCTCTACACCATGGACCACGTAGACCATTGTTGGCAATAGATTGTGGAAAACGAGGATGGAGAGGAAGGGGTGGGAGAAATAACACTCGGCTATAATTGTTCGCCTGGCAATGGCAGAAAACAAGAGTTCTGGTTTTCTAGGATGGGGAAGGAGGAGGAACCATCGATGCCCAAAGAACAGCAACAGCGCTCTGCAGGGCGCTGGTCCCACTGCGATCCTTAGGATGGCCAGCCAGGGCCAGTAGAGTTCTGCGGGCCGTGGGTGTGGCAGGAGTTACAGCAGGGCTGCAGGACTTTTTGTTGTTGTTGTAGCTTTGGGCACGCGAACAAGATAGAACATGGGGTCTGTGCCAGACACAACTGGGAAATTTCAAAAGCTGTTTGTACGTGAGGAGGGGAGGGGAGGGGAGATTTCAAGGCAGGCCCCGCTGGGTGGTTGGGGGATGAAGGAAGGGGCACCAGTGGGAAGCTGAGTTCTAGGTCTGGATCGGCCATGTGGGGGCTGTGTGACCTTGAACTCGGGCCTCTGCCTCTCTGGGTCTGTTTCCCTACGTGGGCTTTAATGATGGCTGGCTGAGTCCTTTGTGCATGGGTGGCCAGGGGGACACTTGGCAGCCAGCTGTGTGCTCTGTGGACACCAGGAAGAAAGAGTTGTTTCTCCTGTTATACCAAAACCTTGGCCTGCTAGCAAAAACCAAAGCCCCCAGGGTGGAGGCCATTTGGGGATACCTACCCACCAAGAGGGAGGGGTTGAAACAGCTCCAGCACCTGCACCCACACTGCCCTAGACCCATCGGGGCTGGCCTCTTGCTGTGCTGATGCCCCTGGTACCCAACTGGAAGTCACGGGGAGCTAAAGCCTCAAACCTCCAAAGGCATGCTTAGACCCTGGACAGGGCTGAGACCGCAGGTGGCATTCTGCTTTCAAGTGGCTTCCTGGAGACCAGATGGGTCAGCGATCCTTCCTTGCCAGGCCAGACCAGGAACCGACAGGGCCTCTGGGGTCTCTTCCTCTGCCCGCCTGCGGGTCAGCCTCCCCTCACCAAATCTGTCTTGTTTAGTGGTTGTTTTTTTGGGGGGGTTGTTCTTGGGCTTTGGTTTGTTTAGAAAAAATGAGTTCTACTAGCCTGCTCTCAGGATCACAGATCCTGGTCATCTTGCTGGCCCTGGCAAAAGAGGGTTTCTCTTGCCTGTGAGTGTGTTAGAATGAATTCACAGGTGTGATGAAAACATGCCAATAGCAAAAGCAAGAGAGCGTGGAATCTGAGCCCAAAGGTTCAAACTCAACTCAGGTGCATGCCTCTGGTTCTCTAAGTGTCAGCTTCCTCCTCTGACCTGACAACCATGAGACTTTCTAGAGGAGAGGATGGTTGCATGAAATGGGATGGTATAGGAAGATTACTGGATGGGGTCAGGCAGTGTTAGGTTTAGTTGCAATGACCAGGAAAACTGCAGGCCTGACACACAAATTGCATTGTGGGAACAGCAGCTGTCCCTGACCCCTTCCCTCTCCCCTCCCCCCCACCCCAATGCCACAGGCCCAATCTGTAGTTACTGCTCCTACCCCTCTCTCTGTGGGAACCATCCTTGGGAAAGGATGATGTCTTTATCCTGCTCTATGGCCAAGGCTGAGATTCAGGCTGTGGTCTGGAGCCAGGCTGGAATACCTGCTATTCTAGGCCCTAGACAGGCTGAAGGGAGGGTTTTGTTCTATCCCTGCACTTGCTCAACTGGCACTCTAGCACTTGAGCCATGCCTCCAGTTCAGCTTTTTGCTGGTTATTTTGGAGTCAGTCTCATGGAATTTTCTGCCCGGACTGGCTTAGAACCGTGGTCCTCCATATCTTAGCCTTCTGAGTAGCTAGGATTACAGGTGTGAGCCACCAGAACCTGGCTCTGTTTCTTTTGTACTTCTTGGGGGGGTGGGGGGAGAGTTGTTTGTTTCTTTTTGTCTGTTTATTGTTGGTAGTGGCACATTGTTCCCCGGGGAAGGAGCACATAGACCTAGAGGAAACCTGGGCAGAGAGGAGGGCGCAGGAGTCCTGGGCCAGGTGAGGATTCTGGTCTCCGACACACCCTGTGGAGATGGATCACAGAAACAAGTGTGAGAGGGAGGCTGGAAGTCGTGGGCTCACCTGCCCCGTGGCCTCCGTGTCTCTGGAAACCAGGAGCAGGGCGGTGGGGAGAGCTGCAAGAAGCCTGGGACTAAAAGTACAGTCATGGTCAAAGACTGGGTTTGGCTTCATGGGTGGGAGGGCGCCCCCTAAGGGCAGGTCAGAGAACTGCCCAGCTGCACAGAACTCTGGATGTTGAGTTGATCCCAATAGCATCCAGGGGTCCAGATCCAGGGGGCCAAGAGGACAGAGGGCAGGATTAAATGAGTCCTCTCTGGGACTAAAGGACCTCCCCGCAGGACACACCATGCACAACTCCGGGAGTATAAATACTTACCAAGCCTAGACCCTCATCATGCCTCCCCCAGAAAGCAATGGCTCAGAAAACTTGTCACCCCCCGCCCCATGGGTGGACCTCATCTTGCCCTCACCACAGGGTCAGAGGCTGAACTTGGGATTTCGATGATGCTGCCGCAGAGGGCCGCTCAGCTCTGGAGCGTCCTTTGGTATGTCGCCATCTTGTGATGAAAGCAGGGAACTGCCTGCTCACGTTTCCCACAAGGCTGTAACCCTGAGTCCTTCCTGCAGTGCGGATCTGCTTGTTATACCAGGGCCTGGGGATGGTTCAGGCCCTGCACTGTAGGAACACAGTATTTTCACTGCAGGGTCCAGTGGGTGCTGAGGGCTTGGTAAAGCAGTGCTGCCCGGGGTGGCTGAGAGTTCATCTTGATGACCTTTCCCCCTGAGGTCATCCCATCCTTTTCTCCTCTCCCATCCCCTACTGGTCTCAGCCTAGGCCATCCATCAGAATCACCTGCTGTGCTTAGACACAGCGCTGGTATTTCTCAGGCTGTGGCTGTGATGATCAGTCTGGATTGGGAGGCTCTAGGGATGCTTTTGCCCTCCAGAGCCTTTCTGGACTGGGTTCCCCTGGCCATCCTCCCAGATGGGACCACCGAGAGACTCAGCTCAGCAAAGTCCTGGGTGGGGGGCAAGTGGGGTTGGATCCCATATGGTGGACCCAGCCCACTGGTCAAAGGAGGGAAAATGGACACTTCCTCGTCCATCTCGTGCTGCTGGACAGCATTCCAGAGACAGGGTAACTTGGCATGAATACTAGCGTATTGGCCCACCTTTCTGGAGACTGGAAGTTCAAAGTTCAAGTTCACAGCTATGGGGCAGGCACCATCCTGCTGCTGCGCCACCCCTTTCTCGAGGGATCCCTGTGAATTCATGGACACAGAGCCTCCCCGGCCCATCACCTCTAAAGGCCCCATCTGTCCACATAGCTACTTTGGGGGTTAAGTTGCCAACACCTGCTTTGGGGGCGGGGGAAGCTAAAGTATTGCAGCATCCCGGGTGTGTATCTCTAAGCGAAAGACAGAAGACCAAGGTGGAAAAGATCTGACTGTGGACTGCCAAGAGCTTGCGCTTCCATTCACGGGCCTTCCTTATGAGGACAAGAAACATGCTATTGGTGGTCTTGAAAATGCCCTGTGGAGAGCGGGGGATGCCGGGATGCCTCCTTTGCCCACAAACCCTCAGGACTAGAGGTAGCCCAACCAGTGACCATTGAGTCAGGGCTGAGAGCTGCCAGAGAGAGCAGAAGTCAGCCATATCGCAGGGGGACGATGGACAGAAGCGTGCTGAGGCTGAAGCCATGTCCTCAATGCCTTGGACACCCAAGGGGGAAAGAAATGGGGCGAGGGAGGGGCCAGCGCGGCTGCAGGTGACTTGGGATCACTCAGTGTGGGATGGCATTGAGATACGAAAGTCATAACATCCCTTAGCCACACGTGGGGAAACTGAGTCCCAGAGAGGAGTGAGGGCCACAGACAGCTCCCTGGGGAAACTGAGGCCCAGAGAGGAGTAATGTCACTTACGAAGTTCCGTAATATGTATTTCCAAAACGACATCACTTGTTCAATTATAATCTAAGTTACACATTGTCATATTTTTTTAAAACTAATATAGCTTTTAAAATTAGGAGTGTAACTGCCCCTCCCACCTCCAGGGACTGAACTCAAGGGGCTTCAAGCTTGCTCAGCTGGTGCTCCACCATTTGAGACACAACCCCAGCCCTGCTTTGTATTTGCTGGTAGACACCGAGTCTCCCAGACTATCCCAGGGCTGGTTTTGAACCTTGATTCTCTGGATCTCAGCCTCCCGAGTTGTCAGGATCACAGGCATGAGCCACCAGAGCCTACCTGAAAATAGCTTCTGATTTAACAGCCACTCAGCGGCTTCCTGATCCCCTGCCATGACAGCCAGCCGCCATAAGCTATGCTGAGATCACCATCCCCTGTTCCCAGCTCCAATGCCAGCAAGGAATTGGAGCATAAGGAGTTGATTCTAACACAAAGGGACAGGGGCGGTAGCTAAGTTTTCCCCCATCTTCTGACCTCAAACTGGGGGCCTATTTGGAGACAGTGCCTTTGTGTCAGGATGGTGTGCACCTGTCCCCTGTAGTCCTGGCTTTACGGGTGAAGGAGCTGGAGCAGACAGCGGCGGTGGTGGTGAGACAGTTAGTGGCAAGCCTGGAATTTCAGGTCTTTTTAAAGCCAGATATGGTGGTATGTGCCTGTAATCCCAGCTACTTAGGAAGAGGAGGCAGGACCAGATATGGTGGTATGTGCCTGTAATCCCAGCTACTTAGGAAGAGGAGGCAGAAGGATTGTGAAGTTTGCTTTGGCAAAAAACAAAAACAAACAAACAAACAAACAAAAAAAACAAACCTTTCTCATAAACTATAAGAGGGCACCAGTGGCTCACACCTGTCATCCTAGCTACCCAGGAGGCTGAGATCTGAGGATCGCAGTTCAAAGCCAGCCAGAACAAGAGAATCCAGGAGACTCTTCTCTACAATTTAATCAGGAAAAAAAAGAATTGGAGGTGTGGCTCAAGTGGTAGAGCAGTAGCCTTGAGTGAAAAAAGCTTCAAGCCCCAGGACACACACACACACACACACACAAAATATAGAGAGAGATAGAGATCTATCTATATAGAGATCTAGCTATCTACCTGCAAAAGGGCTGGCCTTGGGTTCAACCTAAAGGAGATGAGAAAAGGAGGGGAGGAGAGGAGGGGGGAGAGCAAGAGAGAGGGGAAAGGATGGAAGAAGGAAGGAACGTAAGGATGAAGAAGAAACTCCTAACCATCTGAGATCCCTGGGCTCTGACATGATGCCACTGTGGAATTTTTCATACCGTGAAACTTTGCTCCAATGCATAAAACTCTAAACATGTAGCCGGGCACCGGTGGCTCACATCTGTAATCCTAGCTACTCAGGAGGCTGAGATCTGAGGATCGTAGTTCAAAGCTGGCCTGGGAAGGCAAGTTCGTGAGACTCTTATTTCCAATTAACCGCCAGAAAACCAGAAGTGGTGCTGTGGCTCAAGTGGTAGAGTGCTTGCCTTGAGCTGAAGAGCTGAGGGACAGTACCCAGGCCCAGAGTTCAAGTCCCACAACTGACAAAAAATAAAATAAATAAAACACTCTAAACATGGGCAGGGCAGGAGGCAGGAGGAGCCTCTGCCGTGTCCAGAACTCATGTCCATTTAGATGAAACTCTACTCCAACGTAGACTCGAGGGGCGCCAGTGAGAGGAATTCTCCCAGGCAGGGACAAACACCATCCTCACTGGCAGGCTCTCCACATTCGGGTCTTCCGCTGTTACTTTCCAGAGTGAGATGTGTAGACAAAGGTGACAAGGAAAAGCAACTTCAGGGACATGTACAAGAAATAACCTGCAGGTAGCATGTCTTCTGAGAGAAGGTGTGGCAGGCACCAGTGGCTCATGACTGTAATGCTAGCCACTCAAGAGGCTGAGGTCTGGAGGATCACAGTTCAAGGCCAGCCTGGGCAGCCAGGGAGTCCACCTTCCAAAATAAGCAGCAAAAAGCCTCGCTGGAGGCATGGCTCACGTGGTAGAGCACTAGCTAAAGCAAGCCAAGCAAGTGGGAGGCCCTGAATTCCAGCCACAGTACTGGCACACACCCACACACATACACACGTGTGCACGTGCACATGCGCACACACACACACATACAGCACTTGCTCACGTATTTCAGCTTTGTCTGGCAGAAACCAAATTGCGACGCCAGCAGTAAATGAGACCCAGATGTGGACTGCTGTGGGCGTGGCCTCTGTCATGTTGATGAAACCCAGCCCTGCAGGGGATACAAACAACGTGGCCTTTTTTTTTTTTTCACCAACAGGAAGAGATGGCCAGCAATATTTTTTAAGTAGGGAAGTGAAGCCAACAGAAGTCTATCTTATCCAAGTGAGTTTGGCGGTGCAATGGGGCAGGCCTAAAACGTATACCCTAGAGCACATAATTCTCTGAATTCTCTGAGGAAGGATGCTTCCATCTGCTCCTATCCAAGTCCTTATCTTGTACAAGATGTTCAGATGCTAAGGCTTCTACATCTAACAAGTCATAGGAGATAGGAGCATCTATGTCCACCTTTTGGAGGGGAAACTGAGGCACCAGAAGGCAAAGGCACCTGCCAACAGTCACTAGGATCTGAGCCCAGGCAACTGGATCTCCAGTGCTCATGTTTGCCACCCACCCATCCCCGGCTTGCAGGCAGAGGTGGTGTTTGGTTTGGCCTGAGGAAATGGTGGTGTTCTACCAGCGCCTCCAGAGGATGTTGCCTGAACTCCAGGGCCAGCCTGGGGAAGGAGCTGATTCTCATTAAAAAAGAATAAAACTTAGCTGATCGCCAGTGACTCGTGTCTATAAATCCTAGCTACTTGGGAGGCTGAGATATGAGGATCACAGTTCAAAGCCAGCCCAGTCAGGAAAGTCTGGGAGACTCTTTATCTCCAATGAACCACCCAAAAGCCAGAAGCAGAGCTGTGACTCAAGTGGTAGAGTGGCCAGCCCTGAAGGAAGGAACTCAGGGAGTGAGCCCAGGCCCTGAGTTTGAGTCCTAGTCCCAGCACAAAACAATAATAAAATGTGTAAAACAATAAGAAATACTGCCTCCGTTTCCCAGTGAGAGCTATTGGAGAAAGTCTAGGTTCCCAGACAAGGAGAAAGTAGGTTCAGCCAAGTTTAGAAAGGGCAGCTTCATTGGCACGGTGCCCAGGCCTCCAGAGCGCTATAGGAGCCCCACAAAGCAGACTCAGGCTAGGTCCCGGGGGAGGATGAGGTCCCCCAGATCCTCTCCCCCCTCCCCACTTCCCATGCCTGTGGATGACAGCTTCTCATTACACTCCACCTCCTCAGGGCCACTCAAACCACTTGACCTCAGGATGGGCTCTCAGGGTGGCAGAAACACACAGCTAGGATAAAACCCACAGCCAGGGCAAGAAGTGTAGAAGGCAGGCCACGCAGGAAATGCTCAGAGTCCCGCAGCACCGCATTACTTACCAAACTACCCCTAGTTTTGTCTGCCATTGAATGAGGAGCCCATCAGCCCAATGGAAATGGTGCACTCGGGCTCCAACAACTCCTGACTGGGAAATCCATGACTGGAGATCAGGTCCACTGACCCCTACATCAGAGGCCACCCTGGGCAGCAGGGCAGAGGGGGCGGGGCTTGGCTGCAGCCACCTGTACAGATGAGCTTTAAAGTCATGGTCACCACACTTGCTTCTCTAAAGAGTTTCGGAACATATGAATAGGGTGGATGAGGCTCCAGCAAGAAGAGATGGAGTGCTAGGGTTCCAGGGCTCTGGAGAAGGAGAATGCAGGATCGCTGCAGGGAGAATGGGAGCGAAGTCAGGGACTGGGCACAGGGTGGGGGTGGAGGAAGCCACAGCACTGCCCAGAGTCCAGAGGGCTTGATGCCTGGGGCTTGGACAAAGCCTTTGGGCAAGCTACAGTGGGCAGGGTGGATGGCAGCCAGGAGATTGCTGGGGGCATCTACTCGAGGTATGCCATCCTTGGAGCAGGTACTAAGCGCCTGCTCACCCGTGTGTAGCTGTCTCCATCCATTTGCATGGTGGCTGGAAGTGTTATTTTTCTGCCTCAGCTTCGTGCGTCAGGCCGGTAGAATCCTACTTCACGGAGTCACAGAGAGGGTGAGGGCAAGTTCGTGGGCAGCAGAGTTCCCAGGACACAGGTACTGAGCAAACACCAGTACCCTGGTACTGTACCATGGTACTATATAGGTCCAGCTGGGTGAGGTGGTACAGGTCTGTAATCTGAGCCTCTTGGGAGGCTGAGACAGGAGGATGGAGAGTTCAAGGCCAGCTGAGGTTACACAGCCAGACCCTGTCTCAAAATGCAAAAAAGACCAAAAAAAAAAAAAGTGTGAGCTCGAGATCCCAGAACCACCAGCATAGCTGTTAAACCCAGGACAAGCCGATCACCTACATGGAGACCGTTTATTTCTAGTGTAAAGAATGGATGGTACTTTGTTGTTGCTGCTGGGATGGCTCAATGAGATGGTACTCGGAGAGCTCAGCACCGTGCCTGAAAACCCATCACTGGTTTTGCACATGCTGAGCACGAAGGGTAAGTGGTACTGGAATCCAGACCTCTGCTCTTTCTTCTGCACCATGATGGCTTCCAGAGCCCACAGCCCCTGAGCCAAATGAGATGAAAAGCAGACATTTCGACAAGTGCTTTAGGGGACACGAGGAGATTGGGGGGTGGGGGGATTGGAGAGGAAGTCCGACATATTCTCCCGGTCACACAGTAGAAGGGACAGATGTGAGATCAGACCCAAGAGCTCAAATCTCAGTCCAGGCCCACGCCTGTGGGTCTCCCCAAGTGGCACCAGTCACTTCCAAAACCCAGCTCTAGGCACAGTGGCTCACACCTACAATTCTAGATACTTGGGAGGTAGAGATCGGAGGATAGCAGTTGAAGGCCAAGTGAGGCAAAAAAGAAAGAAAGAAAGAAAGAAAGAAAGAAAGAAAGAAAGAAAGAAAGAAAGAAAGAAAGAGAGAGAGAGAGAGAGAGAGAGAGAGAGAGAGAGAGAGAGAGGGAGGGAGGGAGGGAGGGAGGGAGGGAGGGAGGGAGGGAGGGAGGGAAGTTCACAAGACTCATCTCAATCTGTGTCTGGGTATGGTGGCACCTACTATCATCTGGGCCACGGGGAAGCACAGGGCCAGGCGCAGTGGGCTGTGCCAACCATTAGCAACAAAAGGAAGCACAATTCAGAGGCTGGTGGCCCAGTTCATGCCTAGCAAGCACCCTGAGTTCAATTCCCAGTACCACCAAAAAATAAAAATTAAAAAACGAACTAGGCTTCAGGCCCTTCTCCCAGGGCTTCTGCTTCAGCAGGCCTGGAGCTGAGCCTAGGGCTCTGCATTTCCAACAGGTCCCCAGGTGAGCTCAGGGCTGCAGGCTGACTGCACCTGGAGCGGCTCCTCACTCCACACTGCCTCCTCAGGATCCATCGTGACTAGACACCGGCCCAGCTGCCAGCAGCTCAGGACAGCCCTGGCCCAAATGGGGTACACTGAGGCCTGTGTCCCACCAGGCTCATCAGGGCCTCTGGACACCAGACCACACCCCTGGGTGTTTTATGGTTTATTCACTTGACAGGAAGCAGGCATTGGTCCTGGGGGTGGGGGGTAGGCGCCATGCTTTGGGCTAAGTATTGGCCACTGAACCTAAGAATCTTGGAAAACCAGAGCAGGGCCTACCACAGACAGGCTCAGGCCAGCCACCGACAGACCTCACACGCACTCGAAAGAGTCGCCATGCCAGAAGGCCTGAGTGACAGATGTATAAATTCCGAGGTCTCCCTCCGAGCCCCTCCCTCCCCCATGTCAGAACCCTGGAAAGCAAGGCTGGCTTGATATCTAGACGCTGGCCCGGCTCCGCTCCTGGCCACCATGGAAGCCGCGTGTGTTGTCGGGGCCCCGGGGCAGCCTCAGCACCCCCACAGGCAAGCCGTCGGCTGTCTGGATCCTCCTGGAGAGCAGGGGGCTGGCTCCTGGGCTCTTCTCTGGTGTGGGTGCTGCCATCTCGGCCTGGCGGCGCCTGCGCACCCAGGGGCTGCCCGAGGGGGTGATGCTGCTGTCAGAGGAGTAATCGGCGCCCTTGCGGCCGCCCTCGGGGCTCATGCTGGCCTGCAGTCTGCCCTCCTCAGCCAGGGGTGACTTTCTGGAAACACCCTTGCGCTGGGCGGAGGGGCTGCTCCAGGGGCTGGAGCACGGGGAGGCATTGGGGCTCAGGAAGAGGCTCTGGTGGCTCGAGGGGCTGAGCTTGGCCACCACAGGCCTCCGGCCAGCCATGGGGGATGGGGGGCTGCTCTCGGGATCTGAGGAGCTGTTGGCAGAGGACTCATCGCCCGCGTACTGAAGCTCTTCCACCCTCTTGTTGGGGGACTTGTGGAGGAAGGTGTTGGAAGGGGCCTCGTCACCGGGGTTCCTGTCTCTGAGGACTTTCTTTTTGGGCGGCTTCGTGCCGATCAGGATGGCCTTCATGCCATCCTGGCCCTCTGTGCTCATGAACTCGTGCGCCTTGATGGCCGCCTCCACCTCCTCGAACTCCACGATGGCGCACTCCTGGGTGCCCACCTGGCTGTAGCGGCTGCCAATCCTCCGGATGTCCGGGGGCAGGTCTCTTCCGGGCTTGAGGATCCGCACAGACGAGAGGACCCCAAAAGTCCCGAAGACCCTGAGGAGGTGCTCCATGACCCTCTCCTGCAGCCGTCCATTCTTCTGGGGAGTGGCCGAGGCCCAGGGTGTGGGGGACAGGTGCAGGTCGTACACCAGCAGCATCTTGCTGGGGAGGCTCTCGTTGGGAAAGAGTGGGACTGGGGTGGTCCTCCGCACCTTGCGGTGGTCCTCATTCAACTCCAGGGTCCCTGAGAACTGTAGGGCATGCGCTGTGGTCCTCCAGTCCCGAGTGAGGTGCTTCACCTGTGGAACGCAAAGTAAGGCTGATGCACCCATTGCCTGCCTCCCTCAGCCCTGTGACGCCAGAATCCAGCCATACCAGGTTCCTGAAGGCAGGAATGTCACACCAGGGCACCCAACGTAAGTCCTGAAGATTACCCCCCCCCCTTCCTGCCTCACCAGATTCATCCATGACACAGATCTGTTAACAGTGCCTACCGCATCCAGCTGCCATCCACACCCAAATCCACATCCAATTTGCTCTATCAAATTTGGAACAGTAGCCGGGCACTGCCATCCCAGCTACTCAGGAGGCTGAGAGCTGAGGATTGTGGTTCAAAGCCAGCCCGGACAGGAAAGTCCATGGGACCCTAATCTCCAATCAACCAGCAAAAAAGCTGGAAGTGGAGGTTGTGGCTCAAGTGGTAGAGTACCAACCTTGAGCAAAAGCTCAGGGACAGTGCCCAAGCCCAGAGTTCAAGCCCCAGGACCGGGGGCGGGGGGGTAGGAACAAAACTGAAATGGTGCCTGGCTCTCAGCAAATAGCCCATAAAACGATGTGTATCCTTCCTTCCTGGGAGATTTCACTATTCTGCATCTCAGCATCTCATCTGACATAGAAGCTTCCAGAAGGTCATCTGACGTCTCTGTACCATCTTCTGTGAATCATGATTTTCAACCCAACCTGGCCTCATCCTTGCCCCAGGGTGGAGATGGAAACTACGCATGGAGGGAGCATGCGGCACAGAAATGGGGGTGATTTCTAGAACCCCTTCAATGACTCAGCCTGGAGAGATGGTGGAGGGGCGGGGGAGAAGCCAGAATGGTGAAGTCCCAGAATCCTCCTGAGGCTGGGCTGGAACCCCAGGAGCCGGCCCTGACCCTCAACCAGGGGCCGCAGCAAGGCCAGCAGCGTGGTACCCATCGGGGAGTTGCCCACACAGGGACCTTGGCAGCAGGAATTGGCCATGGGCGGGACTGAAGGGGAGAAGGCAGTCACTTAGGGGCAGGGAGAGGGTGAAGATGGCGGCTGAGAGCCTGGGAGCAGGCAAGGACTCTCCAGGTGGGTCTGTCGAGCCCAAAAGAAGGCAGTCACTTAGGGGCAGGGAGAGGGTGAAGATGGCGGCTGAGAGCCTGGAAGCAGGCAAGGACTCTCCAGGTGGGTCTGTCGAGCCCAAAGTCGGCACTGCACCTGCTCGACTTGGGAGGGAAGGTCAGGCTACCTGACCCAGGAGGGCTGCAGAAGTCTGAGCGAGTGCACAGCCCCCCAGGAGCAGGGGCGATGATGGTCTGGGGTCCCCCAGAAGCAGCCATGATGGGCTGCAGAGGCTGGGTGTCCAGGTACCACCAGGGCAAAGCAGCAGGGAGCCCCAAAAACTTCGTAAGAGTTTAGAAACTGCCCAGTTCCAAGGAGCAAACCCAGGATGTGCTTGACTCTATTGGCAGAAACTGGGGGAGGGAGGGGGGCTTTTCCCTGTAAGCACTTGGCTCCCCATTTCCAGGAATGAAATATCCACTTCCTTCTCCTGGACCTTGACAACTCCTATTCATTCTCCAGGAGCCTTTCCCAACATCACCACCTCTGGGAAGGCCTCAGTTCTCCCATCAGGCGGCTCTCAGAAGAACTGGCTGTGTCTAGTGTCAGACTGTGTCTGGTGACACTGAGGGCAGGACGCTCACAGGCCTGCAGTGTGCTCGAGGAACGAATAGAAGGAAGGCAGAGCGGATGGGGCCAGGCAGAGCTGAACTTGGGGTGCTTCCCTTCCCTGCTCACTGACAAGGTTCAGGGCCCTTGGCCAGGACCCACGGCTACGCAGCCGTTATGCAACAGGCTGTCAGTAAGCACACATCCCCAAGGAGACAGACTTGTGTTCCACCCATCTCTCCCTCCCTCATCCCCCTCTCCTGGCCAAACACACAGGAGCCCGGCCTCCTGCTCGTAGCTTGCTGGATCACATTCTTTGGAGTGTGTTGTTTGTTTTTGTTATTTTGGTCTTGTGCTTGTTAGGCAGCAGCTCTACCACTCAAACCATGCCCCCCTCCAGCCTTTTTTGCTTTAGCTTTTTATTTTTGTTTATTTCCTGGTACAATTCTCACTTTTTGTCCAGGCTTGCACCACAATCCTTGTACCTGGGCTTCCCAAATAGCTGGGACCAAGTTAGAAGGCAGCACCCTGGACTTCTCATTGAGATGGGGGTTTCCCTAACTTTTTGCCTGGGTTGACTTTGAACTGTGATCCTCCTATCTCTCCCTCCCAAATAGCCGGGATTACAGGCATAAACTACCATGCCCTGCTGCATGTGTTGAATAATGACCCTTAAACTTGTTTTTTTTTTTCCTCATCAGTCCTCAGATTAATAAAAAAATAATTGCTAGTCACCAAGGCTTCAAAGGAATTTGACAGATGTCAAAGGCCACAAGCCCGAGCTCCCCAGAGACCCGGACAGGGCTCTGCAAGGCTGGCCTCACCTTCTTGAAGGAGGTGAGCAGCTTGACGCTCACGAAGCCCAGCTTGTTCCTCCGCACGTGCTTCAGCAGGAAGGCGTCCTTCTCCAAGTTCTCGTCCGAGAAGTAGAACTCGATCTGCTCCACCAGTTTCCGCACCAGCTCCTGGTCTGGGGGCTTCCACGCCTCCTCCAGATCCTCGCCCTCGTTCTCGCCTCCACTCGTCGTGGTACCACTGAGGCCGAGGAGACAGAGGGTTATAGTGGGGGGGGTCCGGACCAGGTCCCCCCCAAATTCCCATGCTGAAGTTCCAGCCCCCTGGAGCTGGGAGAGCCACCCCGAGTAGGGATAGGCTCCCTACGGATGTGGAGGGCAAGGGGGGGGGTGAGATTGTGGAGGAGGGTGCAGCCCTAATCTGATCCATGGAGAGACGATGCCAGATGAAGGCTGGAGGCCAGGGGGATGCCTGTAATCCCGGCTATTCCTATTGCTTTGCTCCCCACAGGCACGCAGGGGGCTGGGCCTGGTTTTAGGGCACGCAGGCAGGAAACCATCGCTGGTGCCCAGCTTCAAGTCCCAATCCACACACACGTCTCCACTCCCCGCTCCAACCCTCTAATGCTACGGTGCACATAGATCATTAGCTCCCGAGCCCTCACGTGAGGGGGAGCTACTGGTAGCACTTATGGAGCATCCACAAGGCGCCGGGCTCCATGCCTGGCACCGAGAAACCAAACAAAACCAGACGTCTCTCTGCTGTGGCAGCAGGTGCATCCTTGGTCATGGAGAAAGATCATGGACACGACACTCCTGTCACTGGCCGCAGTGGCCCACTGGGTCTGACCTATCTATCAGGCCACGACCTTGCTCTCTGACCTTGCAGTTCTGACATATTCCACATGCCCTGCAGAAAGGATACACCTGGTGACTGGTTCTGCAGTTCTCAACAATGGCTGGGAGAGGAGAAGGGACATCTACACCCCTCAGCTCCATATGCACAGATAAATAAACCGGTGGATGTCATTAGGAATCAAGATTTTTTTTTTCACTGTAAAAATAAATAAAAGAACTACCCCACAAAAGCACAAGCTGTAATGGGAAGCTGGAAATTGGAAGTGACCATATATATATATATATATACATATATATATATATGTATACATATATGTATATATATGCATATATATATATTTAATTTTCAAAACAATCACAGCCCTGTAGCAATAGGCTCTTTTATTCTGGAGTCTGGTGTCTGAATACTTTCTTGTGATCACTCGAAAAACCACAAGTCCTGTGGAAAAGGCCAGACTCTGTGGCTGCAGTAGGAAAAGTACAAATTAAGCCCAGGGTGTGAGCACCCGGAAACAAGAGATGAACACATCCCCCAAGGGTGGGCCAAAGTCACCCTGAAGGGACTCCCAAACTCCACTGTGGGCTAAAATAACATGTGTGACTAATTCTGAAAAAGGAGAATAAACACAAATCCACGAAGGGGAATGGGCATTCAAGCCCAAAGCAGCCCTTCGTTGAAGCTATCCAACATGACCACTCTCCAACCTCTCCTCTCCGCCCCCCCTCCCTCCCTCCCTTCCTCATTTAGTTACTTTCATCAAATAATCTTGAGTTGATGCCTTGTGTATCCTGGACTGTGATCCTCTTATTGACACTTCTGCATAAGTGGGAAGGCAAGTACACACCACCATACCCAGCCTTTTTATTAGTTGAGATGAAGTCTCAAGAACTTTTTGCCTGGATTGGCCTAGAACCACAATCCTCCTAATCTCTGCCTCCCCCAAGAATCTGGGACTATAAAAGGAAGCCACTACACATGCCTGGCAAAGCTTTTTATCTTCCTTTTCTTTTTATCTTTTTTTTTTTTTTTTTTTTTGCAGAAGAATGCTAGCCAATAAATGTCCAAAGAATGAGAAAAGGAGAAAAATCTTCCATTTGTAAGCCTCAGTTAACTCACTGACTCAGGTAAGACTCCAAAGGATGCTAGCGCCCTTAGACAAAAGGATTATTGATGAGAAAACAATCTCACAGAGATAGGTAACACACCACCTACTGGGACCCAATTTGGAATAAATAGGAAATCTAAATGTATCAATAACAACCAGAGGGATTAAACTGGCAAGCAAAAATTGCTTGTCATAGAAAGGAAAGCCCAGAACCTGCTGAGTTCTACCAGACATTTTTTTCCCCTGGTTGTGGGGCTTGAACTCTGGGCTTGGGTGCTATCCCTCAGCTCTTCTACTCAGCTTGAGCCACAGTACCACTTTCGGTTTTCTGGTGGTTTATTGGAGATAAGAGTCTCACGGACTTTCCTGCCCAGGCTGGCTTTGAACTGTGATCCTCAGATCTCAGCTTTCTGAGTAGCTAGGATTACAGGCATGAGTCACTGGTGCCCAGCTCTACCAGACATTTGAAGGACAACAATGCCAAGCCTTTTCAAGCTTCTGAAAACCTCATGAGGAAAGCAATAGAAAAGCAAGGCAAAATGCCAGCAATCTGAACTGGACAGCACCTTAGAAGGATTACTAGCCAAGTGTGGTGCTTCACACCTATAGTCCCAGCTACTTGGGAAATTGAGGCAGGAGGATCACTTGAGCTCAGTTCAGGACCAGCCTGGCCAACCACAAGATCCCATCATTTATAATGACTGAATAAACAAACAAACAAACAAAACCAAGATGCTCATTCACCATGATCAAGTGGGATTTGTTTCTGGAATTCGAGATGATTCAGCACACGCAAATCAATATTCAAACCAACACATCAAATTAACAGCATGGAGAGCCCACAGCCTATTCAGTAATTGCAAAAGGAAAGCTATACCTGTGGGGAGGAGAAATCTCCATAATCAAGCAGGCAAACTTAGTGCCACTAATGAGGTAATGCCATATAAATGCCAGAGCATGGATACAAGGTGTCCTTGCCCAAATACTTAATCCTGATGATTGAATCAAACCATAGCCATCACTTCTCACTTCCAGGAAGTATGAAGTGAACAGGAGTTGTTCCAGGACACCATAGAGACATCACCTTGCCAACCCAAAATGCAAGACACTCAAGATGGCTGACCTCATGTATCAGAAACAGCAAAGCATTAGAAGAAAACCAGAGAAGTAGGTAGGAATATTCCAGATGAAAAGCCTGCACAGAGACGTAACCAGCAAGCCTTCAGCCTGGATTGATGGGTTCTGCTTTGGGGGACAAGGAAGCGGTTTACAAAAATCAGTTGACGCATTGAGGAGGTGAGGGAGGGAACTGGCACTAGAGGATGTCAGAGGTAACTGGGGCGTTAAACTCCTCCGCCAGAAGGCGGCAACAGCCGTCCATCTCTTACATGGAAGGACGCTCATAAGAATTGTACCTGCTAGGCACCGGTGGTTCATGATTTTAATCCCAGTTACTCAGGAGGCTGAGATCTGAGGATCGTGGTCAAAGCCAGCCCAGGTAAGCAAGTTCAGGGGACTCCTATCTTTAATGAACCACCAGAAAACCAGAAGTGGCGCTGTGGCTCAAGTGGTAGAGTACCAGTCTTGAGCATAAAGAGCTCAGGGACAGAGTCCAGGCTCCGAGTTCAAGCCTCAGTATCTGTGTGCACGCATGCACATGCACGCACACAAACACACACATACACACACACACACAAACGTGCATGCACGAGCGCTGTTCTTAGGATTTAAATCCAACTTACATACTACTTTCTTACCCTAAAACTTACCCCCACTTGCAGGAAGAGCAAAGCTGACCTATCTACTCATCCAACAAATACAGCAAAATAATGACCTCCAGTAAATGTAGATGGCTGTATAAGAATGCTTGTGCACCATTCTGTCCCATTTTATGTGTAGAAATTTCCATGAGAAAAGGCATGAGTGAAAGGAAAGGCTTTCAGTGAGGGAGAAGTGGAGAGAAGTCTAGTGAGCACTCAACAGTGAGCACTCAGCAGTGAGCACTTGGTAGTGAACACTCAGAAGGTACAAAAGCTTCCCATATTGTCCACCCATTGCTCCTGCTCCTGCTGTAAGCCAGGTGCCATGTGCAGAAGAGCAGGGAGACGGACAAGAAGGGTCTTTTGCACATGGTGAAGTGCCTTTACAGAGCGCCCACAGCTGCCTGGAAGGAGTCACTTTAGAATCAACCTGAGGTGAGTGCTAGGACTCAACGCCCATACTGCAGAGCAGGACACCCATGCCTGAGGAGTGGGCACTGATGAAGAAGAGGATGCCCTGGTGCTCAGGGAACTGGACGGATAGTACTGTGTGCTCAGGGGATTGGGCAGACAGGACCCTGGGGGCATGAACTACAACACGCAGGGAGCTCAGCATTGGCAGAGCGCTGCTACTGCAGATTCAGGAATTGGTGGAGGGCGAAGCTGCTGCCTGGCTAGGCTGGGCTCGAACCGGGGACAGAGCTTCTCCTGTTCCTGGCTCTGGCTCCTGCTCTGTGAGCTCCTTGGCCTTGAAAGCCCCAGGGATATTCAGGAATCAAGCCTTGCTATGCCAGGAAGCACTTGACACCCGGCCCTCACCAAGCCCAGGCCACTGCATAGATAAAGCACTACTCTGGCATTGGAATGAAGGCTCTGAATTTAGAGTGGAGCTGCCCATCACCTCCACACTCAGTACCCTAGGAGTTGACCATCATCTCCACATTCAGTACTCCAGGAACTGACCATCACCTCCACATTCAGTACCCAGGAACTGACCATCACCTCCACATTCAGTACCCAGGAACTGACCATCACCTCCACACTAAGTACCCAGGGAGCTGTCTATCACCTCCACACTTAGTACCTAGGGAGCCATCCATGACCTCCTCATTCAGTAACCAATGAGCCATCCGTCACCTCCAAATGCAGTATGGAACAGAACCAAACAGTCAGTTGATAACAGATCTACCCTGTGAGGTCTACCGCAGCACTGTGGTGCTGGCCTTAGCCCCTGCAGGAGGTTTCTCCGCTGGTCTGCCCTAAATCTCTGGCTTCCATAGTCTCGACCTTCTTGACTGTGGAATGGCCCGAGCCCAGGTTGAGGATCCAGCCTTGGAAATAAAGTGCTCTTGAAAAACCAGGGGGACAAAACACCAACCTGAAAGGCCTATGCCCAGTGGGGACAGCCTAAGGCATCTGGCTAGGACAAGGCTCAGGGCCAAGGGCCCTACCGACTTCCAAGTGCCCAGTGTGGGGCAGGGAAACAATGAAGGCACAGATTCAGTGGGGAACTGGTGATTCTGGGGATGGGGTGGGGTGGGAAAGCTGCCAGGACATCTCTACAGGGACCAGAGCCCTGTCCATCACCAGCACATATCCCCGTGGGGACCAGAGTCCTGTCCATCACTAGTTCACACCACCACAAGGTCCAGAGCCCTATCCATCACCAGTTCACATCTCCATGGCGTCCAGAGCCCCATCTATCACTAGTTTACATCTCCATGGGGACCAGCTCTGTCCATCACCAGTCCACGTCCCCATGGAGACCAGAGCCCCATCCATCATCAATCCATCCTACAGGGATCAGAGCCCTGTCCCTCACCAGTTACTCCAAAAGCCCCACCTCCAAGGGTTACAGGCCTGTGCAGGAAGCAGATAGGAGGCCTGTCATGCTAGTATGATCCAGGGGACCCCATGAGGACTGTGGATAGGCTCGGGGCTTAGAGGATGGGGTCAGGGTCGGGGATGGGGTTAGGGCTCTAGGGATTAGGTCAGGGATAGGGCCCAGGGATGTGGTCTGGGGATGGGGTCAGGAATGGGGCCCGGGGATGGGGTCAGGGAAGGGGTTGGGGATGGTGTTGGGGATGGAGTCGGGGATGGGATCCAGGGATGGGGTCCAGGAATGGAGTCGGAGACGGGGTTCAGGGAGAGGTCTGGGGACAGGGTCCGGGGATGGGGTCGGGGATGGACTCCACGGATGGGGCTGGGGATGGGGCTGGAGATGGGGTCCAGGATAGGTCTGGGAACGGTGTTGGGATGGAGTCAGGAATGGGGTCCAAGATAGGGTCAGGGATGGAGTCGGAGATGGGGTCCGAGGATGAGATCAGGGATGGAGTCGGGTTTGGGGTCCGGGATGGAGTCCAAGGATGGGGTCGGGGATAGGGTTAGGAATGGAGTCGGAGATGGGGTCTGGGGATGAGATCAGTGATAGAGTCGGGTTTGGGGTCCGGGATGGGGTCCAGGGATGGGGTTAGGGATGGGGTCAGGAATGGAATCGGGGATGGGGTCCGAGAATAGAATCGGGGATGGAGTTGGGGATGGGATTAGGGATGGGGTCCGGAGATGGAGTCAGGGATGGAGTTGGGGATGGATTCGGAGGATGGGGTCCCGGATGGGTTAGGGATGGAGTCAGGGATGGGGTCAGGGATGGGGTCCGTGGATGGAGTCGGGGATGGGGTTGGGAATGGTGTGGGGATGGAGTCAGGGGCGGGGTTGGATGGGGTTAGGGAGGGGTCCAGGGGTGGGGTCGGGGATGATGTTGGGGATGGAGTCAGGGATGGGATTCAGGGATGGAGTCGGGGATGGGGTCCAGGAATGGAGTCGGAGACGGGGTCCAGGGAGAGGTCTGGGGACAGGGTCCGGGGATGGGGTCGGGGATGGACTCCACGGATGGGGCTGGGGCTGGGGCAGGGTTGGAGATGGGGTCCAGGATAGGTCTGGGAACGGGGTTGGGATGGAGTCAGGAATGGGGTCCAAGATAGGGTCAGGGATGGAGTCGGAGATAGGGTCGGGGATGAGATCAGGGATGGGATCAGGGATGGGGTCGGGTTTGGGGTCCGGGATGGGATCCAGGGATGGGGTTAGGGATGGGGTCGGGGATAGGGTCAGGAATGGAGTCGGAGATGGGGTCTGGGGATGGGGTCCGAGGATAGAATCGGGGATGGAGTTGGGGATGGGATTAGGGATGGGGTCCGGGGATGGAGTCAGGGATGGAGTTGGGGATGGATTCGGAGGATGGGGACAGGGATGGGGTCCGGGATGGAGTCGGAGATGGGTTGGGGATGGTGTCGGGATGGAGCCAGGGACGGGGTTGGGGATGGGGTTAGGGAGGGGCCCGGGGATGGGTTCCGGGGATGGGGTTGGGGACAGGTTAGGGATGTCCAGGGATGGGGTCGGGACAGGGCTGGGGCTGGGGCCCGGCCTCGCCCCGCGGTGATCGCACCCCGCCCGCACCTGTGCCCGCGGCTGGGCTCCTCCTCTCCCGCGCTGCCCCAGCCGGGGCTCAGGTACCGGGCCCGGCCGCCCGCGTCGCGCAGCTCCGCCCCCAGATCCTCGTCCTCGTCCTCAGCCTCCTGGATGGCGACGCGGATCTGCACCGGTGTCTCGGGGCCCGGCAGCGCCTCCGCGCCGGGCTGGGCCATGGTTCGCGGGCACGCGGGGACTGCGGCACCGCCCGGGACCCACGCCGCCAGGCCCGGCCAGCGGGGCGGCGGCGGCGGCGACTGCAGGGCGCGCGGGGGCGGCGCGAGCGCAGGGCGGCGGGGCCCGGCGCGGGGAGGACGGACGGACCGGGTCGCGCTCTGGCTCCGCCCCTCCGCATGGCCACGCCTCCTGCGGCCCGGTCCTAGCGAGCGCCGTCGGCTCCTCCCTGATTGGCCCCACCCTCGAATGGCCACGCCCCTCCGTGTAGCCACGCCTCTGATGGTGCTCGTGGCCCCGCCCCTTCGTGGTGGCCCCGCCCCGGGCTGTGGTCTCTGCGGGCCGCCTGCGGGGCCATCCTGGGATGGTGTCAGGGCTATCCTGGGATGATGCGTGTGCGGGGGTCCCTGCAGTCGGGCCAGGTCTCCTCCCTCCAGGCTGCCCGCAGGCGCAGCGCCTCCCGTTCCTCAGCTTCGTGTGATCTCTGGGAGAGTCAGGCAGAGCCTCGGCCGGGTCTCTGTGGGGGAGAGGCGGCTCCGCCTGTAATCCCGGCCCGGACGCCTTCAGTCCCCCGCACGTCGGCCCCAGGCAGTACGATCGCGGGGGTGGGGATGGGGGACTCAAACCCCAGGAGCCCCAGGCCGGCGTCCGCCCGGCGAGGAGGTACCAGGCACGCCCGGGACACGACCCCAAGGCTTCCCCGGGCTGCTCGCCGGGAGCCCGAGCCGCGGTGTCACCGCTCGGCGCTCCCAACGCCCGGCCCGCGCTGCCCAGGCGTCGTTTGTGGGCTCAGGAAGCAGGGCCACCGCAGGGAGGGCAGCACGCGGTCCTGGAGCCTGGGCCGGGCCCGGGAGCCACCCAGGAGCCCAACAAGGACAGCTCTCCCTTTCCCCACTCTCCCCTCCCCTCCCATTCCCTTCTTTTCCCTCTCCTCCCGTTCTTTTCCCCTCTCTCTTCCTTCCTTCCTTTCTTCCTTCCTTCCTTCCTTCCTTTCTTCCTTCCTTCCTTCCTTCCTTCCTTCCTTCCTCTTCCTTTCTCCTTCCTTCCTCTTCCTTTCTCCTTCCCTTCCTCTTGCTTTCTCCCTCCCTTCCTTCCTCCCTTCCTCTTTCTGTTCCTCTCCCCCTCAACATTGAAGCCCAGAACTCTCCTAAAAGATGAAGTCAAAGATGGATTCCTCAGGTGCACCAACTTTCATGATGTAAAAGTGTGTATAGACTTCACATTTCCCTCTCGCTCATTCTGATCTAGTGAAACACTGACAAAAGTTGTGTGTGGGTCCCAGGAAGACCCAGACTGGCCTTTGCAGGTCAAGGATGAGTCTGGCCTCTCCCGGGAACCAGTGATCACACCAGAAATCTGTTAAGGAGCCAGGGACCAGCGGTTACACCTGTAATCCTGCTACAGGGGAGGTTGAAATCTGAGGACTACAGTCCAAAGCCAGCCTGAGCAGAAAAGTCCATGAGACTCTTATCTCCAACTAACCAGTAAAACGTTGGATGTGAAGCTGTGGCTCCAGTAGTAGAGCACCAGCCTTGAGAGAAAAGCCAAGAGAGATTGTGAGACCTTGAGCACACAAACATACCCACACATAATCTATAATGGCATGACCAAACACATGCATGTGCACATGCACGCACGATCTATAAAGGAAGGACCAATGCTCCTCTCAGGAGAGAAGTCACCCAGGGGCAGGCAGCAGGAGACAGGTACTGCAAGACTGACACTCACAAAGCCTCCAGTGTCAGAAAGGACCAGTGATCTGGACGCCAGGTCAGCATCTGCTGTGAGTGTTTGTCGGAGTCCAGGCCCACCCTTTGTTTCCACCCTGTGGCTACTCATCAGAGCTCCGTGGAACACTGGGGACAGCTAAGTAAAACTGAAAGCTGTGTGAGCGGGGAGAATAGGGCCTTGGGAGTCCACGGAGTGAGCGGACACATAAAGGGGGCACATGATTGAGTGATCTTTGTCATGGAGTAAGACCAGATCACCCAGCTTTTGTCCTGGCCCCCTCATCAGCTGCTAGAGGAGCCTGTGGAGCCTGGCAATCACAGCTATACTTAGGGAAGTGTCAGCAGTGCCCAGAGATAGGGGCATGTGTTCAACATGAACACGGGTGATCATGTGTGAGCCCATGTGAACACGCATGAGAAGGGGAATGCCCACAGATACCTGGGCAGAGTTTGGGTGGCTAGGATGGAGAAATGCTGGCATTCATAGGTGGAAAGAGTTTGTAAACCATGACTCTGAGTTCTTCCTCATTTGTCATCTCCTTTGTGGCAAGCAGTTGGTGCCTAATTAGCGTGGCTTCTAACCCACAGGCCAGGCTACACCAGAGACACAGAGGGCCCTGAGGCGTGCCCTGTAATGGATGGGATATCTGGTGGGGAGGGAAGGAGGGTTGGGGGTAGCCCAGTGACAGAGTGCTTTACTTGCTTGCCTGGCACCCATATGACCCTGGCTCAACCCCCAGCACCACAGAGAGGGAGAGAAACAGAGAGGCCTGAGAGGAAAGCCTAGGGTGCTAGAGTTGGGGGAGGGAGGCTTGTTTTCATTGTTTGAATCCTGTGGTTTCCTTTCACAAGTTCTCATGTCATTACATTGGCTCTGCCTACTTTCCAGAAGATGCCAAGCTGGAAGAAGGTGAGAACAAACCTGCCTTCCCCCTTGACTGATGCCAGACCCGCCCAGAAGTGTGCCCTGCTCACTTCCCAGAGCTTCTCTGTCCAGTCAAATTGGTCATGATGGCTTATCAGCACTACTGTGAGCCACAGCTCCACTTCCAGTTTTCTGGTGGTTCATTGGAGATAAGCGTCTCACAGACTTTCCTGCCTGGGATGGCTTTGAACCATGATCCTCAGATCTCAGCCTCCTGAGTAGCTAGGATGACTGGTGTGAGCCAGCAGCACCCAGATGGAAAGAATTTTTGCTCCCTAGTTTCTCAGTCTTCACCTCACACAATCTGAAGCCTTGGTGAACACTGCCAGGTCCCCAGGAGCCCTTGGGAGAAAATTGGTCCCAAGTGAGACACTCTGTGTTGCTCTGTCACCTGTATGGTGACACACCCCAGATGTCCCAGCCCTTCACAGCTCAGTATTAGCTGTGAACTTGAGAACATTGTTTTTCCTTTCTCTTTGCTTCCATTGTCCTTTGCCCTAGGGGGAAAGGGGAGGGGTGCACACAGCCAGGCTGCCCTGTGTTGCAATCTCCCAACCACAGCTGCTGCAGAAAAACCCGTCACTGTGTTTTCATTTGGTGAGGAAAGCATGTTCTGTTCTGCCTTCTTGCATAACCATGAAACATCTGGGGTAACTTAGCTCAAAACTTCCTTTCAGGGTCACATCTGGGCTAAGTGCTGGGGCATGATTTTCACCTAGAAATGTAAGATTCTGACAGTCCAACAAGGCGACCTGGCCTTGAGTTTGGCAGGGAATCAGGCAGAACTTACCACTCATACCTCAGTGCTATATCACAACGCGCCCCCTCTCCCCTCCCCCCCTCCCCTTCAGTGATCAAGGCCGGAAGTATTAAGTCATGTAGAAGTGGGAAGACACTGGTGATGGAGTGGAAAGCATTCACCAGTGCTTCTGATCGGTGACCCTCCACTCTTTAAGTGTGCGCCAGAGTCATCAGGAGGCTTTCAAACTCATTACTGGCTCTGATCCCCAGTTTCTGGTTCATCCTAAAGAGGATCAATATCTAGAATAACTAACCCCCCCCCCAATTTAAACATCAAAATAACAGCCCAATTGATAAAGGGGCAAAGGAACTGAATAGCTGCTTTTCAAAGGAAGAAGTATAAACGGCCAATCAACCCACAGAGAAAAGTTCATCATCCTCAACCAACAGGGAAAGGCAGATCAAAACCCACACGTAGACGTCCACCTCACCCCAGCCAGAACAGGTGTTGACAAGGATCAGGGTGGGGTGGGGGGTCTCTGATTCCCTTCTGCTGGGGTATAGGTCAGGCCACAACAGAAGTCAGTAAGGAATTCCTCCAATGATTTGAAGTGGACGAGATTACCATCCAATCCAGCATAGCAATTCTGTGTCTATGGAAGAGCCGAGTCAGCACAGGCCCACAGCGACAACAGCACTATTCACAACAAACAAATTATGAGTCAACCCAGGTGCCCCCCAGTGGGGGAATGGATGATGAAAATGTATTGTGCAGACTCTATGGGGCTTTGCTCAGCCATTAGGAAGAATGAGATTATGTCATATGCTGGGGGATGGGGGTAGGTGAAGAAAATAGATGGAACTGGAGATCTTCACGTTAAGTGAGGTAAACTGAAAATGGACGAACCAGAGACCACGTTAAGTGAGATTTAGACTGACTATCCCCTAAGCAAGACGTGTTGCATGTTGCCTCTCACTGTAGGAGCCGGAAAGGGGTGTGGGGACAAATAAACAAAAAGACAACCATGTTGTGAAAGGAAACGAGGAGGGGATGAGGGGTGAGGAGGGGTCAGCAAGGGTGAAGAGGACAAAGAGAGATGTGAGATGTACATACACACACACACACACACACATATATATATATAATGCATACAACATACGGGGCATGTGTATCACATGTGTGAATATATGAATATATGTGATAATATATGTCCCCTGTATGGATATATTTATATATGTTGCATATGTCATATATGAGTAGATGATAAATATAAATACATAAGATATAGATGATAGATATAGATAGATGATATAGATGATGGTTGATATAGATTAGATGATAGATGATAGATAGATACAGATGATAGGTAGGCAGATAGATAGATAGATAGATAGATAGATAGATAGATAGATAGATAGATAGGTAGATAGCGTGATAACAGCCATCAGATGCTGTCTGAGACAGAGGCAGGAGGAAGGAGCATTGGGGACAACGAGGAAAGATGTTTAAGGTGTGGGTCTACAGGCATGGAAATATCACACCCAAACCTCCTATTACAAACGTATGTTAACTCAAATCTCAAAGCAAATTTAAAGAGCAAGCGAAAGGGGGCCTCTTAGGGAGTGGGAGGGGAGGAGGAGGGCAGAGGAGGAAGTATGATCAGTGCCTAACGTGCAAGTCTGGACTCATTTGAAGAGTCCCCTTGCTATTACTCTGTGCAAATTCACGAGCAACAGGCAGTAATGCCCACCTCAGCATGGCTAGGGGCTGTGGATACGCACGTGCAGATTTAGGGCTGCGTCCATGGCAGGATCTGTGTGTGTGTGTGTGCACGCATGCACGCATGCGTGTGTATGTGTAAGAGGAGGCTTCCCACTGCTGGGACTTCATTAGCCCCTGCCCTGGGCACAGGGAAGGCAGCTGGTGCCCACAGACACTCAACGCAGCCTACAAAGCAAGACAGAGGAGAGCTAGAAATACAGAATCCGGAGGTCTTCCTGCCGGTTAGTTCCAAGTCAGAGTGGGGTTCTCTTTTTTGCAATGATGCTCTAAATGCACAGATGACTTATGAATCTATCTATGTGGGATTTCCCTTGTTGGCCCAACCACTGGGGGTTCTATGGCTTTTATTGGCAGGAGAATATTATTCAAGAAAAGGTAATTCTTTAGTGGAAAGTCTACTTGATTCTGACACTCTAGCCCTTCCCATTGCTGACCCTAGAGCTTCAGAAACTGGAGCTTTGGCTATTTCAGGTTGTTACAAAAATCCAAGGAGCAGTTTAAGTTTGGAAAGCGTCCGCGTAACATTCTTTTCCCGCAACGACTCTGGCGATGGAGGACACGAGCCGAGAAGTGTGGTTTTCCCCGGTGGTTTATAGACATTTATAGATTGGGATGGATGAGTCATGGGCAGGGCGGCTGCAGAACTGCCCACACGCTGTCATCAAAATATTGCTGCATTGCCACGAGCCAAGCTGTGCTTTGCCATGTTTAGGAAAAGAACTAAATGCTCCCGGGCTGCTTTCCATGTTTCTGTGGCCGTCCAGGTTCAAGGGAAGTGGTCTCAACCCCATGGAGTAGAGTGTTATAAGCTAGAAGAGCATTTTCATCTCTTAAAGGCATCATGGAAATCTCTTGTCCACTGTGAGTCAAATTATAATTGGGAAAAAAAGGCAAGAATTAGTCCAAGTATTTTTATTTTTATGACACGGGGCTTGAATTCAGGACCTGGACCCTGTCCCTGAGCTCTTTTGCTCAAGGCTAGTGGTCTATGAGCCACAGTGCCACTTCCGGTTTTCAGGTGGTTTACTGGAGGTAAGAGTCTCACAGACTTTCCTGCCTGGGCTGGCTTTGAACCACGATCCTCAGATCTCAGCCTCTTGAGTAGCTGGGATGACAGGCATGAACCATCGGTGCCTGACAGATTGGATCTGCTGTGTTCAGTTTTAGTCCCAGTTGATGGGATGAGTGAGAATGAATACTGATCATCGGAGTGGAGAGATGACTTTGGAGGATGAGAACTTGGAAATGGCTTCCTGAGAGATCCAGCCCTGGGGGCTCAGGCTTGTGGTTGAGGCTGAGATCAAGTCGTGGAGTGAGTTAAGGTTTCCCAAGGTGTGCTAAAGAGATATTGTCAAAAAGGAGGCAAATAACTGCCACTCTTTAATAAAACAGGAAATTCAGGCCAGGTGCCAGTGGCTCATGCGGGTTAGCATAGCTGCTCAGGAGGCTGAGATATGAGGCTTGTGGTTTGAAACCAACCTGGGCTAAGTAAAACCAGTGAGACTCTTACCTCAAGTGGTGGAGAGCCAGCCTTGTTCACTCACTAAAGCTCATGAACAATGCCTAGGCACTGAGGTCAAGCCCTGGACCAGCACAAAATAAAAATTTTTAAATGAAATAAAATAAGAGGAAATTTAGACAGAGAACAAAGTTCCATAGGCAGAATCTAAGGAAGCTCTGAGTGCCTTGGGTAGTCAGAAACTTCAGATCTGAACTGTGGAGTGCATAGAGATGGAGGACATGCCCTCCAAGACAGTCCCAGGGCCTGGGAGAGGAAGGCCCTAACTTTTAAAGACAGATTGCCAAGCTGAGATTCTCTCAGTCCACACCTCCAGTCGGCCTGCTCTTACATCAGCAATTCCTTCAGCCAAGTAAAGGGTCACACAATCAGAACGACTAGCTGGAGCATTAGAGGTAGCAGGTGGGAAGGTGAAGGCTTTGGCGAGGAGTGAACAGGGTAACAAGATGGCTTCTCCATGGGAAGGGAAATGCCAGGGGAATGTGTATTAGGCAGTGTTTGCTGTGTAACAAATGACCCTGCCATTTAGAATCGCATGGGTTGGTAGGGAAGTTGACCTGGTTCTCAAACTTCAATTCCCCCCACATCTGCCTCCCAAGAAGTTAGAGCAACCATGCCCAGCTCCACATGGCTTCTTGTCTTCAGCAGGCTGGTGTAGGCTCATTTCTATGGTGGTTCTAGGGCTCGGGCCCCTTTGAGGTCAGTGTGTGGTACCTTTGCCACTGGTGTCCCATTGGCCAACCCAAAGTCATGAGGTGAGACACATTATCTCTTGGTGGGAGGGGAAGAAATTGTGGACTATATGTTGGTACTGAGGTTTGAACTCAGCCTGGGCATTATCCTTTAACTTTTTCACTCAAGGCTGGTGCTCTACTACTTGAACCATAACTCCACTTCCAGCTTTTGGTGCCTCATTTCATGCAAACATTTCGAGTGGATGATTTTCCCCATGTTCCTTCCACTCATGACATCTCTGGGGAAGCTAGAGAGAGACCCACCCACCCACAAAGGGAGTGAGTCTGTGTTAGGAGCATCCCCCTACAGAGGACACTGGGAAGATTTGCAGCATCTAGATGTTGTCAAAACATGCTCCACCCTTATCATTTATTTCACAAATATTAACTAAGTGTCCACTAAACTCCGGACATGGAAGGCAGACTCCCTTGGTGAAAAGCTTGCTTCTGCCTCCAGGGAGCTTACAAGATCTCATGAGCTTGATGAAGTGATTCTGGAAAAATCTGTTCAGTAGGACTTGGAAGTGCACCCAGCTTCAGTATCCAATCACTGCTAAGCAGGGGCCTGGAAAGGCTGGGTTGGTTGTAGAGACAACCAGGGTTTACTCCAGATTAGTTCTTGCTCTCAGTTGCAAAACAAACAGGGACTAGATCATCCCCCAAGTTCCCTTCAGTTCCCAAACTGTCATTTGGCTGCTGAGCTGTTTATAGACACTGCAGCTCAGTAACTCCACCTTGTGTCTGAGTGCATTTAGGGAGGATTTAGGCCTAAAATGAGACCATTGAAGACTGAAGGTGGCTAACTACAGGCTTCAGAATCAACCAGAAGAGGGTTTTGAAATCCCATCTCAACAGAAAAGGCTGGGCATGGTAGCACAGGCCCATCACCTCAGTTATGATAAGAAATATAAATAGGATTATAATCCAGGCTGCCAGGACAAAAAAAAAATCACGACCCTAAGAGGTGCTGAAAAGGGTTCTAGGCATAGCTCAGAAGTAGCATGCATAAAGCCCTGAGTTCACCCAAGTACCAACAAAATTGTGTGTGTGTGTGTGTGTGTGTGTGTGTGTGTGTGTGTGTGTGTGTGTGTACGTGTGTGTATGCAGTAAGTAGTAAATCAGTTTTGCAAATGAATAGTCTTAGGCCCAGGAGAGGAAGTAGTTGTGAGCATAGGTAGTGGTGATTGATTGCGCATGCTTCAATATTTTACCAGGGTAAGAAGAGAGGAGGAAAGATAGAGGTTAGTAGAAAAGCAAGCAGTCAGGGAATTTCAGCTTCTACACTTCCCAGATGCCAGGATAAGCTGACAAACCAAAATCTGCCCCACAATGAAACAGGGAAAAGAGGTTGCAAAAGAATGAGGAAGAGGGGACACTAAATCTCAACAAAAAGGCAGGTGTGGTGGCATGCAGGAGGCTCTGGTAGGAGGATAGAGATTTGAGGCCAGCCCCAGGCCAAACCCAGTACCCTTTCTAAAAAGCAACTAAAGAATAGGACTGGAGGCACGGTCCCAAATGGTTGAATTTAGAAGTGGTAAAATGCTATATATTAGGAGCTTCATCTTTAGTCAGCAGCTCCACAGCTCTCTTCCCCTATCATTTTATTTATTTTTATATTTTGCAGATCCCGGGGCTTGAACTCAGGGCCTAGGCACTATCCCTGAGCCTCTTTGTGCCGAAGGCTAGCGCTCTACCACTTGAGCCACAGCACACTACCGCCTTTTTCTGTATAGTTTATTGGAGATAAGTCTCACAGACTTTCTTGCCCAGGCTGGCTTTGAACTGCGATTCTCATATCTCAGTCTGCTGAGTAGCTAGGATTATAGGTGTGAGCCACTGGCCACCAGCCCTATCATTTACTTTTGGGGGGGGCAGTACTTGACTTAAAATTCAGATCCTCACACTTGCCAGCCTATCAAGACATCTTTGTGCCAGGCCTCCAGCCTTGTTCTGCACTGGTTATTTTCTACTCCCAAGTTAATGTTGTCTGGGCTGGCCTCCAACTGCAACCTTCCAGTTGTCAGCCACCCGGTAGCCAGGATTGCAGGCATTGGGTCACAGGTGAGCTCCTCCCCTATGACTTTGGCCCCTGACCCTCCCAGGAGTTTATGTACTTGTAAGTTATATGAAATAGGTAGGTTTCGTTAGGTAGCTGATGAAGAGACCACCACGCTCTATTCAGGCAGGAAAAGAAGTTTATTTACCAAACGGCTGCCCCTGCCGTGCATGGTGGAGAGGCATGCTTGAAAAAGGAAGGGGCGACCCACCCCGAGGCCAGGACTTACCTAGGCCAGGGACAGGAAGAGGTGTGCCAGGTGGGGGAAAGATGTGGCTACACTGGATCTGGATGTGACCTCAGGGTCTGGGACCCTCCTAAGGTCAGATGGGAGGCATGTGACCAGAGGTGGCCCAGGATGTGACCTAGCAGGAGGGGAAGGGGACTGCTTCCAGGTGTGCCAGTTACCTAGGTAACAGATACTGGGCGGATACAGCCAAGAGGTAGGGAGGTGTCCCTTTGTAGACCTGACAGTACCACATTAGGCAAACACAGTTTCAAGCACCCCAGCGGCTGAGATTTGCTCAAATCAAACCTAAGGCAACTGGAGGTACCTAGGCACCCCAAGGGACAAGCCCTGTGCATCTGCATTCTGAGGAAGGAGAGGAAGGAACCCTCGCGATCCCTTCACTGCAGAGAGCCCCTAGGTGGGCTTTGGGGTCTCGGCCAAGACGCCCCTCGATTGACAGACGGGATGACAAGCCTTGGAGATGGGGTGCCAGGTCGATCTGGGGCGCCTTCCGCGACCCTCAGCGGGTCGAGGCCGTCAGCTGCCGGCCGCCGTCCTCCGGTGCTCACGGCGCCTGCCCGGCGGTGCTGCGACCCTGCCATCGCCGCCGTCCCCGCTGCCGCCGCCGCCGTCTCCGGCCACTGGAAGCTCTCCGGGGAAGGGCCGAACGCCAGGACCCGCACCGGATCCAACATCGCACGGGCCGCTTGGGGGGGTGGGGGCGGAAAGAGCGGCGGACCGGAAGTGGCGGTTGTCATAGCGACCGCCGTGCCCGGCCTTTTCCCGCTTGGTTTGCTCCGTTTTCCCGAAGTCGGGGCGGTAGACCGAGGCATAGCGGTCCCACCGGTTCCCTCGCCTCCCCCTTCACACGTACAACCCAAAGACGTCATGGCCGGGTCGACCATTCGAACTGGGGACCGGGGTGGGGGGGGGGCGGGGAAAGAGGAGGACCTACCGGAAATGGTGGTTTCCATGGTAACCACTGAGCCGGTTGCCAGGAGACGGCCCCTCCGGTGCGTCTGCGTCTCCGTGGCGGCGTCGCCTCCTCCGAGGGTCGAGCATCCCTTGCTGGCCCGCCATGATTCCCGGGAGGTACCGCTCCGCCTCGGGCCGGGCCGCGAACAACGTAGGTGGGGCTCGGCCGGCGCCGGCGCCCGGGGGACGGGGCTCTTTCCGAGCCACTGCCTGCGGGAGGCCGGGGGTCCGGGTTCGTTGGGGCGGGGGTGGGACCGTGACCGGCCCCGGTGTCCAGGGTGGGGGCCGCCCCGACATCGCGGGAGGAGGTCGTGTCGCAGCCCAGGGTCATGTAAATTCCTCCAGTCCCGTCTCTTTTTAATTGGGAAAGGAATCTATTATTAGGGCTTCGCGCCTCCTTCACCCGATTTACATTCACTTAGACCTGAAATGGCAAGGGCCCAAAGGCCGAAGCACTAGGAGGATTCTGTTGATCCCGGACATGTTGGGGATTTGATTCTTAGATGTGATTTTATTGATGTCAGCCACTCCGCAATCCATGATAATTTAACCAGAAACAAAAATAGGACATTCTGTTGCGTTCTGATTTTCTAACTCTTATCTTCTTTGTCGGGGGAGGAGGTGATGGTTGTATCTAAGAACTCATTTTGCAATTTGATTTTTTTGTTTGTTTGTTTTTTTTGTTTTACGTTTCAGGTGAACTGTGGGCTTCATCTGGTTATTCAGACATCTTCCCTTCCTGAAAAGAACAAAGTAAGATTTCAACAAACTGGTGTTTAAAGTGAAGATAAATTGTTATTCACGAATAGTAGCGCGATTTAAAGAGTAGTCTAACCTAGAAACTTAAACTGGTTCTTGGGGCTGGGAAGGTGGCTCAGTGGTAGAGCGCTTGCCTTGCATGCATGAGGCCCTGGGTTCGATTCCCCAGCACCAAATAAGCAAAAAGGAAAAAAAGCCAGTAGTGGCACTGTGGCTCAAGTGGTAGAGCGCTAGCCTTGAGCTGAAGAGCTGAGGGACAGCGCCCAGGCCCAGAGTTCAGGCCCACAACCGGACTAAAAAATAAAAAAATAAACTGGTTCTTACTTTTCTGCCAGCATAAAGCCTGCATTAGCCCTCTTTTGAAATCTTGATGTCATTTCATTAATTGTAAGAGGTAATTTTTTTCAATATTTAAGCATTTCTGAAGGAAAGGTCTTTCTTTAAATTGATGGCATGGCATAGTTTAATTGGAAGTATTCTCTTTGTTAGAAGTGGGTATGTAGATCTCACTACTGGTGTCATCTTAGAAGGAGTGAAAGGTGGTAGTTTGGGAGGGCCAAACTACAGATTTTATTTACAATCAGGGTAGACAAAGGACTGTTAAATTTAAGGTTGTGTAGAATGTTTTTAATAATTGGAATATGAGATCCATCTCAGGAAGCTGAAAATCTGAAGATTGTGGTTATGAAGCCACCCCAGGCAGGAAAGTCTATGAGACTCTTTTCTCTACTGAACTACCCTCCTGCAAAAAAAAAAAAAAACACCCTCCAAAACAGGAAGTGGCACTGTGGCTCAAGTGGTAGAGTACTAACCTTGAGCAAAAGAAGCTTGGACAACTTTCAGGCCCTGAGTTCAAGCCCCAAGACTGGCACACATACAAAAAAGTTGTTCAGTAGATGTTATTGAAGAAACTGAAGTAAAACTCCAAGTTTACCGATAGCATGGGAGAGTGTGATGGTTGGACATGAGGATGGATGGATGGACATGAGGGAGATGGAAGATGTTCTATTACTTCAGCAGGTAGCAGCTGATTACACTATGTGAGTGAGTGACTTGGAAAACTGGCCCTCTGGCCATCTCAGGTCCAGCCCTACTCATTGGAAATGTTCTTACTCTAATAGGGCAGTAGGCTCCATCTACAGTTTTCCTAGTTGGTTTTGCTGGAAGAATCCTGTTCCACTGTTAGGATGTTCCTGGAGCTCTGGTGTCTGGTCAGATCCTTTCCAAACTAGTCACCTCAGCAGTGGCCACACCTGGACAAATGTAGGCTTCGTGTATGTCCGAGGCAGAGTGCAGAAGCTGCCGTAGCGACTCTGGGAGAGTAGCGGGTGGCACTGCCAGCCTGTAAGGATCTCTGTCAGCAGTGAGCACTTGCTGTCAGAGGAAGATATGCTTTGTTTTTCTCAGTACTTCCAGAAAATTATTTGAAATTATTTTTCACTAAATGTGCTTTAAAAGGAATCATAGTGAATACAACAGTGATTTTTTCCTCCAGCATCCTTAGTTTTTTTTTTTTTTTTTTTTTGGGGGGGGGGGTCCGGTTGTTGGGCCTGAACTCTGGGCCTGGGCACTGTCCCTCAGCTCTTCAGCTCAAGGCTTGCGCTGTACCACTTGAGCCACAGCTCCACTTCCGGCTTTTTTCTTTTTGCTTATGTGGTGCTGAGGAATCGAACCCAGGGCCTCATGCATGCAAGGCAAGCGCTCTACCACTGAGCCACCTTCCCAGCCCGCATCCTTAGTTTTTATTGCGTGCTTCATCTTTTTAATTGAGCGGAGACTCTCCCCTTCTTCCCTCCCCCCCACCCCTACTGTGGACTATGGCCTGCTGAGACAAAGGTCCTCAGCATGGAGCATGCTTCCTTCCCATCTCAGGATCCCCTGAGTCATGAAGGGTAAGATACACATCAACTGTCCCCTTGAGACTGTTTTGAGGTGTTCCTCTCAGGAGGTACTGCCAGACATGGTATGGCCTCTACCTCTGTCCACTTGCCCATCTTTTTGTCTCTCTCCAGAAAGTACCCTACATTCATAAACTGATTTCCAATCCTCCTCGCCCATATCCCAACCCTGGAATGCCACAAAGTTGCCTGTATCCCTGTGGATCTTTCTGCTGGGGCATGCCCCAAGGGTGGGCCACTCAGTAGCTGGCCCTTGAGTGGCATCTTTTACTTGGTGTCAATTATTGTGATTTTTTTATTTGTGCCAGTCCTGGGGCTTGAATTCAGGGCCTTGACGCTAGCCCTGAGCTTTCTTTGCTCAGGGCTAGTGTTCTACCACTAGAGCCACAGCTCCACTTCTGCTCTTTGAGTGTTTAATTGGAGATAAGAGTCTCATGGACTTTGCTGCACAGGCTGGCTTTGAACCGTGATCCTCAGATCTCAGACTCCTGAGTAGCTAGGATGACAGGAGCCACCAGTGTCCAGCTGTGTGTGGCTTTTTAATTACTTTCATTACTTACCTGTTGATTTCTTTTCCCTGTGGTTTTTAAATAATGTTTTTCAGGTTGATTTCAAGATTAACAGAGAAACACCACCATTTCCGGGTAGGCTCTTACAACATGACCTGGAAAGAAACTACTCAAGCAGGCAAGGTATTGTCGGTGGCCAGGGCAGTGGGTTCATCCCCTCATTTCCAAAGGGATGCGGTTTTAACAATGTTTTGCTGTTATAGCTCGATAGACTGAATGTCAGAATGAAACGGTTTATTGCTGACCACATTGGCTAGGCAGTTGTTTAACTCAGAGACTGTGCCTCCACAGCCCCCACAGCGTGCTTTCTCCCTCACACGTTTGCTGTGTCTTTGGGAGAAGACTGAGCAGCAGAGGCCCCTCCATGATTGATTGCATCGCTACATGGACACAAGGCCATTTTATTGTCCCACAACCTGTTTTTCAGTATTTCTAGGCCTTCCTTATCTGGCCTGTGTTTTCTCTTTCCTGTGTCCTCTGCTCTTGTCTAGTCCAGTGGCTGATCTCTACCATGGTATAGCTTTAGTTCCACAGTGCAGGAGGTGTCTGTGATTGATCCCATGCATGTTCACAGAGTGGATGCCTCAGGCCCTTGCTTATGCCACACTGTACATGTAAGCCTCAAGAGTTTTTATGTTTGCATGGTGAATCTCTCATTGTGCCAGCCCTGGGGCTTGAACTCAGGGCCTAGCCACTGTTCCTGAGCTTTTTTGTTCAAGGCTAGTACTCTAGCATTTGAGTCACCCCTTTACTTCTGGCTTTTTACTGGTTAATTGGAGATAAGAGTCTCATAGACTTTTGCGCCCAGGCTGGTTTTCAAACCTTGGTCTGCAGTCTCAGCATCCTAAGTAGCTAGGATTACAGGCTTGAGCCACAGGGCCCTTGGCGTTCTTTGCATTTGTTAACAAACTTAAAGTTTAACTGCTCTTCCCAAGCTTTTCTTGAGCTTCAAGTAGTTGGGATACAATGGTGTGGTTGGCTGGCCAGGTCGATCTGATTAAGGCAGAGAGTATTACTATATATTTGCTAATAGGGGACTATTATGGATTGTTACTGTTTTTTGGTGGTAAGGCTGGAACTCTGGGCCTAGGTGCTGTCCCTCAGCACTTCAGTCAAGGCTAGTGCTCTACCTCTTGAGCCACAGCACCACTTCCTGGTTTTTCTGCTAATGTGGTGCTGAGGAATCGAACCCAGGGCCTCATGCTCTACCACCGAGCCAACTTCCCAGCCCCCTGGGGGACTATTATGGAGGGGTTGATTTTGTGAATCTGAAAGATAAAGTCTTCTAAATAATAACCCACATAGTAGAAATTTGAAATAAATTAGGGAAAAGTGAGCCTAAGTGGCTTTTCTTAGAAGATTTGGAGTCCTTGCCTGTGGCAGAATGTTGATTTGGCATCAAATCAGCAGTTGTAAATGCACTGCGTCATGTCCCCTGGGCCTCCTCCAGAGGTCTAGGCCAAGTCCTGCAAACCAGGTCACACAGCCTGTAACTCTTGAATGACGCTTCTATGAAACCACCGTTGCCTGGGGCCTATTATAAATGGTTCTTTATCAGGAAAAGCTTGGGACGTTTCTAATCAACTGTGCTCTAATACTTAACCCATTATTCTTAATTTCAGCTCATTTCTTATTTTCAAAACTAATCAAACATATAATCTGTCAGCACAAATTAACAAATGAGATGCTAAGTCAAAAATAAACTCCATCTTTGTATAAGCTGAGTTAGTGTAAACTTTGGTATGTGATTTCTTTTGGGCATTTTGAAACATTGTTGAGTGTTGGCCTCTGCATCTTTGAGTTTCCTCAAGAGCCAAATGTTCCAGGGACTCCACTATGTGATGAAATCTCATTTAATCTGCCTCATTGGCCTAGTACCTAATTCAGAACTGGGCAACATGTGGAGGTGAGGGGCTGTGCACGACTCCTCAAGTCTTTGTGAGTCACTGGGAAACCTCAAGTCAGCTGACAAAGTATAGTCATATGCTCCACAGACCTGCAGATGCCCCTCTGCCCATCCGCCCCTCTGCAATATACCCCTGTCCATCCCCTCCCACCTGTTCATCTGCCCTTCTTCCCATCTATCATTCTGTCCATCCACCCCCATACCTGTCCATCTACCCTCTGTCCATCCCCTCCTACCATTCAATCCACCCTTCTGGCCATCTATCCACTCATGCCTCCATCTACCACGTACCTCACACATAGTACAGTGGGCATTCCTGACAATCGTAGACTACCGTGACACCTATGGCTGATTTCATTCAGCATTTTATACTAAAAAAATAAGAATTTCTGGTTATCTTAATAGAAAAAACACACAAAAACAGAATTTTCAGTTAAGCTTTAGTAAACTGAAAAGGTAATTTATCTTCTGATTGCCTGTTGATTGAACTGATATCCTACCAAGACTAAGGAATGCAAAGTGAGTTTGTCTCTTAAGAGCTTAGGGATTTAGAAAGAAGAGGGCACAGTATGTGAGAAATGGGCAGCCACAGAGGACACAATCCATTTAATGGGCATTTTAAGCATCCATCCATTTACAGGTGTGGTACATGAACACCCACATATAGACCCAGATGACATATGCCAGTGGACACTCTCTTTGAGATTCCCCTGTTCCCAGGCAGGTAGAGGACCTGACTTGAGGAGCTCAGGCCTTTCTCCCCAGTTGTTTACTGTGGGGTACACCACACTGATGGATGAGAGACATCAAACTCTACAATGATGACTCATATACGCTAGTCTGAATTGTTGGAGGACAAGTTCCTTTATTCACTGAGCGTAAATGAAATTTATTGATTTTGCTTCTCTATTCCAAGTCTTACAAAGTGTAAAACTACCTGCTAAATTAAGGATTAACAAAAGAAATACACCTAATTAACAAGACAAAATGGAGATTATTGTCCTTTGCTTTGTTGTCTTTCTCTGATGGCTATCTTTAATCAATTGTTCTTTAAATTACGATTAATCATTAGACTTGTCTGTCTTTGTCAAAGCTGGCATTCTACTGTTTGAGCTACTCCTCTAGTTTGATCATCAGGTGATAAATGGGAGATGAATCTTTTGGACTTTCTGCTTGTGCTAGCTTCAAATTGCAGTCCTCAGATCTCAATCTCCTGATAGCTAAGATTACAGGCGTAAGCCACAACATCCAGTTTAGATTGCTTTTTGTTTGTTTTTAACCATCTGATTTTTTTATTCCAAATCCATTTACTAAATCATGGTTGGTTGAGGATCCTGAAAGCAGATGGTCATGGAACGATTAGTTTATGGGTGAATATGATGTCATATCATTACTCTGTAACATTGTATTACTTTAAAAAGTGGGATATGAATACATTATTTTGTTCAAGAAGTTACTTGTAGCCAGGTGTGGCAGTGCATGCCTGTATTTCCAGCTACTTGGGAGGCAGAGGCAGAGGGATCATATATTTGGTGGGCAAGGGTAGTGAGATACTGTCTCAAGATACAGAACACACAAAAAAAGGTCTGAGGGTATAGTTCAATTGGTGGAATGCCTGCTTAGCATGTGCAAGGCCCTGGGTTCAATCTCCAGTACTGAAAAGTGAGCAGCAGCAAGGTATGAAATTCCTGAAGACCCACAAACCCATTGCCCTGGAGCTTTTTAATGGGGTCTGTGTGTGGCTCGACTTGAACTATTAGCACACATTTTCAGGGCCTCCAAAGAGCCTGCACTCCTCTGCCCCATAGGGCTTGGTTTGAGTAGCTCAGCTCTGTGGGAGCCTTAGGCTCTGTTTCCGGCCTAGGCCTCCGTCAACCAGGTCCATAGCTACTGTTCTGCATGGATGCACTTCCCTCCCTGCAGGGAAATTCAGCGTCCTCTCAATTCTCTCTCCTTTGACTCATCACTCAAATATTACCTCCTTTTCTAGAACCCCCCCATCATTCTATGCCCCCATCCCATCCTTAGGCATTTTCATGAAGTAATAAATAGTCAGACACATTGTGCAGCCAGGTTATTCTGAATTCTGGGCACGCTTGTGTGGGGACAGTGTGTGACAGGGGCCCCCGGCAGCTTTCCTGCATGCACTGTGGCATCTTGCGAGGTGGTGGACCGGGCAGGGGCCACAGGGCAGCTGGGGGGCCTCACATCACCTTCCATGTCCTGTAGCAGAGTCATGCTGTGTAGCTTGCTGTGATAAACTCTTTGGTGTTTTGAAGGAGACGGAAGAGTCGTAAGTCCTTCGCCTCGTAATAAATCATCCTGCCTCTCGCCCACAACAAACCTGACAGAGATGTGTGGTTTGGACATGAAAAGCGGTGCCAGCTCCTTGTCCGCCTTTGGAGATTCTTCCTTTCAGACACCTTCAAAGTACCGAGTCCGGCAGGGCTGCCATAGCGCAGGCCCCGATGTATCTGGTAATGAGGCCTCCGGCGCGAGAGGGCTGGACTCCAGCCCGCAGCAAGGGAGGAGCGGCACACACACACACACCACACGTAGTTTAGGCCTGAGGAGGAAGCTGGTAGCTCCAAATGCGGAAAGCTCTGGGAACTTTCTAGAAAAGATAGTTGTAGATGCCAAAGCTTTCCAGACAGGTGACTTGAGTTCCAAAGTCTGAGATTTGTCTTAACCGCCTCATTTGTGTATCATTTTCAATAGGTGATCATATTAATTTGGTGAGCTCATCAATGCCATCCTTTCCTATTCTCCAGCGTTCTACCGAAGAGAAAATTCTTTACTCAGACAGGCTGACCCTAGAAAGGTGAGGATCCTTTCTTTTCTTTCTTTTTCTAGGTGAATGCCCAGATTGTACAAGACCCACGCTCCCCTCTTCCCTGTACTATGCCTCTACCCTCATTTTTAGTCATTTTCAGCATGAATTTTTAAAACTCTCTATGGTACAGGACTTCACTGTATTCAAAGGAATACCATAGCAATCCTCCTTTTTTTCCTCCCTTTGGGTCAGTCATGGGGCTTGAACTCAGGGCTTGGGCACTGTCCTGGAGCTCTTTTGCTCAAGACTAATGCTCTACCACTTTGAGCCACATCACCACGTCCGGTTTTCTGGTGGCTAATTGGAGATCAGTGTCTTACAGACTTTCCTGCTTGGGCTTGCTCAAACTGAGATCCTCAGATCTCAGCTTCCTGAGTAGCTAGGAGTATGGGCCTGAGGCACTGATGCCCAGCTCGTACCATAGCAATTCTACCATACAACGGAGTTATTCAACTTAGCATTACTGGGAAAAAAAAGTATCTGAAATGCTCATCTTAAAAAGATGAAAGCTTTAATTTGGTTCCTAGCTTTCAGTCCTTGGAAAGGACCACTTGGCTGCACTGCTGATTATTGCTGTGGAACAGCACAGAGGCTGAGTGTTGCATGTGGATCAGTACCGGGGCTGAGTGCTGCGTGTGGGGCAGGTTGCACACTGCAGAGCACACAGGAAGGGCCAGGGTGCCAGCATCCAGTTCACACTGATGACCTAAGACCACCTTCAGATACCACCTCTGCCCAGCAGTGCACAGGCTGGGGTGGAGCCACTTCCTGATACCCAAACCTTGTGCTGACACGGATGAGAATGAGGAAAGCACTTTGCAGCGTAGTCCTCCCTCAGCTTCCAGGCCCATCCAGTGTGGATCCTGTCCCCTCCCTGGCTTTCATGTCCTCCTGCTGTTATCTCCCCAGTGCCCCAGCCACAGCCCTTCCAAGCTGCCCGTGAGGGCTCTTACACCTTCCCCTTCTCCCTCTCCCTCAATGCTGCCCACCCAGCTGCAGGCTCACCCCCTCCTCTTCAGGCTGCATAGCTCCCTCCTCCAGAAGAGCTGCCTGCCCAGGCGGCCTTCATCCTTTCTGCCCTGTCCTTCACCCCATCCCATCCTGGCATGTCAAGCATGGGCTAATGCTTGCTGGCCATCTCCTGCTGAAACACAGGCTCCAGGCCCAGGGGCCTAGGGTCAGTTCTGCAGCCCTGGCACAGGGTAGGTGCTTGGTGATGATTGAGTACATTGAGGACTCAACCCCTAGCTTGTATCTAGGAAGTTGTCCATTGTAGAGGGGCAGTGGAAGGCAGTGTGGGCAGCACATAAATGTTCCTGCTCTGTGTGCCTTGGCATAGTGCTGTTCCCTGACCCTATGGGCAGTGGGAAGTTCTCATGCTGACCTCATGGACCGTGAGCAGCTCTGGTGTGATGTCTAGACCCTGTGGGCAGTGGGTTGCTCTGGTGTTGTCCTGACCCATTGGTCAGTGGATGCTCTGGTGTATAATGTCTTGGCCCCGTGGGCAGTGGGATGCTCTGGTGTAGCGTGGCTGTTTTGTGGACAGTGTCACTGAAAGCAGAGTCTCAACTCCTTCATACACGAGTGGGTTTTGAGATTGCTGTAGTATTTTGTATTTATAGCTTTCACAATTTCATTTTTCCTCTTTAGATCTTAAAGTCCATCCAGGGGCAGTACCCTGGTGTCTATTACCGGGTGTTGATGGCACCCAGCACTTGGGTGACAGACACATGGACCAGACACTGGCCTCTATCATGCGTTCGGGTCCTTGGCCGCATGGCCTCAGGTGGAGACTGGGCTTCGATCAGGGGCAGGGAACACTGCGTAGGGACATCAGGACATGGAGGTGGCCTGGGCGTGCAGGCTGGCTGTGGTGTAGTGTGGCCCTAGGGCAGGCAGGCAGAATGGGGGCCAGCCAGTTGGAGTCTCTGGCAGTGTAGACAGGACACTGAGGGGCAGGGCAGAGGCTGGCGGTGAGAAGACCCAGGCCCTGGCTGGCTGGGGTGTGGCTGGCCTGAGATCACGGGCAGGAGGAAGTTGCAGCACCACCCAGTCTGCCTGGCCTGGGATGGAGTGGGAGCTGTGGGGGCCCAAGGCTGTGCCTGCACAGTGAGCTCCCTGCCCTGCCCCGCCATGCCTGTGCCCACGCTCAGCCCGGTGGCTTTGAGGAGTGGCAGAGATCTGTGAGCCAAAGGGCAGATCAGTAGCTATCACGGTAGATAGTTACCGATAGTAGATAGTTGGATGAAGTGGAAGTTAAGGTGTCTGTAAGTTTAATTATGAGAAATGGGGAGACTAAAGTAGGAAAAATGAAGTTTTTGCTGAGCTAGTGTACATGGTAGCAATTTAGCTTACAATCATACTTTCAATTAATTTATAATTTACATACCAGAAGCACCAAGGGTGAGAAAGGTTAACCTGCTACCTAGAATGGTGTTTTTTAAAAAATTGTTGCTGTTGTTTTGTTTTGTGTTGTTTTTGTTGGTTGTGGGGCTTGAACTCAGGGACTGGGTGTTGTCCTTGAACAGTTTTTGCTCAAGGCTAGTGCTCTACTATGTTGAACCACAGTGACACTTCCAGTTTTCTGGTGGTTAATTGGAGATAAGGGTCTCATAGACTTTGCCTGCCTCAGCTGGCTTTGAATTGTGAGCCTCAGATCTTGGCCTCCTGAGTAAAAAGGATTACAGGTGTGAGCCACCCACACTCAGCTTAGAATTTTTTTTTACACTTTTTTAAAAAAAAAAACAGTTTCTCTCAGGTCTGTTGTTAAACATCAGATCTTTGTCAGCCACTAACACACACGCACCTCTTCTGCTACTCACTGTTGGTGATGAGAAGGAATTCTGTCACTTCCACACCTGTTCATTTCTGCACCTGTCCTACATACCTGTCCTCATGCACCTGTTCTTCACTTACACACTGGTCCTCACGCACCTGGCCTCACGCACCTGTCCTCACCTCCATACTTGTTCATCACTTCTGCACCTGTGCTCGCTTCTGCACCTGTGCTCGCTTCCGCACCTGTGCTCGCTTCCGCACCTGTGCTCATGCACCTATCCTGACTTCCTCACCTGTCCTCACGCACCTGCCCTCACTTCCGCACCTGAACTCACTTATGCACCTGTCCTCATGCTGGATACACTGTCACTTGCTTTCTTTTAAGCTTACCATAGTCAGTTATTACCAACATCAAACATTTCTATTAAACCTCCCATTAGAATTGCATGCAGGAAGATAGAGCCACACTCCCCGTTCCCTGCTGTCTGTTCATGTACTCCACAGGACTGTGCACTTCCTTACTGGTCAGAGGATATGTTACAGCCTTTGAACATGAGACGCTTACCGTCTTACTTGCTGCTGAATATGTACAAGATAAGATTTCATGTTGAACACGTATCCTTACCATTTTAGCCTCTGAGGAAATGTGTAATAGTGACAACCACTGAGGGATATCATTAAGTCATTTTCATGAAAATGAACTGTCCAAGTCAGGCATTGATAGTTCATGCCTGTAAGCCTGGTAGTCAGGAGGCTGAGATGTGAGGAATGAGGCTGAGAGCCAGCCTAGCCGAGAAGTCCATGAAACTCTTATCTCCAAAATAGCAAGCCAGGTGCTGGTGGCTCACACCTATAATTCTAGCTGCTCAGGAGGCTGACAACTGAGGATCATAGGTCAAAGCCAGTACAGACAGGAAAAATCCCTGAGACTCTTATCTCCAATTAACCACCAGAAAACTGCAAGTGGCACGATGGCTCAAAGTGGTAGAGCACTAGCCTTGAGCAAAAAGAACTCAGAGACAACGACCAGGCCTGAGTTTAAGTCCCATAGCCAACCAAAGGAAAAAAAGAGAAACCCAAAATAACAAAATCAGTGCTGGAGGCATGGCTCAAGTGGAATAGCACCAGCAGAGCAAGCAAAGCCAAGTAAGGCCCCGAGTTCAGAGCCTGGTAAGAACTGTCCAGAGCTCAATTTCTTGCCCTAGTGAACGTTTCACAGAGCTCACAGGTCTCTCATGTGTGTCTGCTCCAATGATTTCACTGCCTGGCTAGTCTTTCCATGAGCAATGTGCCAGAGGCTGACCTCTCTGCCATCTTGGCCTCTACCTCAGATATTTGACGTTTCCGGTGCCAGGTCAACTTGCTGTGAATAACTGATGTTGGAGACTGGTTAATACAGTGAAAGCTTGGGCTTAATGATTGCCCTTGGTAATCTTGGCCTCTTTGTGCATGACTTACAATCAAATACAGGTCTCATGGCACCAGGGGCCTGGAAGTGTCTGTCACCAGCTTGCAGGCACTGGGCACAGGTATGGCATTTGGAGGAGAAGGCAGCCTGCTGGATCAGTCCTGCTGACATTCACGTTGTTTTCCAGGCAGAAGCTGACTGTGTGTCCTATCATCGATGGGGAAGAGCACCTTCGCTTGCTCAACTTCCAGCACAATTTTATAACTCAGATCCAGAATATTTCTAATCTGCATAGGCTGATATTCCTGGACCTATATGACAACCAGATTGAGGAGATCAGTGGGCTCTCCACCCTTCGGTCCCTCCGCGTCCTCCTCTTGGGGAAGAACAGGTACAGTGGCAGCCCTTTCACATTGTAGAATGACACGGGAACCTCCACCTCTTCGTGTGCTTCCACAAGGAGACCTCTTCTTTCTTTCTCTTTTTCTTTTTCTTCATTTTCTTTTTCTTTTTCTTCATTTTCTTTTTCTTTTTGCCATTCCTGGGGCTTGAACTTAGGGCCTGGGCACTGTCCCTGAGCTTCTTTTGCTCAAGGCTAGTGCTCTACCACTTGAGCCACAGCCACTTCAACCTTTTTTTTTTTTTTTTGGTTGGTCATGGGGCTTGAACTATGTGCCTTAATGCTGTCCCTCAGCTCAAAGCTAGCGCTCTACCACTTGAGCCACTGCACCACTTCCAGTTTTCTGAGTAGCTCACAGACTTTCCTGCCTGGGCTGGCTTTGAACTGCAATCCTCAGATCTCAGCCTCCTGAGTAGCTGGGATTACAGTTGAAAGGCAAAGAAGCACAAATATTCAATATTCAATATTCAATAGAGGAGAGATAGGCAGAAACCCCTAACTGGTCCTGCGGCTTGAACTCAGGTCCTGGGCACTGAGCTTTTATGCTCAAGGCGAGGGCTCAACTATTTGAGCTGCAGCTCCATTTCCCTTTTCTTTTCTTAAAATATATAATTTTATTGTTATTATTAAAGAATTGTACAGAGGAGTTACCATTTCATAAGTCAGTTGATAAGTACATTTCTTTTTGGACAGTGTCATTCCTTTCATTTTCCCTCAGTTTTCCCTCCAAGCAGATCTCCACTTCTGTGGAATCATATGATGGTTCCCATTGTAGATACCACAAGTTTCCCGTTAGCATTTGCTCCATTGTGCCACATGGCCGCAGCTTAGGACTCTGGGTGTGCCTCAGGAGGGACTTCCTGGAGCAGGCTGAGGCCTGTTGCCCTCCACAGTGGCCCCAGGGAGCCCAAGGGCTGCTCCATGTCTCTTCCCACTCCTCACAATGTCAGAACATCTCCTGGGACTTCCTGAGCTCGCTGGTGATTAGTCAGTGGACTCTGATTAGTGGTTCTCAAGTTCAAGTCTAGTTCTCACCCTTCTCAGTCAGCATGAGCTGTATCCACTCTCATCCGTCCAGGATTCTGTTTCTCCCTGGAGCTCTCCTCTTTCCGTCCTGCTCCTTCCCAGTGCACGCTGAGCTATACCAGGGTTCTCCTCAGCATTCTGTTCTTCTGGAACAGCTTCTTGTGCCCCGATGTGGGGTTCCGATGCGCCTCACAATTGGCGCCTTCCATCCTGTGTGTGGTGTCAGGGCTGAGGATAAGCAACTGGCTGAGTCCCTGCTTTCTGTGACCTGGGCTTTCTGGAGGGAGAAGAGCAGGAGCAAAGGAGGCTGAGGCCCCTATGGCTTCACGTTTCCTCTAGTTCCTTCCTCTCACTGTGGTGCAGTAGAGGAGCACAGGATATAGCGCTTCCTCCTTGGCCAGGATGTCCAAGAGGACTAGAGCCAGGGAGAAGCCCCAGGCCAGATGTGAGCTTGTCCCTGGGGCTGGGAATGCAGGGCAGTGGTAGCTTAGGACCCTGAGGGTAGAATCAGGGGCTGTTTCTATTCTTAGGAGAAATGCCTTGACCTTGTACTTCTCCTTCTGAAAAGTAGAATTGCTAGCAGGGTGTCAGTGTTCACACCTGTAATCCTAGCTACTCAGGAGGCTGAGATTGGAGTTCAAAGTCAGCCTAAGGAAGAAATTCTGTGAGCCATTTATCTCCAGTGAACCACCAACAAGCCCAAAGTCCAGCTGTGGCTCAAGTGGTAGAGTGTTAGCTTTGAGTGAAAAAACTCAGGGACAGTACCCAGACCCTGAGTTCAAGCCCAGGATTGGCACTAAAAAAGGAAAGAAAGGGAAAGGGAAAAGAAAAGGAAGGAAGGAAGGAAGAGAAAAAGAAGAAGAAGAAGAAGTAGAATGATTCTCCTCCTAATGTGGGCCATTGAAGCTCTCTTTCTCCTAGTGGCACTAGAGGCACCTTCAATGTAAGATTACCTCAAGGGGAGTGCATTACTCTTTAATGCATGTCCTGACATAGCTCTGTCATGTACAGAGAAGAAGAGAGGAACTCAGTGAAGAGCAGCGTAGAGTTGATGACGGATGGGGTGCATCGTGTTTTCACTCACCTTTGTTGTTCTTATGCTTCCTTTCAGAATCAAAAGAATCTCAAATCTGGAGAATCTGAAACTCTTAGATGTCTTGGACCTTCATGGAAATCAGGTATTAGAAAGCTTGCTTGCTTGCATGCTCCCTCCCTCCCTTCCTTCCTTTCCTTTCCTTCAGGTCTCTCTCTCTCTCTCTGTCTTGAAAAAGCAATGTTTATTAAGAGAGTAGAAATACAAAGAGTTTTCTCAGAGAGGAGAAATATTCAGACTTTTTTCTCTCCCTTTTGAAAAAAATACTTAAGAGAATTGGTATGATTTTTGTGGTACTGGATTTGAACTCAGCGCCTCATGCCTGCTCTGTAGGTGCTCTACAATTTGAGCCACGCCTCAAGTCTTTTGCCTTAGATGGTTTTTAGATGTTATTTTTTCTTTCCTGGCCAGTCTATCTGTGTCTCTTATGTAGCTGGGACAACAGACATGAACCATCATGCCTGGCTTATTAGATGAGAATAGGTTTCGCTAACTTTGTGTTCAGTTTGTCCTGAGGCCATAATCTTCCCATTCTTAGCCTCCCCAGCAGCCAGGACTATAGGCATGAGCTACTGTACTTAGCCCTATGTTTTAAGAATCATATTTACATTGAACTTTTAAAGAATTATTTTACTGATTCATTGACATTGGTAAGGTATTAAACTTGCTTATATAAGATCCAGTAAAAACTTTGGAATATTCATGACAATTTTATTTTCATTTCGTTTTTTAAAAGCTTATTTTTACCTTCACGTTATTCAGCCCTGACTTGAGAACTTAGGAGTTTCTCCCTCCATCCTTTGCTTCCTCATCAGAGGTGCCTGCTGCGTCCATTCCATGCTCGTGCTCCAAGGCACACTATATGCAGGCATGGGAATGTCATGGTGAAACCCCTTTCCTGTGCATCATTTAATTCATCAATAAAAGCACTATGAGCTGGTCTGCAAAAAAATGAATTTGCAATAAGTATGCTCATGTTTCCATTCTTCGCCTTACAAGGAATCTAGAAGTTTCATTTGGCAGGTAGAATGTAGCCCTCAGGGCACCCAGCCACATTGGGCGCTTGGAGCTGCTGAGAAAAATACACTCATTGATTCTTTTATGAAATCTACTCCAAATATTAACTGTGGTCCCGCTGTAGGACAGGACCCTTTGGTCATCTCCTGGCTAGATGACCTCATATTTTATAATCTAGGAAGTCAGAAATAGATTCTAAAGGTCTTTATATACCAACTTGTCACTAATCTAATCACGGAATATTTTATTTTTAAGGTTTCAATGACATTCATGTATACTAATCCCCCTCCTCTACTTTTTTTTTCTTAAACAGATTACCAAAATTGAAAATGTCAATCACTTGTGTGATTTAAGAGTTTTAAACCTTGCCCGGAACCATTTAAGTCATGTTGATAATCTTAATGGTCTGGATTCCCTAACTGAACTAAACCTTCGGCACAACCAAATCACTTATGTGGTGAGTGAGTACACTGGGGGTGGGGGTGGGGTGGGGTGCTAGTTCTGGCTTTGCTGCTAAGGGAATGGGTCTATGTTACTGTGTTGCTTCAGGCAAAGTCAGACCCAAGGTTGTTCAGGTTTTTCCTAAATTTAAGTTGAACGTACAGTTACTAAGCTTTGTAATATGTTGAATTGGGAAGTAGTAAGGTGTTTTCCATTTTAGAGAATAAATATGAATTTATAAATAGAAGTGTCCTCACCAGGTGAGTCAGCCAGGGTGAATGCCTGCTGACTCGTTTCCGTTTTTGCCATGGGGCAGGATTAGAGAGAAGGTTATTGAAGATGCAAGTTGGGGAACTAAAGGCCCTGCAAGGGTTGCTGGGGTTCTGAAGGGCCACACCACCCATCCTTTACCCTCCCATGAAGGAGCTGCCCAGGGACTCGGCTGGTTCTGCTCTCAGCCTTCACTCTGCTAATCGGTGTGATCCTGGTAAATAAATCATCCTAGAGTAAATCCTAGAATGAAGGCATTGGGTGTCCTTCCCTTAGGGTCTGTTTTGGCTGTGGATGCTGCAAAAAGACTTGAGGTAGCAGAGAACTAGCAGCAGGTAAGCAGGAGGAAAAGAGGTAGATTGTGGGGGTGAAACTGCATTGTGACCTACTTGGTTAGATTGTGGTTTTGTCATGGGTCGACAACTGAGCGGCAGGGCCCTGGCTGCACAGCGGATTTCTCACCACAAGCCTGCTCCCAGGCGAGGAGATGGGGTGACTTGTCCAGTCACTATCAGTCTCCCCTGGGATGAGTAGAAGGGAAGGCAGTGGCTCACAGGGGGAGGGGAAGGAGGCAGCCAGCTTGCACATCAGAGCCACCATCCCTCATCCCTCTGGTTGTGTGGAGCTCTGCCTGCCTGTGCCCTTTACAAATGTCGTGCTTAGTGCAGCCAAGGTTTCTGCAGCTGCAGCACTGAGCATGCTCACTGGGTTAGGCAGAATGGCCGCGGGGTCCCAGGAATAGCTGCCGAGGGGACAGACCCCTGCTCTGACTCGGTGCATGTTCACCCCAGACCCTGAAGACTGATGTCCTGGCTGCAAGGGATGTCCATCCACACAGGCCATCGGCCTGCGCTAGCCCTCCCGGCCTGCCCTCCTGCCCTCCTGCCCTCCCTGCCTGTTCACCACCACCCAGGGAACGGGCCCTACAGGGCCTGGAGCCTCTGCCTCTGTGACTGCCACTGATTCACTGCACTTTGCAGCCTCTGCCATGTTTGTTACCATTTTTTTTTGTAAGTAATTACTTTTTACTATTGTTAGTGTGAGGAACCACAGTTGCTTTGGGCTCTTAGATCTTTTATCTCATAACCTGGCTATGAACTTACATGGTCTTAATTTGCCTATAGATTGTCTTGGTTTTTCTCAGCAGATAGCTGTATTTGGTTTTTGTAAGTAATGACAGGGTCCCCTAACCGTGTCTTTTTGTTACCCCTCCCCCATTACCAGTTCTAGTGTGGCAGCCCAATCTCCAGTGTAGGATGAGGTGACCCTGTAGAAGATGGGCTGGTGCGTAGGGTCAGAGCTCAGGTGTCTGACGGCCTCCAAGAACTGGAGAAGGGAGGCCCTGATTATTCCTGATCCTAAATGGCTCCAGCTCGCTCACCAGAGGCCATGGCTGCTTTTACTCTTCTAGTTGGTTTCATAAAGTCCTTGGAGCCACTGTGTGTGGAAGTGTGGGATGTGACATTCCAGCAGTGTGCGAGGCACAGCTGCCCGCGCCTCTATGGTCTTGGCGAACCTGGCTCTAGCATCTTGGCCTCCCTGCCCAGATAGGCACCGATTTCCAGTGCTGGTATTTCACTTATTGGTACCACAATATTTTGAGTTTAGGCACGTGTCAAAATGTATATGAACAGAATTTGTGCCGTGACTTGCTGTTCAAATGAAACGTTCTGTATTAAAAAAAAAAAAAGGAGCATGGAAATAGAATGGCAAAAACAAATTAATATAAAAGAAACGCTATTCATTAGAAGAATGGCTGTGCTAATAATAGCTTCACTCAGAATCCTTTTTTGGTGACCCTGGTATTTGAACTAGAGTCCTCATGCTGGCTCAGCAGGGCACACCTCCTGCTCCAATTTTCCTGGTTATCTTTAGAGACAGCATCTCGCTTTCTCCCCAGCCTCCCAGGTAGGTAGGCTTCTGGCCACAATTAAATATCCTGGGAGGCAAACACCAGGTATGGTGGAGCTGCCCCACAGCTGTGAGGGAGATGGGTCCAGGCAGCCTTGCAAGCCAACCACACAAGTGGAGGCGGGAGGGCTGAGCAAACCGTCAGGAGTGTGTGCAGAGGCCCTGAGGGCTCTCTGTCTCACAGTACCCAGTGGACAGCGTCTCCCAGGGGCAGTGAGGGCACCTGAGGGCCGCAGGCAGCACCGCTGTTCCTGGGGCACAGAGGCTCACTGGGGACTCGGGTGTGAAGACGCCTTCCACCTCTCACCTTCAACTAGCAAGTAGTTGTTTGGGGATTAATGTAGTAAAACTGTATAAAGAGGAGTACCATTTTTCTCCCTTCTTTCAAACTTCTTCAGTGATTTGCCAGTAAATCTACTTAAGTTGTCAAGATTAAAGTCTTCTCTAGTCTTTTTTTTTTTTTTGGTCGGTCGTGGGGCTTGAACTCTGGGCCTGGGCGCTGTCCTTCAGCTCTTCAGCTCAAGGTGAGAGCTCTACCACTTGAGCTACAGCGCCACTTCCGGTTTTCTGGTGGTTTATTGGAGATAGGAGTCTCACGGTCTCTCCTGCCCGGGCTGGCTTTGAACCACAATCCTCAGATCTCAGCCTCCTGAGTAGCTAGGATTACAGGCATGAGCCACCAGCGCCCGGCGTCTTCTCTAGTCTTATTCTGTGTGTGTGTGTGTGTGTGTGTGTGTGTGTGTGTGTGTGTGTGTGTGTGTGTGTGTGTGTGTGTGTGTGTGTGTATGTGTGTGTGTGTGTATATATATATGTTTTCTGGTCCTGAGGTTTGAACTCAGCACCCGGACACTGTCCCTGAGCCTCTTTGTGTTCAAGGCTAGTATTCTACCACTTTGAGCCACAGTACCACTTTGGGCTTTTTCTGAGTAGTTTATTGGAGATAAGAGTCTCACAGACTTTTCTGCCTGGGCTGGCTTCAAACGGTGATCCTCTAATCTCAAGCCTCCAGAGTAGCTAGGATTACAGGCATGAGCCACGGGTGCCCAGCGATTCTGCATTTTTTTTTAAGTAACAATGATGAGGGTAGTGCTACTTTCTTGGGGCCCCCTTTGCCCCATTGTCATGCCTGGAGCCCGCTGTCCCCGCCTTCCTCCCTCTTGTCTGGAGGACACTGCGCCAGAAATAGCTCAGCCGTGGATGTGGAGCACACAGGAGGGTGCTGAGTCATTTACTTCTTGTATAAAGTTTAGGAGCCTTGAAAAAGGGTCTGAGCAGTACAAGCAAGCTCTTCAGACCACAGCCCATTTCCTGTGCAAAATGAAGAACTGTGATCTTCTCCACAGCCTGTGGTAAATCATTTTGTCAATTTCAAAAGGGTTATATTTTTAAAATATATAAGATGGCTTAAAATCTTCAAAACCATTTTGAGTATGGGTTTATTGCTAAGTGCACTAAGCTGAAGGCAAAGAACAGATTGATAAGGGTCCACAGATCTTCCCCTGCAGCCTGGCATCTTTCCTCTCATGCTAACATTCTGGCCACTTTGTGGTGGTTTCTCCACCTGTGAGATAATTACTTTCAGGAATGAAGTATGGGGAGTGCCTGTGCTGACGCTGCTCAGGGAGAAGAGGATTGGCTGTCTTAATCAGCCCTAAGCTCCACCTCTACTCTCACCGCCATTCTAACAGACTCCCCTCAGCTCCCTGGGACCAGCGCCTGAGTATCCTGACTGAGCACCCAGCCTCATCACAGCCCAGCTCATGCTCGCCAGGACAAAGGCGCAGCCTTAGTTCTTAGGTTTCTTTCAGGCAGTCTGTCCCACTGACTCATCCCGTTGATAAATTTATGTCATAATGCATTAGCATTGTGGGCGTACAAGGTTGGTTTCAGAATGAGTTCTGGGCCATGCTAGTCCTTTTGTCCTCCCTGAGATGGATACTTCGCTCCCTTTCCCCGTTAATTGAAGTGTCTGTCTGTCATGAACTAATGAGCAGACTCTCCAGTGGTACCATAAAATCACTCTCTCTGTGGGCATCGATCTGTTTCATTTACTCGGAAGAAACTCTTCCAAGAGCCTTCCACCATCCACTGAGTGGCCTAGGGCCAGCGCTCTCATATGGTTCCATCTCATATTGGAGGAGCTGTCTCCCAGAAGGTCTTAGCAAGTCATTTTCCTATCACTTATGTGCAGAAAATTAATAGGAAGAATACAATATTTTCCCTTTATCTGTGGTACTAGATTTTCATTATAAAATTATACCTCAGAATTGCTACAAAAACTAAAGAATGGTTGTTAAATTCGGAACAAAAATAATTGTGCACCCATCCACATGGTTGTGGGGTGGTTGTATGTTCTGACTCTTAGTTTTCATTTTGTTAATATTTTATACCTCCTGTGGAATGACAGTGGATAATTTTGAAAGTTTGATACAAATTTCTGGTAAAATTTTATTTCATAAATGAAGGAATGCACAACATTACAATGTTATCAAATAAATACAGTATCTTTTCACATATCACACAGCTCAACATCATTTGAGTTTGTAGCTTTGTGGCAAAAAATTATGTCTGCCCACAAGGTCTGAAGGAGGACCACAGAAGGTGAAAGAGACTTTTTTGAGAAGAGGCCTGATTGGAGGTGACTGGGCTCTGTTTCAGCTCCCTGGTTGGAGGTGATCCGGCTTTGAACTCAGCTCCCTGTTTAGAGGCGATCAGGCTGTGCTTTCAGTTCCTTGATTGGAGGCCATCAGGGAGCTATCTAAGTTGGCTGGGTCTTTGCATTTCTAGACACAGGGAAGACGCTGCTATTCCCTGCAAAGTGAAGTGATATATGTCCTCCATGTGAATCCTTCGTGGTATAGATCCTTCGCCACTTGGGGGGTAGTCAGAGAGTAGCTGGAGGAAATAACAACCTTTACCAGCATACAAAGCCCTTTACCCACCAGACACAGCCAGCTGCCATCTTCCCAGGCCTAGGGCCTGGCCATGAAAAGATGTAAAATTCCCCACAGCTGTGAGCTCGGCTTTTCAGGACGGCCTGACAGTGATGGTGTCACGTGGATGGAAGTCACAGCCGATCATTACCTGGTGTCGGTGTGTTCCAAGAGGTAGAGGTCAGGGGGCGAATGGCGGCAAGGAGGGCTCAGTGTCTGAAGCCCCCGTCTCCCTCCCGCTCTCTACAGCCGTTGAGATGCCACCACCTTTGTCCTGTCACTGTCACATTTTCTATGATAAGCTATTTTTTCTTTACAAAGCAATTCTTTTTATAAATGTAAAATGTCAATTAATAGGTTGATGGGCATAGGCATTTGTTCTAGTCCAGTCTGTAAAAATACAATACACTTTCAGACATTAAAACAAAATGCAACGTACTCTATACTTTTAATGCACTTGCCCAGTCTCTTACTGGGGTCTTGGAAATAATGGATAAAGGGGGGGTCGGGTGGGGAGAGAAGTAGGGAAAAGTTTCATTTTATATATATATATATATATATATACATATATATATATACACACACACACTTAGTATATATATATTTTGGGGGGGGGGTCAGTTGTGGGGCCTGAACTCTGGGCCTGGGTGCTGTCCCTCAGCTCTTCAGCTCAAGGCTAGCATTCTAGGGGCTGGGAAGGTGGCTCAGTGGTAGAGCGCTTGCCTTGCATGCATGAGGCCCTGGGTTCGATTCCTCAGTACCACATAAGTAAAAAGAAAAAAGCTGGAAGCCGGGCGCTGGTGGCTCACGCCTGTAATCCTAGCTACTCAGGAGGCTGAGATCTGAGGATTGCAGTTCAAAGCCAGCCCGGGCAGGAGGTACTGTGAGACTCCTATCTCCAATAAACTGCCAGAAAACCGGAAGTGGCGCTGTAGCTCAAATGGTAGAGCGCTCGCCTTGAGCTGAAGAGCTGAGGGACAGCACCCAGGCCCAGAGTTCAAGCCCCACGACCAGACCCTCCCCCCAAAAAAGGCTAGCACTCTACCACTTGAGCCACAGTGCCACTTCTGGCTTTTTTTTCCTGCTTATGTGGTGCTAAGGGATCGAACCCAGGGCCTCATGCATGCAAGGCAAGCGCTCTACCACTGAACCACCTTCCCAGCCCTCATAATATCTTTTAAATATTGGTCACAATAATAGGTAAAATATTTATGCTTACAATTTTATTATTCAGGCTCACATAACTGGGAATGACTATAAATTAAAAAGATCTCTTATAAGAGGTGTGGTACTTGGGATGGGGGTGGGGGTGAGGATTCTAGGTATCTCAGCTCAGACAGGGCACCTCTGGACCTCCTTAGTGGAGCTTGCTGCTTGACGAGATGCTTTCTGCTTGTCAGAACCGGGGACTTCTGCTGGTAATTACCTTTAAAGTCCCTTGGGGATAAACATTGCAGTATTTACGAAGGGTCAATGTTTGGTGGGGTTTCTTTGCTTTGCTTTGTTTTCTTTTTCTTTTTTCTTTTCTTTTTTTAACAGCCACATCTCCAGCAAGGACCTCTGCTGGGGCTGAGATTAGAGGTTGCCTGCTGTGACCTGCTTTGGTATTGCTAGGGAAGTTGTCAGAATTGGTTCATTTATTATCTGAGTGGTATATTCCAGGTGGTTTGAGACTCCTCTGGGGAGTGCAGCCCTGGAATTCTAATTGTGCACATTGAAAACAGAAGGCGTTCCCATTGGCTTCCTTTAATAGTGACTTTCCCCAAGTGTTTGATGGTACTGTGTGTGTGTGTGTGTGTGTGTGTGTGTGTGTGTGTGTGTGTGTGTGCTTGCGCGTGCACTACAGTAAATGCTGACGTAGCATTTTGGCGTCTTGCCCAAAAGCATGCCTAGGAGGCCAGCGGCCGCCGCCTCCTGCCCGCCCTGCAGTCCTCGGGCTCTGCCTCCGGAGCACTGCAGCGCTCTCTGCAGAGGTGCCGAGCCCTCCCACTCCCTCTGCAGTAGAGATGGAGCTCTGGGGCCCGTAGAAAAGCAGCGTGCGCCCAGGCTGCAGGACATGGAAGTGGCGAGCGAGAAAGGATTCTCAGCCCTTTAGCTGACACATCTTTGCTTTGTTCCCTGCCAGAGAGATGTGGATAACCTGCCCTGCCTCCAGCGCCTGTTTCTCAGCTTCAACAACATTTGTAGGTAAGTGGGGGACACCCCCCTCCCCCCGGTCATGTGGAACTAACTCGCTTGTGATCTGAGCATGAACAACCCAGAGAATTTCACTGACATGTAAGATTTTACATTTGAAAATGGTGAGAGAGCTTTGTGCCAAAGTTCTTTGTGGAAAAACAGAGCTCTGTGTGCGTTGTTACCTCTAATGCCAGCGCGAGGGCATCGGTGCAGAACGACCTTTCTTATCTTGTACTTGACAGTGGCTCTTTGGAACATGCTGGGGCCGGGCAGTTGCCGCATGCATTCTGCCGTCCTTCATTTGACACTCTGGGCCCTGGTCAGTTGCATTTGAATTTCTCTCATCACTTATCCCCCACAGTTCGTCCGGCTGTGAAGCAGTCTTCGCAGAGAGGCTGTATTTGTCACTGAGCTGCCTGCTAATTAGGCCATGGCTGCCTTTTGCTTGGTGTCTGCTTAGAATCAGTGCTCTTGGAGGTGGTCTATAGGAACATATAAATGTTGTTTTCCAGATGTTTAAAAGCACAGCATCCTTTCTATTGTAATAATAGCTCATTCAGTGCCAGAGTGGGAGATCTCAGTGCAAATTCACTTCTCAGTGCAAAAGATCCTTCCTCTTCCCCCTTTCCCCTCCTCCTCCCTCTTTCCCTTTCCCTCCCCCTCTTTTTCACCTTTCCCTTTGCTCTGGTTTCTTAGTTTGAACTAGGTTCTTCCACTGCCCCTCTGTTCTTTCTTGGTTTTATGAGAGAGAAGAAGTTAAGTCTGGAAGAGTTCAGAGCCTCTCTTCCAGCGATGGACCTGTGCTTCTGACCATAAAGCCAGCACCATCTCTGTGTGTCTTCTGGTCACTGTTTTTCCCCTCGTGGTGCCTGGTGTGATGCCCGGGCTGTCTCTAGAAGGCAGAGCCAGCAGGAGGCAGAGTTCATTTGTTCTTCCTTCTCCTCTCTGTAGAAAGATTTATTTTCCGTTAGACTGTTCCTGTTCTTCACCATTACACTGACTTCGGTAAGCTTGCTGCTGAGATTGATGGGACTTAGTATTTATAACTTGATTGCCCAGGCCGTGGAGGCCTGGGTGAGTCAGCAGTTTCTGGGCACTTGTTCCCAACTGACCACTGCTTCCCCGGGGGTTTCCGGCCCGGCTCAGCCAACGCCTTCCCCTGGTGTTTCCGGCAAAGTAGATTTTCCACTCTGCTTTGTTGGCACACGTGGTCAGGAAGTGGCATGGTGAGGACAGGGCGGGAGCGAGCCTTGAAAATGTTTCTGAACACCTTAAGACACTGGTATCTCAGCGAGCCGCTGTCGCCCTACTGTGTGCTGGCATGGCAGAGTTGCCAGGATTCATCCCAGTGACCCAGAGGCAGCACAGGCCGAGGAGGACAGGAACAGCAACGCATGGCCCCTGTTAGGGCTCCCCTGGGGGAACCTCAAATAGCATCTGGCAAATGAACACGTCCCAAACGGCCGCAGGACCTCCTGGGCCCTTGCTGACTTACTGGGTTCTGAGTGGGCCATTTGCATCCAATCAGGTGTCTGGTGTGGAAGCTCAGAAAGTTCCCAAATCTGATGTCACCTGTGTAACTCCAGTGTGGGCACTCGTAGGGGGCGGGGGCTAGTGGCGGATATGGTGGACAGTTCATGAGTGGCAGGTGTGGCAGGCAGTCTGTGGGTGGTGGGGGCGGGGGCAGTCCACTCACGGCAGGTGTAGTGGGCAGTCTACTAGTAGCAGCTGTGAAAGACAGTCCAGTCATGGTGAGCGTGGCAGGCAGGTTCCTTTCATCCCCTTTCAGGTGCTGGCCTCTAGACAGGAGCACAGTGCACAGCTGCACGCAGGATGTCGCAGAGATAAAAGGCTCTTCTGTATCTGTGTGTTCAGTCCACTGGTGCCTCTGCATGATTATCTGGGTAGGGACAATGTCTGGGGAGGAGATGGGCACAGATCACCAGTTACAAGGCAGTGTGGGAGAGCTAGCTGTGGACGTGGAGGCCTCAGAGGGCAGAGCGGGCTGCACACCGGCTCGGGGAAGGGAAGTGGAGAAAGCCTGCTGGGGCAGGTGGTGGCTGAGCTAAGTGTCTTCATGGCTGTGAGCCAGCAGCGTGCATCCAGGGCCTGTGGAAGTCCAAGGCCTCAAGGTAGACAGCCATCTGTCTACCTGATCAAGATAGGAGAGGCGCTCCATCACCCCGCCTCCATGACTCTCCATCATCCCACCGCCATGTCTGTCCATCTTCCTCTCCATGACTCCACATCCTCCTCCATGACTCTCCATCATCCCACCGCCATGACTCCACATCCTCCTCCATGACTCCCCATCATCCCACCGCCATGACTCCACATCCTCCTCCATGACTCCCCATCATCCCACCACCATGACTCTCCATCTTCCTCTCCATGACTCCACATCCTCCTCCATGACTCTCCATCATCCCACCGCCATGACTCCACATCCTCCTCCATGACTCCCCATCATCCCACCGCCATGACTCCCCATGACTGTCCTTCCTCCTCCATGACTTCCCATCATCCCGCCGCCATGACTCCCCATCTTCCTCTCCCATGACTCCACATCCTCCTCCATGACTCCCCATCTTCCTCTCCATGACTCCACATCCTCCTCCATGACTCTCCATCTTCCTCTCCATGACTCCACATCCTCCTCCATGACTCCCCATCATCCCACCGCCATGTCTGTCCATCTTCCTCTCCATGACTCCACATCCTCCTCCATGACTCTCCATCATTCCACCGCCATGACTCCACATCCTCCTCCATGACTCCCCATCATCCCACCGCCATGACTGTCCATCTTCCTCTCCATGACTCCACATCCTCCTCCATGACTCTCCATCATCCCCTCCATGACTCCACATCCGCCTCCATGACTCCCCATCATCCCACCGCCATGACTCCACATCCTCCTCCATGACTCCCCATCATCCCACCGCCATGTCTGTCCATCTTCCTCTCCATGACTCCACATCCTCCTCCATGACTCTCCATCATCCCCTCCATGACTCCACATCCGCCTCCATGACTCCCCATCATCCCACCGCCATGACTCCACATCCTCCTCCATGACTCCCCATCATCCCACCGCCATGTCTGTCCATCTTCCTCTCCATGACTCCACATCCTCCTCCATGACTCTCCATCATCCCCTCCATGACTCCACATCCGCCTCCATGACTCCCCATCATCCCACCGCCATGACTCCACATCCTCCTCCATGACTCCCCATCATCCCACCGCCATGTCTGTCCATCTTCCTCTCCATGACTCCACATCCTCCTCCATGACTCTCCATCATCCCCTCCATGACTCCACATCCGCCTCCATGACTCCCCATCATCCCACCGCCATGACTCCACATCCTCCTCCATGACTCCCCATCATCCCACCGCCATGTCTGTCCATCTTCCTCTCCATGACTCCACATCCTCCTCCATGACTCCACATCCTCCTCCATGACTCCCCATCATCCCACCGCCATGACTCCCCATCTTCCTCTCCATGACTCCACATCCTCCTCCATGACTCTCCATCTTCCTCTCCATGACTCCACATCCTCCTCCATGACTCCCCATCATCCCACCGCCATGTCTGTCCATCTTCCTCTCCGTGACTCCACATCCTCCTCCATGACTCCCCATCATCCCACCGCCATGACTCCCCATCTTCCCCTCCATGACTCCACATCCTCCTCCATGACATTCATCACCCTGCCGCCATGACTCCCCATCTTCCTCCTCCATGACTGTCCATCATCCCACCCCATGACTCTTCATCTTCCCTCTATGCCTCTCCATCCTTCTCTTCCATGACTCTGCCCTCCTCTGAGACTCACATTTCTCAGTTCCTTGTTAGTATGTTGAGGACCAGCCCACAGCTCCCCCTGAGTCTAGCTCACATCTGTTTCCTTCTTGGTAGACAGAGCAGATCTGCCTTACCCACTGCCTTTCATTCCACTACCAAAGTGTTAATGTTTGGAGTTCTGCTTTGCAAGCTTTGTACTAGCTGTTACAATACATCAGTGTTTCCTGCAGCTAGGCCTATGTTCATCCCTCAAGATTTGTACCTTTTTCTGCAGAAGGTTTTTATATTCAGGAACAAAGGGTTACAGTCCTTTGATGTTATTTGTTTTGTAACTCAAAATGTGTCTGATTTGTCAGGCTGGCTCCTGTCATCTTCCATGATGCCCTCATCTTCCTCTAAGTTCTTCTTGTGCTTTTCACTTTTGGCTGTGTCCCCGGCCATTCACAGAAGGGACTGTAGTTCCTATGAGTGGAGAATGGTTCAGCCAAGGCCCTCAGTGTGTTCTCATTCCCATCCCCTTCCTCATTTTTTTAAAAAGAGAAGATTGTCTAGCATATAAAGTTTGCCCTCTTGTCCGTAGTGCTGTCCTGCGCTGTGTGTGCATCCCTCACTGGTGGTGGTCATGTTGGCTTAGAAGTGCTCCAGATTACCTCCAGTGGCTGCTTGTCAGCGCGTCCCGCTGTCCATTTCATCTTACTTGGGGGGCCGAGAGTGACTAATAGGAAAGTTCTCACTGATGCCTACGAAAGAGCTGAGCTTTCCGTTGTTTCGGGGTTCCTGAGAGCATACTGACATTGATGCCACAAGCAGGTGAGCTTTCCATTATTCCAGAGCTCCTGATAGCATATGGAACATCAAAAGTCAAAATCCTTTTGCTAAAGTGCCTAACTCATGGTGGCAGCTTTCTACTTGGAGAACAGTAACTAATATTTGGAATTGTTAGGTTGGTATCTGTATGGCATACCCATGTACAAGCATGAACATTTGACTTTTTTCCCTCTGTATTTTGTTAGGTAAGCATAAAAGGGGCTGGCATGTTCTCTTCCCTCTACAATTGGCCTTCAGGCGGTTAGGGACAGACTACGCCTCTCAGGATTCTCCACAGACAGGAGGTGGGAGGTGGGAGTGGTACTGGGCAGAGCCACGGGGGAACCGGGAAAAGATGGCAGTCAGATGTGAGTTAAATGTCAGTGTTCAGAATCAGTGTTCAGAGCAAAGTTTTTGTTTTGTTCCTCTAATGAATGTTCTTAACACCTGTATATGTATTACATATTATATACATTATATACATATACATGTACATTCATACATACACACAAAAAACAGAAGGAGGAATAGAGAAGAGAAACAAAGAAAAATAAACATTTTAAGAGCCAGTACTCCACTGTACTCGTCTATTTTCAGGTTCTTGTTTTTTCCTTAGGAAGTCTGACTTTGATTTTCTTTGGCTAGATAGGCCATAATCCTCCATGAGCCTGCATTTGTACTTAAGAGTACTGTCTGGGCTGTTGACTGGTCAGATGCCTTGCAGATGGAAGTGGAATTTTGTGAGGAATCTCCTGGACTAAACAAACAGATTTATTATTACTCTACTAGAACCATTCAGAGCACAAAGACTTCTGTCTGGTGTCTGCCCTGGCACCTGGTCCGGGAGCTAGAGTGAGGCCGGAACCAGCTGAAGCCAGCTAAGGCTGGCTGTGCTGCTCCTTCCCCATGCCTTCTTCTTGTACTTGAAGCTCTAATGAGCTTCCAGATGACTCTATTTCCTGGACATGCAGTTTAAGCCTGTGAGGAGATTGTTTCATTCCTTGCCTAGCATCACTCAGTCACTAGTAGATGAATCTGGTTGATAATTGTTGGGCCTATTTTATTCCCCAAAAGAATACTTGAGACATAGAGATGCAAAGTTGTAGGTACTATGACTTTATTTTAAAATTATGATTAGCAATGAGACACAAATCATATTCTCTGTTCTGCACACTGTAAATACATAGAATGAAATAAATTAGAATTTAATGAAGCTATCCAATTTTTCTATGCATTTGAATATATCCTTTGTATTTTTAATGCATCCATTTGATTAGTGACATCTGTATTTGTATATCACAATTATTTATGAATACCATGATCTCTTAACTGATCATTTCAAAACCAGTGTAAGAAAAACCCGTTAGGGGCTTTTTGGCAGTGATTCCCTTTGGAATCATTTTGTTCATCCTAGTCTATCCATTCATTCAGCACACACAAGTACACAACCTATTTCCTACTTACTGCATGGTAGGCGGAGTCAGGTAGGTCAGCTGATAGGGTGTGTCCAAGGACTTGGTGATTCCCTCAGTTACAGTCTGGCTGTGCAGCATTACCATCTCCCTTAGGTTCATTTTAAGATTGAAATGAGTGAGGCCACCCTGTGAGAGCTGGAGGAGGAAAGGATCCTAGTAGCCAGCGGCCACTGGGGGGGCAGTGTTCCAGGCATAGAAGATGAGAAGGGGAGTTGTCAAATGTGTTTCCATAACATCTTGATTTTCTGTCAACTGACTTTTCGGAAGTCATTTCTATGTAATAACATGCAGTCATTGTAAATAGAGTCCAGTACTTTCAAAAAGTCTATAGCGTATGACCACACTTGCATTTGCTGGAGGGACCTGGATGCCCTGCACTGCTCCTTCATCACCAAAGTCTGTCCATCCCAGGCCACACTCCGCCAGCATCATGGGCCTTGTTCACCTCCAATACTGCAGCCCAGTCTGTAGCGCCATTTTGACAATGACCTACTGTTCTTCCCTTTCACCCTGATTGTGATTTTCCTGAAATGCCTTTCTGATCACATCAAATCCCCTGGCTTAAAATCTCCAGTGACTTCCTGCTTCCCATCTCAGTAATGGCTTTCTGGGCAAGAGGGTGTGAATGGGCACTGACATGTATGGACAGTCACTGACATGTGTGGTCAGTCACCAGTGTGTATGCATGATCACTGATGTGTGTGGGCAGTCACGCACACACACACACACACACTTACGCACACACACACACATACACCTTTCCTGGGCTTCTCAGCACACTGGGCTCCAGGTCATTTCTGTAATCCCACCCTCCAGTCAAAACTCTCAGGATTTCTTGGCGAGAGGCTGACTTAAGGTTATCAAATGTTGTGCAGGTTTGAGAAGCTTCAGGAGTGAGGGGCCTTGAGTGTCAGGACAGCAGGTGGAGGGGTCCTAGGATGGACAGACCATCGTAATACGCCCCACCTCTGGGAAGACATGCAATTGGCAGCAAGCGTGTCCCCACATGGTTAGCCGGTGGTAGCGAGTCACTGGGCCGGGCATTGGCATCGGGGGTTTGGGAACACTGACTCATCTTCTCAAACTGTTGTGCAGAAAGTTTATAGACAGTTGTGGAGGTAAGGGTGGGCGGTGTGAAGGCTGTACTCTAATTTGGTGTCTGCCTCCTCTGCAGCTTTGAAAGTGTTGCCTGCCTTGCCGACTCCACCTCGCTATCCGACATCACTTTTGATGGCAACCCCATAGCTCAGGAGTCATGGTACAAGCACACGGTCCTTCAGAACATGATGCAGCTGCGCCAGCTCGACATGAAGAGGGTCACGGTGAGCACGGCCCGCTGGGTGCCCACGAGACCCATGGCCAGGGTGACTAGCAGGCGGGAGGGGCATCCTCAGGATTGCACACTACTTCAGGTGCCTAGTAGCAGAGTTTATCACTGTGTCTGCCTGTTATTCTTGCTTCATTTCTAACCAAGACCGTGAGAATGAGGAGTATGGACTTGGATGAGTGACATCATGGGTGATCGGGAATGAGGTTGAGTGTAAAACCTTGTGTGGCTGCTGAGGAGCGCCATATGGACTGTGGATAGCTCTTCCTCTCTGTCTCTACTTGCTTCTCCTCTCCTTCAATATTTTAGCTGCCACTTCTCCACGCAATGTGTGGTGTTTGGGGATAGAAACTTGCCAAGAAAACAGGAGGTTGGCATTTCTTTTGATTTTTTTTTTTTTTTTGTCGGTCATGGGGCTTGAACTCTGGGCTTGGGCGCTGTCCCTGCGCTCTTCAGCTCAAGGTGAGCGCTCTACCGCTTGAGTCACAGCAGCACTTCTTGAGGTTGGCATTTCTGACACGAGGAAGGCAGCTTCCCCTTCAGTGTTAGAACTCATTCTTCATTCTCAGGACCATGCAGATGTCCCAAGTCCCTAGCCACCCGCTACAGCTAGCAGCACACATGCTCCTTCCTGTCCCTGCCCGTCTTTGCAAAGCTGAGCTTTCATTGAGTTTTACCACTGGATCATTGGTGATAAAAACAAGTACCATGCCCAGATTGGTGTGGAACAGGAAATAGGGGGTTGGGTCTGGTCTGGGGATCAGCTGGGAAGGCTGGGAAATGCCTAACAGGTCCCACACAACTGGTGAAGTCAAATACTTTGCTTAGAGCTTACATGATGTTTTCAAATGGCCACTAGATGGCAGGGATGTGTTTGAGCCTAGCTACTCGGTGAGTGGACCATGAAGTTTCTTCTGCCCAGAGGCATTGTGGAAGCTCCTCTCCCTCCCAGGCACCTTGAAGCCACTGGCAGCCTCTGCTGCCCCCATGGGCATGCGCACACTGCCACTGGAGAACAAGGTGTCCGGCGTTCAGGACAGTGTAAAATCCTGTGTGTTTAGGTGTACCCATGCACACACTCACATACATGCACTCACACACATGCTCATGCATACACACAAAGCAAAAGTAACTCAGAGCAAGGCAAGCCCTGAGTTACAGAGAAGCAGAACACATCCTGAAATTCAAATACTTGGAGTAGCAATGCAGACAGAGGACAGATGTGTGGAGAGGGTGGAGCACCGGGGAGAATATGGAGGAAGGAGGTCTGACAGGTGAGGCCTCGGGTACTTTGTATCAGAAGGAGGTTAGACTCTTTTTTTAAGTCTTGGGCATATGGTAGAGCCCTGTAAGTATTCAAAGTAGGTAACACAGTTGGCATGAGTAGGAACCCGGGGTGATGAGCAGGTGCGTGCAGGGGCAGCTGTGCTGGGCGTGGGGTCTGGACAAGACTATGCTGTCTGTCATGGACCAATGTCTGTATCTTAGGCATGAGGGGGTTTAACTGCGCAGAGTGAGGATGAGTGTGATGGCACTGATGGGTAGACAGGTTTGAATCAGGCCCATCCAGGGCAGGGATTGCAAGGTTTACATGCAGGGGACCTGAGCACTTAAGGGCTGTAGTGTCTGTGAACAGTTTGTAGATAAACAACCATGCTTTCTTCTGATAAAATGTGACCGGCAGTGGACTGGTTTGTGTTTGGCCAGAGCTTGGAGTAATCGTGTGACTGTTGGAAGTTGGATCTAGACGTGGTGTAGGCTAGCAGGAAGCCTGAACTGTGAAGTAACCTCCCCACACAGGGACAAACAGAATAAACTCCGCACTTGCCAAGCTCTGGCCTCCACTGGTTAGAGATGGCATGTGTGCACTTCGTGGATTGGCCACTAGGGAGCAGCATGTGCTCACTAGAAATGTTTGTTGGCATTTTGAATTGGGCACACTTGTGCCTACTGTGGGGCATAACACAGAACACACACAAGATGCCTAACAGTTCCATAACTCAGAGACCCAGAGAAGTCTCAGTATGATATCAGTTGGAGCAAGCCCAGTGCAACATGGGTTTCCTGCCACCAGTAGTGCAGGACAGGGCATGACCACTCCACTGCAGGCCACATCCACGACATCGGTTTATGTAGTGGTCAGGCTATCAATGGGGCTTTTAAACAGCATTATGAAAAAAAAAGAAAAAAGATAGGTCATAGAGATTGTATAGCCCACAAAAGCCTAAGCATTGGCTGTATGACTCTTCACAGGAAGAGTGCACTGACGGCTTGTCTAGAAAAATAACAAGATTCTAATAAGATAAAAGCTAGATGGTACCCAGTTGCTAGTGGCTCACACCTGTAATCCTAGCTACTCAGGAGGCTGAAATCTGAGGATCACAGTTTGAAGCCAGCCTGGATGGGCAAGTCCGTAAGACTTATCTCCAATTCACCACCAGAAAACCCAGAAGTGGTGCTGTGGCTCAAAGTGGTAGAGTGCTAGCCTTAAGTAAAAGAGTTCAGGAACAGCACCCAGGTCCCTAGTTCAAGCCTCATGACTGACCAAAAAAACCAAAGATTGCCAAGGTCAGACTTCACAGTGAGGGCCAACACCCTAGTGGCCAGGTGTGGAACCAGCCCTGCTGGAAGTGACATGCACCACTGGAACAACTGGCTGAGGTGGTTAATGGCTTCAACACGGTTCCTCTGTGAACCAAGGGGAACGGGGAGATGGGCGTCTCACAACCCCTGTGGTCAGATTTGCAGCCTGGGGCATTGCTAGAGAAGATGCAAAGAGGGCTGGGAAGGTGGTTCAGTGGTAGAGCGCTTGCCTTGCATGCATGAGGCCCTGGGTTCGATTCCTCAGCACCACATGAGCAAAAAGAAAAGATGCAAAGAATGGTGGCAGTGACCCTGGGCCCCATGCTAGAACCAGGCCACAGAAGACAGCCAGTCTTTGCATGAACTTGTTTTGTCCTCAACTTTCCAAGATAGGCAACAGCTCACCACAGACAAAGCCATTCCTGCTGGTTAGTTAGTGCTGACTAGTTAGTGCTGGTTAGTCTCTGCTGTAGCAGGCACAACTAGTTAGTGCCAGCCAAGGCATGCTTCTCTCCCTTGTCTCCCCGTGGGTCACAGAACCTGTTTTGTCGGTGACACATGCCATCACTGGAAGACTTAGCCACACACAGAGGGTTGAAATGCTGCTCCTCGCTTGCTGGAGGAATCAGGAGCCCACACTGGTGATGAAGGTGTGACCTCAGTGTGACCGCCATGTCCCACTCTGCCCCGTGTGTGACCACAGACACTCCTGACCCAGCAAAGTGAGGCAGCATGGATTCCCTACCATCAGAAGAGATTGTTTTCCCCAAAGTACTGGCTGTCTCTTCTAGAACAAAAAGACCTTTGGTGTTTAAGTGTGCTTTAATAGTCTGTAGACCCAAGGAAAACAAGGGCTGCTTATACACATCTATTCTGAAGTCCTGAAGGCCAGTGTTAAACACACATTGCCAGTTAACTTTTAAACTTCTGCATAATAAATTGCTGTCCATATTAGGCTCTTATTTATTTTGGAACAGAGTTCTTCCTTATAATATATGCACTGTGGTAGAGCTATAATCTGCTACAAAGTATAATCTAGGTTATTAAGAAATATATTAAATCATTGCACTGCTTAATTAACCTGAAATTCTTTCTGAATTGGGTGTAAAGTAAGGAGAAAGGCAGTGTTTCTGATACCAGATTGACCCTTCTCCTCCCCTCCCCTCCCCTCCCAAGCTTTGTAAGGAACATGGCTTTGGTCCCAGAGTTAGACTCGTATCATGAAAGTGCCAGAATTCTACAGTTTTTTTTCCCCTCCTTACCAATAGATTTATAGCTTATCTTCACAATTAAGGGTTTTATTTCTGAATTTAGTTATTCCATAATAACTGAAATAGTATAGGTATCAGGTCTAAAAATGGCTTAAGACACTCAGTATTTAAGTTGGCTTGGTGAAAATCCACTTTTCCAAGGTTTAGGTTTTCTTTTAGAGCCCCACTGCCTCCAGTAGAAGCTGGAGTTCTTTTAGACAATCTTATGAAATCATCTGGGAAGCATGTGGACGGCGTGCACACCGGTGCCATTGGAATAAGCAGCCCACAGCTCATCCACGCACAGAGGGGCCATGAGGAGGGGCCCCGCACTGACAGCGAGGTTCTGCTCTTCTATACATTTTTATCCAAATAGGTTATACTTCATGGTTTGCTGAACAAAACAATTCGCAGAGTGTCCAGGCCAGCTTTGCAATGCCATAAAATAATGCTAAATTTCTAATTTAATATACACCCTCATTACTTACAGGGTTTTTTTGTTGTGGTGGTGGTGGTAGTGGTTGTTTTTTTTTTTTTTTTATCCCGGTCATGGGGCTTGAACTCTGGGCCTGGACGCTGTCCCTCAGCTCTTCAGCTCAAGGCAAGCCCTCTACCACTTGAGCCAGAGCACCACTTCTGGTTTTCTAGTGGTTTATTGGAGATAAGGATCTCACAGACTTTCCTACCTGGGCTGGCTTTGAACCATGATCCTCAGATCTCAGCCTCCTGAGTAGCTATGATGACAGGCGTGAGCCTCCAGCTACTTAGTCTTTAAGAATATTTATTTTCCTTATTGTAAAAGACAATTTAAGTGCACCACAAAAATCACATCCAATTCAATTCCCCTTATAAAAACTGAATTATATGGCAGATAATTACTGAACTTGAATACCTCTTTTCTCATCTCTTTAAAATTATAGAAATAAATTTCCTTATTATTAAAATAAAAACAGCAAAAGCTTCCATTTCTAACAGGACACAGCTGTGGTTCTGGTCTTGGTCTTCTCTCTAGTTGTGACACAGCATGTTGAAGACTTACAAGAACCTTCTAGTAGATTGTCACCTCCTTTTTTTACTATGAGATAGTTTGTGTTTGTATGATTTAACCTAGGTCTCCAGATACATGTTCAGTAGACCAGCTTCTGGAGCATATTTTCCTTAGGATTCTAGTACATATGCATGTGTGTATATAATACATCATATACATTGTGTGTGTGTGTGTGTGTTTGTGTGTGTATATGTGTGTGCAGGATGAGGCCCATCCATGAGGGTCTGGTCAAACATGCACCTGTGGTAGGTGTGCCCATTGGTGCAGGATTGATGGAGGACCACCGGCAAACCCAGCAGTGGCCCCTGGAATCTGCCCGCTGCGGCCCCACAGTTCCAGTTTAGGGAGCATTGAACAGCTTCCTTGTATATTTAGTGGTTTGCTCCTTAGCTGAATGCCTGCCGCGTACCTGCTGTGTGCGGGGACTGGCTGCGTTGGAGGCAGGTGGCTAGAATGGCTGAGGTCTGTGACAGCACTTGACTGTCTCCAAGTTCACTGATGTGCAGTTCCACCCTGTGATCTTGGATTGAGCACCATCTAGTGAATTTCATTGCATTGCCTGTCCATTTTCTTTTTCGTTCTTTTTTTTTTTTTAATGTCAGTCATGGGACTTGAACTCGGGGCTCAGCTCTTCAGCTCAAGGCAGAGCACTCAACCACTTAAGCCACAGCCCCACTTCTGGTTGTCTGGTGTTTTATTGGAGATGAATCTCACCGACTTTTCTGCCTGGGCTGGCTTTGAATACGATCCTTAGATCTCAGCCTCCTGAGTAATTAGGATTAAAGGTGTGAATCACCGGCACCCAGCCATTTTCATTTTCAAGAGTTCTACTTCATTATTTCTAATGGGTTACCTCCCCCCAGGCCCCATGTTCTATAAAGATATTTTCAAGCTTATGTATTAGGAAGAACTTGTTTTCTCAAGTATGGCGTCATTTTGAGCACCTGCAATTTTTTTTTACTGAGGAATTTAAAGTTAGATGGTTGTAATTTACTCTGTTACAGTTTTACATTCTTAGTGGGCATGATGACTCACAGCTGTAATCCTAGCCACTCTGGAGGCACAAAGCAGAAGGATCACAATTTGAGGCCAGCGCAGGCAAAACATTTATGAGACCCCCCCATCTCAAGCTATAAAAAGTCAGGCAGCATGGGACATGGGAAGTGCAAATAGGATGATTGCATATATTTGAGGCCCTATTCCTCAAAAATAAAGCAAACATAGGTGGGGAGCATCTCAAGTAGTAGAGCACATACCTAGCCAAGTGTGAGGCTGTGAGTTCAAACTCCAGAACAACAAACTTTAAGAAAATGACATTCTTCAGGGAGGAAAGATGATTTGTAACATATCCTGATAGAGTAATGCATGGTAATTGTTGAATGAACACACTAGGGTTATGACTGGTTCTTAAAATTTTGTAAACCTAACAGTAATATATCCCAGTCCCCCCCCCCCCCAGACCCCGCCAGCTTTATTGGAGTATGATTGACAAAATTACAAGGGAAATGTATGCCAAGAAAAATTACCCAACATGGCTGGCCTTTCCCACTGCTCGCTGCCTGCTGTGCTCAGCTGCTCAGCGTTGAGAGGAGACGCTAGTGAGCGTTAGGAGAAGAAAGGCTGAGACCTCGCTGCCTGTCAGGTAGACGGTGACAGCCAGGCCCAGAGTCACCAGGGTCCCAGATGGTGACGCTTTGTAATCCCCGTAAACCTGTTTTCTAGGAAGAAGAAAGGCGCGTGGCGTCTGTTGTGGCCAAGAAAGAAGAGGAGAAGAAGCGTGAGAGCCATAAACAGTCCTTGCTGAAGGTCGCTGGGGCGGGGCCTGCGGGCCCTATGTGTGCATGCCTCCCCCATCCCCCTGCTCTAAGGGTTTGCGCACATGCAAACTGTGTATGTGCGTGTGTGTGCGTGTGTGTGTGTGTGCGCGCGCGCGCGTGTGCGTATGTGTGTGCCAGTTTTTTTTTCTCTCTCTGACTCTTGGTTTTCTGCCAGTCCTGGGGATTGAACTCAGAGCCTTGAGCTCTCAACCTGGCGATCTTAACTCATGGCTGGCACTCTTACCACTTGAGTCATGCCTCCAATCTGTCATTTTGCTGCTTGCTTAGAGGTGGAGTCTCATGGGCTTTCCTGCATAGGGTGGCTTTGAACTACAATTCCTGCAGGTCTCAGCCTCAGAGTAGCTAGGATGACCCGGGACCTCTGTCCAGCTTTTTCATTTCTGTCACATAAGTATGTGACAGACAGTTGCTGTGTAGAAATACACCTGCACTTAGGAATAAAATGTATATTGTAAAATATACACCAGAGCTGGTATCCTACCCAGCTGATTCTCCATGGGAAAACAAAGCCACACCTCCAGTCCATTATTTTGCTGGTTAATTTGAGATGGAGTCTCACGGACTTTCCTGCCCCGGCTAGCTCAAACTCTGATCCTCAGATCTCAGCCTCCTGAGTAGCTGGGATTACAGGCGTGAGCCACCGGAGCCATTTGGATATTGGTTTTTAAACCTCACGTTCTATCTTTTTATTCCTAACACCAATACAGTCAGGCCTGCCAGCCCTTGACCCCACTCCAAAGACACAGGCCTGGGGATGAGGTGAGGCTTGAAAGTTGTCTAGGTCAGATGAAGCCTCTTAAAGCTTGGGGTGCACTACCCTGACACATCGCTGGAGGTCAGAATTCATTTCTATTCTTGTAGAACGGTGCTAAGGATCAAGAAACCCTTCATCCTCGCACAGCTCCTTTCGGTAGTCTGGCTGCTGTCTGTGCTTCATTTGAAGGCATTGACGTTCATGATGTGAGACCTGAAGCCCGGGGGCCCCTCTCTCTCCCCCACCCCAAGATTTTCCCACCATAGTTGTTGTCATTATGGGTCAGGACAATTAAAATAGGATCACTCTTCTATTTAAAGACAGAAGCATATAAATTTCTTTCTTTCTTTCTTTCTTCCTTTCTTCCTTTCTTCCTTCCTTCCTTCCTTTCTTTCTTTCTTTCTTTCTTTCTTTCTTTCTTCCTTCCTTCCTTCCTTTCTTTCTTTCTTTCTTCCTTTCTTTCTTTCTTTCCTTTTTTTGCCAGTCCTAGGGCTTGAACTCAGGGCTGCTTTTTGCTCAAGGCTAGCACTTTACCACTTGAGCCACAGTGCCACTTCTGGCTTTTTCTGCTTATGTGATACTGACCAATTGAACCCAGGGCTTCATGCATGCTAGGCAAGCACTCTACCACTAAGCCTCCTTCCCAGCCAGAAGCATATAAATTTCTGTGCAATTAAATTTCAGGTAGTAAATTTTCACTCCTGAGAGGATTGTAAATCATTTTTAATAAAATTCAGTTCCCAAGAAGTAACTATTCATGTATAATTTTTCTTTTGGGATGATAGGCCATTACTAAGATATTTGAATGCACAGGTAGCTGCTTGTAAGAAGCAATCTTGCTTAACACATTATAAGATGGTATAAACAATATGCGCCTAGAATTTTCAACATTTGCATTTTGTTATCCCTGTCACAACTGCCTCTTCTAGGAGAAGAAAAGGTTGACGATTCACAATGTAGCCAGGAAGTGGGGCCTGCAGCAGCAGCGCATGGCCAGCCAGGAGACGAGGGGTTCAGACTCGCCGCCCCAGGACCCCTGCCAGGTCCCGCTGGACAGCAGCCTCATCTCTGTCCTTCCAGAGGAAACCGGGTAGGCTGGCACCCATCCCTTCGCCATGCCGGGGGGGGGGGGGGGGGGGGGGGGGAGGGGCGAGGGAGAGGGGCCTGGGAGGGGAGGGATTGGGGGGGGACCATTTCATCTAATTATATATCTAATTATTCTAAGACAGAAGAAGTTTAAGCAGTTGGAAAAAACTGACAATAAAAGGCTGAACTTAACATTCTCATGGGAAAAAGTCTAGATGACTTAATACAGCTGGTGGCTCCCTGCCCAGGGCCCTCCACACCCGCTCTGCCCTCCATACCTGCTCCGCCCACACCACCTCTGTCCTGAGCCACAGCCCCACTGACTGACTTTCTGCCTTTCCCCTCTGCTTCTCTGCTCCCCAAACAGCGCTCCAGGCCCCACTGCCCAGCCCTACCTAGCTAGCATCCCCTCACCACTAAAGCTCCAGGGACTGCACTGGACCACCTCTCCTGCCCCGAACTGCTATGTGATCATGGTCACGCATAATAATAATGTACCATGTCATGAGAACAGGAGCCTTGGTTTTCCTGACCTCTGTTCTATTCCCAGCAGCCAGCACAAAACCTCAACTGAGGGTAGTAATGAAACAAAACAAAACAAACCTGCCCTGCCGGTCTCCACCTGTTTTAAAGTTCTTTTCAAATTTTATTTTATTTTTATTTTACATTAAGTAGTTGTACAAAGAGGCTTCAATTCCGTAAGTCAGGTTGTAAGTACAGTGCATCTTGATCAATGTCACGCTTACCACTGGTCCCCATTTTAGTCTCAGCCTTTTCACTAGAAAGGTCAAAGTCCTGAATGAAGGATATACTTCTGCTATTCTACCATTTCTTCTCTCTCATATATCTTTTTTTTTTTTTTTTTGGTTCCTCCATAACTTTCTGCTTTTGTAATTTATTCTTAGTATTTTTCTATTGTTGTGTGTGTGTGTGTGTGTGTGTGTGTGTGTTAGTTGTGAGACTTGAACTCAGCCTGGGTACTGTCCCTGAGCTTTCACTCAGGCTAGCACTTCTAGCACTTTGAGCCATATCACCATTTCCAGTTTTCTGGTGGTTAATTGAAGGTGGTTTCATAGACTTTCCTACCTGGGCTGGCTTTGCAATCTGCAGATCTCAGGCACCAGCCACCAGTACCCGGGTTAATGTATTTCCAAAGATTATTGTTTGGGGGCTGGGAAGGTGTCTCAGTGGTAGAGCGCTTGCCTTGCATGCATGAGGCCCTGGGTTCGATTCCTCAGCACCACATAAGCAGAAAAAAAAAGCCTGAAGTGGTGCTGTGGCTCAAGTGGTAGAGCGCTAGCCTTGAGCTGAAGAGCTGAGGGACAGCGCCCAGGCCCAGAGTTCAGGGCCCATGACAGACAAAAAAAAAAATTATTGTTTGTTTCTATTCTTCCTGCTGTGGTTTTGTTGCCCCCCCCCCCCCCCGCCACCTTAGATTCTCTCTAGCCCAGCTATGTCTTTTAAAAATGTGTGCAGGAGCCAGGCGCTGGTGGCTCATGCCTGTAATCCTAGCTATTCAGGAGGCTGAGATCTGAGGATCACAGTTCAAAGCCAGCCCAGGTAGGAAAGTTCATGAGACTCTTATCTCCAATAAACCACTAGAAAACCAGAAGTGGCGCTGTGGCTCAAGCAATAGAGCGCTTGCCTTGAGCTGAAGAGCGCAGGGATGGCACCCAAGCCCAGAGTTCAAGCCCCACAAAGGACCAAAAAAATAATGTGTACAGGAATGTAGATTTATAGCTATTCAATACACATAGCTTTTAGATTATGTAGGTACAAGGAGGGATTACCAGCCAAAGGTGCACTGGTGCTGTGCTGCCTCTTTAATTTGCCTGCATGGATGCCTTTCTTGGTGCTTTGATTTCCTGTGTGGTGTGAACTTCCTGGTTGGTGAGCACTAATGCCCTCCTACAGGCCCCTGCCGCAGTCTTGCCTGGTGGTGCATTAGCAATGGATACCCAGATCTTGTGCATCAGAAAATGTCTTCAGTGTTTCTTTATTTTTAGCATTCAGATTTGCCACAGAAGTGTAGTTGTTTATTATTTTTCCAGCACTTGAAATGCCTCCTTCTATCGCTCCTGGCCTTCCAGTCTCCTGGTGAGAGGTCAGCTGTTCATCCTACTGAGGGCTCCTTGCTCACGGCTTCGTATGTGCACTTGTTTGTTACCTTCAGGTTTCCCAAAAGTTTGAGTCCAGCATTTCTTGGTGTGACTGTTTATCATATTTAGAATTTACTGAGTTTCTTAATGGTTGGATTTACGTTCTTCATAAAGTCTGGAGAGGGGGAGGTTGTAGCCTTGGCTCAGTCTTCATCACAACTCAATTGTTATGTCTGCAGTTGATTTTTAATTTTTTTTCACCTAGTTACTTTGTTCTGTCTGTTGAATATTAGTTTCTTTTCCCACTACATCTCCCTACCTGGTGGCTGTCAGGAGACATGCTTGGCCAGCTCTGCCGCTCAGCCCGTCCCCAGCCAGGGTTTCCCTGGAGCTCTTCATTTGTGATGTCTCAGCCTCCCATCTCTCTGCAGCCCTGTCCCTGCCATCCTTGCCCTCCCTCCCATCTTCATCCCAGCAGTCACAGTGGTGCCCCTCCCCCCCCAGCAGCACCAGCCCATGAGTCCACAGGCACATAGTAGATGTGGAAGGAACATGTTTTAACACACGTGCTCTGCTAGTAACCTGCTGCTGTGCAGCGCAGTGCCACACTGCGAGCTCCCAGTGCCTGGCAGAAGTGGGGAATGCTCAGTGCAATGTTTTCTCCGCACATTTTTGGTTTACTTTTGATCATTTCCTGCCAGTGAACACCCGTATGTTAGCCAGTACTGCTGGAATACAATAAAAGCACAGAGTGAATTTCCACACCCACAGACGTTGGCATGGAAATCTATAAAATAGGTTCTCATGGGAATTGGCACCACTTTGTCTCCAGGAAAAGAATCTTCCAACTCTGTTCTAACCTGTTATACAGAGCACATGAATCTCCAGATCCAGCTTCTCGACCTTCATGACTGGGCACTGCACTCAGCCTGCCTGAGAGAGCTCTGGCGATTCTCCCTGGCTCTCCTTGGGCGCTGCATGAATTGAGAAGGCACAGAATATTTTCACTCATTCTTTTTAAAATTAACTTGAACACATTTGATTGATTCATTCCTATAAAGATCAAGTTGCATAGTTGAGTTTTCGGACTTGAAATTCACCCCTAAAGAGCTTGAGGCTAATTCCAGCTTTTGTCCAGTTGCCTACTATTGGGTGATCAGTATTTGTGCTGGAGATAAATGGGAACACAAATTTAAAATTGAGCTCCTCAAGAGCAGAGCACCTGCCGGGCGCCGGTGGCTCACACCTGTAATCCTAGCTACTCAGGAGGCTGAGATCTGCAGATCACGATTCAAAGCCAGCCTGGGCAGGGAAAGTCCATGAGACTCTTATCTCCAATAAACCACTAGAAAACCAGAAGTGGTGCTGTGGCTCAAGCGGTAGAGCACTCACCTTGAGCTAAAGAGCTGAGGGATAGCGCCCAGGCCCAGAGTTCAAGCCCCACAACCGACCAAAAAACAAAAAAAAAGAGCAGAGCACCTATCTTACGGTGAAAGGGAGAATATAGCCAGCCAGCCAATCTGTGGGGATTTGACCACATTTAATCCCCGCCCCCCCCCCCCCGCCCACACTTCCTATAAGTCCATCAGGGGCTAAGTACTGCGTTTATTTTCTCTTGAATATCTGGTAAATCTATATTCTCATATATTAATAACATCATTAATAGCATATTAATGACATTGCCCTTGTATTCACTCCTCATGGGGGCCCCGTGGCTATTAGACTTGCCTAGGTAGCTTTTGTTTCTCTTCTAGCCTCAGCATCTGTCCTGGCCTTGCTAACCTCTACTCCACCCCTGTTACTGTCCTACCCTTCTGAAACCACAGCTAGCTAAGACACTCGAAAAATTCAACGACACTCAAAAAATGTGCCAGCTTCTGCACTGATTGAGGAACGCTTTTCAAGCCAAGCATAGCTGGGGGCCGTGGAAGATGCTGTCTCTTCTGTTGTACATGTGGCTGCCCTAAAAGCATCACAGTGTTTGCTAAGCAGGCAGACAGCCTGTGGTGACCAGTGCAGATGGCCACACAGGACAAGAGAGTTCGTGTCATCGGCCCTCCCTGCCACCTACTCCCTGCTGTCCTTTCCAACAGGGAGTCTGTGCTCTTCTGGTCCCATATGTCAGCCTTGACCCGTCCAGGATTCCATCAGACACCTGTGCTCCTGCCTGATGAGGGATCACAGCCCCATATCGAGCAGGCGCACAGTGTTGCTGGTTTTCTGGGGGGGGGGGGGGTGGTCTCAGATTCACTTAGCCCAGACTGGCGCCATGGCCTAGCCTGCTGCTGGGTGGATCGGAGTGGACAGGGCTGACTGGCCCTTTTGAAGTGAGTGGAGCAAAGCTTGTTCTTTTCTCATCAGCAGGAGATTAGAATCATGAAGATCCCTGATAATTAATTAATACGATACATTGGAATTCATCTGGCAGTACTAGGGTTTGTCATGTTTAATTTCAGATCGGAGAAGTCTTCTTTAATTTTACACATTATGACTGAAGTATAAACCTCAAAAGCCATTGGAATATCAAAAAGTTGTCCAAATTGCCACCTTATCTAATATCTAAAAGAAACTTCTAATAGTTTGCATATGTTTTGTGAACATATTTTTATATTGTGTGGCTTTTTTTCTTTCCATAGTATTATTTTATAAAATGCACTTATCTAGCTGCATAATTCTGTACATTAATAAAGCCAGCTTACCCCTGTCATCCTAACTACTCAGGAGGCTGAGATCTGAGGCTCATGGTTCAAAGCCAGCCCAGGCAGGAAAGTACATGAGACTCACCTCCAATAAACCATTCAGAAAACTGGAAGTGGCGCTGTGGCTCAAGTGGTAGAGTGCTTGCATTTATCTGAAGAGCTGGGGACAGCGCCCAGGCACAGAGTTCAAGCCCCACGACTGACCAAAAAAAAAAAATCTGTGATGTATTTAAGATATATTAAGTGGCTATCTTTTATTAACACAAGTAATTTAAATTTAGAGGTGTGTTTTTGCTTATAATGTCCCTGCTTGTCATCAGAGTCGATATAGGTTGAGTAATGCACAACTTCAAGACACTCTATTGAAAATCAGTCTAAGGTGCTCTGGGTTTCATTATGGAAATGAACAGCCTGCCTCTGTATATCGTTACTTCTCTCCATGAGAAGCCTCGCTGAAACCACCCTGGCTCTCCAGGTCCGTGGACTCGGGACTCAGCAGTGCCCTGCAGGGCCTGTCAGTGGCAGACACGCACCTGGTCGAGATCGACGGGGACACACTGTCACTCTATGGCTCGGGCGCCCTGGAGTCGCTGGACCGGAACTGGAGCATGCAGACTGTGGGGGCCGTCACCACCATCTCCTTCACCTTCATCGAGTTCGATGAGATTGTGCAGGTGCTGCCCAAGCTGAAGATGAAGTTCCCCAACCCCCTGGTAAGCCTCACCGGGGGCCACCTCTGATGTCTGTCTAGTGGGGAGACGAAGCTTTTCTGTGGGTGCTCTGGGGGTGGGATTTCAACTAGCAGTCATAAATGGCCTTGCCGTTTTGTGTTAATGTGGGAAGTTACGGTCCTCAGATGCTGCGGTCTGGGGTGAGGCTCAGAGGCTTTGTGGAGGTTTTCTCTTGGAGGCCCCCAGGAGGATCTCAGCCTGTGCTGAGCACTTGGGCTGGAAGGGGGTTTGGCAGGCATAGTCATCGATGGTCATCAATGGTAGGATTTTATCGCAGATCCTAATCACAATGAGAAGAATTTTAGAGCTCATTAAAGTTATTTTGGGTAGTTTGCCTTCACCAGTCATGGTACTGTTTTATTTATTAATATGCATTTGCAGAAACTGATATGTGTGTGTGCACAGTCGCACATGCGTGTGTGTGCTGGTACTGGGGCTTGAACTCAGGGTCTCTTGCTAGAACCTCATCTCCAGCCCAGCTTGTTACCTGGTTAAGGTGTTACAGACTTTTCTGCCTGGACTGGCATCAAACCCTGATCCTCAGATCTCAGCTTTCTGAGTGGCTGGATTTACAGGCTAGAGCCATAAGCAGCTAGCTCAGAACTTGGGTTTTTATGAGTTCCTTCTTGAGTAGTTGTGATCACTTTTCTTTGTTAGTGAAGTATTTTCCCTCACATATTTTCATACAGCATTTTTTTTCTACTTCAGTCTCCCTGAAGAAACCAGGTAGAAGCAGGCCTGGTTTGTTCTGTGGTTTGACTTTGCTGTAACAAATCCAGCTAGCCTACATAGTGTATCAAGATGACAAGATTATTCTAGAAGTGAGGGCTCACACTAGGTCTTCCCTGGAGCACTGAACACTATGTCACAAAGCTCGGCAGTTCTCATTTCCAGGCTTTCCCTTGTAGTGTCACTGTAATGTGCAGAAGAGCCAGAATTCAGGAGTCTGCAGAACACAGCAGGGCCTGGCCAGCTGGTGCGCTGCATTGACACTGAGCCCACGAGGCTGCTCTGTTCACTTGGTCCTGGGGAGAGTGCACTGCAGGCCTGAGGCTCACAGAGCTATGGGGGAGAGAGGGGCAACCAGGGGAGGGGATCTAATGCTTGCAGTTAGAGACACTGAATGATCTGGTCTGGTCTATATTCCCTCTCCACAGCACCTTAAGTTCAAGGAAACCAATCTGGTGATGTTGCAGCAGTTTAACGCTCTGGCCCAGCTTCGGCGCATTGACCAGCTAACCATTGACCCGCAAGGAAATCCTGTGGTCAATTTTACACTCTGGAAATACTATGTGCTGTTCCGCCTGAGCCATTTTGGTATGCAGAAGATCAATGGGACGGAGGTAGGCAAAAGCTAAATTCCAGAATAAAATTCCTCATTAGGGAAATTGTGATGGTAAATCGTTAGGAATCTGAGTAAACATGATGAAACTTCTGGGAAACTTCATTTTAAGAGATCGTAATTAAAACTCAAGGGCCAGGTATGTGCCTCTGTGTGTGTGTGTGTGTGTGTGTGTGTGTGTGTGTGTGTGTGTGTGTGTGCGTGTGTGTGTGTGTCTTTTCTGTCTTTAACTCTAAACGTTGAGTCTGGTTAGTCCAAAGCCAATTTTAGCTGGCTGAAGAGAACTTTGCACAAGAGAAATAGTGCAGGTACAGAAAGTTGAAAAGGGGGTTGGGGGCCGGTGTCTCACGCCTGTCATCCTGGCTACTCAAGAAGCTGGATCTGAGCATCACAGTTCAAAGCCAGCCTGGGCAGGAACTCTGTGAGACTCCAATGAACTACTCAAAAGCCAGAAGTGGCATTGTGGCCCACATGGTAGAGTGCTAACCTTGAGCACAAAGAGGCTCAGGGACAGTGCCCAGGCCCTGAATTGAAGTCCCATGACTGGCAAATTAATTAATTAATTAATAATAATCATAAGATAAATGTTTTAAAAAAATCACAGTGCCACGAGTTCTTGAGGCAGAATGACCCAGGTGGGAATCAGACTTCACCAACAGACAGCCGGCAGGCAGCACATTCAAAATGCACAGGGCACGTGGGGTGTAGTGAATGCTAGGCTGGGCAGAAGTTCACGCACAGCTCTGGGATGCATGGCCTGCATGCTCGGCCTCGGGGAGGAGAGTGGTGTCCCCACGCCGCAGGGGACAGCGCTCACTGGACCGCCATGCCCTTCTGGACCGCCTGTCTCCTCAGGTGACACAGAATGACATGGTGATGGCCGAGCGGCTCTTCGGGATCCTGGCACACGTGGCGTCCTCAGAGCTGCCGCAGTACCGCCTCATCTCCATCCTGGGCGATGCCAGGTCAGTGGGTGCTGTGGTTCTCCAGATGGTGGGCATCTCACATTCCCACCCCGGGCTCGGCCTTCCCGCCTGGAGGACACAGTAGACTCTAAAGATCCGGCTCTCCGTGCTGGGGAAGGGCATGGTAACCAGGGAGACCAGGGCCTCAGAGAGGAAAGGCCTGGGCCTCAGGAATTGTGGGCATTCAGTGCCACCGGAGTATGGGGTGGCCGTGAATGAGTGGAAGGAGAGGAAGCTAGGAAACCTGCTGGACTTGAGGAAGGAAGGAAGGAAGGTAGGAAGGAAGGAAGGAAGGAAGGAAGGAAGGAAGGAAGGAAGGAAGGAAGGAAGGAAGGAAGGCAGGCAGGCAATGCATGCTGTGCCTTTTGGGTCAGCCACCATGCTCAGCCAATGGAGCAGACCCAGGAGCAGACCTGGGCCCGGGTCTAGAGGGCCAGTGGTGTAGGAAGGAGGCCGAGGATCAAAGTCAATGAATATGGCTTTCTGTGCAGCCAGTGTTCATCAGACACACGGAATGGGTGGCAGGTCTGACCATGACACCGTGGGACCACGGGAAGCCATTGCTCCCAGAGCTCAGGGCACATCAGCCCTGTGGTGGGCCGCACTGTGGGGCATGGGGTGTCTGCACCCCAGGTCCTTGTGTGCAGTGTGGGAGCATTTTGTAAGTACCAAAGAGCAGCCACAGGCGTCACGGATGCTTCTCGAGAGTCCTTTTAGTTCAGGTTTTATAATTTTTTTAAAGTATTTTAACTCTTCTGAGTTAAAGAGGAAATTAAAGCAGACATTAAAAAATCATAAATAAATGTATTTGACAACTTAAACATTATACTGCACTGGGGAAACTCAGTGTCTTTATTGTACTCGGTAAAGAACAGGAAAGATTAGAACGTGACAGAGGAGGCTTCCACTTCCAGAAGTGTGGGGCACAGTAAGTCAAAATGAAAGAAAGTGGAAAAGAAATGGAGAAAAGAGTAGATGAACCAGTTACAGCGCAAAGATTGTAGATGAACCAGAAATGGGAGGGAGCAGATCCTGGGTGGGCACCCCCTCTTCCTCCCAGGGTGGCCACAGGACCCGGAGGTGGAGGGGCCTGGAGAGGAGAGGAAGAGCAGCGTGTGTGTACCACATCATAGTGCAGAGGACCTGTGGCAGGAAATCCTCCATTTGGGTTTTGCCACCTCTGGCAGTGGGGAGGGTACCATGGCCACGCTGACCCTTCTGTGGTCACTCAGCCTCGGGGGCTGTTGGCTGTAGCTCCTGAATGGCATCAGTGGTGTTCACCGCAGCCTGTTTCCAGGGCCCCTCAGACTCCAGAAATGCGCCTGGGTTTATCCTCCGGACAGAGACGCAAGGCCACTGTGATTCCTTTGCATTCGGGGATGGGGGAGAGGGGACTTCCAGCCTTGACCAGGTGCTGGCCTGGGGATGTACCCCAAGGGTGCCATAACCAGAGCCCCCCTCTATCCAGGAGAAAGCACTTCCGCTACCTGCTGGACACCAAGGGGAAGAAGCCGTGCGTGCTCCCAGAAGAGAACAATGACAGCAAGAGACTCATGGGGGAAAACACAAACCGCGCCACACTCAACTACACCACCAGGGAATTCTATACGGAGAAGCTGGAGGTACGGGAGAAGCTGGGTTCAGAGAAGCTGGGGATGTGGAGAAGCTGTATATGAAGAAGCTGGGTGGTATAGAGAAGTTGGCAGTATGGGGAAGCCTAGAGGTATCAAGAAGCTTGGGGTATGGGAAAGCTGGGGGTACAGCCTGGTCCATGACCCCTGTCTCCTGCCCTGTGGGGCTACAGGTCCTTCCACACAAGCTGGAAGCTGGACCTGAGGCCGGGGGGAGGGGGTCCAGTACCTTCTTCACTATGGACAAGTCATTTTCAAAAGGAATCGTGCCTGGATCTAGACTAAAATAGGACCGAGGCACCCGTATTTAAACTGAGGAAACGGACCAGCTTGTGTGGGTGCCAGACTGGTAGTGGCATGTGGACCCCACCACAGCTCCCAGTCACCAGCTGTGTGTGCCCCCAGGGTCACCTGCGCTGCCCGGGGACGGGACACTCAGGCTGACCCTGAGGGGCATCGAGCCAAGCAGTGCTGCCCTGGAGCTCCCTTGGAGGCTGGGAGAACGTCCTTATGAGCTGGGTTGGGTAGCTTATGTGGTTTTGTTGTTGTTGTTGTTGGTCATGGGGCCCGAACTCTGGGCCTGGGCGCTGTCCCTCAGCTCTTCAGCTCAAGGCTAGCACTCTACCACTTGAGCCACAGCACCACTTGCGGCTTTTTTGTCTGCTTATGTGGTGCTTAGGAATCGAACTCAGGGCCTCATGCATGCAAGGCGAGCGCTCTACCACGGAGCCACCCCCCAGCCCAGCTTATGATTTTTAACATGGTCGTCTCTGCCCCAGCTGGGTGTTCATGGCCTAACCTGGGCACCCTGTGCTTGTGGCCTAGCCCTGTGTTGGTGTGCTGCTCCACAGTTTGCTCTCCTATACCAGAGGGTGGACTTGGGCTGTGAGCATTCACAGTGCTAACCCACACCTGTGCAAATGGGTGGCACCACACCCTAACTCAGGGACAGCTGGGAGCCAAGGGACATGGAGCCACCACCTAAGCCCTGTGCAGAGGGGACAGGGTGGCCATGCTGCTGGGATTCTAGAAGCTGATGGGTGGTCAGCAGAGTACGGTGGATGGGGAAGTGAGTACACTATGGGTTCCAAATGGAGGGGTGGGGGGGGAGGGGCTGGGTCAGAACACCTTGTTCCAGGCTTCCCTGTCCGGCTGATTACTGTGTTGCCTTTGGGATTGTGGAGCGAACATGGCACACGCTTTCCTTTTGTACAGGAGATCAAGGATAAAAAGAGATTCTGCCAGATGTACGTGGGAGACCTTGTGAAGGAAGCCGCGGACATCAACACAAAGAACGAGGCTCTGCAGAGGCTGTGGCCGCAGATGTTCATCGAGCTGGTGCGGGACGCCGTGCTGGAGATCCGCAACAAGAACTCATACATGCAGCTCTGCCTGCAGCAGATCGCCGACCAGAAGTAGCTGGCTGCAGCCACTTGTGGGGCGCGTCTGTGTGTAAAGGCTGGAACGAGGCGGCCGCACGTGTTCAGCTAGGAAGTGGGGGCACCAGCTGGGGTTGTCTCTGCCCTTGGGGAAAGACCCAGAGCAGGCCCCGAGGCCGGTCTCTACACCATGGAAATGAGCCACGCTGGAGGTGGCCTCGGCTTGCAGGGCCGGTCCTCCACTCCTGCTCCCGTGGAGCCCGGATGCAGGACTGGGCAGCAGTGCTTGCTAGGGACCCGCATGAGCTACCTCCACCTCGTCTAGCTGATGGCTCATTTATTGGCCTTTTTATTTTATGATTTTAAAGCTAAGCATATGTTCTTTTTTTATGAGCGAAGAATAAACCGAATACGTTAGTTTAAAAAAAAAATCCAGTTTGCAGTGGGGCGTTTTTCATGGGAGGCTGTCCCGCGTGGATGTGAGGCTCCATCCTTAGACCACAGAGGAGTCATGGAGCAGAGAATCTGAGAATCAGGCATGCGTGGGTGAGGGACTCCAAACAGGTCCGTATGGAGAGCAAGCAGAAACGAGGGGAGCTGTAAGAGAGCCTGTCCCGTGCTGGGGAGACAGATGGCCACATCCTGTGGCCAGAGCTGAGCAATCTCAGGCCCACACCAGCTCCAGTGCTCCTCTCTAGCTCAGCCTCTTTGGTACAAGGTGGGAAAGAGATGCCAGCATGCGGGGACAGAAGCTGGCTGGGCCGGGCTGCAATCCGGAGGCCCACAACCTTGGGCTCACTCTGTCAGACCACGAGCAGTGTTCACGTCTGGCAGTCACTGCCCATATTTGCATGTGGCCCCACATGGAGCTATGCGGTGCCATCTCTAAGCATGGCTTCACACACCATGGTAAGTCTTAGTAGCTGAGACCTGGCGGGGCTGGCACACAGATGCCACCCCGTGGTGCCTTTCCCTCGTTCCTCTCCTCCCTTGTTTCTCTCTCCCCTGCTCCTTTGGGCTGTAGGGTTGGCACCCTAGGACAGGACAAGCCCTGGCATCACTGGTGATCCTGAGCCTGTCTGGGTTGGCACGAGTTGGTTTCTGCTGGGCTGTGGGAAGCGAAGCCAGTCTCCTTAGGTTCTGCTATGTCTGAGCCTGGCTTCAGAGTGGCATTACCCAGCCTCTGCCTCCCACGTGCAGGGCTTTTGTCCCTCTGGGCCTTACAGGACAGTGAACCATCTGTCCAGCCTCCTGTGTGTCCTTCCTGTCCCGGCTGATATCAGCATTCTCACCCTCCCCAGCCTTTCTGGAAAGTTGAGGAAGCTGAGGTCCCAGCACTGCAATAGGAGTCGCAGACCTGCCCAGTCCCGGCTTGAGGCCTGGAGACAGGGTCTTCATCCTCATTCTGTCTGGACCGTGTGCTCAGAGGCCAGATCTCTCTGCCCAGCTCCATCCTCCCTTCCATCTTGCTAGCTGGACTTCCAGAGGAGAGTAATGTCAACCTGGCTTGGCTTAGGGGTGGGACCAGTAGTTGTACAGAACCAATATTCGCTCCTACTTGGGATTTCCAGGGTCTTCAGGACAGGGAACCAAGGCTGCACGCCCACAGCCCAGGTTAGTGTGTGCTCAGGATCACTTTGATTCTGGTAGGAGCCCAGACGGGGATGGAACATGGTGACTCCCGCAAAGGCAGGGAGGGAAATGCTGGGTGCACAGCCTGGTTCTGGTTCTACAGCTGCAAGGTTAGGAGTGGGCTGCTGGCTCTGAGGCCACTCTCCTCCAATGAGTCCCAGTGGTACCTGTTGGCTATGAAGTACTTGTTTGGTTTTTGCCTTTATCATTTCTTTGGTTGTAATTCAGCTTATTCAAAGATAGATTACAATGACAGTTCACCCACAGCTTTGCAGGGGTTGATCCCATGCTTATTAGGAATGGTTTGTAGATGAATCAAAACACACGTTGATTATCTTATCTTTGGGAAAACCTGAATTTTTGTTCTCCCAGCTTCCAGGTTATTTGATAGCAATTCCTGGAGGACAGGAAAGGAAGGAGAGAGGGAAAGGAGAAAGAAGGAAGACAAGGAATAGGTAAGGAAGGGAAAGAAGGAGGGAGGGAGGTAAAAAGAATAGAACAGAATAGAGAGAGTGTGTTCAGGAAGATCTTAATTTTAAGCTTGAAAAGACGAAGGTCAGTTTTTCTAACCTGCTTTATTGGGTCAGCTGGAAATGGCGTGGTTACTGTTGCCAAGAGATTCGAGCCAAGGTAGAAACTTGATCAGTCACTGTGGTCAGCCATTCGTGATGGAATACTTGACATCTTTGCCCCTGTTTTTCCACTTTCCTTGATGTTTTCTTGGCTCCTAGCATGCGTCTCTTCCTGCCAGTACCTCGAGTCCTTATGAGGAAGAGCTAACGTGTCCACAGCTCCAGAGAACAAATGATGCCTAAGAAGAAATCTGCTCCTGACCACAGCCCAACAAGCCTCGGTGCTCAGAAGCTCCACTTCTCTTCACTATTTTAAAATATGTCAACATGCAGAAATGAGCAGCACCTCAGTAAACGCCCTGAATCCACATTCTGCTTTCCAAAATAGCTGCCTCAGAGTTTAAAAACACCCGTGTGCCTGTGTGTATGTACATGTACCTTGGAGCGAGTGCATGTGTGCAGGTGTGTGCAAGCATGTGTGTTGGTTCAACTCTTCCATAATGTCCTAACTCAGGTCTGCTGTGTCCATGCCTTTTTATTTTTTTGGTACTAGGACTTGAACTCAGGGCCCCAGCGCTGTCCCTGAGTTTTGTCTTCCCTTAAGGCTAGTGCTCTACCACTTAAGCCTTGGCACTATTACAGGACTGGTGTCTGGGATCACTCTTTTCTACCCTTGTAAGTATTGCATCACCTTAGAAATGTTGGTCTTTTGTTGTTCAGGTTTGCAAAACCTGAAAATAGAATTCTCTTCATTAAAGTTTCGTCGAAAAATGACATTCATACAGCAAAACTGAGTCATGGGGTCACCGCAAGTCCAGGACCACCCAAACTAAGTTCAGGCACAGGCTGGCCTCAAACCCTCATCCTCAGATCTCAGCCTCCTGAGTAGCTAGGATTACAGGCATGAGCCACCAGTACCCAGCTTGGTGTACTGTTTTTGATGAAGCTGTTTAAGATTACTTTCTCAACCCAGGTAACCCAGGGAGATCGTTATTACAAATAACTTCAGTGTTCTCACTTTGAGATTTCAGTTCCTGCTCTTCTAAGAGCTGGGTTTGTTTTCTGTGCATACTTCTTAAATCCTGTCGTCTGCTTGCATCTTGGGTCAGTATTTTTTTCAGAGCTGTGTTTATATTACAGAGACGTCTTCTGGTGTGTGATGTTTGTGTTTCCTGACTTTGGAGAGCCCTCCTGTGTTCCATGTTGCTCTTTCCTGGCTGTTAGTTCTAGTGTGTCTTTCTTCTCTGAAATGGTCCTTGGACATCACGTGACTCCCAGGCCCTAGGAAGCCAGCGCCCGGGGCCTAATTGTGATTAGGGAGCCCAGACCGCTGGCTGCCAGCTCAGGTAGTCAGGTAGTCTGCCTGAGCTCTCGACTGGTGCACAGGTCTCTGCAGCATGGGGGCTGGGGCCTGAGCAAGGGAGATGTGAAGGTAGGATCTAGAATAATTCAAGGTTTACTTGGCAACGTGTCTGGCGGTCACTGTGGGCTCTGGCTAGAATCTCAAGGGGCTCTGTCCCCTAGAACACCTGCTGTGGCTCTGCAAGGCTGCACAGTGGCTGGGAACCAAGAGCAGGTCCCCCAGCTCTATTCTCTTTCCTGACCTAGCCTCAGGAATCACACAACAGCACGACTCTCCACAAAGGAAGGACAAAAGCCACATTGGGGTAGGGCCGGGGGAGGAGGGGGGGGTGTGAGATGGGAATTATCGGTGCAGCCATTTTGGAAATTACCAATGACTGTACTACCCATGTGATCCCTGCCTCCTGGCGTCCACCATTCAGTAGCATCTCCTCCTCCTCCTCTTCTCTTCCTTCTCCTCTTTGCTGCTCCTCCCCTCCTCCCTGCCCCTCCCCCTCCCTTCCTCTCAGGTCCTCCCTCTTCCCTCCTCCCTGCCCCTCCCCCTCCTGTCCCCTCTCCCCTCCTTTCCCTTCCTGCCCCCCTCCTGCCCCTTCCTCCTTATCCCCCTTTACTCTCCCCTCCTTCCCTTACTTCCTGCCCCTTTCCCTCCCCCTCCCCTCTGCCCCTCTTCCTCCCCTCCCTTCCTGCCTCTCCTGTCTTACTGCAAATCCCTTTCTCCACATCCTTCAAGGCCTCAAACCTGCTGCTACTGCAGCTTTCCCTGCCCCGGCTCCAGTCATGGGGCTTGAACTCTGGGCCTGAATGCAGTCCCTAAGCTCTTCAGCTCAAGGCTAGAGCTCTACCACTTGAGCCACAGCGCCACTTCCGGTTTTCTGAGTGGTTCATTGGAGATAAGAGCATCACGGACTTTCTCGCCCGGGCTGGCTTTGAACCTCGATCCTCAGATCTCAGCCTCCTGAGCAGCTAGGATGACAGGCGTGAGCCACTGGTGCTACTGCAGCTTTGCTGGATCCTGCTGTCTTTCCCGCCCCTCCCTCCAGGAATCACACCCCAGTTTCTTCTCCCCTGTGTTCAATATTCAAGAAAACCTTCAAGAGGCAGACTATGAAAGAACTAGACGGGCAGAAACGTCTCAAAGTTCTTCTAATAAGCAAAGGAAATAATGAACCCCATGGAATTCATCAGTATGACCTCTGACTTCTCCACCCTCTAGCCGGGCCCTTTGTTGTGCTTTTCTCTAAGGCAAACTCTGGGCTAGCCTTAGACCTCCCTCTCCCATCCTTTCTGCCCCTTTGTGTCTGAGCATTCTCCAGTTTCTCATTTTCCTGTCATGAACATTTTGAGATCTCTCCCCTGCCCTGTTTGTCTTTAAAATTGCTCCCCAGTTTGGCCTTCGGGGCCTAGGGTTGGAGGTTAGATACTGAGGTACAGCAGCCGAGGCTGCAGGGCAAAGAGAATAGAATGATTCCACTCAGCTCATCTCCTCCCATCCTGAAGCCACACAGTGGTCCTGAGGCTTGAACTCTGGGCCTGAGAGATTGACGTCCCTGAGCTTTTTTCCCCTCAAGGCTTCATGTTCTGTCACGAGTCACCCCTCCACTGTTGGCTGGTTAATTGGAGGTAAGAGTCTTCCAGGTCTGGCTTTGAACTTTGATTTTCAGATCTCAGTCTCCTGAGTAGCTAGGATTACAGGCGTGCGCACCAACACCTGGCTTGATTTATCTTTTAAAGTCATATTTTCCACTGCAAAGGACTCACAGTCTTGGCAAGAGTCTCGTCTCCTCCCAGGCCCACTGTCGAACTCTATCGTAGTAAGAAAAGACGCCAGGACTGTGGTTCTGCAGAGGACAGAGGATTCCTGCCATGGGGAAGAAAAATCCAATCAGAGGGAGCCTGTTGTTGCCAGAAAGTAAGAATCTTGTGTTTTTGAAACGTTAGGGCTAATTTCAAAAGGAGGCCAGTGACTGAGCTATAATCGGGTGAGCAAAGAATATTTTTGTTTTATGATAGATGCTGGGAGTAAGTCAAGACTATGAAGGGGCAGAAAGAAAAAATTAACAACAAAATTAGTCCAAAAATATGGTTGTAATAAAAAAATAAGAAGATTTTTCTTGTGAATAGATTTTTAACAACCGGCATTGTTTTAAATGCCAAAAACCTGATGACCCAAAGCTCTCAGAGCTGGTAGCTTCTTCCTGTGCTGCTCTTATGGGCCAAACACTTCTCTGGGGTCTCTCTGTCTCTGCCTCTCTGTCTCTCTGTCTCTCTCTGTCTCTCTCTGGTCCTGGGGCTTGAACTCAGGGCCTGGGCACTGTTGATGAACTTTTCTTGCTCAAAGCTAGTGCTCTACCACTTGAGCCACAGCTCCATTTCCGACTTGTTGGTGGTTAATTGGAAATAAGTGTCTCATAAGCCTGCCATGATCCTCAGACCTCAGCCTTCTGAAGAGCTGGAATTACAGGTGTGAGTCACTGGCACCTGGCTTTTCTAGGGGCTCTCTTCCATGGGCACCAATTCCCAAACCTGAATATCCTACTCAACGCCGATCATCTAGGCCTTGACTTTGGAGGTCAGGGTTTCACCATATGAGTTCTCAGGGGCAGAGGCCAACATTCTTCCAAAAAAGAGGGGTTATCCAGATGTGCTAGAGAGGGGAAAAGACGATTGCACCCACATCTGGGTTTTACAGCACAGGACACCAACCGTGGAGGACCTTATTTTAACAACACACTAATTCAGAACTCAGAATCCTTCAGCCAAAAAATACACAAATGAAAGGTACCAGACTACTTTGGTATAACATTGTGGCAAAGTGAGACTTTACAAAGAGCTCAGTGGTAGAACACAAGGTCCTGGGGTCCATTCCTGGTACCCAAAGCAAAACAAAAGACATCATTTCCTGAAACCCAGTGAGTAGCCAGGAAAATCATTCCACAGAACCCGAGATAGGGACACAAGTGGATTCTTCTTTCTTGCTATTGTTCCTAACGTACTTATAATGTACCATGTGATTTTTGTTTGTTTGTATGTTCCTCCCCCACAGTATAACCTCTGTTTTCACTGTATTTGATGTTGGTACCCTGCATCTTGTATATATACTTCTCTAGCTTGAGGAGGGGAAGGGAAAAACCAAAATGCTTAAATAGGGATGCAGGTTGACCCATTATAACAATGAGATGTACAAGACACTATGCTGAAAAAGGAACTTTACAATTTAGGTGGGGAGGGGGGAAAGGGAAGAAGGGGGAAGAGTATAGTTGTAGAGGTGGGAGGGAAGGGAGGGCAGGGGAAAAACAAAGGAGGAGGTAACAGTGCTTGATAGGAAATATACTCATTACTTGCTCATGTAACTGTAACCCCTCTGGACAGTATTTTTACAATAAAAAAAACATATTTTTAAAAAATAGCATCACCCAGAAGTTAACAGGAAGTAACATAGCAAGACCGGAAATGGGTCCGCTCCTAATCCTGCATCCAAGAACAGGACGTTTTCTTTGAGGACCTCATACTATTATTCCTCCCAAGGGGGTAGACATAAAAATATGCTACAGAAAGCCTAGGAAGATATTAAAATAAGTCTTCTATTATCCCCATAAGAAAGTATTATAACAAGCTCATAAATTATCAAAGCAGTGAAGAAGGCCCCATTGTTTGGAAAAGCAAAGAGAAAAGCAAAGATTTCCAGCCACAGTGCTGGGAAAAGTCCTACAGTATCTGAGCACAAGTCAGCCACAATGAATTTAAAGGACGAAAGAAACTTTAAAGTTGTCCTAAATTCAAATTCAAAATTGAACTTTTCTGTCCAGGCTGATCTTGAACCTTGATCCTTCTGGGATCCTAGCTGGGATTACAGGTGAGAGCCACTGACCCCTTGCTTCTTTGCAGTCTTTGACAATAACTTTTTAACTTCTGTGAGTATGGATATGCAATAGCATAAATTAGATCATCTTTACATTAGGGAGAAAAAAAACCTATTCTGGAATCTTCTGCCTGGCTGAGATAAAAGAGATGATATCAACAAAATGCAACATTGCAAAAGAGAAATAGCAGCAGAAGCCTAAGAAATTTTAAAATAATGGAAGACTATTCTGCATGACTGTATTTGAATGTAATGCACTGGAAGTTTGGGAGTGATTGGGTTTTAATCTAGAAGGCTGCATTTGCATTGTTCACCATTGACTAAGATAGATCAGCACCTGATTTTCTGTCAAGCAACTTGCTAGCCTGCTGTACTGTGGCTGTCTTCAGCCCAGCCCTGACTGTGTCTCCATTGCCGGAGTCACAATGCCAGGCTCCATCTAGCAAGCTGTGGAGAACTGAAATGCTAAGCCAAGCTTTCCTTTGCCAAATGACCACAGTGCAGACACATTGCCAGGTGGAATCTTACAGCCCCAGTGTGGTAGAATTCAGTTGGCTCTGGAAGATGGAGGGGAAAAATGATCTTAGATACTAATATATTCTAAGTCCCTCTGAGATCTACAGTTTATCTATAGAATTAAAGTTGGGGGGGGGGGTTGTTTTGTGTGTATGCCAGTCCTGGGGCTTGCACTCAAGCCTGGGCACTACCCCTGAACTTTTGTGCTCAAGGCTAATGCTGCCACTTGAGACATAGTTCCACATCTGGTGCTTTTTTAATATAGTTACTTGGAGATAAGAGTCTCAGAGACAGTCCCCCTAAGCTGGCTTTGAACATTCATTCCTCAGGTCTCAGCCTCCTGAGTAGCAAAGAATACAGGCATGAGCCACCGGCACCCAGCAGTATTGAAGTTTTCTGGTAGGGAGATTAGAAAAAGTACATATATAAAAAGGTTTCCAGAGGGAGGGGAAGAATATAATGATGAAGAAGGTGTTGAGAAACACTCCCCAATCTGATTTAAGAAAGTAGAGACAGAGCAAAAACTTTCCAGCACTTACTTTTTTTTTTTTTTTTTGTCAGTCTTGGGGCTTGAATTCTGGGCCTGGGCGCTGTCCCTCAGCTCTTCAGCTCAAGGCTAGAGCTCTACCACTTGAACCACAGTGCCACCTCCGGTTTTCTGGTGGTTTATTGGAGGTAAAAGTCTCACCAGCTTTCCTGCCTGGGCTGGCTTTGAACTGTGATCCTCAGATCTCAGCTTCCTGATTAGCTAGAATTACAGGTGTGAGCCACCGGCACATGGCTCCAGCCCTTTCTAATGTACATTGTGTGTGTGTGTGTGTGTGTGTGTGTGTGTAGTGTGGGCTTTGCCCTGGCTGTGAAAGTACTCTATACTTTCAGCCAGGCCCCCAGCCCTCTTTGCTCTGGTTATTTTTGAGATAGGGTTTCACTTTTTACCCTGGACATCCTGGATTGCAGTCCCCCTGTTTACACTTCCTGCCACTTCTGGAATGAAAGGTACTTGCCAGTATACCCACATTTTCAGATGTTGGTTTATTATTCAGAGCTGTTTACGGTAATCCCTAAAATAACTACTAAGTATTCATTTTTACTAAAGAGAATAAGCCCTCAAAGGAAAAGCAAAAGTAGATTTGTAAGAGTTAACAATTACTCCTGGAAAAGTAGATAAAAAGAGTGCAGATATAGTAAGAAGAAGGAGACAAACTTCAGGCAGAGCTATACAAATGCCCTCACTGCCTGCAAAGGAAACCTACAGACACCAAGTTCAACGGCAGAGTGTGCAGAGTTTATACTTTGAATTCAAAGATGCCATGGCTTAAAAATGAATATAATGGAAAAGATTTATCCAGAAGATCTAGATTGATAGAAGGCAGACAGAGCTATTCTGACATCGGGCAGGACAGATGTCATGGGAATCAGATCGTGGAGGGCAAGGAGAGACATTTCATCACAAACTCATCATCTCAGGGCATCGTAATTCTCAATGCTTTGGCCCCAAATAACAGGGGATGGAAATACTTGAGACAAACACCGACAGACCCACAGAAGGGGAAATAGGCAAAATTTCAAGAACAGTCCGCGGTTTCGACATCTCTTGATAATGGATAGCACGAGCAGACATGTAGTAAGAGCAACGCAAGGTTTGAAATACACAATAAACACTGTAAATCAAAGCATTTGTATATGTATATTTATAGTCTGCCCAACCCAACATCGAAATATGCATTCCTTCTCAGTGCACAGGGAATATGAAATTCTGAGATATTAAACAAGCCTCCCTAAATTGAAAACATTCAACTCAGATCAACTCCGAAGTACCTTCGCTAACTACAATGGAATTCAATAAACAAACAAATTATGTGTGTGTGTGTGTGTGTGTATAGTGCAAACGAATGCAGGTAAAAATAATATTGGAGCCAAATGAATATGAAAACAATATTTGCAACGTTGAAGTCATCTGATAATATAATACTGAGAGGAAATATATAAAAAAAAGATTTCAGAGAAACCACTCCAGTTCCGCCATTAAGGAAGGAAGAAAAGTAAAGCGAGTGACACTTGAAGAACAATGAGAAAGCAAACACTTTGTTCTTCTCTGCTGGGCTCAGGTTCGAACTCCTGGGGTTCACTTGCTTGGGGGGGGGGGGCGGGTCATGACAATGAACAGGATCCTCTCCTGGCAAACCTCAGGGTGTGAGCTCCACCCTGAGGGGCTCCTAGTGGCAGCCTTGCCCGCTGCCTGCTCCCTCATTTTAGCCACTGGCTCCATTAGTGAAGGTAAGACATAATTTCTGGTGAGCAGCCCTCCAGCCATTTCCCACATCCCCACCAATGCCACCAGTAAACCCATGCCTGGCTGGTGAATGGGGCTTACCACGCCATGCCCTTTGACCCCATGCCACCCTGGGCGGGTTACAAAAGCACGTTTCTATTTTACTTGCAGAATATCTTTGTTAGCACCAACAGCTCCCTGCCTTCCTCCCCGCCCCCCCCCCCGCCCCGCCCCTCGCCCCTCGGTCCCCTGTAGCTTTTCACACAGGATCATCTCCAGCCTTGAGTATTTCTACAGCACTCTTGAACCCAAGTTATCGTGAACATGAAGCTAGCCTGCTGGTGTGCATTAAAAAGGAGCTTCTGGAAGCACTCGTGGGCTTTCTAAATTGCATGCATATCATTCTTGGGGAAAAATGAAGATGAAATCCAAAGGGAAAAGAAAAGACAGGGGACATTTGCTTCCCTTTCCCAGCCAGGCCCAACACAGGCCTTGCTGATCCAGGCGGAAGTCCCTCCCGGGGTCAGTTCTCAGCCCCGAATCGAGGTGTGCACTGCCCGCCAACTTTCTGTCCTTTATCCACTGGGCCTGCATGCAGGGTTTGACTTTGCTTCCCTACCTATTGATGTTGTGCCTTTCCCAGAATAATCGCAAGCTGCAACCCCACTTTCTCTACTGCAGGGTAAGAGAGGCACACATTTTCTAGACCATCCGTCCCTCTCCACCGCTGTACTTTCATGGGCCACGTCCAGTCCCCACTCCATACAGAGGGGAGACAACGCCTGGGCGACAGGTGATTCATTTAAAGAAATCCCACCTGGGCACCATGGCTCACACCTGTCATCCTAGCTACTCAAGAGGCTGAGATCTGAGGATCATGGTTCAAAGCCAGCCCAGGCAGGAAAGTCCATGAAATTCTTATGTCCAGTGAACCACCAGGAAGTGGTACTGTGGCTCAAAGTGGTAGAGTGTTAGCCTTGAGTGAAAAAGCTCAGGGACAGCACCCAGGCTCAGAGTTCAAGCCCAGGACCAGCACACACACACACACACACACACACACACACACACACACACACACACACACAAATCCCAGTGGCCAGAGCCCCAGAGAAAAACACTAGAGATAGATCATGGCTTCAGAGGTCTCCAGGGAGGAGAAGAGACTGGGAAGCCCATGGTCTGCTCACAGAGAGCACTAGCAAGGCCCCACACCTCTGCACTCTGTAGAGATGTGCTGTTCCGTGCCATTTCTCCAGTGAGTGTGGCTCAGGAGTCACCGCCCGCCTCACCTCTCGGTCCTCCAAAGAGCTGTGCCCAGTGGTAATTTGCAATCCATCATGCCCACGATGAAAGTCACCCTGGCTGCTTCCTTTCACGTAAAACAAGGCAGTTGGAGCAGATGCTGTGGGCGAATCTGCTGTCCTGCAGACTAAAGCTTTAGTGAACAGCAAAAGTTAAAAAAAAAAAAGACTCCCCTAAAACTTAACACAGGTTCTGGAGAATCCCCAATCATTTCCCAGTTGTGTTGGAAGGTAAGGCCCCCAGTGAATAAGGGAATTCTGCTGCACGCACTCAGCAGCTCAAGCTCTCCTGATGCAACTCAGCATCCAGTGCTCACTAGGGTCTAGGTGGGCTCACAGGGACCAACAAGGATCTTTAAAAGGTTGGATGAAAATAGAGCCCGAGGCTGGAGGCCAGGAGTCCCCCCACCCACACACCTGCCCTGCAGTCAAGTCTGGCACCACCGACCTGACAAAGGTGGGTGTCCAGGCAGGGCACCAGCCCTAGGGAGAGTGCAGAAAACTGACTGCAGAATCTCAGCTGGACCCAGTGGAGGCTGAGTCCACAGTTCTGTAGTTTGAGCACCTGCTGGACTGGTCCTGCCTCTTTCTTGGGTGGCCACGCCCCCTCATGACTGTCCTTGAATGGCCACTCCCCCTCCTGGCTATTCCTGGCTGTCCATATCCCTTTCTTGCTCTCCTGCAGGCCATACCCCTTTCTGGTTTTCCCTGGATGGACACACCCTGTCTGTCTCTCTCTGACTGACCACGCCCCTTTGCCTGTCCTGTTGGCCACACCCCTACCGGCTGTCCTGTTTTCCAACCCGTGTTTTCTTGTTATATCCCCCTCTCACAAGTTCATAGTGCGGAGTCGGGGTTCTGTTCTGTGGTCTTGGTGATGTCACTTGTCCCCCAGACAGCCAATCAGGACTCAAGACCTGGAGAGAAACTGCAGCCCAGGAAAGCCCATAGGGTGGGGCTCTGGACTTCAGACCTACACCCCTAATGGACCAGCACAGGTAGGGAGCAGGGGACTGGTACAGGGATTAAGACGAAAGGGAGAGAGAGACTGAGACAGACAGAAGGTCAGACACAGAGAGAGGCAGAGCGAGACAGAGACAGACAGACACAACATATATAACATATATAAAATATAAAATATCTGACATAAAACCTATAATATATAAACATTATGTACCTAATAAGTATTACAAAATACATAATATATGAATACCTATTATGTAATGTATGTGTAACACATATAAATATACAATCTATATGACACAAAATATACAATGTATTTTACATCATAGATACTTTGTGTACAGAATTATATATTATATGAAACATACATATCCATATATTTTATTTATTTTTCTGGTCCTAGGGCATGAACTCAGGGCTTGGATGCTATTCCTGATCTTTTGCTCAAGGCTAGTGCTCTACCACTTGAGCCACAGCTTCACTTCCAGCTTTTCTGTGTGATTAATTAGAGATAAGAGCCTCTCAGCCTTTTCTGCCTGGGCTGGCTTTGAACCTCAGTCCTCAGATCTCAGCCTTCTGAGTAGCTAGGATGACAGGTGTGAGCCACTGGCATCTAGCTACATATATTTGACACACCTATATTCTTTGGGCAGAAAGAAAAATATTGGACTTTGTGTTTGAAAACCAGAACTATCAGCCTACAGTTCAGATCTAATCAGATCAAACTTGTTTAAACAACTCTGTGTGGATCAAGTTTGTTCTGTCCCTGGCCACACACTGTGACCTTCAGGAGTCTGGCAAGGTGAAGGTAAAGAAAGCCGAGGCCTGCCAGCAGCTCTGCCCGCCCACCTGCTTGTCTCTATCCCTCTATCTCTTGCTGCTGGGGGTGGGGGGAGGGGTTGCTTTGTGCTAGAAGCCCCCCATTGTCCACTTGATAGGTATGGGGATCCTGCTGTGGGGGTGTGATCTGTACACATCATCTGGATTCAGTTGATGGACAATGGTCTATAATTATTTAGGTGATTTTCTGTTGATTTATGCTATCTTATGAACTCTTCAGCATTAATTGATTCTTTTTTTTCCCGATGAAGGTTTCTGAAATGCGTGTGTGTGTGTGTGTGTGTGTGTGTGTGTGTTTCCTGTAACTGGGGCTTGAACTCAGCACTCTTGTGCTTTTGTTTGGCTTTTTTGCTCAAGGCTGGTGCTGTATCTCTTGAGCCATGCCTCTACTGAGATTTGGGGTTATGAACTCTTGGGTTGTGTTGCTGGGCATGTGTTCCTTCAGGGGTGCTGGGTGCTCTGTGAACCAATGTTTTTCCCCCTGCAAGGCCTCCTACCTTCATGGTCCTGAAGCGGCCTCATGAGGCAGACTGCAGGTCCATTCGTGTTCACGCCGTTTATCCTTTTCTCCTTCGTATAGATGCATCATTGCATTTCAAGTGAGTTTAGATTGCTGACCCAATTGGAGGGAGAAAATGCCCATTTCTCTACACATACCTTTAAGTTATCTGATCTTAGTTCAGCCAATAGCCGATAGTGGGTGGATGGAAAATTGACTTCTCAGTTTTATTTGAAATCCACTTTATTCAGAAACTGTGGAGTTCAGCTTGGGACACTGGGGTACATGAACTGGCTTTTTTTTTTTTTTGCTAGTCCTGGGGCTTGAAGCCATGGCCTGGGCTCTGTTCTTGAGCCTCTTTGTGCTCAAGGTTAGTGCTCTACCACTTGAGCCACAGTGCCACTTCCGGCCTTTTCTAGGTTTATTGGAGATAAGAATCTCATGGACTTTCCTGAAGGCTGAGTGGCGGGCAGAGCTCTAATAGTGTGTCTGTCAGTCTGTGTGTCTGTGTGTCTGTGTCTGTCTGTCTCTCTCTCTCTCTCTCTGTCTGCCTGTGAAATCTGCATAGTTCAGCTTTCTCAGCCAAGAACAAAATGCTTCTGGAGGTGTCATCAAAGCACCCAGTGCAGGCATCGGGGATGGCGGGGTGGGGTGGGGGCCTCTGGGCCCTGCTCTACCCTGCAGCTCTGCCACTTCTGGCGTGCCTTTGTGTCTCTGATAGTTGAGAGTCCTGCTGAGGCTCTGCCCAGTAGACCCCAGCCATCCCTGCCCCATATCTCCACTTCCTTTCTCTTGAGATCTGGACACCTGGAAGCCTACAGGCCGTTCATCCTCGGCCTCCACTAGGCCAAGGACATCAGAGTCTGTCTGTCCCCTCATTCTCCCTGGGTGTGTGCGGTTGGCTTTGTAAGTGCTGTTGGATGGATGGGTGAGGGACAGGCAGGCTCTGTCTGGAGGGCAGGGCACTTCAGATGGACTTACGCCCCTCTGTCCTCAGCTGGGAGTCTGGACAGAAGTCACTGTAGACCGTTTGTGGTCGGTACACAGCGGGAAATGAGGCATCACATGGAATCTGGAGTTGTCAGAGTTGGATTGCACCAAGCTAGCAGAAACTCTCCTTTCTCCTTTGACCTGACATGTCGAGAGGAGAGAGAAAGAAAGAGAAACAGAGAGACAGAGACAGAGAGAGACAGAGACAGAAAGTGAGACAGAGAGTAGACAGACTTGAGGCAGGGGAGAAAAGGAGATGAGCTGGAATGTGCCATGTACTCCAGGACCCCATGTGGGAATTTCATCTAGAAGCATCGATTCTGGCTGCAGGTGACTTACCTCTCATGTAGTTATGGGTTACCAGATCAAATGAGAGCCAGCCCTGAGCAGAAGCATGGACTCAGGCTGTAAGTCAACAACCTAGAGTTGATTGGGTTCAGGAAGCAAGCAAGGGAAAGTGTGTGTGTGTGTGTGTGTGTGTGTGTGTGTGTGTGTGTGTGTTGTGTGTGTGTGTGTGTGTGTGCGTGCACGTGGGCTTGTGCCAGTCCTGGGGCTTGAACTCAGGACCTGGGCAGCACTGTCCCTGAACTTTTGAGCCACAGCTCCACTTTCAGCTATTGTTTTTTCTTTTTTCTTTCAGTAGTTTAGTGAAGATAAGAGTTTCATGGGCTTTCCTGCCCCGGCTGGCTTCAAATTGTGATCCTCAGATCTCAGCCCCCTGAGTAGCTGGATAATAGATGTGAGCCACTGGTGCCCAGCCAGAATTCATATAATTTTGGTCGGTGTTAAATGGTTTAAAGTGATCAGGATCAGCAAGATCTGTTAGATTTCCTGGATCCAGTCAGAATTCATCCTGCTACAGGCGCCTCCCCTTGAAACCTATCTGGTGGGTGAGGAATTAGCTTGTCCCAGTGGGGCCAGCAGAATCTGTGGGCACTGGCTGCTGTCTGTCTGCTTTCCCGTTCACAGTTGCTCCTCACTCCTTTTGGTCAAATCCTTTGGGCTTCCCTTCACCTCCCTCTCATCTATCCTGTTGCTCTTTTCTGCTCCCCTGGCTCCCCTTACCCATCTCTGGTGCCCAGCAAGGGGGCAGGGACTCATATTCTACCACCACCCTCAGTACCCCACAGACTCAGCCCGCAGACTCGCCCCAAAGGCACGTCCTGAGGGCCACTTACCGCATAAGTCCCTGGAACTCACCCAGGTTCAAGGTCACCCTGCCCTCTTAGTAAAGGGGATGGGGTTCTCAAGGTCACTTCCCTGGCTCCACACCTGTATTTGGATTTCCAGTGCTTAGTCCAGATTAGGAATCAAGAAATGGGGGCCCGGTAACTTCCCACCACCAATTAGTGGATTGATTAGGGTCTGGCCATCTTTGGGACATGAAGTTCTCAGAGCTGCAGGACCTATTTCGATTGCCTGTCTAGCACGCTTTTATTAAATTTGAACAATATACTGCCCTGGTTAGGACAAAAGCTCTGCCAGGTTGCTGGACCCTGGGGGGGGGGGGGATAGGATTCTCTTCCCTCCTGCAGGCATTGAGGCTGTGTGAGTCTGTATGAATGTGTGTGTGTGTGCCTGTGACTGTGTGCATGTATGGCTGTGTGTGTGACTGTGTATGGCTGCGTGTGTGACTGTGTGTACATATGGCTGTGTATGTCTGCGTGTGACTGTGTGCATGTGACTTTGTGCGTGTATAGCTGTGTGTGTCTGCGTGTGACTGTGTGTGTGTATGGCTGTGTGTGTCTGTGTGTGACTGTGTGCGTGTATGGCTGTGTGTGTCTGCGTGTGACTGTGTGCGTGTATGGCTGTGTGTGTGTCTGCGTGTGACTGTGTGTGTGTATGGCTGTGTGTGTGTCTGCGTGTGACTGTGTGTGTGTATGGCTCTGTGTGTGTCTGTGTGTGACTGTGTGCGTGTATGGCTGTGTGTGTCTGTGTGTGACTGTGTGCGTGTATGGCTGTGTCTGCGTGTGACGGTGTGCGTGTATGGCTGTGTCTGTGTGTGACTGTGTGCGTGTATGGCTCTGTGTGTGTCTGCGTGTGACTGTGTGCGTGTATGGCTCTGTGTGTGTCTGCGTGTGACTGTGTGCGTGTATGGCTCTGTGTGTCTGCGTGTGACTGTGTGTGTGTATGGCTGTGTGTGTCTGCGTGTGACTGTGTGCGTGTATGGCTGTGTGTGTGTCTGCGTGTGACTGTGTGCGTGTATGGCTGTGTGTGTGTCTGCGTGTGACTGTGTGTGTGTATGGCTGTGTGTGTCTGCGTGTGACTGTGTGTGTGTATGGCTGTGTGTGTCTGCGTGTGACTGTGTGTGTGTATGGCTGTGTGTGTGTCTGCGTGTGACTGTGTGTGTGTATGGCTCTGTGTGTCTGCGTGTGACTGTGTGCGTGTATGGCTCTGTGTGTGTCTGCGTGTGACTGTGTGCGTGTATGGCTCTGTGTGTGTCTGCGTGTGACTGTGTGCGTGTATGGCTTTGTCTGCGTGTGACTGTGTGCGTGTATGGCTCTGTGTGTGTCTGTGTGTGACTATGGGCGTGTATGGCTGTGTGTGTCTGCGTGTGACTGTGCATGTATGGCTCTGTGTGTGTCTGTGTGTGACTGTGTGCGTGTATGGCTGTGTATGTCTGCGTGTGACTGTGTGCATGTGACTTTGTGCGTGTATGGCTGTGTGTCTGTGTGTGACTGTGTGTGTGTATGGCTCTGTGTGTGTCTGTGTGTGACTGTGTGCGTGTATGGCTGTGTGTGTCTGTGTGTGACTGTGTGCGTGTATGGCTGTGTCTGCGTGTGACTGTGTGTGTGTATGGCTCTGTGTGTGTCTGCGTGTGACTGTGTGCATGTGTGGCTGTGTGTGTCTGCGTGTGACTGTGTGCGTGTGTGGCTGTGTGTGTCTGCGTGTGACTGTGTGCGTGTATGGCTCTGTGTGTGTCTGCGTGTGACTGTGTGTGTGTATGGCTGTGTGTGTCTGCGTGTGACTGTGTGTGTGTATGGCTGTGTGTGTCTGTGTGTGACTGTGTGCGTGTATACCTGTGTGTGTCTGCGTGTGACTGTGTGTGTGTATGGCTGTGTGTGTCTGCGTGTGACTGTGTGCGTGTATGGCTGTGTGTGTCTGCGTGTGACTGTGTGCGTGTATGGCTCTGTGTGTGTCTGCGTGTGACTGTGTGTGTGTATGGCTCTGTGTGTGTCTGCGTGTGACTGTGTGCGTGTATGGCTGTGTCTGTGTGTGACTGTGTGTGTGTATGGCTCTGTGTGTGTCTGTGTGTGACTGTGTGTGTGTATGGCTGTGTGTGTGTCTGCATGTGACTGTGTGCGTGTATGGCTGTGTGTGTCTGTGTGTGACTGTGTGTGTGTATGGCTCTGTGTGTGTCTGTGTGTGACTGTGTGTGTGTATGGCTGTGTGTGTCTGCGTGTGACTGTGTGCGTGTATGGCTCTGTGTGTGTCTGCGTGTGACTGTGTGCGTGTATGGCTGTGTGTGTCTGTGTGTGACTGTGTGCGTGTATGGCTCTGTGTGTGTCTGCGTGTGACTGTGCGCGTGTATGGCTGTGTGTGTCTGCGTGTGACTGTGTGCGTGTATGGCTCTGTGTGTGTCTGCGTGTGACTGTGTGCGTGTATGGCTCTGTGTGTGTCTGCGTGTGACTGTGTGCGTGTATGGCTGTGTGTGTCTGCGTGTGACTGTGTGCGTGTATGGCTGTGTGTGTGTCTGCGTGTGACTGTGTGTGTGTATGGCTGTGTGTGTCTGCGTGTGACTGTGTGTGTGTATGGCTCTGTGTGTGTCTGCGTGTGACTGTGCGTGTATGGCTGTGTGTGTCTGCGTGTGACTGTGTGTGTGTATGGCTCTGTGTGTGTCTGCGTGTGACTGTGCATGTATGGCTGTGTGTGTCTGCGTGTGACTGTGTGCGTGTATGGCTCTGTGTGTGTCTGCGTGTGACTGTGTGCGTGTATGGCTCTGTGTGTGTCTGCGTGTGACTGTGTGTGTGTATGGCTCTGTGTGTGTCTGCGTGTGACTGTGCATGTATGGCTGTGTGTGTCTGCGTGTGACTGTGTGCGTGTATGGCTCTGTGTGTGTCTGCGTGTGACTGTGTGTGTGTATGGCTCTGTGTGTGTCTGCGTGTGACTGTGCATGTATGGCTGTGTGTGTCTGCGTGTGACTGTGTGCGTGTATGGCTCTGTGTGTGTCTGCGTGTGACTGTGTGTGTGTATGGCTCTGTGTGTGTCTGCGTGTGACTGTGCATGTATGGCTGTGTGTGTCTGCGTGTGACTGTGTGCGTGTATGGCTCTGTGTGTGTCTGCGTGTGACTGTGTGTGTGTATGGCTCTGTGTGTGTCTGCGTGTGACTGTGTGCGTGTATGGCTCTGTGTGTGTCTGCGTGTGACTGTGTGCGTGTATGGCTCTGTGTGTGTCTGCGTGTGACTGTGTGTGTGTATGGCTCTGTGTGTGTCTGCGTGTGACTGTGTGCGTGTATGGCTCTGTGTGTGTCTGCGTGTGACTGTGCATGTATGGCTGTGTGTGTCTGCGTGTGACTGTGTGCGTGTATGGCTCTGTGTGTGTCTGCGTGTGACTGTGTGCGTGTATGGCTCTGTGTGTGTCTGCGTGTGACTGTGTGCGTGTATGGCTCTGTGTGTGTCTGCGTGTGACTGTGTGCGTGTATGGCTCTGTGTGTGTCTGCGTGTGACTGTGCATGTATGGCTGTGTGTGTCTGCGTGTGACTGTGTGCGTGTATGGCTCTGTGTGTGTCTGCGTGTGACTGTGTGCGTGTATGGCTGTGTGTGTCTGCGTGTGACTGTGTGCGTGTATGGCTCTGTGTGTGTCTGCGTGTGACTGTGTGCGTGTATGGCTCTGTGTGTGTCTGCGTGTGACTGTGCGTGTATATGACTGGGTGTGTGGCTGCGTGATTGTAGAGTTTGTGGGTGCAGGGCCCCTTCCCCCTGCTCCCATGCTGGCCCTCCTGCACCCGAGTTCCCGCCCCGTCTCAGGGCCGCACGGGGCCTGTGGTTCCCGCGGCGCCCGCCAGGGGGCGGCGGCGCGGCGCGGTGCCCGCGGGGGCCGCGCGGGGCGGGGAGCCGAGCGGGAGCGGGGCGGGACGGGGGACCGGAGGACCGGGGAGGGCGGGAGGAGGGCGGGGGGGGGGGGAGCCGCAGGACCCGAGCGGACCCGCTCTTCTCTCGGAACGGGCCGGGAGCCGTGGCCGGCGCCAGCCCGACGCGGACCGGGCGCGGCGGCGCCGTCCATGCGGCGGCTCGGGGCCGGCGGGACGCGGGCGCCAGGTGAGCGCGGGAACGCGGGGGGGGGGGGGGGTCGGGACCGGGGACCGGGGACCCGGGCGGGCCCGCGCCCCCTCCTCCCTCCCCGCCCCGGCGTCCTCGGCGCCGCTCCGCCGACCCGGGCTTGGGGTCCCGGGCGGGCCCGGGGTCCGGAGTCCTGCAGCCCCGCGCGGCCCCGGGACCCCGGCCCCCGGGACCCCCGCCCGACCCCCGATCCGACCCTCTCCTCCCCCCTTCCCCAGAGGCGCGTGCGGTGAGCGGCTCAGGTTTGAACCCCGCGCCGCCGCCGCTCCACGTTGTCACCGCTCGGCCCGCGGGAATCCGAGGCGCGGGGCCGGGGCCGGCGGGGCCGGCGGGGCCTCCACACCCGGCTGAGGTCCGGGGATGGCGGGGAAATTCACGAGCTCCTTCTCACTAATGAATCGCACACACGCACACACGCGCGCGCACACACGCATGCACACGCACACATGCATGCACACACACACATGCACACACGCATGCACACATGCATGCACAGAGCCAAGCCTTCTTGAGTGGAACAGGCTCTAAGCTCCAGCACCCAGACCCCAGCATGAGTTCCAGCCCTGGGACCCGCACACGCGTGAAAGGATTCGGACACACTCGTATGCACTCGCATGCACACTTGCCTGGACTTGGGCTGGCACCGTGGTGGAATTCCTTCGGAAACCCAGACGCTTAGCCATGCAATCAGTTCGAGGACAGGAGTGTGTGTGTGTGTGTGTGTGTGTGTGTGTGTGTGTGTGTGTGTGTGTGTGTGGAGGGGGAGCAGGGAGTTAGATCCCTAGGCACCAGGCTGGGCCGGGGTGTGCAGCCTGCTCTCCTGGCCCGACCCTGGGCTGGGCTGGGCACCTGGCCTCTGCGCTCTTCAGTCTCCTGGCTGCTGGCTGGGGCTGTTGGGGGGGGGGGGTTCCTGTTGATTCTGCCTAGAAAGGCTTGTTGTGGCTGAGGAGCCTGGCACTGCCCTCCCCTCTGCCCTCCATGTTCCGGTGCCCCCACCCCAAGCCCCTCTCCCGTCCCCTATGTTTATTTATTCTATCTCTCCATCCATCCCAGAGCCCCCTCCACATTCCTCTGCAATCTGCGGCAGTGATTTCCTCCCTGCCCCACCTTTAACCGTGTCCAGACTCCAGTCATCATCTCCTCTCTTGAATCCCAGCCACAGGCTGCTGTGTTCATTTTCATCCATCTTCTTCCATGCTGACAGATTAATATTCCTGAAACGCTGATTTCACCAGCTTCGTTCCTTGCAAGAGATCACGATGGTCACTCCGTACACACTTCCTTCCCGTGTGTATCCAGCAGATATTCCTGTGCAGCTGCTGCGTGAAAGTGGCTCTAGTGCTATGTGCCAGGGGCTCTATCACTGTGGGCCAAGGGCTCTATCATCACCTGCATGCTGGGGGCTCTAGCACTGTGTACCAAGGACTTCTATCATCACTGTATGCCAGGGGTTCTATCATTGGTTAGGGGTTCTATCGCCGTGGGCTAGGGGCTCTATCACCACTTAGGGATTCTAGCTGGGGGTTCTGTTGCTGTGAGCCAAGGGCTTTATCACTATGCCACAGGCTCTATCATTGCTTTTTGCCTGGGGCTCTATCATTGGGTGCTGCGAGCTCTAGCTCTATGGGTGGTGGGCTCTATTGCTGTATGCCAAGGACTGCATCTTTTTGTGTGCTGGAGACTCCACTTCTGTGTGCCAGGGGCTCTATCATTGCTATGTGCCATGTGCCAGGGGCTCTATCATTGCTGTTTGCTGGAGGCTCCATTGCTGTGTGCCAAGGGGCTCTAGCACTTGGGCTGTGGGTTCTATTGCTGTGTACCATGGGCTCTATCATTGCTGCATGCCAGGGGCTCTAGCATTGCTCTGTGCCAGGGACTCGTGTTGTTTGTGGAGGCTCTATCATTGGGTCCCAAGGGCTCTATCACTGCGGAGTGCTGGGGGTTCTAGGGCGATGTGCTGTGCGGCTTTAGCAGTATGGGCTGTAGCTTGTAGCACTGTGGTCTGGGGCTTACCCCAGAGCAAGGCAGAGCTGGAGGGCTCCAGGAGCTGGCAGGCTAGTGTATGATAACCCCCCAAGGGAGACACAAGGCAGCAAGGTGTGTGTGTGTGTGTGTGTGTGTGTGTGTGTGTAACATCAAGAAAACACAAACAAGAAAGTGATCTCATGGCAGGAAGGGGACAGGTAGAGCTGGGTTTTGCAGTCCAAGGAGGAGTTCAGGGAGAAGACTAGGCCTGGCAGTGTGGTTGAATAAGACTGGCCTTCACCCTGGTCTTTAAGATGCCCTCTACTTCAAGTTGGCTTTATGGGAGCAGAGTTCACATTTCTTCTTAGAACTTCCCATCTCCACTCCCCTCCCTCCTTCCCGTCCCCCTTCATGAGCAGTGCAGCCTCAGCCCGCCTCACCCCTGCCCAAGCCCGCATTCTGGTGACCCCCTCCCCGCAGCAATGCGATGTTGCACAGTGCCTGAGAAGCAGCATTTCAGATCCGCCTAAGATGCTCCCTCTGCATATCCAGGCCTGGAAACCACAGCCTCTGGTGGCTAGGCTGCTGACTGAAGCCAACACAGCTCTTGCTTGCTTGCTTACGTGCTTGTTTGCTTGATTTCATCAGTCTCAATAGGTAACCCAGACTGGCCCTGAACGTGTGATCTTCCAGCCTCCGCCTTTCAGAATGCTGGGATTAGAGGTTCACTGCCCCACTGGGATAAATCTGCAGCTTTAACAGGGGCCTTAACCTCGACTGTAAAGGCTAAGCAGTGATAATTCTGCCGGAGGCCACGAGGGCCCTCTCCCCCTTTTTCCTGGTCAAAAGAGCCTTTCTTGGAAGGGTCCTAAAAGCAAAACTGTGCCTCCTCTCCCCCCACCCTGCAGGCCTCTGAGCCTCCTCAATCTTACCGGGCATTTCTGTTAAGGTTCAGACTCATTCGAAGGGAGAAAGATTAGGGGGTGTTGGTTGGAGAGACCCAAGTTACCAGTGGGTTAGGGAGGGTTTGAAAAGTGGGCTGGAGCACCCCACTTTAGGGCCCAGTGGGGTGTGGCCATCGGCAGATTCACCATTCATCAGTTCTTCCTTGGTTTCCCCCTGTATAACCCGGGGGGTAGCCAGCACCTGGAGGGCTGCTGGGGTGTTCCAGCTGAGCGGGTACTCAGCACCAGGCCTAATTTCTCATCTGTTCTGTGGCTGATCTGCCCTGGTAGACCGTTAGTGCGTACTGTGTATTACCAGGAATAGGTAACAGCCCCCTCAGATTGGGGGCTGTGGCTGAGGGGCTGAGTGTTAGTACCCCATATTCAGTACATGGACACGCCCAGCTGTGCCATCTTAAGGGTCCAGCCAGCGTTCCTCTTCCCTCTCTGCTTTCCAGTCCCTGCTTTGGATCTCCAAATTGGGGAACCCAGGTCACAGGTGGGCGGCCCTTTCCCTCAGTCTTCCTGCCAGGGTGGTGGCTCTGTGGATCTCTTGCTCTTTTTCCAGAACCGTCTTCTCCCAGAGCTCTTCTGGGGCGGTGTTTCCTGAGCCCCGCTCCGGGCTCGTGCCCCCGCATGCATCGTGTTCCGGAAGGGTGGCATAGGGAGCCCCACGGCCCACCCCGCGGGCAGCGTGGAGCTTGCCCCACCCGGCCGGCCGCTTGGCCGACTGCCCGGAGGCCTGGCCAGCGGGGAGGACCAAAGTGCTGAGTGATTAATGGGCACCTCATCTCATCTCCTGCCAGGGGAAATGAAGGGCCGGCTGGGGCTCAGGTGGGCTGGGAATGGGCCTAGCTCAAGCAGGGGATTAAGGCTGGAAAGATAAGAGGAAATGAGACCTCAACCTTGTGGGCTACAGTGGGGGGGGGAGGGAACCCCGGCAGAGGAAGGGCATGGGCCTTTGATTTATGTCAGGGAGCGGCGTGTGGTCGCTGGGGGCGAAGGTAGCCTGGCCTTGGTCTCTGGGACCATTTTTTCTCTTGGGGGTCCAGTCAGGGGAGAGATTTCCCAGGATGCTGACCCAGTGGACAGCAGGGAAGCCAGGCTACCTACGTCCCTGTCAGAAGCCTTTGATCATGTGGCTTCCAGTCAGCAGGCGATCAGCAGAAGGCCTGGTCCCTGTGAAGCATGTCTTAGTGGACACACTGGCCATCCCTTCCCGTGGCAGGCTGGCCCTGTCCCCAGGCTGGGTAACAGCTTAGTGATACACAGTTCAAGCCTGGATCCCAGCAGACCCTGTCCCCGTCTCTGGGGAGAGACATGAGAATGTCTGATGTCTTCACTTTTCCATGTCTGTCTGGGTGGACAGGAGGAAGATGGGACAATGTGTGTGTGATCTCTGCGGCTCTTCCTCTTCCTCTCCCTCCTCCTCTTCACCCCTTCCTTCCTTTTCCTCCTCCCCCCAGGGTCTAAGCCTTGCTTTGTGTGTGGATCCACCACTCTTTGATTGCTCTAACTCCTTTGACCCTTGGCCCTACATGTCTTGAATCCCGGGTGACCTGCAGCTGCCCTCTGACCCTGCCTGTGCCTTCCTCCTCCAAGTCAGCTGGGCAGACTGCTGGAAGGCTGGCATGATGGCATCTGCACCAGCTGAGAGTTCTCTGCTGGCGTTTCCCACACCCGGGCCCTTAGCTCAGGAGCCGTGGGTGGTCTCTCCAGGATGTGGGGTACAGATCCCCATACTTCCTGCTTCATCTAAGCCTACCATACCCCTCAACCCACCCTCCCGGGAGACTGGGGGGGAGGGAGCTATTGCTGGTTCTAAGCCCTCGGGCACAGCTGTGGGGGGAGTTCACTGGCATTAACACTTTTCACCACACACAGCCGCCAGCCACAGGGTACCCAGGCCTGGGTCACTTTCTAGTATCGGATGCCTAGGATTTTATTCTACTTGATGTGCAGAGAGTTGGGGGGGGGGGATGGTGTTGGGGGGAGAAGGAGCTTCTGGTCACCCTGCTTCAACACTTCCTGACTTTTCATCCCCCCATGTTAAGCAGAAGGACGATTTCCATCCTTCATCTCCGGCTGGATTCCCTTCCCACTTTCCCCTTTGCCTGGATTTCTCCTCTTTCCCAGATAGGAAAACTCAGCACTCTTGACAGTTGTTGGCTACTGTTTATTTATGATCTGTTTCTGCTTCGGGCCTTCAGCTACGGGGAGGCCATGTCCAAGTGGGAGCACATCTGGAGCGAGCGAGAACCAGAAACATCATGGGGGTCCATTTGCTGCTGACCCCCCTCCCGTCCCTCTGTCCTTCTTGCTTCTGTTCCTTCCTCCAAGGGGAGAGGGGGAGGGTCCGTGGGAGGAAACGGCAGGGGTCCGTGCTTGTGTGTTCGGCTCAGCAGCTTCTGCCTTGCTCTGGTGAGTGTGTTGGTGCGTAGGAACCGCTCTTGCCCAGGTTCGACTGTGCTGTGTGGTTTCCTGGGTGGACCAGCTCTGCCTGTGCCACAGGTTGGCAGTGCCGCATTGGTCCCTTTGGTGTGTCCTCTGTCTGCGAGCCTTCCCGAGGAGCAGAGGGCAGGCAGAGTGTTTGCCCCCTCTTGCAGTGGCATTGTGGTGACCAGGTCTGTGTCATTGGGGTTTCAGCCCGTGTGCATGTGGTCCAGGTGCCCTGCATGGTCTGGATATTCTGCGGGGGGGGGGGGGGGTGAGAGAGAAAACTGCTCACTTCCTGGCGCCCGGGAAGCAGAGAGGAAGGGTCTCAGTGTCTCCTCGCGACCTAACTTCCTCTCCTGAGCCTGTCTTGAAGGCCCTTTCGTGCCCAATAGCACTACAACTTGGAACATAGGGGCCCGCACACAGCCCCAGCAGGCATGAGGGTCCGCGCTTGCTTTGCTCCGTGCACCTCCGCACTGTCTCAGAGAGGAGGGGTGGTACTCAGCCCTAGCCCTCAGCCCTAACCAAGCAATTGTGGCTAGGATAAAAAGCCCAGTGCAGCCTAGAGCTGGTGGCTCATGCCCATAATCCCTCCTACCCTGGAGCCTGAGATCTGAAAATCGTGGGTCACAAGGCCAACTTGGGCAGTAAAGTTTGGGCTGGAAAGTCCTTGAGATGCTTATCTCCAATGAACCACCAAAAAGCTAGAAGGGGAGCTGTGGATCAATTGGTAGAATTACCAGCCTTGAACAACATAAAAAGCTCAGCGACAGAACTAACTGTCTGAGGTCAAGCCCCAGGACCAACACACACACACACACACACACACACACACACACACACACACACACACACACGAGCATGGATTTAGAGAGACTTGGGTGGGGTTGTGGCTTACTCCAGGGCAAGGGCTCTGTGGGAAAGGGGGTGGCGCTGAGGGACATGCTTTAGGGGAACACTAGGTAATACCAGATTTTGTGGAAGTCAGATCTACTGACCCAGACACTTGAGTACCATGACTGTGAGGAGGCCTTTCCTCTTGGGCTCAGAATGCAGATTTGGAGCTGGAGATGAGGCTCAGTTGACAGGGCACTGACTGGCCAATGAACGAAAGTGTCAGGTACCAAATTTGAGTCCCAATCTCAGACCTAAAAAAGAAAAGATAGCAGATTTGCTTTGCTTTAACTTGGAGTTTTGTCAGCTGCGTCGCTCCGGTCTCTCTGTTGGTATGGCTCAGCAGCAGCTCTCCTGAGGCCCTGGGTCTGTCACTCCTGCACAGTGGACCCTTGGCTTTCTCCCTAACCATGCTGGTGGTGTTTTGTCATGATGACCCTGTGTCATCAATCTGGAATGAGTGTTCCCATCTGACCGACCGCGGCCACAGAGCTCAGCAGGTTCTTTTATACAAAAGGCAGAGTTCACATTTCCGCCTTGTGGGCTGTGCGGTATGGTTGCAACTAATCAGCGTTGCTTTTTGAGCAAGAATGAAGCCACAGGCCAGTCCAGACATACATGAGCACTGATGGGTTACAATAAAATTTTATTTGTGGACATTACAATGGGAATTTTATCACTATGGTATTTTCATGCTCATGTAATACTTTGGTTTTTTTTCCCCCCTGGATTTCTTTTTCATTTTCTTTTTTTCTTTTTATACTTTGAACTCAGGACCTCACACTCTCCTAGCTAGTCTGCTCAGCTGGTGCTCTACCTTTTGAGCCATGTCACCAGCCCTGCTTTTTGATGATTATTTTAGAAGTGGAATCTTGCCGATTTTTGTACGTGGGCTGGCTTTGAATCATGATTCTCTGGACCACAGCCTCCTGAGTAGCTAGGATTAAAAGTATGAACCATGGTCCATTTAGCCTCTTCTGTGGATTTTTGTTCACATTTGAAAATGTGACAAACACAGGCAGTAGGTTGGGTTTGGCCCATGAGTTTCCTGACCCCTGGTTTAGATGCATATTACCGTTTTAAATTCTAGGGAGAGTGAATGTTAAAATATCCTAGTAGTCAAAAATCACAAGAGTTCCAATGCCCATAAAAGTAGAGTTCAGCCAGGCACTGGTTATGTCTGCCAGTGCTGGTGGCTCACCCCTGTCATCCCTGCTACTCAGGAGGCTGACATCTGAGGGTCACAGTTCAAAGCCAGCTTAGGCAGGAAAGTCTGTGAGACTCTTATCTCCAATGAACCACTAAAAAAAGCCAGAAGTGGAGTTGTGGCTCAAGTGGCAGAGCACTAGCCTTAATGTGAAAAAGCTCAGGGACAGCGCCCAAGCCCTGAGTTCAAGTCCTGGTACCAGAAACAAACAGAAAAAAAATTGTATAGAGTTTTTCCTTGTCTTTATGTTCTCTAATAGGACAGCTTTGGAGACTGTTCTACTACAGAGCATAAACTCGTCACCTTTGCATATGATTTGCATGCCATTTACATGCACACATTTAATTTGCATTGGCGTCACAGCCCCGTAGAGATCATTTGAAGCATTCGGAGATACAGATAGGCCATTCATATACGGGTCCTGGGCATCCCTGGATTTGGGCGTCTGTGAGACCAAAGCCACTGCCTCATTCATCACTGTCACATGCTGAAATGGTTTTCTTGGCACTTGCTGGTTACCATCCCCCAGCCTGAGCCCCTTGCTCTGCCTGCCTCCCCATGGTGCAAGCCAGGGTAGGAGGAATGGACAGGCTGGAGGCCAGAGGCTGAGCCTGGCTCGCAGGCTTTCCTCCCTCCCTCCTAGCCTCCCTTCCCCACGGAACTCTGTGCCTTTGTTCCTTTGCACCTGCGGGAAAGCCATGAACCATTCCCAGTGGACACAAAAGCGAGGGCTGTTTGAGATCAGACCCCTCTCATGTCACCCATGTTCTCTTCCCTGGGGAACAAAACTGCTCAGGATCCTGGCCGGGCCAGAGCAGAGCCGGGCAGCTGCAGGGCTGCAGGCGGCTGGGGCTGGGGCTGAAGGGGATGCGCGGCCTGCTGGCTGCTCCCAGCCCTGCGATTCCAGGGCGTGTCTTGGTTTGAGGACAGCAATGGAAGCAAAAGCCAGGATGTGCTCCAGCCCCAAAGGTGCCCGGGTTGTGGCTCTTGGCTTATGGACAGGCCATATTGGGCAGAGGATGCATGTGTGTGTTCTCTGGAAAGAGAGAGAAGCCCCTGTTCCCCTTTGACCCTGGAGGGTTTTCATGCCTAGCCTGGCCAGGGCTTGGCATCATTCCTGTGTATTACAGTCCAGGACACCATGGTTGAGACCTAGCTTTGCCCCTGACTTGCTGTGTGACCTCTCTCAGTCTATGGCTGTCTCTGTGTCCTGGTTCTTCGTTCGCAAATGGGCAGTGATGGACTGGATGGTTCCAGAAGGGCTCTTTTCCTATCATGGGGAGTGGCCGGGGCCTCCACGCCTGTCTACCAGCTGTAGGATCTCTTGGCCTCCCTAAGGGCTGGGCCCATGGTCTCCAGTTTTGTTGATGCTAGGCTTGGATGACTCCGATGTTTGGAAATGGTTATACGTTATAAGAAGGGATGTTCTCATATCTCAGGAGACAGGGAAATCTCAGACATTCGAGAAGATGGGAAGGCCCTGTACGCAGTCAGGGCTCTCCCCAGAGCCCAGAGATGACAGAGCGCTCAAGCCCACGAGCCTGGGTTATGGCTGACGTTTTCCTAGTCCTGGCTTGGTCCCAGGGAGGGCAAGGCTGGGGGAGATGGCGGGAGCAGGAAGAGGGAGGCTTGTGGGCCATCGGAGAGGTGGAGGGTGGAAGCTAAGGAGCCCCTTTATCTGCAGGTTTCTTCCTTGGCCTCTGGGTGACCATTGGCCCCAACCTCTCCTGGTTTCCTTGAAAACTATAAGCTCTTTCCATTGATGTGAGGGCTGTTTTATATTACCATAACTTTTTCTTCGGCCTGTCCTGGGGCTTGAACTTGGGACCTGGGCTCTGTTTTTGAGCCTCTTTATGCTCAAGACTAGTGCTCTACCACTTGAGCCACACCGGTGACTTTTTCTGAGTAGTTTATTGGAGATAAGGGTCTCACAGACTTTTCTGCCCGGGCTGGCTTTGACCCATGATCCTCAGATCTCAGCCTCCTGAGTAGCTAGGATGACAGGCATGAGCCACTGTCACGGGGCTCAGTGTGGTTTAATGTAGCTCTAAGGCAAGGCGTGACTCTGCTAATCAAGTGGGCGTTGGGTTCAAATCATGCTGTGACCATATATGAACTGTTACTGTCCCTTTCCAGCCTCAGGGATCTTAGAAACAGCCCAGCTTTGCTTTAAAAATGAGCCCCTTTCCTGAGGCCAAGTGGAGGGGACCTTTCTGTCATTCCTTTGTACCCACCACTGCCAGGCACTAGTGCTGGGTGCTGGGGTGACAGCAAGGGTTGTCTTGGGAGGGAAGAAAACAAGCATACAGACACGGCGACAGTTGCTAGGTTGGGATTCCGCTTAAGAGACTCACAGAGAAGTAAAGGAATGAAAGCAGGTGTCTCCACCGCTGCCAATCAAACGACCGGGCATTCTCCAGGGCGAAATGGTGGCCTCTCTTCTCTCAGGGGAGTCAGTGGGCGCACCCTCCTGGGCCTAAACCTACTCCCCCATCTGCAGCCTCGTCTCCCCAAATGGAAAAAGCGAACTGGACAGAAGCGGGAATGAATGGCTCATTTGTTTCAAACATCTCACCTGCTTGATATCTCTCCTTCCCCCCCCCCCCCCCCGCCTTTAAATATTTTCCTTAGTTACCTGGGAAATGTTGGGGTTTTTTTTTTCCGATTGTAAAACAAATGTCATCACAGCCAAGTTAGTGATCGGAGAGCACAGTTGAAGGCAGACCCCAGCGCCTCTATGCATCTCCAGCAGAGAAAGGAGAACGCAGCATTCATGAGTCACAAAGCCCCCGGTGCTGTTTGCTTATTGGTAACCAGTGAGTGGAATTGATCCAGTATTCTTCCCTATCTCAGATTCTGTGCTTGGAGGCAAACCAGCCAGTCTACTGTATGCGGGTTCACTGGGGGTGAAATGAGTTCTGTGGCTGAGGTTGAATGAGACAGGGGAAAGGGGATGCTTGCTGAGGTGGTAGGAGCAAGGACCACCCACCAGCAGCACCGTGAGGCAGGGAAGACTCCCCTAGGCTGTCCTCTGCCCAGATAGAAGCTACTGGATACCGGCCAGGTCTGGGCTCCAAGTTTGACATCCTTGAATGCCCTATGGAATGTGGCAGGATTTCTGGAAGGGGTCGTGGGGGTTTGTCACTGTCTTAGGGGAACTCAGGAGTGTCAGACCCCTCACGGAGGTCCATCCATTCTTCATCGTGTTCCCGGATGGTCTGTGCACTTTCCCTGGGCTAGAGAGAAACTAGGCAGCGCTTGCTTCTGAGACGTAAGCCCATAGAAATACATGCTGTTCATGCTCGGTTTATTCATGTGCTCTATTCGTCTGTCTGTTCATTCCTCCTCCCTTCTTTTTCCAACCATCCATCCATCCTGTCGTTCATTCTCCTACCTATCCATCCATTTATCTGTCCTTTCATTCATTCTCACATGCATGCACCCATCTATCCATCCATCCATCTTTTCATCCATTCTCCCATCCATCCATCCATCCATCCATCCATCCATCCATCCATCTTTTCATCCATTCTCCCATCCATCCATCCATCTATCCATTCATCCATCCATCCATCCTTCCATCCATCCATCCATTCTATATTGTATGCCCAGCCCTGTCTCTGCAGTATGTGTAAGCCCGAGCATTTATGAAGGTGAGTAAAGCAATTCCTTGTCTTTAGAAGCTTCCATCCCGCGCTAGGATCACATGTAGATGGACGAGGTCTGGTGTCTGTTTACAGAGAAGGTAACACAATCCTTTCTTAAGCGAGTGTCTAGCCCTAGGCCTTCATGGCTGGCTCCCACGTGTATCTTCCACGCTGCTATTGATGACTATTAAGGGTTAGCCCTTCCTCTGTTCTTCCCTCCGGCTCTGGCTAACCTGTTCATTGAAGCAAGGTCTCTGATGAGATGAGCCCTCGTTTTCCGCCCTTGCTTTTGGGCCATGATTCCAGGCAGTTTTCTTCCTCCTGCAGCCAGCGCCCTGGGTCCAGTCTACCTGATTTTTCTCAGCTGGGCTGCAGGGACGGACCACATCCTATCCTGGGCCTGCCTGCCACCTCCCTGCCCTCCCCCTTGGTGTCCACTCAGGCTTGCTCCTTCTTCCCATTGGCTGGGACACACAGATGGGCCTTGTGTCATCAGCTCTGTGTCTGCCATGCTTTCTGCAGGACGAAGTTTGTTCATGTACATGAGGTTCCTTGTTTTGTTTGGTGTGAAGACCCCAGAGGCCTTCCTGTCTACTCCATGAGCCCTCTTTCCGCAGGCCTTGTCTTGCATGCAGGTGTAGGTTCCCTGGGTCTGAGATGCCTCCATTTCCCTCAGGATTACCAAGTGCATGCTATGTTCCATGGGCTCAGTGCTGCCCCCTATTGAAAGATTTACATAAATGGCAGCAGAAGTAGAAGGCCATGCTGGGACATTGGTAGAGCCGGCTAGGGCAGCCTGTGGACCCAACGTGGGGACCTGGGACCGCCAGGGTAGCTTCCACCGTTTCACGGGCAGGGCAGAGCGTTGAGAACATGCCCGCGCCCCACGGGTGTGGGTTTGGGGACTACAGCCACCTCCTTCTCAACTCTGAGGTCTCCATTCTTTCCCACTGAGTCACTTCCTGTCCCCAGGCCCCGGGTGCTTTTGTTTATCTGGGTGGGGAAGCTAGGAGGGCGAGAAAGAAGGGGTACAGGTGAAATCAGGGACTGAAGTTGTGCCTCTGTGGCTGCAACTTGAAGAGCAGGATGGGCTGGGTCAGCTGGGGTCTTTCAGGAGCTGTGGTTAGACCGTAAAGGGGACAGGAAGAACCCTCAGGTGGATCTGGGTGGCACACACAGTGGACAGGACACAGTGGTATCCTGGGGGCCTTAGACCCATTGGGGCTCCCTTTCTGCCCCCCTCCATGAGTCTTACAACTTCCCCCAAGTGACAGTAGTGACTGGACCAGGTCAGGTGACTTGTCTGGTCTCCCTGAGCTTCCCAGTGGAGGGAAGAAAAGGTTCCCCACCCCCCAGAGTGCATGTGTTCTAACAGAAATTAGATAAGCCCGGTGTAATGGGGCCGGCTCATTGAAGCTGGCCTGCCTTTCTGTTTGTTGCTTATTTTTGTGACTGTAATGGACTTGAATTCATTCTGGGCCTTGTGTTCTTGTTTGGGATTCAAAATAGTGGGATTTTGTGTGTGTTGGCGGGAGGGCGCGCATGTGCATGGGTGGGTCCTGGGGCTTGAATTTAGGGCCTGAGTGCTGTACCTGGGATTTGTTTTGCTCTAGACTGATGCTCTACCACCTGAGCCACAGCTCTACCTCTGGCTTTTGGTGGTTAATTGGAGGTAAGAATCTTGTGTTCTTTCCTGAGCAGGCTGGCTTTGAACCGCAGTCTTCAGATCTCAACCTTCTGAGTAGTAGCTGGGATTACAGGCATGAGCCGCCGGTGTGGAGCCCTAGGTGGTATTTTTTTTTTAAGCCGTTTTATTGAGTACAAATGTCAAACATTTCACTCACTCACTGGGAAGTGAATTCACTGAATTTCAGTGGTGCCATCACCACTATGAATTGTTTTTTTGCCCATCCCAGGAGGAAGCACTGTGCCTGCCCAGCCACCTCTCCCTGCCCTTGGCAGCCTTCTGCTCACATGGTTGAGTTGGGGGTAGCAAGATTCATGTGTGTGGAGTGACTTTCTGTAGTCCAGCCAGCACTGTGTACCACTTCCAGTGCTGGCCTGCCCGGTACCAGCCCTGCCGGCAGCCTGGAGTCTGACGTCATCTGACTGAGAGCAACTTATTGGCCTTCTTCTGTGGGTCAGGCACGGGCTGAATGTTCTGGAACATTCTAGAATGTTCTGGAAACTTGTCAGCTCAAGTTCATGCATGGTCCTTTTCCAGCTGGAAGGTTCTGAGAGCCATGACCCGGACAGTGAGTTTTCATTTTAATATCTTCTATCAGCTCACTTCTGGGTTCACTGGTTCGGTTTGGAGTTGTAGAAACTTCCTAAGCCACTGATGCTAAGCACATGTTTCTTTTCCGTAGGCATTGAATTCGGCTTTGGGCTGCGGATCTCCAGAAGCAGCTGTGAGGAGCCCCGGCCTTACTCTGGCCTGTGCTACCATGATTCCTTGTGTCATGGGCTCTCTCAGGTAAGTGAAGATCATCTTCCCTTCCTTAGGCCGATCTCACTGAGCAACCTGGGCTGGCCTTGAACTTGTGCTGGAGGATGAGGGCTATGTGTCCCCATACCCAGTTAGGAACCACTTGGGAAGAAGACAGAAAGAAGATGGTGTAGCTCCGTGGTAGCCTAGCATGCAGGGGGCCCTGAGTTTGAATCTCTACCACTGCAAAGTCAACAGAAAGTCAGGAGAAGAAGAATGTGACATTCCCATTGTCTCTTCAATGGTCTCTTCAAGAAACTGGTTAGGAGGGCATGTGCGCTGCCTGGTGTTTCCATCTGATGCATGCAGTAGCTGCTTTTCATGGTTACAATTCAGGAAATCTTCCCTGGGTCCAGGAGCTAGGACTACACTTAGTCTGTTTTTTGTTGTTGTTGTTTGTTTTCTGGCTATAGGAGGGATTGAACATGAGACCCTGCTAAGCAGGTGCTCTACCACTTGAACTACACCCATAACCTCTTTTATCCCTATTTTGAAGATGAGAAATCAGTGCTCTGAGGACTTAGATCATAATGTAGCCTCTCGTGTGGAGTCAGGGTATGGGAGCTGTAGTTCGTGTTGTTGCCATTGCTTACAGACTTAAAAAAAAAAAAAAAAGCCAACATAGGCTAGGTACTTGCAGCTCACACCTGTAATCCTAGCTACTCAGGAGATTGAGATAGGAGGATCACATTTCAAAGCCACCCCCACCCTGGTTGGGGGCAGGGGCGGAGGTAACAAATCTGTAAGACTCTTATCTTTAATTTACCAGCAAAATGCTGGAAGTGGAGGTGTAACTCAAGTGGTAGAACACCATCCATGAGCAAGAAAAACTGAATGAGAACATGAGGCCCTGAGTTCAAGCCCCAGCACCAGCACTAAATAAATACATTGACAGATAGATCCATCAATCAATTCGTCAAAGCCAAGACAGACTCTTTAAAATTCTTCAATCACAATTTGCTGTAAAGTCTCAGGATAGACAGAAGACAAAGGCTGTGTTTCCTGGGTAGAAATTTACTGAGTTCAGACTCTGTGAGAGCCCTCTATCTGCTAGATTACACCCTCGTGTGAAGTCGGGTGGCTGGGGGGGGGGGGGGCCTGCTTGTCCATTCACCTCCACCCTGACTTCCTCTGCCTTTCCTTTTGCTATGTTGTCTTCTGAAGGGCTTAACCCACAGGAGAGAGAGCCTTGGGGCCTTGGGATGGTCCTTAACTTAAGCTGATTCAGAATTTGGAAAGAAAGCAGAAAGAGTTTCCTCTGGTTCAAAGGTTGCATTACTTAAGGATACTGTGTAGTCTTTTGTTCTTCCCTAACTGTACATTAGCTGAAATGCCTGGAACTCAGGCAAAAAAAACCAAGCAGCCTTGGACAAGGTGCCACAATGTGGTCACAATGGGTAATTGCCTGGGATGCCCTTGGTCCCCCCCTCCAGGCGCAATGGACCTGCGCCAGTGTCTGCTTTAATGTGCGCTTGTCTTAGAATTGGATTTGAGTGGATTCATGCAGATCTGAACCCCAAACTCGCTCTGAGATCTGCCAAGCCACCGAGCAGGCAGGCGAAGCTCAAGTTCAAAGCCATCAGGAGGCGTCTGGAGCGCAGATCTGCCCATCTGCCCCTTAAAGGCACATGTGTCCTTTCTGATCTAAATTAGCACGTGTGTGTGTGCGTGTGTGTGTGTGTGTGTGTGTGTGTGTGTGTGTCTAAGACCGGAGTTCACACAAGCATTAAGAAACCAGGTAACCGTGCATCTAGCTTGCAGAAGCCCCCCAGATACCAAGTGAGAATTGTGATGGGCCACGCACCCAAAACACTTCAAGACCCCAACCTGTCACGGCCTTGGGCCCCCGTGTGGGCAGAGCAATGGCGGCCACAGCCAGAGGGCCCTGTGCTGACCAAAGCAGCGCCGTAGCTGTGGGCATACTGCGTGGCCATGGGCATACTGCATGGGGTTCCTTGCCAGGGCCTCTCTGTCTGGGAATTGTGGCGAATGCACTGCATGCCACCAAGTGATCTCCTATAAGAAACTCCTCTTCCTCTTCCTTTTCCTCCTCCTCCTCCTTCCCCTCCTCCTCTTTTTCCCTTCTTCTTCTCGTCCTCCTCCTCCTCTCCTCCTCCTCCTCTTCTTCTTCTCCTCCTCCTCTTCTTCTCCTCTCATCTTCTTTCCTCGGCTCTTCCTCTCTCTTCCTCCTCCTCTTCTCCTCCTCTTTCCTTCAGCTTTCTCCTTCTCCTCCTCCTCCTCCCTCCTCCTTTCCCTTCTCTCCTCTCCGCCTCCTCCTGCTCTCTTTCTCCTCTTCGTTTTCCTCCTTCCCCTCCTCCTCCTTTTCCCTTCTCCTCCTCCTCCTCCTCTTCTTCTCCTCCTCTTCTTCTCCTCCTCTTCTTCTTTTCCTCCTTCCCCTCCTCCTCCTTTTCCCTTCTCCTCCTCCTCCTCCTCTTCTTCTCCTCCTCCTCTTCTTCTCCTCCTCTTCTTCTTTTCCTCCTCTCCTCCTCCTCCTCCTCCTCCTCCTCTTTCTCCTCTTTTTCCTCCTCTTCCTTCTTCCTCCTCCTCTTTCTCCTCCTCTTTTTCCTGCTGTTCCTCCTTCACATCCTCTTCCTCCTCTCCTCCTCCTCCTCCTCTTCTTCTCCTCCTCCTCTTCTTCTCCTCCTCCTCTTCTTCTCCTCCTCTTCTTCTTTTCCTCCTTCCCCTCCTCCTCCTTTTCCCTTCTCCTCCTCCTCCTCCTCTTCTTCTCCTCCTCCTCTTCTTCTCCTCCTCTTCTTCTTTTCCTCCTCTCCTCCTCCTCCTCCTCCTCTTTCTCCTCTTTTTCCTCCTCTTCCTTCTTCCTCCTCCTCTTTCTCCTCCTCTTTTTCCTGCTGTTCCTCCTTCACATCCTCTTCCTCCTCTCCTCCTCCTCCTCCTCTTCTTCTCCTCCTCCTCTTCTCCTCCTCCTCTTCTTTTCCTCCTCTTCTCTTCCTCCTCCTCCTTCCCCTCCTCCTCTTTTTCCCTTCTTCTTCTCCTCCTCCTCCTCCTCTTCTCCTCCTCCTCTTCTCCTCCTCCTCTTCTTCTTTTCCTCCTCCTCCTCCTTCCTCCTCCTCTTTCTCCTCTTTTTCCTCCTCTTCCTTTTCCTCCTCCTCCTCCTCCTCCTTCCCCTCCTCCTCCTTTTCCCTTCTCCTCCTCCTTCTCCTCTTCTCCTCCTCTTCTTCTTTTCCTCCTCTTCTCTTCCTCCTCCTCCTTCCCCTCCTCCTCTTTTTCCCTTCTTCTTCTCCTCCTCCTCCTCCTCTCCTCCTCCTCCTCCTCTTCTCCTCCTCCTCTTCTTCTCCTCCTCTTCTTCTTTTCCTCCTCTCCTCCTCCTCCTCCTCTTTCTCCTCCTCCTCTTTTTCCCTTCTTCTTCTCCTCCTCCTCCTCCTCTCCTCCTCCTCCTCCTCTTTCTCCTCTTTTTCTTCCTCCTCCTTTTCCTCCTCCTCTTCCTTCCTCCTCCTCTTTCTCCTCCTCCTCCTTTTCCTGCTGTTCCTCCTTCACATCCTCTTCCTCCTTTCCTTCCTCCTTCTCCTCTTCCTCTTTTCCTCCTTTTCTTTCTCCTTCTTCTCTTCCTCCTCCTCTTCTATTCTGGTGCTGCGAGTGTTTGAAGGTAGGGCCTTGTGCCAAGCGCTACCACCTGAGCCGAGCCACCTTAGCTGAGCCTCCAGCCCTTTTCCGCTTTAGCTGTTTTTCAGGTAGGGTCTGGTTTTGCCTGGGGCAAGCCTAGGAACACCCACCTCTGCCTCCATGTAGTTGGGACCACAGATGTATGTCATCATTCCCGGCCTATTTGTTGAGTTGAGGGCCTTTGTCAACTTCTTGCCTTGGCTGGCCCCAAACCTCAATCTTTCCCCAGCACAACCACCAGAGTACCTGGATTATAGGCGTGAGCCGGCACACCCAGCCACGCTCTGGAATCTTGACAGGCCTCCAGCACTGGATCCTGCCAAAGCAATTGTTGGAACACGGCCACTCAGAGTACTTTGCCAGGACTCCCGCTGTCCTTTCAGAAAGAAAACGAGTTAGGGTGGGCCATGGCCTGGGATTGCTCCTCTGCAGTCTCTCGCCAGGTGCACACGAGTCTCTCCATCTCTCTTCCTGGGCCCATGTGCCTATGCTTTAACAGACACAGAAACAACATCACTGGGTCTTTTATTTAAATGCTTTGCAAAATAGTCTAAGAGAAAAGACCGTGATTACTTTAAGACTGAGAGGTCCTCGACAAAATTGTTGGATGAGAAACACACACACAGAATAAGGGATTTTTAAATAATCATCAGAGTGACTAGATACATGGAGATTAATTGGAAAAGCTGCAGACTCTCTCTCTCTCTCTCTCTCTCTCTCTCTCCTACTCCTCCTTTCTGATAGAGAATCCAGGTTGCAGTAAGTAAGCCATCAGGAAAAATCCTAAGAGGGAAAGAGAATGTTGGATGTTGGGGGGCAGGAGAGAGGGGTTCACAGCTCCATGCACAGAGGACATTTAAAAATCCCTCCCCAGGTTTTGTCTAGCCACAGAGAAAAGAAAAGAAAACCAGTTTCCAGCCGGGCACAGTGGCTCATGCCTATAATCCTAGCTACACAGGAGACTGAGATCTGAGGATCACAGTTTAAAACCAGCCTGGGCAGAAAATGTCATGAGACTCTTACCTCCAATTAATCACACACACACACACACACACACACACACACACACACACACACACACACAGAGCTGGAAATGGAGAAGCAGCTCAAATGGTAGAGTGCCAGCATTGAGCAAAGAAGCTAAGGAACAGCGTCCAGGTTCTGAATTCAAATCCTAGTACTAACACACACACATACACACACACACACACACACATTGAAACTGACCAAAGTGTAAACTAAAGCATGTTTGTCATCTCGTGCAAGGCAGATAGATCATATGCAGAGCTAAAGGGAACTGAAGTGCTTGTGTTTGTTCAAGACTTGCTCCAGATCATCCCCTTCTTTCATGGACTCAGTGGTGTGTTTGCGTCCAGTGACTGACTGACCAGAAGAGACAGAGCAGTGGCTGACCATGGCCCTCACTGCCCCGCACGCCCGGAGCCACTCACTGCCCCATGATGTTTATTTACCACTGAGTTTTGGAGATTTGCATGGGGCAGATGTAGTTTACGTTTCCAAGGAAACACAGACAGAAACCCAAGTCCTGAGAGCCAAACAGCCGGTGAGAGCGGCAGGGAAGTAAATTGATTTGGCAATTTTTATTTTGAACGGTAGTTTTTGAAGAAATACAGACATAATTAGCGCGATTACAGGGCGAGGTGCTGATGTTTATAGGTCTCAGGAAGGAGACTTCTGGATCGTTTTAAGTCGATGGCCTTAGGTCAAGTGTCTGCTTCCAGTCTTTGAAAACTGAAGGTTTTCCCTTTCCTCGATGTATTCCTCTGTAAAATATTATTAGCTTAATGCCTGCCAGCCATTCCACTTGCAAATGCAACCACAAGAGAATGAGGAAATGAGAGAGAGAGAGAGAGAGAGAGAGAGAGAGAGAGAGAGAGAGAGGGAGGGAGGGAGGGAGGGAGGGAGGATGATTGCTCTCAGCCTTGGAAAAAGACCCCAAAGACCACAGGGAGGAGAGAAAGGATGAGAAAATGATTTTGCATGTGTGAGAACTTCCGGGCAGTAACACCTGAGTGCCATTACTGAAAACAGGGGACCAGTTGTCCCCTGGGGAGGAAGGGCCTGTGGTCAGTGTCCCTTTGCCAGTGAGCACAAGATGGGGAGGGAGAGGAGGAGGGAAGAAAGAGAGGGAGGAGGTGGGGCCCGGGTGGCTTCCATACTGAACTTCCCTGCATCATTAACACAGTCTACAGCTCCCAGAGCAGCAGCGCCGCTTCCTAGCTGATGCTGGAAATTTTCTGTTGCACACTGAGTGCATGAATTGAAACTTACTTGTGTGTGTGTGTGTGTGTGTGTGTGTGTGTGTGTGTGTGTGTGTGTACCAGTCCTGGGGCTTGAACTCAGTGGCCAGGCACTTTCTCTAAGCTTTTGTGCTCCAGGCCTATGCTCTACCACTTGAGCCACAGTGCCACTTCGGGCTTTTCTGGTGGTTCATTCGTGATGCGTGTCTCACGGGACTTTCCTTCCCCAGGCTGGCTTTGAACGATGATCCTCACATCTCAGCCTCCTGAATAGCTGGGATGACAGGTCTGCGCCGCCACATCTGGCTTTTAATGTTGCCTTTTATGTGTAGGAAACGGGGCAGACATTTTCCCTTTGCTGACCTAGATGGCCGGGGGGCAGAGGTCAGAGGTCAGTGACCACCGCTGGGCGGCTGCACCCTGTCAGTACTGAGATGGAACTTAAATAAAGCATTTGGTGCTCGGCCAGGCCCTCTTCTTGGAGCCAGAAACCAGGACTAGGTGGGGTTCAAACCACACCCACCATCATGACCTGACGGTTTCTACTTGGGGTCCCCTGGAGTGGGGAATTACAAGGTAGTCTGAGCACAGATCATTCTAGATTTTTGTATTTTTTTTTTTTATTATTTTTGCCCCTAAACACTCACAGTTGTCTCAACAACACCTAATTTCCCAGCAGGGTCCCCCCCCACCCCACAACTTACTCTTGGCTTCCTGCCTTTACCGAGTCTTCCCAGAACACTCAACTTCATTTTTGAGTAAGTGGTGAGGTGCCTTTCGTTCTGTGCCCTGGAAACGAGCAAAGAGAGCTGGGCATTTCACGTCACTAACAAGGTTTGCGCGTTGGCGCCCACAGATGTGGGAGTGTGCGCTGCAGGATTTGAACACAGCTCCTCTGGCTTGGGAAGAGACTCTGGGGTGGGGTGGGGGGCAGAGGTGAGGAGGAAAGGAAACTATTTTCTGGATGGCTTCCCTGGCAAACGCTCACCTATAAAATGAGGACAGGCGCGCAGACAGCATTGATTTTTCTCTCTGCCTGGCACAGCCCCGTACCAGGCCCCCGTCCGCAGCACTCAGAATTTGATGGTGGATGTGCTGGTACATGCCATTCCAGGATGAGCTGGCGATCACTGCCAACTACCCCTCCTGACAGCCCAGATGGATTTATGTGCTTCAGATGGGCCCTCCCCGCCTTCTCTGGGGGTCAGAACCGATGGCTCCAATTTGTAGAAATCTTCCCATGAGGACTGCCTTTCCTTTTTCCAGCTCATCTATGTTTCCAGTAGGGAATTCTGGGAAACACTTAACATGTTCTGGTCACAGCGTCTCTTTAGTGAGTATTTCTCTCCCTCCCTCCCTCCCCCCATCCTCCTTCCTTCCCTTTCTCTTTCTCTCTCTTCCCTTCACTCCTTCTATTCTTCTATCCTTTTATTCTCTCAGTCCTTACGAGTCCCCAGAATGGACCAGATTGTGAGGATGGTTCTACTAACTAAAAGTGTATCAGAAGCCATTTTCTCAGGAAACCTTGCCCTCGGTGACTCATGCCTGTAACCCCAGCTCCTTAGGAGACTGAGATCTGAGGATGTGGCTCACATGGTAGAGAATCAGCCTTGAGAGGAGGGACCAAGCTAGATCCTAAGGCCCTTCCTGAATTGAAAACCCTGCCCTAAAGTCTGAGATTCACTGTGTAATGGAGACAGCTGGGTTCCAAGACCAGCAGCTTTTGCAGCACAGGACATGGTGTCAGACAGTGCTATCCTCCAGCCAGAGAAGTGTGTGTGTGTGTGTGTGTGTGTGAACATGGCTATTTTAAAGGAAAAAGGTAAAAATTTGTAATTTCTCTGGTTACCTTCATTTATTTTGAAATTCCCGGGGTCCTTTAGTGAGGCTGGGTAAAGAAGGCATTATTTTATGTTCGAAGGTTCTTGCAAGCCATGGCAGAAAATAGGACTGAGATGGAGAAAGACATGGGGATAGGAAAATGACTCGTGTCTGGTTTGTAAGAGGCAGAAAGAGGCCCAGAGTTCAGCAGTTGGGGGCCAAGGCTCTGGTGCTGGCCTTCAAAACCAGGCTTTGCTACTTGAGTGGATGTGTGTGCTCTTCTGTGCATGAGCTCGTGTCCCCGTGCCTCAGTTTCCCCACCTGCACCCTGGCTGAGAAGCTAAGGTGAAATGCTGCCTATGAGCGAGAGGTCAACAGGAGCCCTCAAATCTCATTGAATTTTGGTTATTGTGGGTTGTGATCTGACTCCGTCCCAGTGATGTCAAGCTGACCCAGCTAAAAATGCGAAAGTCTGTTATCTCCTGGATGTATTTGGGAGGGGTTTTGCTCTAATGCAAAACCATTCTCTGGAGAGAATGGTGTCACCAGATCAGCGATCAGAATAGCCTTGTGTTGTATTAACTAAAGAAATGAACTTGTTTTTTTCTTCTCTCTCTCTCTCTCTCTCTGTGTTAAAGTCAGCTCTACCACTTAAGCCACACCTCCACTTCTGGCTTTTTGGGTGGCTAAGTGGAGATAAGAGTCTCATGGACTTTCCTGCCCAAGCTGGCATTGAACTGTGATCCTCAGATCTCAGCCTCCTGAGTAGCTAGGGTGACAGATGTAAGCCACCAATACCCGGTATAAATTCCTCTTATAGATTATTTGAAATCTTCCAAAGTTACTTTATTTCTACCAGTTCCACTTGGCTTGGAATTCCAGAGGCCCTGGGGGTGGTGATGCATCATTTATTAATTCATTTATTAACTTCCTTCTGAGAAGATCTGTTCCTCCCTGGCAGCCTGAGCCCCAGCACTCGGTGGGGGAGGGAGTGCTGGAATTACTGTCCCCCACTCCCCGTGAGGGCTGTGAGGGGCTGAGGTGCAGCAGGCTTATGCTGCTGCTGTTTGTTTTAAGGAAACCACGCCGACCTCATTTCTTTTTCGGTGAGCACCAAGTGCCACTGTGATACAAATGGCTCAGGTTTTGTACATCATTTCCCAGGTGTTAGCACCCATCCGGGAGCCCAGGTGTTAGCACCCATCCGGGAGGCAGGAGGGCAGGGTGTAAGTCTACATTGTAGGTTGGGAAGCAGAGGCAGGGGGTGAGAAGGTGATTTGCTCAAGATCCCCCAACCTGGGAGTGAGGCAAAAGTCTCCCTTTCGGGTGTTAGGAAGTTCCAGCCAACACTGAACTGGGCGGAGTGGCTAGCTACTAGAGAGGCATAAGTAGGAGGAACGTTGCTAGAGGCTGACCCTGGGGAATGGCAAGACTCTTCTATCTACTAACTAGATAGATAGATAGATAGATAGATGGATGGATGGATGGATGGATGGATGGATAGATAGATAGATAGATCAGAAAAGAGCTGGAGGCATGGTGCTGGGCTAGAGTACCTGTTTAGCAAGTTCAAAGCCCTGAGTTCAAGCCCTCCCCCGACCCCTTCCCCAAAAGTTCAAAAGCAACTTGTGTGCAGGTTGTGTGTTTGGGTTTTATTGGTGCATGCTTCCTGTGTTAGTTAAGAACTGTTGGGCTGAACTGGGGACTCAGTACGTCACGGTGGAGCCCGTGTGGTGACCCATACAGCTCTGTGTTTCTGCGCACTGGACACAACAGCACCACCGTCACAGAAGACTCCACTGGGCAGCAGCGGTTCTACCCATGGCCACACGAGACCTCGGAGGGTCAGGGACAGGCAGGGTGGTGTGGGGATCCCTCAGGAGGGTTCAGAAGCTTGCTTTCCCCCCTCTGAGGTCCACCAGGCTGAGGCCCATGCTGAGAGTCAGCATCTGTGGTTGTGTCAGGTTTAGAGGGACTGAGGTGGTGAAGCCTGAATTTGATCCCTGCCCTAGCCAGGCTAACCCCCCTCCCCCAGGCCATGAGGCCTCTCTGCAAGTATACTCACAGCCTGTCTGCCTCTGTTTCTCCTTCCCAGTGCCCTGGGTGCTCTCCTGCTACTTGCATGCCAGCTCGTCTGCCCACAGCCCTCCACTGAACACAGAAAGGTAAGTCGAGGCCCACAGAGCTTTTCCTTCTTGGATAGAGGGGCTGCCGGCTCACGGGTCAATTCTAAGATCTTTGATTCACTATGGTTAGGAGTAGAAAAGTTTCCAAGTCAGGCACCAGTAGCTCATACCTGTCATCTCAGCTACTCAGGAGGCTGAGTTCTGAGGATCATGGTTCAAAGCCAGCTTGGATAGCTGCAATGAACCAGTAAAAAAAAAAAAACAACAACCAGGAAATAGATCTGTGGTTCAAGTGGTAGAGCACCAGCCAGTCAGACAGTGACATTCTTTGTGCACTGTATGTCTGTCATGCCTCAATTCAAATAAGTGGGAGGAAGAAAGGAGGAAGTCAGGGAGGAAAGGAGAGGCTGGGCAGGAGAGGGGGGCTGAGGCACAGCACAGGGCATGCTCTCAAGAGCAGGCCCAGCCCTGGAGCTGTGCAGAGCTGGAGGCTGATTCTAGAGCGGGCCTGCCTCTCCTCCTGCCGGTGTTTGCCAAGCCTGTTTCCAATGGTCTGACTATAACTTCCTGCTTCTGCAGCATGAGGAGTATTTCTACTTAAGTGAAATAAGGGAGTATTAAGGAAAACAAAAACCAAAACCTCATCAAGGGAAACATTTCAACTAACTGGTGTTATGCTTGACCTCTGGGATTCATGTCCAATGGTAAAACAACCGAGTTTGCATCTACTGAGAAAGGAGCGGTGGGCTTAGGACGCAGTGTTTGCAAAGCTCTTGTTTGGCAGTACAGAAAGGGCATGTCCAGGGAGAGTCATGTTTGTCCTGGCATCTTAGCTCTTCTGATACAGGCCTCTGGGCCTGCTTTTTCCTGTGGGAAGAAGGCACATGCTGCCAACCTCCCAGATTGCGCCAGGTCTGCCTCCCTCCCCAGCCTTGTGGAATCTCCTGGTCTCTTCCATGGAGGAGCATGGCCCTCTTGATGTTAGGTGGATACCAAGAAGACTAGAAGGAAGCCATAGCCCTGACCTTCCCATCATGGCGACTCTGCCCTTCCCAACATGGCAGCTTTGCCCTTCCCAGCATGACAGTCCTGCCTGGCACATCATAGCAGCTCTGACCTTCCCAGCATGGTGCCTCTGCCTGAGACTTTTGCCTTTTCAATTCAATTTTTTTTTTTCCTTGTAAGAAAGCTCTAAATCAAGAAATGAAATACAAAGCCAGGCGCCAGTGTCATCCTAGTTACTCAGGAGGCTGAGATCTGAGGATCACGGTTCAAAGGGCAGGAAAATCTGTGAGACTCTTATCTCCAATAAACCACTAGAAAACCGGAAGTGGTGCTGTGGCTCAAGGGGTACAGCGCTCGCCTTGAGCTGAAGAGCAGAGGGACAGCGCCCAGACCCAGAGTTCAAGCCCCACGACCGACAAAAAAAGAAAAAGAAAAAAAGAAATGAAATACTAGGTGGTCCTAGCACTTGGGAGACTGAAGTAAGAGGATCCCTTGAGCCTAGGAGTTTGAGACAGCAGACCCTGGACACATAGCCAGACAAGTGTGTGTGTGTGTGTGTGTGTGTGTGTGTGTGTGTGTGTGTAAGATGAAGAAACATCTACCAAACAAACATCAATCACTAGAAAGCTGGGTTATCTCTAGTGACGATATTAGAATCAGACAAAGCAGACTTCAAGTCAGGGACTCTGACTGAATAAAGAAGGACATTAAAAATAAATGCTACTGTTGATTTTAAAAAAGAATTACCAGCAACCCCCAAAATCTTGGGTTACAGATTATGTTTGAGAAGATGCTAAGCGCTGTCAGAGGATGCAGACTTGGGCTGAAGTACTGGGGAAACTGAGGCTGCCGGACCACCTTTTTAAAAATGACACACGTTGGGATTTTAGCCTGCCTGCTTGCTTTCTCTCTCTCTCTCTTTCTTTCTTTCTTTCCCTCCCTCCCTCCCTCCTTCCCCCCTCTTCCTTTTTCATTCCTTCTTTTTTTGTCAGTTGTGGAGCGCTTGAACTCAGGCCTGGGCACTGTCCCTGAGCCTCATTGTGCTCAAGGCTAGCGCTCGACCACTTGAGCCACAGCACCCTTCTGGTTTTTGAGTGGTTAAAAGGAGGTAAACTTCTCACAGGGACTTTTCTGCCTGGGGCTGGCTTTGAACTTGCAATCCTCAGATCTCGGCCTCCTGAGTAGCTAGGCATGAGCCATCGGCGCCAGGCTGTCCTAATTTCTTAAAGAACTCTTTTATTATCTTTATTTGCATCCAAGTTCAGAGATTTAAAAAAAAAAAAATCTTTGCTTTTCTACATGTGACTATTTCTTTTTTTTTCCTAAGGGTACTTCGGAACATCCACATCTATTAGTAAAAATTCCTTTCTTTGGAAGTTCGCAGTTCCATTTAAAACAGTATTTAAAAATAAATACTTTATAAATGTGTTATTGTCTGAACAAACTCTAATACCCTTATCTCAAATGTCATCTTACCACACACAAGCCAAGTTATGCACAGCAGATATTTTTGTGTGTTTTGATCCTAACAAAGTGACTCTGGGGCTCTAAATGGTTCAAAAAAAAAAAAGTCTTTCATGTGCTTTTTTTCCTCAAGATTTCCATTCCTTCCCACACTTACACACATAAAACCCAAACTATAAAAAGGTGCTCTTAAATAACTCCTAAATTCTCCCACTATGTTACATTTCCAGGCTGGATTACAATGAAAACACAGAGTAATTGATCACTTAGTCTGTGAAGGAAAACTCGAATTACCGTCCAGCCCCCAGGCCATTGTCCTTGAGCATGTTAGAGGTCATCCCTCTCTTCTCTGAATGGTGCTATTCTGGTTGTTAGTGAGCCAGCCATTTGGCAAGTATATTCTTCCTTGTACAGAGTGGCTTCCGTTCACAGGTCAGTTTATGAGCCAGTGTCATCTCAATCAATGTCACCTTTTCTGTTATTTTCCACCATCTCCCCAAACCTCACCTATCCCCTCCACTTACCTGCTTCCATTTTCTTGTTTTTTTTTTTTTGGGGGGGGGATCCGGTCGTGGGGCCTGAACTCTGGGCCTGGGTGCTGTCCCTCAGCTCTTCACCTCAAGGCTAGTGCTCTACCACTTGAGCCACAGCACCACTTCCGGCTTTTTTCTTTTTTGCTTATGTGGTGCTGAGGAATCGAACCCAGGGCGTCAGGCATGCAAGGCAAGCGCTCTACCACTGAGCCACCTTCCCAGCCCCTGCTTCCATTTTCATAAGTGGACATTTGAATCTCGTGACTGCCTGTGCTCACCCTTCCTCTCTCCATTTGCCTTCATTCTCCTTGACCTCCCTCTTCCCCTCTGACAAAACTTTTCAACTTCCTGGTATTTTGTTCTGGTATACACATTTGTGTGCGCATGTGTGCATGTGTGTGCATGCATGTATGTGAACACATGTGTGTCTGCATTGGTGCTGGGACTTGAATTCAGTGTCTCGTGAACTCACCCAGTTTTTTTTATTCACAACTGATTGATGCTCTACCACTTGAGCCACAACTTCACTTCGAGCATTTTGCTGGTTCAGAAGAGATGAGTCTCATGGACTTTTCCTGCCCAGGCTGCTTTTGATCTCCAACATCTTATTTCAGCCTCCTGAATAGTGAGGAAAACAGGGTGGTTTCCTATTTCTTGAGTCTTCCTCAGCTGAAGGTTTTGCTCTCTTCTTCCCTGCTTAAGGCTGATCTGATCTGTTAATTGACAAAACTCCCAGAGTTAAAACAACCTTTCAGAGTGCTTTAAGATCTTGGAGCTAATCCCTTAGGCTATAGACTTTATCTTGCTAGATTTCCTAACAACTAAGTTTCTCTAAGACTCAGTGCTCTAATGCTGTTAATGCAGCCAGGCGCTGGTGACTCATGTCTGTAATCCTAGCTACTCAGGAGGCTAAAATCTAAGTAGGGTGGTTTAAAGACAGCCCGAGGCAGAACAATTCCTGAGAGACTATTATCTCCAATTAACCACTCAAAAACCGGAAGTGGAGCTGTGGCTTAAAGTGCTAGAGTGCTAGCCTTGAGCAAAAGAGCTTAGGGACAAGGCCCAGGTGCCAGTTCAAGCCCCATAACCAAAAGAAAGAAAGAAAGAAAAGAAAGAAAGAAAGGAAGATAGATTATCTCAGGCCCTATCCTCACACTGAGGAGGCTGAGACAGAAAGATCTTGAGTTGGAGGCCAAGTTGGGCTATCTAATGAGACTCCTGTCTCAAAAATAAACAGAGATGGGCATGGTAGCACATGCCTGTGAGCCCAGCTTTTGGTTGGCATAGATAGGTCGATTGTGGTTCAGAGGCCCGTCCAGAGCAAAAAAATTTGAGAACCTACCTGCAAACTAACCAAAACTAAACTCTGGAAATGGAGTGCCTTCTAGCAAACTAGAGACCTTAGGATTACTTTTTCAAAATCTGCAAGTAACGCTTAATACACCTTTCGTTCTCTGTCACATAGGACCGAATCTACAGGCCAAATCTAGATAACTCAGGTGGTATAGAAAGGCCCTTGCTAAAACTGTTTGTTAGCACCGTGCCAACTGCATTGTCCAGTGGCATCAAGCGTTTATTCTGCCAGGCTGTGAATGCACACCCACGAATGACCCATTTCTCTTTGACCTACCTTGGCCTCCTACGGCTGAGGCCACATGGATATACGCTCATCCTCAGTTTCGTATCATAGACCTCGGCTTCAACAGCATTGCCTTTTTAGTTAACAACAACAACAACTCAGTATCTGCAGAAACACACTCAGAGAAAATGAAGGTCATACAATGCCAGTGCATAAAGAAGTTATGTGGAGTCTTTGAGCTTGGGGAACATGCTGTGCTTGCCCTCCATCGTCTCCCTGCCTCTTCCCATGCAGAGCTGGAGCAGGAGGCTGGGAGGAGGAAAGAGGGGGAGGGAGAGGGGGTGGAGGAGGTAGGGAGCACTCAGGCTTGCTCTTCAGTTATTGAACACAGGTGCAGGGATGTGTTGGATGGGGGTTGGGGCAGGAAGGTATAGCCACCATGCAGCTAGAAGGTGCTCAGTACTGGGAGTTTGGGGACCCCAGAAGGACAATGGTTGTGAAGACAGTCTACAAGCAGGCACCAGGCTCAGTGCCCTGTGTCTACGTTGTGGCGTTGGGGGTGGTTGTTTTTCTTTGTGCTGACAGTAGGATTTGATCTCAAGGCTGCGTAGTCTTTTTTATTAGCTTTTCCTGCTCAAGGCTGGTGCTCTGCTACTTGAGCCACAGATCTACTTCTGGCTTTTGGTGGTTCATTGGAGATAAAAGTCTCATAGACTTTTCTGCTAGTGTTGGCTTTGAACTGTGATCCTCAGATTGCATTCTCCTGAGGAGCTAGGATTACAGGTGTGAGCCACCGCCCCCACACTCCTCCCCATCCTCTGCCCTGCTTCTTTTGCCTTCTTTCCAGGATGCTATGACTTCCTGTCTCACCTCTTTTTCGTGTCTTTTGGGGCCCTGCTGCTAAATACTTGCTCCACTCCCTGGCTGCAAGCATCTGTTAAGTGCTGGCTGTGGGCCCAGCACGGCCCTTCGTATTCGTCTCCATGGAGACGGGTTTGGAGATGGCCAGGAACTTTGAGAATAGTGGGACGCAAACTCCAGCTCACTCTGGGCTTCTGAGTCCCTGCTATTAAGCGCTGGGCTTGGCTGCTGTTGCCTGTTCCAGCCACCAGAAGCTGCCAGTGCGCACACAGGGTAAGCTCCTTGGACCCGCACCCAGATGTTGCTAGTGCTGCCCCACCCACCTTTATAACAGCATGGCCTTTTACCTCTCATTAGCAGTCAGCTCTCCCTCAGCCCCTGGGTTTGCTTCTGGCTCATTCTTTCCCTCGTCTCCATTTTTTTTTTTTTTTTTGCCAAAATTCTTGGCGGCTAACTACACTCCTTGTGCTTACCTTTCCTGCCTTTTCTTCCCTCCTTCTTCCTTCCTGTCCTTAATTTTTCTTTTGCTGATATCGGGGTTTAAACTTAGGGACCTGGGTGCTGTCCTTTAGCTTTTTTGCTTGAGGCTAGCACTCTACCATTTTGAGTCACAGCTCCATTTCCTGCTTTTTGGTGGTTCATTGGAGATAAGAGTCTCATGGACTTTCCTACCTGGGCTGGCTTTGAACCAAGATCCTCAGATCTCAGCCTCCTTGAGCAGCTGGGATTACAGGTGTGAGCCACCGGGTGCCAGAGCCTTCCTGATCTTTCTAAACCACCTGAGTTCCAGATGTGTTTTGGGGGTGATAGCTTGGGTTTGACAGCCCTTTGGTGATGTTCACGTGGACCGGGTGTCTGCCGCCTTCCGGGCATTTAAATGTCACACACCCTTTGGGACAGCCCCTGCATCCTTGACTTTGTTCGGCATCCTCTGGTTCTGAGCATGCTTCCTGGGGCTGGGGGGGGGGCTGGTTCTCCAAGTCACCATCCACTGTTGTGACTTCTTGTTGCCTGTGGCAGTGGCCCCCATACTGAGCAATGAGGGTGAAGGGCTTGCGGGGCAGCGTCCTTCGCCCCCACCGAACTGAGCCAGGAGGATAAGGGGTTGAGGCGCGGCCCCTTCCCCAGGGGAGCTGTGTGCTGCCCGGGTCCCCCAGTCACCCTCGCCACAGCTGTAACAGCTGTTAGATGAGTTTTCCAGCCATCCCGGGGATTATTTTTCTTCATCCAGTTCTGTTTTTAGAGTTTGAGTCAAATGGAGACTTGGCTGCCCCCCAGGCAGGTTTAGAAGAGAAATGAGCCCCAGGACCTCCCCAGCCCAACCTGCCTAGAAACGGCTCCCGGCACAGAATGCACAGGCAGGGCTCCTGGGGGTAGGGGAGGGATGTACCCCAGATCTGCTTTCGATCAGGAGCTGGGCCCCAGCTGGGATTCTGAGGATTTTTGTACCCTACCCTCAAATGGGCCCCCGGCCGGGGTCTTCTAGAATAGTTTGGAAGTCTGCAGTCTGAAGGGATCTGTCCTTCACGTGACCTCTGCCTGACCAGCCCGGCACGGCTTGGTGATGGGGTGGCACTGGGGACCATCCTCAGCCCCCAAACCAGGAGCTCCAATTTGACAGGCACAATGGTGACACATCCCACGCAGGGACATGCGCAGTGAGAGAATCCTGGACACAAGTGGTGTGACTGTCACAGTCCTTGGAATCCTTCCACCAGCTGGACTTGGGCTAGACCTTGTCCTGAATCCTGGTCCCCTAAAGGAAGAAGCACTGGGTTGGGACTGAAGCTGGGTCTCCGTAGACTCTATATCTCACTTCTCTTCAGGCATGGCCGGAAGGTCTCCCCAGCCTGGGCCAAGAAGGAACTGTTAACCCCCCCCGGGGCTCTCACCTACCTGCCTGGGTGGCCCTGGCTTTCGGGACCCCCAGTGGAGCTCCTGTCAGATCCTCCTCATTTGATCCAGGTTGCAGCATGAACTGAAAGAAAAGGACCAACCTACTCCTGTGGTTGCCAACAAACAAGGAATGGAGGAGATGGAAGAGAGAGCCAGGAGCCAGGAGTATCTAAGTGCTGCCTTTAGTCCCTCAACCTTTTGTACCCAGGACTCCTGTCAATCACAAAACATCTCAGAGATGAGGCTGCTTCAAGTTAAATCTTTAAGAGGATGTCCCAGCTGGATACTGGTGGTCACACCTGTCATCCTAGCTACTCAGGAGGCTGAGAGCTGAGGATCGTGGTTCCAAGCCAGCCTGGACAGGAAAGTCCATGAGACTCTAATCTCCAAAAAGCCAGAAGAGGAACTGTGTGGTTCACGTGGGTGGAGTGCTAGCCTTGAGTGAAAAACAAAAACACCGAAACAAAAATTCAAGGATATCACCCAGGCTCTGAGTTCAAGCCCCAGAAGCAGCACACACAGGCTCAGTGGGGTTAAATGATTGCTCATGCACAAATGTGGGCCTTTATTTTGAACCCCCTGGAGGTGTGGGCCTCAAGAGCCAGAGACACAGAGCTGCTTCCCCCCCAGCCCCCGGCCGGGGTGGAGGGTGTCCGTGTAATGGAAGGAGGCTGGAAACGGCTGTGGTTTCTAATGCAGTGATATTTCCTCTCCAGGGACCCCAACTCCAGCCTTGCGTCCGCTGCTCCCAGCTTGGTTGCAAGCCATAGATCTCGTTTCCTGGCGTGTTTGTTTTTGCACAGGTTTCTTTGTTTCTTCATGGATGGGCTGTCGGTGGGATTCCTGGTTCATAGCCAGGGAGCCTGAAGCGTGTGTGGAGCCGTGGGTGCTTTCTGGAGCTCCTCTGCGCTGTCCAGATGCCCCCATCTGGGCAGGAGGAGCTGGCCCTGCAGCCTGCTGCCCCCTGGCGCTGCCCTTCCATGATTAGCTCAGGGAGCAGGCCCCGCCCAAGCCCCAGCCAATACCAGGGGCCCTGGGCTCCTTCCAGAACCAGTACCGGGGGCTCCCAGGGAGGCTACTGCCATTCACAGCTCACATCCTAGGGTTCTTGCCATGGAAATGATTTCCAGAGAACACACCTAAGCCGCCCCAGAAAGACAATCGTGCTGTGTTCTGCGGTGCCCTGGGACGGGAGCTCTGCTGCCTCCTGGAGTCCCAGCCTGTAATGTGATCTCCGGGCTCAGCAGGCTTATTACCCAGATTCCTTTCCTAAACCTTGCTTTCCTAATTGTTCAAAAGGCCCTTTATGGCCAGCTTTCATGTCTGCTAAATCATCATCATCATCATCATCATCATCATCATCATCATCATCTTAGTTGTCGATTTATCATTTTGGGTGGTACCGAGGTTTGAATTCAGGGCTTCTTGCTCATTAGGCAGGCACTCTACACCTAGACTCAGATCCCCAACCCTTTTTGCTTCCATTTGCCTTACAGATAGGGTCTCTACTGTTTCCCTAGACCCATCTCAGAGGGTGCATCTGCCCCACTGGGATTACAGGAGTATACCACCACATCAGTCCCTCTGCTAGAGTGTCAGTCCTGGCCCTTCAAGTGGTAGCTTGGACAATGAGGGGCTTTTCATGACTTCTGCCTAAATGTTCTCCAGGAGGAGTGTGTACATGTATCCTTTCGTGTATGTGTGTGTGTGTGTGTGTGTGTGTGTGTGTGTGTGTGCATGTGGTGTGTTAGTTGCCTTGAAATCTATTTTATTTAAACATTCATCAGAATGTAACACTTGATCTCACAATCTAACTGGTTGTTCCAATTATAAAACAATGTTTAAAACTAATTAATATTATGGAAACACCCTCTCCTGCACATTTAAAATGTAATCATGTAATAATAATAACAAATCGTCTTGAGGTCTTGGGCAAACCATGGACAGTGTGGACGGTGGCATTTCTGAGATCCACTGGTTCGTGTCCAGTTGGAGGGGGCGTGGCTGGACTAGGACCGCAGCTGGATCGACTTGTGGATGGAGCGGTTGGGTCTCGGTTAGGTGACATTGAGTGTGATGGTTGTTGTCAGGAATGTGGTCTGGTGTTTGGAAGTCTGGGGCTACCCATCACCACAGGAGGCACCATCACCACAAAGATGGCTGGGAATCTTCTGTGTTGTTCCAGATTTGGATAAGAGTCAAAGGCCACGAAGAAAAACCCAACGCTTGAGGGACAGAGAGGGGGGATAAGCCAGCAGAGATGGCAGAAGTGTAGGGAGAATCAGGGCAGAACGGTGCCCTGGAAGTTCAGGGAAGGGAACGTTTCCACATGCAGGGATGGGTGGGGATCAGAGTATCAGTGGATTGTTTTGAGAAAATGGGAGACAGTCATTTGGATGGTCCATGCTTTGTCATTCAGGCTCATGGAACAAGGGGAGGCATGGCTGAGCCATCAATCAGGTGGCTGAGGAGCCATGGTACTGCTACTATGGAAACTGGAAGTGGGTGATATTCATGGACACCTGGGTAAAGGATCATTCATCCACCTGTTCATCCATCCATCCATCTGTCAATCCATCCATCCATTACCCATCCATCTGTCCATACTTTCATCTGTCCATCCATCCATTAACTGTCCATCATCTATCCATATATGCATCCATCCATTTATTTATCCATCCATCCATCCACCTGTCTGTCTGTCCATCCATCTGTGCGTGCATGCATGCATTCATCCATCCGGTGTCTCCCCAGGGCCTGCCAGGTGGCAGATGAGATATTATTAGAGTGTAGGGAATACAAAGATAAAGTAAGTCATAATACTCCCTGCCCTGGGGAGCTCACAGCTGTGCGCAATGATAATTGCAGTGCAGGAAGTGAGTACTGGGGGGAAAAGGTTGGGCCTGATGGCCTTGGAGAACGGAGAGTTCATTTGACATGGATGGAAAGGTCTGTTCATGGAGGGAGGAGGGGAAAGGAGAAGAGGAGAGCGCGCCTTTGAACTGAGATGAGGGGAGGTGAAGGAGAGGGACGTGTCGTACCTCACAGGGCTGTGAGCCAGAAGCTGAAGTTGGGAAGGAGGCTGAGGCCACATAGTGACAGGTTGGGAAGGACGGTGCTTGTAAGTTTGCCTTTTACTCTTTGGGGAGTGAGAACCTGAGAGCCATTGGTAAGCAAGAGAACGACACAGCAGGGCAGAGGGTCAAGAAAGTAGCTTCAGTGGTCCCAGAGGTGGACCGAGGGAGAGGCTGAGGCAGGTTCTGGCTTGGTGCATTTGTACCCTTGCTCATTGGATAAATGTTTATTGAACACAGACGCTGGATCCACACTGTACTGGAGGCTGACAACTCTTTCCTTCTTTTCCTTCCCCTCCTTTTTCTGCCAGTCCGTGGGGATTGAACTCAGGGTCTGGGTACTGTCCCTGAGCTTCTTTTTGCCCAAGGCTAGCACTCTACCACTTGAGCCACAGCACCACTTCCAGCCTTTTCTGTGTATGTGGTACTGAGGAATCGAACCCAGGGCTTCATGCATGCTAGACCAGCGCTCTACCACAAAGCCACATTCCCAGCCCTCCTCTCTTCCTTTTTTTCTTTCTTTCTGCCAGTCCTGGGACTTGAACTCTGGGTCTGAGTGCTGTCCCTGAGCTTTTTTGCTCAAGGCTAATGCTCTACCACTTGAACCATAGCCCCAATCCCACATTTTTGTTTTTGTTTTGGTAGTTTATTGGAGACACAATCTCACAGACTTTGCTGCTTGGGCTGGCTTTGAACTGCAATCTTTAGATCTCAGCCTCCTGCATATCTGGAAGTCCACACATGAGGCATGGGCTCCAGGCTAGTATTTCCTTTCTTTTCTTTCTTTCTTTTTTTTTTTGGTCGGTCGTGGGGTTTGAACTCTGGGCCTGGGCGCTGTCCCTCAGCTCTTCAGCTCAAGGCGAGCACTCTACCACTTGAGCTACAGCACCACTTCTGGTTTTCTGGTGGTTTATTGGAGATAAGAGTCTCACGGTCTCTCCTGCCCCGGCTGGCTTTGAACTGCGATCCTCAGATCTCAGCCTCCTGAGTAGCTAGGATTACAGGCGTGAGCCACCAGCACCCGGCTAGTATTTCCTTTTCTTATGGGTGCCTGCAGATCCTGGAGAATGCCAAATTATCGACCTTGTTGCAGATGGCCAAATCTCAAGGCAGAACTTGCACTGGAAGATTGCTGCTCCTGAATCAGCCTCTGAGTTCTTGTGACTGGCTGGTCCTATTGGCTTGCATGGCCACTGGGCCATTGCCATTGAGAACCTGAAGCCAAACGGACTTGGCCTTCCTGCGAAAGCACGTGGCCAGACAGCCCACACAGACACCGGCTTCTGTTTCCCGAGTAACTGCGGCAAATACAGGCTGGGCCGGTACCCAGGCCAGGCGCATGGCTGCATCACCTTCCAGAAGGGTGGGTGGTGATCCCCCACCATGGCTGGCAATAAAAGGGCCAGGTCAGCTTCAGAAAGGGGGAGTGCTTCTCATTGTGCAGGTCTTATTCAGATACTTTACATCATTATTGTTGTTCTGCTTTGGCTGGGTCCTGCCTTTGAATCTTTTTTTTTTTTTTTGGGGGGGGGGTCCGGTCATGAGGCCTGAACTCTGGGCCTGGGCACTGTCCCTCAGCTCTTCAGCTCAGGGCTAGCGCTCTACCCCTTGAGCCACAGCGCCACTTCCGGCTTTTTTCTTTTTGCTTATGTGGTGCTGGGGAATCGAACCCAGGGCCTCATGCGTGCAAGGCAAGCGCTCTACCACTGAGCCACCTTCCCAGCCCCCTGCCTTTGAATCTTGTAGAACTGCATCTGTGTCTCCTTTGCATTGCATCCAGCAAGGATTTCAGCTCTGAACCTGGGATTTCCTCTCCTGCTCTCATGATACTTGAAGTAAATCAATAACTGTGTTTGTGGAGGGGAGGTGTGTGGGGGGGGGGAGATGTGAGCCATCTTCCAGGAAAAACTCGTTAGCCTGTTAGCCCTGGAAGGGACCTCAGGTCCATGTCGAGTCCAACTAGCTCATTTACTGAGGTAGAATCAGAGGTCGAGAGCCGCAGGCTGACTGGCTGCAAGTCACGAGATGAGTAAGAGCAGCCTTGGGACCAGAAGGCAGCATCCAGCCCAGAATTCCCCACACATCCATCCTTCCCCTGTCTCGTTTTATTTATTTTTCCTCAAGGCTAGCACTCTACCACTTGAGCCCCAGCTCCACGTTCAGTGTTTCAAGTAGTTTATTGGAGATAAAAAGTCTCACAGACTTTCCGGCCCCAGCTGGCTTTGAACCATGATCCTCAGATCTCAACCTTCTGAGTAGCTGGGATGACAGGCGTGAGCTACTGGTAACTGGCACTTGTCTCTCCTATTTTCTACACCTCCTGCTTGCTGCTGTGTCTCATCTATCAAAAGCCCATCTCCCATGCATGCAGCCTGCTCAGCACAGACAGGCAGGCACAATGCCAGACAGGTAACATGGAGGGCACAGTCTGGTCTGGAAGACAGGCTGTCTCCACCTGGATGGCACATGGAAGGGCTGTGTCCACAGGCAGGGAATGGAAAGGTAATGAAACACTGTGGCTGGATCACTGGGGCTGAGGGAAGTGGCAGCCTTGAGCAGGGGAGTAGGGGGGGGACCTGGTGAGGGAACTCAGGGTTTAGCACCTTCATTTTTCCAGCCTCACCTGTGAGCATCCAGGCAAATGGAAGCTGTGTTTTCCTGGCCTGACCCTGTTGGTTGGTTCATCACCACCAAGCTTCGTGTAGGAGCCAGGAAACATCATTCCTCAGTTGCTTTTGAAAAGTCACCCAATAGATCATACCTTGAGCCACACAACATGGGACTAGAAATGGGAGGATGCGGGTGTCCATGGGAGTCTCCGGTGCAGGATGAAGAATGTGAACTCACTGAGATGTATGTAGTACAAGGCCCTTGACTATAGCATTTCCCACCTGAGCGGGCACAGCCTGGCATGGAGGCTCTAACTGCCAGTGCACCCAAACACCTGCTTCGCGGGGATGTGGGCTCTGCTTGTCCGTGATGTCTTCGGCTACAGCTCAGGCTTTAGCTCACCTTGGCATTTCACATTTCTTCTTCTCTCCTCGGCCTCCACTCCTTGCTCTTCCTGTGCTTGGGATTTATGGACCAGCAGTTCTATGCCTCTTTCCCAGAATGCATCTGGAGCCCCCAGGGATCCTGAGGGATTCTCAGATTAGAGGCTCTTTGCATTCATTTGGCAACCACGGGCATCGAGATCAATGCAGAGAGGTTCGATCTGGGGCCTTTGGTAGTGTGTTGAGTCAAGACAGGACCAAGAGGGAACACAGAGGTGGAGAGACCCTGGCAGTGGCTTTGATGGACGTGTGGCCTGGCAGTAGAGTGTCTATAGAGACCGTCTTCCTCCTGGCTCTTACCCATGCCTAAGCTGTGTAGCGCATGCCTGTAGTCCCTCTTGCCATGGCTCTGGGCTTCCCAAGACATAGTTCCCTGGGTTCAAACTCCCAAGTTGTATTTCTATAACATTTGTTTCCGGTGTGTTGACTTGGGTCCGTGGTTGTCACCAAACGTCTATTTTATTTTCCAGTCTCTTCTAGAATGAGACTTCAGAATGTCAGACTTTTCGTTTTGTGTTGTGTTTGCCTGCGGCTCATTTTCTTTTCTTTTCTATGAAGAACAGATGGCAGGTTTCATTTCGTAGAAAGAAGAATTAGGAACCAGTGAAATCGTACATGATTTCACATTAGTGCCGAAACCCAATACATCGGAAACATTTGGCGCTGCGCTAGTTATGGGGCTTGCTGGTGGTGACAAGAACTTCTAGAACTTTCTATGAGTAGTGTTACTGTCAGCGCTGGATTTGTTCCCTGCTTCCCCACCTCCCACAATCTGTTTGGAATCTTTCTCCCTTTAATCTGTTTATTTGTGTTTATGGAGCAAACAGTATTATAACCATGACTGGCATTTTTTTCAGTTACAAGAAAACTTCTGGGCTCAGCTTCAGTAACAGATCCGATTATTCTTCATTTTTCCATGTCCGTGTCCAGAGTCCTTTCAGTCCTTCAGAATCTTTCTACTAGCAGTCATAATGTAGTTTCAACTTGGTGTTTGGCATTGGCAGTTAATATTGTATTACAACCCTATTTCTGCATGGTATTGCTTGTGATTTTGTTATTTTGTTGACTCATTAAACCCTACGTTACTCAACCATCTTCCTATTGGCACCCTATTTGCCTCTCTCCTAAAGTGGCTCATCGGAGATAGTCTTATGAGCTTTCCTGCCCAGGCTGGCTTTGAACCATGATCCTCAGATCTCAGCCTCCTGAGTAGCTGGGATTACAGGTGTGAACCGCTATCACTTAGCTCCTTTGGGGTTTTTTTTGTTTTTTGTATTTGTTTTTGTTTTGTCTCACCATGATTTCTTCTTTGGTTTGTCCCTGACTAACAAAGAGCCGGTTGATCCTGGATTTAGGGATTTTATAGCTCAAAACATAGTTGAAATGCTAGCAGCCTGAGACCCTGACACCTGACACCATTTCTCTGGGCTTCAGCGTTTTCCTGTAGGATAAAGCCAACATCTCAGGGTAGCAGGCTGGCAAGTGTGACCTGGCCGCTGGGCCATCTCTACCCAGGGGTGACCCTAGTACCACCACCAATGCTTGGCCAACACCAGTGTCCTCCTTGCTTTACCCAGGGGTCCACCATGTCCTTACCATTTGGACAAATAACCACAGAACCAGTGGTGTAAAAACCACAACAAAATAACTGGCCCGCACAATTCTGCAGGCCAGTTGTTCCAAAATGCAGATAAGGCCTGACTTGAATTCTTCCTGAACCTGACTTGAATTCTTCCTGAAATTCCTGGGGGAAATCCTTCCTTGCCTCCTGGGGCAAGGAGTGGCACCCAGGGTCCTTGGCTTGTGGCCCTATCACTGCCTTCTCTCTGGTGTCTGCGGTTCCCCTTCTGTGACCTTTGCCCCGGATGAGGCTGAGGGATCATCCAGACATGGAAGGAGCCACCAAACACACTTCAGTGTGGCTTTGTAGAGGAAAGACAGCCTAATTAGGCACTTGAAAAAAAATACTTTTCTCCAAACACCTTTATGAATCTACCTTCTGCTCACTGTCACTGAATCAGAGGGGCTCTAAGCTAAGCCCAGACAGCCTACCCAAGAGGCAGAGACAGGAGGATTGAGGTTTGAGGCCAGCCAAAGGAAAAATGATAGCAAGATCTCATCTCCAAAATAAGCAGGGCATGCATGATAGCTCACCTCAGCTACTTGGAGGTACAGGGAGATGGGAGTCTGAGGTCTGCCCAGATCAAAAAGCACTAGGCTGCCAGGGCCCCATTGTGCAGTGGGGGAAGGTTCAGATCAGGATGGGGTGGGGAAGCAGGGCCTGGGGTCTGATCGCTGGCTGGGGTAGGGGGTGCAGGGTCTGGGGGGAGGGGGGTTCCGATCATAGGCCGGGTGGGGGCGCAGGGCCTGGGGGTGGGGGCGCAGGGCCTGGGGTCCGATTGCAGGCTGGGATCGGGGCGCAGGGCCTGGGGGTGGGGGCACAGGGCCTGGGGGTGGGGGAGCAGGGCCTGAGGTCTGATTGCAGACTGGGGTGGGGGCGCAGGGCCTGAGGATGGGGGGTCTGATCGCAGGCCGGGATGGGGGCGCAGGGCCTGAGGTCCGATCGCAGGCTGGGGTGGGGGCGCAGGGCTGGGATCTGATCGCAGGCTGGGGTGGGGGCGCAGGGCCTGGGATCTGATCGCAGGCCGGGGTAGGGGCACAGGGCCTGGGGTCCGATCGCAGGCTGGGGTAGGGGGTGCAGGGCCCGGGGGAGGGGGAGTTCCGATCATAGGCCGGGGTGGAGGTGCAGGGCCTGGGGGGGTGTGTCCGATTGCAGGCCGGGTTGGGGGCGCAGGGCCTGGGATCTGATCGCAGGCCAGGGTGGGGGTGCAGGGCCTGGGGTCCAATCGCAGGCTGGGGTGGGGATGCAGGGACCCGGGACATCGTCGTTGTACCCTCCCCCCTCCCCCCCCCCCCCCCCCCCCCCGGTGCTGCGGGTGACCGGGAGGAGGAGCGGATGGAAGGTTCTGGGCCCTGCCCGCCCCTAACGCACCTCTTGTCTCCCGTAGGTCCCACAGCGGCCCCCCGAGGACGATGACGGCCTGGCGGGCGCCTGGGGGTCCTGGGGCCCCTGGTCCGCCTGCTCCCGCAGCTGCGGCGGCGGCGCCATGGCGCAGACCCGGCCCTGCCTGCCCCGGGCCCGCGCGCAGCCGCCGCAGCCCGCGCCCCGCGCCTTCGCCGGCCGCGTGGTGTCGGCCGTGCGCGCCTCGGTGCCGCTGCTCCGCAGCCCCGCCGCGCCCCGCGCGCACCGCGCCCGCCCCGGGCCCGCGGAGAGAAGGTAGGGGCCGTGCCCGCCCCGCGGGTCCCCACCACCGTCCACCCATCCACCCGCACCCCCTGGGTGGGTTTGAACCCAGGACGCAGGACCAGCACCCGAGCAGCCCAAGGCTGGGCAGAATTGCCCACTCCCCTTCCTTCCTTCCTTCCTTCCTTCCTTCCTTCCTTCCTTCCTTCCTTCCTTCCTTCCTCCCTCCCTCCCTCCCTCCCTCCCTTCCTTCCTCCCTTCCTTCCTTCCTCCCCCCCCCTTTCTCTCTCTGGCAGAAAGTAAATGCTTAGGGCCTTAGACAACTCCAACTCGTGGGTTTTAGGGTTCTGCGAACCTTCCTGGAAGTTTCTGCAGTATTTGGTAACTGAACGCTCAGCTTTGAGGGTACTAAGTTAACTACCCCCCCCTTCTTTTTAAAGAATAATAAATGTAAACCCCAGAAACATCTCAGTGGCAGCAAACATAGTTGTAGGGCTCTAAATAATGCCAAACATGGCAGTGCTTCCCACAAAGGCACCGATGAATCAGAAGGTATTTACATTCCGGTGTGGTGGTGCTCGCCTGTAATCCCAGCATTCTGAAGGGAGATAAGGATGGTGAATGTGAGGCTGGCCTGGGCTACTTATGGACACTCTGACCAAAACCCATACTCAACCAAACCAAACCAAACAGACTTCTCAGTATAAGAGAGCGAGCCTGGAAATCGGTAGCCCAGCCCAGGCCCGTGGAGTTCCTCTGTTAGAATTGTTTTGTGGAGTCCAGTTGGGTTACTGCCTCCTCCCCCACATTTCCTGGGGAGAACATGGTCCAGGATTCCTGGGTGGTCAGGAGCTGGCGACCTCGGTTTCTCAGCCTCCTCAGGAGGCTGCTCTGTCTTTCCCCATTTGCCTCTCTCCTTCAGGGAAGCTCCCAGCTCCCCTAAGCCTCAAATCCAGTGTGAGGCTTGGGTGACAAAAGCAGAGCAACAAGCTGGCATTGAACACCCAGTGCTGTCCACAAAACCAATCTATGGAATCCAGCCTGGATGCCCAGCAACCAGTGATCACTTCACCAAGAAAACTTGGTATAGATACATGCACCAGACTATTATTCAGCCATCAAGAAGAGGAAATCCAGGCACCCACCTGTGGCTCACGTGTGTAATCCTAGCTAGTCAGGAGGCTTCCAGCCTAGGCAGTCATGGTTCTAAGGGTAACATGGGAGGGGTGGCATCCAAAGGGGGCGTGGCTGGCTCCTGGTCCCTGCCTACTCGGTTTCCTGCCCTGCTTGGCTGTGGAGGTAAGGGGCTTGGGATGAGACCCTAGTGGACCTCAGGTCTGTGCTGCTGGCCCAGGCCTGGTTACTTCTTCCTGACAAGGTAGCTTCTGTTTCCCATTATTGTTCCTGCACAGATCCTCTTATGATCTTCTAATCTACTGGCTTCAGATGATGAAAGCTTAGTATCAGCCCTGGAGGCCCATGCCCCCCCCCCCCTTCCCCCAGTCATTAGGCTAGATCTAATGTTTTCATCCAGTGTATTTATTATTCAATGTATTCATAAGTACAGTGTATTTAATCAGCCCCTGGCGAAGCGTCAGCCTGGCCCCTGGGCTGGCAGGCTGTTTTCAGGTTTGAGGTTTGAAGACTTGGAGTTTTGATGTTTGAGAAATAGGTTGCTCTGCCAGGCCGCAGTGAACTTCATTGGAACCAGATCTCCAAAAAACACGATTGGCCTGGGTTAAAGTATGTTTGAAGTATCTGTGACATGACAGACACAAAGCTTACAACTCCCCAAAGAGTGGGCCTCCATCTCTTACTACCTTCAGCCAAAGTCTCTACCAAGTTCCTTCTTTGAGACTAGAATTTGGGGAAGCTTTTCATCTTAACCACCAGTGCAGAAATGGCTGATTTTGTGTGATGTCATCCATTTTACCTGGCTTGCCACAAGAAAAAAAAAAGCCTAAGCCAGGTGCCAATGGCAAACGTCTATAATCCTAGCTACTCAGGAGGCTGAGAGCTGAGGATCGCAGTTCAAAGCCAGGACAGGCAGAAAAGTCCGTGAGACTCTTATCTCCTATAAACTACTCAGAAAACTGGAAGTGGTGCTGTGGCTCAAGTGGTAGAGCGCTAGCTTTGAGCTGAAGAGCTGAGGGACAGCGCCCAGGCCCAGAGTTCAAGCCCCACAACTAACAAAAAAAAAAAAAAGAAGGCATTAAAAAAAACAAACAACCTATTACGTCCAAGGTATTTATATATGTATGTGCGCAAGCACAAAGTCTTTATTCTTTCTTTAGAACAAAGTCCTTCATTATGTCTGTTAAAGCTCCTGCCATTTACTGAGTTCTAAGTGTTGCTAAGATTAACTGAGAAGCACCCCAAAGCAAGAATAAACACTGCGGCCTCGTTTAATTCATAACCATATCAGCTGAGCATGGAAGTGCATTTGGTGATAATGGTGTTAATAATTAGTTGTGCTCTGTTAAATCTATATTCAGGGTTATGTGGCACGATGAAGACGTTTCTCCATGGGGGCAGAGAGCAATGCTCTACCTTGACTAGCGTTTGAATGCACTTATTTTAATGGGCCATCCTGTAGAAACCCATGGGCATGTTTCCAGTTGTACAAAAATATAGAATTAATTATTAGTAAAGCATATAATTTTAGAGTTGGAGCAACTCTGGCAATCATTTGGTGCAGTTTGGTCATTTTACAAACAAGTAAGAGTCAGATGACTTATGCCTTTGTGTGTGTGTGTGTGTGAGTGTGTGTGTGTGTGTGCACCTGTGCTTGGTTGCATGCAAAAACTGGGGCTTGAACTCAAGGCCTTACACTCTCACTTGGCTTTTCTTGCTCGAGGCTGGTGCTCCAACACTTGAGCTTCCACGTCTGGCTTCTTGCTGATTACTTGGAGATAAGAATCTCATGGACTTTTCTGCCCTGGCTGCCATCCACCCATCATCCTTAGATCTCAGCCTCCTGAGTAGCTGGGATTACAGGTGTGAGCCACTCGCACTCAGCTGTGTTCTTCTATAGGGGTTGCTGTCAAACCAGTGACCTTGGTTTTCAGATCCCTGCCCCCCAGACACCTGAGCCCCACTTTGCCTTAGAATTCCCAAAGAATCAAGTGTTGTGTTGTATCTATGGCTGTCGCCTTGCCGCATTTACCACGTAGTTGTTTATAATCGTGTTCTCTTACTCCACCTTGATTTTTAATCAGCTCTGATTTAGTTGTCAAGACTGGGGTCACAAGAAACACAGCTGATTCATTTTTACACATCTTCCCTGTTCTTAGCTCTGAATTTTTGCAAATAGTAGTTGCACAATGAATTGGCATGCCTTGGAGTTCTGGGCCTTTATTTTACTTTATTTATTTACCTTTTCTGTCTTGCAATGCTGGGGATTGAACCCACGGTCTCACAGGTACGAAGCATGGGCTGTGCTAACTGAGTCCCTCCCTAGTCCTGGAGCTGGGTTTTGCCTGCTCATTGCATTGCAGTCCTTGCTTGGGTGCTGTGGGATTCCAGACAGACTGGCAATGGGCAGTACCTCTCATCAGAGCTGTTTGCCTCTGGAGATCCAATTGATGGACATTTCTGAGCATCACCACTGTTGGTATGATTTTCCTAAGTGTTCAGAGAAGGTGACAGGTCTGGGCAACATCTAAATGCTCTCTGCAAACTGGGCATAGAGTGGGTTACCTCAAAAATAACTAGGTAGGGACTGGGAAGGTGGCTCAGTGGTAGAGTGCTTGCCTCACATGCGTGAGGCCCTGGGTTCGATTCCTCAGCACCCCATAAGCAGAAAAAAGCCAGAAGTGGTGCTGTGGCTTAACTGGTAGAGCGCTAGCCTCGAGCTGAAGAGCTGAGGGACAGTGTCCAGGCCCAGAGTTCAGGCCCCACGACCGTCAAAACAAAACAAAACAAAACTGAGTAGCCAGGCATTGGTGGCTCATGCCTATGATCCTAGCTACTCAGGAGGCTGAGATCTGAAGATCGAGGTTCAAAACCATCCAGGGCAGGAAAGTCCATGAGAATCTTATCTCCAATAAACCACCAGAAATCTGCAAGTGGTACTGTGGCTCAAAGTGGTCAAGGGATAGCCTGGAGTTGAAAGAGCTCAGGGACAGTGCCTGCTCTCTGAGTTCAAGCCCCACGACTAACAAAAAACAAAGACACAAAAATTGAGTAGCCAATTGCCCAACCCCTTCTGATCTTCTTGAAGTCAGTTCAGGTCCCGCCCAGGACCACATCTGTCCCTCTGCTCCGCTTGGTACCTGTCTTGGGGAAAAACTCTCCAGGCCTGTGAGAAATAGAATAATAGCCTCAGGAAAAACACGTCATGGGGTTGGAAGAATAGTTCACCAAGAACTTTTTGGGGCTCCCTGTGGGCTACACCCCAACTCCCTCCTCGCCACCCCTCCCCTGAGTTCCTGAGTGAACCTGAATCCTGTACGGGCCTACTGACTGTGGTTTTGCTTCTCCAGGAACAGGGCGCGAGGCCCCATCAGGCCTGGGACGTATGGGTATGGCAAGGCACCTTACATCTTACCACTGCAGACAGACCAAGGCCACAGGCCACAGAGGCTCCGGAGGCAGAGGCCCGAGGCCCTGCCCTCGGGAGCCCAGGAGACACCTGCGCCCAGGCCTGGCCACAGCCCCGCAGCCCACTGGCTCCCCCAGCACCAGCCACTGGATCACAGTCATGGTGGTCCTCAGTCTGCACTGCAGGCCTCCAAAGCCTCCATCTTCCAGCCACCTTCCGCGCATGACCAGAGCTTCTTGGCAGCTTCCAGTGTCTTCCACGTCCCGGGTTCTAGCGGCCACCACGGCATGGGGACTCACGAAGTGTCTCCAAGTTTCCCCCAGTCCCTGCGGCCTACTGCCATCTCCTGCATCGGGGCCCATCGACAGTACAAGCTATGCAACACCAATGTGAGTACAAAGCTCCCTCGGGCCGCCTGTGCACACAGCTCTCGCCCTTAGCTTTTGCTCATCTGGCATTGTTCAGGACAAATACAGTGAGATGAACGGCCTCTGTAGCTCCTTCCCTCTCTTCTCACCCCCTACTTCTTCGCAGACATTCTACTATCACTGAAATTGCTTCTGAAACTTTTGCATATGTTACCGGCTCACTTGATAAGCACTGAATGGCGTATCGGTTAGCTATGGCTGTGTAACAAACAACCTCCAAGTTCTGCATGGCTTCTATCAAGAATATTTTTAGCTGGGCCCTGGTGGCTCAGCTACTCAGGAGGCTGAGGTCTGAGGATTGCAGCTTGAAGCCAGCCCCAACAAGAAAGTCTGTGAGACCCTTATCTCCAATTAACCAGCAAAGAGTTGGAAGTGGAGGATGTGGCTCAAGCCATAGAGCACCAGCCTCAAGGGGAAAATCTAAGCAGGAGTGTGAGATCCTGACTTCAAGCCCCAGTACTGGCAATATATATATATCTGTGTTCATGGGTCTGTGGGTCCAGTGCAGTTTGACCAAGCAGTAGTGCCAAAGAAAACACCTAATAGTGAAGTCTGAATGATGTCCTCATCTTAGGGGAAGAGTGGGCACAGGTGCTAGGTGACATTTGGTTGGAGCCCTCTTGCTGGATGCACTCACCAACTGGTATGGAAATACATCAATAATTAAAACATCTGTACAGCTATAATCGTGCAGGTAGGATTTTATTTCCGTCAGTATTGGTTAATCCAGTCTTCATGCATTTCAATAGCATGGAACTTGTATTAAAAACCTACAAGAAGCCCAGTATTGCCCTTGGCCACTTTTCTTACCCTGCATAGCCTTGTAAGATCATGGCTCTCTCTATTTCGTAGTTACAGAGAGAGAATTTCGGTAACTCACCAAAGGTTCCACAGCTAGTGACCGTGTACAAAGGAGAAAGAGCGAGAGTAGGTTCCCGGGTTACATTTCTGAGTCGCTACACTTTTCATTAATAATAATTTAATCTGCTTTAATATTCCATTCCCGGGTAATAGGACAGCTGTTACAGATTAGCTTCAATTTCCTCATTAAAAATATATTTCCTGTTATGGAGTCCATAGGAATGACTTAATTTGTGATCTTAATAATTCCTCTAAATGGCCTGATTGCTTTAAGCTTGTTCTTCCACAGGCCAACTTGAGGGATTATTCATTTGTACAAAGCAGTCTTTATTTCTTTGAACCATGACTAATCAGTCAACCCAAAGTCTTGAGTGAGTACTCCTCCTGTAACATGCGAGGTCCCCTGGAAGACATTGTTCACGGAGTTGTTCTCAGGATCTGGTGGAAGGATCTTCAGGAAAGTGCTTGGCACACGGGGAAAGTCAGCCATTCGCTGCGTGAGTGATCGGGCATGGTCCTCGTTCTCATGTTCACTGTTATAAGGGAATGGATTCTTACGTGATATGGAACACATTCTCCCGTTGACCGCCACATCCCTTAGTTTTCAGAAGCAAAGAGACCATGAAAAGAGAGGAAGGGGAAGAGGGCTTTTGGCATTCATGTGGCGTTGGTGTTTGTTTAATTTTTTTAAATTAACTTTTAGGCAGACCTTTCTGCTTGCTCTTTGCTTCCAGTGAGAGAGTCTTAGATGAGGTACTTTTTAAAAATTAAATTAGAAAAATTGTTACTGTAAAGGTGATGTACAGGGGGCAATAGTCGGGTAATGAGTACATTTCTTTGTGGATAATGTCACCCCTTTCCCTTGCTCTCCCTGTTTTTTTTCTTCTCCCATTCCCCACCCATGATGTAGAGTTCATTTTCCATTTGTTCACCCTTTGTCCCTCATTTCTGTGCCTCCCATCCCAAAGACAGATGAACGAACAAACAAGACAAAAAGAAGAGAAAACTTAAAACCACTACAAAGAAAAAATTTAAAAACCTCTTGTTTCCATTTCCTGGAGATCCTTTAGATAAATGTCCTTTTATAAGATCAGTGGAGGAAGTACCTTTTCATGTTTGACAGGCCTACTTCCCTTCCTTTAACGAGACCCCCGTCCCCCCAATCCGAACTGGTTGGGGTGGTGGATTACAAAGACAGAGTGTTCTATAGCCACGTGGTGATCTCCAGACCCTGATCTTTATTTTTTCACACTTCTTTCAATGTCTCACTCTGCCCCATTTATCATGTATCAATTAGAAGCTGGAAAGGAGGAGCTACGTGTTTTCTTTGAATGGTCTCCTGGGTGATCTCGATAAAACACAGATTTCTAGATCCCATCCCAGGTTCATGGGACAGAATCTTTGCAGGGAGAGAGCCAGAGTTTGCGTGTCCAGTAAAGTCTTTGCAGGCTCGGGGCCAGAGCCTCTGCTTGCAAGGATGGCTAGAATGTAGAGTGGAGTTTAGAAAAGATGGGAAGACAGTGGCAGAGGATTGCTTGGATTAACTCACAGGCCTAGAGACTCCTCCCTCCAAATGTAATATTTACCTTGCTGGTGGCCAGAAGGATGAAGTGTATGGTGGATGTGTGTTTTCAATGGACGATGGATATGATTCTATGCTGGGGGAAGGAAGGGCCTGCACAGAGGCGAGCCAACTGGGAACCAATGCCTGTTCCCAGTGCTCCCAGTGCTTGGACCGGCGGATTTCAGATTACAGTCTGAAGGCCAGACACTGGCCTGTAGCTAATTGAGAGACTGAGATCCGAGGATCATGGTTCCAAGTCAGCCTTACCAGAAAAGTCCTTGAGACTCTCATCTCCAATGAACCAGCAAAAATCTGGAAGTGGAGCTGTGGCTTACATGCTAGCGTGTCAACCTTGAGCCATAAAGCTAAAGGACAGTGCCCAGGCCCTGAGTTCAAGCCCCTAATACTGGCATCAAAAAGAATTGTAATGTACAAAAGCTAACCTGGGAGCTTGATACTAATTCAGTGATAATAATAATTTAAGTTAATAACAAGTTAACAATCCAATGGTGAGTGTTCAAAAGCTGTGGTTTAGGCAGAGAAAGGCTGGATCAGATATGGGGGGGGATGAGGTGTCATCGGAGTTGTAGGGGTGGGGCACTAACTGCGTCTTTTGCCTCTACCTTAGGAATGTCCCGCGAACAGCCGTAGCATCCGGGAGGTGCAGTGCGCATCCTACAACAACAAGCCATTCATGGGCAGGTTTTACGAGTGGGAGCCATTTGCAGAAGGTAAGAGGGACCCAGCTTTGTCTGGGGAAATACTTTCTGTCGATCCTGACTCCTCTGTAGCGTTCTGGTTGGTTGTAGCATTCCAGTTGGTTCTTGCTGGGAATCCATAGAAGGGCAAGTCTGACTCTTGGGCAAAGCGGACCTCAAGAGGTCACCCATGGTGGGTCGCATTGCTCAGATCACAGCTGACCAGTCCCCAACAATGAGGCATCAGAGATCGGTGGGGGCTGTGGCATAGAAGGAGGCTGGCTGGGTTGGAACAGGAGGTTGGAGGGGAGGTTGTGAACAGGGGTGGAGCATGCTGGCCTCCATCATAAGCAGAGGTGGCCATGTGCACTTTGGGGGTCAGGAGCTACAGCCTTCGGCCACATGGTAGCGCTCACCGGTGGATGTTTGGGGGGAATGACCCTGTCATTTTGTCTGACCTGCATTCTTGTGTGTTGTTGAGCATTGTGGACAAGATTTATTTATGATTAGCTCAGAAGAGCACTCCCCTGGGAGCACTCGCCAGGTACCCAGGGCTTCAGGATTGGTCAGCTGTGCCTGGCTACCCAACTGCCACCGTCAGAGATCTCCACAGTTTCCTCCACAGTTCGAGTTATAAATGATCCTGAACCTTTGCTCTGCTCCCTCATTTGTGCTTGACTTTAACCAGAAGACCCGGGAGGGTTTCACTGATTTGACATTTGACCTCAGTTAGTCTCTCAGAAAATTTTAAGCATTGGGTATAAGTCGAGAGAATGGTTCAATTGTAAGTTTATGGCTGAGTGGCAGCGGCCACTCAGGAGCGTGCAATCTGAGAATCACAAATCATGGATTTAAAGCCAACCCCAGCAGGAAAGCTCAGGAGACTCTTATCTCCAATAACTACCAGAAAAAAACAACAACTGGAAATGGAGCTGTGGTTCAAGTGATAGAGTGCTAGTCTTGAGCAAAAAGAGCTCAGGGACAGAGCCCAAGTTCAAGCCCCAGGATGGCATACACATACATAAAACTGTGTGTGTGTGTGTGTGTGTGTGTGTGTGTGTGTGTGTGTGTGTGTGTGTGTGTGTGTGTGTGACCATTAACTCCTGGCTGTTCTTGGTTGTTGTTTTTTTTAATAAATCCCCCAGCATATGAATTTATTTTCTATAATGCTATTTGAATTTATATTATACAATGCTGTTTACTGCTGGGTATGTCAAATATCTTGGTTGTAAGTGATAGAAACTTAAACTATACATGTTTTAAAAAGGGATTTTGTTGGCCAGATACCAAGCAACCCAGAAGGTGGCCAGGATTATGATCTGGCTACAATCCATGGAAATACCAGCATTGGTTCTTTCTCTTTTTCTCTCCTCTTTCCTTCCTTCCCTCCTTTCTTCCTTTCTTTCTTTCTTCCTTCCTTTCTTTCTTTTCTTTCTTTTTTCTTTCTTTCTCTCTTCCTTTCATTTCTTTCATTCATTCTTTCTCTCTCTCTCTCTCTCCCTCCCTCCCTCCCTCCCTCACTCCCTTCCTTCTTTCCTTTCTTTTCTTTCTTACCTTTCCTGGGGCTTGAACTCAGGGCCTGGACACAGTTTTTTGCTCCAAGCTAGCATTCTACCACTTGAGCCACAGCTCTACTTCTGGCTTTACAGCTCTGCTGCTGGTTAATTGGAGATAAGAGTCTCACAGACTTTCCTTCTCAGTCTGGCTTCAAACCATGATCCCCAGATCCCAGTCTCCTGTGTAGCTAGGATTACAGGTGTGAGCCACTGGTGTCTGGCAGGACCTGTCTTTCTGTCTGGCTCTGCCGACTTCTTTCTCAGGCAGGCAAGTGGGTGTACACAGCTTGGAGCTTGCAGTTGTAGTGAGGGAGACTTTCCTCTAATATGCTTTGGGCTGACTCAGGTTCTCTAAAAAGAGAACATTAAATTCTCAACTTCCACTACTTGCAATTATGACTTTCTTGTGGAAATAAGTCTTTGCAAAGCTAATGAAGATGTGAGAGGAAAAAAAAAAAGAACAAGACCAGATAAGATATCCCAGCTCCGCTCTTGGTAGTAGAGATCAGGAAGGAAGATCACAGTTCAAGGCCAGCCTGGGTAAAAAACTAGCGACTCCATCTCAACCAGCGAGCTGCGCCTGGTGGTATACATCCATAATCCCAGCTACAAAGGAGACATAGGTAAGGGGATAGTGGTTGGAGACCAGCTAGGCAAATGTGAGACCTTATCTGAAAACATAGAAAATTCTGGAGATGAGGTTCAACTAGTAGACGACTTGCCTAGTGAACACAAGGCACTGAGTTCAAATTCAGATAGTGCTAAAATAAAGTAAGAAGAGATTGGGGGAGGAGGGTGGGCCCTAGCCTGCTGTGATTGCTGTCCTAAGAAAATGGGAGGAGAGGAAGGAGGCTCAGAGTGTGCTGTGTGAAGACACAGACTAGGGCTGGGCAGCCGTGTGGGGAGGAGGGGAATTGCAGATGAGAGGCAGCACCCAGAATCGCCAGCAAAGACTTTGAGGGCGTACCACCCTGCTAGCACCTGCTTTCTGGCTTCTGGCCCCTAGAATTGTGAGAGAATAAATTCCTGTTGCTGACAAGATCGAGGGTTTTATTTTTTTACTATGGTCCAGTCCTAGGAAGCGGCTTTGACCTCTGGAAAACAACACCGAGGCCTTGTGTGGATCAAATTCAAATCCCTGGGTTAACATTTGGTGGGCCTGTAATCCAATCCGATGTGATCGATCGGCCCCAGCATAGGCCTGCCCCTCCCCACACAGAGATGGAGATGGGGTGGGGGGGCCGTGGGTAGGTGGAGGGCAGACCGAAAACCAGATTCTTCTTGCAGAAGTGTTTTCAGTGAGCTCCATTCTTACAAAAGGTATTTTTACAAAAGGTGTTTTTACAGAGCTGTGGTAGGTAGATGAATTAACTGCTTCCTGTAATGTGTTGCTACCATATTCAACAGGCTTCAAATATTTGCAAAGAGTGATCTTTCTGACATGCCTGGAAGAAGAGGAAGAAGAGAAAGAGCCTGGGGTTGCCTGAGTGGGATTTGTTTAAACAGTTGTCTTTTGCGGCTAAGACTTTTTTCTTGACTTCCTACTTCTACTTAAGTGCATCCCCAGGCTGGACCCGGGGAAGCAGAGGCCACCATTAAGTACTGTCCCTTTGTCCATCTATTCATCTGTCTGTCTGGGGGATGGGGAGGGAGGGTGTTTGTGCTTTGCAGCTGGAGTTTGCATGGGGCTCCTGGCTTTGTTTGGACGTCTGCTGCTATTTGCTTGTGTCTGCTGAGGAAAACAGCTGCATTCGTTCAGGCCGGTGCCACACACTCCGATAAACACGTGAATGTCAGCAGATGGCTCTCCTTAGGTCTCGTTCCATTTCCTGTCCTCAGAGAAGGCCTCCAGAGATGCTCCTGCGGTCATCACAAGGCTGGAGGGGCTTGGGGTGTCCTGCCTTCTGCCTACCGGCCCCCCACCCACTCAGGAAAAGGGCTCGGGTTGTCATTTTCCAGTCCCGTCTCACCCAAAACTGGCTTGGACAGGGATCACGTGGTCAAGAATGGGTCAGTTTCATGGGAAGATTCTGCATTTAGAGTCCAACGCTGGGGAGAATTGCACAGTAGCCCCTATGAGTCCTGGGGATCTGTTATATGCACTGTCTCCTCCTCATCCACCGCTCTGATGAAGTTTAATTTAGAAATTAACAAAATATATATTAACAAAAAAAGGTACAAAATAATACAATAGAATTGTGACAGTGTACTGTGGTACTCTGCCGTGGAAGCTGTAACTGCTCTCTGTCTCTGTCTCTCTGTCTCTCTCAAATATCTTGTCTTGTACACCTCAGAAACCTTGGCCTGTGGTTTGTTTTGGTTTGGTTTATCCATTCCATAATTGGAGGACTTATGCCCTTTTGCTTAAAGGGCCGAGTCTGCTTTGGGGGTGGGCATGTCTGTGAGGATAAAGCAACTTCCAGAGAGCACCGCTTTGAGAAAGCCCCTCAGTGATGAGTGATCATGTCCTTGGGCCATTGTGGAGCCCTGAGGCAGCAGAAGGAAGGAAGCTAGGGCCGAGGGGGGCCGAGTCTGGGAGAGTCCCTGGCGTGGTGGACCCGTCATGATAGTCCTGAGCTTCCGCAGCACTAACGCTCAGCTTTGTCAATAGAGATAGATATCTTAGAGTATGTACTAACCTTTATTTTAGCTAACCTCCATGTGTTCTAGATGGGGGTTTCCACTGTAATATTTCCATAATGCGCCACAGTGCACTTAGAGTGGATTCACCCCTAGCCACCACCATATTCCCTATTCCTCCCTCCTTCCTCTCCCAGTTTGATGAGTTTCAAGATGCTGCATTGATTGACAGACAGCTGTTAGCAACAGATTGCTTACAGATGGCTGATAAAAACTGGTAATCTGTTCCTTCAAGCCTCTTCACCTCTCAGTGTCCCTTCTTTGTCCCACCCCTACTATCTCCTTCTAGACACTCCCTGCTTTCTGTTCATGTCCCATTTCTGTGACTATTACCTCCTCCCTCATAAGTTTAGGTCTATGTACCCCGACAAATGAGCAAAGACAGCTTGTTTTGATCTCACTCAACATGGTGATCTCCACATCTATCCATTTTCCTGCAGATGACCTAATTTTATTTTTTCTTTATGGCTGAGTAATATTTCATATATAGGATTCCATATATAACATATATTCCAAAGATAGACTACAGAATTCCATTATCAAATTATTCCTTACATATTCCATAATGTTCTGTATATGGAATTATTTTATATATGAATTTTATATTCTCTATATGGAATACTATGCATAATAGTCATGTATAAATATATGAATAGTGTATGTGTGTGTGTGTGTGTGTGTGTGTGTGTGTGTGTGTGTGTGTGTGTGACTGACTGACTTAGAACCTTAGGACTTTGCAGAACCTAGGAACCATCAGGTAGGACGTAGGCTAGGCAGGCTTGATTACTAGTAGCATGGCTATTGTTATTATTTTTTTGTAAGTCACAGACACCAATTTTAGTTCTTTAAATACAAAAAGATCTTCCTGGAAGGCTAGCCAGGTGCTCAGAAAGCCAGCTTGGTGAAGAACCCAAACTGTGGATGCTGGGGATACTCAAGTGGCCAGAAATAAGCATCACGCATGTGTGCTGCTGCAAAGGAAAGTCCCAACAGGTTTCTCAAAGCCCTGGATTGCAGACTCTGAGCTGGCTCATCTTCGGTTCCCGCCTGCCCCAGCCAGGGTCGCTGTGACCTCCAAGTGGTAACTGGCTCCACATAGCTGAAGAAATTCCTAAAGGACAAATCCTGCAGCAATGAGAGAAAGGAGAGTACATACTAGATGGCCCCTCATGGCCAGTGTCTGGGGCAGAGCCATGACAGGTCAGGCCCACCTGGCTGGTCATCTGCCATTTCCCCTTTGGGCACAGGGGCTGCAGAGCACCCACAGAGGTGACCAGAAAAGGAATGGGACCTACAAGGGACACAGTAGATAGATCTGTTGCGGGCCAGGAGATCTATCCATGGATTTGCAGGCTGTGTATTTGGGGTTGAACTCTGTGCCTCTGGGTCACATGGCAGGGTGCCCTCAGCGAGAGGTGACCAGTTGGCAATGACTCTTCTCCTCCACTCTCCTCTTCCTCCTTCTCCTCCTCCTTCTCCAACAGAGCAAGGCTGCAGTGAGCAATGCCTCTGCTTGCACCAACAGTTTTCCTTCTGTATTCGAAAAGAAGGTGGGTGCAGGGTGGGACAGGCAGTCAAGACACACCTAAATCTTTTCATGAAGAAACTCAGGATATGGGAAAGGAAAGATGGAGGGAGAAAATGGCCCCCAGCTCTAGGCTGTGCTGAAAGGTGTAAACAATTCTTGTAAAAGCAGTTCCTTTCCTGGCATTTGAAGCCGTGTCATTCTAGATAATTAGTAAAGACAAGCCTCGGGGTGTATTTCAACATCTAATAAGCAGATTAGTCTAGTGAGTATAATCTGAAGGATTTGAAACCAAGCGTAGCACTTAATTCCCTTGCACAGTATTAACTGACAAGACCCGGTGCTGCTGTTTCTCTTAACTTTCCAAAGAGACTGCCTGGCACAGTCTTGGAGTGGGGCTATTCTAAATGGGTGGTCAGATGTGGTAGTGCTTGACATGCCCATTCCATGGCTGGGGAAACTGAGGCTGCAGGGGTCGGATGATCTTCCCAGGTTACAGAATGAAGCAGCAGAATCTGATCTCAGCTGCCTGCCTAACGTCAGGGGCCTTGGCTGACTCATTTCCTTTAAAAATAAACAAGTGGGTTTCTACCTGAAGAGTGCCAAGATATTTTGGAGATATCCCAGGACCCTGTCTTAATCTCTTGGAGCAGTTTTCCAGCCCTCTGAATGGAGGCCACCAGGTCAGAAGTTGGTAGAGACTTGTTGAAGGAGCAGTTGGGACTTGCTGTTGGGTTTTGCACAGGTGTTCAGAAACCTGTATCTGGCCAACACTCAGAAGTTTTTTTGTTACTGTTGTTTTCGGTTGCTAGTACTGGGGCACTGTCCCTGAGCTTTTTCCCACTTGAGCCACAGCTCCATTTCTGGCATTTTGCTAGTTAATTGGAGCTGAGTCTCAGGGACTTTTCTATCCAGGCTGATTTTGAACCTTGATCCTCAGATCTCAGCCTCCTGAGTAGCCGGGATTACAGGTGTGAGCCACTGGCTCAGAATGTGCTACGTATATTTAAATCCTACATCTAACCCCTCTTTTGCACAACAATGACCTTCTCCCCCAAGGCTGATAAATAGCCACCATACTTGTTGGTCCCCACCTCACCCATCTCAGTGAGATGGAAGGGAAAGCCTATTGTAGGTCTGCAATGCTGGGAAGAAAGAAGACAAGAGTCTGCTCCTCCCTTCACCTGGCCACGTCTGCCTCTCACTGCAGCTTACCTGGTTATTTATGGCCTGCTGAGCTCTGGAGCCTAGTAGAACTTACTGTCCAGGTTCACGCCTGAGATGCTTGAAGAAAGCCAGCTTTTTATCCCAAACCCTCTTTATATCAGCCTGGGAATATTTCTCTTTTCCTCACTGAATTCCCATGGTTTGGAACGTGCTGTTTGTTTATCACGTTGGCTGCTAGCCTTGGCATCTAGATAGGACACAAGGCATAACAAGCAGGTTTCATCACCAGTGCCAGCTCTTGCTGGGTGTGACTTTGGTGTCTGTTGGGATCGTGGCACGTGGGGGGGGGGGGGCGGTCGATCGGTGATGTCTTTGATGTGCGTTGGGATCATGGCGTGTGATGGGGAGTTGATTGGTGATGTCTTGCATGGGTACACAAAAGAGAATCACGCATGTGTGATTCTCTCCCTCTCTCACATGCAAAAAAGTCTCCAATCATGGTTACTAGGGAGCGATTAACCCTCCTAACGGCTTGACATTTTGAGATAAACCTGTGCTCTTGGTTGGATGGGGATGAAGTCGTTTAAATGTTCACATTGTTTCAAGCCTTAATCTAAATGCCTACCTTTAGCTTCTGCTTTTTAAAATACAGTAATGGAGTGGGGAAGGGGGGTTGCAGGTCAATCTGATGAACACATGTCACTGTGCATTGTTGGACATGTGTTCACATTTAAGATGCAAATAAAAGTCAAACTGCCTGTAGCTGATGAATGTTTCAAGAGAAGACAGAGAAGGCAGGATGATACCCAGACAGTCAGGATCGCCCTTGATTCTTCCGTTCTTTGGGTAACCCCGAAGTGAGGGTCTCTTTCCTGGGGCTGTGAACCTATAGGCGGAAGAGCTAAGTCAAGGTCAGGCTTAAAACCTGGACTGTTTCCTACGCCCACTTTTCCCTCTGCTCTTCTACTGCCTTTCCTGTTGGCCTGCGAGATCATAAGTCCCACTTAAAAATGCCTGGTATATACCTAATGCTCTGCCTCTTACCCCAGTGGTCGGCAGCCCTCCCTGTCATCAGTATGCAAGACACATGGGACATTGTGACACGTCTAAGCTGCAAACCTAGGCTTTGCCAGCAGCTTTGTGAGGTCCATTTAACCCACATGCTTAGTAACTGAGTCTCAGAATCTATGTTTCTCTACGATCACAAATTATGATGTATATTGCCAAGGAATAAGGGCTTTCCATTGAACTTGAGAGACGGTTCTGGGTTTCTTCTGTGTGTGTGTGTGCGTGTGTGTGTGTGTGTGTGTGTGTGTGTGTGCGCGCACACATACACACATGCGCATGGGTATGTGAACTCGTACTGTGAACTCGTGGCCTGGGCACTGGCTCTTAGCCATGTTTGCTCAAGGCTGGCACTCTTCCACTTGATCTACATTGCAACTGCTGGCGTTTTGGTAGTTGACTGGAAAGAACAGTTTCACAGACTTTCCTGCCCGGCTGGCTTTGATCTGTGATCCTCAGATCTCAGCCTCTGGAGTCGCAGCTAGGATGACAGATGTGAGCCACCGCTTGCTCCCACTGACTTTTTTTTTTTTTCTTCAAACTTTGCCATAAGCCCAGGCTTAAGAATGCAGATGGTGATGGGGGAGATGGCAAAGGCCAGGGAAGGCAGAGAATGACAAAGGCCAGGCAGACCCACCTTGCCACAACCTTAATGAGCCCAGAAGCCAACCACAGAACTGCAACGAGGAGCTAGCAGCTCCCCAGTGGAGTTCATAGTTATTAGATTCATCTATGTGTATATTGCTTTAGAATTTTATCATGTGAGCCATCATTTACTGGGCTGACTTGGGTTTTGTCCAAGCAGACTGACTTGCCTGGAAGCCTGGATTCATCCTAGCAAACCGCTTTCAAGTAAAGTCACGCTGCAGCAAACTGTGGATGTTCCATGGGACAGTCCATTTAAAACAGGTCAGATTTATGCAGGACGGGCCCCTGGGCGTGGACTGTCGGGTAGACACTGTGTCTGCTTGGCTCTTAGGGCCTGCCTGTCACGAGAAAGGCTCAAGGATGGAGGAGCAGATCCTTATCCTCCAATCATCTGTGCAAGGGTGATCCAAGCCCTGGAGAAGGGAACGCCCGTCAGATGGGCACGGCTTGAATTCCACTTCGGTGAAGGTTATTAGGCAACCGCCCCTTGCTTTGGCTCCGTGTAGATAGATATTGGCGGCTGTGCGCTTGCGCAGGTGCCTCTCAGCTTGCAGATGCAGCCCAGGCCTCCACCCGGAGGCTGTGGTATTCTCAGCCAGCCTTGGAGGTTTTATAAATAGTATTAGCAGCCAGCTCACCCATCCTCAAGGATGGATGACCCCTTTTGGAACTCCGGGGCGTGTTCTTAGGGCCCAGGAGATTGATCACGGCTCTTTACGTCTCTGGCCAACTCCCATGCAGGTCTTCGTGATATCTCTAGGTGGGCAGCGTGGGGTGCCTGCACCCACCCAGATGAATATCTAGTATCCTGCCGCACTGCCAGGAGTGCATGCCGGGGGGCGTGCATACTCCTTGTTAGAACACGGGAGACTATAGCAACCTGTTGGCATCCATTCATGAAGTCACACATGGTCCTGGATAAGAGATCACCTTAGAGGGGCAGAAGAGGCCCAGGGTCCTTATACCTGAGTTTCTTAGGGAGAAAATGAAGGCTCCTTTCTCCTACAGGGATGTTCCAGAGAGAGGCTGTGCGTACACGTGTGTGCAGATGCCAGAATCACTGAGGGCCTTTTGCACACACCTCACCTCCGGGAGTGAGCAGGGCCGAGCATGTACAGATGGAGGCGGGCACTCTGGGCAGAGGGCAGTGGGTCAGCGCAGTGCTTGGCGGCCCATGCCGACTGTGTTAGGGGTCAGGGACTGGCTCATGTGTCCTCAGGCTGGAGCAAGGGTGTATCTCAGGGAGAAGTATTGGGTGTGGTCAGCCGGGAAGTTTGGCTCCCGGTTCTAGAGGGCCTCAAGTGGAGCCTGCGGAAATTGGGCTTCGTTTTATAGGAGTAACTCAATCCCAGCCGAGCGTCAGGAAAGTTAATCTGGCAAGCAATATGCTGCCCGACCTCTCTGGAATAAATACATCAATAATCACCATTGCAGGCAGCAATGTATTTCAGATGGGTTCTGAGATGTATATGCTATTTCAGAGCGCCTGCTGTATGCACGGTAACTCAGATGGGGAAGTCCACGTAGAATCTTCCTTTGCTCACCACATTCTGTTTTCAGTCTTACTTGGTTTCTTTCTTCTGTTTTTCCCTGGTTTTCTGAATTAATTCCCTCCCTCCTTTCCTTCCTCCTTGTCCCTTACTCTTTGCCTTTCTCTCCCAGTGTCTATTGAGTGGTATTTTGGGAGTCCAAACACAACAGGGACCTCTTCAAGAAGGCCAAGAGCTGGAACAATGCCCAGTGTGCCAGCTGGAACTGGTTCTCTTCCTGGAGGCCACGAGGGCATCAAAGTTTGATTTTGTCTTTCAATCCAGCCCAGATAGGATAGGAATGGGGTGAGCAGGTTCATGCAGTAAATGGCCAGCCAGAGTGTCTCTACAACTTCCTGTGTCCACCATCACCCGAAGGCTCCAGGGACAGAACTCCTGGGTGAGCCAGAACCACAGAATGCCTATGGGCTCTGTGGACATGTCCCGTTGCCCTGTCAAACTGACTTAATAATAAATGTGTGCAGATCCAAGGCATTGGTGGGTTTCCTGATACTCCCATTGGCTTCTCCATGGGCCCGTAGCAATACTTTGGCTGAAAGAGGAACTTGAAGAGCCTGCGTCTTAAGATAATAGTATCAGAAAACTTCTTCGAGCTTTGTTGTTTGTGGTTCTCTCCTTACACAGCGCAATGGTGCTTTATAGACTAATTGGAAAATAGCTTTGTGTCCATGAGAAGCAGCAACCAGTGAAAGAAACTCCAAGCTCTGCTGACACGTTGTGTGTCAGGTTTGGGATGGGAAACACAGACAGCTGTCCGTGGAAATGTGATCCCAGACAAATCTGGGAGCCTCTATAAACAGGATTGGATTTTTTTTTTTTGTATTTATGAATCTGGGAATTTGAGAAAGTTCCGGGTGTATGCCTCTGGAATGTCAAACGTCTGCTGTAAATCCAAATTTACAAAACAGATAAATTATTGAATGAACTGTTCTGATTGCAGGGCCATTTCCCCCTTTTTATTGAATATTTACTCCCTGCTTACCCTGGAGAAGTCCTTCAGTAAATACAGGGCTTGATTTGTAGGAAGATAGCATAGACAGTAGATCCCGCAAGCCTGTATTTTGTAAAAATGTGATTTATATTATATTTGAAAAATCAACTTGCATATGTGGAAGGAACTTGCTCACTTGTTACAGGTGTGTGTGTGTGTGTGTGTGTGGTTCTGGGGCTAGAACTCAGGGCCTGGGCACTGTCACTGAGCTTTTTTGCTCAAGGCTGGCACTCTACACTCTTAGCACTTAAACCACAGCTCCACTTGTAGCTTTTTGGTGGTTAGTTAAAGATAAGAATCCCTGGGGCTTTGAACCATGATCCTCAGATCTCAGCCTCCTGAGAAGCTGGGATTATAGTTATGAGCCATGGGTACCGGGCTACCCTTGTTTTTTTGAGACAAGATGGCACTATGTAGCTCAGGTTGGTCTTGAGTCTGCTATCTTCTTGTCCGTGTCTCCTGGGTGCTGAGATTACAGGCATGCACCATCCTGACCAGCTTGGTTTTGGATTAGTTTGAATCCTATTTGAATCTATAATAGTCCACATCTTTTGATCATTTGTACTTTGAGCTTCTAGTCTTTAACAAAGCAATCCACATTCTTATAGGTAGGTCTATTCCTGTTGGGAAAGTATAAGATAACACTCAGTATCAAAGTGCCAAATAAATTAATTCTAAAAACTGAACAGCTGGAAAATATTCCAGAGAAAATGAAACAGTCAGAAAGGAAAAGAGACTTTCTGGAGTAATCTATAAGTGGTTGAACATGGCAGGATCATGGCTCACAGTTTCAAAAGGAAATGGAAGAAAGTTCATCATTTTACTGAATACTTGGGTTAATATTTAATATTTAGGAAAACTACCCTAGCATCCAAGAAAAACTGAAAATAATCTGCTTATTATTCTGCAATGTTCTTATAAAAACCTACATATCAAGCCCTTTCACCATAACTCTGTCTATAATAAACATAATGGGGTAACCGGAAAGTTCAGGTAAGACATGAAGATATTTTTAAATTTACGTGTTTTGTTTTACTTTATTTATCTTTTATTTTTTATTTTTGTCAGTCGTGAGGCTTGAACTCAGGTTGTCCCTGAGTCTTTTGCTCAAGGCTAGATAGAACTTTACCACGTTAAGCCATGGTGACCAGTTTTCTGGTGGTTCATTGGAGGTAAGAAGCTCACAGACTTTCCATCCTGGGATGATGGCTTTGAACTCTGATCTTCAGATCTCAGCCTCCCGAATAGCTAGGATTACTAGCTATTTGCCACTGGTGCCCTGGCAAATTTAGATGTTTTATATCCCAAGCAATTCCAAACCTGAAAAAAAAACAAACAATCAAATATCATGTGATAAAAAGAAATAGGAATATATTCTTAGGAAAATGCCCTTATGTAGAAAGCTTAAAATCAGACAGACAAAAGACATTCTGTGTGTGTGTGGGGGGGGTGCATTTGCACACATCTTGTGCATGTGTACATATATGCATGTATGCACAAACACATGTCAGTAGTAGGGCTTGAACTCAGGGTCTCATCATCTTGCTTAACTTTTAATGCTCAAGGTTGGTGCTCTACCACTTGAGCCACATCTCTACTTCTGGCTTTTTGCTGGCAATTGGGAGTTAAGAGTCTCTCAGTTCTGTCTGCCCAACTTGGCTTTGAACCAGCATCCTAAGATCTCAATCTCCCCTGAATAGCTAGAATGACAGGTATGAGCCACTGCCCCCCAGTTGACTTTTAAAATAGCCTTTGAGGAGGCAAATAGAATTTGTTGAAAGTCATCTTGAGACTTGGACAAATTCCTGATGCCAGGAGCCAAGGCTGAGTGGTGATTGGTTATCATGTACCAGGGCTGGTGTTGGTTTTGGTGGATTGATAAAACATGTCACCTGTTGACATGTGGAGGAATTCGTCACCCTTCTACATTTAAGCAGGGATGATTTCCGTGGCCGACGGCCAGTGCACCCTCAAATCCACTTGGGATAAGGTTTTCAGAAATGAAAACCCCACTTGGGTACAGGTATGTGGCATGTGCAGGAAGCCGGTGGTTTAGAGGTAGCTCCAGTCACCCCACAGTGAACACTCTGTGCAAAGGAGATAATGATAGAAGGGAAACTTCTGAGCCTGCCATCTTGATCCTTTTAGACAGAAAGCATGGTGATAGCCGCCAGGAGTTACTGGTTTGGAACTCAGGCCTGTTTGACTTGGCAAATATGGATGGCTGTTCTCTCTGAAGATCTGTGAAGTGAAAACAAGGGACCAGCACCCGGAAACCACCGTACAGATGATCTGATGAATTCTCTCCGTTTCCGAGGCCTGGAGCTGCACAATGGCCTGCTAGGCCCCAGAGAGACAGAGAGGCAAAATGTGGACATGATTTCCCTCACCATCCCCCTCTTCTGCAGGATCTAGCTAGCTGGAATCCAAGGTGTGACATGTAACAGGGTAAACAGAGGCAGAGAATTACCTGGAAAGGCAGACAGAGAACAACCAGCCTAAGGACATCAGCTGAACTGTTCCCTTCTGGATGCAGTGAAGCCATTTTCTCGGTCAAGTTCACTGCCTTCCTAAGATAATAGGACCTGCACACACTTAAGATGGTGTCATGTATATGCATGATAATTATTTTCTTCCTTCCTTCCTCTTTATTTTACGAGTGGTCCCAACTGGCCTCAAACTCACAGCCCTCTTGTCTCAGCCTCTTAAATGCTGGAATTACAGGTGTGTCCACCACACACTGCCAAAATTGTCCGACTAGCAAGTCTGCTGACAGTTCTGGCTTTGAGTTTTCCTCAAAGAAATCCCAAGATCCTTCAGGGGTTCCCAGCCTCCTGCATTGAGATCTTTACAGAAAAAAACCTTACCTTCATGCCCGGTGCCGTAGCACACATCTATAATCCTAGCTACTCACGAGGCTGAGATCTGAGGACTGAGGTTCAAAGCCAGCCTGGGTAGAAAAGTCTGTGAGACTCTTATCTCCAATTAACCAGCAAAAAAAGCTAGAGGTGGAGCTGTGATTCAAGTGGTAGAACACTAACTTTGAGCAAAATGCTGAGGGACAGCGCCCAGGTCCTGAATTTAAACCCTAGTACTGGCATGAGAACAGGAAAGGAAAGGAAAGGAAAGGAAGAAGGGAGGGGGGGGCTTTTGTTGGGCAAGTCCCAACTAACAGGTCTATATATATATACTTACTCATTTTGCAATCCTGGGGATTGAACCCAGGGCGTTCCTGCGTATCAGGCAAGCATCATTCACAATCAGCACTTGCAAAAACCCTACCAAGAGGAAGCTAAGAAGGATGTAATTCCTTTCATTTCAGACTTGAGTTACGAGCAAGGAAAGAGATAAGTCATTCACCAGTACCAAATTTAAGGAATACTTTTAAATAAATATCCATCTTGGTCAGATGACATAGATGAGTTACCTTTGTATTGTGCTTAGCACCCATAAAGCACTTAACTCCGCACAGAGCTGGCTTCTAGGTACAAATAAATCACCTTGTCACTGTGCGAGCAGTAAGTTCGCATCCCCTGCCAACTCCTGTCAAGAGCTTTGCTTGAATGTCTAATCGTGTAATTTATCTGTCTTGAAAATCTGGTTTCCTTCCTCTCTCTTTTCTTAAATTAGCTTCTATTTATGAACACATAATTAAAAAAAGCCAATAGTTCTTAAAGGCTTATAATGAAAACCAGGATTTCCTAAATTCTATCTCCATCCTCCCCTCCCCCTCCCCTCCACACGTCTCCTCCCCCCAGCAGCTGTCTTTCACTTCCCAGCTGTTCCTAGTGCAGGCCACCATGTTTCTAGACCACGTGGATTATCCAGTTTGGTTGTTCCTTTTTGGCTTCCCGTAAGGTAACTGGATTTAGTCCTCTCCCAGGAGCCAGGTTCCTCCTCTCAAACTCCCTTCCCTTCCCTAAGCATCCCACATCCTGTGGGAAGCGTCCTTACGACTGTGAAGATAACGTTCACTGGGACTTTGTTCATGTGAGGTCTCATTTCTTCCTAAAGAAGTCAATATATCTGCATTCATCAAGGTTCTCCAGGGAAACAGAACCAACAGCCAGGGGTAGGTGAAGGAGATCCATTGCTAGATACTGGCTCTCATGATGATGGAAGCTTCAGAGTCCCCAGATACAGCTGGTACCCAGGAGACCCAGGAGGCTTATGGCATCCTCCTAGCCCCAGGACGAAGACATGAGGACCAGGAGAGCTCTCGATTTGGGCCTGGAAGCCCGCAGTCCTGAGATCCAGGCAGAGCTGGTATGTCAGTTCACGTGCGAAGGCAGGAAGAGTTGTGTTGTGCGTAAGCGAGGATTGGCTTTTCTATTCCACACCTTCCTCACCAGGGAAGGCGATCTGAGTTACTCAGTCTACTTATCCCAATGTGCATTTCATCCAGAATCACCTTCAAAGATACACCGGGAGTCGGGCCCTAGTGGCTCACACCTGTATTCCCAGTGACTCAGGAAGCTGAGATCTGAGAATCACAGTTCAAAGCCAGTCCAGGCAGGAAAGTCTATGAGGCTCTTATATATATATATATAAAGTAAACACACCAGAAAACCAGAAAGTGGAGCTCTGGCTCAAAGTGGTAGAGTGCTAGCCTTGAGCAAAAAGAGCTCAGGGACAGTGTCCAGGCCCTGAGTTCAAGTCCCACAACTGACTAAACAAAACAAAACAGAACAAAATAAAATATACACCGGGAATAACCAAATATCTAGGCACCCTGTAGCCCAGCTCAGGTGATAAATAAAATTAACCATGATGATGTCTTTCTGACCTCTGCCCGTTTTCCGTTTTCTGGAACTTAAATGTTCATATCTTCAACTTTCCAATGTATTGGTTTCTGCCTCTACTTTCTATGGAATCTGACTGTCTTCTAGATTTTCCTATTCAACTCTTCGTTTTCTAGAACTGGAGACTGAAAACGGAGGGCCTTGCACATTCTAGGCAGGCAAATGTTCTACCAATTGAGCCACAACTCCAGTCTGTAGGTTCGCAATAAAAAGGTTAGCAGGTCTGGCCTTGAATTCACATTCTTCCTGCCTCCCTCTCCTGAGTGGTTAGGATTACAGGTATGCACTGTTGTGCCCCACTGGACTCTTCATTTTTGTGATTATGTAATTACTCCACAAAACCTTCCTTGTTTCTGGTCATTTCTTCAATGTGGCCTCTTGTGCTTGTTTTATGGCTGTATTATCTAAACATAGAAGAATGCAATAGGGATTTTTGTTGTTGTTGTTGTTGGCTGTGGGACTTGAACTGTGGGTCTGGGCGCTGTCCCTCAGCTCTTCAGCTCAAGGCCAAAGCTCTACCACTTGAGCAACAGCACCACTTCCGGTTTTCTAGTGGTTTATTGGAGATAAGAGTCTCATGGACTTTCCTTCCCAGGCTGGCTTTGAACCATATATGATCCTCAGATCTCAGCCTCCTGAGTAGCTAGGATTACAGGCATGAGCCACCGGCACCCGGCCTAGGGATTTTTTTTTGAAGGTATATTTTAGTTGCCTTTCTCTCCACCTACAAAATATTGTTCCCTGTCTGTTTTGACTCTGTATTTCATGTTGGAGGCTTCTCCCCAACTGTCTCTCGACCTTTCATGAGTATTCATACTTGACAGTAAGACACCAGGATCCAGATGGAAAGTTCTACGTGCCTGGGTGGGGGATCTGGCTTGGGGAGCATTGCTCGCAGAGAACAGATTTTGAGCTGTACTTTCTGTTGGAAAAAGTCTTCTGACACCGTGGACTTTGTCCAGGGGAGAATTCTCTGATCTCCTGCCTGGGGGAGGTGGACAGATGGCTGGGGTTCCATGAATCCTTGCCCACCTCTCTCCCCCTCCTCCTCAGAACTTCCTGCATCTGTAGCGCCCCCCCACCCCCGCCACTCCCCCCCCCCTGGCTTGGAGTGAAGGTTCAGAGCGCAGTGGTCTGGCTGTACACCCTCGCCCTGCATCCCTGGTTTCCATGACAAGTCCTTCCTACCCTGCCTGTGTCCCCAAAAGTGCCCAGGCCTTCCATCTGGGGATACAGCCTTCCTTTTGAGCTTCATCCTCATGGTTCCTCACCCTCTGCTAGGATTCTGGAAGGAAAGGAAGCAGATGCACATAGCCAGAAGGGGAAATCTGAATTCTCCCTGTAGGCCTATGCAAAGAAGAGGCACTTCCGGTGGTAGTTCCAGGACAGGGCCACCGAGGCCACTATGATTCTTGGTCAGCAGACATTTGTGGCACATGTACTGCCATGTATTTTCCATTCTTGTTTTCAGTGTCTGTTCTCTTTGTTTTCCTTCCTTCCTTCCTTCTTTCTTTCTTTCATTGGTTGTGGGGCTTGAACTCAGGATGTAGATGCTGTCTCTGAGTTTTCTCACTCAGGGCTAGCGCTCTATCACCTTGAGCCACAGCACCACTTCCAATTTTCTAGGGGTTAATTGGAGATAAGAGTCTTATGGATTTTCCTGTGTGGGCTGCCTTTGAACTACGATCCTCAGATCTCAGCCTCCTGAGTAGCTAGGATTATAGGCATGAGCCATTGGTGCCCAGCTGTTTGTATTTTTTTTTTTTTTTTTGGTCCTTTTCCTGTCTACCTTCTACTCGGGTGTCCTTGGCTGCTGCTTAAAAATCACATTTTTCAGTTAGTGGCTCATGTCTGTAACCCTAGCTATTCAGGAAGCTGAGATCTGAGGATCAAGGGTTCAAAGCCAGCCCTGGCAGGGCATTCTGTGAGACTCTTACCTCCAGTTAATTGCCAAAAGACCCCAAAGCAGATCTGTGGCTCAAGTGATAGAGCACCAGCCTTGAGCAAGAAAGCTCCGGACTAGGCCCTAAGTAAGTCCTAGTACCAGAACAACACCAACAATAATTTTACATTTCATGGTCTTTGATAAATGCCTCTCTGTACAGAAATCACTTTCTTGCACTTCCCGACCCAGCCTCAGCCTGCCCTGCTGTCACCAGCTTTGAACTTCTGGTTCCTCTGTCTTCTGAGTCACCAGGGTCTAACCAGGAGTGAAACACAGAAGCTCCAGAGACTCTGGGTTTCTCTTGGATCTAATAAAGCACATGCTGTGGCCTCTGCATGCACTGGTAGACAGGAGCTCTGTGTTTTCTTCATCCTTTGACAGTGGCCAGAGGAGAGCTTAGGGCTGAGCGTCCTGCAGGTGGGAGGGTTCTGTTCACTGCCTATGCTTTTCCTCCCAGGACAGCGCCTTGCTCTAACTCTTCTCCATCCTCACACGCATCCCACATCTTCCTGAGCTCTTTTCTGGCAGGGGCAACATCCAGCAGCTCCACTGATCACTCTTTTTTTGTCCCAGTGGGTCAGGATTCACATACCGGGCTCCATGGGTTCGTTTGTACTGTAAATACTTGACCTGAAATGTGTGGCCTAAGTTCATCTATCCAAAGGCCCCAAACAATGACCAAACATTCCTTTTAGATAGGAGACAGATTTCTTTCCCTTGGCAATGATTTTCTGCCGAGATACAGAGCAGGATGTTGTAAATCTGCTAGGTCTTGTAATAACACCACACCCATCCAGTATGTAGTGATCAGTGGCTGCTTGGAAGGCTGTTCGTGTTCTTTTTTAAATAGATATTGTTCTCTGCAGCTCTCTCAAATCCTTCTTAGAGTCTTAGAGTTTTATGAGTCTGGAGAGCTTAGATCTAACCAAGACCAGGAGCAGGCTGGGTGGGTAAGAGGCACCACCTCTAGATAACCAGATTGAGCTGGACACCCGTGGTTTTGCCTCAGGCAGGAAGGAAATCATCTAGAGTCATCTCCACGCCTGGCTTACTCAGTGCCCTCCTCTCAGGCCTCTGCCGTGGTGCTGGTGTGCGAAGTGATCTGCTGTGTGTGCAGATGAACGTAATGAGACTGTGTCCAGCCCAGGGTCACATTGGAACCCAGGACCCCTGACTCTGAGCCTCTGACCCCTTCACTACCCCCCTCAGCTGCTTCCCTGGAGCATTCAAACAAAACAGGCCAGTTTCCTGGTAGTTGGGAGGCAACGGGGGAAACTAACTCAGCCCAGTGCGGGCTTTGTGGCCCCTGGGTGAGTCAGTTTTCCCAGGGTCAGATACACGTGTTGGAATTCGATGGTCCCCAATCTGCTTGGACATCATACATTAGAGGACTTAAAAAAATCAACTAATTTTTACATAAAACAAAGTTCTAGTGCACAAGTTGATTTTTTTTAAGGAACACTTCCTGCAGCTACCACCACATTGCCACCACGTCAGAACCATCCCTCGTGTCCTATTAATCCTTGGTCTCAACCCAGACTCAGGGCAGCATATGATCGCTCTTCTTTCTCCTTCTATAGCGTTGCCCCTTCTGGATGTTTTATTCAGATAGCCATGCAGTGTGTGGGCTGTTGCGTTGGTGGTAATTCCTCATTGCTCATTAATCCCCCCCCCCCCACCACACACACACAATACTGGATGTAGTAAATACGATCTATCCGTTTGTTTTTCTGGCTCAGTGGTATTCCGTGGTAGAGATTGGCTGGCCATTAGTCAGTGAATAATACTGCTGAGAATTTTCATGCCCAGTTTAGGTGAGGACATGCTGTTTGCATTTCTCCAGGATGTCTACCCAGAAACAGAAACTCTGGTTCATGGGGGAACTATGTTTACATTATTATGGTTTCTTGTTTTGTTTTAGGAAATATCCAAACTGTTTCCCCCCCCCCCCCAAAAAAAATGATCATATCTCCTGGGGAGCCATTTCTGGGACCTGGCTGGCTCCTAGAGGTCTGGAGTGGGGTCCAGAAATCTTCACAGAGACAAGCCTCGTCCCCACCCCCGCCCCCACACCAAGGGGACGGAGGCAGTTAGTGGACAAAGTTTGTATGTGGTGACTTTGAAGCCTTCTCAGGACAATTGTCCCAGGTCATTTTCACCAGGAAGGGCAAGATATGCATCCTCCACATCTTCTCTTGGTGTTGATTGGGGATCAGAGACACAGTTGCTCCGAGCGGGCTTCAGAAGTTCGCTGAGCTGCTTGCTTAATGCTGTGTAGCACCTGCCCTGCCCCACCATCTGCACACATGGGCCGGACTCTCTCTGTCTCTGGCTTCATAGACATAAAAATTTATCACAGGTTTTTATGTGCTGTCACATTGTAAAAGTGCCATCAAACAGAGGGTCAGGTTTTCAGTGCATCTGGAAGCTTCCTGCTCCTTGAAGCCATTGCCCCAGATCTGTTCTTTCAGTGGCTGCTGCGTGGATTCCCTTAAGCACGCTTCGGACTCCAGAATCCTTTTCCTGCAGAACTGATGGAGAATGCCAATGACGTCATGGAGCATGTAGGGGTGAAGCTTGGCTGCCTGGGAAATCTCACTAGGAATGGACGGGGCCTGGCACTGCTTCCTCCGGCTTGGCTGCTTTCTGTCCTGCACACAGCTGGCATTTCATGTCCTTTCATTAGCTTTTTCACCCAAGGTTGGCAACTCTACCACTTGAGCCACAGCTCTGCTTACCACTTGGTGGTAAATTGGAGATCAGAGTCTCACAGACGTTCCTGCCCAGGCTGGCTTCAAATTGTGTTCCTCAGATCTCAGCCTCTTGAGCAGCTAGAATTATAGGCGGGAGCCACGAGCACTCAGTGAATTGTATACTTTTATATAACATAAAATTAAGCACTTTCTTTCATACCTTTCTTCTTTTCTTCCCACCCTATTTGTGGTTGTTGTTGCTATTTTAAAGATGGTCTTGTCCAGGCTGGCCTCCAAACTTGCAGTCCTTATTATCCAGCAGTGATGGAACTACAGATATGTGCCTTCATGCCCAGCCTCCTTTAAAAAAAATAAACAAGATTATAACCATCCTACTGTGGCTTTGATTTGCACCTCTTCAATGACGCAGGGTACCGAGCATCTTTCTGTGAGCATGTTGGCCATTGGTGAATCTTATTTGTAGGAATGTCTGCTGAAGTCATTTACCTACTTTAAAGTTGAGGTGGTTTTCCTTTTGTTGTTGAGTCCTTTATGCAGTTCTATGTTGCCTAATGATGAGGAGATGCATGGTTAGGTGAGCTTGTTGTGTAAATATTATAAGGAGTGTGTTAACACAAACCAGCCAATGTAATTATACATGGCTGCCATCTTCTACGTGGTCTGTCACTGATCAAAATGTCTTTTGACACCCAGAACTGTACATTCCAAATAGCAGGCTGGCCTTAGAAAATAGAATTTGCAACTATTTCCTCCTTCTCTTCGTTTTCTTTCCTAGTATCCTTTAGTGCACAAATACTCCCCTTGTGCTGAGGTCCAATGGTATTTTTTTTTAATTTTGATGCTTTTTTTTTTTTTTTTGGTGTCCTATCTCAATATCCGCTGCCAGATGAAAGATTTGTCCCTACGTTTTCTTTTGAGAGTTTTATGGTTTTGATGCTTAAGTTTGAGCCTTTGATTCTTTTCAAGTTCACTTTCATATGTGGTGGAGGTAGGGATCTGACATCCTTATCTGGGGTGGTGGTGTGAGTTCATTGGTCCCTGCTCCATTGTTGAAGAGTATTTTCTTTCTCTTTGAATGGTCATGGTGCCTTTGAGTGTAAACTAAAGGATTCATTTCTGGATTATCAGTTCTTTTTTCTTCCTCTTCCTCCTCCTCCTCCTCCTCCTCCTCCTCCTCCTCCTCCTCCTTTTCCTCCTCCTCCTCCTCCTATTTTTCCTCCTCCTAGTCCTGGGGCTAGAACTTAGGGTCTGGGTGCTGTCGCTTAGCCTCTTTGTGCTCAAGGCTAACGCTCTGCCACTTGAGCCACAGCATCACTTCTGGCTTTCTCTGAGTAGTTTATTGGAGATAAGAGTCTTAAGGACTTTTCTGCCCGGTCTAGCTTGGAACGGTGACCCTCAGACCTCAGCATCCTGAGTAGCTAGGATTATAGGTGTGAGCCACTGGTGCTCAGCTGACCTCTCCCCAGTCTGGAGTTTTATTCTCAGGACTCTCCAGTGCTGGGGCCAGCCAGTGCTGGTTGTCACGGATGGCTGGAGAGGCAGGAGCGGGGTGGTTGGATCTCCAGTCCAAGTCAGAGTCAACACGGACAGCGCTGCTGCCTCTCCGGCCTCCCCCATCTGCCCAAGGGTCTGTGCTGCCCCAGGCCTGGCCCCTCTGGTGGGGGACGATTGAAGTTGTCATTTGGCCACCACTAGCCTGGTCCCCTTCCTTCAAGGCAGATTTATTTCCAGCTCCCTCTGTGACCTTGGGCGTATTTCTACCACGCTGCGGTGACTTCAGCCCGATCAGGGAGCTTCCTGGCTTCTCATTTTTCTCTGGCAGCAAATGAGCAGAACATTCTAAGTCGCTCGTAGAAGCCGCCTCAGGTGGACAGGCCTTAAGGGCTGGAATTCACTGGACGACCCAGTGCTTTCTCCTTTGCCCCATTCTATGGCTTTCCAGGCCCCAGCTCTTATCCCTCACTTGACCTTTGACCCAGAGAGAAACATCTCTACTGTCCCTTCCCTCTGCACCTGCCTGCTGCTCTTCTAGCTGCACCCCGGCCTTCTAGGAATCTCTGATCTGAGTCTGGCCTGCTTTGTGCTACGGGGCTGGAACCAGAAACCCCTAGGAGACAAGTTCAAAGTGGGCGGGAGAGGAAGACTGTTTATGGATCTGTTCTAAATGTTTTACCATATTTTGAGGTTTGCAAACTTCGGTCATCTTGTAGTGTTTATTTGCAAAATACTTGGTTGCTTGGTGGAGTCAGCTAAGGACTGTGCGTGCTCTGTATTCTTTGAATATTTGTTCTGTGAGGGTGGGGGTGGGGGTGGGGGAGGCCTCTGGGGGCAATGGCTCCCCTGTGCTTCTGGACACTTCCATTCTGGGGGGAAACGTGCAGCCATGTGAGGACAGTGGTCTCCACAGGACCACCCCACACACACACATGAAGATTTTAATGGCCATAGCACAAGCATTAGGGCCTTCAGAGAACCCCTTGGTGGAAGGATGCCAGCAGTTTGTGAAGCCCTCCCTTGAAAGGAAGTGTGAAACATTATGGTTTTTTTTTTTTTTCTCTTTTTTCTCTCCAGTTGTGTTTCTTCACTGGCCGGGGCTTCCTGGGTGGAAGGGGAATGGTGGGGGCCCTGGCATCTTTGCATGCAGGCAGGGGAGTCTGTGTTGTTGTCCTGGGGGTTCTGGGATGAATTCACAGAAGCTTCTCCACCCCTACCCGTGCCCCACCCCCACTTATCCCAAATCCTTCAATACATAGGAAGGCCGAGTCTAGGTTTTGAACCTTCATGCATTTTGATGTATCACTCCAATTCTCCATAAAGATAGAAAGATAAAGATCAAAACAGATAGTGAGCTCACACCTGTCATCCTAACTACTCAGGAGGCTGAGATCTGAGGATTGCAGTTCAAAGCCAGCCTTGGTAGGAAAGACCGTAAAACTCTTATCTCTAATTAACCAGCAAAAAGCTGAAGTAGAGCTGAGGTTCAAGTGGTAGAGTACCAGCCTTGAGTAAAAAGTTGCTAAGGAACAGTGACTGGACCCTGAGTTCACACCCCAGTACTGGTATAAAATAGCAACAACAACAAACTGATGAGAAAAATTCTAGAGGGTTTAACATGTCCTTTTTGGTTTGCTTTGTCTGGTTTAAACTCTGTGTATAATTTCTGGCAAGAGAACAGTATACAAGAACTCGATTAAGTTTCAGATGAAGACATTACAAGCAAAATAATACGCTAAATGTGCTAGCAAATTCCAAGAGAACATCAAAGTGCCTTTGATAAATATCATCCTGATTCCGGCTCCTGAAATCACAGCCACACATCTCTTTGCGCTCAGAGATTCTTCTCCATCACCCAGAAGTATATGTTTTGTGACTTTTTAGGGCTCAAAAGATGCTGAAGGGGGAGGAAAAATCTGCATAGAGCTTGAAATAGTCTGGGCTTTTGGTGCAGGACAAAGATCTTGGTTTTTCCCCAAGTACCTATAATTTTTCTTTTATTCAAGATTAAAGTGAGTTTGTTTAGAAGGAGAAATAAGAGGGCTGGGAAGGTGGCTCAGTGGTAGAGTGCTTGCCTTGCATGCATGAGGCCCTGGGTTCGATTCCTCAGCACCACATAAGCAAAAAGAAAAAAGCCGGAAGTGGCACTGTGGCTCAAGTGGTAGAGTGCTAGCCTTGAGCTGAAGAGCTGAGGGACAGCACCCAGGCCCAGAGTTCAGGCTCCACGACTGGACCCCCCCCCCCCAAAAAAAAAGGAGAAATAAGAACTAAATGCCAAAAGAAGAAAAAAATATAAGCTGGGTACTGGCAGCTCACCTCTGTAATTCTAGCTACTTGGGAGGCTGAGATCTGAGGACTGTGGCTTAAAGCCAGCCCAGACAAGAAAGTCTAGGAGACTCTTTATCTCCAATAAACCAGCAGACCAGCTGGTGAACAAGTGGAGCTGTGGCTCAAGTAGGAGAGCACCAGCCTTGAGCAGAAAAAGCTAAGGAACAGTACTCACACTCTGAGTTCAGGTCCCAGCACTGGCACATGCGTGTGCACACACACACGTGTATACACACACACACCAGTGCAGTTAAAAGGCATGTTTGCCCATCTTGATAGTGGCCGGTGAGTGCATGCTGGAGGCGAGGTGGGATGTGAAAGCTCATTAATCATCTCCAAGTCGTGAGTCATGTTGTTGTCAAGTAAATAGCCTTTCTAAATGGATCCAGATGCCATCACATACATGTTTCCAATAAAAAGGCGATTTTCCCCTCCTTGGCGGGGGCCATAACTACGTCACCACGCACGTGACGCTTGTTTGAACTTCTCTCTCTTTCATACGTCGCCCACCATCCTATATCTTCTCTGACCTCTCTCCCTGGCTGCATTGCTGTTGACAAATAAGACACCCCACGTCCCAAGAGCTCACGGGGCACAGGAGAAAGATGGCCACATGATCTGTCGCCTGCTGACCTGTTTATCTTCTGGACCAATACAGCAAAGTACAGTCCCAGCCCCATCCCCAGAGGACATTCTCCAATCTTCCAGGACCCCCTGCCGTTCTGTGGAGACAAACCCCAGGATTTTGATGTGGCCCAGCTGGCTTTTCAAGACCTCCCCAACCCCCAGAGGGGCTTCCAAGCTGGAAAGTGCTCCCCCACCCTGGGGGGATGAGGGAGGAAGGCAGGCTGTGGTTGGTGCGGGTTCCCATTCCCACCCACTCCGCCGCTTTCTCACTGTGACTTTCAAAGGCTTTCTGCTCCTTCTGAGTTGACTTGCTGTCTTTGCTCCTGGGAGCTGGGAGGGTAAAGGAGGATGAGAAACCACCCTTTGGGAGGCGCCGGTGGCTCACGCCTGTCATCCCAGCCACTTGGGAGGCTGAGATCTGAGGGTCGCAGTTTGAAGCAGCAGCCCAGGCCGGGAAAGCCAGTGAGACTCTTATTTCCAGTTACCTATCCAAAAACAGCTGGAAGTGGAGCTGTGGCTCAAGTGGTAGAGCACCAGCCTCGAGCCAGAAAGCTAAGGGACAGCGCCCAGGCTCTGAGTTCAAGCTCCAGGACTGGCACCCTCCCCCCTAAAAATATATATAGCAAAGGGAAGGTTTAGGGAGTCCATAGAAATCAGAGAACGGTTCCAGGGCTCCCCTCCCAGCACCCCAGGCTCCATGTCTCTGGAGTGGCATGAGACTCAGCAATGACAGGTTATGATGCATATATCACACAGGAATTATGGTAGGCCGGGGAACACGGTGAGCCTTGGCATTCTGGGATTTTGAAGGGGTCACTCGGGTGAGCGTGATGTGTGATAGACTTGGATATTCAGACCGCAGCGATCCCTAACCCCTCTCACCCTGAAGCATGAACAGTCACTTACAGTAGGTCACATGACCTTGTGCTAGCTGTTCTGGGACCCAGGAACCCAGCAGGCATGCGCCCTGGACCCAGGTGGCCAGACAAGTCCTTGGGCAGACAAAAGGACTTGGGATTTATTTCCCAGCAGCCAGCCCTCAACACATCTTCTTAGGAACAAGCAGGGTTTGAGGATCCTGAGCCCCTCCCTGCTCACAAGAGTGTGGAACAGTTCTCAAAGTTGCTTCTCAGTCAGAATGATTGCACATGAGTCGAATAAAGGTGTGCCACACAGACACACAGATTGGGTGTGATCTCCCCCCCCCCCCATCCCAGTGCTTGTTGAAATAAGAGAGTCAATTTCTTGCTTACTTAACACAGCATTATTACATTAAGCCACTTTACAGCATGCAATTTAGTGGGGTGTTTTCTTTTTTTTTTTTCCTGTATGGTCATAAGACTGCGCAACTATCCCACAACTTAATTCTAGAATGTTACTGCCACCAACACCAACACCACACAGAGAAACCTGTTTCCCAGCCCTCTCATCTACTTTCTCTGGTGAATTGTCCCTATTCTAGAAGCATCCTATAAATATAATCACATGATAGGTGGCCATCGGGCCATTCACTCCCTTTTTCCCCCATGTTGTTTCCTGTATCAATTCCTAGATTGTTTTAACTGCCAGATATTATTCCATCAGAAAGAGGGAGAGAGAGAGAGAGAGAGAGAGAGAGAGAGAGAGAGAGAGAGGGAGGGAGGCATCCTGTGTGTGGTTTCTAGACATTTGGATTGTTGTATTTTATTTTATTTTAAGCAATGGTGCTGCTGCGGACATTCCCATACAGATTTCTGACTGTTTTGGGTTTTCTTGAGTTTCTACTAGAAGTCGATTACTGACTCGTGCAAACTGTCTTTAAGTTTTTTTTGAGGAAATGGCCAGACACATTGTATTACATCTCCAGCAGCATTGCATGCGATGGCCTATTTCTCCCCATCCTTGGCAGTGTTCGCTATACTCTGTCTTCTGATTCTAGCCATCCCAGTAAGGAATAAAGGGGTATCTTGTTGTGGTTTGACTTGCTTTTACTTTAGTGTCTAATGATGGTTGAGCATCGTTATCATCTGCTTACTGTCCGTTGGTATGTCACTTTGGGGAAAATACTCACCCTGACCCTTTACCCATTTAATAACTGGGTTGTTTGTCTTTCTTAGTAAGCTGTAATCATTCTTTATACATTGTGGTGACTTATCAGATATATGCTTTGCAAGTATTGGCTCCACTCTGGGGTTCTCTTTGCCCTTGTGGTGATGTCCTTCAAAACCCCAAACTTTTAAATGTCGACAGATTTCCATTTATCTACACCCTCCTTTTCATCTATCTGTATCTGGTATCCTAATTAAGAAACTATTGTCACCAGGCTCTGGTGGCTCACACCTGTCATCCTAGCTACTCAAGAAGCTGAGATCTGAGGATCTCAGTTCAAACCAAGCAGGAGAGTTTGTGAGATTCTTACCTCCAACCAACCAGCAAAAAAAAAAAAAAAAAAAAAGGCCAGAAGTAGATATGTGTGGCTCAGGTGGTAGAGCTCCAGTCTTGAGTGAAAAAGCCCAGTGTGAGCTCAAACCCTGGATTCAAGCCCCAGTCTCAGCAAAGGAAACAAACCAACCCAACACTGCATAACCCTAGGACCTGAAGATTCAGACACATTTCCCTGTAAGACTTTTGTAGTTGCAGCTTTTACACCTTCTGGGTCTTTGATCTGTCTCGAATCAATATTTGCCAATGGTGGGAGGAAGTATTCAGACTTCTCTCGTTTGCATTCAGGCGCCCAGATCCCAGGATTGTTGTGGGAGGGACTTCCTCTGAGTTCTCTTGGCACCGTTGTGAGCCTTGTGCATGGGTTTGTTTCTGAAGGAGCTGGAATCCAAGACAGGAAGGTGTGGCGGGCACCGAGAACACAGAAAGCTGGAATGGTCCCTGTGCCTGCCTGCTCTGCCAGCGCTCTCTCGTCCTGTGCTCCAAATGCCCGCCCAGCATTGATGGCTGGCGGCTAGTCTATGCTGCACAAATCTGCCCTCCATACACCCCTGAAATTTTCAGGGGGATCATGGCTGGTAGACCATAGACAGATGCCAGGCCCATGGTCCCCTGGCTCTTACCCACGTGCTTCTGCTCTGAACACATTGCCTGCCTCCTGTTTGTTCATTCTTTCTTTCTCTTTCCTTCCCTCTTTCTTTCCTTCCTTCCTTCCTTCCTTCTTTCTTTCTTTTTTCTTCTTTCCTTCCTTTCCTTCTTTCCTTTCTCCTTATTTCTCCTTTCCTCCCTTTCTTCCTTCTTTCCTTTCCTTTCCTTCTTTCCTTCCTTTCTCTCGTTTTCTCTCTTCCTTCCTTCCTTTCCTTTCTTTTCCTTCTTCTTTCCTTCCTTCTTTTTTATCTCTCTCCTCTCTTCTTCCTTCCTTTCTCTTTCTCTCCCTCTTTCTCTTTCTCTCTCTTTCTTTCTCCCTTCCTTCCTTTCCTTTTCTTTCCTTCCTTCTTTTCTTTCTCTTTCTCTCTCTTCCTTCCTTCCTTTCTCTTTCTCTTTTCCTTCCTTCCTCTCTCTTTCCCTCTTTCTCTTTGTCTCTTTCTCTTTCTTTCTCCCTTCCTTCCTTCTTTCCTTTCCTTCTTTCCTTCCTTCCTTTCTCTCTCTCTTCCTTCCATCCTCTCTCTTTCTCTTTCTCCTTCCTTCCTTCCTTCCTTCCTTCTTTCCTTCCTATCCTTCTTTTTCCTTTTCTTTCTCTCTTTCTTTTCCTCTTTCCTTCCTTCTTTCTTTTGTGACAGTCCTTGGGCTTGAACTCAGGGCCAGGGCACTTTCCCTGAGCTTCTTTTTGTTCAAGGCCCTACCATTTGAGCCACAGCTCTACTTCTGTATTCTTTTTCAGTAGTTAATTAGAGTCTCAGGGCCTTTCCTGCTAGGCTGTTTCCAATCATGATCCTCAGATCTCAGCCTCTTGAGTATCTAGGTTTACAGGCATGAGACACTGGCGCCTGGCTTTGCCTGCATCTTTATCTATTTAGCGTAATTTCATTTAGGAAACCAACATAGATTTAATGAGTCACTTGGACCATGGGATTGAGAGATAAACTAGTTATCAACTAAGTCTTAAAAATCTGCCTGGAACATTGTGTAACTGCCTTCCCCACAATGTCCCAAGGTTCCTCTTATTACATTGTCTCAAATTCAATTCCGTGCTAAAGCAGTAGAGACCCAAAAGAATGTGACTTAAACAGGAGAGGAGGAGGGGACTTTTCCTTAAAGAAGACAAATGGGATGCTAGAATCGTGGCTACCCCTAAACTTGGAATTTAGTTCTCAAATCCAGCAGGTGATCAGAGCTCTAGCCATTTCATTCCTCTGTCAGGAGAAGGTGACAGAAAAGGCGTGAGGAGGGGCTGGGCGCAGGCAAGAGTGGAAATGTACAAGGGGACCTCTGCTGGATCACCTATCACAGAACTATGGGGTAAGGAGAAACCTATGGAGTTTTGTGGGAGCTTTTCTTGTTTATTGTGGTACTGGGGATTTGAACTCAGGCCTTGAGCATGCTAAGCAAGTGCTCAACCACTGCAACCACTTTTCTCAGTGTGTGTGTGTGTGTGTGTGTGTGTGTGTGTGTGTTCTGTGTTTTTGAGATAGCATCTTATTCACTTGGCTAGGATAGCCTTGAACTTACTATCCTTCTGCCTCTAACCCCTGGGATTACAGGTATGAACCTCCATGCTTGGTTTCATGGGGGTCACGTACCCTGCAGTTGCCCGCATTATACTAGCTGGGAGTCAGGCACATCACGGCCTCACCTGATTATAACAGATGCTAGGAAATGCACGCTAGCTACTTCTTCCAAAGTAGAAGTGGATCCAGGCACCAGTGGCTCACACCTGTAATCCTAGTGACTCAAGAGGTTGAGATCTGAGAACTGGAGTTCAAAGCCAGTCTGGGCAGGAAAACCTGTGAAACTCTTTTTCTCCAGTTTGCTCCCAAAATGTCAGAAGTAGAACTATGGCTCAAGTGGTAGAGCACTAGCCTTTAGCAAAACATAAAACAAAAAGCAAAAAAAAAAAAAAAAACACAAAAAACAAAACTCAGGGATAATATCCAGGCCCTGAGTTCAGCCCTGAGTTCAAACCCCCCCCCCCCACCAACAACAACAAAAGTAAGACAGAAAAAAATGAAAAACAAAACACAAAAAAACAATGGTGTGTACCATTCCTGAGGGATTGTTCTCTGATTTGGACATTGCTTCCTTAAATGGCTGAAGCCAAGATGTCTGAGCCTCTGTTTCTATGTCCCCTAATCTGAGATTAAGAGAATTGGAAGTAAGGGTGCCCTAAAGGGAAAAAAAAAGTGTGTTTTATCTCCTGCAAAATCACCTGTGTGCACATAGGATGGAACATTTTGAAGATGGTAGAATGTGGCCGTTGGGAGATGTGCGTTCTATTTGAATTCTAATGAGGAGATTGCATGGAGAAGGATGGAGGATTGGGGCTGGGCTGGGCTGAGGCACCAAAGGCTCAGATTGCTCATCCTATTCAAGCCATGTTCTCTGTCTCTGCTTCTTGAGGGGAAATTGTGATATTTGCCTTCATGGAGGTGTGTGTGTGTGTGTGTGTGTGTGTGTGTGTGTGTGTGCGCGCACACACTGGTCCTGGGGCTTGAACTCAGGGTCTGGGTGCTGTCCCTGAGATTTATTTCTCTCACACTGGCTCAAGTGGCTCTGTCACTTGAGATACACTATCTTTTCCATCTTTTCTGTGGTTCATTGGAGATAAGAGTCTCATAGCTTTTTCTGCCCAGGCTGGTTTTGAACTGCCATACTCAGATCTCAGTCTCCTGAGTAGCTAGGATTACAGGCATGAGCCACAGAGCTTGGCACCGTCTTCCTCTGTAAATGGGCTTCAAGCACAAAATTGGGTTCCTCATACTCTTGATAAGTGCCAGGCCAGCAAACAAATTGTTGATTACAGCAATTGTCAAGCATTGACTGCATTCATGTGAGTTACAGATCTTCAGAACACATCTTTGTGACCAGTGTCTACCAAAAAAAAACAAAAAAACCCAGAGCTATATTTCCACTCAGACAGTGGTATTTTCACCTGAGTTTTCTTGGCACAGAGGTCCTTGAGAAATTGAGAAATGCTGACTAAGGGTTTCACATTTGCTGAGCTCAGAATTCCATGGGTCAGCCCTAAGGGAACTCCTGGCCCTCCAGATTAGCCTTTGATGGGTCATCTGCCCATGTCAGGTGAACTTCCATGTCAGGGCCATTCTGCCCACACTCAGAATCACACCCCAGTTTTGTGTAAGAGTGGACTTCATGGCACACTTGTGTGTAATGCTAAAACTCGCAGTTAGCTCAGATGGAAACAACCTCCTGATTATGCCTGTCATCCTAGCTACTCAGGAGGCTGAGTTCTGAGGATCATGGTTCAAAGCCAGCCCAGACAGGAAAGTCTGTGAGGCTCTTGTCTTCAATTTATCAACAGCAAACCAGAAGTGGTGCTGTGGCTTGAAGTGGTAGAGCACTAGCCTTGAGCTGAAGAGCTCAGGGCAGCACCCAGGCCCTGAGTTCAAGCCCTATGACCGATTAAAAAAATAGTTATTGGCCATGTTGTGATTTTTGTCCATATTTCAGCACCCCAAGGTAGATTGGTAAAGAGACTAACCACATGTAAAGATCTGAGCCAGACAGGACCAGATGTTTCTGGAAAGCTCTGGAACTTTCTGCCTCTCCACCTTCCTCATCCCACAACTGTCCAGAAAGTATAGGACTCACACTTCTACCTTGACTCTAGGAGAAGCCAGAATACCTGGTCATAAACACCAAATGCTAGAGTACCCAAGTCCTTGAAAACATTAGTCTCCCACTTCTAAGAATGCCGGGGAGGGTTTGGGGATGCTGCTTTGCTTTCTTTTTTATGAATTCACAGTGACTTTTCTCCAGTGAAAAATGGTGTTGTGTTCCATGTTGTATGGTAACCATGAAAGTTCTTTCATTAAAAATAACTTGGCCAGGTGCCAGTGGCTCACGCCTGTAATCCCAGCTACTCACAAGGCTGAGATCTGAGGATCACAGTTTGAAGCCAGCCTGTGCAGGAGAGTTCATGAAACTCTTTATCTCTAATTATCCAGCAAAAAGCTAGAAGTGGCTAGATGTGGCTCAGGTGTTAGAGTGCTAGTAGACCTGGGAGAAAAAACTAGAGGATAGAGCTCAGGCCCTGAGTTCAAGCCCAAGCACTGGCACAAAAAAGATCTGCCATATTTAAAGATCATATTCCAAGAAATAGATTAGAATAAATAAGTTATTAAAGTATTCAAAGTAGTCACCAAGGTGGCAAAATGGATATAAACATAACATTAAGTGCGTTTCTGAGCTACTCAAACATCAGAAGGTACTTCTTTTTTAGTTACATGATTTAACTAAAAAAAAAAACAAACTGAAACAACAAAAACAGCTGAAATAACTTAAGACCTGTTAAAAATAACAAGTGGGCTAATGTGAACACAATTTAAAAGAATCTTAAATTCTTATCATCAATTTAATGGGGGCAATTTTTTCTCATTTTCTTAAAATCCTAAAAATCTGCTAACACAAATAAGAGCCAGCGTCAACAATTGCAAATATTCATAACAAAAGAGCATTAACACTAAAAGGAATAAAATGATAACTCGGATTTTTTTTTCCTTTAATATGGGTCAGATGAAGTTGAAATGAGCTTGGCATCTGTTCAAAGGCACCTAATAATGAATGGTTTTTCACAGAACCCCTTGGTTTACACAGAGGGTGGAATTTAGCCTGCAAATGGGGTTGATGAGGGAAAAGGGACCTTTCATATTCTCCTTTGTTTGTCCTGACCCCTCCTGAAGAAGGCAGCTCCATGGAGTCAGGAGACCCCGGAGGCTGAGTTCAGGAGGCTGAGCTCCAGAGGCTGAGACTTTAGATGGCCAGCTGAGGACTCAGACTGGCAGGAGGATATGTGGATGTCAGAACCATCTAGAAAGAAAGGGGCAGAAAGAGTGAGGAAATTTAGTCCAAGGAAAACACCTGAACAAATTTACTAGTCTTTTTACATTTTTTATTTTTGTATGGGTTCTGAAGCTTGAGCTCAGGGCCTAGTCACAGTTCCTGAGTTTTTCCACTCTGCCACTTGAGCCACACCTCTGCTTCTGGCTCTTTTGGTGGTTCATTGGAGATCAGCGTTTCCTGGAACTTCTTGCCCAGGATGGCTTTGAACTCTGATCCTCAGATCTCAGCCTCCTGACTAGCTAGAGCTAGGATCACAGGCGTTAGGCCACCAGCCCTCAGTCAGCTTGCTGAATGTATAATGGGTGTGTGATAAATACAACGGTATATGGATTTTATTTTATAAATCCTGCTTTCTCATTCTCTTTCTTTACCTACTCCCCATACCATATGTCTTCCAGTATATACAGATAACAAGCTTTCAGTTTATATATTTAGTGTAAATAGAAGTGTGTTAAGAACTGTGGAATCTGAGATACCTATGCCTTAGAATGCAGGAAATAATTCCGTGCTCTGAATTAATGAAGCTCATTTCTCAGCTTACATGCCTGTGTGCTGGTCACCAGGTTTGCCAGATGAGGAAGGGGGCACTTTCTACCTTGTGATTAGCTGCAGGTCCTGTTTTTGGCTAAGCCCTGGCTCAGAGCACAGACCTGTGATCCAGGTCCTTAGGCTGCCCTGAATTGTCTCTGAGACCTTCCCTTGATAATCATCTGTCCTGTGTTTTCTGCTTTTTAGAGGGTCTTTATCTCTCTCTTCTTCTCCTCCCCCCCTCTTCCTCCTCCTCTTCCTCCTCTTCTTCCTCCTCCTCCTCCTTCTGGTATTGAAGTTTGAAACTTGGAGCCCACCCCTTGCCACCTAGGCAGGCACTATACCGCTGGGCCACACCTCCAGACCTGCTTTTCACTGGTTATTTTCCAATATAAGGTCTGTCTCTTCCTGCTTGGGTGGGCACCTGGACTGTGATCTGCCTACTAGCCGCCATATCATTTCTCACCCCTGAGGTGGAGTCTGGTGGACTTCTCTGTCCCAGGCTGGCCTGGAAGTGCAATCCTCCCAACCTCAGCCTCTCATGCAATGCACCACTGCACCCAGCTAATGAGTGGGAACGGAGTCTTAAGAACTTCTCTTTCCAGGCTGACCTCTAACCTTCACCCCCCTCCCCCCAATCTCAGCCTCCCAAGTAGTTAGGATTACAGGCATGAGTCACTGGCGCCTGGCCTGGTTTGTTTTATTTGTAATGTGTCCTCAATCATGCAATAAAACACTCTGTGCAGAACCTTTCTGCTGATCACTCCAGAACAACATTGCTTTGTACCTGGACTCACACAAGGGAAAGTGAATCTCTTCCTCCCAGACCAACCTTCTTCCACTCTGACAGCTGTTCAGTAACTGTTTCCCAGGCTGCATTTCGTAGCAGGTGCTGGGTCAGGCTCTGCAGATGATCTGCTTACTCTCTGCTCACCACTCACTCTGTTTGCGCCTTTTTTTTTTTTTTTTTTTTTTAAGACTCTGAACCTGGGAGAAAGAGGAAAAAAAAAAGGCCACTTTCCATGGCTTATTAACTATGTATGTATCTGCTAACTAGGGTTTGAGGTTCAGGAAACCATTGAGCAGAAGGAGATAACACTTTTCACTTTATGATTTATAAAATACAGTCAGGTGCCGATGGGGGCTCCCGCCTACCTGTCATCCTAGCGACTCAGGAGGCTGAAACCTGACGATCACGGTTCAAAACCAGCCCCAGAGCAGAAAAGTCCATGAGACTCTTGGTCTCCAGCAAACCACCCAAAACCTGTAAGCAGAACTGTGGCTAAGTTGGTAATGTGCTGGCCTTGAGTGAAAAAGAACAATGGGTATGTGAAGCCCTGCCTGCATTCAAGTCCCAGTACCAGTTCCCTAAAAAATAATAAGGACAGTGAAAGGAGGGGGCACAAATGGAGGGAGGAGGGTGAGCAAACACAGCCATTATCTTTAGTGTACAGTCTGTAAAAATTGAACTGTACAACTTGAGGGTGGGGCTAGGGAGGGGAAAGATGGCCGAGAATGATGGAAGGAGTGACATTGGACCTTTGGAATCGAAACACCAATGTAAGCCGGGTGCTGGTGGCTCAAGCCTGTAATCCTAGCTACTCAGGAGGCTGAGATCTGAGGATCACGGTTCAAAGCCAGCCCAGGCAGGAAAGGCTGTGAAACTCTTATCTCCAATAAACCACCAGAAAACCGGAAGTGGTGCTGTGGCTCAAGTGGTAGAGCGCTCGCCTTGAGCTGAAGAGCTGAGGGACAGCGCCCAGGCCCAGAGTTCAAGCCCCACGACCGACAAAAGAAAAAAAAAACACACCATTGTAATCTACTTTTTAAAAAACCAGATTAAATATTTAGTTAATTAAAATCGGAGTCATTCATCAGGTCCATTGGGCCCTGCGGTAGCATGTGCCAAGTGAGACCAAGCTTCGTAGTTAGGTTACTTCAACTTGAGAAGCCTCAGTTTCCTCCTCTGTCAAATGAGGAGGCTCCTTCCCACCTCTCCAGCTCCAAGGCCCGGATGCTCTTCCTCATTCAGCCCAACACAGAGCTTCTGTGAGGCTCTGTCACCATGGAAACCTGTGTTTGGTAGCATGCCCTGGCCCAAAGTAAAATTTAGATAAAAATCAGCAGCTAAAAATATTCCCAGCTTTCCTGACAGGTTGTATTTATCATCCAGGGAGGGGAAAATAAGCCGGGGCCCAGGGGTGAGGCCAGACAGCGACTGGAGTCTCCCAGACTTGAAAGAAAGGCTGGGGGAGGCCTCAGCCCGAAGAAAGTTCAAATTGGAAGGGAAAAAAGTGGCCTGACCTCCGACTGACCTTCTAGAAGGTTCTATGGAGAAATCCTCAGAAATTCTCAGAGAAATTCTCAGAGAGAAACATCCTTTGCTGCTTCCTTAACACAAACTTGTCTTAAAGGGTTTCTTCAGCCAGCTGAAAGGCAAACTTGAATCGGATGGGAAAGCAAGACTGAATGGATGCTAGGCCAACAAACAATATGGCGCCCCCCCCCCCCCCCCCCCGGGGTAGGATCTCGCTCTGCCTGGGTGACTGGTGTGGCCTTGTCCTTCTGGGCTGTGGATATCAGTGTGACGTCACCAGTCACCTGGCCAGGCCCCGGGGAAGGATGGGATGCAATGGACAGCACACTATACAGTTCCGACAGGGCTTAACACTGCTCTCCTTGGTGCTGGTTGTTGCCCCTGCCTTGCCCAAACACCGAGTGGCCCCCGCTGAGGGCCACTGAGTGTCGGGGTCACTTTCAACCTGAACCCCTCCGCCCCACAGGTAAGACCTTCCTGAGACCTGCTTAGATATTCTGTACAGTTAGTGTAAAAGTTATGTCAAGCCATAGCCAGGCCCCAGTGGCTCACCCCTGTAATCCCAGCCACTCAGGAGGCCGAGATCTGAGGACTGCTGTTCAAAGTTACTCCTAGCAGGAAAAGTCTATGAGACTCTGAACTCCAATGAACCAGTAAAAAGCCAGAAGTGGAGGCGTGGCTTAAGTGGTAGAGCACCAGCCTTGAGTGAAAAAACTCAATGAAAGCACCCAGGTCCTGATTTCCATCCCCACTACTAGCACCACCCCAAAAAAAAATTAGTGTAAAATAGCAATTAATTAAACAATTAAATATATCAGCATGGAAGAATCAGGAAGGCAGGGGGGAAAGAAAAGCCTCTCTGCTCTGGCCCTCTCGAATTACTTCCTCAAATTCACTTCTTCCCAGACTCAGGAAAGTTCTGCGCCTAAGGCCAGCACATTAGAGTGTAGAATGCTGGGATGTGAGCCCCAAGGCTCAGGTGGCCGACCTTGTGTTAGGCAGAGGTCCTGAGCCCCTCTTCTCCCCCTTCCCCCCACCCCCGGGTCAGGCTAGGCCCAATTGCCGTGCGGCACTGAGTTCCCAGAGCCTGGGGCCCACCCAGATTCCCACGGGGGCTCCCCACGCTCCTGTCTTCTCCTAGTGCAGAGACTTGGGGAGAAGGCCTGTGGTGTCAGAGAGCAGAGGAGCTTTGTGTGCTTTGCCTGAGTGAGCATCCTGTCTGTGCCAGGCTGCAGGGCCTGGGATCCTGCAGGTCAGGCCTCTGTTCCGGGGTGTGTGTGTATGAGGGGGGGTGCCTGGCCAGCCTGTTCCCCTCCCGAAGTTCAGAATGGCCTTAGAGGTTCCCAGAGGCTGTCTCTGCACATCTGGAGCTGTGCCCCCCCCCCATCCTCCCCAGGCCCCCAGCCAGGAATCTTGCCATCCGGGCAGCTTCAGATTTGGACAGGAAAGACACAGATTTGGACGGCTGCTGGCAGCTGGGGCAGAGATGGCGGGGTGAGTTCCCAGGACCTCGGGCATTGCTGTCTTCACAAGACTCAGCAGGGACCAAGAGGGCAAAGGGCTGTCATGGAGGACGGAGGGAATTTCACACCGCACTTGGGCCTTCTACCTCTGGATCATCCGGGCAGCACTTGCACTGAGCACCCAAGCAGGCAACCTCCCTCCCTCCCTCCTTCCATCCCTCCATCCCTTCTCATCCTCAGAGAACGTAATTATCCACTGTTTCTGTCACGCCAAGTATGTGGAACCCAGAGATGGTTATCACGTGACCTCTGCCTTCCTCTGAGCCAGGCGTGGGGTTGAATGATGAGAGCTCGAAAAAGACCATTTAAAAAAGTGTATTAATAGCTGGGCTTGGTGGCTCACACCTGTAATCCTAGCTACTCAGGATCCTGGCTGAGATCTGAGGATGGAGATTCAAAGCCAGCCTGGGCAGGAAAGGCCATGAGACTCTTATCTCCAATACACCACTCAGAAAACTGCAAGTGGCGCTGTGGCTCAAGTGATAGAGCGCTCGCCTTGAGCTGAAGAGCTGAGGGACAGCGCCCAGGCCCAGAGTTCAAGCCCCACAACTGACAAAAATAAATAAATTAGTATTATCTTTAAGTAGTTGCACAAAAGAGTTTTAATGTTAGGTTATAAGGACAGCATGTCTTGACCCATGTGGCTCCTCCATCCTCCCGCCCCCCTCCTGCCCCCCCCCCCGTCTCCCCAGCTCCATCCCTCCCCTCAGGTCACCTGCATTCTCACACATGTGCGTTGAACATGATGACTGCATTTGCCCACCCTCCTCTCTCTCTACCCCCACCTCTGACCTCACACCCCCCCCCCCCAGCTCCTTGGTGTTCATTTTGTTAGACTGTAAACGAGTTGTGCAAAGGACTTACACCCTTGGAATCCGCTCCTGTGCATACCACACTTTATTTAGTCAGTATGTTCATGTATGTGCACACAGCCCCGTGTATGTTTACATCCAGGCCAGACAGCTCCCCTCCCTCCCTCCGGCTCTCTGACCAGCCCTGGGCATCTAGAACTCTCAGCAGATGCAGAGAGGAGGGAGAGAGAGAGGGAGAGAGAGAGAGAGAGAGAGAGAAGACACTGACCCCTTCCAGAGACCCTCTGTCCATCTGGAGCAGAGCGAGGCGAGCCATGCTTCCTTCCGCCCGCTTCTTTTTGAAGCTGCACATTTAGAAAGCGGTTGTGGCCGCAAGACAGATGGGAACAGATGGGCTGGGTTTCAGCAGAATGAATGGAAGAGCTGAGGCTGGGGGCCGGCGAGCTTACTCTTAGCAGGCAAGCATCCTGGAGTGCGATCCGGGCCACCCTCAGATCCAAAACGTGTGACCGCAGAGGAATGAATGCCGGGTCCCAAGCTGCATTCGTGTCCGGGTCATCTTTTATTCATTACACGAGACAATGTGAGGTGTCCAGGGTCTGGCACACATGGGAGCTTGATCAACTCCTAGTGTCTTGTCCTTGGGTTGATGGCTCTTTGCTTATCAGCATGGATTTGGAGTTGGTATTCCAAAGATTAGGACTGGATACCCTCCCCTCTGCTCCGTAAAAGAAATCCACAGCCTGTTGTGTTTTGTGGAATCTTCATCCTCTAGAATTCTCAGTGCATTTGACTTTTTTTTTAAAAAAAAAAGGCACAAAACAAGGTCAGGCATGGTGGCATATGCCTGTAGTCCCAGCTACCTGGTAGATAGAAGGGGGAGGACTAAGGTTCCATAAATGAAGTTGGCCTGAGACTCCAAGCAGCAAGTTGGAGGTGTGGTTCAAATGGTAGAGCGCATGGCTCTGAATTCAATCACCAGTACTGCAGAAATAAACAACAGCAAGGAAAAGAAATAAAAGACTTACAATATGAACATCTCTACAACACATGCTTTCAAGGCCCCTAGGGTGACAAGTAGACTTAACATGGTGTTGCAGTCTAGGCGAAACCTTTTTCCAAAGGAATCTGAGAGTGAGGCACAAAGGAAAAAGGGTTTGGTGATTGATTAGTGATGCCTGTCACAGGAGCAGGTGAAGGCCGGGGTGGTCTGTGAGCTGTGCCCTGGCCCAGCCTGCTTAGTGAGATGCAGCGAGTACAGGCTTTATGTCTGTGGACGTGGCCGCTCTGGCAGGCGCCTGAGATCCCAGCAGCTGTTTTATCTTCCCGATCATGTTTCTGGTTTCTGGCTGCTGGACTTTTTAACGAGAGGTCAGAGATGGCGGGCTCGGCCACAGCTGCAGGGAATTTCCTGTGGAATTCCGATGCAGAGAGCAACCCCACAAAGGCAAAGCCCCAAGCAGACGCTTCACCTGGTTTTCCACCTGAGATCTCCCTGTGCTAGAGGGGCCGGGGTGGGCTGTTATAGGAACATGGTTGTGCGGGCCCCTGAGTGGCTGCACCACGGCCTGGCCCAGACAGCAGAAGTTTCATCTGAAGAGAAGCCACCTGAGCCACAGTCTGGGGCTGGGATTCATTAGGGGTGAAGACAGCAATGGTGGCCACATGCGCCCCACAGACACGTAGAGGCCCTCCCTCCCTTTGCTTCTTCCTCCGTCCTCCTTCTCTCCCCCTCCCATCTCTTACCTTCTCTCCCCCCCTTTTCCCTTTCCTTCTCTCTGCCTACCTGTCTTCCTCCCTCTCTCTCCCTCTCCTTTCCCTTGTCTCCTCCCCTCTGCCTTTCTCTCTTCCTCCTTCTCCTCATTCTTTTTATTATTCCCACTTTCTTCCTCTCTCCTTCCCATCTCTCTCTCCTTGTCTGTCTCTCTCCTCCCCTCCTTCTCTTCTCCCCTCTCCTCCAGTCTTCTTTCTTTCCCTCTCCTCTTTTTCAGGCAGAGTGCTGCTAATTTTGGTCTAGGCTGTCCTCCATCAGCTATCTTCTTGCCTCTGCCTCCAGAGTAGCTAGGATTACTCAAACCAATCCATTTCTGCAAGATGTGCTTTCAAAGCCTGTATCTTAACAGTTCATCATTACTATTTCTCAAAAAAGTATTTGTGTGTATACATGCGTAAACACTGGGGCTTGAACTCACGACCCAGGTACTATCTCTGAGTTGTTTCTTTCACTCAAGGCTAGCGCTCTACCACTTGAGCCACAGCTCTGCTTCTGGTTTTCTGGTGGTTCATTGGAGATAAGAGTCTCATGGACTTTCCTGCCCAGGCTGGCTTTGAACTCAGATCCCCAGATCTCAGCCTCCTGAGTAGCTAGGATGACAAGTGTGCGAGCCACCAGTGCCCAGCACGTGTTTGGATTTCAGTGTGCTTCTGGGGACTTCCCATGGCTTTCCCTGAGGGTTCCCTTGTGCAGTGGAAGGGCAGACTCCATCCTGGAGTTCTAAGTGCATGTGCAGTCTTTCCCTTCTCTGGCCCCTCCCTCCTTCCCTCCCTCCCTTCTTGCCACTCTTCCTCCCTCCTCGTTTATTTCTTCTTAGGGGATTTTTATATATTTCTTTTAGACTAATGACCTTAGTGCCCAATGTTCTTTTCTAAAATAGCGTGAGTTTGATATAAAGAATTCAAAAAATCCAGTTGCAAGCCAAGAAGCAAATAAAAATGATTCCAGGATCACCATCGACAGTTAACTGGTTGACAGTAGGTGAAGGTCACTGTCACAAGCATCTAGTAGACGAGGGAGAGAGGGAGAGGATGGAGGGAGAGAGGGGGAGGGTGAAGGGAGGGAGGCATGGAGAGAGGGAGGCAGAGACTCAGAGGGAGAGGCTCTCTTTGATCTCCACAAAATTCCGTTTTTCCTTTTTGGAGTTTAAAAATAGCACAGCTGACAGAATTTCAAACTCTGGGCAGGGGTGCGGATTGGTTGCCATGGGAACCGGGGGGCTTCCAGGGCATACATGATGGATGAAGAGAAGGGAGTTCATCGTCTGATACCCCTGGCTCACACCTGTTATCCCGGTGGAGATGAGAGGGTTCTAGGCCAGCCCAGGCGGAAAATTTCATGACACTCCTTTCTATTTTTCCCCCTCCCTTTTAAAAATATTTAATTAGGCTACTCTAGAGGTTTGAACTCAGGACCTGGGAGCTTTCCCTGAGTTGTTGTTGTTGATGTTCTTAAGACTGGAACTCTAACTCTTCAGCCCCAGTTTCTTTTGGTGGTTAATTGGAGATCAGAATCTTACAGACTTTTCTTGCACGGACTGTCTTCAAACCATGATCCTCAGATCTCAGCCTCCTGAGTAGTTAGGATTATAGGGGTGAACCCCGCCTCCCAGCCCAAGCTTCTTTTCCAGCAACTCAAAACCCACTGTCCCACAGACTATGTTTCCCCAACTTCCACATGGGGTTTGAAGCATCTGGAAATGTGGCACTGCGGATCTGGATCCAGAAGGGCTAGGTGGGCCTGGGCACCTGCATTCAAGCTGGTCTCTTCAGAGGCCTGGTGCTCACCCGCTCGTGTCCAGCTGGTGTCGGGCAGGAGGTGGGGAGGGCAGGAAGGTTACTCCCCATTCCCCAGAAGCCTGGGTTTCCAGTCCATTAATTTTAACGTCATGCAAATGGGTTTCAGGAAGTGCTGACGTGCGGTTGGTGTAAAAAGCGAGAGTCACCTGATAATTAACTCTTCATCTATATTTTATTCCAGCTAGCACATTTACGGTGTTTTCCTTGCCTAGCCTGGTGTGCTGGAGTTCTAAGTCCTATAATTATATAAATTGCAAAGCACCAAGAAAGAAAGCAAAGTAAAAAGGTGAATTTCGATGCCAAAAACAAGCTGAGGCCCATTAACTTAAGTGTTATTATTTTAAGCTCAACTCGGTTTGGTCCTCGAGTTTGACTACATGCATTCACTACAGATATCCCAAAGTTCTGGACTCTAGCATGGGAGTGGGGAAAGGGAGTGGGCAGAGCTTTGTCCAGAGTCTTAAAGAAGCTCACCCAAGGTGTGTGGTGGGGGGGGGGCGCCCTCACCCTACCCGCCCCCCTTGTTGGTCACGGTTATTTTTCACAGCCAGCTGGAACTGGACACAACATGGAGTCTGGGCTGTGTCTCCCTGCCCAGCAGATGCCTTGGCTTCTTGTTGTTGTTTGGGTTTGGGGTTTTCATTTTTTTTGCCAGTCCCGGGGCTTGAACTCAGGGCCTGGGCACTGTCTCTATGCTTCTGTTACCCAAGGCTAGCACTCTACCACTTGAGCCACAGCGCTACCCCCGATTTTTTCTTGTATGTGGTACTGAGGAATCGAACCCAGGACTTCATGCATGCTAGGCAAGCGCTCTACCCCTGAGCCACATTCCCAGCCCCATGCCTTGGCCTTTATCTCCCTATGCCTGCCGGAGCTGCAGATCCGTGCACCAAGTGTCCTGGTCTGTGTTGAGGAGCCCCGCTTCTCTCCAGTGTTGGGCTTTTCCACCCCCCCCCCCCCGTTTGCCCAGCCCGGCTCCCTCTGCGTTTGTCTAGCTACCCTCCATATGAAAAGGCCAGACAGCCCTGCACACCTCTGCCCCTCTTCTGACTTCCAGAACAATCTGGCTGCAGGACAGGGCTCAGGGTGCGTTACTGTCTGGCAGGCTGGCGACAGGACAGAGTTGATGCTTTCTAGGCTTTTCTTGGGGCTTTGCCTCCTTTCCCGGCTGGTCAGTGCTGACTGGCCAGTGGGAGTGTGGGAGAGGCCGGGCCCAGCATCTCCAACGTCATTGGTTCTCTTCTGTGCGCAGCCAGGCTGAGGCGTGGAGGCTGTGAGCTCATGGAGTGTGAAGGTCTAGCTAAAGAGGCATGTCGGATGCAGGTCGCTAACCCTTCTTCCTGAGGGGAGACCTGGTTCTCTCCCTCAGACAGCCCGTGGGCAGGGGTCCCCATGGTGGGGGCCCCGTAACTGAGTAGCAGTCATGACAGTGTGCGCCAGGTTCCTTACAAACAGGAGTGAGAAGCGTGGCTGTTTAGAAGCCAGGTAAGGCCAGGTACCAGCCGCTCACACCTGTAATCCCAGCTACTCAGGAGGTTGAAACGTGAGGATCACAGTTCAAAACCTGGCCAGGGCAGGAAAGTCCAGGAGCCTCTTATAGCCAATTGACTACTAAAAAGCTAAAAGGGGTGCTGAGATCTAAAGATTGCAGTTCAAAGCCAGCCCAAGCAGCAAAGCCTGTGAGACTGTGTCTCCAATAAACTACAAAACAACAACAAACAAACGTGGGATTGGGGCTGTGGTTCAAGTGGTAGAGCATTAGCCTTGAGCAAAAAAGCTCAGGGACAGCACCCAGGCCCAGAGTTCAAGCCACAGGACTGGCAGAAAGAAAGAAAGAGAGGAGGGCTGGGAAGGTGGCTTAGTGGTAGAGCGCTGGCCTAGCATGCATGAAGCCCTAGGTTCGATTCCTCAGTACCACATACACAGAAAAGGCTGGAAGTGGTGCTGTGACTCAAGTGGTAGAGTGCTAGCCTTGGGCAAAAGAAACTCAGAGACAGTGCCCAGGCCCTGAGTTCAAGTTCCAAGCAGATGGGGACATGAAGGGACCTCACTGTCTCCTGGTAACCTATGACTTGGAGAAGGTTTGTGGTATGGCAGAAATCATTTCAAAGCTTGCTTATTAAAATTCTATGTGACATCTAACGCCTGAAACTGAGGCTTGAATCTAAGGCTTTCACTCATTGGCTAGTGCTTTACCACTTGAGCCACGCCTCCAACCCTAAGTCCTGCCCTTTAAGAGCTCAGAGGTAAGGGAGGTAGGGAGCCGAGGGAGGGAAGACGTGGACAGTTACAACAAAATGTACCCACAGCGCCCCCCACTGCACAGAAGGAAGAATTCCAGCTGGAGCCAGCAAGCTCACTGCTCAGGCTGGGCTGTAATGAAATTCACCCTGGGGTCCTTGGTGGAAGGGCTTCAGAGGAGAAGGAAACAGCATGAATGATGGCTCAGGGGCCCTCTGTGTCTGGGGGCTTCATTTGGAGATGGTGGCATCCAGGTCACCCTCCTCCGATGTCAGCAGGTGCGTGGGACATTCCGTAGGAGCCCTGTGTGGCCACGCGGGTGTCAACCGTGGGTTCATCTCCATCCTGGAGAAGTAGATTTTGATAATAAGCCATGTGGCTCAAAAAACAGATGTCCAGCTTTAATTAGCACCCTTCTTCTGATCACTCACTCGTGGGAGTGAGAAAGAACAGGACCGCCGCTCTTTTGTTGTTGTTGTTTTGGTAGCAGTGCTAGGATTTGAACTCAGAGCTCTGTACTTGCCTGTGTTCCAGGTTTTACTTAAGTTATCTGTTCCCACAGAAACGGGGTCTGATTACAGGGGCATGGAGGTGTGCCCAGGGAATCGGGCTGTCTGGAAACCTGCTGGGTGGGTGGGCACGGATGCTATTCGTGTCTCCACTGACAGCATTCATTTGCATTCGCGTCCGTTTTCTACAATTTATAGCGCTGTAAAAGTATCTCAGTTAAAGACAATGAATGAGAGGCCCAGGCCTGTAAAATGTGACCATCCAGAAAGCCCGCCTTCAACAAGCCCTTTCTTCTTTCCTGGAAAAATGTTCCCAAATCTCTTCCCAAAGTGGGGTGCAGTTACATCTTACAAATCACCTCCTCTCGGGTCATGGCCTTTCAGACCACCAGAAGTAGTGGAATGTTTCCAGAAAGTCAGCTTGGCCAGAGAAGAAATCTGATGAGACGCTAGTGTAATAGACAAGGTTATTAGGACAGAAATGTGGCCAAGAAAAGAGTTCCATGTGCTGCGATGCCACGGAGAGACGGCGCTTCCGTTCTTCAGCTGCTATCTTTGGGGTGCACATAGGAACATGAGGAAGAATTAGGGTCCAGGGGCCAAGATATCCAGAGGAATCCCAGCTCGAGGTGGGTGCCCGCTAGTCATTACCCTGCATCTGGGTCTTGGGTTCTGGAGAAGTTGCTCTCATGCCATCAGTGAGGGGACCCCGCCCCACCTTTAGGGGATGAGCAAGGCTCTGCAGTTCCTCACGGTAGCTTGAGGCCCTGGTCATAAAGCTGTTGTCCATTGGTCCTGTCTTTCCAGAAACTCAAGGTGATTGCAAAGGGATGGTGGAGAGAATGGCTTAGAACCCTGACAGATAAAGAACGGAGGTTGGCAAGGGGGTTGGACTTCCAGGCACCTTGGAAACTGAATAATTGGCTGTCTCTGGTCACCCCCGACCACTCTGACCACACCTGACCACCGTTATAAGCTGACGCCTGTAATCCCAGCTACTCCTGAGGCTGAGATCTGAGGATCAAAGTTCAAAGCCAGCCTGGGCAGGAAAGTCCATCAGACTCTTACCTCCAATCAGCAAAAAAGCCTGAAGTGGAGGTATGGCTCAAGAGGTAGAACACCAGCCTTGAGTGAGAAAATGAAAGTACAGTGCACAGCCCTGAGTTCAAGTCTCACGACCCATACAACAAAGAAAAGCAAAAACAAAAGCACAAACAAAACCCTAAAGCTCATGTCCGTAGCCTGAAAAGGAGCTCAGATGTCTGTGGGGCATTAGTTGCCTCCTTCCTTTCTCTGTTCCTCCTTACTGTTCCTCTCTTCATTTGGTGTTTTGGGGTGAGTGGCTCTGATATGTGGAACCCCTGGAGCTGGACCTCTAGCCTAGATCTCCAGTTACTCCAGCTGAAGTAACTGAAGACACAAGAGTTGTGGAATTATGGACTTTAAAAGACAAAGACAAAGCCAGGTGCTGGTGGCACATGCCTGTAATCCTAGCTACTCAGGAGGCTGAGTCTGAGGATCTGGGTTTGAAGCCAACCTGGGTAGGAAAGTCCATGAGACTCTTACCACCAATGAACCACCAGAAGACTGGAAGTGGCACTGTGGCTCCAAGTGGTAGAGCGCTAGCCTTGAGCAAAAGAGCTTGGGAACAGTGCCAAGGCCCTGGGTTCAAGCCCCATGACTGGCCAAAAAAAAAAAAATTAGAGTCAAAGTAGGCAATTATTGAACAGTTTTCCAAATAAGAGAATTCAGGCTGTGAAGGTCTCAGGTCATAGTTCAAAGGACTGCCAGCCTAAGGAAAACAGACCCCAGCTTTCCCCCTACCCCATCCCAGTCAGACAGCTTCAAGGTCCAGGGACAGGCTTGGGGACTGGCCTCAGGCCCCCCACTTTGGAAAGACACAGGCAGGGTGGGTCAGGGAGCTCTGCCAGTGCCTGGGGGAGGAATGGAAAGGTCTTTTAGTAAACTGCTGATGCGTGGATCTGTTTGACGTCAACTTACAGGAAAATAAAGTTAATGTTCCCTGCCTTTAATGCAGACATCTGAATTTCCAGCAGACGGAGGTGTGACCCACAAAAGGGCCACCTGCTGTAGCCTCAGGACCCCGCCAAGCCCAGAGAGGCCACTCAAAGAGCGAGTGGGAAACTCTTGCAAAAAGGCAACTTCGTGTGAGACCCAGGTCTCACATTAGAGCTGCAGCGCTGCAGAGACGGAAGCTGCTGTTTCCTCATGGGGGCGGTGTGGGTTTGGGGGTTTGTTTTTGTTTTCTGAAATAAGGCATTGTCCGTGTCCTGAGGCCTCGGGCAAGGTTTTTGCCAAGTGTTTTCAGCACTGCGTAGCTGGACTCTGCATAACTCATTTGTACAATGAAAACAACAACAACAACAAAGCTGTGCAGGGGCCGTGGAAAAGGATCTTGGTGACAGCCAGTGTTGTCTGGGTGATCTCCGGCGTTAGAGAAACATTCTCAGACCCACCCTGGATGTGTGGCTTGCTGATTGTCTGGCTCTAAGCCAAATGGTAGGAAAGCATCCATTGTGCCTTATAGAATAATTAGTTAAGGATAGCAGGGCCTGAGATTAAGGGGATGGTGTGTGTGTGTGTGTGTGTGTGTGTGTGTGTGTGTGTGTGTGTGTGTGTGAGTGTGTGTGTGTGTGTGTGTGTGTGTGTGTGTGTGTGTAAGTAGAGATAGATAGAGGATAGAGATAGATGTTAAGATAAAAGGTAGGTGGAAGTTAGAGACCAAAGATAAAGACAGATGTTAAGATAAAAAAGTAGATAGATGATAGAGATAGATAGGTGTTAGAGACTAGTGATAGAGATAGATGTTAAGATAAAAAGGTAGATAGGTGATAGAGATAGATAGATCATAGAGATAGAGGATAGAAATTGGTAGACGCTAGAGACAGATAGAAATAGTTGAAGATAGATGATAGAAATATCTAATTAATCTCTTTAGATACAGACATCTCTCTAAGTCTCTGTCTATATCTATCTAGTTAGTTTTTCTTCCCCCATCTTCTTCCTCATGCCTATACACAACTCAAAAACTCATTCAGATTCATCTCAGAAAGCTGGAGGTCCACTTCTTCAGCTTTTTAATGCTCTGGCCAGTTCTAGGAGCGTGTGGGTGGTCGATGGGTGGTCAGTGGCTGGACGGTCAGTGGGTGGACATCTCGGGACTATTCAGATCTCCAATGTCACACCACACAAGAACTCTTCCTATTGGCTGTGGGAGGGCACTGCCTGGGTTAGTCTCCATCGGGGAATCTCAGTCTGTTATGTCTCCCCTTCTCCCCCTCTCTGCCCCCCTATTCTCCCCCCTGTTTAGAAGAAGCATCCTGGAGATTCTCAGGATTTTTCTGTCAGATTCCTCTGGGTTCAAGCTGAGGTGAGGGACTCAGGTCAGGACCCCTTACAGCCTCCAGCCCGGGATATCTGGACTTGTCTTTTGATCTTCTGTGTCTACTCCACACCCCGAGTTAGTTAATCTCTCCTGGGGGAGAACAGAGGCATTTGTTATTTGGCCATCAGGAATTAACTCCTTTGGGGGTTTGCATGCATCCTTGGATGACAAATCAAAGCTGCACCCAGGTCAGGCGCCGGTGGTTCACGCTGTTCAGGAGGCTGAGATTTGAGGATCAACAGTTCAAAGCCAGCCCAGGCAGGAAAATTTGTGAGACACTTATCTCCAATGGACCACCAAAAAAAAAGTGGCGCCGTGGCTCAAGTGGTAGGGCACTCACCTTGAGCAAAAAAGCTCAAGGACAGCGCCCAGGTTGAGTTCAGGTCCCAAGAACCAGCACCAAAAAAAAGAAAAAAAAGTGCACTGGAAATATCTTGGCAAAACCCAAGACTTGAACCCAAACTCCCTGTACCTTGATATATATATATATATATATATATATATATATATATATATATATATATATATATATATATATATATATATATATCACTGCAAAAATCACTGGCAAAATCAAATGAGTAAAATAAAACTTGTAGCTTAGGGTATGGCTCAGGTGGTAGAGCACCAGCCTTGAGAGAAAAAAAAAAAAACCCCTCAGGGACAGCACCCAAGCTGAGTTCAGTATTGGCACAGGAAAAAAAAAGGGGGGGAAGGAATCTCCTACCCTTACACCACCCCCCATCCTATTACCCGCCCCCTATGGGTCCTAGAAGTATCAGGTGGTTTGTTGAAGGTCTAGCCAGCATCTTTCTTGCTGTGTCCTTTTGCCTGCAGTTGCATGTGGCGGGCTCTACTGGACCACACAGGCCCAGGCTGCAGAGTGGAAATGCTGGCAGGGGCCTGGTGGCTCAGTGAGCTCTGGGGTGATTCAACTCTGCTCCACCCCCATCCTCCACCCTTCATGTTCCCTTGCCCCTCCTCCTGTCTGCCCCTGGCCCCAGTATCATAAAGCCCTGTCGTAGCCTGAGGTTTCCGATTGGGTTCTGGCCCAGCCAGCTCATGCTTGGAGCTCTGGTGTGGCCCCCTGCCACTGTGCCCTTCCCGGGCCTTCCTTTGACAGCGAGCCGGGCTGCTCCCCCACTGTTCATGCCACTACAAGAAAACTTCAGTTGCTCAGTTGTCCAAAGTCTTACTTGTCTCTGGGGAAAACAGGCACGCACACAAAAAGGACCTGGCAGCTGGCGATTGAGGCGGAGTGACATCTTTCAAAGTCCTAGGGAGGACTGAAAGCCAGGCTTCCCCGGGGATTAGCCAGGCATTCATTCCCTTCAATGAGGGTGGGAGATTCTGCCTGCCCAGGCTGGTGAGTCCTGGTGCAGGGGTACACCGCCCCCCCCCCATCTTTCTCTCCCAGAGGCCGTGCAGACAGGGGTGGATCGTGTCCTGCCTGCAGAGCAGAGGGCAAAGCTGGGGCCCCAGTGGGGAGGGGAAGTGAACACACACACACACACACACACACACACACACACACACACACACACACACACCCTCCAGAGGTGAGCCTGGGTCCCAGACTCCTGTAGACACTCAGGGCGAAGGTTTATTCTGATGTGCTTTGCCTCTGTTGCTGTGTCTGTTTGCTAGGCGGGAGGTTGCTGCTCTACCCGGCTGCCCATTGGTCTGGGACCGGCTCTCTTCACCCCTCCCTGTACAGAGGTGTGGAAATAAGCAATCACTCACACACCTTTTCACCTAATGCTGCCTTCGGCCCAACCTCAAGGCATGAGAGGTGTTCTGGGGGTGCGGGGGTGTCTCTGTCACTGTGAATGGTTCCAGGAACCTGTCTGGGCCTCCAGGATTCTTCCTGCCTTGGGGTCGCTGAGGGACATTAGCAGCAGAGGGAGATACCAAGCTGCTGAATCTCAGCCAATGGAGATGTAAGAGGAGGATCACAGTCCAAGTGTAAGAGGAGAATCACAGTCCAAGTGTAAGAGGAGGATCACAGTCCAAGTATAAGAGGAGGATCACAGTCCAAGTGTAAGAGGAGGATCACAGTCCAAGTATAAGAGGAGGATCACAGTCCAAGGCTGGCGGGGAAAAGCAGGAAACGCTATCTGAAAAACAGACTAAAGTACACAGGGCCCCCATTTCGGACCTGTTGTTGACTGCTTTGGCATACATGTGAAAACATACCCAACACAATGTGTATACACACATATATATGCATAAACATGTAATGCATGCTTGTACACAGATGTGCATACACATGATCACATACAATTCCTAAATCCCTATGTGGATCCAGCCAGCTCTGGTATTGCTGAGATGCAGTCTCTCTCATCTGGGCTCAGCTTCAGATGATGATGACGATGGTCTTCTTCCTCCTCCTCCTCCTTCTCTTCCTCTTCCGTGTGTGTGTGTGTGTGTGTGTGTGTGTGTGTGTGTGTGTGTGTGTATCCCAATACTTGGGCACTGTCCCAGGCTGGCGCTCTACCACTTGAGCCACAGCTCCACTTCTGGCTTGCAGTTGGTTTGTTAGAGATAAGAGTTTCACGGACTTTTCTATCCAGTCTGCCATCAAACCATGATTCTTAGATCTCAGCCTTCTGAGTAGCTGGGACTACAGGCGTGAGCCACCATACTCATTTCTTCTTGTAGTTTGCCAGCTCCAGTCCAGGGCGGACAGAGGCTGTGCCGGCAGGACCTCTGTTGAGGGTTTGTCTTTGTGTTGTGTGTCATACACCCACCCTGTGGCCATTCTTCCAGCCCTGAGGATATTTCTGTGGCTTCCAGCTCCATGGCAGCTACTTTCCAAAGGCGGTGGCCCAAACTAGCTTTCTCCTAAAGAACCTACCCAAACTCCTACTCAATCTTTTATTCAATAATAACATTTTAAGATGTATCAGTGCATGTCCTGACTTAGCTTCAAGAATTGTCAGTGGCATAGTGGGGTTGTTTTTTCTTCGTCTTCTTTTCCATAACGACATTTGTTTTCAGTCACTTTTTCCAGCTTTAGATTTACTGGGACAGGAGAGAAACAGGAAATCTGCCCTGGGGGGATGGGGGGGTTGGCTGAGGAACTTGGCCAGAGTTGGGCTGTGCCATGAAGGGCGTGGTGTCATGTGTTCGGGCACTGTGTGCACACCACAAGCTGCTGCTGTCTTGTCTCTAGATCTCCCTGGAAACGTGAGACTCTTTGAGAATGCAGATTCCTAGGCACCACCCCCCACCCCCACCCTGGGAACCAGCCAACTAAATCAGGAAATTTAGAGACACGCTCAGCCGCTGTTACCCACGGTTAGAACCAGGTTTAAGTGTGAGCTGGTGGTTTTTCAGCTTCAGTCTTTTTTAATCGGTTGTGGGGTTTGAACTCAGGGCCTGGGCGCTGTCCCTGAGCATTTTTGCTCAAGACTAGCATTCTACTTCTCCAAACCACAGCACTACTTCCGGTTTTCTGGTGGTTCACTGGAGATGAGTCTCATGGGACTTCCCTGACGGGATTGACTTGGAAACCTGGATCCTCAGATCTCAGCCTCTTGAGTTGCTAGATTATAGACATGAGCCACCAGGGTCTGGCTCAACCGCAGTCTAAGACAGTTATGCAAGGCTCCTGGGGCTGCATAAAGCTTAGGTAGCAGGGTTGTGAGTGCGGGCAGGGCTGGGCGCTAGGCTGTTGATGAGCTGTGTGTGTTGGCACTGTGGCTTTTCGAATGGGTTAATTACTCTGACAACCTTTCCTTTTTCCAGAACAAGGATAAGCTAAGGATGAGTCATTTTCATGGGTTTTCCTTTTTTTGTTTTGTTTGTTGTGTCGTTTTTGTTTAGAGCACACCCCTCAAAGCAATCCCTTATCATGAATTTGTCCTAGGAAATACAGTCTGGGGGGGGAGTAAACATCCAATCTGGGTGCTGGGGCTCACACCTGTCCTCCTGGCTACACAGGAAGCTGAGATCTGAGGACGGAGGTTCAAAGCCAGCCTGGGCAGAAAAGTCCACAAAATTCGTATCTCCTATGAACTACCAAAAAGCCAGCAGTGGAGTTACGGCTCGAGTGGTAGCACACTAACCTTGAGCAAAAAAAAAAAAAAAAAAAGCCCCCAGGCCCAGCGTACACACACACACACACACACACACACACACACACACACACTGCATTCTGATATTCGCTCAGCTTTCATGTTTGAGCCTCAGCCAGCAGATCAACATATAATCTCATCCCTAGGCTGCCAGCCATGGGATCCAATTACATCTTCCATCGTTTATACCTTGAAGGAGAGTGTGATTATAAAACCCCCTGAACTAGCGATGCTGTAGAGACCTAGTAGATTCGTGATGGCCACAGCGGAGACTTGGAGGAGTCGGGGGGGGGGGGGAGTAGCTAATGATGCATGCATGGCCATGTCTGTACGCTGTGACGTCTGTACGCTGCGGAGGAGTGATGTGGCGTCTTTCCTTCCTGGCAGGAAAAGACAGCCGCAAGTGTGAGCTCAACTGCCAGGCGGCGGGCTACCGCTTCTACGTCCGGCAGGCGGAGAAGGTGATCGACGGCACCCCGTGTGGCCAGGACGGCGTGGACATCTGTGTGTCGGGACAGTGCAAGGTGAGCATGGTGGTGCGTGGCGCGTGGGCCTTCCTGGGGTCACTGTGGACCCCACTCGGGAGAGCTGAACTCTGGGAACAGTCAAGATGTGCACGCACAACACACAGCACACGCACACACACACACACACACACACACTTACTGGAACTCACATTTTAAAAGAGAAAGAAAACACCCAGCATGAGTTTGGCAGGGTGGGCTTGTCCCTAGCCTGGGGCTATTGCTCTCTGAGACTTCAAACCTGTCTGTGCGGTGATTCTGCAAAATCCACCTATACTCAGCCCCCGTTGCGCTTTCCTGGATTGCCCAACAAATCTCCTGCGGCTTCAAAGGTGAGAAGGGCAGAAGTGGCAATCAGGAACAAGTGAACTGGGCCAAGGAAAGGTCTCACAGCCAGGAGGAAAAAAGCACAAAATGATGATGATGACGACAATGACAATGATGATGACAGCTGGCACTGGTGGCTCACGCCTGTCATCCTAGCTACTCAGGAGGCTGAGATCTGAGAATCATGGCTCAAAGCCAGCCCAGGCAGAAAACCTGAAGTGGGCTATGGCTCAAGTAGAATGCTAGCCTTGAGCCGAAAAGCTCAGGGACAATGCCCAGGCCCTGAGATCAGGCCCCATGACTTATGATAATAAGAATAGTAATAGTAATTAGGACATTCATGGAGAAACACAGCCTGAGGGTTCTTGAAGCTGTGGCTTTGCGGGGAGGGGATATGAGGGCATTGCTGCTGTGGGAATTTCTGCCACCGTCTTCACGTTGGGTTTTCTAGGGGTTCGCAGCAATTTCTCTGACCTTCTCAATCCGTCGTCTAACAACATGACATTGGCCGCTTTTCCCATTTACTTGGCTAAGATTTCATTTTCACACTCTCCTGGGGAGGAAAAAAAAGTGTTAGTCACGATTATGGCTAAGAATCTTCTGGACCTGAGTCTCTCTGAACTTCATCTCCGGGCCAGGAGACACCTGGGCCCAGGGGACGGAATAGATCATGGATCCAAAGGTTTGATTTTCAACACCCAACCTGTGTCAAAGCTAGACAGGACAGAACCCCAGGGTGTGTGTATGCACGCATGTACAGGTATGTATGTGTGCATGCGTGTGCACATGTATATGTCTGTGTGTGTGTGTGTCTCACAGGAGGCTGTGATCAGCAGCACCTTGGTTTGGGGGTGTCCAGATAACTTTCTAGCAGCTGAGCTCAGTTTCCTGTGCATTGGGAGTGACCTTCAGAGGTAAGAGCTAAGGTACAGAGGCCCCAGGGGGCCAGCCCTGCCTTCTGTATTCTGCGATTTCCCCTGTGAGGAGGAGGGGTAGCTTCTGGATTTGTTCTGTCTTCATGTAGACATCTGATCCCCTTGGAATGGCCGTGGGGGCCTCCCTACCCCCCTGTGAAGGAACTCCGTGTCTTCTTGTTGCCCTTCTGCCTTTATAGATGAAATAATCCAACGTCAAGCCGGGGATACAGATGTGGCTCAAGTGGTAGAGCACCTGCTTAGCAAGTTCAAGGCCCTGGGTTCAATCCCTGGTACAACCACACACCCTCCTCTAAAAGAAAAAAAAAAGTCATCGTGAGACTGGATAACTTGGCTATAGTTCTCTCTGGGGAAGGGCACAGAGAACTGTTTTCCTAGAACTGTCTGGCACTGACACCTAGTGTTGCAAGCTGAAATTACAGCCATATTACAGAAAAGGCCATATTACAGAAAAAGCATCAATTGTTGTTTAAGTCCAGGCTCCCAGTAGACTAAACAGACCCCAAAGGAGATGAGACACTCCAGAGTTGCGGGCAGGACCTGGGGCAGACCTGACTGAGGGTCTCAGCTGCTCCCGGGACTTGTCGGCGCTGCCCACAGCACCCTGCGGGCAGACCCCAAACAAGCTACTGTCCCGTCCTGGGTGGGTACACGTGAGTGCCTTTAGCCCAGTGCCCCTCCCTCTGGGTGTTTCCAAGCCTGGTGTACGCATGCACCCCTGGCCACAGTGCCTTGATCTGTTTCTGTCACTGTATAAAATCCGCAACAGTGAGGTGAGATTTTTTTTCCACATGGGAAGATCTGGGCGCAGCTGGTGCCACTGGCCGGAACAGAGTGAAGGTATGCCGGCCTCATCCGAGCTAGTGGCCAGGAGCGGCTGCAAGGCCCAGGGATGAATATGGTCGAAGGGCCTGGCAGGGTCCTGGCCAGTGCAGCAGTGGCTCATCGCTTCCCCTGGTTGCTGGAGGGATACAAGCAGATGACATGGCAAACCCAGCCACAATCCCCGATGTCTGCTTGGCCCTGAAAGGGCTGGCCCCTTTGCACACAGGTCAGTGCAGGGTCCTGGCGGCCATTCTTCCTGCTTTACACCATGCTTTCTCTCTGGTCCTCACAGCTATTTCGTTGCTCTTAGGTTCTTGGCACAGCTAACCTCCCTGGCTATCTTTTATGACAGATTGCAATGAGTGTGTGTGTGTGTGTGTGTGTGTGTGTGTGTGTGTGTATCTGCCAGTCCTGGGGCTTGAACTCAGGGCCTGGGCACTGTCTCTGAGCATTTGTGCCCAAGGCTGATGCTCTACCACTTCCAACAGCTTTTCCTTTAAGTTTGAAATCTCTCAAAATACACAGTTGGAGGGAGGAATGAAAGGCTTCTCTTGTTTTCCTTGTTGGCTTCTCTGTCCGCAGATCTCTACCCAGCCCGGCTCTGTCTGGTCAATTGGGGTTTAGCCTGTAATTAAGAGAAAAACAGCCGGGTACCTGTCATGGCTCACGCCTGTAATCCCAGCTACTTGGGAAGCTGAGATCCGGAGAGCAGTGATTCAAAGCCAGAAAAGGCAGGAAGTCCACGGGAGTCTATCTCCAAAATAACCAGCAAGAAGCCAGGGTGGGAGTATGGTTCAAGTGGTAGAGCACCAGACCAGCAAGCAAATTAAGCAAATATGAGGTCCTGAATTCAAGCCCCAATACTGACAACAATAATAATAATAATGATAAAGTAGAATAAAAATAAATTAAAAAGACTCCACAGATGCCTCATTTGCTAGATGCAGTCCTGTCCCCAGGACTTCAAGGCAATCCTTCCTGCTTTCAGTACGAAACCTTCTAGAAAGATTGCACGCCCATGGCAGCCTGCAGTTGCCTCTACATGCCACAAGATGGCGCCTCAACACAGGGGAAAATCCTCCATGAGTCCTGACTGGACACTGACAGTTCTTGAATCAAGCAAGGTGGAGCTGAGTTAACATCTTGGCTCAGGCTGGGCCTGGAGATGGTGCCCATGGCTCATGCTTGTAATCCTCAGCTACTCAGGAAGCTGAGGTCAGAGGCTCACTGTTTGAACCTGGCCTAGGCAGAAAAGTCTCCATGAGACTCTTATCTCCAATTAACCCCCTCCACCCCTCTCCCCCAAAAAACCCCAAAAAACAGAAGTGACACTGTTCTCAAGCACTACCCTTGAGCACAAAGAGGCTCAGGGACAGCACCTAGGCCCTGAGTTCAAGCCCCACAACTGGAAAGAAAGAAAGAAAGAAAGAAAGAAAGAAAGAAAGAAAGAAAGAAAGAAAGAAAGAAAGAAAGAAAGAAAGAAAGAAAGAGAAAGAAAGAAAGAAAGAAAGAAAGAAAGAAAGAAAGAAAGAAAGAAAGAAAGAAAGAACGAACGAACGAACGGAAGGAAGGAAGGAAGGAAGGAAGGAGGAAGGCAGGCAGGCAGGCAGGCAGGCCTGAGTTCAAGTCCAGTGTCACCAAAATCATAAGCAATGCAGACAGGATCAGCACCAATCCCTTCTTTGATACCTCCAATGAGAAAACATCCCGCTTACAATAGCAAGTAGTTTCTGTTGTTTCTGCATGTTTTCAAACCATTGAACCTCGATATTCTCTCTCCCTCTCTCCTCCTCCTCTCTGTAGTGCAAAACCAGATGTGAGATTCCTTCCGACAGTTGAAAACTGGCCCCATGGTTCTCTTTTGTCTTTTTCCAGGCAAATCTTCCACATCTGTCCAGACTTCTAGAAAAAGCTCCACACCTCACTGTCTCTGTTTCCAGGCCCCTCTGAGAATGCGGTCTCCATTTATTAGTACGACGGGGCTGTGTGCAGGCTGTTGGGCGGTCTAGTTCCCTGGCTGTGGTGAGTTTGGACCCACAGTCTTCCTCTCATTGTTACTGGGGTGGTTCTTGAACTCGTGTCCAGTTCAAGGCTTCCCTGGGCCATTGTGCAGGTAAATGACATTTCTGAACCTAAACGAGAGGCTTTGCATTCATCCCCACCCACTTCTTTTGGGGCCCGCTCACTGAAGTCATTTAGATATCTGCTGCCCTCCATCCTGATTTCATCCTATTACTTATTTTGCCCGGCTTGGGCAGCATGGCCTCTGTTCACAGCCCTTCTCCATCTCCAGCCCGCCGTGAGCAGTGCCATGTTGCCTTCATCTGGGTTGCATTTCACCCTCATGTCTGCAAGAATTTCCTGTGAGGTCTGGCCGGACGCCTCGGTGAATCCGTGCATTCTGCGTCTCGGACAGTCCCAGCTGTCCATCATGGTGACCCTGCTGCTGGCTGCAGAGGCCAAAAGGGATAGGAACAGAAGGACTTGAACTCGGGCTCGGCCTCGCTGGTCACTACTCCCTCAGTCTTTTGGACTACAGTAGCTTGCAGCTGTACATGTTGTGAGAGTGGACTCCAATCATCCTGGCTTTATTCTCAGTGTGTGTGTATATATGTGTGTGTGTGTGTGTATTTGTGTGCATGCAAGCGTGCATGCTTGCACACATACCAGTACTGGGATTTGAACTCAAGGCCTTGCAGTCTCATTTGGCTTTTTCACTCAAGGCTGGTGCTCTACCATTTGAGCGACAGCTCCACTTCTGGTGTTTTTTATTTAATAGTTAATTGGGAATAAACATCTCACAGGCAGGCTGGCCGGTGCTGGTGGCTCACACCTGTAATCCTAGCTACTCAGGAGGCTGAGATGAGAGGATCGCGGTTCAAAGCCAGCCCAGGCAGGAAAGTCCGTGAGACTCTTATCTCCAATTAACCACCAGAAAATTGGAAGTGGCACTGTGGCTCAAGTGGTAGAGTGCTAGCTGTGAGCTGAAGAGCTGAGGGACAGTGCCCAAGCCCAGAGTTCAAGCCCCATGACTGACAAAAAAAGAAAAAAGAAAAACCAAAAATCTCACAGGCTTTCCTGCCTGGACTGGTTTTGAACCTCGATCCTCAGATCTCAGCTTCTTGAGTAGCCAGGTGACAAGTGCCCAGTCCTCATTTACATTTTAATCCTACATGTGTTGGTTCAAGAATAGGAGAAAGATTTTTCATTGCTCCTCTTGGGGCCAATCTGGGTATTGATTGGAAGTTTTATCTCAGCAAGATTTCTCTTCTGAAAATTGGTGGGGAAAAGAGGCACTGTCCATGGGAAGAGCATTTAATTGGTGAGCAGTTTACTTCACAGAGTAACTAACCTGAAGCAGGGTTGACATGATGTTCTTTTTTTAATACTGTGTTGTTTCTGGTGTGTGTGTGTGTGTGTGTGTGTGTGTGTGTGTGTGTGTGTGTGTGTGTGTGTGTGTGTGTGTGAGTGTGTGTGTGTGTGTGTCTCTCTTTCTCCTTTTGAAATCTTTGTGGTGCTATCTTGCTGTTCACATCAGAAAGTCTGCGAGGCTGGTTTCTCTGTCTGTGGTTCTAGACAGTTGGTGTGCTTTCAGGATTTTCTGTCCTGAGAAGCCACGTGGAAATTCTACACAAAACCAGCTACCCCTGGCCCTCTCTTGGAAATGGGCTCTTTAGCAACTTTCCTTGTTTGTTTGTTTGTTTGTTTTGTTTTGTTTTGCCCTCTCCTTGTTCTGTTTAGGTCTTCCCCGCTGGAGGCAGTTTAGGTTAAAATTTTATTTTCTTTGAAAATGATCCATTCAGGTAGGCGTTCAGATGCATCTGCCCTGATTTTAGCTAAGTTGTCTTCTACAGTTCTTTGCGTTTGCTTAGATTTTGTTTTTTTGTAGTCCATGCCTTACTCTGAGTATTTATCACTTCCTCCAGTTCCTGACTCCGTGAGGCAGGAAAAGATGAGCCTCCCTCCCCAAAGCCTTTAATTCTATTTATTCTTGTGTGAGGAAGTTATTCCAGCTCACTGACACCTGCTGTGATTTGTTAATATTAATTCCTTTCTTTGGCTTCCCCTTCCCTCCTTTCTAGTCCCCTAAGTGTCTGCAGTCTCACCCTGGGCATTAGTGCACCCACAGGGTCCCCGAAGTCCTTGCACATGATTTCCAGAAATCGGTTGGCCGAAGTTCATCTTCTAGAAAGTTTCCTTGGAACAGCACTTGGGAGCAATCCCCTGAGTTCCTGCACACTAAAGAAACATTGCTGTCTTAAGAATCAAACCAAAATTACAGCAAATGGTGGAAGTGGAACGTTAGAGACTTGGTAAGGCCAAGGCCAAGGCAGGCGTGAGCCAGGCAGGGCTTTGTGGTTCATTACTGGACTATTCTTGAGCTTCTGGATTTTGGTGAGATGTGTACACTTTATTAGTTCTCCTCCTCCTCCTCCTCCTCCTCTTCCTCCTCCTCCTCCTCCTCCTCCTCCTCCTCCTCCTCCTCCTCCTCCTCCTCCTCCTCCTCCTCCTTCTCCTCCTCCTCCTATTCTTATTCTTCCTCTTCTTCCTTCTCCTCCTCCTCTTCCTCCTCCTCCTCCTCCTCCTCCTCTTCCTCCTTCTCCTCCTCCTCCTCCTCCTCCTCCTCCTCCTCCTTCTTCTTCTTCTTCTTCCTCCTCCTCTTCTTCTTCCTCCTCCTCTTCCTCCTCCTTCTTCTTCCTCCTCTTCCTCCTTCCTCCTCTTCCTCCTCCTCTCCTCTTTCTCCTCCTCTTCCCCTTTTTCCTCCTCCTCCCTCTTCCTCCTCCCCCTCCTCCTCCTCCCCCTCCTCGTTCTCCCTCTCCCTCTTCCTCTCCTCCTCCTCCTTCTCCTCTTCCTCCTCCTCCTCCTCCTTCTGCCGCCACTGCCACTGCTGCTACTGGTGCTGCTGCCAGTCCTGGGGCTTGAACTCAGGGCCTGGGCACTCACTGTTCCTGAGCTTTCTTTTTTCTTTTGCTCAAGGTTGGTGCTCCACCACTTGAGCCACAGCTTCACTTCTGGCTTTTTTGCTGGTTAATTGGATATGAGAGTCTTATAGGCTTTCCTGTCTTGGCTTTTTTCAAACTGTGATCCTCAGATCTCAGCCTCCTGAGTAGCTGGGATTACAGGTATGACCACCAGTGCCTGGCTGATTTAATCAGTTTTAATTACAGTTCTTACTTTTTCTTTGCAAGTTGACAGTCATTGTCTTCCCTCTAAATTTTTTCTTTCTTCTTCTTGTAAATGTATCTCGGTAAAGATGGCGTCCTGCTCCCGATTTTCCCAATGCAAGAAAATACGTAGGCATGGAAAAAGAATTAGAGAGAGAGAAACAACACACAAGGCTTTTCACAGCAAGGATGGTTTGAAATGTTCTTTTCTAAACTTCTAAAATTCTCTGTAGTGTGCATATCTATCTATCTATCTATCTATGCCCCAGGCAGTATGAGTTTCAGCCAGTGAGCACCTACAGCTGGTCACTGCCACCCACTGCCAGCCACCAGCTCACCTTTGGGGCAGAGGACAGGCCTTGGTCCTCAGCGGGCCTCCGGAAGGGGACTTGCTCTGGGGATTTGGGAACCTGCCTCCTCCTCTTCCTTTTCACACATGTACTCTGTAGCTGGGGAGAAAAATGAATTTGCCTGACGTGTTCCTTGAAGAGTTTACACCTTGTCCCCGCATCTTGCTGCAGCTGGAAGATGGCACCAATAGTTTTTGTTTGTTCTCACCTCTGTCTCATTTCCACACCAAGGCTGGGTGGCTGACTCGTGCAGTTGTGTTCACCCATGAGTTGTTTCCAACTTGCTTTTTCCCCCCGATTTCAAAAATTAAACACGCAGGCTGGAAAGGAGGCTCAGTGATAGAGTGCTTGCCTAACATGCATGAAGTCCTGGGTTCAATTCAGTACCACATACACAGAAAAAGCTGGAAATAGCACTGTGGCTCATGTGGTAAAGTGCTAGCCTGGAGCAAAACAAGCTCAGAGACAGCACCCAGACCCTGAGTTCAAATCCTAGGACTGCTGAGAATTTGACCCCCTGAGAAGTTTAGAAAAGAACATTTCAAACCATCCTTACTGTGAAAAGCCTTGAGTGTTGTTTCTCTCTCTCTAATTCTTTTTCCATGCCTATGTATTTTCTTGCATTGGGAAAATTGGGAGCAGGATGCCATCTTCACCGAGATACCTTTACAGCTTCAGGTCTGAATGCTCAGAGAGTTCTTTTGCTTTGCTCTCTCCCCTTCCCGTCGGCCACCACAAGGAAACGCAGTCGGGATCCGAGCTGCTGGTGAAATCGATCCTTTTTCTGTGAATGTCTACTTCATTCAGCCCAGGAACAAACAGCGAGCTTTACAGCCCATTGCCCAAATCAAAACCCCACCAAATGGGGGTGGGAGGGGCGACTTGGGGTGAGGAGTGGGGAGCTAGAAGCCTCCAAGCACTGAGATGAATTATTTCCCTCTTGGATTTTATGTCTGTGCTGGTGGAGTTTCACAGCTGGTTATTTTTAAAAATCCTGGGGTCTGGGTTCTATGCGATTTAAGCCTAAGAAACTGGTGGGGGTGGGGGGGATAGGGAGGGATAAAATACCCTAAAGATAGGAAAGCATTTTGTGAATCGGCATGCTTTTTTGGCATCTCCTCCAGAGTCTGGGAGGTGATTTATGCCTTCTGATGAGGTGTGGGGAAGAAAGTCCTGGGGCTCCCCATAATATATGGGCCTTGCGCTTCCCCAAGTACTGATTCAGCTGACCTGCCCCTCCCCCTCGGGGCTGCTGGGGGTGGGGGGTTGCAATTTATGGTTTTTCAGAAAGCTGAAATAGGAGAAGAGAGAACGGAGGGCCTTCCTGGTCAGCTTCCTCCAGTGGTAGAAAGGGTGAGCAATTCAGGTTGAATTCCGCCGGTCTCGCCCAGCCTCGTTTCTCTCCACGTCAGGTAGAGCCGCTGGTCTGTTTCAGAGGCTGCCAATACAACCCCTGCCAGTGCCTGCCCTGCATGGTTCCAGCCCTGCCTGCCCTCCGCATAGACCCAGACACCAAAGCCTGTCATCAGGTGCAGGGGTCAGCACCCACAGAGCAGGCTCTGTGGGTCCCTGCGCCCACTCAACCACCTCCATACACTGCAATCACACCCTAAGGGGAACCCAGTTCTGCACATTCCATGCCTCTGTGAGAAACGTGACCTGGGAGAGAGTAGAACTTTTTTGTTTGGTTGGTTGGCTTGGTTTTCTGAAGTTCAGGGCCACCAATGCCCAGAAATCGAACAAGATGAGCTCATATCTGCTGAGCCACACAGACTTACGGACAGTGGACACCACAGAGGGCTGACATGACAGTCACTCAATCTGAGTGGGTGGTTCACACAGGAAATCCCAGCTCCACGAAAGGTAGAAATAGGAGGATCGCTATTCAGGCAAGTTCTGGGCAAAAGCACGAGACTCTACCTAAAAAAGAATGAAAGCATAAAAGGGCTGGTGGGGTGGTTTAGCAGTAGATCACCTGCCTAGCCAGTCTGAGATCTCAAGTTCAAATCTCAGTGCTGTCAAAAAAAAAAGGAAGAAAAGAAGGAAGAGAGAGAGAGGGAGGGAGGAGGAGGATAGGAAAGGGAAGGAGGAAAGACGGAAGCCAGAGGAAGGAAGGAAGGAAAGAAGGAAGGAAGGAAAGAAGGAGGGAGGAAGGAAGGAAGGAAGGAAGGAAGGAAGGAAGGAAGGAAGGAAGGAAACTGCTCTTCTATATGGAAAAGGGACTTTCTGGGGCCATAGGGGCTGGTGAGGAGCTCTGTGTGGGAGCCCGTGAGTCCTGAGCAGGTAATGGGTTGGTTGCAGTGGAATACACGAACATGAGGCACACTGCAGGCTTCACATCCAAAGAATGAATGGGAGACCAGCTCGGACATGGAATTCTAATGGCAAACAGCCCCATGAAGCTCTGAGGTTGTTGCAGCCAAAAGAAAGTAGTTGATATAAGAATACAACTGAACCAACATGGATTCTTCTCCAGGCTCTGCCAACAAGAAACAAAGACCAGAATAGGCACATGTCTGAAAGGACATAGATCCAAAAACTAACATACAGACATGTGGAAATCATATACAAATAAAAATCTTACTTCTGTGTGTGTGCGCACGCTTGTGTGCACGCACGCGCACCAGCACCAGTACTGGGGCTTGAACTCAGGGCGTGGGAGCTGTCCTTGAGCTTTTTCTGATCAAGGCTGGTACTCTACTATTTGAGCCACATATCCACTTCTGGTTAATTGTAGAAAAGAGTCTCAGAGACTTACCTGCCCAGGCTGGCTTTGAACCATGCTCCTCAGATCTCAGCCTCTTGAGTAGCTAGGATGACAGGCAGGAGCCACCAGCATATCTAGTAAGTTTGTAGTGTGTGCTCTGTTGACTCTTGTTCTGGCTACAGAGATCAAGTTTAATCTTGAGAACAGCCAGCTTCACAGGGCTATACAGAACCTCCTGCCACTCCAGTCCACCCAACATGGCTGGTTTCAATTCAGCTGATCAATAGAAGATGGTCTGTCTGTGCCTATAACCAGCGGACTCTAAAGATTTCTCCTAATAGGTTGTGTCCTTAATCATTTGTACAAGTATTATATGAATAGTACAATTGTAGCACAAGGAGTTTCATTCTGCTGTTTTCATAATGAAAATACTATGTACTTTTTGATCCTCATTACCCCATCACTCTCTTCTTCTCCTTCCTCCTCCCTCCCTCCTGCCAGGCCCCCCACTTCCCAAAGAGCCCCCCACTTGACACTTGCATCCCATTGTTATTGGCGGTGCCCAGGGGAGTTTTAGGTCTGGCTTCCCCATCTGAAGGAAGACCTTTGTCTTTGACTTGATGTCAGTCAGCATCCTTTTGGAAAGAAAAGGAGATTGCGGTTCAAAGCCAGTCCAGGCAGGAAAATCCATGAGACTCTTATCTCCAGTTAACCACCAGAAAACCAGAAGTGGTGCTGTGGCTCAAAGTGGTAGAGCAATAACCTTGTGCGAAAGAGCTCAGGGACAGCTTCCAGGCCCTGAGTTCAAGCCCCATGCCTGGGGGGGGGGGGGCGGGGAAGAGTTAGGGCTGGCACTCAGGGGCGGCCAGCATGCTTGCTCCTGCAACACTGTTTACCATGGGGTCTGATGGAGAGGAGTGGTTCCAGGCTCTGCAGATGAGAATTAAATCACTTTGCAAACTGTCCACTCAAATATAGCTGGTAGGGAGGTAGGTCTGATTCGTGCCACTGAGCTTTTCAAAGGAAGGAATTTAATGTGTTTGGGTGCAAGTTCAAAGGAAAGTGGACTTGGTTGTTGTTGTTATTCGACTACATTGGGCTTCGAACTCAGGGCCTTGGGCTTATCTGGGCAGGTGCTCTATCACCTGAGCCATACTCAGACCTCTTGGGAGGTCAGGTGACTCCCGGTGATCGACCTACTTGTCCTCACTGGGGTGGTATGGAGCCACCTTGGCCTGGTGATAGAGAAATCTAATATTATTAGAATAGAGCAAATGAGTCATTTTTTAAAACCAATAACTACGCAGCTTCTGGATTTACATTGTCCAACGTTCACTTCAGTGCCGCTTTCTAAGTGGGGAAGAGTAATCCGCCGGGCGGCGGTGTAATTTATCATGCTTTCCAAGGGACTAATTCATCCTTCTTGAGAAAGCTGATTATTTTCTCCCCTAATTAGAAATGCTAACATTTTAGGGTCCCCTGCAAGTTGAGACCCACAAAACCTCCCTGCGGTGTCCAAATGCCTACAGTGTGTTTTGGAATATTTCACATTTTTTCACCCTGGTTGTCTTTATGTGTGTGTGTTCCTGATGTCTTGCTGTTTGTAGTTAGGGAACAATGTGATATTGTTTCTCTACTTGCTTTTTTATTTTTTTAAATAGAAGTCCCGTGGCTTTTTTTTGGGGGGGGGGAGGGAGGGCTGGCCCTGATACTACTCTTCCTTAGTCTGGTCTGATTGAAATCCTCTCTTCTTTCCTGCCATGACCATGGGGTCTGGGCTTCACCCTGGGTTTCCCAGATCTCTCCCCAGGCTCCCCAGGCCTCACCACAGACCCAGACACTATGAGCCTCCACACCTGTGCCTCCATTTCCTGGGAATCCTGAGCCCGGCCCCTAGATTACAGATGGGCAATATGGCCGCCAAGCTCAAGACTTGTATTTGCACTGAACAGATGGCATGCCAGCTCTTTGTGCTACAGCTTGGCATTGATCCTGCTCTGTGGTTCCAGATCCAGAGTTTCAATGTCCCACTGGTGTAATGGGGGCAACTATGGGCCCAAGAATTGCTTCCCCTTCCTCTTGCCACTGTACCTAAACCATCCTCCCTCTCCCCTCCACCCCCACCCTCAGCAGCACTTTCTCTGAGTCTGAGTCCTGCTTCAAGGCCCAAGAGGAGGCCTTGGACTTCCAGCTCTGGCCACGTAGGTGGTCCTGCTTTCTCCAATACTCAGACTTCCACAAAACTGTCCATAGAGACCCAGGATGCATGCTGTGTAATGAAACTTTCCACGTGTTAACTTTCTAGGCAACTTGATGGGCATCTCCTGTCTTAATTCTTGACATGACTATGGCTACTATTATTATTTACAGTGCTAGGGATTGAACCTGTAGTCTTGTACATGGTGAGCAAAGGCTCTACCACTGGGCTACATCTCTAGCTCTTTCCAGTTGTTGTTTGTTTTGGGTTTGGTTTTGTTTTTTGTCAGTAGTGGGGTGTGAACTTGGGGCCTGGGCCCTGTCCCTGAGCTCTTTTTGGTCCAGGCTAGCAATCTATCATTTTGAGCCATAGCACCACTTCCTGTTTTCTGATGGTTCATTGGAGATGAGTCTCAACAGACTTTGCTGCCTGGGCTGGCTTCAAACCTCGATTCTCAGATCTCAGGCCCCTGAGTAGCTAAGATTTACAGGCGTGAGCCACCAGTGCCCAGCTTTCTTCCAGTTTTTATTTTAAAACAAAACAAAAAACAGCATAGACTACCACCTTTGTCATCTCTGAGTGGTGTTACCACGAGCATCTGTGTGCAATGGAAACTCCAGGACCCAAACAAGCTCTACAGCCACAAAGCAACCCCCACCCTCACCCCCACCCCAGCCCGTCCTCGGCAGACCCTGCCAAAGACCACATTGGACTTGGTAAGCGTTTGGCTACTTTAAATACCTTACTTAAGGGAAATCATGCCATCTTTGTCATTTCAGTGGCTGGTTTATTTCCCTTTACTCACAGTAATCAGCAGATGTCATCCACCTTGTAGCCTCTGACAGGCTCTTTCTTTCTTGAAGGCTGAGTGACGTTCCATCGTCCTTCCGTACCACATTCTCTTTGTCTAGTCATCTGTCAGTCGTACTTGGGTTTTGCAGCCCTGGTGACTCGTGTGGTCATCAAAGTGCGAATGTGAGCATCTCTTCCAGCTCCCAACTTCCCCTCCTGGTGAGATCCACAGAGGTGGGGGTTGTTGAGTCATCAGAGTTCCATTTTTCATTTCTGAGGAACAGCGCCATTGTTCTCTATATTGGTCGCACTTCCAGTGCACAAGGATCCCAGAATCACCACTAAAACTTTGTTGCTGTTGTGAATTTTTTGTTGTTGTTGTTGTTTTATTTAGTTTGGTTTATTTGCATGCCAGAGATCAAACCTAGATGTGTTGCTCATGCTCAGCAATGTAGCACCAAGGCACATCCCTTGCCCTGTGTTCTGGAGGTTGATGTTGTTTCTACAGCATAAATCTTATCAGGTGTGACATGATTCTTGCATTGTGGTTTTAGCTTGAACTTCTATGATGATATTGATATTTAAAAAAATCTTTCAATTTGCTTATTGGTCATTTGAAGAAATGTTTAAGTACCTCTCCATTGTTCTATTTCTCTTTCTTTTTTTTTTTCTCAACATTGGGGTTGGAATTGAGGCTTTATATATACTAGGCAGGCAGTTTACCACTTGAATCCATACCTTTAGCCATTTTTGGCTTTATTTTTCAGATAGGGTTTCCTGCTTTTGGTCACAGCCAGCCTCATATTTTGATACTCTTACCTATGCCTCCCATGTAGCCTGTATTATAGATGTGAATCACTGTGCCTGGCCTCTCCTTTGCCCATTTTGAAGTTGGATTGCTTCATTGTTATTGATTTGCAGGAACACTTTATATAGGCTTGGATAGTAACCCCTTCCAACATACACCGTTGAAGATATTTTCTCCCACTTTTTGGTTTTCCCTTTTTTAAAAAAAAAAACAACTCTGTTCACTCTGTTGTTTTCTGTGCTGGGCAGAAGTTTTTGAGTTGATGTAATCTCATTTGTCTATTTTTTTTCTCTTGGATTGCTTTCGCTTTCACCATCATAACAAAGAGAATGTCATCGCCAGATCCGATGTCAAGAAGCTCTTCACCTAAGTTTTCTTCGAAGTGGTTTGCAGTTTCGCGTCTCATTGTTAGTTATTTAATTCATCTTCAGCTCATTTCTGTACATGGCATAATGTAAGAGTCAAACATCATTCTTTTGCTTGTGGAAATCCAATCTTCCCAGAATCCTTTGTTGAAGAGCGTGTCCTTTTACCCATTGGCCTGGTATTTATTCTGTCTTTATTCCAGTGCCACAGTATTTATTTTTTTGGCAGTAGCTTTGTAATATGTTCTGAGTCAGGAAATGGGAAGCCTCCAGCTTTGCTTTTCAGCCCCAAGAATTGTTTTAGTCCATGCAGGGTCCTTTGTAATTCCATATGAATTATCGCATTATTTTTGCTCTTTCTGCAAAGAAAACTGTTGGGGTTTTGGCAGTGATTTCACCAAGATCACCACCACAGGTACTGGAGATAACAACATTGTGCCTTCCAATCCATGAACCCGAGGTATCTTTCTACTTAGCACAGTTTTTCATGTGTAACAATGAGATTATTGTTGATGGTAAGATTGTATGGAGGAAAAATAACCACCAAAGCTAGTCTGGCATTGGTGGTTCACACCTGTAATCCTAGCTACTCAAGAGGCTGAGATCTGAGGATTGTGGTTCAAAGCCAGCTGGGGTAGGACAGTCCATGAGACTTTTTTTTTTTTTTTTTTTTTGGCCAATCCTGAGGCTTGAACTTTGGGTCTGAGTGTTATTCCTATGCTCTTTTTGCTCAAGACTAGCATTCTCCCACTTGAGCCACGGCACAACTTCCAGCCTTTTCTGTTATTTAATTGGAGATAAGAATCTTACAGACTTTCCTGCTCTGGATGGCTTCAAACTGAGATCCTCGGATTTCAGCCTCCAGAGTAGCTAGGATTATAGGTGTGACCCACTGGTACCTAGCTTTCCATGAGACTCTTATCACCAACTAATCTCTAAAAAGATGGTAGTAGAGCTCCAGTGGTAGAGTGCTAGCTTTGAGCAAAAAAAGCTCAGAGACAGTACCCAGGCCCTGGGTTCAAGCCCCAAGACCGGCAAAAAAAAAATCAACTCCATGTTTAAGGGTGTGTGTGTGTGTGTGTGTGTGTGTGTGTGTGTGTGTGTGTGTGTGTGTGTGTGTGTGTGTGTGTGTTTCTATTATAGAAGGTAGGAAACCGAAAGTAACTTATAGGCACTTTCCACATTTGACTATTCTCTGTATAAATCCATGAGATCCACATCCATGTCCTTATGTCCCAAAGAAGGAAACTGAGATTTGCATCTCCTAACTTCCATTATCACAGCTATGAGGCTAGTCCCATGGAGCATGGGCTCCATGCTCGATGTGGGCATGTCTGACCCAGCCTGTGTTCTACGCATCTTCCTTTTTGGACTGCCTGCCTTCATGTCCCACTGCCATGCTCCAATTCTGCCATCCTGAGCTGGCGACCCTCTTTATCTTAAGGCTTGGAGTGTTGTGGTTACTGGAGAAGGCCACGTTGATAGACCAGCTAGGAGTCCTCTGGTTTAATTCACCATACTTTGTGTCTTTTGAACAATGAACACGTGAAGACACAGGAGTCCAGAAACATTGGCTTCTCCTTCCCATCTCTGCTGCCTCCTTTTGCCCGGGTATAGCCCAGGTTACATAATTTCCTTCTAACACAGAAGAAACACATACAAAAGGAACATGCTTAGTTAACTGTGTTTAAGATCTGCCCAGGAATGTGCAATATGTTTAAATATAAAACTGACAATGAGGCCTTTGACATTGATTGATTTTAGAAATAAAGCAAAACTAATCCAAGATACTGATCTCCTAGAGAAATATTTTCATAAAATTCCAGAACGTTTATGGGAACAGGACCTTCATTAAAGCCTATTGTGCTGGAATGGCCTACTCTTCAGAGCCGACATAGTTACAAAGAGGAATGGAGTGTAATCGGGCAGATCTGGGCAGTGAAGGACTGAGTCCTTTTGGGGAGGTTAGGAGGCTGGTACTGGGGCTTGGATGCAGAGCCTGGGCGCTGTCCCTGAGCTTTTGTGGTAGGCTAGCATTTTACCATTTGAACCACAGCCCCGCTGCCAGTTTTTTGCTGGCTAGAGATAAGAGTCTCCTGGATTTTTCTTCCTGGGATGGCTTTGAATTGTCTCCCATCATCCCAGAACTCAAAGCTTCATAACCTGCCCTTTGGCTATAATGGACACTGAACTCAGGGCCTTGCCCTTCCTGGGCAAGTAAGTTCTTTACCACCAGAGCCATGCCCCAGCAGAGCCACGCCCCCAGCAGAGCCATGCCCCAGCAGAGCCACGCCCCAGCAGAGCCACGCCCCCAGCACCCCGCCCCACTCTATCCTGGCACTTGTTCTGTAGACATGGAGCTCCTCAATGGGTTAGGATTTTAGGGGTAAGGCATGGCCTGTGGGGATAATGGAGGAAGGGAGAGAAAGAAAATGAAAGCTTTCCAGATTTGCATCATCCTTTGAGATTAAGGCCTTGAAAGCATGCCTTTGCTTCCTTCTAGAGCAAGCAGGGTTGAATGTAGCCATCTTGATGACTGGAGGAGTGGGGCTCCAAGTTGAATGTAGCCATCTTGATGACTGGAGGAGTGGGGCTCCAAGTCCTGCAATCGGGGGAGGTTACCACCTAGGGCCTGGCCTGTCGTGGGTCCCATGGTTATTTGTGTATTGAGTGAATGCATGTGGGAGGGAATGAACGTACCTGTGTAATGGGCGCCGGTGCTCACACATGTAATCCTCACTATGCAGGAGGTTGAGATCTGAGGATCGAGATTTGAGGCTAGCCCAGGCAGAAAAGACCAGTAGACACTCGTGTCCATTTCACCAGGAAAAGACTGGAAGTGGAGCTGTGGCTCAAGTGATAGAGTGCCAGCTTTGGATGAAAAAGCCAAGCATGGGTACAAGACCCTGAGTTCCAGTTTTAAAAAAAAATTTCTTTTTCTTAGGGCTCAGACTCAGGGTAGGAAACCAAAGAGCTAAGATGAAAAATTCAATACAGAAAAAGACCAAAATGAGAGGGAAATGGAGACAGCCAAATCAAACAGGGGCAGACTTTGTGATTAATATAGCAAATGGCAAATGGAAAAGCCAAAGAGTTTAAGGGAAGAAAAAAACCAACAAATTTTCAACTTTAGAAGAAAATTTCACAGAAGTAGAAGAAATTTAAGTGGCTTGGGTTTGTATAGAAATAGAAACAGAATTGGAAAAAGTTTCAAATAGGTAAGACGAATCTCAGGGGCTTGCCAAACAGCACCATTATCTGATCTTGTATAATTTGGAAAATTCTAGGTCCACTTGGCTGGGTCTAATGAAGAGAACTAGAAATTTGGCCTAGTTTTTTTAGTTTGTTTGGTTTTATTTGTTTGTTTTGTTTTGGAAAGCCTTAGGTTTTGTTTTGAGGAGAAAACAGCAAAGGGGGACTTGAAAAACTTTTTTTTGGGTTATGGGGCTTGAACTCTGGGCCTAGGTGCTGTCCCTGATCTCTTCAGCTCAAGGTTAGTGCTCTACCATTTGAGCCACAGCGCCACTTCCAGTTTTCTGGTGGTTTATTGGAGATAAGAGTCTCACAGCTTTTCCTGCCCTAGCTGGCTTTGAACTGTGACCCTCAGATCTCAGCCTCCTGAGTAGCTAGGATTACAGGCATGAGCCACCAGCACCCAGCTGAGAAACTCTTAAATAATCTTTTTTTTTTTTTTAATCTGAGGTGGCATTTTGTGTGTTTATTTGGAAGGAGGGATGCTTGTCTATGCTTCCTTAAGAAGGCTCATACCTCAGTGCCCTCTGGAACATTCTTCCCTTCAGAATCTTCCTATAACTTCTCTGTCTGGTCACTGGGTGGAGGCTGGTCTCTGCCCCAGGGGGAGGCCTTCGTTCATCTGATCCCTGAACTCCTACTCGCAGTTTCAGATGTTTGGGGAATCAAATCCCTTTTGGGGGATGGTGGGTGCTGGAGTTTGAGCTCAGGCCCTGAGCTTGCTTGGCAGGCACTCTTATACGGAGCCATGCTTCCAGCCCCTATTTTTTCCACTTGAGTTTTGGAGGTACAGAGGGAGGATCAGGGTGGGCAGAAGTCCTAGGAACCTAGCTGTCGGCAGGGGAGCAGGTCAAGTGGAGAGGGAGAGTCAGGAGGGAGGGGAAGAGGGCTGGGTGGCAGCCGGGTTGGTCTTAACCAGCGCTGGGTACTGGGCGGAGTTAGAGGTTGTGAACACAGACAGCAGTGTGCATGCTGCCCCCCCCTCCCTCCTTCCCTCCCTCCCTCTCCCTATCTCTCCCTTTCCCCCTCCCTCTCTCTATCTCTATCCCTACCTTTGTCTCTCTCCCTCTCTTCTTTTTTTCCCTTTCTCTGAATCTCCATTCCTTTTTCCTCTCTGTCCTTTTGTCCTCCTTCCCCCTCTCTCCTCTCCCTCCCTCTCCCTCCTTCTCCTTCCCTCTCTCCCCCTTCCCCCTTCCCAAAGGATGGATAGGTTCTCACCTCAGCAGATGGTGAAATTAACTTTATTTTTTTTCTCTCAAAGACCAGGATAGTCTTTCTTAATTGAATGATGCAAACTGTTGTCATTTTTTTCCAGGAAAAAAAAAAGTCCGTTCATTGCAAATATTTAAGCCTGCATTGGGGATCATTTTCATGAAGGAGCTAACACATGGGGAAAGCTGTTTTTCTCTTCCTCTCACTGCTTTTGTTTGGGCTTTTGCTTCATTTTGTCACCATAATTCTTTGAGCCTTCTGACCATAAATCACGTAAGCAACTTGGAGGAAATAACCGCTTCGCCTGCGAAATGCTTTATGTCGTGATTCTATTTCTTGTCATATTCTGCATTATTATAATTGGCTTGCCCAAGCAAACTCAAAGCCAACACACCTGGGATGATCCTGGCATGCTGTGGCTTAAAACAAGTTATTTTAGCTCTCAGGGCTTAGGAGGTGGCATTGATAAGAAAGTCTTGGTATTTAATACTCACCCTCACCCCACTTTAAAGACAATGCTAAGAATTTGATTCCATGCCTATTTATAAAGGATCTTCACTGGGCATCCCAGAAAGGGTGATGCCCCCAAGTATTTCAACATAGAACCATAAGTTTTCCGTTTGAATACCTATTGTGCTACAGAAAATCTACTGTTGGGGGGGAAAATCCCCCTTTCCCTTAAAAACCTTCCTCTCATTTCTCTGAAGGCTGGTTTTTGTTGTAAAGCTAAGAAATCAGAGGTGTGGCCCCCTGTTGAATTCTACAACTCCTCCCGTAATGTGATTTGGGGGGGGGGATGAAAGTTCCCCATTTTCTGTCTAGAGTGCCCTTGTGGCCACCAGCCATGTTTTCTTGCACAGAAGAATTCATGCAAGGGCTGAAAGGTGGCTCAGTGGCAGAGTGCTTGCCTAGCATGCACGAAGCCCTGGGTTTGATTCCTCAGTACCACATACACAGAAAAAGCAGGAAGTGGCACTGTGGCTCAAGTGGTAGAGTGCTAGCCTTGAGCAAAAGAAGCTCAGGAACAGTGCCCAGGCCCTGAGTTCAAGCCCAGGACTGGCAAGAAAGAAAGAAAGAGAGGGGGGAGGGAGGGAGAGAAAAGAAAGGAAGGAAGGAAAGAATCATGCAACTTGGTGAAATGCAAAGCTTCTAGAACAGCTCCCACATTTTCTAGAGTATTCTAGCAAATAAGTCATAATTTCACTCCCCTTGTGGCTTCGCTCCTGGGGCCTGCTGAGATCATGCATACTGTGTCACAGGGATCGGCCTCTCAGACCATGGTGTGTTTCTGTCACCCCTACCTTTAGTAACTCCCACAGAGAATCAGAAAACATCCATAATTGATATGGTTTAAGTGTGCCCCCTCAGTAATAGTTCTCTCCAAGAGCAAAAGACGGGGTAAGGTGTGGGCAGAAAGCGTGTCAGCCAGAGGAAGCCTAGGTTTAAACTAATATTTACCATCGGCGAAGAACTACTGGTAAATATTGATCTATCTCCCCGCCCATTCCCTGGGGGCCCCATCTTCCCACTCAGAACATTAAGGAGCCGTTTATTATTCCACCGGTGTTATAAAAATAATACTGGAATTCTCTGCCTTTCTTTGTGTTTCTTTTTTAAACAGATAAAACATCCAAAATATGCCTGCCGGACAGAACCACTGGGCATGTATAAAGAGACCAGCACTGGGCGTGTGGCTTTACTGGGTGCCATTTTCTTGTGGGGGCTGAACACAGATTTAGCCATAAAGTACTTGAAAGCATTTCGTGTGTGTGTGTGTGTGTGTGTGTGTGTGTGTACTGGGACTTGAACTCAGAGCCTGGGCACTGTCCCTGAGCTTTTCCACTCTAGGCTGGTGCTCTACCACTGTGCCACAGCTCCACTTCTGCTTTTTGGTGGTTAGTTGGAAATAAAGAGTCTCAAGGTCTTGTCTGCTCAGGCTGGACTTCAAACCACCATCCTCAGACCTCAGCTTCCTTCAGTAGCTGAGATTACAGGCGTGAGCCACTGATGCCCAGCTTTGAAAGCATTCTTGTAACTCTGGGCTTTATAAGTAGCAGAAGGTTCTGGTGGGAAATGACTGAACCCACTGTCACTGTCTCTTACCTGGGCCACATATGGCTGTCAAGCCTGGAAAGATGGATAGTGCCATGGGTGATGACTTGTCTATTTTAATCCATTTGGATGGACTTAAATTAAAAATGACCAGCTGTGGCTAGTGTTATCAAATTAGACAGCACAGCCCGACAGTCTTATGGAAGTTCCCTTCATCATATAAATAAATACATCCACAGCCAAAACATGGCTGGAGAGTGGCAAGTCCCAGGACTATGAGGACTTTTCTTGCTGTTTGCATTTCCCCTTCCCCACCCCTCCGTCTTAAATGGCTTTGTTCAGACATAATTCACATGTTCTGCAATTCATATATTAAAAGTATATAATTTACCAGACACTGGTGGCTCACGCCTGTCATCCTAGCTACTTGGGAGGCTGAGATCTGGAAGATCCTGGTTCAAAGCCAGCCAGGACAGGAAAGTTCATGAGACTTTTATCTCCAGTGAATTACCAGCAAACCGGAAGTGGAGCTGTGGCTCAAGTGGTAGAAGGCTAGCCTTAAACACAAAACTCAGGGCGGTCCTGAATTCCATCTCCAGTATACAAACACTGACACAGACATACAGACACACACACAGAGTAGTTTGTTCATGTATGTTCTGTCTCTAAAGAGCATTTTGTTGGTGTTGCAGCTCTATTGAAAACTTGGGGTGTGGGGAAGTTGGCTGGAAAGAGGGATGCTGACCCAGAGAGAACCCAGATTTCAGGGCTGGCTGTTTATTGACTCCTGCTGTAGGACCATGAGTAAATGCCAAACTCACTCTGCCTGGGGCTTGCCCCCTCTCTGGCATAAGGAGACCCAGGCTCTACCAACCATCCACTAGGGTTCCTATTAATGCTCAGCTATTTCAAATCCTGTTCTCAAGGGCCAGGCTGGCAAATGCAGGGTGTCAGGCCTTTGCCCCAGCAAAACAAAAACAAAAAAAGAGTTAAACCCCAAACTGTGGCACTGCTGCCGCTAGCTCCACATTCAACCCTACTTGCGAAGTCATGAATTATGCCTCAGCTCCCGGAGTATCCCAGGTTACCTTGGGTTTGACGGAAGTGGCTGTTTCCAGAAGCAGCTTCTGTGGCTGGAAGGTGGGGGTGTTCTGGCCCATGGGCAGGACACACTCTGCCAACATCCTTTTTCAGAGGATCAGCAGATGTGAAGGACCTGTGAGTTGGTTTCCCTGGGCGGGGCCCAGCTGTTCATGCTTAGAACCAAATCCAAGCAGCCTTCTGCATAGTCCTTAACGAGAGCTCCTCCTGAGGCCTGGCCCACAGCAGCCCACAGCAGGGTGCCCAAGAGCTGGGGGAGGGGAAGGACTGGGGGTGTGGTTTCCCTTAACGAAGGATCTGTGGCTACAGACAGGACAGGGTCACAAGGGCGGCCTGTGGAGGAGAGCCCTTCCCTGCCCCCACGAAATCTCACCATGGATGTCCCAGAATCCTTCACTCACCAGCCTCCAATCCTCCAATCCTGAGTTGTTCTCAGGAAGGTGCTGTGACGTCACAATCTAGTCTTTTTTCTCCCACAAAAGGAGGCATTGGTCCAAAGGGCCAATCCCCAATCTAGCCTTGTGGCTAGACTGGGAGGAGATTGCAGTTTGGGACAGAGACCACCCTCAGTTGTAGCAAACTGGAAGGTTTGCGTTTGTCTCCGGGGTTGTACTAACCATGGTAGCTACTTGCTGGGGCTCAGAACCCTTCCAGCCCAGCAGTGATGTGGACACCATCTTCTCCTCATCATGATCTAGTGGGGGCCAGTGCCCTCTGCCTCCCAGCTAGAGGACAGCCGGGCAGGCCTTGGATGTGGTTCAACCTCTTATGGGATGCCACAGAAAGGCCCCAATTCAGAAGTGGGTGTAGAATCGGAATTAAATGTTCAGAAGGTCATTCTGGGTTTTATGTGTGGAGCAGATTCTATGAGAGGAAGACAGGAAGAGGGGAGAATGGTCAGAAGAACCCTAACTTGCCAGGTGCCGGTGGCTCACACCTGTCATCCTAGCTACTCAAGAGGCTGAGATCTGAGGATCATGGTTCAAAGCCTACCCGGGCAGGAAAGGCCATGAGACTCTTATCCCCAGTAAACCACCAGAAAACTGGAAATGGAAGTGGTAGAGCACTTGCCTTGAGCAAAAGAGCTCAGGGACAGCATCCAGGCCTGGAGTTCAAGCCCCATGACTCACACACACACACACACTAAGAAAAAACAAAAGACAAAAAGCCTCAACTTCAGAGGGGCCGAGGGCCTTGGGCTTGGAGTTTTGGAAGAAGCTGATGGAAGAGAGGGCAAGAAAAGTTGATTTCTCCACTGCCTGCCTGAGATGTGACCAGGGAACTCAGAGCCCAGCTACCCTCCTGTCCACCCTCCTTGAATGGCAAAAGAAATTTATCTATGGCCCTAGAGGTGGCAACCCACACTAAGAGCATTCAGTTCCTCTTGAACACATGCCATCAAATGGTCTCGTATGTGGTTTTCTTGTGATCCTAAATGGAAGGCGCTGATTGTTGTGCTTTGGCTATGAAATGGCCTCCAATGCTGGAGGCGTGGTGCCCAGTTTGGGTGGGGAGGCATGCAAGACAGGGCTATTGAGAGGTCACCATTAAGGAATTAACCAGCTGAGGTTTATCTTGGGGACTCTGATCTCCAATGAATGGGCAGAAAGAGGTGGAGCTGTGGCTCAAGTTACAGAGTCGCAGCCCTGAGCAAAGAAAGCTTAGGGAAGAGCTCCCACTGCTTTGTCACAGTGGAAGCTCTAGGTTCCCTGGCTGGGTGCAGCCACATCCGATGCCACCGATCCGGTGCCATGCTGAAGCTTATGAGAAGCCTCAGCCACAGCAGCCAGGCAGCCAAGAGCCTGTGGAGCCAAGAGTATGTGCAGCAGAAGGACAGGGGCTTCATGGTCAATGGCTGGCTTCGAACCGTGATGCTCAGATCTCAGAGCCACCAGCGCCTGGCTTTTATTTAAAGCTCTTTTGTCTGCATCGATGAAATCTCCAAGAGTCCAGGTTCAGTCACTGATCTTGGTCACTGGTGTCACCCCAGCCCTGGGGCTGCTGGAACTGGGCAGCAGGATGGGTGTCTCCCTGGAGAGGGAGTTACCCCCCTTTCCCAGATGGAATGAAGATCCCAGATGAGCCCCCAGCATTTGGAAGCAGTGTCAGAATGAGACACTGAGCCAAGAAATGAATCCTCTGGTGTCATAAAAAGTAGAAACACCAGAGATAATGGAGACCTGGTCCAGGCAATTTACATCTGCTTTGCCAGTCTACCCAGAGTTCAGCAGGCACAGGGGATTGGGGGGGGGGCGGGGAGAGGGGCCCTCTTGGATTTTATCCTGACATAAGGAATGGTGCTGTCCTTCCATCCTATAGGAGTGGGGCTCTTGTCTTAGGATCAACTATGGGGGTGGGGGGTGACTTAAGAAAGCCAGAAAGAGCCGGGCGCTGGTGGCTCACGCCTGTAATCCTAGCTACTCAGGAGGCTGAGATCTGAGGATCGCGGTTCAAAGCCAGCCCGGGCAGGAAAGACCGTGAGACTCCTATCTCCAATAAATCACCAGAAAACTGGAAGTGGCGCTGTAACTCAAGTGGTAGAGCGCTCGCCTTGAGCTGAAGAGCTGAGGGACAGCGCCCAGGCCCAGAGTTCATGCCCCACAACCGACAAAAAAAAAATAAAGAAAGCTAGAAAGCATTCGGTCCTTGAAGAAGTTCCCACTCGGGGAGGGTCCTCTCTGTTAACACTGTTGGTAAGGGCCGGCTGGTTACAAGCACAGCTGAACAGTTACAGTCTGAAGTCAACAAGCAAAATAATTCCAAGAGGTATACGTACAAAATGGATGGTGGGTAGCAAGACAGAGACATACCGGTGTGACAGAAAAATTGTGTCTCCTGGTTTTGTTTTTCGTTTTGGGGGGTTTTTTAACCTCTCAATAGCAACAGGAAAAAAATACAGGCTATTCAGCTCAAGAGCTTTGTGACTTCATTTTGCAAAACCAAAGAGAGTCTGAGAGTGCCAACCAAACACACCCTTACCCAGAGAAAGAAGGCCAAGAGGAAGCGAGATCTCATTGCACGCACAGCCCTTGATGACTGCTTGTTGTGTTTCCTGGTTTACCCTCAAACCCACACTGAAAACATGCATTTTCGTGTCATCCCCGTGTGCTGAATTGGCATTGGTATCATCGTTTCTATCCGTGCTGAATTATGAAGCACGGACAGTCATTACTATTAGTACTTGGGCTTAATTATCAGGAGTGAGGAAAACGGAGGGGATGGATGTCTAGCCCCGACCAATAGGGTGGCCAGTAGTGAGTCACGTGGTTAAGCATTTATAGTGGCTGGGGAAGATCTTGAAGAGAGGTGAGATGGGTGGACTGCGGTGGGGTTGGAATGGGTAAGAGGAGCCCAAGAGCGCTGGGTGTTAGAAGGGCCCAGAGTCTTTTCAGTTCTGAGTCGGCCCTGGAGTGGAATCCCAAGAGGGTCTGGTTGGATGCAAGGCCCTCTCCTACAGAAGCAGCTTTCACCAGGAGTGGGAGATGCGCTGTATCAGGAGAAAGACCAGTGTGTCTATTGAAAAGGAACTTCCCGCAAAGACTTCATGAGTCAATGGGAAGTTTCCTCACGTTGAAACAATTAGCTACGGTTACCCCAGTGTGTGCACGGCACCTTGAAGCTATAAGGGAACAGGAGGCAGACACAGAAGTCTGTATCAGGTCAGGATCCGTTGGGGGTTGGAGAAGCAGAGAGATCTCATGGGCCTGTTGAAAGCTTTTGGTGGACCCTCACTATGTTGGTGCACCCCTAAATCCACCCCCTGCCCAGTCTCTATAGACCTTGAGCCTTGCCAAGGTCTGGGTGTCGATCATCCATCTAAGAGTTCTCAGCCCCTGACTTCCTGCTACTACCGTGCTTCTGGATCAAAGGAGACCAGGAAATAAATGCATGCTATCCGGTTCCATTCTGTGTTCCTAGACACCTTTATCCAATGTTCAAGGGTTACATGGAATTTTCTCCCTTAGGCTGGGACACCACCACAATGTGGCTTCATTATGTTCCCACTTATGGTAGGCTGTGACAAGTTCCCACAGAGAACAGCCTAGGGTCCAGTCTTCAAGCTCCCCAGCAGCTTCCCATCTCCCCGCCACGGTCTCTTCAGCCCCCAAAGTGTTTCCCCTCTTAAATTACGCATGGCTGGCACCGGCAGGATATTCCAAGTTCCTCTTTTCTTATTTAGGAGACGTTGCTTCTAGCTCTAGCCAGTGGACAGAAAGGCAGGTTTATTGGGCAGTTCTTAGGTTTAGTTGAATGACTCCTTTTCCTTTTTTGAAAAGTTGTGTTTGCTTTTCTTTGTTCCTGAAACAATCTCTCTCTCAAGGCTCAGTTGGAAGGCTAGTGTTGAGTCTCTGGGCATGTTTATGGGCCGAGTGAAGGACTGGCCATGTGAAACATCACTCATGCAGATGCTGTGACTTTTATTTGACTCGTTTCCATCAGTGAGGCGAATCTGTAGAGCAAGTGACTAGTTACTGAGAGCAGGGGCCCATGGGTATTCTCCCAGGCTTTGATCTGAAGGGGAAGTTTATTTTGGCATCTCCCTAGAATGGATTCTCATACAGTGTTTGTCAAAGGGCCTGTTGAACTGACAAGTTCTGGGTGTGGCATAGAATGTAGCATAAGACAGGGTCCCTCACCTCAAGGTGAGAGTCACGTATGAAAAAGAATCAGGATGCTGGTCCGAATGTCCCCCAAATTTACTTTGAAACTTTGTCCCTGATGCAGGAGTGTTAATGGGTGAGGTCTTACAGAAGTGATTAGGTTGGGTATTGTGGTTTTGAGGCCTGTGGGGAGGCAGAATATCTTAGCTGGAGCTACTGTCAATCAAAAAGACACAGGAAGGGGTGGGGTCTCCAGTATCCCTTTCAAGGCCACACCCCCAATGGCCTAACTTCCTCTCGATGGGTTCACCTCTTAGAGGTCCCACCACCTTCTAATAGCTTCATGGACCAGTGAATGAACCTTTATCTTGTGGGCCTTCCAGGAGCATTTAAGATCCAAGCGATCACAGATGGTTGTCAGTTGCCAAGTAAAAGGTAAAGAAACTAGAGGCAGACCCTTGAACTCTGATGCAGGGCGTGCTGGAATGAGTAAAGTTCCCTGCAGAGTTGTTCTTGGCCTGGAGGAGGCAGGAAGAGAGACGTAACCCAGGTCTGTGACCCAGGATGGTGACCTAGGCTAGAAACAGTGTATCAGCAATCCCAAAATTAAACACTCTTAGCACCAGCAGCACTCAGAGGCAGGATTATTTGATGTAAAATTCAATAGACAATTTTTTTTCCAAATTCTTCTTCCAGAGTATTCAGTGCTATCTTTTTTTTTTTTTTTTTTTTTTTAATGATGAGAAATGTTTAACAGATCCATTACTATGGGCAAAACCACTTTCCTTTTTTTGCTTGGAAAACTAGTAATAAATCATCTCCATTCCATTCGAAACAGAAACTCAGCTATATTTAACGAAGTAAAATGAATGTTAGAGGAGGAGGATTAATTAATTCATGTTAGAGGCTGGATGATTGAGACACTTGAAAGACTTGGTTTAGTTCCTTAACATTAAGACCCTGGACATATTTTCTCAGACGTATTGGTGAGACCTTTGAAGTCCTCCATTCATGTGGAGAATGATTACCCATGGCAATGGAGAAGATATTCCTTCTAAGGTCATCTGCCCATGCTTGTGCCCTAAATAACTGTGAGCAACTCTTGCTGAGTTGCTGAATGTGTTCCCAGGGTGTCTGGGACCAGGTATCTGCAGTTTGAGCAAATCACCTCTAGATGGAGCTGTTGTGTCTTCTGGCTGAGTAGGTTATCAAGGAGACAGCAATCAGAATTAGGATCAAATTAAATTGAAAACAAACACAAACAAAAAGCAAAACAAACAACTTTGCGAGTCTGTGATGGAGAACTCTAGAAAGCATTGGTTAGCAGATGGGATAACATCACGAATATCGCCATTACAGTATTTCCTAATCACTTTTTCTTCCTCCGCCTGGTTACACCACATTTCTGTAGCCACTCTTCAATTGATTGACATCTGAGCTGGTCTGCAGGTTTGGGACCATTGTGAATGAATAAGGCTGTGATGAGTATTCATGCACAAAGTGTTTGGGTAGACATGTCATTTCTCCTTTTTTGGGGGGAGTGGGTAAGACCTGGGGTCGGAATGGCTGGTGATTTTACATTTAATCTTGTTCTGTGCTCAGCTATTTTGCAAGGTGGTGGCTGCAACATTTTCCATGGAAACCCAGTGGTGCCTAAGAGTACCCTGAGAGTTCTGCCCACCCTCCTCCTTCTCGTTGGTATCGGTCAACGTCTTGAAATTACTCCATGAGTTCTCTTCCACAAGGTTGTAGGGCTTGAACTCAGGCTGGAGCATGAACTCAGAGCCTGGCCTTCTCCCTTGGCTGTTTTGCTCAAGGCTGGCGCTCTGCTGGTTAATTGGAGATAAGAATCTCACTGACTTTCCTACCTGGGCTGGCTTCAAACCTTGACCCTCAGATCTCAGCCTCCTGAATAGCAAGTGTGAGCTACTAGTGCCAGCCTCTCTCACAGGTTTTTAAGTTGTCTACACTTACATTTAGGTGTATATGTTTGTGCCTGATGCCTTAACCTTAACCCTTAACCTTAACCCTCCCCCCTAAACCCTACCCCTTCCCTGGTTCCAACCTTTTTTTCTTCTATGATTAAAAACACGTAAAAGTCTACTCTGTTAGAAACTTCCATGGATACAATATAGTGTCATTTAACCACAGTCACTGTGGTTTGCAATCGATGAAGGAGGAGCTTGACTTCCTGCTTTGGCAAGTGGCTGCCTACTTAGCCAGCGCCATCTCTCTGGTCCCTGCTGGCATGGCCTCCTTGTGTCTTAAAGCCTGGCGCTGGGGACTGTTTGGCAGGCTTATGTTCAGTGATCAGGTAGGAGTTCACTTTCTGGGCACAGATGTTTGCAGCTCATCCCTCTGATTGGATATTCACTCTTTCCCTGTTTTAAGTGTCCCGACCAGATTGGAAAGGTGTTTTGTGTGTGTGTGTGTGTCTCTGTGTGTGTGTCTGTGTCTGTGTTTGTTTTACAAACTGTGCTGAGGACATGGGTGTTTTCTCCTGCCCAGATTTGCTGCTTTTCCACCATCCTGCTTCAGTCAGCAGCATTTGCTCGCTCTGTCTGCTTCCACTCCTGCCGGTCTCCCCACCCTTTCTCCCAGTGGCCTTTGCAAGATGCAAATCTCATCCCATGAACCGCTGCCCCTGCCCTTTCAATGAAGTCTTATTAGGACAAGGACAAAAACCTCGTTTCTTGTCCCTGCCTTTGTCTTCAGTCAAGCTGTGCTCTCCAGCACACTCTATTCAACCACACCTGCTCCCCCTTGGGTCGGTTCACCAGAAGAGCCATGACTGCTCCCATCTCCTGATGAGGACAGAGCTGCTCTCTTGTTACCCATCCTCCCTTTGCACACCACAGCCTGGCATGAGCTTGCAGGACTTGGTTCATAGTGGCCTCTGCACCAGGCAGCAATCACCAGGCAAACTGGCATGAAGTCAGCTTCGGCTGATCACAGTAGTGCCAGGTTCCAGGATGGTCTGGAATGCTATGTGCGAATGAACCCGTGAAATACATTCTCCACTGTGGATCTGGCTTTTAAGTCTGCCTATGGTCTGGTTTGGCTTGCTAGATTTGGAAAATATCCGCACACGTATAACTCTTTCCTCTGTGATTTCTACCCTCGCTGGGTGTCTGCTTAAAGATCCTTCCCCATTCATGATCTATTTTCTCATAAGTGCTCTCATCCTCCGGTCGTTTGCACAATACTTTTAGTCCACTTGACATTTACGTTGGCATATGGTGTGTGAATTAGAGAAATGACTAATTTTTCCCAGTGGTTGGCCACATCCTCAGCCTTCTCCACCCTCTCCTTGCTGATTGGAATGGGCTCATTGATTGCACACCAAATCCTTTTACATGTTTACTTAGATAATTGACTTGCCTATTCCCTCGTTGGCACTGATTTATGTATTGTAGCTTCATGCTGTGTTTTAATATCTGACACCTTGTATAAGAGGAAGATTTTTTTTTTAATAAAATACTGCCTTAAAGCTTACCTAATTTAAATTAAGGTTTAACCAGACAGAGAACTCGTGCTTGGCACAGATGTGCGTAATAGACCATAGCATGATTGCTCAGAGCACTAATCAATGGGCCCCGAACTGGGAGTTTCTGCTTCAGTAAGCAGAAGATGTGGCCGGAGTGTTTGCATCCTTAACAGATTCTCCAGGGACCACTTTTTGAGAAGCCCTGCCTTCAAACAAATTCCTGAGATGAAGGATGCGGTCCGCATGAGCACGGCCCTACTGTAGCCTTGGAGTTAATTCTCCAGGGTGTTCTCAAGTTAGAATGAACCCGCTGCATGCTTTTGGAGAGCATCTTCCTGCCTGGGTCTTTGACCCTCTCTTTGGCTCTGCTACACAGCGCTGAACCAGGCAACATCACCTTAGAAGCCACACAGCCGGCTTTGAGCCCCTCACCATTGTGACCTTATCGTTCATGGAGAGAAATGGCTAGAAATGCAGCATCCCTCTTCCCATGGCCACTTGAGGCTTCTTGGTGCACCATAGAGAGCCTAGGAGTTTTAGTGCCACACTGACTCGCATGCACTCTTACAGTGGTCCTGTTACGGAATTTGGACTTCCCCCATAATGGTGAAGCATCAAAAAAAGATTTTAAGAAGCAGGAGAATATATATAAATGGCGGAGTTGCACAGTAAATGGGAGAGAAGGGTCAAGTTCTCCTGTGGATGAACCCTGGAGGAATGAGTCACTCACACACGTGTCTACCAGCCACCGAAAGAGTAGTACACAGATGTGGCGTGTTTGTCCAACCTGTTTATTATGAAGGAAGTTTATGGAATGCGTTCAAAGGAATAACTTCTGATACAGGCTGCAGCCCACTGAACCATGAAAATATGAAGCTTGAAAATAAGAAAGAACAAATAGTGTACCAACCCACATGTGGGAAGTAGAAAGGAGGCAAAAATCATAGAGACAGGAAGTAGGCCGGGGGTGGCCAGGGGCTGGAAGAAGTGGCGATTTTCTGTTAACACTGTGTCTGTTCAGGCCTTTAAAAGTTGCTGGGTGCCAGTGGCCCACACCTGTAAACCTAGCTACTCAGGAGGCTGAGACCTGAGGACTGCAGTTCAAAGCCAACCCAGGCAAGGAGATTCATCTCCAATTACCGACCATCAAGCTGGATGTGGAGGTGTGGCTCAAGTGGTAGAGCACTAGCCTTGAGCAAAAAAGCTCAAAGACAGCACTCAGGCCATGAGTTCAAGCCCCAGGACTGACAAAAAAAAGTTGCAGAACTAACCAGATGCCAATGGCTTGTACTTATAGTTCTTGCTGCTCAGGAGGCCGAGATCTGAGGATCAGGGCACTCCAAGGCTACCTTATTCACATGGTCATTTGAGGAGTCCTGGTGCTTATTTCAGACTGAAGAGAAAGTACTCACTGTCCCAGTCCAGTCCATGTTTTGTGTCCAGCTGGCCTTACAGATAACCTACCCATCTATCCATCTATCCACCCATCCATCCACCCATCTATCCACCCATCCATCCACCCACCCATCCACACATCCATTCATCCACCCATCCATCTATCCATCCATCCACTCATCCATCCATCACCCATCCATCTATCTGATAAGTTTTCAACCCATTTTGATCCATGATCCTGCTGTTGCATACTGAATCACTGAAGCTGTGTTAAGTGGATGTACATGGCCTGGGCGCAGAGGGGGATGGGAAGCCCATTTTCTGAACAGCTCCCGGCACTCAATCTCCGCCTCCCCAAGCCCCATGTTGATAGCTGTTCTGAGCCCACTCATACGAAGCTCTGATTTCCTGCCAGGAGAAACTGTATTCCCATGCATCCTGCCAGAACCACCTAACACCTGGGACTCTAGTCCTCACATCACCAGTAATTATGCCTGAAGCTATTGCTTAGGCACAGCAGCCCAGGAATGCAGTGCACAGACAACTCAGGGACTTCTTTTCCCTTCAAGGTTGCTCTTGATGATACAGTGCCAACCAATCAGAGCAGAAAGGGGGTTGAAGTCACACACACACACACACACACACACACACACACACACACACACACACACACACACACACACACAGAGCCCTCCATGGACCACATCCTGGGAAGGACTAGCAACCTGTCTGGGACACACAGCTTGGCAGCCCCAGATCTCAGCCAGCAATTCTGCCTCCTGCTGGCCTCTGCTGACCAAGCCAGGCTGTCTCCCCTGCCTGTGAAGCGCTTGCTTACCTTGGAGCTCTTTCATGAATGAGACCAGATGCAGAACTAACTCCACATTGATCTTGCTGCCCCTCCCCTTTCTGCTTTCTGTTAAAGGCAGCCGCCTCTCCCCCCCCCCCCACCAGCTCCCAGCTGGCCCGTCCCCTCCCCCCGCCGGGAGAAGTTATTACATGAGGAGATCAGCTTTCCAGTTTCTTCAGAGCAGAGGCTGAGCTGGAAGCACCAGGACGCCTGTAGTCCAGTGAGGGAGCAGAGAGCCCCAGGAACCCGCGCAGTGCCGCCCGGCAGAACTCCCGGCTGGGGATCGGGAGACTCCAGCAAGCCCAGCTGCTAGCTGTTAGCACTTGGCAAGCAAGTCCTCGGCGAGGGTGGCTGCAACCTCGGGTAATAATGCTTGTCAGCTACCTGATATTAACAGTGCTGCACGTCCAAACAGCAGTGGTAGCGAGGCCTGGGGGAGAGGTAAGCCAAATAAAATATCTTGTCGGAAGTTCTGTGCTGGTCAGCATTAAATTTCCTCTTCTATCTACCAAGAGGGACACCTGGGAACAGGTTTTTAATGGTGTGTAAACAATAGTGCTTTCTATTACTTCTTAAAGGCATGACTGACCTTTTTAATATAGAGAGACTATTTGTTCAATATGTAAGATATAAATATATACATTCCATACATAAATATATTTAAGTATACAATATGTGTAATTTATATATATATATATATAAATATAGGTTATATATTATATATGTTATATATTTTAATTAATATATTATATAGATACACAAAGGTCTATTTATATCTCTCTGTCTACCTAAAGACTTCTCACACAGTCTAGTACTTTCTAAAATCTCATTCCACCACAGTCTGCACACCCTGGGGAGCTGGCCTGGCCTGGCTGACAGATAGCAGGGGATTGCACATCTCTTCAGCCCTTGTAGAAGACTCCAGTCCGATTCCAGTGGGGTCTGGTGCAAAGGAGGCAGGGGAGGAGGCTCCCAGGGAGAGGCAGCCTCCACTACCACGCAGAGAACCTGCATCCTCCTGCCCCAGTGCTGCTTGGATGAGCCTGTGCTTCTGTGTCTATCATAGACCCTGAGAGGATCGGGGATGTCCAGTGAGAATAGTAGTGGGACAGAATCACCAGGAAAGGGAGACCTGTAAGGCCAGGGGCATGTGTGCGCGTGTGTCAGCTTAGCTCGGATGTTTCCTGGCACCGTGTCTGCCTGTCACTGGTGTCCTCAGAAGACCAATAGTGATACAGTCAGAGCCGGGGCAGGGGTAGGGAGTGCTCATGGAGCCCCAAGGGGCAAGCACTCCCCATGGATGCCAGTCTCCTGCCTCTATCTTCCTCTTTGAACAGCCAAAGAAAGAGAAAGTGTCTCTTCTTCTCAAAAGTCTACAGAATTGCTTTCTAACCTCTGGCTTTTGTTAGCTTTGTCTGTCAGGATCAAGCCAGCCAAGGAGTTAACCTTGCCTTTTGGCAGAGTGGGAGCAAAGGGCTCCCTAGCCCCCTAGCCCAAGCTGCAGGCTTTGCTGTGTTCAGGGGGACGTGTGGCTTCCAGCTGGGCAGCGACAGGTCATTTTGTTGGAGGCTTTCTGCTTGCTGGTTGCTTGCTCAGGTCCCAAGCTACCCGGATTTCTGAGCCTTTTGGACGGGGCTGGGGTGGTGGGGAAGTGGGGGGGGGGGGGGAGGTGGGGAGGACCACGGCAGCTCTGGTTGCAGTTCACAACTTCCCTGTTGATGTTTTTTGTTTGTTTGTTTTTTAACTACAAAGACAAAATGACAAATGGGCCAGACTAACTCAGCCTGGAGCACTTAGGCAGGTGAGGGGGAAAGCTCATATGGAAAATATTTCCACCATCACGGCTGCCGGCACACATGGGCTAGGAGACCCCCGGGCTGCCAAATCACAGCAGCCCCTCAACACGCATGCCAATTGCTCTTATTAACTCCATTACGTGCCCGCAGCGCCCCGGGGAAGGGTGCTCCAGAATGCGTGTCTAGGAGCCTGTGCTGTTGCCGCCCGGCCAAGTGCTGGCTTACCTTGTGATCCGTGGAAAATGAAGGTGATTACACTATTCCCCAATCCTGATGGTGCTTGGGCAGCACAGGGTGGGCCGGGGTGGGGGGGAACATGCAGAGCTCGCTCTGGGTTCAAGTGTGCAAGTGTGTGCTGGGTCAAATCTACACAGGCAGTGACCTGCCCACCCTTGCAGCCCTGACACTTCCCGGCTATGTAAATGAAGATCTCCGCATGCCTTTTCTCTTTCTGTCTACCTCTCCCACGTGTGCGTCCATGTGTGTGCATGCGTGTGCATGTGTGTAAGAGTGGCCGTGCATCGGCTCCTTACCCCAGATGCTCCCAGGAGAGTTCATGGTTCATCTACTTTCCTTCCTGGAAATGAGTCTGGGCAGCTGCCACGCTCCTGAGAAGAGTTGTCCTTCACACAGAGCTTGGAAGAGGGTGCCATATTTATTTATAAGAGCCTCCTTTTGTGTATTGCTCTGTTACTTACAAAACTTACCTAGAAACATGTGGCATCGTCCTTAACTTACCACAGGTTTCTTCTCTGCCTGCCAGACAGATTTTTTTTTTTGCATGTTCTAATTACCTTCCCTTGGGACATTCCTAAAACTCCTGTGTGTGTGTGGGGGGGGGGGGGGGGGGTAGTGTTCCACCTAGGGCTGCAGAGGGAATAGAGCCTAAGGCCTTTCCAGATGGTGGTGGCCAGCAGGTGGGGAGCAGGTGTGGTCCAGAGAAAGCCTTGCAGGGTCCCTGTGCCTCTTTGCAAGCACAGAGTGACCTGAGACAGGCCACGGGCCACACTGCTTTTCTCCTCTGGTGAACACTGAGGTCACTAGAGCATGTTTGACCTTGTCAAGGTCAAGGCGGCCACCACGCAGGCTTTGAGAGTGGATGCCTCCTGGAAGAGGCTATAAAGCACTCATCAAAGTCAGGCCGCCCTTGTGAGCGTGGGGCCTGGGGAAAGATGGAGGGGGGGTGGTGGGCCTTGGCACTTTCTGTCCTAAACTTGGTCCTGAACTTGGACTTTCCTGTTCCTAGGAGACCCAGAGTAGGAAGGAGGCAGCTAGAAACGCGCTAGCTAGGTTTAACTGTGGAAGCCATGGGGGCTAAAGGCACATACCAGCCATGGGCATAGGGTGAGAGCATGTTTGGGAGAGTTTTGTTTTTCACCTCAGACTAAGATTGCTTTGATTACCATGTATTCATTATACAAGGGGTGGGGCGGGGCATGCACGGTGACATTTCCACACGTGTTGGTACATACACAGGTTCCCCATCAGACTGGCCCATTCCATCGCTCTCCCTTGAAACAACTTCAACCAATTTCAGCGTTCTATTTGTGTGCATGCACATGCACTACCTGAACCACATTCTTCCCCTCCTAAGGGCCCCCCATCCCACCCCCACTCCCACCAGAACCCCTTTACTTCCTGTCACTCATTCTTTTCTTTAGTTTGTAGTCCCTGTTCCATCGAGGTATTTTTAGATATGCTTTACCCAGAATTCTTTTTACTTTATTAAATGTATGTGTTTGTTTTGGAGGCATTCGGCGTTGAACATAAGAGCCTCAGGCGTGTTAGGCATGCACTCTTCTACTTGAACCACGTGTGCTTTTTGCCCTGTGGTCTGGGATGGAGACCCTCCTTCCTTAGCCTCCTTCCTTAGCTTGGGTCCCAGAGGTGACCCACTACACTCAGCTTGATCTTTAAGACGGTGTCTCGATTACTCTTTGCCTGGATCGGCCTTGAACTATGATCCCCTCAGTCTCTGTCTTCTGAGTAGCTGGGCTTACAGGTGTGCACCATCACACTGGGCCCTATTTTGGGTTGGTTTCGGTATAGGAGGAAGTTATTCCTCCTAGCCAACGGCACCCCTAAATCCATCAGTTGTCTCTTCTGCATCCCCTCCCTGACCCTTCCTTCCTTCATCTTCCACCCTCCACCTTCCCCATCCCCCTTCTTAGCCTCAGGATCACTGTTCTACTCTGTCCTTTCATGAGATCAAAGAAGCGGGAAACACGTGAAATGTGTCAATGTGTGCCTAACTTATCTCACCTAACGTGATGGCCTGCAACTCCCATCCAAGCTGGGGATTCACATGACAGATTTCACTTATCATTTCTTTTTACGGCCAAATGTTTTTCCACCATGTCCACCTGCCACATGCATTTCCTTTATCCATTCATCCATGGACAGACACCTTGGTCACTTCCTTCTCTGGCCTGTGGAGAAGAGTGCCGCAGGACAGAGGGACCTGTGTGCATTTAACAAATCCATTACAGAGTCAATGCTTTGATCTTTTGCATCGTTGCTGATTCTCAGCTGCTCCATCCATCAGTATTGGAGGGAGACTTGTTGAAATCTTCCCCCAGCCACTTTGCTGGCCTGGGGAAGGGCTGGGGCCTGGCTGGCATCACTCCTGTGGGTGGTCTCTTCCACTGTGGTTCCTTGCCAACACCATTTTCTAGCATCTGGAAAATTCCTCGGACTTTTTTTTTTAACCTGCTGATAGAGCACGCCCTTTCTTCTTTAGATGTGACATGCGTATGTTTCCTGCCACTTGGTGTGAGAAGGATCTTTCCTCCATCTGCCATCTTGACCCTCCTGCTCCAATGCAGAAGTAATTTTTCTAGACCTCTGTGGTCCTGGTAGAGAGAGGACATCCACAAGACAAGGCCAGTCAGAGTGTCTTGGAGTTGTGATGCCACATGCAAATGCAAAGTGCAAGCCCCAGCCCCTTCCACCGCTCTTCCCCTTTGTAAAGCTGCTGTGGAGAAGAGTGGTTCATGGAGGCTGGCCAGTGATGAGGGCTCAAACAAAGTTTTCTTTGCACTTATTGAGAAAATCACTCTCCAAGAAACTTCCGGGTACATTAATTAAAAAGTCACCTATTTTGCAAATGGAAGTATTATTTCAAATGCTACGGTGTTTGTTTGTTTTCTTTCCTGTTTTCTTATAGTGTGCTATTGGCATGCATACCCAATTAGGCATGTCTCCTTTAAGATACACACACACACACACACACACACACACACACACACACACTTGAAAACTCTGCTGATTCAGCAAGTCATAGAAATTTATTGACTTTGGCTTAGAAAGTTAATACGAATCAACAGGAGGAATGCTGAGATTTCAACCCAGCATATTTAAGAGAGAAAACGAGTAATTGATGTAGAGCGGGAAGTGGTTTGTATTAGAACATGGTGATATCTGCCCCCTCTCTATCCATTTTGCCTTCCACCAAGGCAAAATAATCATCAACTCAGTGAAATGCAGCAGGTTTGCCTCAAGCCCTAGGTTGTGTGAAAGGTTCTGTGCCAGGTGCTCTGGAATTTGTAAGATCTTGCCTACTGCTTATTGGGGGACCCCCCAACGCCCTGTTTGGGGAACCTTAGCATAGGCTAAGACAGAAGTTACTTGAATGCATGCATCACCCCCACCTTTTGTGGGGCCCAGGAACAGCTTTATGGAAGAAATGGCATTGGAGATGGGATGCAAAGATTGCTTAGAATTTCCATAGATGGATACTACTACAGGAGGACTTTCTAAACCTGGGGAGAAAAAAAATGAGTAAAGAAAGGATGAAATTGGGAAAGGTAAGGGAATAATTGAGACAATGGTGAATATTTACCCCCCTCTTGGCTAGAGCATTGAACACGCATAGTTGAGGATAATGCATGCAAGATGGCCACAGTGTGGATTCAGCCTCACAGGCAGGACTGAGGCAGTTTTGCGGCCTAGTTGTTGTCAGTGTGCCATGGACTCTTGTAAAGATACCCTGCATTTGCATTAGAAACGCGGATGTGTGCAAAATCTGTGCATTGTTCCGTGTAATTATACCAGGCCTTTCTCCTGTCTGGGTATGTTCTTAAATTTCATGGACTCTTCTAAAACTCACGAAAATGAAATGATTCCCTAAACATGTTCCAGCATTCTCCAAATTTGATAGCCAGCCCCAAACTATAAATGCAGATTGTGAAACCCCTGAATAGTGTTCATAGAAAGAACCCTCCTGGAGCGTCGAGACCCACGGGCTGGTGCTTGAATCTCAGTCCTGGTATACCTTCTTTTTACGAAGTCACTTCCAAAATCGTCATCCTCTCATCTTAAAAAGGGAGGGCCATTTTGACATCAGAGTTCTTTTTTTAGGAAGAGAAAGAAGAGGATTGAGATGGGTGTTGAGGAGTTAGGTGAGGGTGGGCTTCCTCATTTGTCAGAATGAGGGATCCAGGAGACGGGAGAGTTTATAGGTAAGACTCCAAAACACACCTCCAAATTCTTTACCCAAATCTGATCCTGTCAAAGACTCCCTAAGGAGGGGAATGAGAAGGTATCTGGGGTGTTTACAATGGAGAAAATGCAAAATGAGGCTTCAGAACTTGTACAAAGTGGCCACGCCTTCCCAGTTTATGAAAAATAGGGTTTCTGAGAAGCTGTGATTTTTCTTAGCTGGAAAAAAAAAAAAGGTGGCACTTAGGCTGCATAAAAATCATTCTCAGATCAGGCAGGTACTGGTGTGTTCACACAGAGGAAGCTGAGATCTGAGGATCATGGTACAAAGCCAACTCATGCAGAAATCTGAGGGAGACTCTTGTCCCCGACTCACCAGCACGGTATGGGAAGGGGAAGTGTGTGTGGTTCAAGTGACAGAGCACTAGCCTTGAGCAAAGCAGCCAAGTGAGAGCAGAAGGCCTTGAGTTCAAGCCCCAGTACTGGCTCAAAGAGAAAAGAAGAAAAAACTACAAGTGCTTTCGAATTGTTGACAGAAGGCACACTCTAATTATGAAGCATTTTGATGGTTAATTCATCCGTGATGCTAGTTGGTGATTGATCACTAATGATCAGTGCCTAAGCCGGTGCTTACGGCCAGATACACATCATTCCAGATAAGCCAGATAATAGTCACTCTGGCTCTTCTGAGAAAGAAAACATACTGAAATAGATGATCAAGGAAAATGAATGTCATTTGCCTTTTGGGTCCCAGTGAGCCAATCCTGGGACTCAGATTCTGTCAGTCTTTAATAAACTGGCTTGGCTTGGGTCCCTTCCTCCCAGGCTCCCAAATCATCCAACGGGTGAGTAGGTGAATAAGGTCTTCCTCTCCTGTAGTGAATGTGTGCTGACTCCTCACCACAGCTACCTAGGGCTCCACTGGGCCCTCCCAATTGAGGCATCCTTGACTTCTTAGCCATGGGACCCTGGCCTCAATGGTCATTGTCCTGGTTGATGGGCCCAAGGCCACCTCTAAAGCACACTTCGATTTTTGTAGCATCGCAGAATAGATCAGAGCCAAGTCTTTGATTCCCCAACTCAAAACTAGATAGGAGTACTTTTACTGCTTCTGCACATTTTCACCCCTTTGTCCCTCTGTACCTGAAGTAGAATGCCCCGATTACCCCCCTCCGCTTTCAGTGAACATGGCAGTGGTGAGACCCCGACCCACGCACTTGCACAGAAAGGCCATTCTACATGTGTGTGGACTGATAGCCTGGGGACCCAGGCGACATCATGGCTGCCCTCACAGGAGAGGGGACATTTAGTCCAGAGCAAATAGAATAAAGCAGGAGTTTGCCCGTGGAAAGTTGAGAGATGGTATGGACAAATGTCAAAGTCAGACATGCTCCTATTTCTTACCCCAAACCCGCATGTACTTCAGAGCATGTTGTTTTCAAATACGAATATGGTGATGTATTGCATGACTCGGGTTTAAGTCAAGTACTTGACTCTCTCCAGAACAATACCTTGGAATCACCATCTGAAGAAGGGATTCATCATTAGTATTTGTGTCCCATCACTTAAGCTGAGTTTTTACCAAATCAAAAAGCATCATTCGGGTTGGGGATGTGGCTTAGTGGTAGAGTGCTTGCCTAGTATGTGCATGAAACCCTGGGTTCGATTCCTCAGTACCACATAAACAGAAAAAGCCAGAAGTGGTGCTATGGCTCAAGTGGTCGAGTGCTAGCCTTGAGCAAAAGAAGCTCAGGAACAGTGCCCAGGCCCTGAGTCTAAGCCCCAGGATGGGGAAGAAGATATAGATTGGATTGGCTAGCTCAGGTCCTGGGTACTGACTTGGAACTGGATGATATCAGAGTGACATCTCCAGAAAAAAGAGACCCTAATGGGTAAGAACCAGAGATAGCCATTCCGTACATGCCACAGCCATGGCTTGCACCACCCAGTCCTAAGAACAGAAGCAGGACTTAGACTCTTGTTGGTCTGATTCCAGGCAAATGCCCATGCTAGACTGACTACACCCGGCTGCTCATGTGTATCAGAAGCGCAGCAGCCCAGTGATCACAGTTAGCACTTAGCAAAGTACATAACAAGATGCTAATGACACAGAGCGCAGAGAAGAGCTGGAAAGACGTGACGGGGGAGGCCGCTTTGCGCTGCTTTCTCCTGTGGGACTCTCTCACAATTGCAGCCAAGCGTTGCAATCGATCTCCCAGGAATCCCAGGCCGACTTTCCCGGGCCTTGAATGAACCTCCATGAGCACAGGACATAAATACAGGGGATAGTGACAAGAAGGGGGTGGCTGTTTCATAATTTATTAGCAATGAAAGAAACGCAAAGGACCCATTTAGACGCTCTAAGCTGGCTCAGAGGTGCTCAGAACACAGAGTGACAAGGAGAGACAGAAGTAGCCCTTTGTGGCCACATAAAAGACTTACTTCCTTGCTTTGGGAAGGGGGGAGGGTTGGCTAGAACTGAAGCAAGCCAAAGAGCTGAAGGACACTTGAAGGGCACCTGGCCCCATGGCCCCTGAGTTTAGCCCCAGGAAACCTGGGAACCAAAGAGGGGGCAGAGGGAATAAGGGAATAACTTGATGTGATCATAGCTAGTTCTTGATTTTATTTTAGACTCTTTCCCCCTGCCCCCAGACCCCTACTTCCAAAATTCAGTACCGAATCCCAGCACCCTTAAGGCATGGTTATTCTGTAACACTTCATGATGTGGGTGTGGTACGTGTTTTCCCTTTTCAGGGATTTAATCCAATAAAAATGCAAACGTGTTTAGAAACAGCGGGGAGTAAAAAAAATACCTACTCTGTAGAGCTTGCGGTCAGGTGGTGGTCTGTGCATTTCCTAGACACGGGATCAGTCAACAGATTCCAACCCCTGCGTTTCCTCACCCTCCTTGTGATCAGGTGTCCTCACCAAAGTCCTCTGTGAGGGACCATTACCACAGCGCAGTACCTGGCCTGCGCGTCCTGATTCCTCCCAGCGTGGGGTTGTGACATGGATCACGGTCCCCGGAAACAGTCTCCTCCCATCGCTTCTCATGCCCTCCTAATGCAGGCCAATGGCACAGGCACAACACATGGTTCTGTCATTTCAAATCACCCTCCCACTATCTAAGACCAACCCCCCTCCCCGACCCCGCCTGAAGTTTATGTAAGAATCTATAGGGAAGCCCAGCACCAATGGCTCACGCCTGTAATCCCAGCTACTCAGGAGACAGAGATCTGAGAATCAAAGTTCAAAGCCAGCCCAGGCAGGACAGTCTATAATCTGATCTCCAATGAACCACAAAAAGCCAGAAGTGGAGCTACGGCTCAAGTGGTAGAGCACTAGCCTTGAGCAAAAAAAAAAAAAAAAAAAGCCCAGGCTCTGAGTTCAAGGACTGGCATCAATGATGATGATGATGATGATGATGATGATGATGATGATGATGATGATGATGATGGTGATGATGATGATGGTGATGATGGTGATGATGGTGATGATGATGATGATGGTGATGATGATGGTGATGATGATGATGATCTGTAGGGAGTTTGAGCTGTGGTCTCCAGACTCTGCTCTTTCTCAGCTCCAGATCTTTCTCCCCTCCACAACACGGAGCTTCTGTGTGGCCATCTGTCCTCCTCTGTAGTGGTGGGAGAGTTAGCTGCTGGGGTAGCTGAAGACAGTCTCTCCATAGCTAACTGAGCTTCTAGAAACTTCCCTGGTGGCTTGTTTTATATAAGTTACATTTTCTTTGTTCCAGCCCCTTAAGCTTGCTTCTTGTGTCTCCCAACCTCTCCTTCTAGGATGCCCCTTTGCCTTTTATGATAACAGTGAGTTTTATGGATGAGAGAAAGAGACATAGAACTACAGAGAGCAATTTAGAAAAACAAGGGAAAGAAAATGGAATCCCATGCCAGCAAGCTTTGGGCTGCTAATATTTGATTTTTTAAAAAAGAGTGCCAGCTGCCTATCCTTAACCCTAACCTGGGCCATATTCCCTTCTCCCGGAAAGTGTCATGGCCGCATGCATGCTGAATCCTCACCATCAGAGGCCCACGGAGCCGTGAGGAGGGACTGAGTCATGTCCCATGTGATCTCAGGGTCACCGCACTCATCCTGTCTCCAGAATTACTGGGGACAGGTGGTAGACCAGGACTCTGAGCTTCCCAGACAATGAAACCACGGTTGGTGGCTAGCCAGGGGGCCCTGGGCCCAGCACACAGTAGGTGCACCAGCACACAGTAGGTGCACAGTATTGTGAACTCTGAAAACTGCAGTTGAGGGAAGGCAGGCCTGGGGTTCTGCGCTGTCAGGAAGGGACGTGGAGAAAGTTGCACTGATTTTAAAATGGAAGGACTCAGCAACGTTTATTTTTTAACCAAGAATAAAAAGTAGAATGTGGCTTTTGTAGTCAGCCCATGGACCAAAGGACCGTTAGGCCTTTCGTCTGTTTTGTGAATTGCTACTTTGGTTCTATTCTGTGGGTCCCTTCCCCCCCCACCCCAAATAAAGTGACACCTGTGAAATCAGTCATGCAGCATACTGTTTCCGTGTAAAAATATTCCCTGCAACCCACAGTATGAATTAATTATTCTTTAGGGAATCGGATAATCTAATTTCCCTCCTACAATGGGTGCCATTTACAAGCCCTCGTCCGGGTGGGGGTCAGTTACGACTCCCAAGGATCATAGCCTATAATAAATGTCAGCATGAACTCTGATTGATTTCCTGCAGCCTGGCTAGCTGTGATATCATTTAGAGAAGGAATGCTAAATCACATTGATGACCTTCAAGTTTCCCTCTATCCCTGGCCGGTGTTCCGGGGCGTGGAACCAGCCAGTGGCTTGTAAATGTCCGTGGGATGGAGGAGACCTTTCATCTTTTATAAAAGCTCCCAGAGGAACCTTCCAGAGGCCAGACAGGCACACAGTCAGGTGGACCCTGACCTACGCCGATGCCTATTGACTGTGCCAGCCTGCTGCCCAAGCCTACTAGTGTCTTAACACAGAGCCTCAAGTGCCTGGCTCAGGCCTTCAGCAAAAATCCATCCTCTTCTGTATCCATTCAGCAATTATTAAGCACCTGGGGCATCTTAATGGAATAGCAAACATTCATGCTGTTCCCGAGTTTCAAACCTTACAGAAAGGCCCAGTATATATATATTTTCCAGTCCTGGGACTTGAACTCAGGACCTGGCTGTTGTCCCTGCGCCTCTTTTGCTCAAGGCTAGTGCTTTGCCACTTGAGCCACCATGCCACTTCCAGTCAGTGCACCAGGTACCGGTCTTACAGAAGATACAGTGAAAGCTTGACCCAGGGTTGGGGGGGAGGGAGGTCTCCCCCCTGTGAGATGTCCGGTCATTTGCAGTGTCACATGAAGGTGGCTTTGGTTCTAGGCTGATGAGTTGCTCCCTGCGTCCATCTGGTCATGGATCGAAATCGTTTTCTGTTGATTGGTGGAACCCATTTGCAGCTCATTTCCTCTTCTGTGCATGGGCTTTGAACCCTGCCATCTTCCTGCAGGGGGGTGAGAGGAACAAAGCCCACAGGTATGGAGGGAGGTAGCAGAGTGGGCAGTGTGGGCTCTGGTGACCCTGCCCTCCAGGTGTGGAATGCTGGTGGGTAAGAGCCGTGACCAGGGGGGAGGGGAACCAAAGCAGCCATGGAACACTGAAGCCACAGCTTCATGGCAGGGAGCGGGGCCGGGTGAGGCAGTGAGGATTGATTTCCGAAACCCAAATATTTAACTAGATTTCACTTGATTCTCGGGGGCCAAATTCTTTACTCGAGAAGAGTTTGCTTTGAAGTTGTTTCCTTTCTCATCGCTCCAACAATATTGTGCTTTTCATCTTGTTTTGGAGGTGGGACCATCCACGATTTAGATTATTCCTAAATTATAGCATGGGGTGTTTCAAGTTCCCGACTGCGCTTTGTGTCATGGGCTTTTCCCGGGGCTGCCCGTCTCCTTCCTCCAACGGGCAAGAATATGAAAGAACCAAGTGGCGAGTGTAGACGGAGTCTTGGCATCTGATCTGTTTCTTGCCAGGGTTTTGAAGGCTTGCGACATAGAAATGCTACATCATACGTGAGAAAGTTATATATAAACACTGGCTAGACAGAGCTCTTTGGGGCTTTTTGAAGTTAGACCCAACAGGGAGTATACATGTACTAGAGGGTTCATTGAGAAGGCCAGGATGGCATTAAAGGTAGGAAGAGGGGCACAGGTTATATCCAGTTCACTCTCCCCAGGCCCTGGTGCCCTCCTCTGACCCTAACCCCTGCATTTTGTGCTGGAGTTCCCTCTTATAGCCAGCAACCTGGTTACCAGTCATAAAGGTATGTTGAGGCAGGATCTGCTAGGTTTGTTTTCTGTGCTCTGGAAAGCCTGTCAGATTCTGCTACAATCTTGGATAATCACAGTAATCATATTCAAGATGGCAGATGGCTAAGGCTCGTGCCAAGGACAGTATTTGCATAATGAAGTTTCCAGTGAGGGGATCCAGCTCCTCTGTAGATTATTTTTCTTCGAGAACTATACCTTGAACAATAAACCGGGTTGGATGTAGTTTTCATACTTTGTCCCTTCCAGCTACAGAATGCAGCATTCCAGAAAGCCATATTATTCTCATATGCTCCTAAAAGAGTCCTATGGTATTATCCCCAGGCTGAGAACAGAGCTGGGACAAGTTTCAGAGTGTTAGCTGAGGCTCAGGTACAGCCCTGGGTTCAAATCCTGCCTCATTTTTGACACAGCAAGCAGCTTTTATTTTACCAGGTTTCTAAGAAAAGAGATAGCCTAGACATAAAGTTCATAGAGTCCGTATTGTCTCACATCAAAATTGTTTTGTTAAGCCTGGACTGATGGTGCACACCTGTAATCCCAGCTTCCTGGGAGGGAGCTGCTGACAGGAGAATCTCAGGTCCAAGGCCAGCCCTGGATGTAACAAGTTGCAAGACCCTATCTTACAAGCAAAATAAAAACAAAAGGGCTGGGGTCCTGCCTAGCATGTACAAGGCCTTGGACTCAATCTCCAGTATCACACACACACATACACACACACACACACACACAAAGAAAGAAAGGAAGAAAGAAAAGAAAAGGAGAAAAGAAAAAAAGTTTTTGTGTGTGCCAATAGTGGGGTTTGAACTCAGGATCAGGCTTTTTTTGCTTGTGACTGGTGCTCTTCCATTTGAGCCACACACACTTCCACTGTTCTGGCTTTGTGGTAATTAATTGGAGAAATGAGTCTCATGGCCTTTCCTGCCCAGGCTGGTTTGAACGATGAGCCTCCTGGGTAGCTAGGATTACAGGTGTGAGCCACTGGCACCTAGCTAGAATTTTTTTTTTTTTTAGGATGGCCAAGGTGTGTGTCATCTTAGGAATAACCCGGTTTAAGACCCCCTCCCCCAATAGCACACCTTTTCCACTCCCCTGGTCTGCCTGTTTCTTTTCCCTCTGAAGACTACTGTACCTACAGCCAGCGTCCACCGCAATGCCCATTGGAAACCCATCAGAAAGACCTAAATGATGTCAGTGTCTGGTTCCTGGCCTAAAACACATCTTCAAGGCCAGGAGCCATGTCTTACATTGGTTCAAATCCCGCTTACCCTTGTTAGCATGTGCCATGCTGGTACGCGGTACATTCAATGTAAATATTGAACGGATTGACAGGATGTGCCTTTTTATTTTCATTCAGGTAGAGGTATGTCTGCTTGTGTCCTGGGGTGGGCCCCGAGGCTACGCACACGGCCTGCTTCCTGTCAGGATACCCCAGACTTACAGATGGGGCCCCCATAGAAAAGACGATCCTTTCAGCTCCTGAAATTGTGGATCAGAGGGTGCAAGCTCCTCTCTCTTCTGGCCAGATCCTGGCCACCTGTGAGACCTGGAGACCAAGTGCAGGGCCTTAGGGTGTGAGGGCCATGGACATGGGGTCCCAGGTACATCTCAGGGCTCCCCGATGAGGCCCCCCACCCATTCTCTAGGTAAAACCTGGTGAGAAACATTTTATGCTCACAGCACCATGCCGGGGCCTGAGGAACACGCATGTGATCAGGAATAAAGGCTGCCTCCATGGGGGCCAGGCTTTGTGCCTGGAGACTCCAAGACCCCAGCAGGATAAAAGCCCCAGTGTCTTCCCCACAGTGCACCCCAGTATGGGAAGCTCCTGTTTAAAGGGGGGAAAGGAGAGCATAAATCTTCTCATGCAGGGCTTGCCAAGCTCCGACATCCTGAGTTCTGAAACAGCCAGGCTCGGTGGTATCCTTCCGCCCTGACACTCATCTGCTAAGTCCAATCAATTTCCCTCCCATGGTGGCCCATGGGAGCTGAAAATGCATTTTTTCTTTCGAAGACTAAAGCAGTATGGCCTTTAGAAAACACCCCTGACTAGCTACGGCCAGGGCTGTGGATCAGATGGTCCCCCCTACCTGCCTGCCCTCCTCCCGTGTGCCTGCCTGCCCAGCCTGTGGTCAGATCTTGTCACTGCTTCCGCAGCTCAGGGGCTGCCTCCTCCAGGAAGCTGCCCTGACTTCCGTTCTTCCTTACCCTCAGCTTCGTACCTGACTTCTCCTTCCTCTGAAGATGGAGGTGGGCAGAGCATTGCCTGCTACAGCACGTGGCTTTCTAAGGAAAGATGGGATTATTTCCTCTTCCCCATCCACTTTAAGAATGATCTTGTCTGATTGCAGATTAGAACAGTAGCAATAACAACAAACCCGGCTTTTAGACCTCAGGCCCAACGTCCAGGAGGCCACTCGCTTCCATGGGCCAAACAAAGAGACACAGTGAAAGGCAGAGAAAGGAGACTTATTCCATAGGAAGACAGCGCTCAGGACATCCCCAGCATCTTTGGGGGGGTGCAGATATCGGCTTTGGGTTAAACAGGATTGGGGGGGGGGGCTCAAGGGGTGGGAAAAAGCCTGCAGAGTTGACACAGTCCCAAGTGGCAGGTGCAGCCCCGGTGACCACCAGCTCAGTCTTTGTCTGTGGAGTTTGGGAGAATTGTTCTCTCTTTATGGTGGTCTCCAACCACCATAGGTGATGAGCAGCAACCATTGGCTGCGTGAGTGCCTGCTGGCCTTCCACCAAGATGTTTTCCAGCGATTCAGCAACTTCCTGCAGCCCCAGGTGGTGGTAAAGGAGCTCCAGCAGAGAATAGCTCAGATACCCAGTTGGGTATCTTCTGAGTTGCCTCCTGCACTTACAATAGTAGCCATGGCTGACACAAAGCTGTGGCTTAAGTGGTACAGTTCCTGTCTCACAGGCATGAGGTCCTGGGTCCAATCCTCTGTGTGTCACCAAAGATAAAGGAAATGAGATTTGAACCCACACCCGGATGCATCGCACTAGTGAGCAAACCTCCATCCTATGAAAGACTGCCATTGGAAGCCAGGCACGGGTAGCTCATACCTGTAATCCTAGCTACTCTGGAGGCTGAGATCTGAGGATCGAGGTTTAAAGCCAGCCTGGGCAGGGAAAATCCGTGAGACTCTAATCTCCAATAAACTGCCAAAAAACTGGAAGTGGTGCTGTGGCTCAGGTGGTAGAGCGCTAGCCTTGAGTTGAAGAGCTCAGGGGACAGTGCCCAGGCCCAGAGTTCAAGCCCGATGACCAATAAACAAAAAAAGACTGCCATTGGAGAGTCTCCACCGTGTAAGCCTGTGTCTTTGTTCCTGCAAGAGTTTGGCTATTTGCAAAATCAGCCAGAGAGAAAGTCCTGGACAGCTGGACAGGGTCCCAGCCCCTCCCCCAGCGACCCAGGCTGCCACGCCCCCCCCCCCAACTCCAGTAACTTTAATTGCACCAGGCTTTGGTCAAATGACTTTGAGACCAATAAAAGTGCCAGGCCTGTGAAGGAGGTTTCCAAGAACAAATGAACTCTGAAGAAGCTGTCAGCTCTAAATTTGTGAATCATAAAAACACACGTGGAGGGGCTGGGAAGGTGGCTCAGTGGTAGAGCACTTGCCTTGCATGCATGAGGCCCTGGGTTCGATTCCTCAGCACCACATAAGCAGAAAAAACCAGAAGTGGTACTGTGGCTCAAGTGGTAGAGTGCTCGCCTTGAGCTGAAGAGCTGAGGGACAGCGCCCAGGCCCAGAGTTCAGGCCTCATGCCCAACTTAAAAAAACAAATAAAATAAAACAAAACAAAACAACCACAAAAAAAAGTGAGAAAAATACATAGCAGCCGTGGATGGTAGCTACTGAAAGCATTGTTGTTTGTGGGGTATTTTTGCTTCAAGCCTTGTCTTGTAAAGGAAGTTTGGACTGCAACAGTGGAAAACTCTTCAGAAAAATATCACAACTCTCCTTTTCCTGTCATGATGCCCTCCGTGCGTGTGTCACAAAGAAAAATCCAGAATAAACACAAGTCTGCTGAATCAGGAGCCGCAGCCAAAATCTCATTTGGTTGGAAATGTTTCAAGTCAGATAGAAAAGGCTTTATGTCTCCCTCCGCTTCAGGGCTGTACAGGGAAAGGGTATGAGAACAGCTGGAGAACAGATAGAAATGAGCTTGTAAGAATAGTGAGCCAGGTGCCAGTGGCTCACACCTGTAATCCTAGCTACTCAGGAGGTTGAGATCTGAGGATCATGGTTTGAAGCCAGCCCAGGCAGAAAAGTCCCCATGAGACTCCTATCTCCAATGAGCCATCAGAAAACCAGAGTGGTGCTGTGACTCAAGTGGTAGAGTGCCAGCCTTGGGCAAAAGAGTTCGGGGATAGCCCTCAGGCCCTGAGTTCAAGCCCCACGAAGAAAGAAAGAAAGGAATGGATAAGGATAGCGATAAGGAATGGGTTAGGCTGAGTGACGGTGAGTCACACCTGTCATCCTAGCTGGGGGGGACGCCAAGATCCGGAGGATCATAAATCCAGGCTAGAAAAATCCACAGGATTCCATCTCCATATGGGGAAACGATGGTAACATGCATCAATCATCCAGGCAACTACAAAAGCCTAAAGTAGGCAGATCCCGGTTTGTGTGTATGCATGGGTGGGAAGTGAGACTCTACTCTAAAAGTAACCACTGAGAAACAGGACTGGAGATAAGGCTCAGATAATACAGTGAGTGCCAGCCTCGCAATGGGGAAGACCTGAGTTCTAAATCCCTGGGTGTATGTGAAAGAGACAGATAGACAGACATACAGACAGAGAATGTATGTAAGCCAAGTGCTGGTGGCTCATGCCTGTCATCCTACCTACCTGGGAGGTAGTGATCAGGTAGAACACTGTCCAAAGTCAACCTGAGGAAAAAGTGCCCATGACCCCATCTCAACAGGAAAGGAAAAAAAAAAAAAAAGCTGAGCATAACGTCATGTGCCTGCCATCCCAGCCACGTAGAAAGCTTAAATAGAGGATCGCTGGCCCAGACCAGGGAAAACAAAACAGAAAACACATGACCTTATCTCAAAAACAGCTAGAGCAAAAATGTTGTTGCCGTTTGGGGGTTTCTGTTGTGGTTGTTATGTTTTCTTTCCCTGTGTTCTCAAACATTCTCCTTGGTCCTTCTGAGAAGCAAAAGACAAAAGAAATTTCTCCGAGAAACCCCATCTAAACTACTACTTGCGGTGACTGCGTAGAGACCACAAAGCAGTGTTGTTTTCTGTCGCTGGCGCCTGGCTGCGCGGGAGGAGGGTGCTTGGCACGGTGTGAGAATTCGGTTTCCCTTCCTTGTCTGTCACTCAGGCTTCTGGGGCAGGGTGAGGGCATTGTGGAGGCCACCGACACCAGCATAGTGCCCAGGACCTCCCAGAAGCGGCCTATTTCAGACGACACTCATAATGGGGTGGTCTTCAAAACCAGGGGTAGGGGTACATGAACACATTTCAAAGGAGAAAACTCAGGCAGGGACTGGGACAAAAAAAGCTTTGGGGACAGCACCCCACAGAAACGTGTTGATCAACAAATGTAGGCCAAGCCTGGTGCAGGTGACTCATACCTGTCATTCCTAGCAACTCAGGAGGCTTGAGATCTGAGGATCATAGTTCAAAGCCAGCCTGGGCAGGAAAGGCCATGAGACTCTTACCTCCAGTAAACCATCAGAAAACCGGAAGTGGTGCTGTGGCTCAGAGTGGTAGAGTGCCCGCCTTGAACCAAAGAACTCAGGGACAGCGCCCAGGCCTTGAGTTCATGCCCCATGACTGACAAAAAACAAACAAACAAACATGGGCCCACTGGGGCTCCCAGAATCCCAGGATGGTGGTGGGACAGGGAACACCCCATAGAAAGGGAGTGTCCTGTCTTAAGGGCAAAGGGCAAAGCCCAGCTCACAGGGACGGAGGAGAGGTGGATGGCATTTGGAAGTGACCAGGACTTTGGGAGGTAGCTGTGGTGTTGGAGGAGGAGTCATTATGTCCTGGTTATGAGAGGCTGACCCATTCTGCTCCATTATGTCACCCAGCCCAGTGGGACCAGCCTCCTAGTAACTAAACATCTCCAAAACGCACCTTAAGTTGCTTGGCTCAGGCATTTTTGTCCTGGCCACGGAGATCCAATGCTGTAAGCCTGCACTAGAGGTTTCTTTGTTTGGTCGTGTTTTGGTTTGGGCTCAAAACCCTGTACTGGAGTTTTGAGGAGAAAGGGGGTAAAATGTAGTTCCCACCTTACACAGCCGCAGCTCACGGGAAAGCAAAGCCCGGAATCTGCAATCCGTAAATCATAGCTTCGGAAAATACTTAATTAAATCCAGAAAGGCTTCGTCGGAAGACATGACTCCAAGTCAAGAACAAAATGAGAGGTTGAGGTTGGTCACAGTCCCCGTACAATGTTCCAGAGGAAAAATGAAATTTGGGGTGGAGACGAATGCATTATGCTTGAATGTGGGTACCCAAGGGTGGAGAGCTGCGGGGAGTCTCCCCCTCCTCTTAAAGCAGTGATCAGAGGGGAAAGAAAGTCACCTCTGGAGTGAAGCTGAACCCCCACCACCCTCAGACTCCAGTCTAAGGCTGAGGGCCAGGCCTCTCGCTCCCCAAGATCTTACAGTGAGCTACAGAGTCACACACAGGAGCTGCCATGTTCTCCGCCATCCTCCCTGCCACCCCACTTCCAAACCGAGAACCCCAGAGAGGCTGGCACTCACTCCGCCTCCCACGTTAAACTCAATTAGGGGTCGGCTTTTGCAAAGACAAACTCTTGGCTCCCCACGTCTCCCCTTGGGCTTGTTCACATTCCCTGGTAAATGGAAGTATTAAAAAATGGAAATGAGAGTTTCGCGATGTACAGAATCTCTAATTTTGGAAAAGAGCAACAGGGCCCTGGGGTCAGGGACTCCAAGAGATTTAAGATTAAAATTCAAATATAGGTGAGTAGATGAGTAAGTTCATCGAATAAGAGGTGGACAAAGGTCCACATTTTCAAAGGAACTACAGATTGCGAAGATTGATGGTAGCTTTAAAAAAAAAATTCTAGAACAAACTTATTGGGAAGATGGTCTTAAACTCTGCTACTCATCTAAAAATTATGACCCAGGACTTTGAGCCGCCCTTCTGTTCAGAAGCACTGGTACCAGGCAAAGGTTGATGGAGCCATATCTGATTGTAGGAACAGGGTGCTGAGCAGAGTCCTCTTGATGGGTTGCTCTCCCCCCACCTCATGTTGAGTTGTGAGCAGCCATGATAACTCAGGAAGAAAAGGTAGAACCTGGGTGTGGTGGCGGATGCCTGCCATCCCAACTACTGACGGATGAGTGACCTAGGATTGTAGGTGAGGAATGCACCCAGAACAGAATCAAAAAAATAAAAAATAACCACTGCAAAAAAAGGGGGGCAGCTGAAGGTGTAACTCCACAGGAGAGCAAGGACAAGACTCTGAATTCAAACTCAGGGCTGCAGGATAAAGAAGGGCTGTGTGCCACTAGAATATCAGCCCGGGAAGCTAGCCAGACCAGAGAGTACCCAGTAAGAAAGCAAGCACCCAAGAGAGACAGAAGGACAATATGGAAAAGGATGGGCTGCGGAGGCTTTGTTCCCACCCCCCCCCCCCCCATCCCCAAACAACAACAACAAACTTCATAGAGTGCAAGGTGAAGCCTGTGGTGTGGGGTTTTCAGTAGAGGAAATGGTGCCTTCGGTCCACCATAAAGCATTTCCTAGAACATAGCATTGCTATGTCCAGATGTAAGGGGCCTTTTGCTGGAACTGTTCTACCAATGGCTTCCTTGTGAGGTTAGAGCTGTGGATCAGGGGTCTTCATCTTCACTCACCCTTGACACTCCTCCTCATGGTCATGAATTGGGGTCACTGGAGGAAGCTCCCCAGGGCCAGGACCCCCCACCCCACTCTTCCCAGGTCCCATGTATCAGGTCAGCTGCCCACCGTAACCCCAGCCTGAGGGAGGGAACCCAGTGGACCAGAGTTCCACTCTAAAAGTGATTTCCACCAGAGATTGCCAATTCATAATCAGTTCATAATAATAATAATTTGTAATTTAGTTGGTTTGCACTGTATCATGGGTTATCATGGAGAAACACAGGGCATACATTGTGAACTCAGGTCCTCAAATTCTCCTCCTCTGGTCGTTTCCAGAACCTTGAATTGCAATCCTCTATCTTTTAAGCAAAATCAGATGCGAATCAGGAATAAATTAAGAGGGAGCTCATGAAATTAAACCATCATCGTTTCTTTCTTAAATGATGGTAGTTGAGGAGTTTTTCCACTGTCACTGAGATTGAACTTCTGTGTTCGCTGCAGTTTCTGGTTGCCTGTTCCTTTTTTCCTTCTTCTTCCTTTCCTTTCCTCTCCTCTTCTTGTCAGAATTTACATTTGTTAAAACTTTCCCAGGACTCAATTAACATTGTGTGTGTGTGTGTGTCTATGTGTGTGTGTACACACACACATAGACACACACACACCACACACACATAAAACTTTTGTGGGAACCCATGGAATCTCACAGGTGCTGTCTTAAAATACTCAGCCAAGCCCTGGAAATCAAGTGTATAGCCAAACATTTGGCTTTGGTTAAGAGGCTCAAGTCAAATAAGGGAATTGATATGCAGGTGGGGTGTAAAACTGGTCTTTAAAATGGAGAGGTTATTGCCTTTGGGCCCTTAGGGACCTGGAACCACTGCGGCCAGCCTTGCCGAGGTGACTTGGTGTCCATAAAGTGAGCTCTCAGCCCGGGAGTTTTGCTGAGCCGTGCCTTTGCCCCATTTTTGTGCCTGTTTAATCACACGAACAGCTCTGGAAGCTAAATTGCTAACATTTGGGGGGCAAGGTTATGTGAAACCAAATCGAATTATGAAAACAGTTTTCTAGTTGTGTCTGCCATGGCTCCGTTGCTGTTTATCTTTTTTTTCTCAATGGAGCCATTCACTAGTTCCTACCCTGGCGGGCAGGAACTGACATGGACGCAGCCCAAACCATCAGCACACACCTCCGAATGACTCCGCTCCTCATTGGCCACCTCTGGTCCTGACTCAGAAAGTTCGAGAGCCAGGAGGCAGTGAAAGTGGACTTTTGGAGAAAATCACCATGAAACCTTTCTCCACCTCGTTCTGTTGAAGGCAGAATTATTCTCTAGAGACAGCGAGTTGATAGCCAAATGCAGAGATGGAGAGCTTTCTGGTAAAGTGCACCGCACCATAGAAGCCAGAGGGCCTGCTTCCAGGGGGGCGGGGGCAGTGTCTCACTCTATAGTACAGCCTAAGCTGGCTCGAATTCACGATCCTCCCTCCGCTTCCCAAGTGCTGGGATTACAGGCATGTGCCACCACACCACTTTATTAAATAGGAGAAGATAGAAGCACCCAGGACCCCCAAACTCAGAATGCGGACTGGTCCAAAGACTGAGACATTCCTGATGTCAGCATGGTGTCACGGGAAAATTCCACACCCGGCCTTGGAGGACGGTCACCGTTCAAACACAGGCTTATTAAAGATCTTACATTAATGGCTAGGTATATGCAGAAACGTAAGTGAACGGCTCTCATGACAACTTTTGGGCTCCATCCCCAGATTTCCTCATTTTACACACACACACACACACACACACACACACACACATATCTAAAAAAAAAAAAGCCCCAAATCCAAAACATTTCTGGTCCCAAGCATTTCAGATGAGAGACAGTCGATATCCACATGGTTGGGAGACTGACCACAATCATTCGTTTTTCTCCAAATAATTCCACTGACATCTGATGTTTAAATATGTTTAAGTATTGTGTCTATTTAATATATATATATTTATATATATAATATATTTAAGCATTATGTCTATTCTGCTCCTGTTCAACTGTCTTTATCAAGGTGTTGAAGATAGGAATTACATACAGCGCTTTTGGATAGTGTTGGGATTTGACCTCAGGAGTCTCATGCTTGCTAAGCTGGTGTTCTACCCCCTTGGGTTCACAGTTTGCTTTAGCTGTCTTTCAGACAGGGTCTTAATGTTTTCACTAGGGTGAGAAGCAAAGATTGAAAGGATTTTGGAAGTCCTGAGATGCGGCATGCAGGAAGCAACTAGATTGTGGGGCCAGGCAAACCTGGCCCCAGATCCTAACTCAGCTGCTCTCCTACCCGCAAGGCCCTAAAAACTGTACCCCGTACCTCTGATCTCCATCAGCTGCTCCCAAAACGCTATAACCTGCAAATTGTATTTTAGTTATTGGGTTAGCTGTTTTGTTCATTCACTAACCCTCAAGCATTTAGAGAAGAAATAGAAGATATTCTATGGGAACAAGCCAGCATTGTTGTTCGTGTCAATTATTTCCATGATTAAAGGTGTCATGTGATGACTGTGTTTAAATAGATTTGGTGGGGGGGATGGCTTCAAAGTTCTTTTAGGTTCTCATAGAATCTGAGTCATTCACTATGTTACGAGCACAGCTCCGTAGAACCAGTACAGACCATCTGTTCGCTAGGTGAATGAGCCCTGCAATATCATTCTCACTTAGCAATAGAAGAGACTTTGCTTCCTCATAACTGCTAATGGATATTTAGCCTGGCTGGGCAGATTAAGAAACCATTGGTTAGCCAGGCGCTGGTGGGTCATGCCTGTAATCCTAGCTACTCAGGAGGCTGAGATCTGAGGATTGTGGTTCCAAGCCAGCCCGGGCAGGAAAGGCCAACTCTTATCTCCAATAAAGCACCAGAAAACCAGAAGTGGCACTGTGGTAGAGCACTAGCTTTGAGCTGAAGAGCTGAGGGACAGCGCTCAGGCCCACAGTTCAAGCCCCATGATGGACAAAAGGAAAAGAAAAAAAAGAAGCCATTGGTTATTTTTATTTACTTATTGTTTGCCAGTACTAAGTGTTAAATTAAGTCCTCCAGCTCTCGCGTGGCTTCCTTAAAGCTGGTGTTCTACCACTTGAGCCACACTTCCACATTTGGCTTTTTGCTGGTCCATTGGAGATAAGGGACTCAGACTTCTCTGTCTGGGCTGGCTTCAAACTGTGATCCTTGGATCTCAGCCTCCTGAAGTAGCTAGGATTACAGATGTCAGCCACCAGTGCCTGATTCCACCAATTACTAGAAATAACCTGATCGATGCTTGATTTCCCAAACTTTCTCAGTGACCATCACAAGTTACCTGTCGTCGGTCTGACTGGGCTGTGACCATGATTTTGAACCTGACCACCTCACACAAAAGATTCCCAGAGGCATGGTGCCATTGAACTTAGAGAAGCTGCTTAGAAATAATTCCCAATGCCCAAATCTGGGAATTATTATCCTTAAGACCCTGTAGGAAGGCTGGGTTTGATTTCTGCGTTCTCCTAATTGACAGTAGAAATCTCACTTTATCACATGTGCCGTGAATTTGTGAGTCTGAAGGAATTAATCAAAATGCTATTTCTATAAACATTTTTTATTGCTTCATCGTTGCTGAAATCATGCAATTTATGAGTTGGTCCTATTTTGGGTAATGGCAGTTATCTATTAAAGCTGCTATATAGTTTCTGTCAAATTTGGTTAAACCTTTTCTGTTGGTTTGTTTTTTTCCAAGCCTCTGTGAACCAGTGACTTATTGAGTCTCATCCATTACTCAGAAAGTAGAATCTCTTACAGTAAAAAATAATAATAATAACCCACCCACCACTCCCAAATCTGGAAGCCAATTGACTCCTCTGAGACAGCTTCCAGCTCAGCAATTGGCCTCCTCATGTGTTATTTATGGGTGAGATTCACTTTTTTCCCACAAACATGTTCTTCATCTTTCCTTTTTTTCTTTCTTTCTTTTTTTTAAAACCATCCTCTCTATATAGCATTGCGATTCTTTTGTTGACCTTAATAATGTGCAAAGCTCCTAAGGATGGATAGGGAGCCTAGATTAACAGCTTTTCTGGGAAGTCCTAATAAAGAGCATGTTGGAGGAAATTTTCAACTCAGTGGCAAAACCAGAGGAAACTCTAGAACGTTTGGGACTCCTGTCTTGGAAAGGCAAGAAAATGGAAGGGGAGGGGAGGAAAAACTCTGGGTCAGGGAAGCCATACAATGAACCGGGAAGTGTGAGTGATGAATGGAATCACTCAGCAGGCTGGTGTATGCCCCATAAGGAGCACAGGGGAAGACGCCAGACCACACTATGGTCCAAGATACGAGCTTCATCCGGAGTTAATACTCTGTTCACATTCAGCTTTGCCTACCTCCACATCCCAAAGCACCTGCTACTCTTCCTCCAGGAAGCCCTCCCTCACTCTCCAGTGGAAATGTATAGATGATTTGTTTTTTGGTTGAAGATATTTTGCAGATAAGAGAGACTAAGATCTAGCAAAGCAATTTCTCTGAAGCAATTGCTAGCTCTAGGATCTCGACCTTAACTGTGCTTGAATCTTTGCTATAAAAGAGGAATATTAGGGGCTGGGATGGTGGCTTAGTGGTAGAGTGCTTGCCTAGCATGCATGAAGCCCTGGGTTCGATTCCTCAGTACCACATACACAGAAAAAGACAGAAGTGGTGCTGTGGCTCAAATGGTAGAGTGCTAGCCTTGAGCAAAAGAAGCTCAGGCACAGTACCCAGGCCCTGAGTTCAAGCCCCAGGACTGGCAAAAAAAAAAAAAAATAGAGTAATATTAGGAATCATTAGAAGGGAGAACCACCCGCTGTCAACTTTGCTCCGCAGTGTGCTCTGTGCCGTGGCCTTTTAAAGACCCAGTGTTGTTTGTTTGTTTGTTTTTATCAAAGTGTTAAAAGCATGGTCAGGGAGTCCTACAACAGAGACAACTCATGAACCAGACAGGTGCCTGGGTTGGGTGCCCAGAGAGCAGGTGCTATGGGTTGTGTGCAGCGCCCCCTGGGCACCAGGATGGGAATTACCCCCAGAGGCCAAGCAATGACAGAACAGACTGACTGCTTGAACAGGGAGCCGGAAGACCTTTCAGAAGGGTCTCAGCCATGGTGAGCCAGTCTCCCTCACAGCCTTCGATGGATGTCCTTTGGACAAAAGCCCCTTCCACTGAGAAGAGGTCCCCAGGGAGGATGCAGCTGGGGAAGGGGGAGGGGGGAATCCAGGGGTCCCCCAGCTTCAGTCCAGGGGTGGTCATCCGGCGTGCTCTGTTTTTACTGAGCGCCTGCACTGAGCTGGAGACTTCTAGATGTGTGAGCTGCAAAGATATTCAGGACACTTTTCTGATCTGGCACAGGGAGGCCAAACCAAAACAGCTGTCACGATGTCTCCTGATGTGTCTGCTTTAGGCTTTCCTGGCCCACGCTCCTGAAAGGCTCTACGTCCAATCTGTCACCGGCCTGGCCCGCCATGAGCAAGCTGCCTGGTGGAGCTGCCAGGAAGCCGAATGGCAGTCCCAGCGGCTGGATGCGAGTATGCTGAACTGGCCACAGAGCGGCTGCTCCCCTGCCCTGCTCTCCATGCTCCCCTGTCCCAATCCCCGTGCTCCTCCTAACCCAGCTCCCCAAAGCTGGGTGTCCACCTGGCTTCAGTCTCTGGGCCCAGGCTCAGCAGGCTCTGTGACAAACAGGGCAGCCAGCAGTGGTGGAGACAGGCCCACCAGCTTTGTTGGAAGACATAGCAGCGCTGAGCGCCCCGCTTCCTCCACCCGTCTTTTGGGCTTCATTCAGATGCTGCCTCCCTCTCAGAATGTCCCAGCAAAAGCAGCATCTCCAGGCACCTGCCAGCCCCAGGCCCACACCTTAGTTGCTTCCCAGCCCTAATTACTCATTGTCTCATACCTGTAACATCTTCCTTAGGAGAGCAGTCGGAGAGGCTCAGCTTAAGAGGCAGTAACAGATCATATGAGGACATTTGGACCACATGTGTGTTTTTGTCCTCTTGGTGACTTGTGATTCCATCTGCAGCCCCCACCGCACCCCGCATCCCATACCTGGCCTCCCTATAAGCATGTCTTCACTTGCTCTCCTGAGCTTCCTGCACCCCACAACTGTCCTGTACGCAGGTGTGTGTGTGTGTGTGTGTGTGTGCATGTACATGCCAACGCTGGAGCCTGAGCTCAGCACCTTACACGCTCACTTTGCTTTTATTTTTTGCTCAAGGATGGCCTTCTACCACTTGAGCTGCATCACCACTTCTGGAGATGAGAGGTTCATGAACTTTCCCAGCTGGGCTGGTTTTGAACTGAGATTCTCAGATCTCAGCCTCCTGAATAGCTGGGATTACAGGCGTGAGCCACAGACACAGATGGTCTCACCACCATTGCTGAGTCAGGCCTGAGCCAACGACGTTAACTCAGCTCCAGGTGTGAGTTGGCAGGGCTGGGCAAAGCCTCAGCTTGTGGATGCTTACTCCTTCTGGTCCTGTGCCCACTGGCTGCACAGAGCCCAAGTAGTGATTGCTTGGCTCTGGGACCCACAGGCTCATGTGGGCCAGACCCCTCCCTCCCCCCCCCTGCTTTGGCCAGCTTTCCTCTTCCTGCCTCAAGTTGGAATTGCTCGAGATTTTCCATTTTCCAGGCCTCAAATGTATGTCTCAGAGTTGGCTCATCATCCCAGCCTGCCCATCTTCCACGCTCTGATGTCCCCCGCACCCCCAATACAAAAGAAAATAAACAGAGTAGAAAGAACGAAAAGAAAATCCCTCCTTTAATCAATATGCTTGCGCCTCAAGAGCCCATGTTAGGAAGCAGATGAGCGCGTGGTGGGGGGGGGGGGCGTGCATCATCTCAGGAAGCGGCTGTGCGCAGGGCACATGGCGCTTGCTTGCGGGAGGAGCAGGGGGGCGGGGGGCGTGGTGAACTGGCCCAGAGCTCCGTGCTGTCTCACGACACCGCCTTTGATCTTTAATTTGAGCCATCCCTCCATGGCTCAGCACACTCTGAAAATGTACTGTGATTTAAAAATGTGCGTTGCACCAGCCAAAACATTTGTTTATATTTTACCCCCAATTTCAAGGTTCTTGTTTCCTGCCATGCTTCCCTTGAGAATTAACTCTCACTCTCCCTCCCTCCTTCTCTCTTTTCCTCTCCCCCTCCCTCCCTCCCTCTCTCTCTCTCTCTTCCCCCTCTCTCTTCTCTCTCTGTCATTTAAGATGTGTGAGTGTGCCTCACATGACTGCAAGGGACCCCAATGCAGGAGGGGTACCCTCTCTGAACATGGCTGGGCATCTCCTCTTCACCCTTGTGGCCACCACTACGTGATTCCCAGGGGCCACAACCACCCAAGCCAGAAGGAAGGCGCCTCACAAAACTGAGGGCCTTGGCCCAGCAGGGCCTCTCCTGGCCTGGGTGCCCTCTGGAGATGCCCGCATGGCACATGCAGCCCCCTTTTCCCATAACACCTGGCCAGTCCGGCAGGTCTGTCCATGCTGCAGACATCTACAAGGGGGTTCGGGGACACCCAGGGGTCTCTGTCCACAAGATGCTAGAAGCTGTCAATCATACACTGGGGAAATACCTACACACCTTTCCCAGGAGCCCCCGGGAGTGCTGGCCTCTTCTGGTGGGGAACAGAGGGTTAGATGGGCTTGGAAGAGGAGCCCCACTGAGTAGTGATTGGGGCGGTGCGCACACAGCATGACCCCCTGGAGCATTGACTGATGCCCGTGCCCAGGCCTGTGCCCGGCCTAGTATGACAGTCTTAAGAGCCAGACTCAGGCATCCAGAGCTTCTAAATGTCCCCCTACTCCCCAAGGCAGGGTGCTGTGGCTCACACCTATAACCCTAGCTACAGAGGACAGATTGGGAAGATGGCAGTTTGAGACCAGCCTGGGTAAAGAGTTTCCAAGACCAACTCAACCCATGAACCATGGGCATGATAGTGCATTCCTGTCATCACAGCTCGGTGGGCAATGTAACTTGGAGGGTTGTACTCCACTAAATGCAAGACTGTGTAGGGGGGAAAAGAAATAACTAAAGCAAACAGGGCTGTGGGAATGGCCCACGTGGGAGAGCACCTACCTAGCAAGGATAGGGCCCTGAGTTCAAACTCCATGACTGGGAGAAAAATGGTTCCCCAAAATGACATAGTATACCCTTGGGGTTGGAGAAAGCCTTTCAAGGAGGAGGATTTCATGACCCTCATGAACAGACAAGCAGAGGGGTTCATAAAGGAGTCAGAAGGGTAGGCCTTGCTGGGGCCTGGCCCTTTTCCTCAGGAGACCAGCTGGGGAGGAGATTTCAGAATGGGAAAGGAGACCCGTGATCGGAAGCCTTGGGGAATGAAGCAGAGGCAGAGAGGGTCTGGGAGGCAGGGAGGCCAAAGCTTGGGGATGGATGTTGTCTTGGCCCCTAGGCCCTGCCCATTACCCCACGGGGTAAGGAGCAGTTTCAGCAGTGTTGACTTGGGGGGGCTGGTGATGACCCCATTTCCTTCTACTAGAGGGCAAGAAAACCAACGGAATGTGTTACTATGGGAAATCTAGATTTCCACCCAAAACTCCAGGCCACAAAAGCTTCTGCCATATCGCTGTTACTTTCATAGCAGGAAGGTGATGCGTCTGGTTCTGGATCTCGGGGAAGGGAACTGCTCAGAGCCTCCATCTCCCCACACATATAATGGGGTGCTCATCACCCCCATTGCTTAGAAACTGTAGATGGACAGTGTCCTCTATTAGTTCCTATCATGAGCTATTGTTCTGGCTACAATTCTAACATCTGTATTTTGAGACAAACCACAAGACTTTTTTTTAAAAACCTGGAAATGTTGTACCTGGCCCTTTCTTTTCTGAATCTGTCGGCCATTTCCTGTGTTCTGAAGCATCTGCTACCTTGCTCGTTTCTCTCCAGGTGTTTCTAGGGTCATATGATGCTGAATGTGGGTTCGGGGGCTGTTTGTGGCCAGCAGGTGGAAATCAAGAGCCGTCTGGCTAGAAGCTGCTCCCTGGCTCTCTGTGGCCCTGGCACGTTGGTCAACTCTCCCATCAGGCTTTGCGGGGAGAGCGCTGGCTGGGCTCCGTGCTGGTGTTTGAATGTCTGCATGTTTTCAAGTCACTCAAAGTGTTGGTCGGCCCAACTTCCCTGTCCACAGTTTATGTGTTTTGGACCCCCCAAAATTAAACAAAAGTGTGACACATGTTTTTTTCTATTAGGTTTTAAATACATAGCTTTGTGTTCCCAGCAAGTGTTGTCAGGGACAGTGGAGCGAATCCCGGCGTGGTGAATTTCTCTTCTGCGTCTCCTTTAGGGCCTTGTTTATTTCTACCAATCAGAAGACCACATCAGCCGCTTTGGTGTGGAACTTTCTCCAGAGGGACTGGCTGGGGACGGGGGCTCATTTGAGGAGCAAGGGGGTGAAAAATCAGGATGCTTTCAGGTCCCCTGTGAACCCGTGCTTGCTACAAACCCCCTACATGGTAGACTTTGTGTGAGGCAGTCATTTTAACAGGATCCTACCCTGCTCCATCTCCTGCATCCCTCCCAAGCCCTGCCCCATCTCCTGCACCCCTCCTGAGCTCTCCTCCATTCCCTCCTAGGCACCTCAGTGGACCTTTGAGGGGCATTGTCTTGACTGACCCAGAGTCTGGGTTGAAGGAGGGGTCAGAAGGATGGAGTGAGGGTTCTGGGCAGCGCAGCTGGCAGCGGTGGAGCAGCGCTGTAGGCTGACCGCGCTCTGCTGAGCGCACACTGTGTGCCTGTTGGTCATCTCTGAGACTGGGGCTTCATCTGTGAGTTGTCCACCTCTGTGCCCCTATTTCAGACCTGTGCTGGGTTGGGTCTGTGAACTTTGATTCACCGGGCACACCCTGCCCAGAGGCAGCAGGCCTGACCCTCTGGCCCCAGCAGGACAGGTGACAACCTCCAATCCCCACGTGACGGAAGAGGCACAATGACCTCAGGACTAACTTCCCTAAGGGGCAGCAGAAGCAGAAATCCAGGGGAGAGGGGGCAGCTCCATGTCAGGGTAGAGCAAGTTCGGGGGGGGGGGGGGAAGCCCTCCTGGGGTGCCGTGCAGACACCCAGCTGGGGTCCCTCTGTCATTGGGCAGTGGCGTGGTGCCCATGGTCACCTCTCTTTCCTTATCAAGAAGCTTTTGGCCGTGGTACAGATGAACTGCCCTAATGGCTCTGAGCTCAGCTGCTGTTGCTCCCCATTGTCCGTGCACAAAGCCCCCCGGCCCATTAAGATGGCCTTGTGTTCACAACATTCGATGCCTTCCAAAGCCCCTTCTCCGCAAATACGCTTTGGTCACATTTGTGCTGCATCCACTAATGAAGGCCAGGCTTGAAGCCCTCAGAGCCGTCACTCGCCGTAATTGACAGCAGGGAATATCGAAGTTCATTTGTCCAGGAGATAATTTGGACATGGGAGAAAAGCCAAGAGACCTTTGAGTCCCTGTGGCACTTACCTTGACCTTCAAGCGTCAGATGAAAAGCTTCTCAAACACACACACACACAAAAAGAAAAAGGGACAAAAGGAGCCTTTCATGAAAACCATCAACATTTGCTGCCAACTGGGAGACTGATTGGATGGGAAAACACACACACACACACACACACACACACACACACACTTTATTTGAGGCACTCTAGAAAATGAAAAGCCACCTAGGAAAAGTAATCATGTGAGACCATGGTTTTGAAGATAGCACACTGGTTCTCTGTGAAAGGAAAAAAATAAAAAATAAAAAACAGGAATCAATTTACAGCTCTGCTCTGCTAGAAAGGCAAAATAAAATTGGGTGGGTTTTTTTTTCTCCTCTTTCCCATCCCGGGTCCATTGGAAAACGTGACCAGATTTCACATGCTTTAATTAACAGCAAATCAAAAAACATACTATACAAAGATTGCCAGGTAGCAAAGAAATCAAGTACCAATTCTTCCCAGATCCGTGATTTTTTAATTTATTTATTTATTTATTTATTTTTGCTGGTCATGGTACTTTTGCTGTCCCTGAGCTTCTTTGTGCTCAAGGCTAGCACAGTGCCACTTCCAGCTTTTTTTGTTGGTGGTGGTGGTGGTCGTGGGGCTTGAACTCTGGGCTTGGGTGCTGTCCCTGTGCTCTTCAAGTGCTCAAGATGAGCGCTCTACCACTTGAGCCACAGAGGCACTTCCGGTTTTCTAGTGGTTTATTGGAGATAAGAGTCTCATGGACTTTCCTGTCCGGGCTGGCTTTGAACCATGATCCTCAGATCTCAGCCTCCTGAGTAGCTAGGATGACAGGCATGAGCCACCAGCCCCCAGCTAGAAGCACGATTTTTTTTTTTAAGGCAGAGTGTGATGCTGGAGATGATACTGAAAAAAAAAAGGCTTACCATCTTAATGCTAAGGTACCTCCTGTGGACACACACACACCTTAAATGTGTGTGTTTTATGACTCATCTTACATGGCTGACACCTGGGAGGTGGGTACTGAGGGTTTTGTTGGTTAGTTGGTTTCTTTTTGGTGCCCATACAGGGCTTGAACTCCCTGAGTTCATGTTCTCACCTGGATTTTTCACTCACTCTCCAACTTGAGCTACATCTCCACTTGTGGTTTCTTGTGGGGTGTTTGTTTGTTTTGCTTGTTAATTGAAAAGTCTCATGCAATTTTCTGCCCAAACTGGCTTTGAACCGTGACCCTCAGATCTCAGCTCCTGGATAGCTAGGGTGGCAGGGATTAGAAGTAGTCAGCCAAAGCCAGGTATAGTGTATTCTGTGCCCCCACCAACCCACTCCCTCGTTCATCTCCACTTCAGTTCACAGAATGTCATTTTTCTTATTAAAATGCCCCATTTGCAATGCAGAACCAAAATGTCTAAACCATGACATTCCAAGGGTACTGGGGGGAGGGGAGGGCATCCAGGCTCTCATTTCTCCATTCCTCTTCAAACAACATATTCTGTAAATGGGGTAGAAGGCCAGTTGGCGCCATAGCAAGTTCTAGAAGGAAATGCAGTCTGGGCATGAGAGATGTCACTGTTACTAGGCAGATGGTGATGTTATAGTTGAAGTATTTTGAACATGTGCTATTAGATTATTAATAAACAAAGCATAAGATCTTCATTTGAGGGCTTTGCATAGTTGGGACTCACTGCCAGATCTGCTAGTCCTCATTCCTTGCTTCTAGTGGTTAATTCTCCCATTGACTTGAGCCAGGCCAAGCCAAGCCAGGCACCAGTGGTCCATACCTATCAACCTAGCTACTCAGGAGGATGAGATCTGAAGATCATGGTTCAAAGCCAGCCCAGGCAGGAAAATCCCCCAGGAGACTCTTAACTTCGGTGAACCACCAGACACCCGGAAGTGGTGCTGTGGCTCAAAGTGGTAGAGCGCCAGCCTTGAGCTGAAGAGCTGAGGGACAGCGTTCAGGCCCAGAGTTCAAGCCCCATGACTGACAAAAAATAAAAATAAAAAAATAAATATTTTCCCTCTAGATCATCATGAGCACCCTTCTGCACAACAGAATAACCTTCCTTACCATCAGTGATCAAAACTGAAATCTGCAGCTTTTTGACTGGTTCTAACCCCTCTTTTACTTTTTTTTTCTTTTTCTTTCTTTCTTTTTTTTTTTTCTGAGTCCTGGAGCTTGAAATCGGGGCCTGAGTGCTGTCTCTGAGCTTTTATGCTCAAAGCTAGCACTCCACCATTTGAGCCACTGCTCCACTTCCAGTTTTTGTTTTTTTTTTTTTTAATGTTTGAGTTAAAGAACTTTCCTAACCCTCCTAACCCAGGGGTTGGCTTTGAACCATGATCCTCAGATCTCAGCCTCCTGAGTAGCTAGGATTACAGGTATGAGCCGCCAGTTTTAACTAGGGTATGCTTCTTTTAACTTCATGTTTGTCTCCATTCTCCATTCTTTAAATCACATGCAGGCCATTCTTTGGCTAAACAGCATATCAAGGCAGCTGTTGTCCAAGCTAGCAATGGGGGTCAACGGGGTGTCCTCTTTGAAATTGCTCTGTATGTTGTGGTTCACTAGGCTTTCTATAAAACAGAATATGACTAAGTTCTTTCCATGTGTCAGGTGCTCTGTGTGTGTGTATGTATGTGTGCGTGCATGCATGTCTATGTCTGTATCTGTGTTTCTGTGTATATATGTGTGTATGCTGATACTAAGGCTCAAACTCAGGACCTTTTTCACTCAAGTATTATGTTCTACTACTTGAACCACACCCTTTTTGCTGGTTAATTGGAGTCTCCCAGACTTTTCTGGCCCCCCTGGTTTTGAACCTCAATCCTCTGATCTCAGCCTCCTGAGTGGCATAGTCCCCGCTGTCAAATGCTTTTAATTTGCAAGCATAAGTGTCGATTGGCATCGTGAAACCAACCCGGTAAATTCAGAATCTATAATTCGCGATTAATATGCGTTATCCTCTGAAGGAAGCGACTTTATCATCAAAAACCCAAGGATGCTGGAGCATGTCCCAAACTTCTCCATCTACTCGTTGACCTATGCTTGGGCTAAATCTTATTCCAAAGAGGCAAGCTGTCTCCCCCCCCTCCCAGTTTCTCCTTCCCACCCAGAATCAGGGGCTATAACATATACATAATAACCTGGAAGAACTACTCAGCTTGTCTTATTGATTACTAACATGAGGAACCTGAAGATGAGCTTTACAGCCGTATAGGATGGATTATACCTGAAACCATGCATGATCCTCCCCCATGGTGGGGGGGGAGGGGGAGGGGAATGAGGCTGATGAAAATGAAGAATTTCAAAGTTTCCACAAAGAAAGCGAAGGATAGATGTGTCCCTAGCTGGTTTGCAAGTCCTAAATATTTACAACACAGCCCCGCTGTCAGGTGGTCTCTTAGAAGCCACGTGTGGCGTTCAGCCATTACCTTGCCTTTCCGTTTCACGTGCCAAGAGGAGACTTATTTGTCTGCCAGCCTGAACGTTCTTCATCTGGCTGCCACCTGCATTGTGGTTCTGGAAGACGGTTTGACAGATAACCGGGCTCTTCCCTGTCCTTCAAATGCTGGGTGAGGAGCCTTGGTGTTTACACGCTGCTGCCAAATTCTGCGTGAAACGCGGTGTCTTCATGTCTTAGTGAAATCAGTGTTTGTGCTGGAATCCTGTCTGGTTAGAAGAGTCAGAAGAAATTGCCATTATTTAATGTCTGAATCATTCCAGCCTTAGAGAGTGAGCTTGCGGGCCGGGTCTCCAGGGAGCCTCGTGATCTTCCCTGAGTTCTAAGTGTTCCCCTCCATCACTTCCCTTCCTGCATCCTTACTTCCCCTTCCTCCACCCCAACACCACTTTCCTTCCTGCACCCCATCATTATTACTTCCTGCACTCTGTCACCACTTCCGGGCAAGTTCTGACCTAGGACCTTCTCTGCACTTCTGGAAGATGGGGTGCTGGAATCTCTACTTGTATCTATTTCCCATAAGACTGTGACCCGCAGGGGTGCCACAGCACGGCTCCCTCTGATGTGTGATTAATCCATGACTATAATCCAACACCGCTCCCTCACCCAGCGGACCCTTCTAGAACTCCTCCCTTGCTGATTCTCACACAAATACACCCTGTGTCGTTTTTCGCTTTCTGCTCGCCCTGAGACCACCCATCCTCCAGCCCAGCGGCTCATCCAAATATTTCCACAATGACAGCCTTGCTCTGTCTTATTCTTCTGGTAGAGAAAGCCTTGCATGGGTACAGGGCCATAAGAAGAGAGAGAGGAGAGGAGAGGAGAAGCAGGGGTCTCGGGGCAGGAGATCCTCCCTGGCACCTTGGGGAGGTCACCTCTCCCCTAGAACCTAGCCCGCCTTCTGTGACACCAGGGGTCGCTTCTAGGCCTTCCTGCCACCCATAGGGCAGCTCCCAGGAAGCCAGCCACACCCTCCTGCTAGAAATCCACCAGGAAAAGCCTTCCAGCAGCATTTCTTCTTTTCCATGGGCACCAAAGCATGGCCTGCCTGCATGTTGACCGCGGGGAGAGGGGTTGGCATGGACCAGCCGGAATGCAGCTCGAGAAACAGAGCAAGCACAGGAGACAGGAAGCAGGAAGCAACCTGACAGGTCAAAGGTCCCCAGGCCAGGCGAGCTTCCTGCTTCCGGGAAGGGTCAGAGAAGGAAGGAGTCGTTTTAAACTACTCTCAGGAAACGCATGCGAGAACCCACATGTCTCCTAGAACATGCTCATCCGCCCAGAGAGCCCAGATTGGAGAGTTGTGTGACAAATCCCCTTCTACACCTCCATGTAGCAAGCAGAGGGGGTGACGCCACAAAATAACTGACAAGCTCACCCTTGACCCCACTGAGGGGCTTAGCCCAGCTTGAGGGCTTGGGTGAATTTGGGGCAAGTCCCAGGAGCGGAAGGCAATGACAGAGACTTGGGCCTGTACCCTCCCAACAACACACCACATGGTGTGTGTGTGTGTGTGTGTGTGTGTGTGTGTGTGTGTCCACGAGATGGCACCTGTAAACCCATAGACACGAGTCAGCCAAACAGCTGGTTTAGGGACAGGAGATGGTGGTTGAGCATTGAAAGGTGTGGACATTGACATTCAAGCTGTACACTGACACGCAGGGTCCTGTTCAGCTATTAAGACATGACATCCTTACTACAGTGTTCTTAGGAAATGGTATCCCCCAACCTTAAAAAAAAAAAAAAATGGTTGTGGGCAGAATGTTCAGGCCATGTTTCCAGAATGTTCCAGAATGTTCAAGAAAATGCTTAAAAGCTTAGGTAAATAAGTGACTTTTTAGATGTGCTTTTTAGATGTGGCTGGATGGTTGTACGACGGGAGAAGGGCATTTGAGGGGATATGCGTGGCGGCTGAAATACGGTCTCAGACGCAAGCGGACAGGCACAGGCAGGCAACTGGAGATGGCAGAGAGGCGGCCATGGAGCTCGTGGTCACTGCAGTGGGGCTGGCACAAGGGCACAGCGCAGGGGCCGGGGGCAGAGGGCTAGGGTTGGAACACAGGCAAGAGCATAGCGATACTGTGTTCACAAGACCAATTGGACTGCCCTGGTCCATTGTGGGTACAGAAGGAAGACGGGTGGCTGGCCTGGGCCCCCACAGGTGTTAGCGATCTTCAGGGAGAGGGACCCTCCCCCCGGGAGCGGTGTTGCTTTTCTTAAACAGACTCCCATGTTTTTTTCCACCAGGGCCAACCTCGTAGGATAGTCCTATGCCTCACGTCTTGCTGGCAATTGAGGCACCGCGCCCAGTTTATTGGGATGGGGGTGTCATGCTAACTCTTTGCCCAGGCTGGCTTTGAGCCGAGTTTCCACTTCCTGAGTACCTGGGATTATAGACATGTGCAACCACGCCAGACCCAGGCTTAGATTTTTAAAAGTCTATAGAGACTTGAAGCTTCTTTGTACTTAAGATCATTTTGAAAGTTTTGTTGTTGTTTTTTGAGTCCGGTCGTGGGGCCTGAACTCTGGGCCTGGGCGCTGTCCCTCAACTCTTCAGCTCAAGGCTAGCGCTCTACCACTTGAGCCACAGCAACACTTCCGGCTTTTTTCTTTTTTTACTTATGTCGTGCTGAGGAATCGAACCCAGGGCCTCTGGCATACAAGGCAAGCGCTCTACCACTGAGCCACCTTCCCAGCCCCATAAATATATGTAGATTTTCATTTCTTTTTCTTTTTGCTTATGTGGTGCTGGGGAATCGAACCCAGGGCCTCATGCATGCAAGGCAAGCGCTCTACCACTGAGCCACCTTCCCAGCCCGTGAAAGTATTTTTTAAATAAAACACACTTTTTGAAAAACCAGAAGAATTCCGAAGTCTCTACTACTGTACAAAAATACGGATTCCGGGGCTGGGAAGGTGGCTCAGTGGTAGAGCGCTTGCCTTGCGTGCCTGAAGCCCTGAGTTCGATTCCTCAGCACCACATAAGCAAAAAGAAAAAAGCCAGAAGTGGCGCTGTGGCTCAAGTGGTAGAGTGCTAGCCTTGAGCTGAAGAGCTGAGGGACAGCGCCCAGGCCCAGAGTTCAGGCCCCACAATCCGACCCAAAAAAAAACAAAAACAAAAACACGGATTCCAACTGTTTATCGTGGAATAGTTACCATCAAACCAAGTCAAAGTGTGGCTCTCTCCCCTGCCCCTTCCCATCCTTCAGGAGATCAGATGATGGAATTTTGGGGTTCAGGGTGCCCCTATTTTCCAGGGAAAGATGACTGGCAAGAAGAAGGCAGTATACACTACTCACAATAGCCAAGATATGGAAACAGCCCAGATGCCTCACAATAGAGTAATTCCAAAAAATGTGGCACCTATACACAATGGGATTTTACACAGCCATTGGGAAGAATTGAATAATATCATTTGCAGGGAAATGGATGGAACTAGAACCAACCATGTTAAGTGAGGTAAGCCAGGCTCAGAGAGACAAACCGCATTTCTCTCTGATATGAGGAAGTTAGATCTAAAACACCCTGGGATATGATAAATTATACAGGATTCCAGATGCACACAGTGAGACCAAGAGATGATACCTTAGGAGAGAATCACAAAGGCACAAGGTTTAAATGCATCTTCATATTTATATAAAATAATAAAATACGTTTTTGTTTTTATTTTTTGCCGTTTCTGTCTTCTTTCCCTTATGTATGGTATATTCACGTGTATATCTTTGGGAGGGTCAGGGAAGGGCACAGAACTCAAGGGGAAAAGTGTGGGGGAAGTGCAGCAGCAGAGCTCACAGGACACTGACGAAAATGAACTATATAACTCTGGGTGGAGACGGGGAGCCAGGGCAAGACTGGGAGAGAAAAAGGGAACAGAAGACACTGTACAAAAGGAAATGTACTCATTACCTGACTCATGTGATTGTAATTCCTCTGATCACTTCTATAATAACAATAAAGTACATTAATTTTTAATGCAGGGGGAAAAAGAAGGCAATAATTCTCTTAGAAATGAAACATTGGCTAGTCAGAACTCCTCAGATTCACAGATGTTTCCACAGCTGATTCCTGCCCAAATTCGTCTGCAGGTGGGCAAGCCCCATGCCCCCATTGGGTCCCTGGGAAGGTCCCTAGGGTTGGGGTGAGGCCTGGAATGTGAGTAAAAGCCACCTTCTATTCTGCAGACTCTCTTCATTAAGAAAGCCAACATTTCTCCCTGGGTCCTGTCTTCTTGTTAAATGAATGACAGTTTGGATTTGGGTGTTGTTATTGTTGTTTCTCCCTGTTGGTTTCTGGTTCCAGTTTAATTGTGTCTCCATGAAGCAAACTTCCGCACCTGAAGCATGGCAGGACTTGACACATCAAGGTTTTAGCTCTGTTCTCCCAAAGCCTGTAATGATGCAGTTCCAAACCCAACTCGGTTTCACCACGACCTCTTGATTCCTCAAGCTGCAGAGATTCTGTTCAGCAAATCAAAGTGCCTACTGTATACCAAGAATTGCACCACTCAATGCCAAAGCCAACCAGAGGCCATCTCAGAAAACACGAACTTGCTGGCAGTTCCAAGGAACTATTTCTTACTTTGTTTGCTTGTGGTTTGGATAGGACTGGATCAGGTTGATTTGGCCAGTACCAGGACTTGAACTCAGCTTTCTTGCTCACAGTGGGCATTCTACTTGAGCCATGCCTCCAGCCCAGGAGCCATTTGCAATTAGATCATTACGTTTTATTTGCCCATTTGCTTTCTCTGAGGTCTACAGAGACAGCTTTTGCACTTCTGTAGCATTGTCTTCAAGCTTTCTATCATGCACCCCTCAATTGTCCCGAGGCCAGAGTGGGGACTGCACCCAAAGGCAATGTTTAGTAAAGCCTGGGACTTCCTTGTTTAGCCCCTTGGGGGCAAGAGGAGGTTGCCAAGGTAACTGCCCCATCCCACAATGCACAGGACCTTGGACAGGCATTGGTGGTATAGTGGTTAGCATAGCTGCCTTCCACAATGCACAGGACCACCTCCAGGAGAAAGTATTCACAGAGCCAGCTAGGAGGAAGAAGAGAAGGTGGAAAGTGGGGAGTGAGGTCCCTTTCTAGGCATTCCTTCAGCCAGAATGTAGTCTTCCTCTCACTTTAGCAAGTTGAGTCCTGCACGCATGCTTCTCCTGCTCCAAAGATCAAAAAAACCAATTGTAGCATGCTGTGCTGGACGCTGATCTCTGTGTTCTAATAGTCAACGTGGGACAGAGCAAAGGAGGCGAGGATGACGCAGGGTAAACTGAGGTACACCTCCCCAAGCCTCTGTCTTGGCCGCATGGAATTCTGTGTCCACGCCACATTTGCAACTATAGCAGCGTGGTTTCGTTGTTTCTGTCTTTAATTTAGACAAGGTTTGGCAACATTTTTTTTTTGGTAAAGGAACCAGATCATAAATATTTCCTGCTTTGTGGACCCCATTGTCCATGCGGAGCTGGTCAGCCCCGCTGGTGTCGTCCAAAGTAGCCAGAGATAATATACAAACAGATGATCGCCAGTCCATGTGCCAGTTAAGTCCGTTTTTACAGACACAGGTGGCAGACCAGCCAGCTTCGGCCTGAATGATGTGGTTTGTGGACACCTGGCTTAGCCCCAAAGCAGGAACCTTGTCTGTTTCCCCTTCACACCCGCTGCGCCTAATACCAGGTTGCACAGGGTTGAGACCCCGGAACACTTACTGAACAACACCAAGGGGTCACTTGTGCAAGCTCAGGTGTTAGACTTCAACGCAACCACCACTGGAGGGAAAGATCCATCCAGCATTTCCCAGATAACTGCTGTGTATTATTTAACCATCTCCTTGTGTTGAAGGTTTAGGCTGATCCCTATTTATTTATTTATTTATGGCCAGTCCTGAAGCTTGAACTCTGGGTCTGTGGGCACTGTCCCTTAGCTCCTTTTGCTACAGAGACAGGTGGTAGTATTCTACCACCTTGAACCACAGCTCCACTGTGTGTGTGTGTGTGTGTGTGTGTGCACGTGTGTGTGCACGTGTGTGCGTGCGTGCGCATGTGCCTAGTTAGAGATAAGCATCTCACAGACTTTCCTGCCCAGGCTGACTTCAAACCGTGATCCTCAGATCTCAGCCTCCTGAGTAGCTAGGATGCTAGGTGTGAGCCACCAGAGCCTGGCTTCCAAAGTTTCATTAGCAATTAGGGTCTTGAGAACAAGCTCCCTCCTAGCACACGGTGGGCCTGTGTTCTTATCTTTTCCTTCATGTGAATTCCTAGAAGAATCTGGTCCTCCAAGCAGCATGTATTTGCTAAATGGCTTTCCAAGAAGGATGGTTTTGATCTAGAAGGATGGTTTTGATCTATATTCCTAACTGTAACACGACAAGGAGATCTATCATGGGCAAGGAGTGCTTTCAACAAAACTGCCATCAGGGAAAGTTTGGGCCTCCACGTGAGATTGCTCAGCATGAGTAGAAGTAAATTGGCTGCTGTAACAGTATGATCATTATACCTGCTGGGGCCGTCCAGCCCAGGACAAAACATCTGCTTCCCATTAGGCCTTGTACCCACCACCATCCGAACTCCTGGCACCAGCCAGCCTCCCCTGCCTTGACGGACAGAGGCCTCCTCCCCGTGAACTTCACCACCAGATATGCCATCCAGTTGCTCATTTCCCTCAGGACATTTCACGTGGGTTCATTTTGGCACACAAGTGGAGGTAATTCAGGAACGATTGCTCCTGTGATGGCTGGTAACATGTAAAATGTTCTAAGACAGATTAAGGAAGAAAGAAAAAGAAAGATAGGAAGGGAGGGAGGGAAGGAAGGAGGGAGGGAAGAAAAGAGAGAGGGAGGGTAGGGAAGAGAAATGAAAGAAAGAGGGAGAGAGGAAGGAAAAAAGAAAGGAAGGAGAGAGGAAAGAAGGAAGAAAGTCACTGGGAAACTACTAAGGATCTCTGATTATTATCCAAGCACAGCAAGAAGTAGGTCTTGTGAACTGCACGGTCTGGGCACTGTAAGAACAGAGAAGCCACATGAGCAGACACTTTCATAGGCCTTTGGCTCTCTCCAAACTTCTCTGAGTTTGTCCAGGAGAAGAGGATGTTTCTGATTGAGAAAGAGTAGAAAACATCATAGAAATCAGGGTGGCCTGTGTAGTTACATGTTGGTACAGTTACATGTCAGTGCCGGTGGCTCACACCTGTCCTCCTAGCTATTCAAGGAGGCTGAGGATCGTGGTTCAAAGCCAGCCCAGGCAGAAAAAGTCCTATGAGATACTGATCTCCAGTTAACCACAAACAAGTACAAGTGGAGGTATGTCTTAAGTGGTAGAGCACCAGCCTTGAGAGAAAAAGCTAGAGGACAGTGCCCAGGCTCTGAGTTCAAGCCCCTGTACCTGGCACACACACATTCCCAAAAACATGTGCCAGACAGAATCAGATCTATGAAGACCAGCCGCTAAGAGCCAGCATTTTCCAGAGAAGTCACCCTGTGGCAGCCAGCCACTAAGCTGCTCCCAAGTTCACTTACTTGATTCTCCCACGATCAGAAGAGGTGGACATGCACCACTCAGCCACAGAGGACCTCAAGGTTAAAGTGTAAGATGAAGTCAAAAATAAAGGGAGGCTTAGTACGGTGTATTGATATGCCTAAATTCCAGAACTTACAAGAACTCAAGTATTGGGGGAGGGGGTGCCAGTGCCCCGTCTGTGCCCACAGATGGCATCTGGAAACAGGACACCACTGTGAAGTCGCCCCTCGGGTCCCATTTGCTGAGAATTGAGAACACTGCGTGCTGGAGGGTCATGAACTATTTTCAGGGAGCCGTCCAGCCGTGCACAGTAAGCCAGAAACTGAGCCAGAACTGCAGCCATGCTGCCTGGCTCCCCACTCTCTCTGTCATCCCAAATGGTTCCCACAAAGTTCCATGGGCGGTGCTTGTCCAAAGGCAGGGTGTTTGCAGAGAGACCGCAACTGCTTTAAAGAGAGTAACACGGAAGCCAGGCATGGGTGGCTCACGGCTCACTGTGGTCATCCTCACTGCTCAGGAGGCTGAGGTCAAAGGCTCGAGATTCAAAACCCAGGCAGAAAAGTTAAGGAGATCCATCTTCATTAACTAGCAAAAAGCTGGGCTGGAGGCATGACCCAAGTGGTGGAGGGTTAGCTCTGCACAAGCAAGCTGAACAATTGTGAGGCCTTGAGTTTAGGCTATGGTAGTAGCGGAAGGAAGGGAAAGAGGGAAGAACTAGGAACATGGCTGAAGTGGTAGAGTACCTGCTTAGCAAGTGCAAGGCCACAAGTTCAAACCCCAGCACTGCTTCCCTTCAAGAAAAAAATAATTAAATGAGCCAAGCGTGGTATTGCATACTGTAATCTCATCTACACAGGAGACAGAGGAGGAGGATGAGAGGTTGAGGCCCGCCTGGGCAAGGTTATTGAGACACCCTAATCTCACAATGAAATCCAACACAAGGGCTAGGGCAGAGCTCAAGTCGCAGATCGCTGGTCTAGCATGTGTGAGGCCCAGCGTTTCAGCCCCAGAATGAAAAACCACGTGGCTCGGTGCATGTCTTCTTTTATTTTTTTCCTCTTAAACAGAATGAGTTCAGTGTGGGACCAGTTGTACATGGTTAACAGGATTAGACTAGAGGTTGGACAGAAGGTGGGGATAGAGCATCTTAACAGGAGGGGGGTGGGGAGGAGGAAGATGGACAATAAGGCTGGCTTTTCTGTCCATCTTCCTCATCAGAGACACCCACATCCACAGGCATCTTCTGAAATCAGTTAGAACCTGGCTGTGGGGGCTTAGGCTTGCAGATGCCCTGCTTGGTTCAAAGCCATGGAGAACTCAGGGCAGAGGCATGTGGAACTCGTGCCTAGAAGACATTTGCCTTTCTTTCCTGCTTTAAAAAGAAAATGTGCCTGGAATGGAGGGGCAGAGGCTAGACATACATGTGGGAGGAGCAATACGTAGCCAGCAAGGCATGTGGAAAGGCTGACTGGATGGAGATGGACGCATTGAGATGCTGTTCTCTGACAGCCAGAGGCCATTTGTGCCTGGCGGGCTTGGGTTGCAAATATGGAAGCAATATCGCAGAAGTGCCGTGGCTGCAGAGAGATGCCAATCAAACACGAGTCCCGCCTACAGGTTTGACCAAAGGCCCCATATGGACAGATCCATGGTGGCCTGGGTCTGGGATCTGCTTGCCACGTGGCCCAAGATGTGGTCTGAAATTCCAGACCAGTCTGTGAATCTGTGAGTGCACGTCTCAACTTGTAGAATATCATCTGAGTTCACGCATCTTTCCTTATTGCCACCACCCAGTGGAAAATCCTGTAATCCTGGTATTTCCTCATCCAGACAACACTGTAGGCCCCTCAAATGAGCCTGACCCACCAGGCCCCCTTCCATTGTTTAGACGCTTACCATCCTGTTGTGGGCCTTTTGCTTCCACTGGGTGCTTGGTGGCAACTAGGCAAAAGCCTTAGTGCCAGGACAGATCCAAATCTCAGCCCACTGGATTTGATTTTCTAAGACACGGGCTCCGGCTCTGAGGGCCGCTTCACTGTGCACTATGTGTTGTGTGTGGTTTCGGAACAGAACATGGTAATGGGGCTGTTGGGGGGGGCGGGGGGCGGCAATCTCAAATGAAGGCCTGCTGCTTTTCATGGTGCCAAAGAGATTCTTCATGAGAAATTTCCCAGCCAGCACGGGAGCATCCCCTCCCTCCTTCCCAGCATCCAATGGACTTCCCAGAATCCAATGGGCATTTGCAAAACTCCCCTTCCCCACCTTTGCAAACCAGATATGTCGCCAGAGATCTGCAATCATCCCTACTCACTCCTCTCCCAGTGCTCCCAATCTGTGTGCCACAAATGCCCTTTCGGTCCCCGATCTGTGCCACAAGCGCCTTTTCTGTCCCTCTACAGAGCGTCGGCTGTGATGACTACCTGGGCTCTCACAAAGTCATGGACAAGTGCGGTGTCTGCGGGGGTGACAATACAGGCTGCCAGGTGGTCTCCGGTGTATTTAACCACGCCCTCACCAGCCTGGGCTACCACCGCGTGGTCGAGATTCCCCAGGGAGCCACAAAAATCAATGTCACGGAGATGCACAAGAGTAACAACTACCTGGGTAAGTGAGGCCATCTTCCTGGGGAAAGTGTCCGTCACTGCCAGTGATGGAATCTTCCAGGGTTGTGCAGAGGGACTAAGATATGTATGTCACCGGGGTACCTTCATACTTCCTGGCCTGCCTGACCTTTGATTTAAACTTGAAGCAAGTTAAAAATAATAATAATAATTAGCCAGCGTCAGTGGCTCACACCTGTAATCCTAGCTACTCAGGAGGTTCAGATCTGAGGATTGCAATTCAAAGCCAGCCCAGGCAGGAAAGTCTCTGAGACTGTTATCTCCAATAAACCACTCAGAAAACTGGAAGTGACGCTGTGGCTCAAGTGGTAGTGCACTCGCCTTGAGCTGAAGAGCTGAAGGATAGTGCCCAGGCCCAGAGTTCAAGCTCCACAACCAACCAAATAATAATAATAATTTCCAGGCGCCAGTAGCTCATACCTGACATCCTAGCTACTCAGGAGGCTGAGATCTGAGGATTGTGGCTCAAAGCCAACCTGGGCGAGAAAAGCTATGAAGACTCTTTATCGCCAATGAACCACCAGAAAATGAGAAGGGGCACTGTGGCTCAAAATGGTAGAGTGCTAGCCTTGAGCAAAAAGAGCTTAGAGACAGTGCCCAGCCTGAGTTCAAGCTCTACGACAGACCAAAACAAAAATCCTTCTTACAGCTAAATGCTTAAGAGCTGTACATGTAAACCAGCCACTGCTGTTCCTAACAATAACTTGGTTATGAAATCCGAGCATGACAGCCCAGGTGTGGCTCAGCAGAGAGGGGCTCTGCGGAGAGCCAGGAGGTCAGCAAGTCTTGGTTCTATTGGAGTGGGGGGGAGCAAGGCATTGGTGACATGCGTAGTCCCCTCGCATCGTCCCTGGAAGTCTAGAGCAGAAGCCATTCTTCCCCCTGTCCATTTCATCTGCCTGGTATTATAGCCTTTGCATTTATGGTAGCCACATGCTCTAGAACCTCCACATTAGTGGCATAGAACACTCCCATGCATCGCATTCAAACACTCTAGAACCTTCACCTAAACAGCAATGAAGCGCTCTAGAATTTTCACGTTAATGGCAAGCACTCTAGAACCTTCTAGAACCTTCCACAGTTACTTCAAGCACATATTCATCAATATTGGATGTCCTTTCCCTTTCATCTTTAACTAGTTGTCCAAAAGAGTTGCCCTTTCACTAAGCAGTTTATGAATACCATATACAATCTAGCTTGATCGCCACCCCTTTCAACATGCCCACCCATCCCTCCCCAACCTGCCTCTTCCCTCACTCTTCTTAATTTTGTACAGTATACATTGGATTCTTGACCGCACTCTTCCCCTCTTCTCTTCCTGGAAGGCTGCCTTTAACTCATCTTCCTGCAAAGGGAGATCTTTGTTGATCTTTCTTCTTCTGGATTTTCAGGCTCTTTGCATTCCATTCATGAAAAGCAGTCATTAAAAAATGAAATTTTGGCCAATGTTTGACTTACGTTTGTGTACAAATCAGTTAAAGAAATGACCCAGGGGAGCCATTTCTTAAAGCCTTTGAAGAACAATATCCACTTTTATTTGTTAGCACCCACTATATGCCAGGCAAAGTTTTGTCTCGGTGTGGGTGGGTGTGCACGTGTGCATGCATGTGTGTGTGATTCTGGGCTGGACCCTGAACTAAAGCCTCACACTCTGACTTGGCTTTTTCTGCTCACGGCTGATGCTCTACCGCTTGGGCTGTTTCTCCACTTCCTTTCTGCTGGTTAGCTGGAAACAAGAGTCCCTTGGATTTTCATTTCCCAGGCTGGCTCTGAATCTTGATTCTCAGATCCCAGCATCTTGAGTAGCTAGGATTACAAGTGTGAGTCTGGCTCTAGGCAATGATCTTAATGTTTTCTTTACCTAAAAATCCTTGAAGACTGGCTATCCTTGGGGTCTCCTGCCTCCTCCTTCCTGCTGAGTAACCATGGCAACTTCCATCACCTCTCTGAGCCTGTTCTGTAGCTGTAAGATGGGGCTGGGAAGCAGGCAATCTAGTTCCAAAGATGCTACCCTGAAGAGGGAGGTGTCCAAGTTCCCTGCTCTGCCATTGGCTATGCAGCAGCCAATGGCTACAGTGAAAGACCACGTATTTTGCCTCTTTGGCTACCAGGACTAGAAGACCAGGGCAGCCACGACCTCCACACTCTACAGCTCTTCCCTCCCACCTGAGCAGACACCACCCACACTAACTGCACTTGGCTTTATTGGCCAGGGCAGGAAGGGACGGCAGACAAAGCCAACTAAAGCAGGAAATGGTTATCTTTGTCCTGGCAAATCTGGGAACCCACCAAGGTGGCAGAAAGCCGAGTTTTCCACGTGAGGGGTTTGCGTGTTATTTTTCATAGCAAAAGATAGTCCGCATGTTTCCGCCTTCCTTTTATATTTTTAGGAACTCACAGATCCATGTGCTGCCTGCCTCCCATGGGGAAAAGTGGCCTTCCGGGCATTGTGTGAGCCCAGTGGTGTTCAGACACTGCCTGGAGTTAGCTTTTTTGTCTCACTGAATTCCCTCTGGCAGGCAGGGGTCTGTAAACAGTTTAAAGATGTCAGTACTCCGTGGGATAAAACTGTCCCCTTACCCCGTAAAGAGATGCAGGGAGGCAGAGCGAGAAGACATGTATGCGAGGAGTTGGCTGAGGAAGGCTCTAGAAATCAGGTGCCACACAGAAGAAGAGCCTGCATGGAGACAGGAGAGCAGGTTCCTAAGGAAGGAGACTCCAGGAGTGGAGAGCACTCCCCACCCAGTACTTACACTAGTTTGGAGGCACTGTTAGGTGTGTTTTAAAAATATCTATAGTGTTCTTCTTCTTTTATTATTTTTTAAATTCTTTGGCAGTACTAGAGTTTGAGCGCAGAGCCTCTCAGGCTAGGCCGGTGCTCTACTCCTTGAGTCTGCCTGAAAATTGAAATTTAAAAATCAAGACCTAGCCAGGTGCCAGTGGCTCACAACTGTCAACCTAGCTACTCAGGAGGCTAAAATCCTGAGGATCGTGGCTCGAAGCCAGCTCAGGCAGGAAACTGCGTGAGACGCTTATCTCAACAAATTACTCAAAAAAGTCAGAAGTGGTTCTGTGACTCAAGTAGAAGAGTGCTCGCCATGAGCAAAGGAAGCTCAGGGACAGTCCCCAGGCCCCAGAGTTCAAGCCCCAAAACCAGCAAAAAAAAAAAAAGGAGGGGAGGGGCTGGGAAGGTGGCTCAGTGGTAGAGCGCTTGCCTTGCATGCATGAGGCCCTGGGTTCGATTCCTCAGCACCACATAACCAGAAGAAAAAAAAAAAAGCTAGAAGTGGCGCTCTGGCTCAAGTGGTAGAGCGCTAGCCTTCAGCTGAAGAGCTGAGGGACAGCGCCCAGGCCCAAAGTTCAGGCCCCCGGCCGGACCCAAAATAAAAGAGGGTGAGGGAGAGAGACTTTAGAACCCCAGAATCTGTTGTTGAACTCTGAATTCTCCTTTTGTACCCCAGGATTTTTTTCCCTTCTCCAGTCCTGTTATTTGAGGGGGAAAGTTCAATCTAATATTATTTAAATGATTGGCAGTTTATCTTACTGGCTTCTCTCTTAATAAGATGTTGTAAAAATTATTTTAGCAAAAATATCAAAGTTTGGCATTGTTCGGCCAGCTCAGTTCACTAATGTCATTGTATAAGGTAAGAAATCCAACATAAAAACATACTGAGCCGAGATGGATAATTCTGGACACACACCACCCGCCAGCGTGTTACATCGTCTGAGAGTTACAGGCTTGGCAGTCATTTTTGAAGCTCTATATTCTTAAAAAATAAACTGCAATGGATTTACTTTTAAGCATATGAATGTGAAACAAGAATAATAACGCCCAATTCAAGAAGTGTCATGGCTTCTCTCTAATTTGTAACCTTTATTGGTCGAGCAGCTTTCTAGATGGAGGAAAAAGTTGGGATGTTTAAATAATGTGATGTCCAAGGTTAAAATGACTGAGTGTGAATTTTCAGGGATGGAGAAGTGGAAGGAGAGGGACAGAGAGATTATGATTGAAGTATTTATATGCAAGAAGAAGATTGGGTGCCAGTTGTTTGTGCTTATAGTAACGCCAGAAACCCAGGAGGCTGACACCAGAAGGATTATGGTCCTAGGCCAGCCTGCAGGGGGAAAAAAAAAACCCCTTCAGGAAATTCCCCATCTCAACTAATAAGCTGGATATTATGTTTGCAAGCCTGTCACCCCAGCTACATGGAAAGTGTAAAATAAGAGGATCACGATCCAGGTTGGACCAAACAAAAAGTGAGTCCCTGTCTCAAAAATAACAACGTGAAAAAAGGCTGGAGGCTGCTCAAGCAGTAGAGTGCCCGCAAGTTCAAACCCTAGGCCTGAAAATCAACCAACCAATCAATCAATCAATCAATCAATGAGGGATGGAGGACAAGAAAGAGCCATAAGAGGGTAGATTTAATCCAAGAACTTCACCTATACTATAAATACCAGAATGTAAATGTTGCTTGACACTGAGCCAAATTCCAGTCTCCATCAATTGAATAATTCACCTGCTTTGCAGTGGCATGTGCTTAGGGAGTGCTTTGTCTTCATGCTTATCCGAGGTCTGTCCTACGGCTCTGCTCCTTTCTGAGTTGCCCAGAATACTTTGCTACAACTGCTATAGAGTGTGTTATACTGCTAGCCATGGCTCCTGCCAGCCAGACCCCCATGTCACATTTTTCTCATGATACGGTTAGCATGTCTTATGTCCCACGTGATTTGGGGCGCTTTTGTTTGTCACATTGAAGGTAGGAAAGAGCCCACTGGCCACCAATGTGTCCCTGCCCTTGTATAAAAAGCTGTTCAGCAGATGTGCATTGAGGCTGAGATATGAGGCTCAAGATTCAAAGCCAGCCTTGCCACAGAAAAGCCCCTGAGACTCCACCTCCAAATTAGCAAGCAAAACAAATGTGGCTGGAGGTGTGGCTCAAGTGGTAGAGCACCAGCCCCCCAAAATTAAAAAAAAAAAAAAGCAATGCAAGGCCAACACTGGCCTCAAACCACCATCCTCCAGATGTCAGCCTCCTGAGTAGCTGGGATTATGAGCATGAGCCACTGGCGCCTGGCCGTGCCCTCATTTGTAAAGAGAGTCCACATGGTGTTTGATTCATTAAACTGAAAACCAAATCGCGAACGTGTAAAACTGTTGTTCCAGGTCATAAAACCTTTTCCCAAACTTTTACAATCAGTCCGAGCCCAGATGACAGCCTTATTAGCAGAAATAATGAAGGAAAAAAGAGGAAATTAAAACCTTCATAATTAAAAATAATAACTCTCCTATTAAGTTACCTGCTGAATAACCTTAAGGTCCTCCCTCGCCCTCCTCCCGTGAGCTCCCTGTAACTTTTTTAAACTCTACTTTTGAGAGTAAAATGCTAACATCTTGGAATAACTACCCTGCCATTTCTTTTTCTCCCTCCCTTCTTTTAAGTCGTTCAGTTTGACATTTCTATCCATGAATAGAGAATCAAGGGGCTTCTTCTGTACCACTGTTTCCACAAATACTCACAGGAACTGGAGATCAGCATGCAACAAGATTTTAAGAAATCCCCACATTTAAGAGGGTTTTAATGAGGATTTATAAAGCAGGGGCAGATGGGAGGGGGAAAAAGATCCATTTCCTTATTCTTGGGAATAAGGACTCGGCTGAGACCTTCACCCTTTCTGAGCTGGGAGGGCACGTCATAATCATTAGTAGTGGGAGCTGTTTACTGTTCTAGAACGTGGAGATGCAATCTAGGCCCAACTCAAACTCAGGGACCCCAGCTGACTGCAGAACTCTCCTTTGGCCAGTCCTGTCTTCTAATTCTGTGTGTCTCTTTGCTGTCAGCTGGCAGCTTCTTAACATCTCAACCACATCCTTCTAGGTTCTGACACAGGCAAGTGAAGACTGAAGCGGGTAGAGGTTGATTTACATGGCCACCAGGGAGGGAACAAGCAGCAGGAGCTCGGGGTCCTGGGCTGGGTTGGGACCGTGTGAGGCTGATTTGGGCCGAGGATCTCTGAGTGTGGGGATGGGCGGTTCTGAGTGGCGTAGTGTGGTTATCTAACGTCTCTTTTACTACGTAGGTCTTTACCCACAATGCAGAAGGAAAGCCCAGGGTATGGTCAGGATCACAGGGTCCATCTCAGGACAGAGAGACGGCCTGGGTGGATGTGTCATGTTCCCGGGAGCTCCCCTTCTGAGAGGCCTTCCTCTCCCCCATATCCCAGGGTAGCTCTGCCACCCAAGGCCAGCTAGAGGGAATCCATGGGAGTAAGGAGGCATAGCATGGCACCATGTGCCAACTTCGTCCTGGCACTGAAAACTCCACTCGTGTCCCAGTGGAGACCATGGGAAAATGGCTAACCCAGTGATCATTCATGCCCTCAAATACTTTTGAGTGAGTAAACTCTACAAGTCGCTCCCCTGGCATTATAATTCCACAACATTCCCAGAGAAGCCCAGAATAATCGCCTAAAGAAGAGCAATCATGACAGCAAAGTGAGCATTGAATGCGAACACAGAGATCTGGAGGCTCAGAGGCCACTGTGAGAATCGGGATTCAGAGAAGGGAAATCCAGCATTCATTCCCTGGTTGGCTGGCATTTTTTCTCACTGCTACCAAAAGACCAGAACTCCACTTCACAGCATACAGATGCCCTTCCAAGGGGCCGAGGGACCAGGAGGTACCCCAATTACAGCCCATCTCTTTAAAGAGTTGTGTAAGTGAGCTATGAGGAGAGAGTGAAAAACCTCATTTTGGATGAAGGTCAGTCACACGAGACTTATGTATGGTCTTCAGCTCAAGGCTAGTGCTCTATCACTTGAGCCACAGCGCCACTTCTGGTTTTCTGATGATTTACTGAAGATAAGAGTCTCACAGACTTCCCTACCCGGGCTGGCTTTGAACTGTGATCCTCAGATCTCAGCCTCCTGAGTAGCTAGGATTATAGATGTGAGCCATTAGTGCAAGACTTTTCTTCTTCTTCTTCTTCTTCTTCTTCTTCTTCTTCTTCTTCTCCTCCTCCTCCTCCTCCTCCTCCTCCTCCTCCTCCTCCTCCTCCTCCTCCTCCTCCTCCTCCTCCTCCTCCTCCTCCTCCTCCTCCTCCTCCTCCTCCTCCTCCTCCTCCTCCTCCTCCTTCTTCTTCCTCCTCTTCATAGACTAGAACTTAGTAGAATCTATTAAACTATAGATTTGGATCGGTCTGGCCTTTCACCAGTCACCTCTGAGGTCTCAGATGGTTTTTAATAAAGGCTTGGCATCCTGGACTATGACTTGGGGTCGTGACATTTTCTTTTAGCTCAGTGAAGCTTTCCAAGAAGGAAACATGTTCCTCCAATTTGTTCAGCAAGTTTCCTAGCAATTTCATTTACACACACACACACACATTTTCTGTAGAGTTGAACTAATTTTTTTATTGAAATAATTATAGCTTCACAGACAGTGGGGAGGAATAATACTGTATTATTTCAGTTTTAATTAAGAAATATGTGCTTAAACAAGTGAACCGTTAAAAAGAAAACAGCTCACAATTACAGGTTCCCCCCCAAAAAGTAGTGCAAATGATTAGGACCCAGGGCCCTATGGATGTAGCATCTTCCCAGAGCCAGGTTGTACCTGGCAGCCAGGAGACCACCTTGGTCATGAGGCCAAGGGACATAGAGGGACATAGAGACTTAAAGACTCTCCTGTGGCCAGGTGCCAGTGGCTCATATCTGTAATCCTAGCTACTCAGGAGTCTGGGATCTGAGGATCTCAGTTCAAAGCCAGCACAGGCAGGAAAGTCTGTGAGACTCTTCATTCTCCAATGAACCACCAGAACACAGGAAGTGGTGCTGTGGCTCAAAGTGGTAGAGCACTAGCCTTGAGCTGAAGAGCTCAGGGACAGCGCCCAGGCCCCAGGTTCAAGCCCCATGACCAACAACAACAACAACAAAAAGAGAAATACCTGTGCAGGTAATTCCCTAGTCCCTTAAGCCTTTTTTCTGCATCTCTTGTGTGTGTGTGTGTGTGTGTGTGTGTGTGTGTGTGTGTGTGCGCGCGCGCGCGCATGCACTGTGTACACCAATCATGGAACTCAAGCTCAGGACCTGGCATTCTCTCTTGGCTTTTTCACTCAAGGCTGGTGTTCTACCACTTGAGCCTTGCCTCTACTTCCTGTTTTTTGCTGGTTTATTGAAGCTAGGAGTCTCACAGACTTCTCTGCCCGAATTGGCTTTAAACCGCAATCCTCATATCTCAGCCTCCCAAGTTGCTGGGACTACAGGGATGGGCCATGGGCACCTTTTGTGCCTCTTGAGTTCAAGTCCCATTCTTGGTTCTGAATTCCCATGGAACAAGTGTTCAGGCCCACTGAGTTAGTACAGGAGAGAGATCTAGAATCCCACCAGTGCTAGAAGCCCTCCACCAAGTGTTTCTTATCTTTCTCTCTCCTTGCTGTGCATCCCCAGCCCTCACAGCTAACCTTTCACAAGCCTCTGGTCTGTGTCTGATATCATATGTGCACTGGGGCTCCGGGCTAGTGATTCACCCTCCTTAGTAACCAGCTTGCCTTGTACTTGAGCTTTTCCTCTGTGCCCACAGGCTGGCAGGGCCATGCACACACACTGTAAAGCTTTGGGTGCTAGTCAATTCCTGGTGCCACCCAGCTAGGCACCATGAGCTACCCTCAGAGCTGGAAGAGTAGAGGGGGGCAGAGGGCGGGCAGGTGTCTGGAACTCAGTGGGGTGAGAGCATAGAATGTTCTAGAAGTCTTGTGGATGCCATGCCTGGAACCTTGGAGAACAAAGGATAACCTCAGGATGGGTAGGAGATGGGACCGGAAGGTTGGGGGAGGGGAATGAGGAAGGCCAAGAGCTGTGAGAGGAAGAAGAGCTGTCCGGTCCTGGCCAGTTCCTCCCATTCACTTGAATTGTCCACTTTGCCAGGCTCACAGGATTCAAGATGGCGCTGGCAACTACAGATGCTTGAGAAACTTTACCCAAGCCCCGGTTGGGAAATGTTTTCTTTGGGGAACAGAAAAGCTAGGTATTTCGAAATGTTCATAGCTGGGGATATGAATATCTCACATCTCATATTATGGCCTCGGGTCCATTACTTCTTTCCACCTTTCAAAGCAAGGTTTGTGCAAATATTTTATTTCGGTATTTAATAGTGTTCTTAAGCCTTTAGTGTCTATTATTGTCTCTCTTCTTAAAAAAATAATAAGAGTCAAATATTCACAGGCAAGGAGGAAAGAATGAAATGGGAGCCTTATCTTATACCATACAAAAGAGCCAACTCAAAGTGAACTAAAAACCGAAATGTGAGACACGAAACCACAAAATTCCTAGAAGAAAACATAGATGGGGGGAAAAGCTCCTTGACATTGGCCTTGAGACAAAGTCAAACATGGCCCCAGAAATACAAACACCAGGAGCAAAAATGGATGAGTAGGGTTAGCCCAAACTAAAAAGCATACACATACCAAGGGAAACACTCAACAAAATGAATGTGAACCTAGAGAAAATCATGGTGAAGCGAAGATCTGGTCAGGGGAAATATCCAAAGCGTGTAAGGAGCCCACACAATTTAATACATGGCTGGCAATCACCTCACACCTGCGGGGGAGCCATTACCCAGGAAACAAAACCTGGGAGTGGATGGAGAAAGGAGATGGAGCTACTGAAGAAGGAAATGTAAATTGGTGTCTTCATCATTAACAACAGAATGGAAGGTTCTAGAAAACTTCAACCAGAAGCCTGACATCAGCAGTTCTTGGGGATAAGCTTGTATCAGGTCCCTTACACACTTGCTTGACTTTTTCACTCAAAAATGGTGCTCTACCACATGAGCCATGGCTCCACTTCTGGCTTTTTGGTGGTTAATTGCTGACAAGAGTCTTGTCCTTCTACCCCGGCTGGCTTCAAACCCTAATCCTCAGATCTCAGCCTCCTGGGGAGAGGCCTGAGGTAGAAGGGAAGAACTTGTGAGTGAGGAGGACCCGGGGCACCCAGCAATGGGGGACAGGCATCACCCACATCTTCAGAGCCCCGGGGCCTCCGGCTCCATGCTGATGCACACCTGACCGGTCCTTCAGGCCCAATTGGCTTCCTTGGTTCTCACACCCCATGGGCAGTGGAGAGGACAGGGAAACACGTCCCCTCCCTGGGTCTATGTGTCCAGCATGAGACCCAGTGCCCAGGCCATCTGTGGGGCCTAGACCTGAGGACCCTCTATGTGCTAAGGTCTGTGAAGAAAGTTCAAATCCCTAGAGAATCCTCAGTTTCTCCCTTGTCAGGGCTCTCTGGCAAGAGACAGACAACTTGGCACATTTCAGCCAATATTGAATACCAAGTTGTTGTTTTTATGTTGGTGGTGGTGGTAGTGGTGGTGGTCATGGGGCTTGAACGCTGGGCCTGGGCGCTGTCCTTCAGCTCTTCAGCTCAAGGCAAGTGCTCTACCACTTGAGCCACAGCATCACTTCCAGTTTTCTGGTGGTTCATTGGAGATAAGAGTCTCACTGACTTTCCTGCCTGGGCTGGCTTTGAACCATGCAATCCTCAGATCTCAGCCTCCTGAGTAGCTAGGATTACAGGCGTGAGCCATCGGTGCCCGGCTTAAGTTTCTTAAAGTTTGTAAAGTTTTACCCAGTTTAAGAAGCTTCAGTTCTCCACCAAGCATACCTATAACTCCAGCCACTGAAGAGGCAGGAAGATCTCTACTTCAAGGTCAGGCCAGGCAAAGTTACTGAAACCCTCAAAAACAAAATACTCACTAAAGGGCTGGGGGGGAGGAGGTGCTTCAGATGATAAAGTGATTGCTTAGCAATCTTGAAGCTCTGGAGTTCAATCTCCAATACCCCAATAGAAGAGGCAGGGAGGGAGGGAGGATGGGAGGGGGAAAGGATGGGAGGGCAAGAGGGAGGGAGGGAAGGAGGGAGTCGGTCCCCTTCCAGCAACTCCAGCATTCCCCAGGGCCTGGCAGGTGTCAGGCAGCTAGAGTAAGTGTTAGCAGGAGGTTTAACAGCAAAAGGAGGAGGGAGACTAGGGAGGTCAGGATTGAGACAAAATGCTTTTCTTCTTTTCCTTTTAAGGTTTCTTGGGGGTGGAGAGGAGTGGTAAAGAGAGACAGATGTGAGAAGGGGGGTTGGGGGAGAGAAAGAACCTGGGCTTGATGGAGTGCGATCTTGAAGATGTAGGTGAGGGGCATTCAAGATATCAGCTAAGGGTGGACGGTCAGTCCAGAGGGTCTCCTGGGGTGGACATTGAAAGATCAATGGTCAGGAGTGTGGAGGAAGGAAAGCAAAGGCCTGGATCAAAGCCCTCGGGAAAACCAACGCATCAAGGAGACTAGCACTCTACCACTTGAGCCATAGCACCACTTCCTGTTTTCTGGTGGTTTATTGGAGATAAGAGTCTCACGGACTTTCCTGCCCTGGCTGGCTTTGAACCTCGATCCTCAGATCTCAGCCTCCTGAGTAGCTAGGATGACAGGCATGAGCCACCAGTGCCCAGCTTAGTGTTTGCTTTTAAACACAGGCGAGAATGATAAAGCCCAAGTCGTGGATGCCACATATAAAATGCATGATTTCTCTGCTTACACTGGACTTCAACCTGCAAGTATTTTAATTAAACCAGCATGTAAATGTCAGAGATATCAAAAGAACAAAGGCATTATTAATTGGAGAACCAAGGTGACCAGCCTCTTTATTCTTGTAAATTATTTCTTCCTTCAGTTCTGATCTCAGTAACAATCACTCCTGCTGCATCTTATGACCACAATAATGTTCCTGGATTGAAAGCCACCGTTTTATTGCTTATCTCTTGGGCTCTTTCAAAACAAGTAATTATCAGATCAACATTTAGCTTACTGGCCTTGAGTTGAATAGGTAATTTCCCCCCTGAGTCATAGCCGTGGAAGAATTCAAGCCAAAATTCCAGGCTGGCTTTAAGCAATAAATACTGTAATTAACTTCTAACCAAGCAAGCTAACATTTTGCTTGGAGAACACAGCATTTTCCCAAACAAATGTCTTTCAAATAAGAACAATTTCATGCCCTCTTTCTTCCCATATGGTACTTTGCAGTGTTTGAGAATAACTAGAGTGTTGTGCAAGACATATTCTTGGAGACTTTAGACTCTAGTTCTCAGCCAGGCATTGTGGCTCATGCCTGTCATCCTAGCTACTCAGGAGGCTGGGATCTGAGGATTGAGGTTAGAAGCCAGCCTAGGGAGAAAAGTCCGTAAGACCCTTATCTCCCATTAACCACCAAAAAACTGGAAGTAGAGGTGTGGTTCAAGTGGTAGGATATCAACCTGAAGAGAAAAAGCCAAGTGACAGCACTAGACCCTGAGTTCAAGACACCCCCCCCCCAAAAAAAAAGAGTGCTCTCTTCCTCATCTTGTAAGGAGTAAAAATAAATTTTTTTGAAACAGTGAAGCAATTCCTTTTCTTCAGAGCTTTGCTCTGTAGCAATCCTCCTGAGCCTGGCTAAAAGCTTTTGTCCTGTCTATAGATACAAATACAGCAGATGAAATGCCTCTTGTGATCAGTGAGTCCAGGAGGTGGGCCACTGGGGGATGACCAGTCCAGCTAGAAGCAGGCCTGGTCCCAGGAATAGACCAGTTTCTTGTTCTTCTACTAATACCGTCTTGTGTCTATCCGGTCCGTGAAATAGGGGAGGTGAAAGTCTGATGTGGGATCTTGGGAGAATTGAAAACAAGGGAACCCCTCCCATAATTCTCTGGGCCCCTGCTCCAACAATGAAAGAAAGCCTAGGGGAGGAGGGCTGAGCAGGCCCTGCCCCCCAAGAGGCTCCTATGCCCCCCCATCTCCGTGGGCTCCCCACCTTCCACAGAGAGACTGGCTTCCCTGCTTTTGTTTCACTTCCAAACTTGGTCTGTCTGTTTTCGGCACTAAAATAAGCAAATAAATACTGTACCTAAGTACAGACAGACAGACAGAGAGACACGAACCCAAAGGCATTGAGGTGGGTGGGGGAGGGGAGGGGGAGGCAGATAGAAAGCTGAGGTCCAGCTTGGAGATGGAAGGGTTGGAGGTGTGATGTCCTGGAGGAGATTAGCTTAGGGTAAAGGCAAGGCAGAACCCAAAGGAAGAGAATAAGTCACCCCTCAGCTGTTCAGAAAGAGACCCAGCATGAGATCGATTGCCACTGTCTCGTGTGATGTGCATGTGGGCATGCATGTGCATGTGCATATCTGTGCGTGCATGTGTGCAAGCATTTATACATGTGTGCATAGTGTGCATGCATGCATGTGTGTGGGCATGTGTGTATATGTATGTAACTGCTGCCACACATAGAACTAAGAATTCACAAACCCATAAACTGACATGTTGGATTAAAATCCTTCGTACAACTACTTAAAGACAAATACAGATGCACGTGCAGACATACATGCACGAATAGGTTGCATATATGTGTTCATATCTGTATGCGCACATCCATGCACTCATGGTATACACGCATTCATGCACATGTGTGTGTACATGTATGCCTTGTGTGCTGTGCTCATATACACATACGTGCAGGCATACCGAAGTCCTCCAGCAGTACACTCCCACTAGCCATGGCAACCAGCCATCGCAGGTGGAGTGTACTTCTGTCTACGTAGGCCTGGTCTGGGGAAGTCCATCAAAAAATATTGCTGAAAGTGTCTTTAAGATTTTTTTTTTTTTTTTTGGTCAGTTGTGGGGCTTGAACTCTGAGCCTGGGCGCTGTCCCTCAGCTCTTCAGCTCAAGGCAAGCGCTCTACCACTCTGAGCTCCACTTCCGGTTTTCTGGTGGTTCATTAGAGATAAGAGTCTCACAGACTTTCCTGCCCAGGCTGACTTTGAACCACGATCCTCAGGTCTCAGCCTCCTGAGTAGCTAGGATTACAGGCATGAGCCACCGGCTCACCCAGGCCCAGAGTTCAAGCCCCATGACTGACAAAAAACAAAAAAGTCTGAGCCTATTTATGGGCCAGATTCAGCCTGTCAGTGGAGGACAGGACCTAGGGTTTCCTTAGTACCACAAGGAAACGTCAATTCCTTTCCTCAGCTAACTCCTGTCCTTCCCTCTGATTGGGCTTTCTCCCAACCGCTCCTCTTCATGACAACCATGTCTACATCCACAGGGACTGGACGGGGTTGGAGGAGCTGAGAGGGTGCACTCCTGATCAGATGATGGGGTCACTGTGACCCAGAGGCCCGGCTCTGTGCCTGGCACACTCACAGCGGGTTACGGCGGACATGCAGGGAGGGACAGAGCCAGCACCCGGGGTAGGGAGTTGGCCCGTTGACACACCCACCCTGGGCTAACCGAGGGCCTGTCTCCTTTCCTCTCCAGCGCTGCGGAGTCGCTCTGGCCGCTCCATCATCAATGGGAACTGGGCAATTGACCGGCCCGGGCGCTATGAGGGTGGAGGGACCATGTTCACCTACAAGAGGCCAAACGAGATCTCCAGCACAGCGGGGGAGTCCTTTCTGGCTGAAGGTCCCACCAATGAGATCCTGGATGTATATGTGAGTTGGGATCCACTCTAATGAGATCCTGGATGTGTGTGTGTGTGTGTGTGTGTGTGTGTGTGTGAGTGTGAGAGAGAGAGTTGGGGTCAGACCCTGGATGTGCATGTGTGTGGGAGTTGTGATCAGATCCCAGATGTGCAGTGGGGGGGGGGGGGGGGGGTGAGCTGGGATCTTTCTGGACTGTTCTCTGGAGGTTGTGCCCTGGTGCTTCTGAGGAGAGAACATGAGCAGGCAATCGGGGCTCCACACCGCCTTTCACACACAGCCTGTCTGACCTCCACTTCCCGGCTTGGCTTCCATGCTTGGTTCTCTTGTTTGCCATTCACCTACAAACCTTCAGTGCCACCAGATGCTTATTCCACCTCCGAGTTTCCTGACCCCTAAAACCAGTTGTACTGGGTAAAGCAAATCAGAGGCAGACATGGCCTTTATTTCATGAACTGGCTCTCCTCCAGGTACATGGCAGTTCGTGCTAATCATCCCATGTTATTTTTTTCTTTTTTTGTTGGTCGTAGGGTTTTGAACTCAGGGTCTGGGCCCTGTCCCTGCGCTCTTTTTGCTCAAGGCTAATGCTCCACAAATTTGAGCCACAGCACCACCTCCCATTTTCTGGTGGTTCATTGGAGATAAGAGTCTCACTGACTTTCCTGCCTGGGCTGGCTTTGAACTATGATCCTCAGATCTCAGCCTCCTGAGTAGCTAGGATTACAGGCATGAGCCACCAGCGCCCTTGTCCTGTGTTCTTTTTGTGGCAAAAGGAAGCAAATCAGAATGCCAGTTCTAGCTTCTAGCCCTCTTCAAACTCCATGAAGGCAAATGGAGGACCAGGGGTTCTAGAAGATTCCAGATAAGGCCGTAAAGCAACAATACCAAGCCACATTCCAGAACTTCCGTACCTCACAGAAGGCAAAATATGTGATTTACAGAAGATCAAAATATGAAGTTGCCCAGAATTCAAAGAAAAAAGGTGGAGGAGAGGGGGCTGGGGAGAAGGTCCTTATAGAAAGAGAAAGAAAGAAAGAAAGAAAGAAAGAAATCACTGGATCCCAGCCTTCTGGAAAGTTCAGGAAATACAGAAATGACAAGAAATAAAGGTTTACAATCGTGTGTGGCTAAAAAGAATGCACTCACCCATGCGTGTGTGTGCCGGCATGTCTACGTGACACTTGGCGTGTGTGATCAGACTGAAAACACAAGCCGCTTTCTTTGCGATCATTTTTTTTCCCCCAGCTTCACAGCCCTTCTGTGCCTTTCCTCATGGGTGAATGGCCCAGGAACTCTCGTTGGAGTTAATCTGGGGTGGTGTTTATTTTTCATGTCTTCTATTCTGTTGTCTGTGGGTTGGGTTTTGTTTGTTGCCTGTCCTCTTGATTGGTTGACGTGGGTGTATTTCTCATGGTCTCAGAGCCAGGGTTGACTTGCCCGGGCCCAGGTACCTCCTGCCATCCAGGGAGACTTGGCTTCTCTTGTCCCTGTGTCCCTAACCCTGACCCTATCTCTTTGTGTTCCTCCTGTTTTCCATACATGAAAGCAGGTAAGGCTCAGAGAGCCGGCCTGGGGCAGACCTGAGCGCACCTCCCAGGCCCAGCCAGGACACTAAAGGACAATGAAGTTCCAGGCCAGTCCTGCTGGGGGCTCCCCTTGTCTGCATGGCTGTCGCGCCCCCTAGTGTTCGTATGGAGTCCCTGCAATGGAAACATTGTTATCTCAATGAGACAGTATGACCGCAGAGTGCTGCTCTGAGCCTTGCTTGCATCCATCTGCACGGGAGATCTGCACACAGGTTCTGCTCCCATTGCTCCTGTCCTTCCCACCAGGAACTTGATGAACTCTTCACGCTTGTCCTAATTTCCTTCTGATTCAAGATTATACATTCGCACACTGGGTGGCCTCCCGTGGCTCACATCTGTAAACCTAGCTCTTCAGGAAACTGAGACCTGAGGATCTCCGTTCAAAGCCAGCCCAGGCAGGAAAGTCCATGAGACTCTGATCTCCAATGCACCACCAAAAACAAAACAAAAACCAGAAGTGGAGCTTTGGTTCAAGTGGTAGAGTGCCAGCCAGCCTTGAGCCACAAAGCTCAGGGAGAGCACCCAGAACCAGCACTTACACCGAGAGAGAGAGAGAGAGAGAGAGAGAGAGAGACAGAGACAGAGACAGAGAGAGAGAGAGAGAGAATGTGCTTAATAGAAGTGGCCAGGTGGAAATGGAGATTTATGAAAGGGGACGTCGTATCTTTAGGGCATCAGCGTTCCGGAGCGTGTGCAGGTCTCCTTGGACCCCAGTGCCAAGGGTGTGCCATTGTGGCGCTTATGCATGCACTGTGGGCAACCACGCACGTGCATTTGTGTGTTCTAGATGATACACCAGCAGCCCAACCCGGGCGTGCGCTACGAGTACGTGATCATGGGCACCAACGCCCTCAGCCCCCGGGCCCCGCCTCCCAGGAGACCAGGTAAAACCACCTCTAAGTCACTTCTTCTTTAAGCCTGCCGCCTCCTCCTCCTCCTCCTCCTCCTCCTCCTCCTCCTCCTCCTCTTCTTCCTCCTCCTCCTCCTCCTCTTCCTCCTCCACCTCCTCCTCCTCTTTCTCCTTCGCCTCCTCTTCCTCCTTTTCTTGTGCTTCTACTCTCCGCCTCTCACTGCAGAGAAAGCTCAGGAAAACATCTCTCCAGCTCATGGACTTACCTCAGAGCACGCCTCCCCATTTGTCTGAGTCTCACTGACGGAAAACCAAAGCAAGCCTCCGGTCTGCCTTCACCCCTCACTCAGTATCCGTGCTGGTTTCCTAATGCTGCTCTAGAAATTTCCTCTCACCTAGTGGCTCAGAGCAAGACACTCTGCCGCCTTATGCCTGAAAAGGCTCTCTCTGTGCCGCTGCGTGTACCTGGATCAGCCTCCCACTGAGATCCTCCCCTGCTCAGCCTCCGAATTAGCTAAGATTCCAGGCAGGAACCATTAGCTCCCAGATCTTACTGTTTTGTTGTTTTGGTGGTGGTTGTCGTTTTTTAATATACTGATGTTCTGAATATGAGCAAAACAACTGTCTACTTATTTTAAATCTTATCGACTTGCGTGCTGTGGAAATGACCTCTTAGGGTGAAGCCATTTCCTCTTTCCATCCCACGAGCTTGTATGTGTCCTGGCATCCTAGGGGAGTCTTTCCCTGGCCGGCCGGAGATAGAGGGGAGGAGCCAGGAGGATGGAGGAGAGGAAGAGGAGGAGGAGGAGAAGGAGGTCTTGGGGGGGGCCACACCGGACGTGTTCTCCCCCGAGTCGGCGCAGCCCTTCCCCGCCAGGCATCCGGACAGCGTGGCCAGGCGGAACCGGAATTACAACTGGAAGCAGCTGGGGACCACGGAGTGCTCGGCCACCTGCGGGAAAGGTGAGTCTGCATGGCAGGGGCAGCCCGGGGCATCTGGGGACGCATGGCTGGCTTCCTGGGGGACGCTTGGTGGGGTCCCCGAGGTGGCCCCCAGGCTCCACAGAGGGCCTCACAGATTCAGAATGCCATGGTGCTCAGGCCCCTTCTTATCACAAGATGCAGAATCACAGGGGATCCAGGAGAAACGAGGCCCCCCCCAGGGTCCCCTCAGGGAGAGCCGGACCAGAAGGCACTTGGCTCGGCCAGCACTGTCCAACAGAGACGCGCACCCAGGCCATGGTGCCCAGGGCTTTTTCCCAGGAGCAGGTCATACAAGTGTGCAGCTCCCACGTGGCCGTGGCTCCCCCAAACACCCCAAGATCAAACTGACTCTCCAGCCCAGGCCTCACACCTTGAAGCAGGAATCACTGAACACCCCTGGGTGGGAAGATGCTGCTGCTTCTGCATCAGGGTGACTCGGTATCCCCCAAGAACCATGTGGTTCTAACTTCCCCCCACTTTGTGGAGACTAGTTATCTCCTGACACAGCTCTTCCAGAAACTTCCACCCTTATCCCCTGGCTCAGCTCTTCCAGAAGCTTCTAGCTCCTCGGCTAACTGGGAAGCCATGTGCTACAGCACACTCATTGGTTTGGAGATGATTTCCTTTTTTTTTTTTTTAATTTTTTCTTTTTCTTTTCTGTTCTTCGAGACTTGGATCTGGAAGAAATTTGGACCCTTGGACATAATTAGGAGCTGAAAAAAAAATGTCTTGCAGCTGCTTCTAAAGTTCTTGTCTTTTTTTTGTAAGAGCATTTATTCATTTGAGAATAAGGGGAATGGGGGACCCCAACCCCCATGCTCCTCCCACAGACCTATTGACTTGATAACTTGAGGACTTGAGGCTTTCTTGCTTTATTTAGTTATTTTTTGGTCGGTCATAGGGCTTGAACTCGGGATCTGGGCGCTGTCCCTGAGCTCTTCTTCCTCAAGGCTAGCACTCTACCACTTAAGCCACACCTCCACATCCCATTTTCTGGTAGTTCATTGGAGATAAGAGTCTCACAGATTTTCCTGCTTAGGCTGGCTTTGAGCCGGGACCCTCAGATCTCAGCCTCCTGAGTAGCTAGGATTACAGATGTGAGCCACCAGTGCTCACCCGGCGGCTTTCTTGCTTTAACCTGGCTCATGTTTGATGCACTCTCTTCGAGTGTGGATGGGGAGATTTTGTGGACCCAACTTCCCGAAACTTTCCCAGGGAAAAATCAAATGCCTGTTGGATGTGAAACTCTTGTTTAAAAATAACATGCCAATTAAGCCAGATTATCATTTCAATCAAAAACAGTACCGACTGTAAAAATGAATAAGAAGCCACGATTGTACAGTTTCCATTTTGCTCAGCTCCATATCGCCTTCCTTTCCCTAAGAGAGTTTGTTGGGGTTTTTTTTTAATTAACTTCAACAAACATTAAGCACATTTTGCCGAGTTGTGATAGAAAAGAAGAAGATAGTTCGCAGTGTCTGGTGAAGCACTGGTGAACCAGCCACTAAGGGATTAGAACCAGCTTCTTGAGGTAGATCATCCCTTCCTGCTGGGCCACTGCGGGGCTGACTTTTCCACTCACAGCCCTGCATGCTCTGCGCATGTCCAGATTCCTAGCTGCAAAGGTAGGCGAATGCTCCCTGCTTAGAGTCCCTCTTTTGATGGCACAAGGGCCACCCACGTAGATGGAGAATCTTCACATTACAGTTGAAATGGTGGCAAGTCTGAGTTCCAGAAAATAGATGCCAGGCAGTATGCAGCAGATGAACAGAGTTTGGAAATCAACATGGGCTCCTCCTAGCAGGCGCTGAACCAGCCTCCGCTATGGGATAGACTGGGACCTGGGAGAAAGAAGGTCCCCTAACGTCTTCAGTGCCCACTAGTTTGACCCAAGTACTGCCAGCAGGGGGCAGTAGAGAATAGGAGGAAAACGAGAATTAATGAAATTCCACTACACTGGGCTTTTTAACCCAACATAGATCTCTCCTTATTAAGCCAAGGAGACTCGGCTATGCATATATATACAAAAACCTGATGCAGTTATTGATTTTAGCAAAGTACTAAACCTCTGATAAATATTCATTCCACAAACTTGTGTTAAGTACCCTACTTGCCAAGCAGTAGGGTCCCAGGAATGAGTAGGAATTACTCCTGCCCTGTAGATACTGTTCTCGGATAACCGAAATACCACGGAGTAAGTGCGCTGATGGCAGAGAAAGGTATCAAGTCCATTCCAAAGGGGAAGGCAGCTTCTCCTCTGGCTGTTCCAGAATCTTCTTTCCTCAGCCTGTCACCCAGTCATAGCAGACCAGTTTGCCGGGCAGGCACTTTGATTCTAATTTAGCCATCTGGACAGGCACACACTGTAACCTACATCCCACGGCCTGTGTGAGCTCATCGCACTCCATCTGGTGATCACTTTTGTGCTCTCAAACGCCTGAGGAACTGGTCTTTATGAAGCACGCTCTGCACATGTCCAAAGCCTGTCCACAAGAGACCGCAGCCATGGGATGGGGGGGGGGGGGTGCTTGCTGGTGCACAGGTGGAGGACTGGAGAGGGGCGGCCTCCTGGCTGTGCTGGCATAGCCTAACTTTCCAGGGCCCAGGGCTGGCCTTGCGGCTGTCCCTGTCCGGTCCTCATGGCTGTCATTGTCTCTATAGGCTCACAGTACCCCGTGTTCCGCTGCGTGCACAGAAACACCCACGAAGAGGTTCCTGAGAGCTACTGCGACTCGAGCATGAAGCCGACCCCCGGGGAGGAGCCCTGCAGCCTCTCCCCCTGCCCTGCCTTGTAAGACCCTCATGGCAGCCATGGGCGGGTCTCTGGGGGGGGGCGGTCATGGGGTCTAAACTCTGGGCCTGGGCGCTGTCCCTCAGCTCTTCCTCAAGGCGAGCGCTCTACCCCTTGAGTCACAGCGCCACTTCCAGGTTTTTCTGCTTATGTGGTGCTGAGGAATCGAACCCAGGGCCTCATGCATGCAAGGCAAGCGCTCTACCACTGAGCCACCTTCCCAGTCCCACGAGCGGGTTTCTCAACCAGTCCAAATGTGGTTTAGAAACATAGGACTATGGCCTGGAGATGTGGCTCAAGTGACAGAGAGCAAATTCTGAGGGTGGGGGGGGAGGAGAAAGAAGTGGGAAGGGGAGGAGAGGAGAAAAGAGGAGAGGGGAGAGGAGAAAGGAGGAAGGGGGGCTGGGGATGTGGCTTAGTGGTAGAGTGCTTGTCTAACGTGCATGAAGCCCTAGGTTCGACTCCTCAGTACCACATAAAACAGAAAAAGCCGGAAGTGGCACTGTGGCTCAAGTGGTATGGCACTAGCCTTGAGCAAATGAAGCTTAGGGACAGTGCCCAGGCCCTGAGTTCAAGCCCCAGGACTGGCAAAAAAAAAAAAAAGAGGAAAGAAGAGAGGGAGGCGGGAGGGAGGGAGGGAGGGAGGGAAGATGGGAAGGAGGATGAGAGGGAGGGAGGGAGGGAAGGCGGGCTGCTTGGCAAACCATCTGCCTCTCAGCCAAGCATGGGACCTGGTGGCTGCTCAGACAGCCAACCTGCTCTTTGGAGAATGGAAGCAAGCAGGAGAGAATGGGGGTTCGGCAGCCGGCCATGACCCCCCCTGCTGACCCAGGCTCTGTCCCTCTCACCCTGGTGCCTGGCCAGCTGGGACATCGGCGAGTGGTCGGAGTGCAGCAAGACCTGCGGCCTGGGCCTGCAGCACCGCCAGGTGCTGTGCCGCCAGGTGTACGCCAACCGCAGCCTCACGGTGCAGCCCTACCGCTGCCAGCACCTGGAGAAGCCAGAGACCACCAGCACCTGCCAGCTCAAGATCTGCAGCGAGTGGCAGATCAGGACCGACTGGAGCTCGGTGGGTCCCTCCAGCCTCAGCCAAGGGGGACAGTCCTCAGGGCACCCCGGGGTGGGGGCAACACAGGGTGCCCACACACCGCAGAGTGCATTCGCTTGCTCATGTGCACCACCCACCATTTCCACAAGGGGGCACTGTGGGCTCCCAGGCCTTCGGACCTCACCAGCAGAGCCAGCTCCTCCCCATTTTGCTCTTTCCGTTTCTAGATGGGTAAACGGAGGCACGGGGAAGGTTCCATGCAAGAGGCCTGAGAGAAATGGGTTGGGGTGTTTCCTAGGACTCGGATCCCCCCCCCCCCTCCTTGCCCCCAGGTCACTATGCAGGGTCTGTCACCTGCTGGGGACAGGGCACTGACCCAAGCTTGTGTGCTCTAGTGCTCCGTGCCCTGCGGGGTGGGGCAGAGGACCCGCGTGGTGAGGTGTGTAAGCAACCTCGGGGACGTGGTGGATGATGAGGAGTGCAACATGAAGGTGCGGCCGGGCGACATCGAGAACTGCGACGCGGGCCCCTGTGCCAGGAGCTGGTTCCTCACCGAGTGGAGCGAGAGGGTGAGTGTCCCCGTGTCCCCACGCTCCCTGTGTCTCCGCAGACAGACCGAGGCCTCCCAGGCGGCCGCCTTCCAACCCTCAGTGATGGCCAAGTGTCACCTCAGGTGAGGTTCAGAGTTCAGGCCTAGCCATCACTCAGGGCCAAACACAAAGTCAGTGGTAGCCTTGGAGCTTTCCTCCACTCGACCTGCCTTTCCTTGTGTTTTCCTGGCAGTACTGGGGAACTGGCACTAGCTAGGCAGGTGCTTGGCCGCTTGTACCTCACCCTTAGCCCTTTTGGCTTTGGTTAATTTTTTCCACAAAATAAAAATAGGATCTGGTGCCAGCGCTAGCTGTGAGGACTGTGATCCTCCTGTTTGCACTTCCGGCGTAGCTGGGATGGCAGGTATGGCAGCAGGCGTGCACTGGTAGCACAGTGTGGAGATGAGAAGAACAAAATGTAAGGGTGCTACAGTGTGGAGACAAGGCCCACAGGAGCCCTGGCAGGGTGTCATGCTGCAGGGCATCGGTGTCAGCATGCAGGTGCATGTGGGTGATATCTCTGACCTCCAACAGCACTAGCTGGTACAAGGGTGTGTGGGCCTGTACGGAGGTAAAATTTGCCCTCCACCCTCTGGGGCTCCGGGGCTCCAGCCTGTGTACTGAACAGGAGAAAGGCACACAAACTTCATTTGATGGTAGTATTTTTTTTGTTTTTGTTGTTTTGTCGGTCGTGGGGCCTGAACTCTGGGCCTGGGCGCTGTCCCTCAGCTCTTCAGCTCAAGGCTAGTGCTCTACCACTTGAGTCACAGTACCACTCCCGGCTTTTTTCTTTTTGCTTATGTGGTGCTGAGGAATCAAACCCAGGGCCTCATGCATGCAAGGCAAGCGCTCTACCACTGAGCCACCTTCCCAGCCCCTGATGGTGGTATTTTTTTAATGTGGGATGGAGGACTTTCACAGGAAAGAAGTCGCTGGTCTCCAGGGCTTTAACAAAGGAAAATAAAGTGCGGAGATCTGGCTAGACAGAGAAGGGCAATGAGAATGACAGAGAACTTCCTGGGTTCGCCACTGGGGGGCAGTGGTCTTTGATTAATGCTCATCCCCACCACTGGGTGACGCCCTAGCTGCATCATCTCTGTGGCTTTTGATCTTGTCCATGCACTGGGTGCTGGCGGCCTTCAAGCAAGAACCTCTCTGAGCACTTCCTGCTGGGGGAGGGGAGGAGGAGGGAGGCCTACCCTGCTCTGCAGGCATCACACTCTGACTTTTTCCACTGGGAGACAATCTTTAAAAACTAGACAGCAGCATGCAAAGATGGAGGTGTTAGTAAAGCGACAGGGTGATCAGGGTCTCCTTCCTTTTCTCACCTTTCTTTATAGTTCTGTTGGCTTTGTCTATGGTACAAAGGGTAACGTTAAAGCAGGGGTCACCGCGGGAAAGAGGCAGAGATGGCTGTGAGACATGTCCCTGGCACACAGAGACTCACAGACAATCCCTTAGTCCCTGTCCTAGACAAACCTACCTTCTACAGAGAACAGAGAGGGAGGTAAAAGTCAGGATGGTCACAGAGGAAGAAAGCACAATTCTAAGAGCCGTGACGATTCTGAGATACGAAGAGTGCCTTGCCCAGGGCGGTCTAGACAGCTTCACTAGAAGAGATGGTGTCGGAGCCGAGCCTCCATGGACTCTGGCATCTCCTGGTGAGAGGGAACAGCATTTCAGCCAGAGGACCAGCCTGCACGAGGCCTCTGAGCATGGCACATCCAGGCAAGAGCCAATGAGAGGAGGGGGGGACAGGCTCATGCCTGTCATCCCAGCTACTCTGGAGGCTGAGATCTGAGGGTCAAGGTTCCAAGCCAGCCTGCGCAGGAAAGGCTGTGAGATTCATCTCCAATGAACCACCACCAAAAAGCTGGAAGTGGAGCTATGGGTCATGTGGTCAAGCACCAGCCGCAGTACCAGCACACACACACACACGAAAGTTACGTAATATTCAGGGAGGTTGGGGGACAGTGTGGTGTTTGTACTTGACGTCATCTGGGGGGGACGGGCTCCTCTCACACCCCCCTCCTGTCTCAACAGTGCTCAGCCGAGTGCGGGGCCGGAGTACGCACTCGCTCCGTCCTGTGCATGACCAGCCACGTGAGCAGCCTGCCTCTGGAGGGCTGTGGAAACAACCGGCCGGCAGAGGCCACGCCATGTGACCACGGGCCCTGCACGGGCAAGGTGGAGTGGTTCTCGGGGAGCTGGAGTCAGGTGAGTAGGGGCCCGGCCGAGAGGCGCTGGGCAGCCTCAGCCTGCGTGGAGGGGCGACGCAGACTGGATCCCATCAACGCTAGCAAGGGGAGGGGAGGGGGGAGCAGGCTGTGTGTGCCACTTTCTGGGGATGGGGGGGGTGTACAAAGAGATTGGCAGAGGCCCTGTTGGTGGCTTGAACCTACGATCGCCCTGGGAGGCAGATTCTGGCTCTTCTGGTGACGGGTGACTTGATTTCGTTCTGTGTCTTCATGCAGACAGAACTGATAACGAAGGCTGTTTGATAATGACTTTAAAATTTTTTTTTAAATCCAGAAGCAATTAGGGGCTGGGAAGGTGGCTTAGTGGTAGAGTGCTTGCCTGGCATGCATAGAACCCTGGGTTCGATTCCTCAGTTCCACATATACAGACAAAAGCCAGAAGTGGTGCTGTGGCTCAAGTAGTAGAGTGCTAGCCTTGAGCACAGAGAGGTTCAGGGACAGTGCCCAGGCCCTGAGTTCAAACTCCAGGACTGGCAAAAAAAAAAAAAAAGCATGAGAGCTGAGTATGGCGGCTCAGCCTGTAATCTCAGCTTCTTGGGAAGCAGACGTCAGGGTTGCTTGGCCCCTGTGGGCCAGCAGGGGTCGCTGTCCTGTGTCCAGAGCGTCTGCTTGTGTGAGTCCCTGCACAGGTGTGCGGGCTCAGAGGTTAATCTGCTCACACTCCCAGAGCCTCCTAAGAGCCAGAGGATCGGCCATGGCTTTAACCTGGAGATGTCTCACTAAGGGACAGAAGGGACATGGCCAGAAGCCAGTGTCCCCTGGAGGGAGTATGGGCGCTGACTCCACTCGGTGGACAGAGCTGTCAGGAAACCCGGAATCCACTGCAGCTTCTTCCCTGCGGACCTGGCCATGTCCCCCAGGGCTGTGCCCCGCTGAGTGGTCACCACAGTCCTGTCCCCATCTGTCCCTGCCCCGCTCTCCTCAGTGCTCCGTGGAGTGCGGCAGCGGGGTTCAGCAGAGGGAGGTGATCTGCATGCGGAAGGACGAGGATGCCTTCGTGGTGCTGGATCCCCAAGAGTGCTCCTCCCTGGAGCGGCCCCCCAGACAGCAGCCCTGCCGCCGCCAGCCCTGCGGGGCCACCTGGTTCAGCACCGAGTGGAGCGCGGTGAGTCCCAGCATGCTTTGCACAGGGCCTCTGCTGCAACTACTCACCAGGCCCCACCCACCGGGGCCTTGCCTGGACCATGGAGAAGCCCACACGTACCAGGCCCATCCCTAGACCACAGGGCGGTCTATACACACTAGGGTGGTCGGGCCTAGGCTGTCCACAGAACAGTTTACCTCCCCTATGGCAGTCTACTGCAGGGAGTCACTGCCAATCTTGATTTCTACATGGTAGAAATCCTCAGGAAGGTGGGGAATGTGGCTTAGTGGTAGAGCACTGGCCTAGCATGCATGAAGCCCTGGGTTCGATTCCTCAGCACCACATGAACAGAAAAAGCCAGAAGTGGCGCTGTAACTCAAGTGGTAGAGTGTTAGCCTTGGGCAAAAGAAGCTCAGGGACAGTGCCCAGGCCCTGAGTTCAAGCCCCTGGACTGGCAAAAAAAGAAAAGTTCTCAGGAAGCAACTCTGCTAAGATGAGTGCTATCTCAGTCATGATGATGATCTTCCCCGGGGGCATGGCTCAGGTGATAGAAGCGAGCCATCTGTACCTGGCTTGACCCTGATTTTTAAGGGGAAAAAAAATGATTGAAAATTTATGAGATTCACAAGACAAGTAAAAATAGGGCCAATGGATGTGTATTTAAAAATAAGGACCAGGTGCTGGTGGCTCACACCTGTCATCCTAGCTACTCAGGAGGCTGAGATCTGAGGATCAAGGTTGAAAGCCAGCCCAGGCAGGGAAGTCCATGAGACTCTTACCTCCAATGAACTACAAAAAGCCAGAAATGGCTGGGCACTGGTGGCTCATACCTGTAATCCTAGCTACTCAGGAGGCTGAGATCTGAGGATCGCAGTTTAGCCTGGGCAGGAAAATCCCTGAGACTCTTATCTCCAATTAACCACCAGAAAACCGGAAGCGGCACTGTGGCTCAAGTGATAGAGTGCTTGCCTTGAGCTGAAGAGCTCAGGGACAACACTCAGGCCCAGAGTTCAAGCTGCTACAATCGACCCCCCCCCCCAAAAAAAAAAAAAGACCAGAAATGGAGCTGTAGGTCAAATGGTAGAGTGCTAGCCTAGAGCACAAACGTTCAGGAGCAATGCCCAGGCTCATAGTTCAATCCCCAGAACCAGCAAAGAAACAAAAAGATAATCGGATACTATTGCTTGTTCACTTAGGTGTAGCAGTGGTAGGAATGGAAGGATCCTTGGTTGGAGACAGAGGACAGTTTGGGGGGGGGGGGGGGGAGGCGGTGGAGATGGGACACGGGTGGCCTGGTTGATGGCAGTGTGGCTGTTTCTCCCAAGTTCAGCATCCTTAGAGATGTTCGAGATCGCCCAGCCCACTCCATGGGCCCCCACCCCGTGGACATGATCTAACTTCTTCCCTCGATGCCTCCAGTGCTCCAAGACCTGCCAGGGTGGCTTCCGGGTCCGGGAAGTACGCTGTCTGTCAGATGACATGACCCTCAGTGACCTCTGCGACCCCCACCTGAAGCCAGAAGAGCGAGAGTCCTGTAACCCTCAGGACTGCCTCCCGGAAGTGGGTGAGTGGCGCCCGGTGCCCAAGGGCCACGGTTTGTTCAGCTCTGTGGAAAGTCCTCCAGGGTGGACACGCCAGGGGTGCATGACCCCACGTTTCTCCCAGGGTTCAGGAGGTCACAACAGCAGCAGATTCCCGGCTCTATAGTTTATAACACGTCGTTGCATGGAAGGGAGAGGGAGAAAACTAGGAAAGATTGGGGCTGGGAAGGTGGATCCGTGGTACAGTGTTTGCCTTGCATGCATGAGGCCCTGGGTTTGATTCCTCAGCACCACATAAGCAGAAAAAGCCAGAAGTGGCGCTGTGGCTCAAGTGGTAGATCGCTAGCCTTGAGCTGAAGAGCTGAGGGACAGCGCCCAGGCCCAGAGTTCAGGCCCCATGACCAACAAAAGGAAAAAAAAGGAAAGATCCCAAAGAAACTGCTTTAGACACATGTCTTGGGGAAATGCATTGCAATCGGTAACAACACAGTGTCCACCAGGCTGAGGAAATAAACATTGAAAGACTTGCATGCATGCGGGCACACCAAAATGTTCATTGGCATGAGCGTAACCCACACAGCTGAAACTTAATTTAAATTTGGGTGCACGATCGTTGCTCACATTGTTTGGTGCAAGGTTGCATAAGGCAACTTGGAAGAGTCGTGTACAGAGAGTTGCCTGCTTGTCTCTGGCGTGGAGCGGTCATGGTTCATTACAGACAGCAGGACTTTCCATTTCCTTGGGAGTGATGATCGAAAGCGGGGCATGACGGCCGTAACCCATTCAGGCTTGCTGAAGGCCTGTTACTCAGCCCCAGACGTGTCAAAGGTTGCTGACTAATAGGATATGATAAGAGAGGTGTTTTTTCCTTTTCTTTTTCTACCACTCTAGGTTATTGACATTTGTCTGTGGTGGCTTTTCAAAGCCGGGAGGTGGGGAGGGGGGCGGGGAGAGCGTTAGCCGTCAGTTATATAAAATCCACTCAAACTACACAATTAACAAAATAGGATATAGAGACAAAATTTGGTTGTCTTTGATCTGGCTCAAAATTGTACTGTCACTGCTAAAGCAATTGTGGCACATAACTATAATATCAGCTACTTAAGCAAAAAGTAGGAGGATCACTGTCCAAGGCTGGCTAGGCAAAAGCGTGAGATCCTGTCTGAAGCAAACAAAGAAACAAACAATAAAACGAAAAAGCCAGAGGACTAGAGTTTTGGTTCCAGTAGCAGAGTACTTATTAAGCTTGAAGCCTGAGTTCAGTCCTCACTACCTCCAAGAAATAAATAGGACAAAAACTTTTAAGAGAAACTATAGGAGAAATTTTTTTTCCAAGTAAGGATTTCTTAAAATGAAAAACAAAAATACGGACTACAAAGGAAAATGCTACCCTATCCATTACACTAAAATATGTAATTTCTGCTTATCAAACACCACCATAAACAAAGGGATAAGAAAATCCACAGAATGGGCGAGGATCCTTCCAGCCCAGTGAACAACAAAGATTTGGCTCTGTTCTGTATACAGGGTTTCATGAATCATTTTTGTAAAAATGTATCTAAATTAGGAAATAGGAGATAGAAAGAGCATTTCTCAGCAGGGACTTAAATACTACTCTGTGTGTGATGTAATTCCCAAGCTTCTGGGCTGATCGTGTGGTCACTAGCTCAGCCAAAATCACCGCATGGTGGGGGAAAAAATACAACATGTATTCTGCAAAGGGCATAAACAGTCACCCCTGGTTCAGAGAGAGAATCTGGGGAGCAATTCAGCAAGACTGAGAAACAAAACTATGTAAAAGGCTTCACTTACAATAGGAAAGAAGATTGGAAAGCCAGACACTGGTGGCTCACACCTGTCATCCTAGCTACTTAGGAGGCTGAGATCTGAGGATCACAGTTCAAAGCCAGCCGGGCCAGGAAAAGTCTGTAAGACTCTTATCTCCAATAAATCACCGGAAAATCAGAGGTGTGGCTCAAAGTGGTAGATTGCTAGCCTTGGGACAGCACCCAGGCCCTGAATTCAAGCCCCATGGGGGGGGGGGGGGGTTGATCCAGGTATGCTGCTCATATCTATAATCCTCAGGATGCTGAGGATCGAAGTTCAAAACCAGCCCAAGCAGACAAATTCATGACATCCTTATTCTCAAAATAACTACCAAAAAGCCCAACGTGGAGCTGTGGCTCAAGTAGTAGAGCTGTGAATGAAAAAACTAAAGGTGCGTGGGAGGCCCTGAGTTCACACCCCTGTGGTTGGCAGAACAAGAAAGCAAAGAATGCAGGAATATTTAAGAATGACAAGCCTCACTGGGGGTTCTGTCACCTGTAGGAGGTGCCCCCTCCCTATCTAAAGGGCTCTGGGCCAGGATTTTTTTTTGAAGGGGGGGGGAGGTTCTTTGGCTGGGCCTTTTGTGGGCTTGAACTCTGGGCCTGGGCGCTGTTCCTCAGCTCTTCAGCTCAAGGCGAGCACTCTACCATTTGAGCCACAGCGCCACTTCCGGTTTTCTGGTGGTTCATTAGAGATCAGAGTCTCACAGACTTTTCCTGCCCGGGCTGGCTCTGAACCTCGATCCTCAGATCTCAGCCTCCTGAGTAGCTAGGATGACAGGCGTGAGCCACCAGCATCTGGATGGCTCAGGATCTTTTCTGACACCCATGTTCCCTCCCCTGCTCCCCTGCAGATGCAAGCTGCCAGGACAAGTACTTCAACTGCAACGTGGTGGTGCAGGCACGGCTGTGCATCTACCAGTACTACCAGGGCGCCTGCTGTGTTTCCTGTGCCCGTGTGGCACGCCGGGCCGGCTCCCCGGGGCGCAGGAAACGCAGCCCAGAGGGCAGGGCCGCGCCACTGCCCTCAGACAGCCGCGGGCCTGGCACCGACAAAGCCACCACCACCCCTGCCTTCTGAAGCTCCCCGCGTGGTCCAGGTGCTGTGTGCACAGTACTCTTAATGGCTCCCTAGAGCCGGGGCCTAGGTGCCCGGCCACCGCCAACACAGCCCTCTCCCCATCCTGCTACGCAAGCACTGCCTGGTCCCCAGGCCCACCGGCCTGATCAAAAGCACCCACTGGGTTATGACGAGGGCAGCGCCTCCTGTCCTGGGCCCCTTTATGTGGTGCTGGGGCCTGAGCCGGCCATGCGTGCACCATGCCCCCCCCGACAGGGGCAGCAGTCACAGAGAGCCAGGCTTTGTGGCACCGGGGGCCACGGACGCCACCCCAAGATGGGAGGACTGAGCATTACCCCACTCCACGGACAAGGCCACGGAGACGCTGCTCAGGGGCAGAGCCAAGGGCCCACCGCCATGGTCCACGCACAGCCTCGCCCACCAACCAGCCACGACAGAGTGAAGGCGGCTGCTTTGCTGACCCAGAGGTGGATGGAGAAGATGGCCGGCCCCGAACCAAGTCCAACACCAGCACTGGTGTTTTAGGTGTCTTTAGATGTCCCTTCTCCCTTCTGTGACAGAGTCACGGGGCCTTTCTGATGGCTCTGCAGATCTTACCAAAGTCCGTCCTCAAGCCAACGGTCCCAGGAGACAGGAGAGCCACAGGGGTCCCTCCTGTCCAGGGACAGGATCCCCACTTCCCTGCCATCCCCCCTCCCACGCCTTACCCCCTTCTTCCAACACAGCTGTGGTTCCCCCAGTTCATTCCTGTTGGTGTTCACCAATCCTGGCTGTTTTCCTAGATTCTCATTCCAGCTCCTGTCTTCTAGCACAGCTCACCCTGCAGGGCCTGCGAGCAGCGGAGGGGAAGCCCAGAAACCCGCTGTACCCCCACATACAGCACCCGTGTCTCCCTGTCTCTCCCAGGGTCTGGGCTGCCTCCTCCTCCTCCTCCGGCCTCACCACCTGCCCTTCATGGGTTGAAAGGTGGAATTTAAATTTATATCTTGATACTGTTTTATATTCCTGAAGCCGGCACTGCCTCAGTCTCTACTCTGAATTTCACAACTAGGTAAAGGAAAGCTATGGTGTTTTGTTTTGTTTTGTTTTTTTCCTCCCAAAGATCAACAAAGCACACGAGTGGCTCACGCCTGTAATCCCAGCTACTCAGGAGGCTGGGATGTGAGGATCGTGTTTTGAAGCTGGGTTGAGCTGTGGTTCTCTGTTGCAGAGATCACAAGCAACATGGTCAGGGCTCTGCCGGTCCAGCCACACTGCACCTGCGCAGCAGACTCAACATGACTGCCTGCCCAGGGCCTATACTAGCATGGAGGCCAGGCCTAGACCTGGCCAGGCCATTCACTGATCTCTCTAGTGCACCTGCGCCGGCACAAACCAGTTCCATCCTAGGCCTCCTGAGCCTCCTCATTCCTGGTTCCATGAAGACCCCGGGGGACCAGGCCAAAGTGATCACGAGATGGTGGAAACATCCAGACACTGGGGCCCTTGGCCTCAGCACTACTGGAACCTTCCAGATGCAGAGCCCTGGCCTCAGTGAACATAAATGCCCCCACAGCCCCCTCCATCTAGTCTGACAGAGGATTTGTTTTGTTCTCACTTACTCTTTTGTTCTTTGCAAACACGAGGTGTTTGTGGGGAGGGGGGTGGGGGTTCTGTGCTGTGCCCATGGAAGCTCCCTGGCGGGTTCATGGTGGATTTGAACCCCTGCGCCTCCTCTCAAGGCGCCCTCCGGGTCTGTGCCTGGATCATTGCCCCCTTCCTGTCTTCAATCTTTTTTTTTCTTCTGCCAGTCCTGGGGCTTGAACTCAGGACCCGGGCGCTGTCCCTGAGCTTCTTTTGCTCAAGGCTAGCGCTCTACCACTTGCGCCACAGCACCACTTCTGGCTTTTTCTGTGTATGTGGTACTGAGGAATTGAACCCAGGGCTTCCTGCATGCTAGGCAAGCACTCTACCACCAAGCCACCTTCCCAGCCCCTGTCTTAAATCTTCCTCCTTTTCTCCTTCTTCCTCCTCCCCCACCCCACCCCACTTCTCCCAGTAGCTTGCTGGCAGCCGGCACAGGCGGGCTGGCCGCATCAGGGAGGGCTGGGAGGACAGGGCAGTACATTCCCTCTGCCGACACCGCAGGCCCAGCCTGGCCCAGGCCCTGGGCGACCTCCATGTCTCCTTGGTAGTGTTAAATTATTACATAAAGGTGGGAGGAGAGGTGGATTATGGGTAAATGCGATCTGTTTTCGGTAAAAGTGACAACTATTTTTGTGTATGACTAATTTATTTTTATTGTAAAAATGCAATAAACCTGCTTCGTTCACGTGTGTGTGTGTGTGTGTGTGTGTGTGTGTGTGTGTGTGTGTTTTCTCTCTGGTCCTGATTCAGCCTTCTTCCCAATGCAGAAAACACAGCCATTTCTTTAGGGCTGGTAGAGTGCATCGGAGTTGCCTGTGCACCTGTTCGTGTGGGGAATAGGGAGAGGAAAACTGTTTTTGCAGCATTTTCTAACTGTGTCAGCCCTTAGGGTGTTCAAGCCTCCCCCAGGCAGGATCCGGGAGTTCACAATGCTGATCTGTACCCCAGATGACTCCGCCCATTATCAACATTGAGGACTTGGGGCCAGGAGCTGTGGTTCATGCCTGTAATCCCCGCTAACTGGGTGGAGATCCGGAGACTCACAGTTCAAGGCCAGCTCTGGCAAAAGTTCAAAAGATTCCCCATCTTAACCAGTAAGCCAGGTGTGGCGGTATGTGCTAGTACCTCAGCTATGGAGGCCAGACTGGGTCTACATCATTAAAAAATGATGATATCACAAAGGGCTGAGGGGGAGATGGATCAAGTGGAAGAGCACCTGGCTGGCAGTACAAGGCCAAAACAAAAATAAGAATGAGACATTGCAGTCTGCAAGCATCTGCTCTGTGGGACATCACTTTAGACCTGGTTCTCACTTCATCCCCAGTAAAGCGCACTCCCTCTTTCCCTCCTCCCGGGGCCCCCTGTGCTTTGGGGAGGCAGATTTTGGGAGCAGATCCACAGGGACTGCTCAGGACGGCCTGGGTCCTTCAAGCTGGCGGACGGGCAGGGTGGTTTTGCATTTTTGTTTTGTGACATTTCTTTTGATTTTTAAAATGATCACTTTTGGGCTGGGAAGGTGGCTCAGTGGTAGAGTGCTTGCCTCACATACATGAAGCCCTGGGTTTGATTCCTCAGTTCCACAATACACAGAAAAGGCTGGAAGTAGTGCTGTGGTTCAAGTAGTAAAGTGCTAGCCTTGAGCCCAGGCCCTGAGTTCAAGCCCCAGGAATAGCAAAAATAAATAAATAAAATGATTACTTTTGACCCCACTGTGATCCAAAACTTTCACAAAGGCAAGCTGACTAGACTCGTGTGAATTAATCTCCTTTGATTTCACAACTTCGATTTTACAGCAGGATAATAGAACATGAAAGGATTTCATTCCTTGGAGGATGTCATGATCACTGTTTTCTCTAGAAGTTACCGGTGCCACTCAAGTGTGAACAGCACTGGGGTCTCTAGAAGCATGAAGCAGCCAGAGATTCACACAGCTGCGCCGCCGCCGCCATAGGGCCTAGCCTTGCACTGGTCCCCACTGGAGGAGAGCGGGCTGTGATCAGGGCACTGATGGCCCAGGGCTCTCTGCGAGCCCCTGGCTGAAGCTGGAGGCAGAGCTAGCCAGATGGCCACACTGCCTGACACAGTCCGATCTGCAGCTGCAAAGTTCCTGGCTCTGCAGGCCCGGCCCCCTCCAGCATACCACAGAGCTCCCAGGTGCTCAACATCAGCCATCAATCTCTAAGCCACCTGCAGGTAACACACAACTTCCTGGCTCTCAGGCCCAGGCCTGGGTTCTCAACTGCTCCCAGTCTGCCCCCTGCTCCCAGTGAGCTTTGGGAGTGGATCAGCTGACTATCTGTCCCACAGCCACACTTCCTCTTCCTTCCACGAAGTGTGACGTCACAAAGGTGACTGACAGGCGCGGTTCAGATTCTAGCTTCATGTGAACAGCCCATCTCCCCTTCCTCCCCCCAGCTGCTTAGCTCAGTAAATGTCCTTCCTGCTCACTTCCCCACGCCCCCAGTCTGGGTAACCTGATCCTTAAGGCCATTCAACACACATGCATGCACACACACTCATGCAGACGCATGTGCATGCACACACGGGAACCATGGCCATCCACAAAACACAGCTGGTACCAGCATGGCTTGCAATAAGCATCGTTTAGGTGCTTTGATAGAGAAAAACAAACTGTGTTAGCCTTTGCCAGGAATCCTCTCTGAGCATTTGAATCCTCTGTTGGAGTCGTCAGCATGGGCTGATAACGTGTCTTCTGAAAGTTCAGATCCCAGCACAAGTGGTTGAAGTGGGAACTGGCATCTAGATGTTCAGATGAGATGGTGCCTCCCTCTGGTGGATGTGCTTGGAATTGCAAGTATGTCAAATCAGCCTTGATTCCCTATTTTTATTTTTATTTTTTATTTTATTTTTACCCCTTAGTGAACTTGGGTGGCCACTGATTCAGGCCTGAACCCTCACTGGTGAGGTTTGTCCATCGCTATATCCTTATGGCTGCCATCCAGAGAAGTGATTTGACCAGGCCACAGCTGTGTGGGGGTAAAAGGGGGGCCAGAGGACAGCCGCTCCCAAACAGGAAAATTCCAGCTCATGCTGAGAATTTTGATGTTCTTTGTGCACCTCTAGGGCTTGAACTCAGGGCCTCTCATTCTTGCTTATTTTGCTCAAGACTGGCACTCTACCGCTTGAGTCATACCTCCACTCCCAAATTTTTGCTGCTTAATTAGAGATAAAGTTCGCCTGGATTTGTCAGCCCTGGCTGGCTTTGAACTACGATCCTCAAACCTCAGCCTCCTGAGTAGTTAGGATTACAGGAGTGAGCCACTGGCATGAACGTGGCTTGTGGTAAGAATTCTACCATGGTGTCTATAGCACACTCAGCTGGCAAATGTGTATGGCAAGGAATCCTTCTCTTGGAGGGCTGAGGAGGAGGGAGGGAGAGACCCAGAAACCATCCTGGTCCTTGCCAGCCTTCGCCAGCTTTCCCACGTGAGCCAAACAAAGAGGTGGCCCAGGACTGGGTACTTTGTGTCTGCTGGCCCTTTGGGATGGCTCAGGCCTTTTAACCCCACCCCACCCCACCCCCGGGGGAGGGGGGGAAGCAGAGTCCATGAGTCCAGGGCTGAGAGCAATATCTGATTATTCCTAAATGTTATCTCAAAGAGAAGAAAGAGGCTTTTTATTAAGAACATTCCTGCTGGTGTCTGCCTTCCTTCCAGCTCTAGAAAAAGCAGCCATTGATGCGGTCCATCCAGCCAAGGAGAAAGGCGTCCTATGATCTCCGGCCAGATATTCTGGGACGTGGAGGCCAGCTGGAGACGCTGCTTTGTACTTAGTTTTGTACTTAGTTTCCCGTGTCGGAGTGGCTGTCGCCGCCCACTGCAAGAAAAATGTAATGTAGGCAGCTGCCTGCCGACAGGTGCTTTGCTAAAATCGCTGCATGAGCAGCCGTGTCATTACATTCCCATGAACTTCTCCAGGGCCTAGGCTCCCCTGCACTTAGCACCACAGTGGAGACAGCCCAGTATTTTTAAAGAAATCCCCAAAGAAGCCAGGTGTTGGTAGTGCACACCTGTAATCCCAGCTGCAGAGAAGGCACTGGTAGGCAGAGGAGAGCAATCTGAAGCCAGACTGGGCAAGAGCATGAGGCCATATTTGAAAAACAAACTAAAACTGAAGAGGGTGACTTGGGGGTGTGGGGGGGGGGGGGCATTCAAGTGCTAGTCTAGCAAGAGGCCCTGAAGGCAAATTGCAGTACTGGTGAACCAGTGCTGAGAACAGACTTTACCCCAAACCTGAAGTTGCAGGAATGAGTGTAGGGCCAGCCTGCTAACCTGACTGGCAATGGGCCATTTCAGAGCAGAAGAGCAGGGCTTCCCTAGGCCTAGACAGGTGGGGCCTGGGGAGGGGAGGGTACGGGGAGAGGGCGGGGAAACAGCGGCTTTGCCCTGCAAGGCTCTAAGAAGGAGGCCACATCTGCGGCCTGTATCAGCAATCACCTTCTTGTCCCATCGCCACCCCCAAAGCCTCTGGGGAGTCAGCGGAAGTTGCTGACCTGTCCCCTGGGGGAATAACTGTATTAGTAGCAAGGTGGCCTCTGGTGGCTTTGTCAGCAGATTCGAGGCTTTGAGCTGAGTAAATCCTTTGGTGTCTGCCCTAGCAGCTGGCAATCACAGATTGAGAAGGACCTCCTCCCCCCTTCCCCCCCCCCCACCAACCCTCAACCTTAGAGCTTGGCTAGATTCTGGCTCCTCCCCAATGCTGAGGCTTCTGTGGGGCGGAGCTAGGCCTGGGATTACAGGTGTGGGCTACAGATCAGTCACTGAGAAGACCGGCTTTGCAGTCCAACTGCAAAACAGGAGGAAATGTAGACTTCCAATGGAATAAATCCCCCCACTCAGCCAAGCTCAAGCTTTACCCACTCCTAGAAACTTCCATCTGCAGGTTCCCCCACCCCACCCCACCCTCACACCCACACCCTTTGCTTCACCCCTCCCCTTTCCTCTAATGTGTCCCCTGAAGAAGGAGCATCTTGCACCTGGTGATCCCCAGGCCCCTCCACCCTCACCCCTCCCAGTTCCTCCTCCACACGCCCTCTCCACCCAGCGCAGCCTTCCAGCTGCTAAAGCCAGAGGAAATGGAGCCGGCACTTGGAGGCCAAAGGCCAGCTGTCGGCCTCCATCCCCACATTACTGGGCAGCTTCAGCCTAGGCAATCAGCTGCCTGGGGCCGGCCAGGAAGACAAATGGGGCCAGGAAGAACAGGATCTTAGAACAAGGCCTCGTTTCCCACTGCGGCTCTGTGTACCTTGTCCCCAGGTGCCCCCTGCATCCTCGGGCTCAGGGACAGGACGATGGGCCAGCTGGGCCCTTTGGACTCGAGCTGGGGACACGTTGGGCGCAGACCGTGTGGTCCTTCAGCAAGGACAGAGCTCCACCCCCTTTTCCAAGGTGCCCTTGGCTTCAGTGGCTCCAGTAGGCCCCTGGGAAGGGAAGGACAGAGACCTCCATTGCCAGGCCTCCATCTTCCAGGCTCCAGAAAGTGGATCAGCTCACCAAGCCCAGAGCTGACTTCAAACCCCAGCCGTGCTTCTCTGCCACAGCAAGAGCGAACCCCACACACACCATGCCACCCCCTTCTGTCCCTCAACGCCCTGATCCTTCCAGAAACTTCATGTACCTTCTAGGCTGGAAGGCCAGGCTTGCTGAGGATGGGGTTTCCCTGACCCCCCAGACCAGCAGGGGTCGTGTTGGGCCTAGAATAGGGTGTGGAGAGGGAGACAGAGAAGCAGAGAAAGGAAAGGGTCTTTTTCAAATGTGGCTCTGACCTCAGTAAAACCAAGAACCCCAAGAAGAAGGAATGACAGCCCAGCACCCTCTTTTCCTCATGCCCTGGCTAAACCCCAGGAGGAACCAGCATGAATTTATAATCACCCAGTTCGCAGCTACTTTGCTCTGAGCACTTGCTCAGAGGGGTTCACACAGGCTCCCGTGGCAGGAGGTCAGCCGGGAGCCCACACGGACACCACCCCCACAGACACCTGCCAGCTTCCTTGTGGGGTCCTATATGAAGAGACTGGTGGAGAGCAGCTCAGGACCCGAGGTGGACTCTATGTATGCAAGGACGGGTGTGCACGTGCACGCACACTCATGTACACTTGTGCATACACACTAGTGCTCTCCTGCAGACACATGCCACTCCCCAGGCAATCTGGAGCCCCGGGGAAAGTGGAACCACACCGAGGCCCTGCCAGGGGACATTGCATGACCAGCAGCTGAGGGCGCTGGGACTTGGGGGACCCCAGAGCTTGCGGGGAGGGGGCTCAGGCAGCAGGGCTCAGGCAGGGCGAAGGTGTGGCCTGCTGATCCCATGGAGACAGTAAAGATTAATGGGATTATAACTGAGTAGGGAGCGGAAGCTGGGGCAGCAGGGAGGTCCAGAAGCTCCGGATTCAGAGAAGAGAGGCAGGGAGGTACAGAAGAGAGAGACAGGTAGACTGAGGCAGCGATCAGCAGCCTCCCACGTGCATCCCCAGGCCAGCAGCGCCATGAGCTCCAGCTCGGCCACCGCGGTGCCTGGCTCCAGGAAAGAGTCTCCAGGGAATTGGAGCCTAGGGGAGGACCCCGCAGGTGCGCGCCCCCCCACCAAGGGTAGAGTCTGGGGGAACAGGCAGGTGGGGCCAACCCTGGGGTGGGGTCTGGGGGGGGTGAGATGGAGCAGGTGGGGCCGGCCTGGGGTGGGGGGAGATGGGGCGGGCCTGGGGTGGGGTTTGGGGGGGAGATGGGGCAGGTGGGGCCGGCCTGGGGGGGGGTTGGGGGGGAGATGGGGCAGGTGGGGCGGGCCTGGGGTGGGGTTTGGGGGGGAGATGGGGCAGGTGGGGCCGGCCTGGGGGGATCCGGGGAAACCCAGCAGCTGTGCCCGCCCTCGCGGAGGCGTTTGGCGGGGGGGGGGGGGGGGGGGGGGGGCAGTACGCACAGCCGGAGCTGGCACAGAGAGGAACGGAGCCACTTAGCCTCGGCCCTGGGGCTGCGCTGGCCAAGCCCAGACCCCGCTCGGGTGGAGCGCACTGGACGGCTGAGGGCGGGCGGGGGGGGGGGGGGGGGGAGGAGGGGAAAGTAAAGGGGGACGGGGTCTGCGCTGGCAGCGGAGCAAGCCTGAGATCCCCACAGGGAGGGGACGAAGGTGGGGAAGTGGAGGCAGGAGTCCGGAGTCCGCGGGGTGACAGGATGAGCGAGGGAGGATGAGGGGGGCTGCGCCGCCGGGCCCGACGCGCCCCGCGCCTTACCCCGCCCGCGCGACGAGGACGTCAGCTAGCCCCGCCCGCGATGCCCCGCCCACGATGCCCCGCCCACGATGCCCCGCCCACGATGCCCCGCCCACGATGCCCCGCCCACGATGCCCCGCCCACGATGCCCCGCCCACGCTTACACCACGCCCACTCATTCTACCACGCCCCCGCCGCCGCATCAGGGCCCCGCCCGCCACACCACGCCCCCACCATGCCCCGCCCACGATTACGCCACGCCCGCCCATCCTACCACGCCCCCGCCGCCGCACCAGGGCCCCGCCCGCCACACCACGCCCCCACCATGCCCCGCCCACGCTGTGGCCACGCCCACCCACCGCCGCCCCGCCCGCTCGCCCCCAGGCGCCGGCCCCCTGCTCCAGTGCCGCGTGTGCGGGGACAGCAGCAGCGGGAAGCACTATGGCATCTATGCCTGCAATGGCTGCAGCGGCTTCTTCAAGAGGAGCGTGCGGCGGAGGCTCGTGTACAGGTGGACCCCTCCCCCGCCCCGTCCGGGTTCCCGCAGGTGTCAGGTGGGGGCGGGCCCTGAGCCCGGACCCATCCCCCTTGTCCGTCCGCAGGTGTCAGGTGGGGGCGGGCATGTGCCCCGTGGACAAGGCCCACCGCAACCAGTGCCAGGCCTGCCGGCTGAAGAAGTGCCTGCAGGCGGGCATGAACCAGGACGGTGAGCAGGGGAGGGGCGAGGGGGCGGCGGGGGGGGCGGGGAGAGCGGGGCGCCGCCCTCACCCCGTCCGCGCCCTCCCGGCCGCCCTCACTCTCCTTCCCTGGTCCTCACCCGCCCTCACCCCTTCCTCACCCCTTCCTCGCCCTGTCCCTGTCCCCACCCTGTCCTCCCAGCCGTGCAGAACGAGCGCCAGCCGCGCAGCCTGGCCCAGGCCCTGGACGGCGCGGACGCCCGGCCCGCGCCCCTGGCGGCCTCCCCGCCCCTCGCAGGGCCCGGGCCGCGGGGCGCCCTGGGCCAGCGCTTCCTGGCCGGCCTGGTCGCCGCGGAGACCTGCGCCAAGCTGGAGCCCGAGGATGGCAAGTGCGGGGCGGGGGGGGGGGGGGGGGGGCGGGGATCCCCAGGGGCGGGGTCCCCGGAGTCCCCAAGGGTGGGGTACAGGGGATCGAAGTCCCAAGGGGCGGGGGTCCCCCAGGGGCGGGGTCACCGTCCCCTCCTCCTCTCGCAGCTGAGGAGAACATCGACGTCACCAGCAACGACCCCGAGCTCCGCTCGTCCCCCTGCGGCCTGGACGGCATCCACGAGGCGTCGGCTCGCCTGCTCTTCATGGCCGTCAAGTGGGCGAAGAGCCTGCCCGTGTTCTCCCATCTGCCCTTCCGGGACCAGGTAGGGCCAGGGCAGCCGCCAGAGATGGGTTCTGTGGTTTCCGGGGTTCTCCTTGGTGGACCCCAGGCCCGCAGCCAGTCCCCCATCAGCACAGAGCCTCGGGGCTGAGTGCCAGGACGGGCGGGGATCTGGCTGCAAGGCAGTGGGGAGCGGACCTCGGATGATCGGGTTGCTCCAGGCCGCTCTGAGGGGCTCAGGCAGCTCTGAGCTCAGGCACTGTCCAGGCTGTCCACTCTCCTGGGCTTCTGCGCCTTCGTGGGTGCCCAGGATGGACCCCACAGGGCCAGATGGTGCCGGACGCCAGGACCTGGGTGGACAGAGCTCAGGAGGCTCTGGGAGCCGGCCTTGGCCTCTTGGAGTTTGAGCTTGCTGTGTGCTCATCGTGGCATGGGCCCACCCTGACACTTGTCCCTCCTGGAGGACAGGTGATTCTGCTGGAAGAGGCGTGGAGTGAGCTCTTCCTCCTGGGGGCCATTCAGTGGTCTCTGCCCCTGGACAGCTGCCCACTGCTGGCCCCTCCTGAGGCCCCTGGGGCTGGTGGTTCTCAGAGCCGGGTGGCATTGGCCAGTGCCGAGATGCGCTTCCTGCAAGAGACCATTGCCCGCTTCCGGGCCCTGGCTGTGGACCCCACAGAGTTCGCCTGCATGAAGGCCCTGGTCCTCTTCAAGCCAGGTATAGTCTCCCATGGAACCTTCCAGAAACTAGGTACTGAGTCTCCCAAGGAACCCCAGAAAGAGTTGGGGGAGTAGTGGGGGAATTCCAGGACTTGTCTCTGCCCCTCCCTCCAATGCCCCGGATGGGTGCAGATGTCAGAGCAGAGGTGAGATCACTCTCTTCCTGGGGTCCATCCTGGGCACCCCCATAAGGAGGCAGAGAGCTCAGGGCCATCTCTCTGCAGAGACCCGAGGCCTGAAGGATCCAGAGAATGTGGAGGCCTTGCAGGACCAGTCCCAGGTGATGCTGAGCCAGCACAGCAAGGCGTGTCACCCCAGCCAGCCCGTGAGGTGACAGAGGTCCCCTCTACCCCGCCCACCTCCCACCCCTGGGCTCCCAGACAAGACAAGATGAGGAGCTCCATTCACTCAGCATCTGTCCGGCTTCTCTAAGCCAGGCCCAGTGCCAAGTCCAAGGAAGGGCCAGAAGGACAGAGCTGCTGCCTTCCCCGAGTGCCCCCAGCACAGGGTGGAAGGGTCGGGGGACCGCCTGGATCTGAAGGAGGCAGAGACTCAATAAGAACTGGGAAGGCTGGGCACTGATGGCTCACGCCTGTAATCCTAGCTACTCAGGAGGCTGAGCTCTGAGGATTGAGGTTCAAAGCCAGCCTGGGCAGGAAAGCCGGTGAAACTCTTATCTCTAATAACCCGCTCAGAAAACTGGAAGTAGCGCTGTGGCTCAAGCGATAGAGCGCTCACCTTGAGCTGAAGAGTTGAGGGACAGCGCCCAGGCAGAGTTCAAGCCCCACTACTGACAAAAAAAAAAAAAAAGAACTTGGAAGAAGGGCAGGGCACACCAGAAGAGAAAATCTTGTTCATACAGGAAGAGGCCATGGGCTGGGAAGGTGGCTCAGTGGTAGAGTGCTTATCTTGCATGCATGAAGCCCTGGGTTCGATTCCTCAGCACCACATACACAGAAAAGGCTGGAGGTGGCACTGTGGCTCATGTAGGTAGAGTGCTAGTCTTGAGCAAAAAGAAGCATTAGGGATGATGCTCAGGTCCTGAGTTCAAGCCCCAGGACTGACAAAAAACAAAACAGAAAACCTCTCAGGAAGAGAGGCCAGCACAGGCTGGTTTCCTAAGTTCAGACCAAGGCAGCAGATTATGCCAGAAAGGCACCTTGGGATCAGCTTGTTGGGTGTTTTGAACTCCTGCCAAACGCCAAGTCTGAGGCGGGAGGCCAGGGAGCACCCTGGAGTCTTTGGGAAGAGGGAATCACACAGGGCTGGACCTGGCTCCCTTTTCCTCCCCCTCCTTCCCTTTTCCCTTTTTCCCCCACCCACTGGCCCTGAGATTTTTGCTTTAGCAAGTGGCGTGTGTGTGTGTGTGTGTGTGTGTGTGTGTGTGTGTGTGTGTGTGTGTGTGTGCCGGTCCTGGGCTTGAACTCAGGACCTCTCTTAGCTTCTTTACTCAAGGCTCTACCACTTGAGTCACAGCTCCATTTCATTGTTTTGCCAATCAACTGGAGGTAAGAGTCTCATAGACGTTCCTGCCCTGGCTGGCTTTGAACCTCGACCCTCAGATCTCAACCTCCTGAGTAGCTGGAATTGGATTGCAACCCCACAATACTGGTTTAGGTCCTCCCCGAATTTCCCCTTGCAGACCTTAGGCTCCTCCTCCCTCCCCTCCTTCCTCCTCTGACTTGTCCTGGGAGGACTCTGTGCCCAGAGCTGGCCATAAGTTGGATGGACAGCATCATCTTTCCTGCTCAGGTTTGGGAAATTGCTCCTCCTGCTCCCGTCTTTGAGGTTTATCACTTCTGAGCGCATCGAGCTCCTCTTCTTCCGCAAGACCATTGGGAATACGCCCATGGAGAAGCTACTCTGTGACATGTTCAAAAACTAGTGGAAGCCAGGCGCCAGTGTTCATGGCTGTAATCCCAGAGACGCAGGATGCTGAGATCTGAGGATCAAGATTTGAAGCCAGCCCTGGCAGAAAAGTCTATGAGACTCTTATCTCCAATTAACCAGCAAAAAAAAGCCATAAGTGAAGCCATGGCTCAAGTGATAAAGCACCAGCCTAGACTGAACAAGCTAGGGGACAGTGCTCAGGCCCTGAGTTCAAGCCCCAGTATTACAGCACAAAAAATATGGAACAGAAGCCCCTCTGGAAACAGTGTCCTGAAGGTAGACATTTTTCCCACCCTTCCACCAGAAGCAATGTCTGTCCATACCCCCTGTCCCCCAAGAAATACAACACTCATGTATTCACTGTGGCCTCATTCATAATAGCCTGGATTAACAGACTGCACTAACAGTGAAGCCGGCTCTAACCAAAGGTGAACCGTGAGTCCTTATGACAACGAGGAGAAACATCCTAGGTGCAAACGTTGAATGAAAGAAGCCAGGCAGAAGACATTCTGGGAACCTGGATCAGAGACATGAGGCCTGGGGTGTCAGGGAGGAGGCTGGTCCCGGGGCAGGGGGAACGCCAACACCATGTCTGGTGTGGATCTAGAACATTCTGCATCCACACAGTCCAGGCACAAGTTGAAAGCAGCTTGGTTTTGAACTCCCCACTCCTGGCATTGTTCTGTTCCTAGGTTTGTCATAAATGCAGTATCCGAGGGGCAAGTCTGAAAAACATCTCTGAGTTTGGGGGGTTAATTTTTTTAATGATATTTCATTGTATAAAGGATTTCAATTGAACGTGTCAGTTTGTGAGGACACGTCTTGCTCAGTGTCACCCCTTCAATCATTCTCCCTCATAACCCCCCAACCCCACTCCCCCCCTCCTGTGACCTGCTTCCATTTCCACACCTATGCACTCAATATTATGACTGCATTCTCCCATCCTCCCCTCTCCCTTTGTCTGCCCCCCCCCCGACCTCACCCCCCCCCCCCCCACCACACACACACACACACCATACCACAAATTCAGCTTCCTGGTGTTCATTTTGTTAAACTGAAGTTCATTGTTCAAAGGACTTATACCATTGGAATCCTGTCCTATGTATGTGTACACCATATTCCAGTCAATATATTCCAGTCAATATATTGTGCTGCATGTTTTCAAATATGGTTATAATTTACATGTAACTTGCATACATGAGAGATACCATGCATTCTTTGTCTAAGCCTGAAAAAAAATGTCATTTCTAGATCTCTAGGTTTTATTTGGTCAAGTGAGGATATTTTAAGACACAATTATCATTCACTATTCTGATTTCAGTGTAATATAAATTTAACATAAAAAGAAATGAGAAAAAAAGAAATAGGATGGCTCAGAATTTTAGGATTGTCTCTCCTAGTTTTGTGAAGAATGTGTTTTGACTCTGCAGATTGGTTTGGGTCGTATGGACATTTTAACAATTTTCTTTTTTTTTTTTTTTTGGTCCGGTCGTGGGGCCTGAACTCTGGGCCTGGGCGCTGTCCCTCAGCTCTTCAGCTCAAAGCTAGCGCTCTATCACTTGAGCCACAGCACCACTTCCGGCTTTTTTCTTTTTGCTTATGTGGTGCTGTGGAATCGAACCCAGGACCTCGAGCATGCAAGGCAAGCACTCTACCACTGAGCCACCTTCCCAGCCCCATTTTAACAATTTTCTTTTGATCCATGAACAAGGGAGATATTTTGGTATTAATTTAGTGCTTTCTCCAATTTCTTTCATAGGGACTTAGCCATTTTCACGTTGAGGTCTTCCCTCCACAATGGCTCATATTAAATGTTTTTTTGTTAATGGTTTTGTAGTTACTGCGAATGGAATGGCTTTCATGATTATCAGAAAATGTTATTGGTGTATAGAAAAATTACTGATTTTTGTATCCTGATACTTTGCTGAATTCACTTATCAGTTCAAATAACCTTTTTTTGTGTGTGGTTTTTCTATGTATAGAAGTATCCCTCATAGGGGCTGGGAAGGTGGCTCAGTGGTAGAGTGCTTGCCTTGCATGCATGAAGCTCTGGGTTCGATTCCTCAGCACCTCATAAGCAGAAAAAAAAGCCGGAAGTGGCGCTGTGGCTCAAGTGGTAGAGCGCTAGCCTTGAGATGAAGAGCTGAGGGACAGCGCCCAGGCCCAGAGTTCAGGCCCCACGACTGGACCCCCCACACACACAAAAAAGAAGTATCCCTCATAATTGGGTAATTTACACCTTTCCTATTTGAATGAGTTTTGTTTTTTTTCTGCCTAAGTACCCTCGCCAACACTTCTGGTACCATATTGAATAACAGCTGGGTGAGAATTCACTTTCCATCTTGTTCCTTGACCTAGAGGAAATGTTTTCTCCTCATTCAATGACATTGGCCTGTAAGACTTGCTATATATAACCTTTGTATATTATATATTGTTGAGTTAGGATCTTCTCTGCATAGTTTGTTCAGGCTTTTATAATAAAGGGATATGAAAGCTATCAAATGCTTTTTCTGCATGTATTTGATAATCCGGTGATGTTAACTTGTTAATTCGCATATGTTAAACCATCCTTGTCCCCCTGAAATGAAGTCAACAGGATTCTGATGTGTGATTTTTTTTTTTTTTTTTTGATGTGCCATTGAGTTTGATTTGCTGGTGTTTCTTTTACGATTTTTGCATCTATGTTTATCAGGAACATGCTGGACTATAGTTTGTTTTCTCCCTTGTTTTTGTTCCCTTGTCAGGTCTGAATACTAGCAATGCTGGTCACATACCATGTGTTGGGAAGGGCTCTTTCCCTAACTCTATGTAATAATTGGGAAAGAACTGGTATTAGTTTTTGTTTCATTTTTCCCACTCAAAGTTTAATGAAATTCAGCTGTGAAACCATCTAGTCCTCGGCTTTCCTTTGTTGGGGATATTTGCTCTTGAAACTTTTTTTTTTCTTTTTACTCACTCAATTTCATTGCTTGTTACAGGTTCATTCAGATTTTAGAAATTAAACAATAAAAACAGATAAAATGAAAAATAAAGAAGTTATACAAACATGCATATGTACTTGGTTCAATTTTGGGTAGGGCTTATGTATGCAGAAATAGGTTGTATTTCTTCTGAGTTTTCCAAATTATTGGCATGTTTTTCTTCAAAATAATTCCCAACAATTCTTTTTTCTGTATCATAACCATTGTCTCTTTCTTCATCTTTAATATTATATAGTTGGGGTCACTTCCAGTTTTTTCTTAGTTATTTTAGCCAAAGATTTTTTTTTCCTCTTCGAAGAACCATTTCATTGACCATGTGTTCTTTTGGTTTTCCTCAGATCTTAATTTCCTCTAACTAGTTTGGCTTATTCTTTTTTGACATAGGCTCTCATTGCTGCAAACTTTAGTAGTGCTTTGCTGCACCCCCAAACTTGGGTAGTTTCCATTTTCACTTCTTTTAAGGAACTCTTTTTTTGGGGGGGAGGGGTCGGGTCATGGGGCCTGAACTCTGGGCCTGGGCGCTGTCCCTCAGCTCTTCAGCTCAAGGCTAGCGCTCTACCACTTAAGCCACAGCACCACTTCCGGCTTTTTTCTTTTTGCTTATGTGGTGCTGAGGAATAGAACCCAGGGCCTCATGCATGCAAGGCAAGCACTCTACCACTGAGCCACCTTCCCAGCCCAGGAAATCTTTTCTGTCTTCTGCAATGACCCCCACGGTCTGCACAAAGGTGTGTTTTGTATAACTTCTAACATTTATCCCATTGCTGACTTCCAGTGCCATTCTGTTGTGATCTGAGAAGACACAAGATGATGTGTTTTCTTCCTTAGGCCTAATATATGGCCTATTCCAGAGAAAGTTCCATGCTGTGATGGAAAGAATGTGTATTCTTACAACTACTGGATGGAATGTTCTATAAATATCTGCTACGTGTTTGAGTCATTGTATAGCTTTGATCTTTTGGGGGAGGGCCAGAGTTGGATATCTGCCCATTGATGTATGGGGCTTTTAAATTCCCCACTATTATTTAATTGGAGCCTATCTCTCCTTTTTTGTCTAATAGAATTTTTTTGAATAAAATTAGGCGCTCTGGCAATGTGTGTGTAGATTTCTTATCACGGTATTTTCTGGGTGTTTTTCACCATTACTTTGTCTTTTAACGTTTTTCTTTTGTCTTGCCTGTTTCGTCAGATGGCTTCTCATGTTTTTATTAGGATTCCAATTGCTTGGAATATAATTTTCCAGCCTTCATTTTCAGTTTTTTGTCTATTCTGAAGCAAGAGTCTGTAGGCAACATATAGTTTTGTTTTTATTTTTGGGTCCGGTTGTGGGGCCTGAACTCGGCCTGGGCGCTGTTCCTCAGCTCTTCAACTCAAGGCTAGCACTCTACCACTTGAGCCACAGCGCCACTTCCGGCTTCTTTAGTTTTTGCTTATGTGGTGCTGAGGAATCGAACCCAGGGCCTCATGCATGCAAGGCAAGCGCTCTACCACTGAGCCACCTTCCCAGCCCCGAGTTGCTGTAATATGTATCTTTTATTTATTTTTTTGGTCCGGTCGTGGGGACTGAACTCTGGGTCTAAGTGCTGTCCCTCAGCTCTTCAGCTCAAGGTTAGTGCTCTACCACTTGAGCCACAGCGCCACTTCCAGCTTTTTTCTTTTTGCTTATGTGGTGCTGAGGAATTGAACCCAGGGCCTCATGCATGCAAGGCAAGCACTCTACCACTGAGCCACCTTCCCAGCCCTAATATGTATCTTTTAAATAGAGAAACTAATCCATTTACACTCAAGGTTACTGTTAAAGATTAGGATAAGCTTGTCACTTTTTGTCCACTTTTATTTTCTTCCTCTCATTCACCTTTGTAGTTTGACAGTTTACTGTATCAATCTCATTCTTTTCTATTTTTCCTGTGTGTCTACCCTTCTAGACAGAAACCAAGGGCCAAATCTGGAGGTGAACTCACTGGGAGATAATGCAAAACTCATGCTTAGAGATAATTCTCCATTCCACGGCTGTGGGGCCAGGATGTGCTTTGGTGCCAGGGTTCTGATCTTACAAAGTTCCAGTTTCACTCCTAATTCTGGTGTTTTCCAATGGTCACTTACCTCAAAATATGACTAACCATACATGGATTTTCTTTGTGAGGAGCAAGTGAGTGCCTGGTGCCTCTTTCCAGACATCTTGATCTCTTTACCACACTGCCTCCACACCAAGCTAGAAGTCACTACAGAAAACCCAACACCTTGAACCTCACCTTCATTTGAATTTGGCTGAGTTCTAGTAATGATCACTTCTGCGCTCTCTCAATTTTGGGTTGGGTCCTTTCCTTTAAACTCAACTGTGTAACTAAGAACTCAACGCTGTTCCTTGGATTTTAAGTTAGGGCTGGATCGAGGATCACAAAAACAAACAAAAAAACAAAACAAAACAAAAAACCAACATAGAGCTGGAAGCATTGTTCTTTAATGAGCCGTGGGGTGATTTGTTGTCAAGCTGCTCTTGGGTGGCTGTACAGTGCATATTTTGAGTGACACAATTGCACTTTTATACAGATTCTCCCCCTCCCCCAGAGATTACAAAGTGCCTCTTGATTGCATCAGGAATGTAAGTAGCTCCTTCTTATAGAATTACTCTACTGAACAGTAAAACGGTATTATAATTCACGGGATACAACCTTGTATAATACAGGCTTTTCAAAATTTACACTCGGCATACTTATAAATTACTTTATATCCATTAAAATAACATAATACTAATCTGTAGTCCACACCTTTCCCATCATAAATACAAATACTCGGTTCAAGAAGTGCAACTTTTATATGACCTAAGAAAGCTGATAAATAGGCTTTAAGGGTTGATAGATGGACAGACAGACGGATGACAAGGTAACAAGTCTCCTTGGTGAGGCTTTTGTGAAAGGCCTGAACCAAAACATTAACAAGATCTAACAGACCCATCTCCACAACCATCATTTTGTCATTTACCCCTTTAACACCAGATCCAATGTAGCAATGGGTCCAGGGAAAATGGGTCACAAGTATTCTAGAGGCACAAAAAGACAGGGCCTCCACAGAGAGCAAGGCCAGCGTGGTGATGGGGACAGTGCTAGAGAGTGGTTACAATGTATGTGTGTGCACTGCACACTAGGAACCACAAACTCCCATGTCTAGCTCTACACCATGGGGAAAAAATGTAGATACGAAAGCCATCTGGAATGCTCCTTTACAACTAAAACTCTCAGCTTTGAACACACCCTGTGGATCCCTTCTACTTCAGCAAGTGCTTGTGAAAGATACACACATCCATTCGCTGCAGTGAAGCACACAGCTCACAGACACCAAGGGGTCGGGACCACCTCTTCTCTGCACTTTGTCTTGTTAGGAGCTTGTCCCTGACCTTGACAACCTGTAATGGAACACAGAATAATGTTCACAACTCCCATCCCCCAGCAGCGTGAGAGCTGGGAACTGGGGGCTCTGGTATCTGGTCCCTTGGTCTCAGCGTCTCCTCTTAACTGAGGCTCACAACTCTCTTCATGATTTAAGCCTACAGTGACATTGTCCAAAAAGAAATGTACTCTCTACCTGACTTACATGATTGTAACCCCTCTGGTATATCACCTTTATCAAAAGAGAAACATTTTGGGAAAAAAAGCCTGGGGTGGCCAATCATCTAACTGGCAGGAGGTCCAAAATGTTATGTCCCTGAATCCAGCCTGTATTTGCTGATATTCTGCCTCAACCCGAGATGGAGAATGAAATGGCACTTCTCTGCCTTGTTGCATTCCCATGCCGTGTGTATGGTCACACAGACACAAGCAGAAAGCCTGGCTCTGCAGAGTGCTGGGACTGTGGGACAGGGCTCCAGCCCACACTCGCGCTAAGGCTTCAACTGTGGTGCAGCCCCAGGCAGCTGGGCAGAAATTTGCAAGACTAAAGCTAAGAAGCTGGAGGAGGCACAAAGCTGATGGACAGGAAGGGAGGCCCCATCTGTGAGCGAGTGTGGCAGCTGTCACTCTGTGCTGACAGGAAGAGATGGAAGCAGAGCATTTGGTTCGGCAGTTCTGAGAGTTGTGGCTTCATCTCTATGTAGGGCCAACCATGCCCATGGCCCTGAGAACACTTGTGGAGATTCTTAACAATTGTGGGACCTTTCCCCATCCCATCCTGACAGCTTGTTAAATGACTAGGAATCCACAAATCTAGCAACTAAAACAAGTATTTATTTAATTTTATCCAAATTCAGGTTTTAGGTCCCTGAGAAAAATTATAAAGTCTCTCAACATCCAATCATCTAGCTTGCAGAAAGTGACCTATTGTATGTAGCAAATTCTTAACTGTTCCAAACTTATCTTCCAGAGTCCCCAAAATGAAAAGATAAAACAACAGAAAAAAAACAGTCCAAAGAATGGATGGGAAGATGTGTTGGAATATGTTTTCCCTGGTACTCTCTCTGGAACAAAGGGAAGTTTTCAATGGGGGTGTCCTCAGTTTCTAAGGCCTCTGACCTCTTGAGCATGTGGGGGTGGCAGATACACCTGGCAGGAAGTACACTGCCCTCCCTAGCACACCCAACAAACAGCGCACAACTGGATGGAAGCAGCGCCCCCCCCCCCCCCCCCCCCGCCATCCCAAGTGCCTGCTTCGGTCGCTACTCCTAGGGACAGCATGCCCAAGGAGGTAGACTCACTGACGGTCACTTCGCAGCTTCTCAGAGCTTCCTTAGCCTGGTTCCAATTCTCAGCCCAAACCAGGCCAGGGCAGACTCCTCCTGCTTCATGCAGAATGACACCTAGGTCTGACGTGGGGCAGTGGGAGGAGACACTGCCTTCACAAAGGACTTTAAAGCATTATAAGAGGGAAGAACAACCAAACTTCTGGTTACAGGTGGCAAAGGCTCTTCTTCAGAACAGTGCATGTGATAGTTAGAAAAGATGTATTTAGTAACTTTAAAAGTAAACATTTTCACATACTATCTCAAGAAAGGATGTTCTGTTTTATATACATTATAAATAGCAAAAACCAATTTCTAATCCCACAAATGCTAGGAGGCTTCCGGTAACTCGGGTGTATGGAGACCATGGGGGGTGAAGAACATGGTCACGTCCACCCCTGTCCAGTGGCCCCCAATCTGCACGAAGAAATTCCATGGGAAGGAGGGAAGCACAGGTTAGAATAGGCATACTGTACATATATATTTACAGTAAACTTCAGTAACCAGTATATTAACAAAATAGCTTCAAGTAGTCCTCAATTTTTTTTCATCTATTTAATACTGATGGTCTGAGGAAAAGAAGATAAAAGTTAGATGGGCCATACTAAAAACTTAAAAAACAAAACTAAACAAAAAAACCAACTTGGCAGCTTTCTGTAACACTTATTCATGCAGTGTGGCGTGGATTGTTCGGGAGTGGCGTGGCTGGAGAGGCTCCTTCGCAGCGGCCTGTCAGTTTAGTCCACGTGAAACCATATAGGGACCCCTTAAAACTGTGCTATTAAAGCACGAACAACAGAACTAGAGGAATCCGACATTAGGATCAGGGATTGCAGAACAATATGGCTACTGAAACATGAGCCCGTGCGATGGATTTGGCAGAACCTAACCAGGAGTTAAACCAGAGCTGATTATCATAACACCAGCCATCTCTTCTCCATGGCATAACAGGCACTGGAGACATGCTCCGATGGCTTCGTGAAAGCAGCGTGTTTTACTTTCCCCAGAATATAATGTGGAGTGTTCTTCAAAATTTTTAAAATAAAGGCTTAGCCTGTTTATAAATCCTTGGAAAAAAGACTGCATACTGCCCTGGCTCCTAACTACACTAAAATAACCCAAAGGCTTTCACTTTCATGGTTAAGCTTCCCCAGTGCCCCTCCCTTCCCGTCCAGCACCTCTCTCTGTAAGGGAAGGTGGGGTGGGAGACAGGCAACCCCTAGCTCCAGGGGTCCCCCCGGGGAAGGGAGGGGGGCCTGTTTAGTGAACTCTTCATTCAAACAGAGCAGCCAAGGCACAGCTGGCACCACCCCAGCAGGCTTCCAGACGGCCTTTCCACTTCTGCAGGAGGCCAAGGAAGTCAGCACGCAGGTCCTAGCCCTATGCTGAGAAAACACCGCCCTGCTGTGGATGGGACAGAAGAGGCCCCAGGACGAGACGTGTTTTTGTTTTTTTTACAAGTCCGTGAGGGACGCACATGTGTCAGCTCAGACCATAAACTCATTATTGCCACTGAGGGCGAGCTGCTGGGCTGAGCTAGTGTCTGGATCCACATTCTTCCTTCGACCAGGCAGGACTGTCCCCTCCGGGGTCTCTTTGGTTTTCTGGGGTGAGTTTTTCACATTCTTTAGTTTCTGCTTGCCCTTTTCAGGGTTGAATGTTCCTCTGCTGATAAACTGAGGCCTGTCTTCCAGAGATTTGGTCTGGCCCAACGGTCCTTCCTCACCAGCTGAGGCCGCTCGGTAGAATGGAGACTTGGAATAAATCTGGAATCGTTTTCGGGTGCCATGAGATGATGCAGCGCTGGGTAGACCCGAAGAGGCGGAGGAGTCTACCGACTCCATGGAATCCTGCTGCTTTCTCAGCTGCTTTCGTGACTTGCCCGCGGTCTTCTGGGAGCTCAGAGCTAAGCTTCTCTCTAATACAGAAACAGAGACCACAGCGAAATGTGACACTTCCTGTGATGCAGTGTCGTGTAATGGACAGATGTCACTGTTGCCCTGTGAAACTCGAGGAGCTAATATTGGAGGTGCAGGCTCAGCTAATTCTGTGCCTGGCCATTGACTCAAAAAGCGGTTCGATCAGTTCTGCATATATCACTCAGTCAGCCCAAAGAAAGCTGGGGTTAGACTGTGTGGCCAGCAAAGGCCTAGAACAGTCACCGTCATTTAAAAATCTGTCAGAATATTCAGCGAGTTGTCTTCCTGAGCTATGTCACCACCCTTAGGAAATGGGCATGTCCTGGGACTGATGGAGGAGAAAGTGTGGTATTATCTACCACATGACACTTGGAGGTTGGTATGACATGAAGGGGAGCTTCACAAAGACCAGAGATTCTGAGCCCCCTGTCACCTTGTGTCTGGCCAGTAAGGACGGACACCTAGCTTAGCCCAGGCACTGTATTCCTTCTCTGTGGAGCAGGCCCAGTGCTCTGGCCTACCAGGCTCACTTACCCGATCTCTCAGAGATGCCACCTTCACACTCCATGTTCAGATTCTCTGAGCTATCAGCAGTACCAATGGAGGCCTCAGACTCTAGGGTTTCATCATCAGAGGCTCGAGGTTCCAGTACGAGCATCTCAAATGTTAGCTCTTCCCTGGGAGATACAATCAATAGACCATTAGCAGGAGAGGGTACATGCATGGAAAACAACAGGAAGAAAGTCTTTCATGAAAGTTAAGACTCTCAGTCATAAAGATAGTCGCATTTCTTACTGTCCCTTCCAGGGTGGTCACAAGGACCTACATGAGCCAAAGCCATAATGACCACTAAAACCACATGAACTAAGGGACAAGATGACAGTAGGACAGTAGGACAAGGGAAGATGCGGAGGATGAGATATTGGTGGAATGAACTCCAGACCACAATCAGGAGTTTAAGATTCTAAACTCTCTGATGTATCACAAAGTACTTTCCTTTCTCTGGATCTGTTTCCCCATCCAGAAAACAAGAGTACCTTGATCTGTTTCAACAACTCACTTCAAAACCTTAATCCAAAATTGCTTTAGGTCTAAACTTTTTCTGCAATGCAAGAAATTTTCATTATAAGAAACTGCCTCAATGAGCAGATTATTATTTTTTTTTTGGAGGGGGCGGTCCGGTCGTGGGGCCTGAACTCTGGGCCTGGGCGCTGTCCCTCAGCTCTTCAGCTCAAGGATAGCGCTCTTGAGCCACAGTGCCACTTCTGGCTTTTTTCTTTTTGCTTATGTGGTGCTGAGGAATCGAACCCAGGGTCTCAAGCATGCAAGGCAAGCGCTCTACCACTGAGCCACCTTCCCAGCCCATCAATGAGCACATTCTATAGCTAGTTATTACCTGAAATATGCCAGCTCAAATCTAAAACTCAGCTCTCTACCCATACTTCCTTATCTTACCAATTCTCCTTCTCTCTTAGTCAAGTCTCTTCCATGTCAAGCCCATCAGCCTCACTTCTGCATTACTTGGATTGAGATCCACAGACAACCTCTCCAAGGAGAGTCCCCCAGGAGCTCACTGCTATGCAGGCAAAGTCTCCTGGTAGCTCACTGCTCACTGCACAATCTCTCCAAAGACCGTCTCCCAGGGGCTTGCTGCTGTAGGCAGAACTGTCTCTGAGTGGCTGTGTATGCATTCTCCTTTTTCTGCTAAGACCTTTTCTTTCTTTTTTTGGGGGGGTCCGATCGTGGGGCCTGAACTCTGGGCCTGGGCACTGTCCCTCAGCAATTCAGCTCAAGGCTAGCTCAAGGCTACTACTTGAGCCATAGCACCACTTCCGGCTTTTTTCTTTTTTGCTTATGTGGTGCTGAGGAATTGAACCCAGGGCCTCAAGCATGCAAGGCAAGTGCTCTACCACTGAGCCACCTTCCCAGCCCTGCTAAGACCTTTTCTATAAATCCTCCAATACCTCCCAACACCATGTTAACCAGGGCAGAGCTAAGTCCTGTTTACAGATCACTTTTATACTTCACTGTCAGCCACTGGTCAGTTTATACACCTCTGCCTTAGCAGAGCTACTGTTTTTAGCTAACTTCAATCGTAGAATAATTTAACAGTCTCACATCACCTCATGAACTTGAGCTCTCAAACCTGAGCCTGAGCTCCGGGAACAAAGATTCCTTTAGGACCTCTGCAGACTCAGCAGTGGCAACCAGAACTAGTCCAGCCACTCGAGGGACAACTACAACGTCACATGTCCCAAAGGACAGCAGAGGCGACAAAGTTTCTTGTTCTTTGCTTATCTTGCACCCAGAATCCCAGTGCTGGGTCCACAGCCACGTTGATCGTTACGTAACAGTTCTGCAGGGGATTTTGGGTAAGGACCATTCTTGAAAAGGGCTTTGTCTTAGCCTGGGAATTCTTCCTTATTCATCAAGTCTTGAAGGTGCTGGTCCTGTACTAAGACTGATGCAGCTATGAATACTACCCTCCCTTCAACCCCACCATAGCAGTGACCCTGTGGCCCAGCTGGTGGCACTTCCTTCCAAGATGATCAATTTCACGTTTTTGTGTTTTTTTTTGGTCGGTCATGGGGCTTGAACTCTGGGCCTGGGCGCTGTTCTTGAGCTCTTCAGCTCAAGCTCTACCACAGCACCACTTCCAGTTTTCTGGTGGTTAATTGGAGATAAGAGTCTCATGAACTTTCCTGCCTGGGCTGGCGTTGAACTGCGATCCTCAGATCTCAGCCTCCTGGGTAGCTAGGATTACAAGTGCGGGCCACAGGTGCCTGGCTCACTTTCACGTTTTACTGGTTACTGTCATCATCATATCCTTGTGTCACCTGACATAGAGCCTGATACTAAGATACTGACTAAAAAGATGGTAACAGTCTCTCCTTGCCAGACACTCACTTCTCTTTCTGGAGGCTCTCTATCTGCTCCGTCAGCACTCTCTCCTCCTGCTGCATAGCGGCCTGCTGCTGCTCTGTGACATCGGTCTCCATGGCTGCCTCACTCATCAAGGTTTCTTCTGGGACATCTGACACAGGAGGCAACCGGACTAGGACAGGGGAGGATGGACTTGGGTAGTTCCCTCGGCGGATCCGCCCCTTGCCCTGCAGAGAATGATTCATGTGAGACAGTAAATGGACAGAGGCCTCAGTCTTACGTTGTCCACTGAGGGTGGGTGATGCATGTACCTTGGTCACATGTTCAGAACAACAGGATTAATAGGAGCTGGGATACTGAGGGAGATTTACATCCAACACAATTAGCGAAGACTCCTTACGGGAGCACTGATAGGCAGACACTTTGGTGGTAGAGTGTAAGAACAAGCTACATCTACACAATCTGAATAAGGAGCCATGCACGACTCCTTAAAGCTAGTAAGGATTTAAGGTTATGATCTGTAGTTCACTGGCCACATCTCAAGTGCTCAACAGCAACAGGGAGCGAGCGGGTACTGTTCTCAACAGTGCACAGTAGTTGTGGCCAGCATCAAGGAGGTTCTGAGGGCAAGTGTGCCACGACTTTAACCTTGGAAAGCTAATTTCTAGGAAGACCACAGAACCATGTCTTAAACTTCAATATTGGGGGGAAAATATCACGAATAGCCCTATCTCACAGTGCTAGGGAGATATTTTTCTCAAGATATTTCTATCCTAGAGAACAGAGAAGAGCAAAGTCTCATTGTTTTAAATTAACTTACACATGACCTTAGCATCTGGTAATGGCTTACTCAGATTAATTCTCCTGCTAAAAAAACAGCTAAGACAGTCCAGGAGGGGCTTGCCTAGCACTGAACACTCATCTGTAGCTTGGAAGAGGTGTCACAAATGTGAGCAGAGCTTCTGATAGAATAAAGCTGGAGCTCACAAACTATGGCCCATAAGCCACATCTGGCCTTATTTATATTTTTGTACATGAAACTTTATTAGGGGTTGTAATAATATCCCTCATGCTTGTAATCCTAATTACTCTGGAGGCTGAGATCCAGAGTATTGGAATTTGAGGCCAGCTTGGGGAGAAAAGTCCAGCAGATTCCATCTCCAAAATAGCCAGCATAAAAGCAGGGCAGGAGGCATGGCTCAAGTGGTAGAGCACCAGCTGAGCAAACAAACCAAGCAAGTGTGAGGCCCTGAGTTCAAACTCTAGTACAGAACATCCCCGCTGCACTGGAATGCAGACAGCATTAACTCGCTTGTCTATGGCTGCTTCTGTACCGCAGTGATTCTAAGGTCCACAAAACCAAAAATATTTACTCTCAGGTCCTTAAAATTTTGCCAACCTCTGGGGTAAGGAAGTATGATGACACCTCAATGCCTAACTCTGTAATCCCAAGGTCTGTGCTCTAGACCGAAGGATAACTAAAATCCTCACAGCTTCTGCAGACACTGCTACCTGGGTTGTCTGAATAGTCTAGAAAACTGGGATCTGAAAGCTGCACTGCAGTGTTGTTAGTGCCTTAGGAGCTGTCAGAAAAAAACGAAATTATTCTTTGGAAGAAAGAAATATCCCAGGCCTCATATATTTACAAATAATTTTCAAATAAAAAGTAACTAAGCATAAAAGGTGGTAAGACAATGTAAATGAGAACTAAAAACAAAACAAAAAACAACCAGAAAACAAAACCCCCAGTGACTCCAGATATTATGATATTGTGCTGTCAAAGACTTAGGATAACCATGCTGAAAAAGACAGGAAGAGGTTAGCTGAACTCATAGACTGGAAGTTAGTTCAGAAGAAAAATCCAGACAGATTGGGAGAAACAAAGAATTGGCAAAATTCACAAAAGAAGGTACAAGTGAAAACACAACAAAATAAAGACACAGTCTAAATGGGACACTGAGGAGAGGAGGCACTGAGGAGACACACAGCAGCACGTTTCTAGGAGGAGTTAAAGCCTAGTTTAAGTTTAAGAAGCCTATATTTAGATATACAGCTGCTAAAAACTCAATGTGAGAGAAAATCTTAAAGCAGTCAGAAAAAAAAACAAAGGACCTGCAACCAAGAAGCACCTATTAAGAGTCGAAGCTCAACCGAAATAGGATGACATTTTCAAGATAAAAGGAAAAAGTGACTGCACTCTACATCCTAGAACTGTTACTATTTTGGGGTACTGGTGTCTAATTGCTTGGTTTTGTTCTTTTAAGGCAAGTGTTGGAGTGCGTGTACACACACACACAAAAACACACACACACACACAACCTTGAACTCTATACTTAAACAACCTACAGGAATAAAGGTGGAATAAGGACATTGTCTTGGAGCCAGCAGACCTGTGCTAGAGAAAATACTTAAAGGGTAAATAGAAAATGACTCATGAGAAAAAGGTTGAAAGGAGAAATAAAAGGAAGTGAAACAGTAAATATGTAAGTCTAAACCAATTCTGATTGCATGGAGGAGGAGGATGTGGGTCTGCAAATGCAGACAACTGAGGTACATGACCACAGCACAACTAAGTCACATGACGCCTAATGCCAAGCCCTGGCACATTTGAGAAAATGACATTTTTAGAAGTACCAATTAATAAAGTTCGATAAGTTACACATTTAGGATGTAGTTGTAGTGACTTCAGTTTAACTGCTAAAGAACACACAAAAAAAGGAAAACTTCTAACGTGAGGAAAATAAGAGTATATAGCAGTTGCCAAAGAAAAGGTCAGAAGAAGGACAAGGAACATGAGGTAGGACAAAAAGCATATAACAGTAAAGCAGCAGATCTTCAACTCAAATGTATGGGTGATTTAAGTGAAAATGTGTCTCGTAACTCAAAGGTATGTAGGGTCTCAAAACTATAAAACAATTTGATGAATGGAAAGAGATGTTTATTAGTGGGAAAATCAATGTAGTAGGAAAATCAATATTGTTAAGTATGTCAGCTCTCTGGAAGTCAATTATATATTCAATGCAATCTGGAAAACACATGGAGAATGATTGCTAAGCTCATTTTACAGCTTAGATGGCAAAGAATAGTCAAACACTGCTGAAGAAGGTAGGATAACTTTTCACCAGTATTTTTTAGAAAGCTATAGTAATTGAAATAGCATAACACGCCTAGAAACAGACCAGGTTACAAAGATTGCGGATTTGTAACTAAAGAGGAACTGCACGGAAAGGAGGTCTTCTAAAAGATGATGGGAAAACCAGCTATCCATGCAGAAATGTCAAAACCTCACCCTTCTGTACACCGATTGTACCCCATAAGAAAGTGCCTCTAGTTGAAGAGTATAAATATAGAAAACAAAATGTTCAAATATTAAATATCTAAAATACCTAAAATATCTGATATCTTAAAAATAATCTCCAAAATACTAGTCTAAAGCCTTAGATAAAATCACACAATATTAAAACTAAGAACCTTCATCAAGACACTTTAAAAATGTTTATATTAAGCTGGGTGCTTTTGACTCATGCCTATAATCCTAGCTACTCCAGAGACTGAGATCTGAGGACCACAGTTTGAATCCAGCCTGGTTAGGAAAGTCTGTGAGACTCTTATCTCCAATTAACCACCAAAAAGCCAGAAGTGGAGTTGTGACTCAAGTGGTAGAATGTTAGCCTTGAGCAAAAAAGCTCAGAACCCAGGCCCTGAGTTCAAGTACCAGGACCAGCACCATTAAAAAAAAGTTTATATTTGGCAATATTAGGGATTGAATTCAGGCTCTTAAGCTCACTAGAAAATTACTCTATCACTTGAGCCATTCCCCAGTCTTTTTTGGGGGAAAGCAAGATTTCACTATGTCTAGGCTGGCCTGGAACTCACAATATAGTCCAGGCCTTGAACTTATGATCCTCCAACCCCCACATCAGGAGGGCTAGGACTACAGGTGTGCGTCACTATGTCGAGGTTAAGAGAGTAAAAAGGAAGCTATAAAGTGGAAGCTGGTATTTGCAACAGGAGCAGTCAATAATAGGGCTTGTATTCAAAAGTTCATCAGAATCACAGGTCATTAGGAAAACAACTGGACAGCTCAATTAGGAAACAGGAGTGTTACAAGGGGACACCTAATGCCCATTAAATGCACAGAATAGAAATGCAGACAGTCTACTCCAACATAACAAAATGTCCACTCCAACATCACCCCATACATACATACACACAGTGTCCACTCCAATATCACCACACACATACACACAGCAGTGTCCACTCGATATCACCACACACATACACACAGCAGTGTCCACTCGACATCACCACCCACAACAGTTTCCACTCCATGCCCCCCACACAAAGGCACATAAACAACTAGTACCCACTCCAACATCACCCCACATACATGCACATACAAAATCGTGTCCACTCTGACATCACCACACACATGCACACACACAACAGTGTCCACTCTGTCACCACCCCATACACACACATATGCAACAGTGCCATCAGCACTAGACTGGAATGTACACACACTGCAATAGTACACAACACCAAGAGGAGTTACAACAGAGCAAACACAGTTCACGCTAGATCAGACTTGTACAATTTGATTTATATAAAACTTAGAAATAAGCAAGGCAAAACTATGGCACTCACATACTGTGGTAGAAAACCAAAAAACAGGAAGTGGTACACATAAAAATGGGGAATAAGATTGTGCTGGGAAAGGGGTAATGGCAATATTCTATTTCCTGACCTGGGGTAGTAATGGCAATATTCTATTTCTTGATCTGGGGGTGGTATGTAATGTTGATTCTACTAACCCACTAAGATGTGCATCTGTTTCTGAATTTTCAATACATGTTGGGTTTTGTAACAACAAGGTGTTTTGTTGTTTTTTTTTTGGGTCCGGTTGTAGGGCCTGAACTCTGGGCTGGGCGCTGTCCCTCAGCTCTTCAGCTCAAGGCTAGCGCTCTACCACTTGAGCCACAGCGCCACTTCCAGCTTTTTTCTTTTTGCTTATGTGGTGCTCTACCACTGAGCCAACTTCCCAGCCCCTAACAAGGTATTTTTAAAGAGTGATTTTTCAAAGTTAGCTAGTTACTCAACTATATTAAAATCCTTTGAAAATAAGCTGACAAAATTTTAATCTATTTTGGAAAGAATTGAATTGTTGTTGTGCCCAGGTACAAGGTGAAGCTGGAGGTTAATTCTGCAGGCCTCAGGCTAGCTCACACAAAGCTAAAGCATGCCGTGGAATCCCCACCAGGATTACAAGACTTCTATTCCATTTGTGGCTCTAAGATCATGAAGTAAACCACATATTGAGAAAACACTCATCTGAAATTAAAGGAAGACTGATCAAGAGAAGGAGCACAGGGTTTGGGTTAGCTTCAGCACACAATCTGCACAACTGTGTACTACCACGGAGGAAATTCCGGGACACTCAACTCCACTCTGATTATTTATAGTGAAACCAAACATAATATACTGAAGTCCCAGGGAACTGTGAGCTCGAGACTAGAACCTACTTCATGTCCAGTGTTTTTACCTTCCCTGACTGCCCAAGACAATCAGGAAACCTCTACAGATAGAATCTCTTGTAAAAAGCATTAAATAAAGATCAAAGCTCAAGTCCCTACAGCAAGAATTCTTTTACAGAGAGTTCAAACCCCAGTACTGCCAGTACACTGTGTCAATGTGTACACACATGTACAAGAATGTTCCAATTCTAACAACCATAGAAACACACTTTATGTATGTCTTAAAAAAAAAAAACTCTTAGAGGTCAAAGAAATTCACAAAGTTGACCACACAGAGCTTTTAGGTTTTTGTTTTTTTTGTCAGTCATGGGGCTTGAACTAAGCTTGGGCACTGTTCTTGTGCTCTTCAGCTCAAGGCGAGCGCTCTACCGCTTGAGCCATAGCACCACTTCCGGTTTTCTAGCGGGGGGGGGGGGGGGGGGGGGGGGGGGGGGGGCTTATTGGAGATAAGAGTCTGACGAACTTTCCTGCCCGGGGTAGCTTTAAATCAAGATGCTCAGATCTTAGCCTCCTGAGTAGCTAGGATTAAAGGAGTGAGCTATCAATACCCAGCCCAAAGAATTTTTTTTTTGTTCCGGTCATGGGGCCTGAACTCTGGGCCTGGGCGCTGTACCTCAGCTCTTCAGCTCAAGGCTAGCGCTCTACCACTTGAGCCACAGCGGCACTTCCGGCTTTCTTTTTGCTTATGTGGTGCTGAGGAATCGAACCCAGGGCCTCAGGCATGCAAGGCAAGCACTCTACCACCGAGCCACCTTTCCAGCCCTCAAAGAACTCTTAAAGAGTGGTTTATGCCATCTTTTGCTCAGTTTTTAATGGATGGCTGTTTTCTCCTGTTTATTTATTGGGATGTTTTCTTATTTATCCAAGAAAATTAAGATTGAAGAGCTAGGAGGTAAAAATATTTCACTTGCTGGGTACTGGCAGGTTATGCCTATAATTCTAGATATTAATTGCTATTATTTCTAGGATCCAGGTTTGAAGCCAGTCCAAGAAAAATCTAAGATTCTCCAAATAACCAGTAAAGTGCCTGACTGGAGGTGTGACCTAAATGACAGAACACCAGCTGTAAGTGAACAAGCTGAGTTTAAGCCACAGTACAGGCACACACATGCATGCATACACATGCGCGTGCACGCACACACACCCACACAGAGAAAATATTTTCTCTGAATATGATTCATGAGGTTTATTTGCATGTATGAAAAAATATTTTAAAAACCTGTTGAAATTGTTTGAAGATGGGAGAGTGGGATGAGAGAACGTGACAGAGGGCATGAAGTTGATCAAGATATGTTTATGGGTACAATAATCCTCCTAATATATGCTAATTTAAAAAACTTGACATGTCACTCCCGCCCAATATTTTTCTTACGGTTTTTCATCTCCTTCCTGCTTTGCTTTTAAGTCATATCAAACATGTACTAATACTTGATGGCGAGAAGGGGACTGGGGTTTGGATGGAGGACCTCAAGTTTGCCCAGCTTGCGCAAGTTCATGGGTACTCTAACATGTCTCTAGCCCTACAATTTTGCTGGTCTTCTGCCTGAGCTAGCTTTGAACCATGATCCTCTAGATCTCAGCCACTGACCCTGAGTAATAATTTCTATGTTGAATCTCTCAAATTTTAAGGGTTTTATATAATAGGAAAACTTTCTCTACTTATCTATCGTACTAGGGATTTCACTGGTCTAGATTGATTTCAGCCTGTAATAATCTTAGTGGGTCTGAAAGTTTGGCTATCCTTTTCCTCATAGTGGGGCTCAAACAATACATTAACAGATTGATTTACGATTGGTAATTCTAGTCTTTCTTTTCAAACCCATTTACTTCTTCTTTAGTAACAATGGAGGTGAAGTTGTTTGGGGTTTTTTTCAGTGTCTTTTTTAAATTGTAAAAATATTATACAAAGGGGTTACAGTTACATGAGTAAGGTCATGAGTACATTTCCTCTTGAGAAACAATGGAGGTCTTTAAGGCTTTCTTTGTATAAATCTTCCACATTTCTCCTAAGTGTATACCTCTGCATCTTATGTACAAACAGGTGTTTCTCTTAATGATATCATCCAATTGATTGTGTGTGTGTGTATGTGTGTGTGTGTGTATATATATATATATACATATATACATACATAGATAGTAATTATTAACCATTAATTCTACCCAGGCACTTCATTAAATTTTTTTAGTCTTTAATAGGTTGAATTTTTATGTATAGGTTGAACTTTGTATGTATACTACCATAATAGAAATAAGTGATCATTTTACCTTTTAAATTTTGGGGTATTTTTTAGGGGGAGGATACTTGTCCTGGGGCTTGAATTCAGTGCCTTGGGTGCTGTCCTTGAGCTTTTGTGCTCAAAGCTAGCACTCTATCACTAAAGTCACAGCTCTACTTCCAGCTTTTTTGATGGTTAAGTGGAGATAAGAGTCTCATGGCCAATCAATGTCAAATAATAGCTGGATAGAGAGCATTCTTACTTTTTCCTGCTTTTAATCAAAAACACCATCCACACTGCTACCATGAGTTATCCTATCTCTGTAAGACTGTCTTTAAAAACAGAAAAGGGGCTGGGAAGTTGACTCAGTGGTAGAGTGCTTGCCCCACATGCATGAGGTTCTGAGTTTGATTCCTCAGTACCACATAAGCAGAAAAAAGCCAGAAGAGTGCTAGCCTTGAGCTGAAGAGCCTGAGGGACAGTGCCCAGGCCCAGAGTTCAAGCCCCACAACTGGCGGAAAAAAAAAAAAAAAAACAGAAAAAAGTAAAAGAAATACTTATATATCAAAGCCCTATTACTATAATGACAACTAACACAGTGAGCAGTGCTATCACACATCCCAGGGCAGAGCAACCCTCCAATTCCCAGGTTGAAACACACTTGAAGTCTGTTTATGGGTCTCTGTTTGCTGGTATTTTAACTTTAGATTTTCAGATTAATCTCCAGCCATGAGGGAGTCCTGCATTTATGTATACTGTGTGTTGTTCATGTCTTTATAAATACTATCAGCTCTCTGCATCTGTTTGGTTCTCCTTCTGTAGATTCAACCAACTACAGAAAGTATTGAGAGAAAAATACCTGTCTATACTAAACAATACAGTGGAACAACTATTTGTATAGCATATATATTGTATTAGGCATTATAAAGTATACAGGAAGATGGCTGCAGGCTCATATGCAAGCACATCATTTCATATAAAGGATTAAGCACCTGCAGGTGCTGGTGTAGTGCTGGAATCCTGGAGCCCAGGAATACTGAAGGATTCCATATTATGTCATATAATCCTGCAAGGCTGATAGACAAGAAAATGGAAGCATGGAGATTAAATGACTTGTAGCTCTAGGATTCAAACCCTAAAACCTACCCCTCACTCTATATCTTCTCTAATGCCTCTTATACTTCTGATAAAGATTCTTTATTGTTTTGCTTTTGTCCCAGCAGTTTGTGAGATTCAATGTTACCTCTTTACAATAAGAGATCTTTCCTCCTTCTGCTATGGAACAGCTTAAATTTTAATTGTCTTCAAAGACTTATAAAACTGTTTATATCTGGGGTTTTCATAGAAAGAAACTGTTAGTTGACTTACCAATCTCTTTTCTAGTAATTGGTCTACATTTTCTCTTCTGGAACCAATTTTGGAAACTTTGTTTTCCTACAGATTTCCCATTTCTAAATGTACTTCAGGGTTGCACAGCACCCTAAATTGCTTCCTGGTTATGCTCATTTCTTGACGTTCATGTCTTTGTGTCTCCTCACAAAGAAAGAGATGACCTATGTGGTACTGTTCATAGGACAGTGTGTGACTTTTCAGGCAGGGAATAAAAGACAATTTTATGGCTTTCTCCCTGCTAGACCACATGCTCTGAGAAAAGCTGCCACATATGGAAGCTCATGTACCTTGTAGAGAGGAAGTAAGGCCTCCTGCCATCAGCAATGTGAACAGGCCATTTTGAAAGTAAATTCGACAGACCCACTTAAACCTTTAAGTCATTAAATTTTGGGCAATTTGTTACACAGCAATAGACTTAATTAATTCAATAGCAGTCGCTTATATGATTCCTAATTTTCACTGATGTTTCTTATTTCTTCCCTTTTTTGGGGGTGGGGGGGGTCTGGTCGTGGGGCCTGAGCTCTGGGCCTGGGCACTGTCCCTCAGCTCTTCAGCTAAAGCTAGCACTCTACCACTTGACCCACAGCGCCACTTCCAGCTTTTTTCTTTTTGCTTATGTGGTGCTGAGGAATCGAACCCAGGGCCTCAGGCATGCAAGGCAAGCACTCTACCACTGAGCCACCTTCCCAGCCCTCTTCCTTTTTTATGACTGAATCTTTTGACTTTTCCCCTCTTTTTTGCTGGTCCTAAGGCTTGAACTCTGGGCCTGGGCACTGTCCCTGAGCTCATTTTGCTCAAGGTTAATGCTCTAACACTTGAGCCACAGCTCCACTTCAGGCTTTTTCTGTGATTAACTAGAAATAAGAGTCTCATGGACTTCCCTGACTAGGCTGGCTTTGAATTACAATACTCAGATCTCAGTCTCCTGAGTAGCTAGGATTATAGGCGTGAGCCACCAGCACCCAGCTGACATTTTTCTCCTAGCTAACAATCTACTAGTTTAGCCATAGCCCCAGACCTTTCTGCTTTAGTTTGTTTTTGACAATGACTCCAGTTTTCACCCAGGCTGGCCTCACAATCTTTTCATCTCTGCCACCTAAGTAGCTAGAAGAACAGGTGTGTATCACTATGCCGGACCTGACTCATATTTTTGATTTCTTGATATGCATGTTTTTGTTTTTACAAATTCTCTGAATATGTTTTGGTTTATGTACAAAGAAGCCCTAGGTATTATTTTATGGTCTCCCTTCTGTTCCGTTACACCTCTAAGTTTCTAGCAATTAAGAGCTATATCATCCTCCCTCCCTCTGAATTGAATCTTGTGGACTTTGTGCTGGCAGATTATTTCTATTAAATTAATTCAGCTCATCCCTGAAGATCCAACTCATAGTATGTATTTTTTTTTTTTTTTTTTTGCCAGTTCTTGGGCTTGAACTCAGGGCCTGGGCACTGTCCCTGAGCTTCTTTTGCTCAAGCTAGCACTCTACCACTTGAGCCACAGTGCCAGTCTGTTTTTTTTTCTGCTTATGTGGTACTGAGGAATCAAAAACCAGGGCTTCATGCGTGCTAGACAAGGACTCTACCACGAAGCCACAATCTTAGCCCCCACAGTATGTATTTCTGACATGGTGTACAGAATTATTACATCCTTTCTCCCTTCCTCCTTTGGGGATATGCTTTCAGTAGTCACCTATTCATAGATGTGTCATCCTTAAATCTATCTATAATTTTCTGAGAGCTTGTACTAAGAATTTATATTTAGACATATTTACACATAACTTCTAACATTCTGAGCCAGGCATGGTAATACAGACCTGTAATCCCAGTACTCAAGGGGCTGCGGCAGGAAGATTTTGAGTTCAAGGCCCACCTGGGCTACAGAGTGAGAACTTTATTAGCTTTGTACCTGAATTCTGCAAGGCTAGTATATAGCAGGCTTCTCAGACTGCAACAAAAATACTGGAAGACAGGTGCTTTAATGTGAGAGATCTGATGGTGATTCCCTTTTGGAAGCATCCTAATGTTTTCTGTGTCTTTTAAGGCTTAAGTCGGTAAATAAAGACAAACAGAAGATATGCTAGAATGTTAAAATGCTTAAAACCTGTGAATTTTGACTTCTTTTGAAAATGATGTAGGTCTCACAATTGGAAAAGGATACAGAAAGAAATGGCAAAACATGACTGATGGTCACAAAGGAATTCAATAGAGAATCAAAGTTAAAGAGACTGACAATGATGATGCAGAATGGCTGGCACCACCCTTAACCAACCTGATATAGGAAAAGATGGATTCGGCCCTCATGAAGGGAGGCATGACACTTTATGAAGGATTATTTGTGAGTTGAAGCTAGGGAATAAAAGACAATATGTGGGGTTTTGCCTTGTTCTCTCTTTGATCACATGCTCCATTGATCTGGATGCTCAAGTGGTCATAGGGAGAGGCCCACCTGGTAAGGGGAATTAGATGTCATCTGGACAGAATTCCATAGAACTAGCTCAAGACACAAATTTCACCAATTTCCTAACAAAGAAATTTTACCTCAAGATGAGAGACTACTGTTGAACTGAACTATCAGACAACTTCCTGACAAGTCTGCTTTCCTATAAGGAGAGGTCCTTTACCCAGGGTTTTTCAGGAAGAATGGTTCATTTGAATGAAATTATAATTATGCATCTAGGCTGGTTCAAAATCATATTCTAATGCCTGTAGTTATGATTCACCAGGTAATGAGGGTAGCGGACTTTAATAGCCAGTATGTGTTGGCAGGCATCTACCACAAATATTTCTTATTAGCACGGTAAGTTAGCAGTAATATATATATGGTAGATGGTGCTCTCCAAGTTTAGTAATAGGTCCTACGAGCATGCCACCAAGACCATTTCAAAGACTCTGTGATGGGACAGTATTTTCATAATGATACTAAGCTACTGTTTACCTTTTCTACTTACTAACATTTGTACTAGTCATGTAAAGCACTAGTGGGGGGAAAAAAACTCTGCTGGTACCTCTCCATTAATCAAGGCAATGGTACCAAACTATACTAGTTTGCTACCCTTTATTCAGAGTTTAGAAAGCCAGTTTCATGCCATCAATTTAGTATAAGCTAATTTTATTAAACCTTAACTGCCAAGTTCACCATTTCATAGAAACATTATAAGACACACAAACATTTTCTGTGTATGGTAAGAGTTAATCATACAACTGCCTGACTTACCAGTTGAATGAACTAGCTACTTTACTCATGAAATAGTCTCTAACATAACTTATAAAGTCTAAATATTTAGACATGAGTATGTGTTATGTGTTTTCTTTGAATTTGTATGAAACAAAAATACTTCAGGCTAAATAAGAGACTACACTTGTCTGTAATAAAATCTCAAGGTTTCAAACAAATTACAAAGCAAACTATAATTTTTTGGGGGGGGAGGGTCAGTCGTGGGGCTTGAACTCTGGGCCTGGGCGCTGTCCCTGAGCTCTTCAGCTCAAGGCAAGTGCTCTATCACTTGAGCCACAGTGCCACTTCCAGTTTTCTGGTCGTTTATTGGAGATAAAGAGTCTCACAGACTTTCCTGCCTGGGCTGGCTTTGAACCTCGATCCTCAGATTTCAGCTTCCTGAGTAGCTAGGATGACAGGCGTAAGCCACTGATGCCCAGCGCAAACTACAATTTTTGAGAACTTGTAACTGCTCTGTGAGTTTAACAGCTTTCCACGGGGCATCACTGCCATCAGTCAGGGTTCAGCTAGAAGATGTAGCTCAATCTGAAAAGGCATTATCAGTCTACAGAAATGCCACAGATGTGAGCCGTCAAAGGAGCTAACTGGAAAGGGGCTAGCAGAAATGCTGTGTAAGTGAGCCATCAGCAGAGCAAACTGGAAAGAGATTTGCAATATCTATAGAAATGCTGTATAGGTGAGCTGTCAACAGAGCAAACTGAAGCTCCCCCTCATCATCATCTAGGTGACTGACAATCAGCTGGGACTGCCACCCCATCAAGGAGAGCATGTAGAATCCTGCCTTCCCCATCACTCTGCCCAGTCTCAGCATCAAAGGTAGAGACAGTCAACGAAAGGAAGGCAGAAACTCCCTACTCAAGGTTTTAAACCCCAGATTAAAGTATAGTCACTCCTGGAAGGAGGGAGAAGAGCACTGGATTAAACCTGTGAAATTATAATGTAAGCAAATAAAGCATTTACAACTAAAATACTAAAACGAAACAGTTCATCTGCAACTTATGAAGTAGTGCAACATACCTTAAGGAGGTGATGCCCAGGTGGAAAGGGAAGCTTGGCATGGTAACTTGAGAGATGATTACCAGACAGAAATCAAAGCTGGTGTGTATTTACACCTGAATGAGTCTGAAGTAACAATGGAATGAAAGGCACTAAGGAGGCAGCTTGCTATGAACTTTTTGTATGATGGCCCTTGAATATAGAACCCATCTTATCTTTGTTCATTCTTGTTGTCTGACAAACCTAAGCAGATAAGAACCTTGCATTTCTACGTCTGGGAAGAGGCTGAGAATATAGCAAGTATTTCAAGTCACAAAGTGAAAGAGATTCCTAGGAACACAGGTCAGAGCAAAGAATCTGATGCCTCAACGTTTTCAACTTTCCCCTTTAATGACTCAACCCAAGAAGAACTCAAAAGAAGGAGTATTTGACAGAGGGGGAAAAATCATGTATTTTAGATGAACACTGTTCAACTATACAAAATGGTGGAAGTAAAATGAAGGACCTAAAGAAAGTATTAAGAGAAAAGCAGTAAAGGTTGGTCAGAGTGGGACCTGAACTTGGTTGAACATGGAGGATGGGCAGGCATGAGTGATGGACAGAGCAGAACACTCTGGATGAATGAGACAATCATGTACAGTGGCTGCGACACATTGCAATATCAATACATACCGAGACTGAACTGCGGGTAATGCTCATAAATCTAACTGCAATTAGTACAGGTTTCTGGATTAGGAAGGACATGAAAAGGAAAGCAGAAGGTTAGAAGGTACACATCATTGTCCCATTAAAAGAGAAGGTCTGACCTTTTAGTGGACAGATCTATATCCACGTTCTGCAGCACTGGCAACGAAGTACAGCTTGCCTATTTGCTTTGAATGGTAGCTTTGGTAAATGGCTTGTCCCTTTTTGCCTAGACATTAGTAAATTGAGTGAGTCAGCACTGAGCTCCTGAAATATCATGGAAAGTCTCACTTTTTAATTCTGTGGTACCAGGGATGGAACCCAGGGTCTTATACTTATGAGGCAAGCACTCCACCAACTGAGCCATACCTCCAGGCCCAAATTTCACTTTTAAGTAAAAACTGTTTTCATTTTCGGGGGGAAAAGAGATAGTACCCTCTAATGGTATGTTTATGTTTGGCATTTCAGAGAAGACCTTTCACTAACGTGGTCAACAGACTTGGTTCCGCACTTACTCTGTGCAAGGCAGCTGAAACAGTAGAGGAAGAGCCAGGGTTACTTCAGTGCTAGTTTAAGAACAAACTATGCCAAGGTGAAAGAAACCCTGTGTGGCCCCTGGAAAAGTGAGTTAACAATGTGGAAGGAAGCCTGCTTCCTCTGAGAGACTTTGAGTCTGAGTGGGTACTCACCACTACAATTTTTGCTGGGTGACAAATATGCAGTAATAAAACTTCAATGTAGGTCCTACTGATTACAATGGATTAATGTTGGATTTATCTCTATTTCTTTATGAGTCAAATGTTATAGTTCAAATTTAGTTGCAAATGATTAAGCTCTCCTCTCCCAGGAATATTGGTAAGATCACCAAAAACGACATGGTTGAAGGTAGAAACAGATAGAGGAAAAAGTAGAGACAAAAGTTAGGATAAGGTTAACTTTTCAGCTCAAGGCTAGCACTCTACCACTTGAGCCACAGCACCACTTCCAGTTTTCTGGTCATTTATTGGAGGTAAGAGTCCCAGGGATGTTCCTGCACGGGCTGGCTTTGAACCGTGATCCTCAGATCTCAGCCTCCTGAGTAGCTAAGATTATAGATGTGAGCTACTGGCACCCAGCTTTCATCCAATTACTTTGAAAAATCCTGCACTGTCAATAATATATACTCCATACACGTAACTAAAAATGACTAACAGATCAAATATCAGGTGTCCATAGCACCCTAACTTATTCCATCTGAAAAAGACTTTGAGAATAATCCTCATTTATATCACAAACACACTTATAAATCTCAGGAAAGCTCCATTTTTGGCCTATGATTCCATGCCATGCATCTTACCATTGATCTACGAATCAGTGAAAGTCTAGTCTTTGCCTTATTCTCAGCAAATTCCAGGCTACTGATGTCTTTGAGGCGAGCTTTATATTTATTCATTTGCTCCACAACAATCAGTTCCACACAGCTAAAACAGGAGGAAAAACAAAACTGTTAAGAGCCAAAAAAATAAATAAATCAACTGTAGCATTCACAGACTATTTTTCAACTGCTAAAGCCAGTTAGAGGATGAGGGAAAATCAATACCCCTTTATGAGCTTAGATACACTTTCCTAAAATGTATTTTTTAAAGTAAAAAAAATTTTGTCCGTTGTGGGGCTTGAACTCTGGGCCTGGGCATTGTCTCTCAGGTCTTCAGCTCAAGGCTAGCGCTCTACCACTTGATCTGCAGCACCACTTCCAGCCTTTTCTGTTTATGTGGTGCAGAGGAATAGAACTCGGGGCCTCATGCATGCGAGGCAAGCACTCTACCACTGAGCCACCTTCCCAGCCCTGTATTTTTTTTTTTTTTTTAAAGAAAAAAGGTCATCCTGAAATATTTCAATTAAAGGGATTCAGAGTTATAAGATCACTAAGAAGATTATAAACTAGATTAATGCAGTATACATTAAGTTGATGAAATGGAATTTAAGACTCAACTAGTCTTGGTGGTGCACACCTGTAATCCCTGCACTTTACAAGGCAATCGGAACACAAGTTTGAGGCCAGTCTAGGTTATACAGTGAGACCCTATCTTAAAAACCCAAAGACCCTAATGATCAATTTAAATGAATTTAAAACACCCTTAGCATAGTAATATCCAACCATGTCTTAACAATCTTTTTAAGGACACCTGAGCTTACGATACCATTTGTTGTCGAAGTTTGGATAAGTGACTACACCAACTCAAGTCCCTTAGGTCCTGAGGACAGCAGGCCTTATATGGTAGACTTTTTTTTGTCATTAGTCATTTAACAAAACACTAGGAAGTTACATTTCCCTCTTCTTCCAAAACATGCTGAAGTTTGCATAAATGGAATGATTCTTTTTTTTTTTTTGGGGGGGGGGGGGGTGGGGTGAGTACAGTCGGCCTGAACTCTGGGCCTGGGCACTGTACCTCAGCTCTTCAGCTCAAGGCTAGCGCTCTACCATTTGAACCACAGCACCACTTCCAGCTTTTTTCTTTTTGCTTATGTGGTGCTAAGAAATTGAACCCAGGGCCTCATGCATGCAAGGCAAGCGCTCTACCTCTGAGCCACCTTCCCAACCCCTGGAATGATTCTTACAGAAGCAAAATGGTCTTTGGGGTTCAATGGATCACTAAAGCACAATAATTTCAACTACTCTCATTAGAGTTATTAAAATCATATGCTCTGATATGCTTACGTGGTAGTCTTGCTGATGTCTTGGACACTTTGTAGTGGGTCAGTGGTGTCAGGGCAGCGGAGAATGCAGGGGGCAAATACAATGGCCAGAGCATTTGCAGACATTCGGTTAGTCTCTTCCTGTAGAGCAATCCTAAGTAACAGAATAAAACAAGAACAAGTGAAAAAGGGAGAAAAGCACGTAGAAGAGATAAGAGAAAGATGCCAGGATGACTCTAGCCACTGCATCAGTGTAAAGACAACAATCAGACTTTCCCCAAAGCCATTCCCCAGCCTCTGGGAAGATGTGCTTCCACTGTGTTCCTTGAACTGAAGGAACGCTTCCACTGGGTACAGATAGCTCACACCTGTAATCCTAGCTACTCAGGAAGCTCATATCTGAGGATTACAGTTTAAAGACAGCTTGAACAGGAAAGTCAGTGGGACTCTTATCACCAATAAACTACTAAAAAAGAAAAAGTGAAGCTATGGGAGAGACCTAGCCTTCAGGGACATTGCTCAGTCCCTAGTCTCAAGTCCCTGGACTGGCACAAAATAATAATAATAGGCTTTCTTCACAGCTTCTGCCACATACTAGGCAGAGTCTATACCCCTTTAGTCTATGTTAACCCACTTCCCACAAATCAGGTTATGTAAACAGATGCCTAATTGCCGAATTAGGGCTTCATATTGCCACCGGGAAGCTGGAGCTGCTACTTGGCTCAGAGAAGAACAGAGAAGTAGTTACTAGGCAGGTCCATCTTAGCTGAAGGTTTGGGGGCTGTTAGGGCTTTTTTTGTTTTGTTTTGTTTGAACAATGCTAGGAATTAAACCCAGGGCCTCATGCATGCTAGGCCAGTGCTCTATAAATGAGCTATATCCCCAGCTAAGGCACCAATTTTACCAACGGAAGGAATCTGCTATTTAAAAAAAAAGTCTTGAAGTTACCTAACTAGATGAAAGATGAGGCGCTCAAGTGTATTCAGATGAGTTCGAGAGAGCTGGTCAATCACAGAGTACACGCCACGAATTGTTTCCTTCCTCTCTTGAAGACCTACAAACAGTAATAGTACCAAGTAAGACTGAATGCCCTCTCTCTTAGGTGCTACTTGGTCCTGTCTACACTCCTAAGAGAAGGGCTGGCTGTAGAGTCTGGGAGAGGCCATGGTACCTGGTGAGTGGTAGGTCACCACTTGGCTCCCTGTACTCATGAGCTGTCTCCTGGGTTTTCATTTATATCACAGCAGAGGATAGAGATACTCTCGTTTTTCAACCATTATGTAACAGATTGATTTCTCCTTAAAATTAGCCAACTGCCACATAAATTTATAAATTCTAGGGACTTGAAAACTAGGCAGGCCTTCAACAATATTCTACTTGGAACAATGTGAAACAAAATTCCACACCTGTTAGGCCTGGCAGGCAGACAGCTTTATACAGTTCCTGCCTAGATTCCCAAGTGAAATGATTGTCAGCTTATCCTTAAATTTATTTAATCTTCTCATCTGCTTTATAACCTTCACCTTTCAATTTCTTTGTGAGAAAACTTTTAGAAAACCACCTTGAGCCTATAAGCAGTCAACATTTAAAGCTGGTCATAGTGACCCAGGACATGTCTGAAACCCTAGCTTCTCAGAACATGAAGATCAGGAGGATCAAGACCCCATCTCAACCAACAGAAACACTAGTTGCAGTAGCATGAACTTGTCATCCTAGGTATGTGGGAAATATAAGTACAAAGATCACAATCCAAGCTGGCCTGGCCAAAAAGTGAGACCATATTAGAAAAATAATGAAAACAAAAATGGGGTGAGGGCATGGTTCAGGTGGTAGAGCACTTGCCTAGTAAGCACAAGGCTTTGAGTTCAAATACTGTAAAAAAAGGGGAAAAAAGCCAACATTTGAAGCCTATTATTTAGAAGATTTCAAGTTCTAAATTTCCAGGCCAGCCTTGGCTACACAGTTATACTTTGTCTCAAAACAAAACAAAGCCAACATTTGAATAGGTGACAGTATACTAGCAGTTTTGCATTGAGTATCAAGAATTTATCTTAGGATCTGTAAGGGATAAATGACTAGAGGGTAGTCTAGTAATGGATACTAAAGATGGCATTCCCTTCTCAAGTAACCCAGGAAGCCTTACCCATAGCTCGAAGAAATTCTTCATAAAGTTCAAAGGTCATGAGTGGATTAGGCAAATCACGAAGCCACTGTTTGAATACACTTGCAATGACATGTATATTATAGTCATCTAGGTTCACACTTTCAGCATCTATTTGAGAAAATACAGAAAAGGCCAAACATATACAAAAAAAGATTCAAATATTTACTTCTAAAAAAGCCTTTTTGTTTTTTAAACTAACCAAATATAACTTTCCACAATCAAATGCCCTGCTTTGGAACAGTTCTTCTTACTGTGATAATGGAACACTGTGTGTTGGTTTTCCAAATATGTGTGAACTGAAGTATGTAAAATAAAGGCTCATATATTTTGAGGCAGAAACATCAAACTACTGCTAATGTTTCTAAATGCCTGCTAATTTTGTACTGTCTGCTTGTGTACTGATCCATAGGCCACATTTTGAGCAGCAATACTTTAAAAGACAAAGAGAAAAAAGCCTGAGACATTTCCTACAATCGGCCACTCTTAGAGGTGACATGAATTTAAGTAATGGGAAAGAAGTACTGCCATCCTGTTTCACTTCATGGCAGGCAGGTTAAGTTTATACAGACTGGATACTGGAAGGATGACTTTCATTTGTGCTGCTCCAAGGCTCAAGAGACAAAATTGACATCTGCCTGTAAACTGGATTAGACCAATTTCTGGCAGGTGAGCCTTCTGCTTGAGTTTTACCAAGCTATCATTTCTCATTGATTTGTTACTAAGAAGTGGCATTATGGGTAGCTGGGTTCTTAGCAATACAAAGACAAGCGAGGAATCATTCTTTTCTAACCACAATGAAACAAAGCAGCTGTGAAAGTAATCAGTGGTAATCTCCCGCATATATTCCAGGAGTGAAATCAACCCAGTCAAGTGTCCCATTCACTTTTGGTCTCTGTAACTAAGTCTGTACTACCTTAGATTATGGACTCAGGGATACAGGATAAATTCTGACTTGTCATTTACTGGTGCTGAGTAGTTGACAAGATCTTCTCTAAGCTCCAGGCTCTTTTCATAGAACTATTGTGAAAACTATAAAAATCACTTAGCAAGGCACAGCAATGGCAGTCCATTATTAAATTTCCCTGGACTTAAATTTTCTTCTTCATGAATTGTAAGATCTACTGGGTTAGTAAAAATATTGCGATATGCTTTCAGTACTTAATGCTTTGTACAAATGACATACTCAGTATGTGTTGGACAAATTAATCATCTTTCTCTAGAAAGACACAGAATGACAAAGACCACATAAAGAACTATATTCTTCTAGCTCTAATTAACAATCAATATGTAATGAAAACTTGAAGAGCCTGAAATACTTATGCAAATGCAAGTACCTGGTATAATTTGGAAAGCACTGTATTACCTGTATCTAGACCTTGTCGAAGCTCCTTGATTTTATTAGTAGACCCAGACTTTCGGTAAATACCTTCTGTATAAAGTCCATGCATTTCAATGTAGTTTATAAGCTTTTCCACCACTAATGGAACAGTTCGGTCCTCACTAGTCAGACGGGACAGTTCAACCCCAAATTGTCGAGAAGACAGCTCTGGATCATACTAAACAGAAGATAATGTTTGTTTCTAAATGTATTCAAACATCTTTAAATATGCTTAGCCAACTTTTTAAGAGAATTATTAAAATTTGGAGGAAAAGGAATTATGATTAAGTAAGAATAACTGAGATGTTATTTTTAATCCAGAAATCCAAACAAAATGAGTGGAGAACAGTCAATGGGGCTGATACTTCAAAATCTTTTCAAAAATCTCTCCAAGCAAAGGTGAACTCAGTATGGGCACCATAAGAAAACCCACTTTTTTGTGTGTTGATTCTGGAACTTGAACTCAGTGCCTTACACCCATGACTGGTGCTCTACCATGTGAGCCAAGCCTCTAGCCCCAGCTTTGTGCTAGTTACATAAATTGAGATAGAGTAAACGAGTAATCAACTCATTTTTATATGAATTAGGATTTTCAAGTAATTCCTGAAGCCTAAGGATGCTTCAAAGATAAAACTTCACACAAGTTGAGCTGAAACTTGATTCATAACCAATGGCAAAGACTACACAGATGGACCCATGTTCATCTGTCATAGGATGCAGGGTTCAATATGAACCAATATCATTTTCATCCTTACTGAATGTTTTTCGGAACCAAGTATTAAAACTTCACCATCAGAAGAGGCTTATTAAATGGTTAGTTTCTGTACTTCCCTAACAGACAAATGATGAAATGATTCTTTAACCATTGTGCCTCATGGCTTAAGAGTATACTTTAATATTAGCACAGTCATACCGCCTTTCTATGGTTAGTCTTTACATACAGTATCTATTTTTTTCCTTCAAACTTTCTATATGATCATAATAAGTTATCTTGCTCATAAACAGGATATACAATTTTTTTTGTATGTGTGTGTATGGTGGGGGGGAGTCCTGGGACTTGAACTCAGGGCATGGGCATGAGTGCTGTCCCTGAACTTTTTGCTCAAGTCTAACACTCTACCATTTCAGCCATAGCTCCACTTCTGGCTTTTCTTTGGTTATTGATTAGAGACAACTACCACTTTCCTGCTTAGGCTTGCTTCAAACCATAATCCTCAGATCTCAGCCTCCTGAGTAGCTAATATAGATGCCACCAGCACCTGGCTTAAATTGATTTTAACTTAATTTTATTTGGAGTATTTAGCCTATTTAATGTAAATCACCAAAATATTTAAATTTTTATCAGTCTGCTGTTTCTTTTTGCCCAAACTGTTTTATGCTTTTCTCATTGCCTGCTTTTCTGGGGGGGATAGGGGAAGAAAAGAAGGTATAGGACTTTGAATTCAAGGCTATATGCTTACTAGGCAGCATATTTGAGCCACATGTACAGCCATTTCTTGCTCTGATTATTTCTGAGATATGGTCTTGGTTCCCACCCCGCCCCCTCCCCCTCCATCCCAGCCTGGACCATGATCTTAATTTCAGCCTCCTTCATAGCAGATGAAGGAAAACACATGAGTGCCACTGTGCCCAGCTACTGATTGCGATGTAAGTCTTGAAACCTTTCTGCCCAGGCTGATCTCCAATCACAAATCTTCCTGATCTCTGTACCTCAAGTAGCTAGGACTGCAGGTGTGAGTGTCACTGTATCTGACTTCTTCTCCCCATTCTACTGTTTTTAGTTCGTATATTATATATATGTATATATATATATATATATATATATATATACATACATATATTAGTTGTTTATAATACTTAGTTGTATATTTAGTTTTATATTTTTACTACATTTTTAGCACTTACTTCAGCAATATAAACAATGTTTATGGGTTGTTACAGAACTATTTAAGTAGTTTATATCCTCTTGGCTCAACTTTGGTAGGTCACATGCATCTAGAAATGCATCCATTTCTTCTAGATTTTCTATTTTATTTGAATACAGACTTTCAAAGTATTTCCCATGAACTTTTGGATTTATTAGTTATAGGATACAGCAACTATTTAAAAATGTTATTTCTGAGCTAGGCAGCTCTTCTGCCCAGTAATTCTAGCTACTTTGAAGGTAGAGTCTAGAAGGATTGCAGTTTCAGGCCAACCTGGGCAAAAAAGATCACAAGACCCTACACCTCAACCATGCAGTGGCACATACCTGTCAAGACAGGTACAAGGGAAGTGTAAATAGGAATGCCTGGGCATAAACAAGAAATTATATTTGAAAATTAATGAAAGCAAAAAAGGCTGAGGATATGGCTCACGTGAAAAGAGTGCCTTGTCTAGGAAGCAAGGTCTTGAGCTTAAAACCCAGAACCATCAAAAAAATAAACAAAAATATGTAGAAAAGGTAACTATGGCCAGGCACCAGTGGCTCACGCCTGTAATCCTAGCTACTCACGAGGCTGAGATCTGAGGACTGCAGTTCAAAAGCCAGTCCGGGCAGGAAAGTCTGTGAGACTCTTATCACCAACTAACCACCAGAAAACCAGAAGTAGCACTGTAGCTCAAGTGGTAGAGTGCCCGCCTTGATCTGAAGAGCTTGGGGACAGCTCCCAGGCCAGCATTTAAGCCCCATGATCGACCAAAAAACAAAACAAAACAAAAAAACGAAATAGTAATTATGCTGCATGCTGCTGTTTATTTAATCATGGCATATGACTTTAAGGATAATTCCTAAGATGTCTGAAAGCAGTGTTTTCCAACTGTGGTTTGTAAAATAAAAATTCAATTTCACATCACTTATAATAAAGGTAAACAGTTTTGGAAAATCAGCTTATTATATATGCACATTCCAACTTATATATACTGAATCAAACAAAACTGTGACTTCATAGGTTCTCAGGCTTTGATTTCAATTTCTTCCTGTGGGACAGAAGAGACTTACAGACTTGATGTTTATTGAGTGATAGCTTCTCACCTTTTTAGAGCACTTGGCTGTGGTTTTCAGACAACACTTCTTGTGACAAGCATACTTACATACTGAAAAACAGGTTAAAAAGGAAGTTTTACAAGTCTGCAAATCAATGACAACTTTTTTCAAGGTTACAACTTCATTTTGGATACACGTTTTTTCTTTAGATATAAGACTACTATAGTGTCACATATAAACTGTGCTCTTAGCAACTAAAAAAGAAGTTTAAACTGTTCTGTGGGGGAAATGAAGTTGAAATAACATGTCCAAATATTTCTAGTCAATATCAATGGGAAGCTTTTTCTTTCAAAATCACCTGTCCTGCTCCTACACTTACCCCTCACCTCCAAATTCCAACATGATATTTATCTATCTATGTGGTTTGATATACAAATAAGCGCTAGATGCTCACAGTCCACTAAAATGCCAGATACACCTATTAAGTATCTTTTCTATGGGTAAGAAAGGCATTACTGTCAAAGACCCTTAAAAGAAGAGGAAACAATTGGGCAGTATCTTAAAATATAGAAAAATAGTTACTTGTTATCTCTAAATGCTCAGAAATACTATGAAAAAGACTATGAGATAGTAAAAATTGTGATAGGGAAGATGAAGTAAAGAAGAATAGATTCAGGAAGTGGCAGATTCCCACAGAGGCTGGGCAGAAGGTGAACAGGAAGGCACTCGAGGAGAGGGCTCTGAGAACCAACTCCTTCCTAATTATCTCCTTTTTTTTTTGGTCCGGTCCTGGGGCCTGAACTCTGGGCCTGGGCGATGTCCCTCAGCTCTTCAGCTCAAGGCTAGCGCTCTACCACTTGAGCCACAGCGCCACTTCCAATTTTTTTCTTTTTGCTTATGTGGTGCTGAGGAATCGAACCCAGGGCCTCAGGCATGCAAGGCAAGCGCTCTACCACTGAGCTACCTTCCTAGCCCCCTAATTATCTCCTTTATTCTGTTCTGGCCCACTAGTAAAAGCCAAGTCTCCTAGAATAATCGATGGCACTAGATGTATGGAATTTTGAACTGGTGATGTATGGGATTATGAAAGTAGTAGTTCCACTGTAAGCTAGAAACAAGTTAGTCTACAAAGACTTTCTACACACATTTTAGGATCTATATATTCTGTTGGGAAAGGATTATTATAGAACAAGATACCTTTTGAGCTGTAAGCTAAGAATTCTATGCATTGATCCATCCAGAGGTCTGCCTACAAATATTTACTATAACAGTGAAACTTATGACAAATATGCTTCCTCATTTTGTTAGAAACCTAGAAATTAGTATTTAAAACAATTTCAGGTGGAGGTATGTGTTATAAAAGACTATTAAATCTGAGTTAGAGGATAGCTAATTAATAATGATAGCAGAATAAGAGCTCTTTGAAAAGCTAACATGTTAGTGGAGACCAGAATTAACTAGATATAAAGTCATGCTAAAATCTGGGAGAAAAGCATTTCAGGATGACTGAGCTGCAAGTACAAGGCTGTGACTGAGTAATATTAAAATATCTTGTCTGGACATAAAGAGTATAGACAAGAGTCAAGCAGCGTGAATTTACTGTTTCTTGTTAAAGAGAACATTAGAAAACTTACACTTGCAAACAGAAGCTCGGTCCATTATCCATATTAAAGAAGAACAGTATTCACAGTATGTAGGAATGCTATATTGGGTAGCCTTGAAGATGTGGCCATTGTGTTCTTCTACCTGCATAAAAAAATTAACTGTTTATAATAAAGGCAATACAGTAAATTCTGCCCTATTGTAGTTAAGCAAAGGGGACTTCATTCTCTTAGAAGGACAATTATCCTCTGAGAAATAAAATAGTTGGTCATCAAATAGAGAAAAATTTGGGGGGGGTTAGTACTACTGAGTCTTGAACTCAGGACTTCATGCTTTGCTTTGGCTTTTCCACTCAAGGCTGGCACTTTACCACTTGAGCCATATTCCACATGAAGCTTTTTGCTGGTTAGTTGGAGATAGTTTCATCCTGAGAACTGAGACTACAATCATGTGCCAACATGTGACAAAAGGAGATATTAGTCAACATTTTTTGAAAATCTATTTAATGTCTGGCTTAACAAAAGATACCATAGAAAAAAGATAGCATAGTCTCCATTCTTCTTCTGCCCTCAGCTATTGTAGGATGCAAGTCAGTTTGATATATAAAGAGAACCCAAGCGCACAAAGATATGAACTGGAAAATGCAGTACTATTTCTTTTGGTGATACTGAGATTTGAACTCAGGTTTCAAGCTTATTAGGCAAGTGGCCTACCACTTGAGCCATGCCTCAACCCATTTTAATTTCATTTTCAGATGGTGTCTCATATTTTTGCCTGAATTGCAATCCTATTTATGCCAACCATGTACCTGCGAAGTCAAGGGCTTTAAACCATGCTAGTTTACTGGTTAAGGTGGTATCTCTAACTTTTTGCAAGGACTGGCTTCAAACTACAATCCTCCCCATCTGGATATGAGTTTCTTGAGTAGCTGGGATTATAGGCATGTGCGACCTTTCTGGCTGCAGGATTTTTCATTTATGGGGCTGGGTCTGTGGTAGGGCCTGAACTCTGGGCACTGGGCACTGTCCCTCAGTTCTTCAGCTTAAGGCTAGTGCCCTATCTCTTGAGTCACACAGCACCACTTCTGCCTTTTTTCTGCTTAAGTGGTGCTGAGGAATCAAACCCAGGGCCTCATGCATGAGAAGCAAAGCACTCTACCACTGAGCCAACTTCCCAGTCCCTGCAGGAATACTTTAATAATCACTTCAGACAATGTTATTACACCAAAAGTTTACAAATGATAGTTTTTAAATTCAAGTATACAACCAACAAATATACCAGTGAACTCTTATGCCGTGTGACACCTACAGTTCTTGGCTTCATTAACATTTAAAACTTTGCATGGAGCTCATCTATAATTTCAGCTACTTGGGAGGCACGCAGAGGTAGAAGAATCACAAATTTGAGGAAAGCCTAGGTAAAGCCAGGGAGACACTTCCTCAGACACCAATTATAACCCAAAGAGCTAGGAGCATGGTTCAAGTGGAAGAGTCCCTGCCTAGAAAGCAGAAAACTCTAGCTTTAATCCCCAGTGCCACCAAATAAACAATCTTCACTTTTAATGAGCTTTTTTTTTTTGGTCAATTGTGGGGTATAAACTCTGGGCCTGGGTGCTGTCCCTCAGCTCTTCAGCTCAAGGCTAGCACTCTACCATTTGAGCCACCACACCACTTCTGGATTTTCTGCTTATGTGGTGCTGAGGAATCGAACTCAGGGCTTCATGCATACAAGGCAAGCATTCTACCACTGAGCCACCTTTCCAGCCCCACAATCTTCACTTTTAAAGATATCACTAAGGAAAAGAAAGAGTAAGCCACAGATCCAGACTGTATTTGCAAATCACTTATCTGATAAAAGGCTACTATCCAGAATCACAGTAGGATGACACAATTAAAAAAAAAAAAAAGAATACTAAATAAACATCTCTTCACATAAGAAAAATAGTCAATAGGTACACAGAAAGATGCTTCACCTCATTAGTCCTGAAGAAAATTTAAACCTATAATGTAAAACGTAAACATGCAGATATGTAAACAAGAATATACCACAGCATACCAACCAGAATTTCTTTAACCAAAATATGTATGCATACATGAAATGTTGTTGAGGTTGTTAGGAGTTCTCTGGGCAACAGGCAGCTTCTAAAAATTACCTTATAACCCAGAAATTATACCTTCATGTTTACAGCCAAGAAAACAGAAAACATATGTTCATAAAAGCACTGTACGAGAATGTTCATAGCAGCACTATTTATAACAGCCAAAAATAGAAAACACCCAAATGTCTCTCAACCGGTGAAAGGATAAATAAAACGTGGTGGAAAGGGTTAAGAGTATAGCTGAGTGGTAGAGTACTTGCTTATTCAAGGGCCCAGGTTTGAACCTCAGATCATCATCACTAAGAAAAGGCTAACTACTAATATAACAGCATGGAAAAAACACAGAAATATTCTAAAAAGTCATGTGCAAAAACTGCATGTTATATGATCCCATTTTCATGAGCTTTTCAGAAAAAACAAAAATACAGAAGATCCGTTTAGAAAAGAGATCATATTTGTACCATTATGAGAAAGATTTTCAGTTTTCTGCCATTTTAGGAAGGCAACAATAAAAACATTTTTCACTGAATTTAGAGCATATCTGTCATTCAAAATTTTTGTACAAATTTGTGGAGTACCTTTTTGTTTTTTTTTCCACTCAAGGCTAGCATTTTTCCACTCTGAGCCACAGCACCACTTCTGATTCTCTGAAGACTAGCGCTCTACCACTTTTGAGTCACAGTGCTGCATCAGGTTTTCTGGTGGTTAATTACAGATAAGAGTCTCATGGACTTTCCTACCTGGACAGGCTTTGAACCTTGATGCTCAGAGCTCAGCCTCCTGAGTAGCTAGGATTACCTATTCTTAAAAAGTATCTACAGATACATATGCTTGAAGCCACTTAAAAGTCTACGGTTCCTTTTCTGTTACTTAAAAAAAAAAAAAACATTAAAAAGGTTCACTTACTAAATCTGTTTCTTTTTTCCTTCTTTTCTTTCTTTCTGTTTTTGGCACCTGCCAAGGGGTAGAGAGAAACACAGAAATTGAGATAACAAAGATTAATATAACATTTTACTTCTTTGCAAATGTCAAGAACTATCTGTTCTTAAGTAATAAATATTCCTCAAGGACTGTGCAGTACTAATGGCCACAGAACGGCAGAATACTGCTGTTTGTTCTAAACCTCACTTCCGTCAAGAAGCCACACCATTACTTTATTAGCTAAATAGCTCTAAAAAACTATCTACCAGCTTTCTGGTAGTACCAAACACAAAAAGTGTATCACTTGGAAAATGAAAAAGCTCTTTTCCAACCACAATACAGAATAATCTAAACCTCTTCCTTTAAACCCAGAAATGCACAAAATAAAGACCTCAACATATCTATAACATAACTGTCAAGGACTGCTTCTCCTTAGAAAATGATTTAAGATGTTTGTAAACTTGCATTCCTATAAACCAGACTATCTGCAAACACAATACAGCAAAATCCATACAAAACACTGAAGTTCCTCTTGATGTAAGCAGAAGCCTCACTGTTCCCTGGGGTAATGAGAAGAAACCCACTTGGGACTTGACCAGGCTACAATGTGGATCTCATATTAGTCATTTATTTGGTAGGGCTAAAACAGAATTAAATAGCAAACAATACGATCCGAGTTCATAACATGCACTTAGAAAATCAAAGTTGTTATCTAGATTTCCTGACACACACATTTTCTTACAAACTAATTTACGAGTCCTAACATAAAGGCCACCAGATAAAACAATGACTTACATACTTAACAATTGTTTTTCTAAAAAGAAACATGGGTTCTGATCTCTATTAAAGCTGAGAACATAATCTTGAGGGCCCAAAATATGTATTAACTCTCATTTTAAACTAATTGCATAAGTTGAAAGTCTTGAAAATTTTACTACAAAAGAATGGAGTGTGGAGGATGCTAAGTGATGATAAATGGACAAGTTTTCTGAAATGATTTTCTGAAACACAAGATATCCTAAACAGACTTTCAAAAAACTCATGATACAATCCCTTTAGAAATCAAAATAAAGCATTTCATATTTACCTTTGTGGTTGTGCTGTCTGCAGTCTTGAATTCATTCATGTATTCATCTAAAAACACCTTAAAAGTGTTGACCCAAACTCTAACTGGAGATTCACTCCAATCACGCTGCTCAAGCCTCATAGTCTTTTCCAGAATCTGCTCAAAGAGGGCATAGAGGTCTTTGTATCGTATGCTTTTCCCATCATCCATCTAATAAGAAATAAGAGAAGAACTGTAAGGTTTTATGAAGCAATTCCTTTTTTTTTTTTTGCCGGTCATGGGGCCTGTACTCTGGGCCTGGGCGCTGTCCCTCAGCTCTTCAGCTCAAGGCTAGTGCTCTACCACTTGAGCCACAGTGCCACCTCTGGCTTTTTCTGCTTATGTGGTGCTGAGGAATCGAACCCAGGGCCTCATGCATGCAAGGCAAGCACTCTACCACTGAGCCACCTTCCCAGCCCTGAAGCAATTCTTTATGTACGGAAGGTAATGAAATTTTGGTAATTGTTACAATAAAGGTCAAGGCCTTGACAGTTTTCCTAATGAACATGCCCAAGAGGTCATTGCAGTATGGAATGGAAGCAAAATAAAACCATAGCAGTATTAGTAAAAGACTCAACAGTATAAACAATGCAGTAGTGAGCAAGTCCTAAGCATTGCTTTCTGAAGTCTGGATTTGGAATTTAATTTATTTCTAAAGATTATTTGCAACCCTTTGAATAACTAATCTCACAAATGAACCTTTTTTAGACAGTTCTACTCTAAAATTAAAAAATTTTTACTTGGATTTCTGTCTAAAATACAAATTAGATAATATTTTCTTTTTCTGAAGAAGAATGACATGCATGTTGCAAACAAATCTAAATGGAACTCCTTTTTTAAATAAAATCTGGAATGGTTATAAAAAAGAAGAGATTCTAAGTGACTAAAAGTTTATACACTTAAATTTTATTTTGTTCTCATCATATTTAGATTAGAGATTGGACATTTTTGATACAGTGTTAGAAAACAACTACTAAGCATATTTTCTCTTCCTGTGTGATTCAAAGTGCACTAAAGAATCTAACACCCCTGAGTTCCCAAACTAGGAAATACAGGTACAAAGCAGGTAATGAGATGCATGTTAAAATATCTGGGCAGAATTAGCAAAAACCTGTCATTTCTTAAACCTAATAATTTGTCATAAGCTTATTACTTCTGTACGAGTCTTGAAATTCCTGTTAGCTCAAACTCCACAGCTCCTGTTAACAGTAAAAAAAAAAAATTTTTTTGGGGGGGGGGTCCGGTCGTGGGGCCTGAACTCTGGGCCTGGGCGCTGTCCCTCAGCTCTTCAGCTCAAGGCTAGCGCTCCACCACTTGAGCCACAACGCCACTTCCGGCTTTTTTCTTATATGGTGCTGAGGAATAGAACCCAGGGCCACAGGCATGCAAGGCAAGAACTCTACCACTGAGCCACCTTCGCAGCCCACACTAAAAAAATTTTATGCTGAGAAAAGTGTAAAAAGTAGAATAGACATTATAGTTTTCCTGACTTCTTTTCATTGTGAATTAAAATTATGCTGAACAAAAGAAAAACCCACTTATGAATTATTTTATAAAAAGTATGTGAGTTCACAAATACTGATTTAATATTTAGTATTATTGTATACTTTAATATCAAAAATAAATTTTTGAAAACATCTCAACTGTCATGTGAAAGTACAGAGTAAGTGCAAAAATGGTACATGCTGATAAAAAGAATTCAGTGACCACACACTGCCTAAGTCCAGGGGGGAAGAATGCATAATATATTCCATATATACAGCTGAAAGAGTTGTTAGAAGTCTAATACTAGAGAGCAAGTAGGCAAAACAAAATCATATCTAGAATATACCAGCATCTTAGTATGAGAAAAATAAATGGGGGAAGGGAAACCCCAAGAAATTCAGAGACAGTATTAATCTGAGATCTTAACATACATTTCCTCAATTATCCATAGAATAAAATCAAAGAACTGGATAACTCTCTCATTGTATATGGCTCCTACAGTATCTTCTAGAACATCATCAAATTATTCATATGCTGAACTACAGTGTCTCCCAACATGGTGTAACTTACCGCCAATGCAGATGAATAAAAGCTGAAGATATTCTGTCGAAATTCTTTTAGGGCTTTTTTAAATACAACATCTACTAGTGTATCCTTTTTGCTGTCCTCATTATCTAAGTCATTCATCTGGGGATCATAAGAAGAAACGAACACAATTAACTAATTTGAAAGAGGGAAATGTGACAGCAGAAAGGTGTTGTATCTTTAACTGTTCTGAAAGTAAAAGCCATCTGATATATTATCACTGCTCAATAAGTTTACACAATCTAACACCGTATGATTCTACAGTTCTGTTGCTAGAAAAACTACAGACATGCAAAGACAAACTTATAAAAGGTAATGTGATAATTATAACAAGTCAATAGTAAAGCCTAAATGTTAAAATTGTCTGCCTAATCTGACAAATACACATCCTATCACCTCAACTTTCTCATCTGAAAGAGAACAAACTACCTAGATTACTGAAACACATGTCACCATCATCTCTAGAAGGGTAAATACTCTGAATCCAAAGATGCTCAGAGGTGTAACTCAGCAGCAAAGTGTACCTTTTTCAGAAGAAACTCATCCATGCTTTTTAAATCACTGGCACTTGCTATAATTTGGATGGAGTCATTTTGCCAGTGCACAGAATCCACAGCCACACTGCTGATCTTTACACCCCGCTTGCGCTTTGCCTTTGGGGAGGGCTCTTTGTTCTCTTTGAATTCCTTCCGGCAACTACCAGGCAGTTCTGGACTCAGAGGAGGTGTTGGATGATGCTGAGCTAATTCTACAATTGAAGACAGAGTATCCAGAAGGATGTAGTAGTTAGTAAAAAAGATCAATCATATTCACATGCTTAAGTTCCTTTGGAAAACAAATGCAATTATCAGAAAAGTAACATTCAGTCTTCACAATGTTCAAGAAAATGAATTAGAGAATAACTACTTTTTTGGAGGGGGTCCAGTCGTGGGGCCTGAGCTCTAGGCCTGGGCGCTGTCCCTCAGCTCTTCAGCTCAAGGCTAGTGCGCTACCACTTGAGCCATTGCACCACTTCCAGCTCTCTCTCTCTCTCTCTCTCTCTCTCTATATATATATATATATATATATGTATATATATATATACATATATATACATATATATATACACACACACACACACACACACACACACACATATATATATACATATGCACACACACACACACACACACACACACACACACACATATTTTTTTTTTTTGCTTATGTGGTGCTGAGGAATTGAACCCAGGGCCTCATGCATGCAAGGCAAGTGCTCTTCCCAAGCCCCTAGAATAACTTCTTTTTAATGACTCCCAACATGCTGAGGGGATAGAAGTACAACATACAACCACACTAACACACTAAATACTACTGATCGAGTTGTAGCTGTGCTGTATGATTTAATAAATTACCAGGCAATAATAAGCCCAACAAGCAGTGGAGTTTGAAAATTACTATTTTTTTCTTTATGGTCTACAACATGACTATCAGTGGTATTATCTGGTGACAGCTGGAAATTTGTAAGGGAGTTAGGTAACATCTGGCTTATTTTTGCTTGAGTATCTTTAATATGCAGGATCTTGATTTTCACTTAATTCCTGGCCTAGACTGGCTTTGTACATAGTACTGAAAAGCACAATTTTTATCTGTAACTACTTCCATTGGGAAAGATTCCATGCAGCCCACTCATCCAGAAGCAGACTGGCTTGTGAAGCCAGGAGAAAATGGTGGCTCTCGGTTTCCCAGGCTTCCTATACATTCTCTCACCCTCTGACACCTCTGATAATGAAATAAATGTGTCTCCCAGACACTAAGTGTCACTTCTGGCAGGAATTAAACTCAACCTCAAATATAACACTAGAATAAAGAATATAAAGATACAAGTACATTCAAACTGATAGTAACTGATTCAAATTTCGTTATGTAACTTAACAAGTACCTTATTACTTCATTTGGAAAAATTAGTATTATATTATAAAACAATAGTTTTTTAAAACTTGTCTATAAACTCACTGTAACACTAAAAATAAGGAAAATATCTTGGACTAGGTATATGACTTAATGGTAGAGTGCTTGACTAGCATGCATGAGGTGCTGGATTCAATTCCTCAGTACCACATAAACAAAAAAAAAAAGGGAGGGTAGGATATATCTTAATAAATTTTTATCTAAATATAAATAAAAGCCTATAAATCCTAACTTTTAAATGCAGTAAAGTCTACTTATACATATTTTAACTGATAAGCCTTAGACTTCCTGCTTTTCTTGGGAATCTGCAGTGAATGATGTAATTAAAGAAAATGAACTTAGAACAATTACTGATCAGACAAGATATTAAGAAAATGAACACCACAGTAATTCATCCGTGGTGAGGAATTCAAAGTTCTCTAAATTAATCTTTAGCATCTACTTTATTACCAGTTTTATCCACAGAAAATGGTCAGCTGATAGATACTAAAAAGGAGTCAGATTATACCTTTACCTTTCATCAGAGCTCACAGCTGCCTCTGCTACAAGCCCATCTTCTCCTATGTAGTTTGATCATTTTTTCTCATATACCCCAACTTTCTCCATGAGCAGGTTTTGTCTGTTACAAGTGAGTCTATTCTCTTCCTAAAAGCGAAGAGATCCTATGGCCTCTCTATTTTGGTCCCTACCACATTCCTCACCTCTGATGTACATCCATGTTGAAGGTTACAGACTACATAGGAGCTAAAAAGAGGCACACCTGAGAATGGGATGGGGTAATCTTCTAATGCTGGGATTACTGGAATTATGGGAGAGTTAGTGCTCACTGGTGGGTAGTTTCAGATATGTTATTATTCATGCTCCCTCAAGCAAAAATATTAGCTACCTCATAAAGTGCAACCAGTAGGTACACCTAACAACTACAACAGTGTTAAGAGATGTCTAGATTCAGTTATTTACTCTTCTAATTACTTTTGGGGGGGGGGGGCAGTTGTTGGGGCCTGAACTCTGGGCCTAGGCACTGTCCCTCAGCTCTTCAGCTCAAGGTTAGTGCTCTATCACTTGAGCCACAGCACCACTTCCAGCTTTTTCTGCTTATGTGGTGCTGAGGAATCGAACCCAGGGCCTCATACATGCAAAGCCCAGCCCTCTTCTAATTACTATTATGTATATCAATAATTGAATTTTGTTTGCCCTGGTATTCTTATAGATAAATTAGAATTAATAATGATACCCAAGAGAAACTTGTCAGAATAAAGTGAGCTAATCCATACTGATATGCTTAGCACAATACTACATGTAGAAAGTACTCAAAGTTGATACTCTGAATTACTGCTAATAACAAATATGATTTAAATCAATGATGGCTACTTTTCACAGTTTTGAAGATGTCTTAAGATTCATAATCATTCTTTTTTATCAGTAGTGGGACTTGAACTCAGGGTCTGGGCACTGCCCCTAAGCTGCTCAAGCACTCTACCACTTGAGCCACAGTGTAACTTCTGGCTTTTTCTGTATATGTGGTACTGAGGAATTGAACCCAGGGCTTCATGCATGCTAGGCAAGCACTCTTCAACAAAGCCACATTCCCAGCCCTCACAATCATTCTTGAAGGGGCTCATGCTCTATTGTGTTATGCCACAGAACTTTGGAACATAGAGTTACAGTGTAGTGTCACTTATTAACTAAGGAAGCTTTTAACAATCCTGGTCCCTTATCTCATTAAAAAGTCCAACAGGATTATGGTTTTGAATGACAAAGAAATAACAAACTTTCAAAAGAGTAAACAAACTACCACACTTAGTCTATTTTTACCATCTGGAAACTGATGAGTTGGAATCACATCTGAGCTGGCAAAGAGTGCTGCAACCTCTGATTGGGTGGCAGGTTTTACTCTAGTAGTCTTTTTCTCTCCTTGTTTTCCTTTGGCCCAGAATCTCATCTTAGCTCTCTGAGGTCTTAAAAAAAAAGGATAAAATCAGCATGTCCCAGCAACACTTAAGTATTATCTGAAGGTTTATATATTGTTCATGCATAGTAATCTACTTAACCATTGCATTTAAATTTAATCATAGTTAGCTTTTAGTTCTGCATTTAAACCCTCACAGGGAAGGTGGTTCCTATTTTTTTCTTCCTTTTCTTTGTGTGTAGGGAGGGTGGATGTTAGGAGTGTGGATTGAACCCCTGACCCCTGCAAATGCTAGGCAAGTACTCTCCCACTGAGCCAGCTCCTCATCTTGAATACAGAAGGGTAAAAACATAAACCAGAGAAGTTAAATGATTTGCTAAAACAAAACATGTACAAAGCAGTGGAACTAGAGGATTCCAACTCAGGCTAACTCCTGAACTAGTGTCTCCTTGATCTTATCTCCCATGCAGCTTGGATTTAACACATAACAAAGAAAACACTGTTAAAGAAGAGACTGTTAACTATTATCCATTCTAAGAACCATTACTTTCTTTCACTAATTTCCAGTCTTTATGGATAAGCATGCCAATTTTTACATCTTATAATCATCTAAAATCTTTCTTCTTTTTTCAGCAGTACTGAGTTCAAGCCCAGTACCAGAACAAAACCATAACAAAACAAAAAAAAAAATTCCTGAAAGTCTTTCTCTAAAAGTGCTTATATAATGTACATCAAAAAATTCTTATTTAAAAAATAACAGTTCCTACAAAATCTCTTAAAAACAGAAATTACTTTCTGAACGTCTTTCTCTACAACACTGGGTCAGAATAGAACCCAAGACAAAGCTCAAACATATTCTACTCTCTTTTTTATTTAATACATTTTTTTTTATTGTGAAAATACCATACAGAGGAGTTACCATTACATGGGCAAGGTAATGAGTACATTTCTTTTTTTTTTAATTATGAAAATACTGTACAAAGGGGTTACAACTACATGGGCAAGATCTACTCTCTTCTTCATATTTTAGTTCTCTTCTTTTACAACAAAGACCACAAGTCATATGACTTAGAGATGTCCCAGAAATCATATTGCTATATTCAGAGGGTAATATATCTTGCTGTATATACCCTGAACTATTATGTGTCTATATTATGTGTGTGTGTATGTATGTGTGTGTCTGGGCATGTGTGTAAAACTGATAACTATTTCTTGACAAATCAGCAAATGAACTTAATTTCAAAGTTCAGTATTTAACTTCAGCCCATTTTTAAACAATGCTGTATTACCCCCATTAATTCTATGCATACTTCATACCTTATATCTGAATCAGAAGCCTTCTGCCTTACTGCCAATTTTGTAATCTCTCCTTGAGACAAAGTTTTATGAAGCTTTGTTTGTTCATCAACTGAAGAATATCGCTGTGATGTCTGTAATAATTACAACAGATTTTTAAAACCAAATAACTACATGATAGCACTATAATTAAAACTGAGCTTCAGATGTAATTAACTATAGATGTTAAAATATAAAAAATAAGCCAGGCACTTATACCTGCAATCCTAGTTACTCAGAAGGCTGAAATCTGACATTTTCATTTTGAAGATCGTGCAGGCAGAACAAAAAACCCAAGACTCTTACCTACATTAACTAGCAAAAAAGCCAGAAATGGAGGTTTGGCTCAAGTGGTAAATTACCAACCTTGAGAAAAAAAAGCTAAGAAGTCTAAGCAAAAGCACGAAGCTCTGAGTTTGAGTCCCAGTACTGGGACCAAACAAATAAAATTTAAAAATGCATTCATGTTCTATTTAGAGATTAGCTGAAATAATAGAAACTAAATAAAACTCTGCTATCTCTTTAATGTAATGAGAAGGACAGGTAATTTGGGTCAATGAGGATGCTGGATAGGACCCATCTAGTTCATATTCTGACAATGTAACAAAAATCACAGGTGGAAAGGGAAGAAAATGGTCACACAAAAAGACCCGGGACAGAATAATCTTGGAACACTCAAGGGTTGTCTTTCATATTTCTTCTGATGTATGCCAAAAGGTACTAATTCTTTTTATGAATTAACTTACAGATTTTTTTATTATACCCAGTTAAGGTTACTATTAGAGTCTTATTATATCCAGGCAAGGTTTTTAAAAAGGTACGAAAAACCAAAGGACCAAAGAATAAAGGTCACTAACATTACTGATGTTCTAAACTATATACAATTTACAAAACTTGAATTAAAAATCTCATTTTTTTAATTTTTAAAAATTGTGTGTGTGTGTGTGTGTGTGTGTGTGTGTGTGTGTGCATGCACGCGTGCGCACTGGTACAGACCAACAGCAGATTAGACAGAAGAAAAGACTAATGAAATGATGAATCTTTGAGCTAGCAGAACCATGTTTCCTCCCCAAACTAAGATTTCTTATTTCTTCTTCTAACCAGCTTAGAATTGTTTTCAGAGGTCATGTGGCTAGATCTAGCACACTCAGATAATGTCCCTTAGTCCCTTATAAATCAGCTGGTTTGGAACTTTAATTACATCTAGAAATCCCCTTTACAACAGAATCTTGATCAATACAGTGAAGTAGAGCCAGGAATCTATGGAGCCATCACATAATTCTATGCAAAGAGATAAAGAGATTTGAATTAGACAAAGCGTGTCACAGAGGCTTGTACTGATTTAAAATAACGGCCAGAAAGAGAAGATTCACCCTAAGTGTAAAAGCCTGAAGAGAACCAACTTCTGATATCAAGGTTACATAAAGAACTAAGGAAATTCAGTATCTCTGAGCTCTTAGTAATTAATCTTCTATGGTAAGAGTTAATTTGATTAAGTGTAGAAATTTCAACAAAAATATTTGATGTGAGCATTTAAAATATTTAACCATGGGGTAAACATAAACACAAAGGTAAGCCAGGCACCAGTGGCTCACACCTGTAATCCTATCTACTCAGGAGGCTGAGATCTGAGGATCACTGTTCAAAGCCAGCCTGGGAAGGAAAGTCTGTGAAACTCTTTAACTCCAATAAACCACCAAAAAACCGGAAGTGGTGCTGTGGCTCAAGTGGTAGAGCACTAGTCTGGAGCTAAAGAGCTCAGGGACAGTGCCCAGGCCCAGAGTTCAAGCCCCACTACCAACCAAACACACACACACACACACACACACACAAAGATACACACATAAAAGGTAGAAGTTATAGTAAAAGAAAATGTAGGAAATGGCACTGTGCTGCTACTCTTGAGCAAAAGAGCTCAAGGACAAACCCCAGGCCTCGAGTTCAAGCCCAATAAATACATGCCCCCCCCTCCCCAAGTAAAACTAAAAGCTCTAACTGTGTGCTGATGGCTCATACCTGCAATCCTAGCCACTCAAGAGTTAAGATATAGAATCATGGTTCAAAAGCCAGCAGCCATGAGAATCTTCTATCCAATTAACTGCCAAAACACCACACTAACCTTGAGCACAAAAGCTCAGAACAATGCCTGGGTTTTCAGTTCAAGGACCAGGATGGACGGATGGACACACGGACACGGACACACACACATGCACACACGCAATGCATGCACACACGCAATGCACACACACACACATACGCACACACCCTAAATGTTCTGACAATTAGCTGGGCACCACTGGCTCATGCCTGTAATCCTAGCTACTCAGGAGGCTGAGATCTGAGGATCAAGGTTCAAAGCCAGCCCAGGCAGGAAAAGTCCGTGAGACTCTTATCTCCAATAAACCACCAGAAAACCGGAGGTAGCACTGTGGCTCTAGTGGCAGATCACTGGCCTTGAGCTGAAGAGCCAAGGGACAGCACCCAGGCCCAGAGTTCAAGCCCTAAATAAATAATAACAGATTAAAAAATTAAAAACTCAGAATCAGAAGGGAAAAGAGAAAGATTCACTGACAATCTGTTACACAATATGAATTAGCCTATTACTCATGAAATACTGACTAATCAGCTTGATTCTGATGGCTCACATCTTTAATTCTAGATACTCAGAAGGCAGAGATATGGAAGATCTTAGTTCAAAAAGTCTGCAAGACTTCATCGCCAAAATAACCAGCAAAAAGTATGAGGCATGGTTCAAGTGGTAGAGGACCTTCCTGGCAAGCAAGCCAAGGAAGAATACAGGTCTCAAATTCAAGTCCTAGTACCTCAAAAAACAAAACAAAACAAAACAAAAACCACCAAAAGACTAATGGGCAATCCCAGACAATCAGCCTTGGGAGGCTGAAGCAGAGTTTGAAGTTACTTGAGCTAAATAAGGAGATGCTCTCTCAACAACTAGAACAAAAAACAAAGTAAAAAAAAAAGCACCAAAAACTTTAACTAGAAAAAAAGGCAACAAAAGAAAATCTTGGCTAAACATAAATTTTTAAGTACCTTTAAAAAAGTACCAAAGGTAGCTAATAAAACAAAAATACATTGCTTCCTAAATAGGAAAAGAATTTTTTAAAACAGCAAAGAAAACATACAATGAAATAAAACAAATTTAATGTATCATACAATAATTATGTAAAATAAAGATGTAACTGAACTTTCCAGTTATATCAATAAGTATGTTTAACTTACCTATGAAAAGAAAATAACTTTTATTTAATTCAAAGTAGGACCCAAATATACTATGCAAAAACCACACACTCAAATCAAAGGGATCTAGATAGACTAAAAAGTGTAAACAAAAACATTCTAGGCAAGTGGAAACAGCAGTCAAACTGAAAAAAGAAGCATTAAGTGTAACAAAGCACAAACTAAAGCATTAGACGTAACACATCATTCTCAGCATGGGACTCCTCAGTATACAAGAACCTGGGAAGCTACAGAAGACCCCATGATGCACAGGTAGAGTTTATGGATGTATACTCTGAACAGATTATACTTTATCAAATGCATGTGGTCCACTCATAAAAACTGGCCAATATTAGCTAATGAAGAAAATACCAGCAAATTCTACCAAATACAAATACTTTGATTATAAGTCAATATAACTAGGAATTAACAAATACACTTAAGTACTTTTTCTCTAAAACCTAAAAACTCTTTTTATTAAACAAGTTGGGTAGAAAAGAAAGTTGAACTAAGTAAATATAAGATTCTGTATGAAAAAGAAAAACTACATACTATGGTATACAATCTATGGGATACACAGGAAGCAATGATCAGAGGGGAAAAAATCAGGGACTTATAGAAATCGATATGATAAAACTAAAACAAATGATTTTTTTTTTTTTTTTGGTCGGTCATGGGGTTGAACTCTGAGCCTGGGCGCTGTCCCTCAGCAATTCAGCTCAAGGCAAGCGCTCTACCACTTGAGCTACAGCGCCACTTCAGGTTTTCTGGTGTTTTATTGGAGATAGGAGTCTCACGGTCTCTCCTGCCTGGGCTGGCTTTGAACCGCGATCCCCAGATCTCAGCCTCCTGAGTAGCTAGGATTACAGGCGTGAGCCACCAGCGCCGGCTGAATTAAATTTCCAACTTAAAATCTAGAAAAGTAAAAAAGTAAACCAAAGAAAGCACAAGGAAATAAATAATTAAACCAAAGAAAGCACAAGGAAATAAGTAATTAACATAAAGGCAGGAACCAATGAATGAAAAAAATTGCAAAAAATAGGTATAATAAAGCAAAAGCCCTTAACAGATAAATGACTAATGTTAAAAAACTTAAACCTGGAGCTGGGTACCGATGGCTCATGCCTGTAATCCTAGTTACTCGGGAGGCTGAGATCTGAGGATCATGGTTCAAAGCCAGCCCGGGCAGGAAAGTCTGTGAGACTTTTTTTTTTATTTTGGGGTCCGGTCGTGGGGCCTGAACTCTGGGCCTGGGCGCTGTCCCTCAGCTCTTCAGCTCAAGGCTAGCGCTCTACCACTTGAGCCACAGCGCCACTTCTGGCTTTTTTTCTTTTTGCTTATGTGGTGCTGAGGAATCAAACCCAGGGCCTCATGCATGCAAGGCAAGCGCTCTACCACTGAGCCACCTTCCCAGCCCCTCTGTGAGACTTTTATCTCCAATTAACCACCAGAAAACTAGAAGTGGTACTGTGGCTCAAGTGGTAGAGCACTAGTTTTGAGCTGAGGAGCTGAGAGACAGTGCTCAGGCCCAGAATTCAAGCCCCATGACCAACCAAAAAAAATTTTTCTGAATCTAGAATGTACCACAAAGGTTCATGGGGTGAAGGACCCTCCTTCTAGAGGGGAGGCTTTAGAAGATAATCAGATTATAAAGGTTCTGACCTTATCAATGGGTGTATTCCTCATCTGATTCTATTATAGGTATAAGGTGGTGGAAATTTTAAGGGGTAGGACATCATTGTTGGACATAGGTCCTAGGAGACATGCCCCAGAAGGTATCTCTTTCCCTCCTGAAACTTAATGGCCACAATGAGATGACTGCTTCACTACAGAAATCATGAGCCAAAATAAATGTTTCCTCCTCTGTTATCTCAGTTTTTTGTTACAGTGATGGAAAGCTGACTAACACAACTATGTAACTTAATGTTAAATGCAAATCTCCAAAATAAGAAATGACAGGAAGGAAATAATCACTGAAATAGAGAAAACTTAAAGACGCTAAGAAACTAATTTCCAGGGATGAATCTGATCAAGATGCACTGTACACAAATTTGGATATGTTAAATTGTACTTGTACAACCATTTGTAAATTCAAAAAGTAAGTAAAAAAACCCCACCAATTTTCTAGACTTCCATGCAAATAATTAGAAAAGGTAGATGAAATAATTTCATAAGAAAAAATGGCTTAACAAAATGGATTCCATTAGATAAAATGCTTACAAAGATCTATTTTCCTACAAGAAATGGAAGAATTGTGCCACAACAGCGCACCATTCCACAATGACTTGAGAGGGGAAGCTTATCAAATCTTCAAAGAACTGAGAGTCACAGTCCTATAAACAATCCCTGAATTTTTTTTTTGGGGGGGGGGTGATGCATATATAAATCCAATTTGTATATTCAACACTATACCAGCTACTGTCTTAGGGCTCCTAATAGCCAATAAAATACCCAGTAGTTCCCATCAGGCAAAACCTGCCTCAAAGTCACTGTGAGCCCAGGCTCCCACAACATCCGAATATTCTTCTCTAAATCCCCCGCTAAGATGGGTTTTTCCCTTACTGTGGGGCAAGATAGATAATAAGTTATACTTCAGTTAACATATTTTTCTGGCATCTAGTGGAGTAGACACTGGAAAAACAGCAAACTCAACACAGATGAGGATTGGTTTTACAATGCTGGAGAGTCTTCTGCACAGAATATGGCTTTTGGTCTGGGTAATGATGGAAAAAACTATACAGATAAAAGTTATGTTTCTTATCCTAATTTTTTATAAAGCAATAGATATGGTTTTACTAACCCACTTATTATTATCTAAAAGACTGAGAAAGTAAAAAGTTATATGGAAGTCATTAAATATTGCTTAGCATAGGCATTATGTCATTCTTGGTGAATGTCAACACAGTAGTGTTGACACCACATAAAAGAGTATTTAAATAGCAGGGGTTGGAAGTAGGAAGCTAACATTGAAATTCTGCAGGAAGGAAACTACTACTCTTACTTTCCCTCCCTCACAGCAAGTAACAAACGATTATTAATTATCCAACTCAAGATGTAATGTTTATCTTAAATCCCATGTATATTATTTCTTGACTATAAAGGTCAGAAGGTCATTTTTGCTAAGATTTAATAACTCACTTCTTGGTAAATGTCAGTCAGGACAGAATTACTCTGTCCAGAAAAAAAAAAAAATCAATTCTTAACAATCTGTTTTTTAAAATTCAAGTCTATTTTAAAAAAACCTCTATTTTGAGAATGCAATAGATTCCCCTTAAAAACAGCAACAAGATGACCTTAAAATATCAGGTAATGTTAGAACATAGCATATTTTCAAGATAAACACATTTAAAAATTGTTCCTTCCCTCCCTAAACCCACCCACCCACCACTATTAGCATATTCTAGAAAGCAAAGCTTCTTCATGCAAGTGTCTACTAGAAACCAGCACACCACCACCTGTTCCTAGAAATAGCTGGTGATGAAAGAGAAAGGCAGTGAGGAAGTTGAGGGGTGACTAACACTGTGCAGGGAGCTGCTCTACAACTACTGGCATGCAGTGACGGTCAAGCAGGTGACAGAGGCTAGAACACCGAAAGGAGCCCAGTGCTCCAAGCAGAAAGCCCAACATCCGGTTCACCTCATCAAGATTTTCCTAATACCAAATATTCTACCACCAAAGGACTGAGGGTTGTTACAAAAGAAACTCTCAGGAACAAAACAGCAGTTATAAATGCTAAGTTTCTCATGAGCAATAAATCTATGTACTTGAGATAAATCTGTATTTTCAATAAAATTCATTTATTCCCTTACAAAGATTCATGTCTAGTTATCATATTGAAAAAAGTATTTTATTATTTGTAACTCAAATAAGGGCACCTTCACAATAGTTATTTAAGCCCATAAATTAACAGGTAATGATTAACAGGTAACCCTACATTTTGGCGTAGGTTAAGACTTGTTTCATTAAGAAAAATGTCCTTTTTCATTTGTTTTCATTTTCCCTCTCATGGAATATAAGTATTATCACTTAAAAACTGGGTTAACCTTCCACAGAAAATAAATACAATGAGAATATATTGGAAATTATAAATTTTAACTTAACTGGTACTTCAATATAATTCAAAGAGTTGGGGCTGGGAAGGTGGCTCAGTGGTAGAGCGCTTGCCTTGCATGCCTGAGGCCCTGGGTTCGACTCCTCAGCACCACATAAGCAAAAAGAAAAAAGCCGGAAGTGGCACTGTGGCTCAAGTGGTAGAGCGCTAGCCTTGAGCTGAAGAGCTGAGGGACAGCGCCCAGGCCCAGAGTTCAGGCCCCATGACTGGACCCCCCCCCCCCAAAAAAAAAAAACAAAAGCAAATTAAAAAAAAAAAAAAAAGAGTTTAAAACAGCCAAACTAAACTATCTAATAACTCAAAGATTATTATAACTTTTTTCCATAATGAACAGACACTAAAGTGACTGGAGAGCCAATTTGCAGATATCCACAAAAATAAAGCATGCCTTTAAGCGATGCTTAGTTCATAAGACATATTTGGTTCCTATATTGTATATTTTTAGAACAATTCTGAAACAAAATTCTTTACCCTAATATATCTACTTGTGACTCATACTTATCAAACCACATGTGTATCTAATTTCAGCTGAGATGATGATAAAGTTATGTTCTTAGCCAAAAATAATACAGCTTTCTTCAACTAAAATTTTAAAAAATGCCAATTTATAATTTGTGACTAATACAAATTCACAATATACATAGTCTGCTCTTTAGCTGGGTTGGCACAAGCAAACAAGTTGTGCTAGTGTATGTGTGGTGGTATGTGTAGTTGCAGACTGATGCTGGACCCTTGCACATGCAGGCAAGTACTCTGCTTCTGAGCTAAATACCCAATCCTTGATTTGGGGGATTTTGTTTTTTTGAGACAGGCTTTCTCTATGTGGCCTAAGCTAAGTTTGAATTTGCCTCCTGATGGCTGGAGTTACATGTGTGTACCACCACATCTGGCTAAATTTTTTTTTTAATTCATATTTATTTTTTGTCACTAAAAAATAAGAAAAGATGTATTCATTGTATTTTTATTAAAACAGTCATGCTCATTTGTTTATTTATTGCCTATGGCTACATCTAAACTATGGTGGTCAAACAAAGTAGCTACAACACAATATATGATCTACAATATGATATAGAATATATGATCTAACATGACCTATGGCCTTAAGAACCCCTTCTTAGAACTTTTTTTTGTTTAATTTTTTTTTTTGGTACTAGGGAGTCAAACCTAGGGTGTTATAACTGCTAGACAAGCACTTTGACATGAAATTACACCCCAGCCCCATTTTTTTAAAATGAGGCTTGAACTCTGGGTGCCTGGGCACTGTCCCTCAGCTCTTCAGCTCAAGGGTAGCACTCTACCACTTGAGCCACAGAGCCACTTCCAGTTTTCTGATGGTTTATTGGAGATAAAGAGTCTTTCGGTCTTTCTTGCCCAGGCTGGCTTTGAACCGTAATCCTTAAATCTCAGCCTTGTGAGTGTTCTTCTCCACTGCTACATATATATATACGCGTTACTGAAGTTTGAACTCGGGGCCTCACATTTACTAAAATAAGCCATATTCCCAGCCCTTCCTTAGTCCTTTTAAGATATAATTTCCATAATCTCTACATCAGAGATAATTTCAGTGCCTTAATTTTGCCTAATTTGATATACATTGACAAAATGCCCTTTACTCAAATCCTACAAGACTTAGCTTTATTTGCTGTGTTCACTGAGGTTTCCTATGTACAAACCTTTATAGGGAGAGAAGCTGTGAAGGTTAGCTTTAGATTAGCAAAGAGTATTCCCGTCAAGATTTACTTGCTGTTTATTTCCCTTATTGCTTTAAAATTACCATTTCGGAGTCACTGTGAGAGGCCTGACCCAGGCTGGATGCAGGCCCTAGCTCAGAGTGAGAAGCTTGGTCAAGGGAGAGAAGGGGCTCAATAATGTCATCGTAATCATCTTCCTCTGTATCCCCCTCCCCATCGGCAAAAGTACCTCTAGTCAAGAAATCGGAGCGCGTCCGCGCCATTCGAGCTTTCTTTTTATGGGCCGGTCTGGCAACCTGCTTGACCAAATGATAAAACAAATAACACAACAATGTTTTGGGTTTTTTTTTGTTGTTGTTGTTGTTATTTTGGGAGACGATGCCAATGAAAAAGGGCTCATGAATTTCCTAAAACTCCCTCCACCCCACCATACCCTTTTCTGCTGGTAGAAGTAACAGGTATGACCTAAAGGAACCTATATGTACATCACTGTGGACCAAGAAAGCTACATCTACACTGTTCTTCTCCACGGCCCTAAGGAGTCACATCAAAGTCACCTGAACAAGCTTCCTCCTTTCCTTAGCAACTTCTTTTTGGTAAACACAATCTGGATTTTTTAGGCACCATTCTTTGCCTGAACTATGTATTCCTAATTATAGCAGGTATACCTCATTCTTTCTCTAAAAACATTTAGGAGTAAATAGGCTGATGAACTTATCTACCTTTAAGAATAACTTCCAAAATAATGTACATCTACTTCATGTAGAAGATATATAAACAAATGTCAGTACTTACCTCTCGCTGGCCCGGCCCTGTGAACTTAGGTTTCCAGGCTGGTTCATCTTGTTTACTGACTTGAGGATTTCCACTGTGTAACGATTCCTTGTCCACACTTTAAATAAAGCAATAGTATTACATTTAAGTTCCTATCAGACCTCATGGAAGTAGTCCTAAATAATAATATGAATTACACTCTAAGAAGCAAAGCCAAAGAATTCTAGCAAATTCTTTAAGTAATTCCAGATCTTAGTCAAGTCCCAAAAGAATAAGTCAGATGTCTTTTACTTACTCCATAATACTATTATTAAGAATCCATATGTATAAATGAATTCTTAGAAACCCTAGCTGATAATCACTAGGTAAATTCTACTACAGTGCTATATGTGTAAGAATAATAGCAGCACAATTAGTTCAAGAGTAAAGCGGAGTCAATGATAAGAAATGACAAATACTGCATCAAATTCCCAACTCTTAGAAATGAATACTAGTCTTATGAGGGGCCTTTTCACTTAAAATACATAAGTGATGAGGACTTCATTGCTCTGAGATGGCTCAAGAACAACTTCCTCTTTCTGAAATCTTCTGTAACTTTCACCAATTGTTTTAGTTTAAACATGAAGATATAGCTTTAAACTATACAGAAAAACAATACAAGCAGGATAAAAATTGTTATTAGGCTAAGCCATAGAGATGTTTTAGTATTAATTTAGGAAAACATAATTTTTAGTTACCATATGGGATGACTGTTTCATCATTATAATATGTAGAGAAATATATATCAGGAACTGATGTAAATCTGAATACAATCCAATTACCTATGTTAACTCAATACCAGGAAGCTTAACGCTCATCAACAACATAGTATTAAGCTCTCTTCCATGGGACTATAAATTCCTTGGAGATCTTCTATTACATAGCATAGTATTTTTTTGGGGGGTGGTGGTGGGGAGGTCAGTCATGGGCCCTGAACTCTGGGCTTGGGCGCTGTTCCTGAGCTCTTCAGCTCAAGGTTAGCACTCTACACTTGAGCCACAGCACCACTTCTGGCTTTTTCTGCTTATGTGGTGCTAAGGAATTGCTTGCAAGGCAAGCACTCTCCCACTGAGCCACCTTCCCAACCCATACATATCATTGTATTGTTTGTAAGTACACACTAAAAATACTAGGTGGTAGGTTAATCGATCTTCCATTTAGAAGCCTTTCACTTAACTTTTTGTTGTTGTTATTGGTTGTGGGGCTTGAAATCAGGGCTTGGGTACTATCCCTGAGTATGTTCAAGGCTAGTGTTCTACCACTTGAGCCATAATGCCATTTCCAGTTTTCTGGTGGTTAACTGGAGATTGAGTTTCACAGACTTTCCTGCCCCAGCTGACTTCAAACTCCAATCCTCAGGTCTCAGCCTCCTGAGTAGCTATGATTACAGGCTTGTACCACCAGCACCCTGCTCTTTCACTTAACTTTTGTAAATGAAATCTAGAGTCATAAGGGGCTACTTTGTCCTTTGCCCTGTGCAATAATAAACAAACCCATTAAACAGATGGCAATCATCCCCAGGTAAAGGCCTCTCCAGGATATTCCTTTTAACCAGTGATGGTCAAGCCGAAAAATCCTAGTTTGTCCTAAAGGATTCCCTTTTAGCCATTAAAATTTCCTTTGCCACAGCTGACCTGCTGGTCTTTCTCCAAAAACAAAGACAACTAGTACGAGATATGCCAACCAAGCTTTTTTTTTTTTTTTCCGGGGGTGGGGTGGGGTGGGGTGGGGGAGGGTCCAGTCGTGGGGCCTGAACTCTGGGCCTGGGCGCTGTCCCTCAATTCTTCAGCTCAAGGCTAGCGCTCTACCACTTGAGCCACAACGCCACTTCCGGCTTTTTGCTTTTTGCTTATGCGGTGCTAAGGAATCGAACCCAGGGCCTCATGCATGCAAGGCAAGCGCTCTACCACTGAGGCACGTGGCTTCCCAGCCCCAACCAAGCTTTTTTAAAAAAAATTATTAATTTATTCATCTATTTTTGGTCAGTAGTGGGGCTTGAACTCTGGGCTTGGGCTCTGTCCCTGAGCTCTTCAGCTCAAGGTGAGTGTTCTACCACTTGAGCCACAGTGCCACTTCCAGTTTTCTGGTGGTTAATTGGAGATTAGAGTCTCATGGACTTCCTACCCACCCTGGGCAGTGATCCTCAGATCTCAGCCTCCTTTGTAGCTACTAGTGAGCCACTGGTACCCAGCCCCAATCAAGCTTTTAAATACTACATTTTCTTCAGCGTTCTCTAGAATTTCTTTTTTTGTTCTCCCTCATTAAACAAGTAAAACTATCAACTCTGTGCTTTTACTATTATGGTATAGAAAAAATACAATTTTTACTAGTATGGCATAAAAAGAAGACTTTTACTATTTACCTCTTTCACCTCTGTGGACCCTAGTAACCACCTGTGTACTATTTGGGAAAGACTGGATAATTCAGAAGCACAAATTTAGATAAACTGCTAAGGTCTCTAGTATTATTTACAGAACAGGATGTTTAAAATTTTACCTATAGGCTTTCATATATTCAATCCAGTATGTATGAACTCCTGGGCAGTGTCCTGGTCCACAGAAAGGAAAAGAACCTCCAAAGTGGTCACTAAGTTCAATTGCATTTCTTAATACTGTAAAAACACTCCAGTGGGGCTGGGAAGGTGGCTAAGTGGTAGAGTGTTTGCCTTGTATGCATGAGGCCTGGGTTCAATTCCTCAGCACCACATAAGCAGGGGGGGGGGAAAGCCGGAAGTGGCGCTGTGGCTCAAGTGGTAGAGTGCCAGCCTTGAGCTGAAGAGCTGAGGGACAGCGCCCAGGCCCAGAGTTCAGGCTCCACGACCGGACCCCCCCAAAAAACAAAAACAAACAAAAAAACACTACAGTGGAAAAATAAAACTAAAGTCTCTTGCTCATATTTGTAAATGGTTTCTATAAAAATCTGTATGCTATTTTATTTTTTGTTGGTCATAGGGCTTGAACTCAAGGCCTGGATGCTATCCCTGAGCTCTTTTGCTCAAGGCTAGTGTTCTACCACTTGAGCCACAGCTCCACTTCTTATTTTCTGGTGGTTAACTGGAGATAAGAAAGAGGTTCATAGCCAGGCGCTGGTGGCTCACGCCTGTAATCCTAGCTACTCAGGAGGCTGAGATCTGAGGATCGTCGTTCAAAGCCAGCCCGGGCAGGAGAGACCGTGAGACTCCGATCTCCAATAAACCACCACAAAACCGGAAGTGGCGCTGTAGCTCAAGTGGTAGAGCGCTCGCCTTGAGCTGAAGAGCTGAGGGACAGCGCCCAGGCCCAGAGTTCAAGCCCCACAACCGACAAAAAAAAAAAAAAAGAGGTTCAGAGTCAGTCCCAGGCTGACTTTGATCCACAATCCTCAGAACTCAGCCTCCTGAGTAGCTAGGATTACAGGCCTGAGCCACTGGAGCCCAGCTTCTGTATGCTATTTTTAAGTCCTCCAAGGCTTATTAAATATTCAGACTATGATATAGGTATTTTCATTTTTATTGTGAAATTTAATTTACCTCTTAAGGCATAACCTTCTTTAATTTCAATTTAATTACCCCATAAGAACTGAAAGAATCCACTGTATACAAAGACTACAAATACTGTTTTGTTGTTTTGGGTTTTTGCCAGTCCCAGGGCTTGAACTCAGGGCCTGGACACTGTCCCTGAGCTTCTTTTGCTTAAGGCTAGCGCTCTACCACTCAAACCACAGATCCACTTCCACCTTTTCTGTTTGTGTGCTACTGAGGAATCGAAACCAGGGCTTCATGCATGCTAGGCAAGCACTCTACCACTAAGCCATACTCCCAGACCTACAAATATTGATTTTAGGTTCTCCTTAAACTTTATTTTCCTCTGGAAGAGGTGAAGCTCAATGGTTGAACACTTGCTTAGCATGTGCAAAGCAAGCCCTGGGTTTGCTCTCTAGCACCACAAACAGAAAATAAACAAAAGCAAACTCCAAAACTTTTCTCATTACTGCCTCTAAGTCAAAATGCTTCCTTATAAGTACCAACAGTTAAAAGAATTAACACCTGTTTCTGTGAGTTATCTGAAGGAGGGAAACTCTTGGAAACAGAAAGCAGAATAGTGGAATAGGGGGAAAAGAGTTGTCCAGTAAGTACAGTGCTTTGGTTTTGCAATATGAAAAAGTTCTAGCGATACACTGCACAGCAATGTGCATAGTTAGCATTACTGTACACTTAAAATGGTGAAAATGGTAAATTTTATGTAATGTGTTTATCACACAAAAAGTACTGTGACAGTTATAAAGATAACTATGCCAACAGCTGTGAAAAAGCACATCAGAATCTTTAAAGCCTGGCAATATCCAGCTTGGATGTGGCACTTCATAGCTCTAGGAATATTATTACTTCATAGCTCTGGGACAACCTTCGAGATCTACAAGCTCTGCATTGCCCTTCCTAAGTGCTTCCTTAATAGGGAGAAATAAAAACCTCTGCTACCTGTGTTCAAGGATTCCTAGAATATAACTATCCAAATTCAGGGGACTAACATCTTACCTTAAAGAGAAATGACTAATTTGAGCAGCATGTACATAAACAGGGTAGAATATAAGGCATCTTAATAAAAAAAAAATTCCATGGTCCCCTCCCCCCCAAAAAAAGACATCAATAAAAAAATTCCATGGAGCTTCCCATTTATACACAAAAATAATTCACTTACGGGAAAGTACTCATATTGTCCTTTGGCGTGAAGAAAATGGCCCTTGTATTCCCCTCTCTGCAAGGGTCACTGGATTTGTGGCTGTAAGACTGAGCTGGCCTAAGGTGTTCTCTTTTTGAAATGCGATTATTCGTGAGTTTACAGGCTACATTCTGCTGAGTGCTTGTTCTTTCTGTTTTGGATAACTCGTTAACAGTACTAGACTGGCACAGACTTCCTTTTCTTTCAAAAAACAATGTGACAGGCCGGTCCTTCTGAGGTAAGTGAATAGAGGAACTGTCTTTTGGGGCAACAGCTGCACCTCTTTTAGTTACTGATGACTGGGATGGAGGTTCACCAGGTTCTCCTTTACCTGCCATGTTTAGGATAAGGAGAGAAGATGGTCTCTCTACTTTTTGCTTTGAGTGACAGAGAGAAGGTGCCAGGAGAGATTCCCCAGACCTTGGTTGTTCAACTGTCTTGAAGGCTTTACGCTCCTTCTCCAAAATATCTGTTTGCTGACGAATCTGTTCCATCATCTCCTTTTCATTCTGCTGTTGCATCTGTTTTTGCCGTTTTTCCTTTTCTGTGTTCAGCTTTTCTAATTTCCTAAGCACAGTATTGGAAGAATCTGTATTCAAAGAACCCAATTGATCTGCTGAGAAGTGGTACTTTGCAGCTTCCTTATTTATATCCAAAGTAAGAGCTGTCCTCTGTGCATCTTCATTTTCCAATAATTTGTTTCTTTGGATATTTGTGTCTAATTGGGAACTTGTTTTAAGGGGGTCTTGATGAGGAATATAAAAAAACGTAGGCAGACTATTAGAAATAAAAGACTCTCTCAGCTGGGGTAAACAGGTGATAGGTTCTGAACTGCAGACCCGCTGTTCCTTCATTGTCCCATTATTCACATGCTCTGAGTCAGGAAGTGCTCCTTTCTGTACCAGAGCAGAACTACCCCCACTTGAGGCAATGAGGGTGTCGTCCTGGGAATCTAGCTTTATACTGCTAGGTACCTTAGGTGATGGAACTTGCAATTCTCTATCTAAAATTATGGATTCTTGCTTGCTCTTTTGACTTTCCTCACAGCTCAGAAGTTCTAAGCTTCCCTGAGAGCTTTCACTATCTGGTGTACCCTGGGGAGACTGAAGGCCGTCAGGCATCAGTTCTGTAGACCATCTACGTTCCTCTGAAGGTGACACAGCACCTAGAGAACGGACCTTCAACAATTCCAAGCTAAATATAGCTTGCTCTAGTTCTCTCATTCTCCGACTCTCTCTTTTAGCCCGGCTCACTTTCTTCTGATGCAGATCCTCCAGGGACTTGGGCCTCTCTCTTACAATCACTTCTTCCTGCACGTCCACACCACTTGAGCTTTGGCCTCTTTCCTGCCACCTGCCTGGAGACTCTTTTGACAAGTCCACTGAACTTTCACGGCTAATTCGATTACTCTCCATTACAGATTTATATTCTTCTATAGCTTTTACTCTGTTGTCAAAAGAACAATCCTCCCATTCTGCAGGGTCTGAGCCCTGAATTTCCAGAGCTCCATATGCCTTGATATTCATCAATTCATGCTCTGGTTTGCATTCTTTTAGTCTTTGTTCTTTTAAAGCTTTAAACCTATATAAAAAATTACAAATATGTCTTTGTTATTACTAGAGAAAATACATTTACAAGGATTTAAAAAAAAAGAAGAAGAAAGTCATTGCCAGGTGCCAATGGTTCACACTTGTAATCCTAGCTACTCAGGAGGCTGAAATCTGAGGATTTCAGTTTAAAGCCAGCCAGGACAGAAAGGTCAATGAGACTCTTATCTCCAATTAAGCACACTACCGAGCTCCCCTCATCCCCTCACCCCGTCCCCCCCAAAAAAGCAAGAAGTGGTAGAGCACCTGCTTTGAGCAAAAAAGCTCAGATATAGGGTCTATGTTGCATTCAAGGCTGGCTTTGAATTCTGGGCTCCAGTTCTCTGCCTGAATCAGACTCCTAAATCTCTGGGATGATTAGTGAGTATACTACATTGAATTTTGAAATTTTCTTTTTATAATATCTTAGTATTTCTTACACTACTTGATTTCACTATTTCAAATTCTATTTACACAAGTCAGATGATATTTTCATTACAAGGACACACTAGCCAAAATATTCACTACCTCAAAAAGAAATCTCTCATTTTAATAATGACCTTATTTTAAGTTAATTCTTAAATGTGAAGGTAAAAATAGCTGAATGGACAATTTTGAAGATTAAATCTAATATAAAAGTAACACTCAGCAGTTCTAACTACAGATGGTGGAGGTGTTCATCCAATTTAATGTAATGAATATTTATTTAACTTCCATTATAAACCAGACAATACAGGGATTAGAGATGGTACAGGTAACAGAGTCTAGTGAAGAAAACAAAAATTGTACAAAGCAGAGTATACACAAAGTAGTTCAGAAAAGGGAACAATATTATATTAAAAATATTACCTTTGTCTTGCTCTGAATCCTCTACATGTTGACTGCAAAAGGATAATCTTGTCCCTTTGTTCTTTGTACCTCTTACTTTCCCTGTAGCCTTTCCATCTGGCCTGTATGCAGGTAGCAGCCATGTGCCTGCGCCTACAGAGCTCCCTCCATCTCTGCTGAATGATGATGGCTGAGGTCCGAAGCTCCAAGTACCGCTGCCTCTCTAAGTGGGCTCGCCAGGAAGCTTGGAGGAGGGCAGCTGCACCAACCATCACAAAAGCATCCTTCTGTATAGCCACATCTCTAACTTGCTTCAGATTCAGATACTTCCTCCAGAATCGCTGAGAAGAAAACAGAAACTGGTTGTCATGATACCATAAATAGTTACACAAAAGAAGAAAAAAAAAGATAAATTTCTTATGCCATAATTAGAGGCTAAGGTGCTAAATGGTTCATGGTTTAAAAAAAAAAGTTTTCACTCTGGTGCTTCAAGATTTTGCTTTTTGTAATGGTAGATTACCAAGGTCAAGGAAGGCATTGCCACCGGAAGTGTACTGGACACTAATTCTGCTTTACAACAGGTGCTGCAGACCACCTTAATCCACAATGGATTCATGAAGCTGTCAAAGCTACTTTACACAAACAACACTGACACTAATAGTCTATTATATTCTGGCACTCTGGTGGGTGTCCAGCATCTGAAAAATGAGCAAGATATATTCTCATCCCTCAAGTTTTATTATTACATGTTTCACAATGAAATAGTTCTGGTTATTAACAAAGGCCAAAATAAAAGTGGACACTCTCACGCTCATCTCACCTGGATGATGATAGATGCCTGTCTCAAGCGAAGGAAGTGCTGCCTGCACAGTAAGACCCTGAACCATCGCTGCAATAGTATGATTCTGCGGAGCACCTCTTGGTGAAGCAGGTCTTGTAAATGCTGCCGTTCCTTCTCCTTTAGGAAGACCTAACAGAAGGAAGAAAGACAGAGGATGCAGCTTAAGAAGAAATGAAACATTTATTTCAAGGAGTACCACTTTTGTGGCAAGCTTTTAGAAAAAAACAACTACAATGGCAAACACTGATAAATATTTCTATCAATTGAGCTATAGTAGTCACTGTCTAATTGAGAAGAATCTACTAGAATATAGGAGGAGACTGGGAAGGTGAAAAAGTACAAAAATTCCAGTCCCTGAAACTATTACACATTGTTGTTTTGGGAAAATCACTACAATAATGTCATTTTTTGAGTGTTGGAGTAAGGGGAAATTATTGAGATACACAGACATTCAAAACAGATCGTAATATAAATGATAACCATCTTCTGGAAATCTAGCATGTATTAAAGGCTTTTTATGGCCCAAAGTCATTAGTGAACTTTTCATTCTACTAGTAAATCTTCAGGAGTTGGGAGAACACAAAGATAAATGAGACATATCCCTTTGGAAACAGAATTTGCACTTAATCTTTAAGAGCTGGAATACTTGATCTCGAGGAAAACAGTAAAAGAACAAAGAATACAGATAGAAGGTCTAACCCCAGAAACACAAGGAGTTAGGAATGATAAAGGAGTCCATATAACACAGTGGGACAATTTGTTTTTGTAAAGAGAGTATCTATTTGTATGAAGGCCTTTACCAAGAGGAAAATGTTTCAGTTTAGCAAGCATGTTATCAGGGAACCCGGCGCCTGTAGCTCATGCCTGTAATCCTAGCTATTCAGGAGGCTCAGATCTGAGGATTGCAGTTCAAAGCCAGCCTGGGCAGGAAACTCTTTTCTCCAATTAACCACCATAAAACCAAAAGTGGCGCTGTGGGTCAGTGGTAGAGCACATGAGCTGAGGAGCCCAGGGACAGTAGCCAGGCCCAGAGATCAAGGCCATGATGAATTACAATAGTAACAAAAAGAATGTTATCAGGGAATTGTTACTGAGCAGAAGGATAACATAAAGAAAGTAATGTATTGATTATTTTGGTATTATGAGTAAAAGAAATGACTAAAATAAACCACATAGATGAGCAGCATTTTACTGTAAGAGTAAAGTAGATGAGAAGAACTAAGAAATAAAATGAAAGCATTAGGAATGGAAAAAAGGAGATGTGAAGAAGAATTGGAACTTCAGATGGTAATACAAAGGTGATCCTGGTTTCCAGCCTGAGAAACTAGATAATGGTGACAGAGAAAGTAGTTGAGAGATTAAAGGAAGCAGAGGAGCCTGAACAATGTGACCCTAGACAAGCTGAGTTGCAGACCACAGTAGACTATCCAGTCAGAAATGGTTTAGTTTACACTTAAAATTATAATCAGAATAACACTTGTTTTAAGTTCTGCAGTTAATGTTGACTGTATAATTCACAAAACCTTAGTTTAATCCATACCTTATGATACCTGATACACACTTTCTTTTCATAAATATTCTCATAGGCAAAATCAAGCATTATTATTACAATACAAAACAACACCTAATTTTGACAAAGGCTGTATATATTTACCATGGTTTTTCCAACTTGATAATTATCTGGATTAAGATTTATTTTCCTGAAGAAATCCTGAATGTTAAATTTGGATGGAATAATATTTCGGGGAAGAAGTACATGAAAGTGGCTTACAAAATCCTGAAAAGTAAAAAGAAAATGGAAAATCAAAAAGAAATTGTATGTAAATAAGACCATAAATTACCTGATTATTCTTTTTAAAAAATCCTTTTCTATTTCTTTTAAAACACAGTAAATAAAAAAGGTGCTTATCAATATAAAATACAAAAGGTTAATTTAAAAAACACAGGCAGGAGGAAGGATACTAAGATCTACATACTACATTATCATGGCAACAGAAGAAAAACAAAGGGCATGAGCTAATTATCCATTTTGACAAAGTTTGTGTTAAAGGCCAGAGAAAACAAGTTATTTAACAAGAATCTGAAATTTATACCCAAGAACAAAAAAGCAAAGGTGGCAGCTGAATTGCTCCTCAAAGAACTGAGCTGCTGAAAGGCCCCTATAGAATTTCTACACTCACAGCAACAGTAGCTGGTAGTAACAGCTGTGAGCCATCCTTGTAGTTCCCTATGAAAGAAAATCCTGCTGAGAAACTAGGGAAAAGCACACAGAATCTTTTCTTACGAATAGGTAACTCTGACTAAATTACTTTGATGACTAGAGAAGTCAGTTTGAAGACTTGCTATGTTAGGAGAAAATTTACAATTAGCAAACACTGGATCAAATAAGAACCGCCAAATGGTGGACTCTATTACAGTACAAACTCAATGTGCTAGCTGGCATTCAATGGAAGCAAGTTCTCTAATCCTTTTCAAAAGGAAAATAAACAGGTGGGCTCCAACGTAATATTTAAGCAAAATATGTAGGAGTTACTTAACATGAATATATATTTAAATATCATTACTGAAGTATATAACCTGGAAAGAATATTTGGAGCTGTATCCTGATTGGCAAATTCGAACTGTTTCCAGCATCCCAGTGTATCGAAGCTGTCTTAGTACCAAGGCATCATTGAATCTCAAGGGCAGCTAAAACAAATGGAACAAAGGTTAGCCTAGATATCCAAATTAGGATCCCTCTTGAAAACAAGGCTAACTTTAGAATATCTAGGGATTAACTACAGGTTACCCTGGTTAAGCTACAGCAAAAGTGATGAGACTACCTTGCCTCTCAGAGTGTAGCTTCAGAAAACTTCTGACTATCCAAACTTAAAGGAGGTAACCAAGCTTCAGGCTTCTTCAGCTGTGTAGGCACTGGACCTTAACAACTCAGTAGGAGGCAGAGGGCACCAGTGGCTCACCCCTGTAATCCTAGCTACTAAGGAGGAGGCTGAGATCTGAGGATCACCGTTCAAAGCCAGTCCAGGCAGGACTCTTCTTTTTTTTTTTTCCATTTCTGATTTTTATTTTCTTAATCTGTATTTTTTAATTGTAATCCATGGGACTCTTATCTCAAATAAACCACCAGAAAACTGGAAGTGGCAGTGTTGCTCAAGTGGTAGAGCGCTCACCTTAAGCTGAAGAGCGCAGGGACAGTGCCCAAGTCCAGAGTTCAAGCCCCATGACCAACCAAAAAAAAAAATTACAAATGCCCAGCCACGTGACAAGAGTGGGGGAGACTGATTTGAATACATTGTAAACTTGTGGAAGATACCAATGAAATCCCTCTCTGTGTAACTAATGTAAGCTAATTTTTTTAGAAAAGAAGGGAAAAAAAAGGTCTTGCAATCCACTCCCAACACAAACATATATGCACACACACACAAAGCTAAGAAATCACTTTTAAGAGGTATGGCATGCATAAACTACAGATTAACAAAAGTTTCATTTAAAAAAAAACAAACAAGTTTTTTCTGATGGAATTTCAAAAAGGTATTTGCTCCTTAAATTCAAAGAGATGCTAAATCTAATCCATACAAATTTTATAGATAGGTTAAATATGGACATTAGAAAAACAGTCAAGAGATAATGTTCATTTTCAAGATTTTCCTTATACATGCTGTCCTTTTTTACCTTTTCAGCATTAGAGCGAATGCATTTTACAAAATATGGCTCTGCTTGACCAAGTGTCTCCATCAGCTTGCTTAATGAAGCCTGTAATACAAAGCAAAATAATTAGCATTCCAGGATAGCAACAAACCTTCAGAAATATAAACAATAATGTTGGTAGGGTATACAAAACCTTTCTATACACACATAGAAGGGGAGTTCTTCTGGAAAGCAAATTGTATGTATTTCCATTCTGATTAATTTAGATAAAGGTAAGAATAACAGTTCAATCTTAAAGCTGATAGCCTGAGAAGAGATATATTTCAGAGTAATTTATTTATAGAGTAATTTTTTTTACATTCTATTAAACCATCTTATTCAAATTCACTTTTTACTGTTGTTGTTTTTTGAAAAAGACTCTTACTGGGGCTGGGAAGGTAGCTCAGTGGTAGAGTGCTTGTCTTGCATGCATGAGGACCTGGGTTCGATTCTTCAGCACCACATAAGCAGAAAAGGCCAGGGCTCAAGTGGTAGAGTGCTAGCCTTGAGCTGAAGAGCTGAGGGACAGCGCCCAGGCCCAGAGTTAGGACCCCACAACAGACAAAAAATAAATAAAAATAAAGACTCTTGCTATATTGCTGAGGCTAGTCTAAAAGTCTGCTACACAGCTCAGACAGGCCTTCAACTGACAATTTTAAGCTTCCTAAGCGTAGGTATTAGAGGTATGCACCACCATGTCTGGCTAGTCAAGCATTCTTAAGCCAAAAACATCCAGCAACATAATCAGTGTAAAGGAGTATACCCTTAATCTTAGTGTCTATAGAACATTCAATGTTGTCACCTCTTTTCTTTCCTGATAATAGTAATTTGTATCTTTTTCTCTTTTCCCCTGATGAATCTAACTGAAGGTTTACAAATTTCTTAATCTTTCAAAGAACTTGCTTTTTGTTTTATTTTTTTTCCATTAAAGAATAAAGGAAACTTTTATTCCCAATTTGACCTAATTCTGATATAATGTTTCCATCTTTCTGCTTCTTTGGATTTAATATGCCCTTCATTTCTAGTTTATTAAGGTAGGAATTTAGATCACTCTTAAGACCTTGCTTCATTTCTAATAAAAAGCATTCAAAGCTACAAATTAGTGCTGCTTTGGCTACAATGTATACATGATCCCATTTAAAATATTTTGGGGGGGGGTTGGGGGGGTCCGGTCGTGGGACCTGAACTCTGGGCCTGGGCGCTGTCCTTCAGCTCCTCAGCTCAAGGCTAGCACTGTACCCCTTGAGCCACAGCGCCACTTCTGGCTTTTTTCTTTTTGCTCATGTGGTGCTGAGGAATTGAACCCAGGGCCTCATACATGCAAGGCAAGCACTCTACCACTGAGCCACCTTTCCGGCCCCGCCCCCATTTAAAATATTTTAAAACCATCTTTCCTCTTTAATTCATGTATCATTTAGAAGTCTGGATTGTATTTCCAAAACAAAATGTTATCTTTCTTTTTAAAGTTGATTCCATTACGTTCAAATAAAAACATAGCTCTTCTTCTCCTAACTCAATATTTTGTGCTACTCCCCACAAAAAAACATTTCTTTGTATGGTTATTTTTTAAGAAAATGACTTCAGGGGTTGGGAAGGTGGCTCAGTGGTAGAGCACTTGCCTTGCATGTCTGAGGCCTTGGGTTTGATTCCTCAGCACCACGTAAGCAAAAAGAAAAAAGCCGGAAGTGGTACTGTGGCTCAAGTGGTAGAGTGCTAGCCTTGAGCTGAAGAGCTGAGGGACAGCGCCCAGGCCCAGAGTTCAGGCCCCATGACTGGACCCCCCCCAAAAAAAAAAAAAAAAAAGAAAAGAACTTCAGCTGGACACCAGTGGCTCATGCCTGTAATCTTAGCTACTAAGGAGGCAGATATCTGATGACCATTTTTCAAAGCCAGCCTGGGCAGGAAAGTCTGTGAGTCATCTACAATTAACTACCGGAAGACCGGAAGTGGTTCTGTAGTTCAAATGGTAGAGTGCTTGTCTTAAGCTGAAGAGCTCAGGGACAGCACCCAGGTCCAGAGTTCAAGCCCCATGACCAACAACAACAACAACAACAAAAAAAAGACTTCAAATTCATTACTTTTGGATTTCTAATAGATGATAATTGTGGCAGTACTGGGGCTTGAAATATGGCCCTTACATTTTCATTTTTATTGTCCGTTATGGGGCTTGAGCTCTGGGCCTGGGCACTCACATGAGCTCTTCAGCTCAAGGTGAGCTCTTACCACCTGAGCTACAGCACCACTCCCATTTTCTTTCTTTTGTTTTTTGTTTGTTTGGTCATGGGGCTTGAACTCTGGGCCTGGGCGCTGTCCCTCAGCTCTTCAGCTCAAAGCTAGCACTCTACCACTTGAGCCACAGTGCCACTTCCAGTCTTCTGGTGGTATACTGGAGATAAGAGTCCTCATAGACTTTCCTGTCCAGGCTGGCTTTGAACCGTTATTCTCACATCTCTCCCTCCTGAGTAGTTAGGATTACAGGCTTGAGCCACGGATGCCCGGCTAGTGTTTAATTGGAGATAAGAGTCTCACCAAGTTTCCTGCCAGGGCTGGATTTGAACCATGATCCTCAGATCTCAGTTGCCTGAGTAGCTAGGATTACAGGTGTGACCCATGCCTGGCAGGCACTTACATTTCTAATGTTTAAGTTTCATTTTAATCTTTTCACTCCTTTCTTTCCACTTCAACAGTACAAATGGCCTTTGCTGGCTGCAATGGGAAGTAGAAAGGCAGAGGGAATAATGAGAGGCCCAACTCCTGGAGCAGTGTCCAGACTGTCATCATCTTCCAAAAGGCTATGTTCTATTTTTTTTCTCATTACATTCATACTTCTTGTGATATCCATGACATATTTAAAAGATTTATAATATCCATTTTAAAATTAGCATCTATTATTTATTTAAACCTTGTCTGCAATTTTTAGGTCTGCTCCTAACAACCCCCTCCTGTTATGATTTAGGTAATTCCTTTTACAAATATTAGAATGGATTTCAGTGTCCCATTTACATACATACATCATGTCTAACATACTCTGATCATATTCCCTAATTATCTTCCCTTATTCTCTTCTTCCTCTTCATTTTTTGGTTTTCAAGTGATTTTTTTCCTTTGGTTTTCAAGTGTTAAGTGTTTTTTTTCTTCTGGTATTCAGTTAAATTTCTTAGTATCAACTTGTCTCTTTGAAGACCATAGACTTAAGCTTTGCAAGGACCAGGGCAGAGTAGCCCTCTATTTCAGTGCCATTACTAAGGCGTAGTCTTCTGACCTATGTACCAATAAGTCACTCCACTCACACTTGCGGGAACAGAACTATTCCTCTGGTCCTACGTAAATACCAGGAATTATATAGGCCTACATAATTCTAAAGGTTCTTTAATCAGATTCATGGAGTTTTAACTCATATATGTACAGATCATATCATATACTAAAGGAGACCACTAAATGGCTACTGTTCTGTTTTATACTATTCTGTCCCCAAATTCATACTGTTTCTTTCTGTCTCCAACTGGAAAGACCACTGACATCTGTTTGGCTTCCCTGTTTCTGAACTTTATCAAACTACTAGGCATTAATATGAGACTCTGTCCATTTCTTTCCCTTTTTGAAGCGATCATACTCATATAGTGCTTATTAATAACTGTCTAGTTTTTGTTCTTAGAGCAGAAGAGCACTCTTGTATCAGTTAAGCTTTCATGGGTTCTTTGATTTCATTTTGATGAGAGTAGCATGCATGGAATGAGCGTGCAGTCAGTAACAGAACATCCTTCTCAGCTCTTTCCCAGCTCTTTTAGCTCTTTTTCCCAGCTCTCTTTCCCAGCTCTCTCTCTTTCCCACCTTTTTTCCCAGCTCTCTCTCTTTCTCAGGTCTTTCCAAGGCCTTTCCCAGCCATGTGTAATAACAGCAGAACATAACCCATCCTAGCCCTGGAGTTTCCTCACCTCTATGATAACAAAAATAACATCTATCTCCTAGAATTCTTGGATGAAAATTTAGATAATGCATATGTGTAAATATTTAGTAACTGGCCAGGAAAATATAGGAGATTGGCCATTATCTTGGAAGGTATAGGACTTGCATGTGTTTTTGATCTTCCTCATTTTCTAAATAATCAAAACTCATTTGTCCTATAATTTGACAATGCATCAAAAACATTAAAGATGACTCATTGGTAAAAATTAGATTTTAAGTGAATATAAGTTGAGACAATCTAGAATTCATAAAGTTGGATTTTAAGAGACATACATGTTCACATATACGTAACTTCATTATATATGTATATATAACTTTATTACATATAATTTTTTATTCTGGTAAGTATATAGTACTCTTCAGTTTAAACATAACATTTGGATGCAAAGCACCAATAGAAGATCTAATGAGCTGGGTGCCGATGGCTCACACCTGTAACACTACCTATTCAGGAAAATGATATGTGAAGATGCAGGATCAAAGCCAGCAAAAAAGCTCAGGGCCAATGCCCTAGGTCTGAGTTCCAGCCTCAGGATGAACTAAAAAAACAAATTAATTAATTAATAAAAATACAAGCTGGATGCCAGTGGCTCATGCCTGTAATCTTAGCTACTCAGAAGGCTGAGATCTGAGGATCACCATTCAAAGCCAGCTGGGGCAGGAAAGTCCTGAGACTTTTATCTCCAATTAACCACCAGACAACTGGAAATGGGGAAGTGTTGCTGTGGCTCAAGTGGTAGAGAACTAGCCTTGAGCTGAAGAGCTCAGGGACAGTGCCCAGGCCCAGAGTTCAAGCTCCAAAACCCACCAAAAATAAAACAAAACAAAGTCAAAACCTCATTACCTGTATAATGGGATATTCAATTCCCAGATCTCAGCCTCTGGAGCAGCAAAGGTAGATGTGAGTCATCGATGCATCTTCAATTTTGGTTTTATTATCAACATTCTACTCTTTTTATCCTCTCACCAAAAACCGAATGAATTACTCATAGGGAAATCAACTATGCAGGGACGTGTGAATGACAAAGAGGCAAATGACATTTTTCCCATCTCTGGTACTTCTTTTCAAAATGACCATTAAAATACTCAACTGTCTCGTCAATCACATTAATCTTTCAATGAGAATCTACAAGGAACAGATTCTTATTTGGTATGTAAGTAAAAAAGGATAATGACCTGAAACTGGGCACTGATACTGGGCGGTTTCTTCTTCTTATGAAAATGAAGAAGAGACTTGGTTATGCGATCCTGTAGCGTCAGTCTTGTCAGATGCTTCAAAGAATTCACCTCCAGCAAATGCTGAAAGAAGGGAAAAACAATCTCACATATTAATTAGTCTAAGAAAAGCAAAATCCTAGCTGGGCGCCGGTGGCTCACACCCGTAATGCTAGCTACTCGGGAGGCTGAGATCTGAGGATTAAGGTTCAAAGCCAGCCGGGGCAGGAAAGTCCATGAGACTCGTATCTCCAGCAATCCACTAGAAAACCGGAAGTGGCACTGTGGCTTAAGTGGTAGAGTGCTCACCTTGAGCTGAAGAGTGCAGCAACAGCATCCAAACCCAGAGTTCAAGCCCCACGACGGACAGACGAAAGAAAGAAAGGAAAGAGAGAGAGAAAGAAAGAGGGGGGAAGGAAGGAAAGAAGGAAGGGAGGAAGGGAGGGAGGCAGGAAGGAAGGAAGGAAGGAAGGAAGGAAGGATGGAAGGAAGGAAGGAAGGAAGGAAGGAAGGAAGGAAGGAAGGAAGGAAGGAAGGAAAGAGAGAAAGAGAAAGAAAAGCAAAATCCTGGGCTGGGAATGTGGCTCGGTGGTAGAGTGCTTGCCTTGCATTCATGAAGCCCCAGGTTCGATTCCTCAGCACAACATAGACAGAAAAAGCCTGAGGTGGCGCTGTGGCTCAAGAGGTAGAGCACTAACCTTGAGCCAAAGAAGTTCAGAGACAGTGCCCATGTCCTGAGTTCAAGCCCCATGACAGGCAAAAAAAAAAAAAAAAAAAAATCCTCATAATTTGATGTTGTTGTTGTTGTTGTTGTTGTTGTGGGGCTTGAACTCTGGGCTTGTCATAATGTCTAATCTATATGTTTATTCTATGAAAGTGGTGAAAATATAAAGGTCACTAATGTTCTTCTACCATCCATTTCCTTCTAGATGCTAGGAAAGTAAATTGTAAGTTAAGAGTCCCCACCCTCTCCTGTATGTACAACGCTGGGTATGATCTTTGCCTATAAGATACACTCTTATAGAAATGAGAAAGTACAATTGAGGCAGAGGCCTTGGCTACCATTTCTATTTCTTCTGACAAATACACATGTCTAGTAGCTACATTAGCATCTGTAGTCCCAGCCTTCAGGCCCTAGTCTTGTGTGAGTTCAGAGGCAGAGAACTAGACACTGTGTTGTCACAACTGCTAGATAAATGCAGTTTAGCCCTGGATATCCCTGGCTTACAGCACACGTGGCATGTGCCTGGAAGCAGAAGGTTCTCATTTCCAAGCCTTCTCTGATTGCATCTGGGGCAATGCTATCTTACTACTCTGAAGCTTCAGGGCTTCTAATGATTTTTAAGTGACTAATTATTTGAATATAATCCTTTTCCTACTTAAATATATCTTCATTGATAACTATTATCTCCAACTGAAAACTGACTCAGTGACACAAATCAAACAAAATCCCAGGGCTACATAAGGTATTCCAGAAACACATAGGAAAAAAGCAAAGTCATTTGTCTAATCCTTTAACTAGGAAGACAAGCATTAGAGTGTAATTGTGTGTGTGTGTGTGTGTGTGTGTGTGTGTGTGTGTGTGTGTGTGTGTGTGTGTCTACATACATGAGTGCCAGTGCTGGGACTTGAACTCAGGGACTGGGCACTGTCTTTGCTTTTTTGCTCAAAGCTCTATTTCCAGTTTTTTGGTCTCACAGATTTTCCTGCCTGGGATGGCTTTGAACTGCAATACTCAGATCTCAGCCTTCTGAGTAACTATGATTACAGGCATAAGTCACCAACATCCGGCACAAATTATATTTTTAAACAGTACTATATTTTAGAGCAGTGAATTCAGAAATTGACTGTATCTACAAAGATGTAAAATAACTTAATACCATTTAAAAAGCAGTAAAGGCCTTTATGTGAAACACTATACTACATTAAGAACATGACAACTTATAGTCTAAAAATAGTAATTTACAATGTAAACATCAAAACACAAAAATGTTCAAGTAGCAAAATTTAAAAAAAATTTCAAAAACTGAAATTAAGAAAACATTTCCCATAAATAACAAAGCCTCATCTTTATATACGAAGATTTTTTTAATTCTCTAAAAGACACCTAATACAGTGACAAACAGAAGATCTGAATGGGCAATTTTCAAATGAAGTAAAAATAGTGAAGGCATAATGACAATAGTTAAATGGCATCTGCATTCAAAGAAATATAGCAAACTGGGCATGTGGCTCACATCTATAATCCTAGCAAGCAAGAGGTGGAGACAGGAGGATCTCAGTGATTTTAAGTACATCAGACTGCCAGCCAGTACACTGACACAACACAGTAAAGGTGTTAGTTAGACTTGTGCAGCTCTTGGGATTATTACCCTCCTGCCAGGGAAGTTCAAGAGAGTTACAAACAACATCTTCTTTTTTTTTTTTTTTAGGTCCGGTCGTGTGCCTGAACTCTGAGCCTGGGTGCTGTCCCTCAGCTCTTCAGCTCAAGGCTAGTGCTCTACTACCACCTGAGCCACAGAGCTAAAACTTCCGGCTTTTTTTTTCTGCTTATATGGTGCTGAGGAATCGAACCCAGGGCCTCATGCATGCAAGGCAAGCGCTCTACCACTGAGCCACCTTCCCAGCCCTCTAAACAACATCTCCTATGGTTTTTACAGCAATATACTCCAAAACAGCAAAAAATTATTAGTGGCAGACACATTAAATTTGATGAGCAGAGTATGTTTCATCCACTCTACACAACAAAAGAACCCTGTAAAGTTACAGTGACAGACATGGAAAGTATTTGAAAACACAACTAACAAAAAAGCCGTGTATATGTAATGACATGTGCAACATGGCATATGTGCTACATTTTGTAGGTTTATTACTTTATTCTTTTAGAATTTTTTAATTCTTACAAGAAAGCTCAGGTATATTCATAAAAAGTAATTTTACGTACTTGTCATACAAGAAGAAAACATAGATAAGTTTTAAATAAAAGTAATTTAGTATTGAGTCTTACAATGCTAAGCTTCCCTTCTCCTACCCACTACTAAGTAAGGGCACAAATAAAGGGCTGGGGGTGTACTTCAATGGCAGAGTGCTGGCCTAGCATGATCGCAGCAGCAACACACACACACACACACACACACACACACACACACACACACACACACACACACACGTAGTATAGATTACAGTAAGGAAATTCACCATGTGCCAAATACTACTCTGTTTTTAACTAGTGAACCTGGGTGAAAAACCAAATGAATAAGACTTCAGGGTATGTGAAAAGAAGTAGGAAAGTCAAATGTTAAGAGTTCATGAAGTTTTATGAGAATGCACAACACTCATGCAGTAATTTATCATCCACAGAGCATTTGCTCTACAATAGCAGAGTTAAGCAGTTACAACAGAAAGTACAGGACTTCAAAGGCCACGTAACTCTTTATAGAAATTCATGACTAACTCCTGGAGAAGATGGTGAGAATTTGATATTCAGATTATTATCTTAACCTGGCTCAAGGAAAATGGAAAGAATTCGTGTAAAGTGGCAATTACTAATCAAAAATTCATATTCAGCTTTTAAAAACAATTAAAACATGACATTGTCACCAATAACTACTTACTTGAAGTGTTCGTTAGGCTTGACGGTCATTACATTAGCTATTATTTATGAAACAGACTCAACTAAGGAGATACAGTACTTACTTTGGATAGAAATAGGGTATTTCTTTTTTTTTTTTTTTTGGGTCCGGTCGTGCGGCCTGAACTCTGGGCTTGGGCACTGTCCCTCAGCTCCTCAGGAGCTCAAGGCTAGCACTCTACCACTTGAGCCACAGCACCGAAACTTCTGGCTTTTTTCTATTTGCTTATGTGGTGGTGAGGAATCGAACTCAGGACCTCAGGCATGCAAGGCAAGCGCTCTACCACTGAGCCACCTTCCCAGCCCCAGAAATAGGGTATTTCTTGTTTGTGAATTATAATCAAGGCATTAAAAGAAAAAGTTTTACCATAATACTCACTTTTGGAAGAGCAGGCTTGGATTTGAAGTTTTTGTTTCTCCTATAAAGAAAAATTTTTCATCAGAAAAAAATTAATTAGCTAAGTACCAGTACCAAGCTATTCAAGAGACTAAATTCTAGAGGATCTCTGTTCAAGGGTAGCAGGGGCAGAAAAACTTGCTAGACTAAATCTCCAATATAACTAGCAAAAAGCAGGACTTGGGACATGGTTAAGTAACAGCGTACCACCACAGCATGCAGTTCCATGAAAAAAAACAAGCAAACTATAAAAATGTCAAGGTCTCTACTCAATCAGATTCAATACTAATTTATAGAATCATAGATTTCCTGTAAGATAGTATTATGTAATTCAATCAAGCAGGTAACTTTAGGAAGAAAAGGTAAGCACAGAAAAGGAAGAAAAAGATACCTGTAATAAGTCATATAATATTTACATTCCAAGCTAGTTTCATTTTCCTGGTTGTATGTAGGGCTCTCTTCATTCCTACTCTAATAAAAGATAATTATTTCTGCTTATTTTGAGACTTTTCAAATGGAATGCCTCAAAGTAAATCTTTGAAAGTGTTCTGAAAGCAGTTACCATTTTCACTCTGCGGGAAAGGGATCCAGTGACAAAAGCAGCAAGCAGATTTGGAGTAAGGAAAGAAGGAAGGCAAAGAGAAACCAAAAGGAGTAAACCCAGGAAATCACAGAGAAACAATTAGGGAGGAAGAAATAGCAACAATTGAGTTTGAAACTGGTGTCTGGCTCCCCAAGCTGGGGACAGGGAATCAGGACAACAGAAACACCAGGTAGGCCGGGCATCGGTGGCTCATGCCTGTAATGCTAGCTACTAAGGAGGCTGAGATCTGAGGATCAAGGTTCAAAGCCAGCCTGGGCAGGAAAGTCCATGAGACTCTAATCTCCAAAAAACCATCAGAAAACCAGAAATGGTGCTACGGCTCAAGAAGTAGAGCACTAGCCGGGCACTGGTGGCTCACGCCTGTAATCCTAGCTACTCAGGAGGCTGAGATCTGAGGATCAAGGTTCAAAGCCAGCCCAGGCAGGAAAGTCTGTGAAACTCTTATCTCCAATAAACCACCAGAAAACTGGGAGTGGCGCTGTAGCTCAAGTGGTAGAATGCTAGCCTTGAACTGTAGAGCTGAGGGACAACGTTCAGGCCCAGAGTTCAAGCCCCATGACCGACCAAAAAAAAAAAAAAAAGTAGAGCACTAGCCTTGAGCTGAAGAGCTGAGGGACAGCCCCCAGGCCCAGAGTTCAAGCCCCACCACCAACCAAAATCAAAACAAACAAACAAAAAATCACCAGGTAAAATAAAGATGTCTAGCCAAGGAACTGCTAAATCGGCTTTGGGAGGAAAAACAGACAACCTTTGAACCTTGCTTCCCAGTCCAAGAACTTGGGAGGCCAAGACTGATCTACTGTAAAAGGCTAGACTGCAAGAACTAGTATACTTTGGGTCCTCTGGTCCAGGAGCAAGGGTTGACACCTTCAGAGAGTTCCTCTGAGAACACAGGGACAAGAGATCACACAGCCTCACAGTACACTGGGCTACAGAACTTGTGTATACATAAGATCAGTAATGGAAAGGGAGAGCAGACAAGCCAGCAGGGAACAACAAAAGTTTAAACTGTGGGAAGCTAGGCTATGACTAGGAAGCCAGAGGATACAGGAGCCCAGCAGGCTGCTAGAGTTGGAAAGACCTTGCAGGCCGAAAAGGAAAGACACCTGAGCAGCAGCTGTAATTACCACCAGGGAAAGTACTATGGTCCAACTCAGTCATAGGAACTAAGATCTAGATGATCACAGTTCAAGCCAGCCTGGGTAGAAAAGTTTGCTAGATTTCATCTCCAAAATAACCAGCAGAAAGCAGGGCTGGAGTGGTAGTTATAAGCGCAAAGCAACCAGCTGAGCAAGTATAAGACACCAAGTTCAAACCCACATGATACAAAAACAAAAACAAAATATTATATTAGATTCACAATTCTAAATACTGACTAAATGTTTTTTATTCTTGCTTCAATCAAAATTATATCCATAAAAATAAGATAATCTTTTCATTTTTTTTCAGCCAGAAACTTTAAAGTATTCATAAAAAAGAAATCCACATTACTGATTAGTACTGACGTGAGAATTCCATGGGCTCTTTCCAGAAGTTTGCTGCTTGAAGAATTTGCAAATATTCCATCTTTATCAAGCAAGGAGGTACTACTTGGTAGCCTGCTCTGGCGAATCCCCGTTCTGACATTCCAGGCAATATCAAATGTATCACTATAAAAATAACAACATGTTTTAGCTAAAAGATATCCCTAGCAGCTGTGTTCAGGGTAGCTCAAGCCTGGATCGTCATGAGGCTGACGATCTGAGGATCACAGATCGAAGCCAGCCTCGCAAGAAAATCCATGAAATTTTTATCTCCAATTAACCACCAAAAAAACAAAAGTAAAGGTATGATTCGAATGGTAGAGTGCCAGCCTTCAGTGAAAAGGCTCAGAAACAGCACCCAGGCCCTTAGTTCAAACCGCAGGACTGGTACAAAAAAAGAAAAATGTTGTTTAAATAATTAAAAATAAAACATTAAGTAATAGACACAGGAAAAATGCTGGGCAGCACAAAATGATCTTGTCTTCTCATTCAGAACAAAACATTTCTGTGCATGGGTACAGATTCCTACACAAATATGCATGAGATAAATACATCATATAGGTGACATTATTAAATATACTATTATCATTTGTTAGTCAATACATAACAGAAAGTACTATAATACAATGGCTGTTATTATTTCCAAATGCTTCTATACAACACTGTACAATCTTAAGGTTCTACCAATCCATAGGATATCTAATTTCCTCCTGAAACCTCTGATTTACATTACACTCACTAAAGACACCCCCACCAATATTACTAGGATGGAATTATTAGTTGAGTACTGTTTTAGGCACTAAAGACTAAGAAATAACAAAACACATCAAATTATCAGTGAGTAAAGAGTTAATGAGGTCATTCCAAGTAGAGATAGTAGATATCAAGCCAGGCCGCACCAGTGGCTCATCAGTGGCTCACGCCTGTAATCCTAGCTACTCAGAAGGTTGAGATCTGAGGATCATGGTTCAAAGCCAGACTGGACAGGAAAGTTCATGAGACTCTTATCTCCAATTAACCAACAGAAATGGCGTGTGGCTCAAGTGGTAGAGCACTGGCCCTGAACTGAAGAGCTCAGGGACAGTACCCAGGACAAGAGTCAAGCCCCATGACAGACCAAAAAAAAAAAGATAATAGATATCAAATACTTTTTTATCTTTACAAAAGCCAGTAGCATAATTACTACAGAAAGCACACTGCTTCTTAGGAGCTGGATGAATAGGAGGCTCTGAGCTCAACAACCTACCTCCTTCCCTCCTCCCACCCCACTGGCACCAATGAAGGCAGTAATACCACACACAGGTCAGGAGGACACTGAAAACAGCAGAACTCAGTCCTCACACAACTACCTCTTAGGGTACTAACAAGCTGGATTATATGCTCCACAAAAAGGTAGAACAAATTTTTGTGGAGAATCTGACACATTCATTCTTGGCTCTAAAAGAATGATTTAGGGTGACCAAATGCAGCAATGGTAGGCACTGTACACTGCCCTGAAACGAACTATGCAACTTGTGGGTGGGGGTGGGAGAAAAACTGGGAGAGAACGAGGGAAATGGTGACATTGTTAAAAAAAGAAATGACCTCTTTATTGACTTATATAACTGTAACCCCTCAGTACATTACCTTTATAAAAACAATTAAAAATTTTTAAACAATAATTTAGCACCGGTAGTGATGCTATGGCTCAAGGTGGTAGAGTACCCGCCCAAGCTGAAGAGCTCGGGGACAGCACTCAGGCCCTGAGTTCAAGCCCCACAACCAATAAAAAATAAATAAAAAAATAAAAAAAATAATTTAGCACCAACAACATGGTCAGTTATTTTCCCATCTTTGTGCATAGGAAAGAACAAAACTACACTAAAATCCTCACCATTAGGTGGATTATACTCAGGAAGGAAGAGACAATAATAAGCATATGTCAAATAACAGATGCAAAGACGAAAATTTAGAACAACAGGATAAAATATGATAGGCTAATAGGGCAGTCAGGGAAGGCCTCATTGATATAGTTCCATTTAAACAGAAATGATGTGGACATGGCAGTGCATGCTTGTAAACTCAGAACTCAGGAAGATGACACAGAAGATCATGAGTTCAAGGTCAGGGTGGGATACAGGAAGTTCAAGATTATAAACAAGACCTTGTCTCAAAAACCAAAAAGTAAAATAAACTGAAAAGAAGAAAAAGGAAATCAAGACATGAAGCAGTTATGTGGAACTGCAAGTACAAAGTCTTGGAGATGGAAACACTGTTGATGAGTTTGAGAAATATTAACTAAGTCTACCAGGCTAGACTAAAAATGAGCAAGGAAAACTCAATTGCTAACCAGTAAGATTTATCTACAAAAAACAGAATAACCCTTAAATGTTTCAAAAATGTAAGAGGAATCTCAGAAGTCAAAATTTATCATCTTATTTTAAGTTATTCTGGGGAAATGTGTTTGGTTTTTTTGTTTTTTAACTGCAGAACCATTTTACCATACAAGTTTTCTTAACTAGACTTGACCTATTTATTAACCTATTCTATTAACTTGTTATTACATAACTCACAAGAAAATTACTTATGGCTTGACATTTTTCAAGTTACATGAACAATATGGACTTCTTCTACAGTTCCTTGAAAACATAAACCAAACTTACTGCTGGTTTTTTTCATTTAGAGTGTTCATGCCCTGGAGATCAGAAAGAGGTGTTCTAGGACTTTTCCGAGTTATACCTAGAGAAAAGGGAGAGGGAAGGCAAAAATTTCCAAATCAATGCCAAGAAACACTAATCATCAAACAGTTTTTCTAAAGACAATTTTTTTTAAAAAAATCAATGGTTTAGTTTTTTTTTGTTTTTGCTCATCCTGGACCTTAAACTCATGGCCTGGGCACTGTCCTGAGCCTCTCTGTGCTCAAGGCTAGCACTCTACCACTTGAGCCACAGCGCCACTTTCGGCCTTTTCTGTTTATGTGGTTCTGAGGAATCAAACCCAGGGCTTCATGCATGCTAGGCAAGCACTCTACCACTGAGCCACATTTCCAGCCCCCAAAATCAATGCATCTTAAGGCCTACATATTTACTAAATGTCAAAAACATAAAGATAATAACATGAACAAAATCCCATAATCTATCACTTAGAAACGTGATTGGGTTAACCATGAATCAAATTAGGTCCATTCAATGACTTTATGGAAAAAAACTTCCAAGTTTGATTTTATAATATTATATATTACTAAATTTTTTTCTATTTTTTTAGGTCTGAGACCAGGACTTGAACTCAGTACTCACCACGTTTGCTCACTGGTTAGCAGTCTACCAATTAAGTTATGACTCCAACCTCTGAAGTTTTCAAATATGATTTTATTATTACTTTTTCTGTGTGTCAGTTGTGGGGCTTAAACTCAGGACCTGGGCGCTGTCCCTGAGCTTTTCCACTCAAGGATAGCACTCTACCACTTTGAGCCATAATGCCACTGCTAGTTTTCTGGTGGTTAATTGAAAATAAGAGTCTCATGGACTTTCCTGCCCAGGCTGGCACTGAACTGCAATCCTCTCAGACTCTTGGACAGCTAAAACTACAGGCATGAGCCACCAGCACCTGACTTTTTAATATACTTTTACTGCCATTATTAAGGTGTTGCACAGAGGGGGTTAACATTTTATAAGTTATATAACTAGTACATTTCTTTTTTGGACAATATCACCCCTTCCTTCGCTTTCTTCCATATATTATAAAATTTTAACTATTGGTAAATAGAAGAAGTACAAAAGCTAATAGAATGCTCCAATGTCCAAAAATGTAGGAATTTGTGAATGAATATCTAAATGTACAACCTTGTGATGCACTCTATGCCAACTGGTGCTTTCCTGTCTTTGAGTTATCCATAGTAACCTAAAATACTGCTGGGTCTAGGATTGTCAGGCTGAGTCATGGAAGACAAGGCAAATGAACAACTTGAGCTCCCCCTAAATGACTTACAGGCTTTTTCAATACTATCTCCTGTATTTAAAATGATGGATAAAGCAAGGGACTAATGGCTCACACCTATAATTATAGCTACTCAGGAGGCTGAAATCTGAGGATCGAAGTTCAAAGCCAGACTCAGGCAGGAAAGTCCATGGCTCTTATCTCCAATTAACTAGCAAAAAGGCCAGAAGTGGAGTGTGACTTAAGTAGTAGAGTGCTAAGCTTTAAGCAGAAAAACTCAGGGAGAGTGTCCAGGCACTGAATTCAAGCCCCAGGCTTAACACCAAAAACTAAAAAACATAAAAAACTATGGACAATCAGAATGAAGAAACAATAGCAACAACCAAAAATAACATCAAAATCTCTCTCTTTTTTTCTTGGTGGTAGTAAGGTTTGAACTGAGACCTTCAGGCTTCCAAGACAAAAGCTCTACTATTTGAGTTTTGTTATCAATCCTTTTTTTGGCTTTTAGTCACTTATCAAGAAGGGTCTAGCATTTCTGCCCTGGGCCAGCCTCTAGACCACAATCCTCCATATGGTCTCCTGAATAGTAGAGACCACTCTACTATATACAGCTTGTTGACTTGACACAGGGTCTACTAACTTCATTGTTTGGCTGTACTTGATCTATAATTCTCCTGATCTTTGCCTCCTTATTAGTTATGAGCCATCAAAGATGTCTTTTTTTTTCATTGAAATACTTACCTTAGTTCTTTCTAAAATATCATTTCTTAAAATATATTACACATTTTTTAAATATTAAGACCAGTAAGTAAGGGAAATGTTAAAAAACTTACAACATTTTCTTTTACAACTTCTATATTCTTCTTTCACTGATACTGGATACTAAAATTTCATGCAACCAGATAACTGGGAAATTAGTAACCTAAATCTGTGACAGTTTTACAAAAGCTCTTAACAGACTGTGTAGCTCTGTCGGTAGACCCAGATTACTAAATTTGGCTCTGAGTACTCTGAAGGATTCATTTCTTCTCACAACAGAAGTAGCTTGATCATTGTAATCTGTTAACACGCAAAAGAACCAGTTTTCATGCAGAAAGAATCTAGTCTAAAGAGTAAGGGATGGAATGGAAACCAAATGCATCTTTTACACCAATTTTGTGAAAAGTAAACAAAAAAAATGTGCATCATGGTTCTGTTATTTTTCCTTAAGCCAAAAAATAGATGTGACTGCTTTGCTCCACTTCAGACTGGAGAACTACAATTGGTGTAAATGGATTTACCAGTGAAAAACACCATCAGCATTCCAAAGTTAAAATCCCAGCAACCAGCTGGATAAGAGAAAACTTTGGAAGTGTTAGATATAATCATTCAACCATTTCCTAAGTGCCTCTATGTTTTAAAACTCACCAAATTGTGCTCTTTGCATAAGTTTATTTTACTTCAATTACATTACAATGGCTTCTTAAAAAAAGCAGGAAATTATCATTATTTTTATCTATGACTCAGATACTTAAAAGTCACCAAATGATTTTAAACAAGTACAATTAACTACTGAGTTATCACAGGCAAACAGGACAGCCACCCAACTCAAACAGGCATACCAGCAGCTCAAAAGAAAGCACTAAAAATCTCAAGGGAGGGGCTGGGAAGGTGGCTCAGTGGTAGAGCGCTTGCCTTGCATGCCTGAGGCCCTGGGTTCGATTCCTCAGCACCACATAAGCAGAAAAGAAAAGCCGGAAGTGGGGCTGTGGCTCAAGTGGTAGAGCGCTAGCCTTGAGCTGAAGAGCTGAGGGACAGAGCTCAGGCCCAGAGTTCAGGCCCCACGACCGGACCCCAAAAAAAAAAAAAAAAAAAAAAAAAAAAAATCTCAAGGGAAATATCTAAGATGGTCTGAAGAACCATGGAGGCCATGCTGCATATGTAGTCTACCAAGCCATAGAATGCCCTTGGTTCCCATTTCCATATGGATATGCGACAACACAGAGTGATTAGAATTTGTAGCCTTACTGTACTTCTCTTCCTTGCACCTCTGCAGAATCTCTAAGCTTCTCTGGTGGACTGGGTGTTGGAGGAAGCTAAAACTATCCATACTTTTCAAAACTGCACATGGCGCTGTATCATCATGTCCTTAGGAAGCAAAAGGGGGAAAACGGAGAAAAGAAAAAGACATTATGTAAGCCCAAACCAAAATAAGAATAAAGACAATGCTGCCAACTATCTTAAAAGTTTATTAATAAGTCTCAATGGATAGATACTAAACGTGATTGATTTATCCAATTAACCTGAGGATATTAAAAGTCTTTTTCAGATAATTCAATGTCTTTATTACTACCAAAATGTTAAGTCATTCTTTAAAACTTCTAAAATTAAAACATTAGGGACATTTGAAAAATAATTTGCATAATTTAGCTATTTATAAAAAAATGAGTCACTGGTACTGGGTCTGAAATTTTGTTAGCATATAGTTGGCAACATTGATGAAACCCTGAAGAGAAATATACCCAAAATAATTTACCAAAAATTTTAACAGCTCTTTCACAAAACCTGCAATTAACCACACTTGTAGGAAATTCCAACAAAGTGTGTTGATCAAAGTGTGAAGAAAAGCACCAAAGAGCAAAGAAACCAAAGAAATCTGAAAATATAATGGAAGCCTCTCCTCCTCAAACCACTTCTTACAAAAATGAGACAGAAATCAGCCACCAGTGGAAAAGGGAAGAGAGCACACTCAAGTAGACCAAAGCCCCAGATTAGAATCACTTCAGCAACAGGGGAAAGAAGAGGGTTCATGTTGTATACATTTAGCAAAACAGACACAGGGTTTCCAGACTTGGGTGGAGTGATTCTTTGAGTATTATTTGCTCAGAGATCACATATAGAATTAGGAAGTAGTGTTCAAATTAGAATAGTTTTGTCTTTAAAAAAACAAAGCAGCCAGGCGCTAGTGGCTCACACCTGTAAACCTAGCTCTAGCTACTCAGAAGGCCAAGATCTGAGGATCATGGTTCAAAGCCAGCCTGGGCAGGAAAGTCTATAAGACTCTTTTTTTTTTTTTTCAGTAAGACTCTTATCTTCAATAAACCAGAAGTGCCACTGTGGCTCAAGCGGTAGAGCACTCACTCGCCTTGAGCTGAAGAGCTGAGGGATAGCGCCCAAGCCCAGAGTTCAAATCCCACGACCAACCAAAAAAAAAAAAAAGGCACATAATTTAATAATAGGGACAAATTAAGCAAAACATAAAGGAAGAACTCTAATTCCATTAGTGTACTTTACTAAAAAAAAAAAATTAGAAATGAGATTCAGTGTAAAAATCTACAAATAGTCCTCAAAACAATCACTTTACAGGTGAAACCAAAGAGGTTTACAGGGTATATTTTAATCTCACTATAATTCTATAATTCAAGTAATAAATTAAATCTACAGAATAGGCTCCTCCATCTAGCAAAGGAAATCTTATAACCAATAAATAATACTAAATGTATAGAAATAACAGGCTTTTAAAAAATGGATTGGAAATATTTTATCTGACATTAAAAAGTTAACCCTATGTCATGTATCCAGTGTAAGAACCAATAGTTGCAAATGTTCAACAGTTCAAAAAGCAATGTATTTAACCAAGTTTGCCATTATTTCATAATCAAAACACTCTTCAGTAACAAAACTCAGTTTGCATTATTACCAGTAATCCTATCCTATGCTTAAGTGTTTTACATCCATTAGTCTGATCAATATTTGATAATGAAAATATACCAACACATACCTGCACATATAAAACACATACACTTTTTTTTTTTTTTTCTGGTAGATCGTGGGGCCTGAACTCTGGGCCTGGGCGCTGTCTTTCAGCAATTCAGCTCAAGGCTAGTACTCTACCATTTGAGCCACAGCACCACTTCTGGCTTTTTTCTTTTTGTTTATGTGGTGCTGAGGAATCGAACCCAGAGCCCCATGCATGCAAGGCAAGCACTCTGCCACTGAGCCACCTTCCCAGCCTCCACATACACTTTTAATAATATGGAGTACACTCAACTCATGAGATCCAGTGTCAGAAAATGTTAAGAAGATAGAACAAAATAAAAATTATTGCTGGATACTAGTGGCTCACACCTGTAATCCTAGCTACTCAGGATGCTGAGATCTGAGGATCATGGTTAGAAGCCAATCAGGTAGGAAAGTACATAAGATTCGTCTCCACTGAACTATCAAAAAGCCACAAGTGGAGGTATGGTTCAAGTGGCAGAGCATAGCCTTGAGTGGGAAAGCAAAGAAAAGCCAGGCCCTGTGATCAAGCCCCTGTTCTTGTACAAATTAAGAAAAAAAAAATTGTGATGACATTCCTGGTGGTTGAGAGGTTAAAAAAATAATGAAGCATGACAGAATATGAGCAACTACTGCTTACCAGTTTTTCTTTGAATGTGTCTTTTCCCAGCTTCTCTGAAAGCAACCACGGCTCTGAAGAAAGCTCGAAGAACTGCCCAACGGAAAACAGCTACAGGATCAATTCCAATCATCCCAGAGATAAATGCATTCTTGCTACTTCTCAGAAGAGCTACAATGTCTGGGCGCATATGATCTGTATTTTTTTCCCGGAAATCCTATGTGAGAACAGTGCTAGTGTTATGGTGACATGTTTGAACAGTGGATAAATAAAGATGAATGGAGTACTTCTTTATTGGGTAGTGCCTAGACTAAGTATCTTCTATAAAGGGCCAGCCAAACTAAATCGATTAAATCCATCTACTGGATTCAAAACAAATGAAAATAAGAGTGAATATTGTACAATTTCATGACAGCTTGTTGAACAATGACCAAGAACATTTTCTGTAAAACCCCTTCAGATAGGGTTATTGAATAGAGTAATGACAGAAATCCAAAGGAACCAGACCAGGAAGAGCATCCCAAATGGAAGAAACATCTTGCCTGACCCATGTGGTGATAGGTGAGGCAAGCCATGTGAACAGAACACAGTGAGCACAAAGGTAAAAGGGAGGAGGAGTAGACAATAAGGCAAATAAACAGTATACTTAGCCTCTATAAGCTTGTGCCAAGACATTTTAATTTCCTTTATTCAGTGTAAAAGGAAAGCCACTAGGGCAGGGCACCAGGGGCTCATGCCTATAATCTTAGCTACTCAGGAGGCTGAGATCTGAAGATCAAGGTTCAAAACCAGTCTGGGCAGAAAACTCTGTGAGACTCTTATCTCCAATAAACTACTCAAAAAAGCCAGAAGTGGCACTGTGGACCAAGTGGTAGAGCACTTGCTTTGTGCAAGGGAATCTCAGGGATAGCACAAAGGGCCAGAGTTCAGCCCTAGAACCAGCAATAAAAAAGAAAGCTAATGGGGGGGGGGGGGGGAGAGGGGGGAATGGGAAGGATGGGAAGGGGAAACGAAAAGGAGGCAACAATGCTTGATAAGAATTGTACTTATTATCTTGCCCATGTAATTGTAACCTCTCTGTAGGGTATCTTCACAATAAAAAAAAAAAAAAAAATTAAAAAAGCCATTGGAAAGGAAATGAGAGCAGCCAACCAGAAATGAACAGGACAGACAACCAGAAAATGGGTAAGAGATTAAACCAGAAGGGATTGCAGTTCAAAGCCAGCCCCCACAGGAAAGTTCATTAGACTCTTATCTCCAATTAACCACCAAAAACGTCAGAAGTGGAACTATGTGGCTCAAGTGGTACAGCACTAGCCTTCAGCACAAAAGCTCAAAGACAGCACCCCACACCTAGAGTTCAAGCCCAGAACAACAACAAAAAACTTTCCACAGCTCCTCATAATAATTTTAATTAAAACTAAACTTGTATAGATCTAGTTCAATAGGAAAACATGAAGGCATGAGCCTTTCAGTCAGGCCTTAAAAAAAGCCACATGCCAGTGGCTTATATCTATAATCCTAGCTACTTAGGAGGTTGAAATCTGAGGATCATTCAAAGCCAGTCCAGGCAAGAAAGTCTATGAGACACTTATCTCCAATAAATTACCAAAAGAGCTGGAAGAAGAGCTGTGGCTCAAGTGGTAAAACACTAGCCTTTGAGAAAAAGAAGCTCAGGGAGAGCATCCAGGCCCTGAGTTCAAGCCCTAGTACTGAAAGGAAAAAAAAATTAAGGAAATGACTTAAAATAAATGTTATCTATTCTTTCAGACTGAAAAAGTTTGTAAGAATGGAATGATAGGTCTATCTTCAGAAAGAAACAGAGAGAAACATTACCTAAGATGGTATTGTACTGAAAAGTACAGTCTGATTTTTATTAGTATCTTTATAAAATGTCTCTAAAACTACCAAGAGGGTAACATATCAGGGACAGTGACACATTCTGCCTAAAAGCGTATGTGATGAGAAATTCACTGACCTTTACCCCATATTTTACTTTTCCAGCATAATGTTTTATTATGAAAGCAGGCTCCATCACAGTTGGAAATTCAATATAAGAATTCTCTTCATGTTGATGCTTAAATTTGTCTAGCAATGTTTGATTTGTAGCCTGTGGAAAACTAAAATTTTTAAAGGAAAAAGGAAAAAACACAAGAAAGATACCATAATTAGCACAGTATTGTAAAAAGTACATTACAATTTCATGGTCTTCTAACACACTTGGTAGTGTCCAAGTTTTCACTGCAGTCTATCATCAGATTCTCCTAGCTAAACATTGAGTATAATGAGGACTAATGCCTCTTCTTCACAGAAGAGGTGTCAGAAGATGGGATTTGCCCACTCCCACCCAGTGGGAATAAGAAGTGGTCTGAGGTAAGACAACTCAGGTCATCAAGAATTTGGCTTCAGCTATGGTACACTCTTAATACTATAAAGCTCAGAGGAAAACAAAACCCAAGTCATATGCTCTTTGGGGACAAAAAATTCCCCAAAAGGAATCATCTCTTATTCTTTAAACAGGTCCTAAAAATGCAAGTCATTTTTTGCTTGCTTTCTTCTTCACACATAGCAATTTTCTATATCTATACCAACAACTATGTACGTCTATATCCATTATTATTTTTAAAAAACACCAAGTGGATTTATAATAACTACAGTGATTTAAGGGAAAAACTGGTTGAGAACAATAAGGTTCACAGAGGACACAGAAAGCCACTGTGTTAAAGGCTGGGGAAGCTGCACACCAAGGCTAATCCTTGCTCCTTAGGTTAGTTTTCCCAGGTATTCGGACTAAAAGATAGTTTACACACAACTGGTACCCAGAAGTAGGTTCAGAAGCCTTTGGAAGTGGTCTGTGGGAAGAATTCAGAGATGAGAGATGGTTAGATGCAAAGTAGGAAGAGCTGTGCTGACTAACCAGATACTACCACAGGAGGCTCGAGAGTATGAAAGTATAAGGCAGTCATTTGAGGAGATCCTGGGGCATCGTTGTCTCCCCAGGATTCTTTTCTCCATGTCTCCATCTGTCCAGAGACTCAGAGGCAACTACCAAGGTCTGAGCAGCCACAGCAGTAGTCTGTTCCAGCAACAGACATCATCATTATCCACAGGATGTCAATTCTGCAGATATGCAGAATTCAAGAGCTATGGGACTGTGGAGGCTTCCAGAGATATCAAAGGCTGTCTGTGGAAGGGAAGGAATCCCTATACTTACCTCCTGACAGGACAATGTGTGAGCCTGGGACAGTAAAGTCAAAGCTGCAAGAGAGACCTCAAGGAAATAGAAAATGCCAGAAATATGGAATGGCCACCAAGGAAAGCCACAGGCAGCCAGCCCAGAGTGGCCATGTGACCATACCTGACAGGGAGCTGCTGATATGCCACAGATGCCAGACATGGATTACATGATTTAATGTTTGCCATGATAGGCTTCTGTTTTGCTTTGTTCTCATTCCTTTTTGGAACCTCATTCCATTTTTTGGAGGGGTGTGTATGTGTGTGTTTCCATCCATCCTAGGTCTTAAACTCGGGGCCTAAGCACTGTCACTGAGCTTTTGTTCAAGGTTTGTGCTCTACCACTTGAGCCACAGCTCCACTTCTGGCTTTGTGGTGGTTCATTGGACTTTCCTCCTTGGGCTGGCTTCACACTGAAATCCTCAGATCTAAACTTCTTTATTTTTTTTTTTTTTTTTGGGGGGGGGGGGGTCCAGTCGTGGGGCCTGAACTCTGGGCCTGGGTGCTGTCCCTCAGATCTTCAGCTCAAGGCTAGCACTCTACCACTTGAGCCACAGTGCCACTTCCGGCTTTTTTCCCCCTGCTTATGTGGTGCTGAGGAATCGAACCCAGGGCCTCATGCAAGGCAAGTGCTCTACCACTGAGCCACCTTCCCAGTCCCAGATCTAAACTTCTTGAGTAGCTAAGATGACAGATGTGAGCCACTGGCACCTAGCTTCATTTCTCTTTTGAATGGCAATATTTGCTTTGTGCCTGCCTACCATTATATGCTGGATGTTTGTATTTTCTTGGCGACTTTCTTCCTCCTACCAAGTCCCACCTCCTAATATTCTATTCCCCTATGAATCCTAATGGTTTGGTATACTGAACAATGGTGAGAAGTAATAGCAAACGTTGCCAAAACTTACCACCTGCACAGACATGGTAGATTTAATTTACCATGATATTGTGTTCTACTAAACATGAAAACTACATAAAACTCAATCCCAGGAGTGAACTAAAATGTACATATATAAATATAAATAAATGAATAAACTTAGCAGCAAAATCAGTTCAATAATGAAGTCCAGCCTATTAAACAAAAATTCATTTTTTAAAGAAATTCATAGCTGGGTGCTGGTAGCTCACACCTGTAATCCTAGCTACTCAGGAGGCTGAGATCTGAGGATCGCGGTTCAAAGCCAGCCCAGGCAGGAAAGTCCACGAGACTCTTTATCTCCAATAAACCACCAGAAAACCGGAAGTGGCGCTGTGGCTCAAAGTGGTAGAGTGCTCACCTTGAGCTGAAGAGTGCAGGGACAGTGCCCAGGCCCCGAGTTTAAGCCCCACGACTGACCAAAAAAAAAAAGAAAAAGAAAAAAAAAAGAAATTCATACAACGAAACGTGTAGCTCTTTAAAAAAAAAAAGAAAGAAGCTTGTAGCTCTTTATTTGAAAATATGATGAGATATTTAAATTTACGAAGATAAAAGAAGTCCACTAGATAATAACAAAGTAAAAAAGATTGATACTCACTTGCTCTCTTCATCCAAAAGATGGAGCAGTCCTGTTGGCTTTTTGCTAATAAGATTTATGCAACAAGTATTATCAATATAATCTATGTTGTGCCAGCTAATACCTTCAGTTCTATATTCCTCCTGGGAAAACCAAATAACAAAATAACAATTTATTCATCTTGCAGAATGTAAGAGTCATGATAACAAGTATTGAGAAGATTTTAACAAGAACTGTCTAAGCTTGTGTATGTGTGTGTGTGTGTGTGAGTGTGTGTGTGTGTGTGTGCATGCACGTGCATGCAGGAGCACATGTGTGTGTTGGTCCTGGGGCTTGAACATAAGGCCTCTCAATGTTGTCCCTGAGCTTTTTGCTCAATGCTAGTACTCTACCACTTGAACCACATCTCCATTTCTGACTTTTGTTGAGTAGTTTATTGGAGATAAGAGTGTTATAGGCTTTCCTGCCTGGGCTGGCTTCAAGCAGTAATCCTCAGATCTCAGCTTCCTGAGTAGCTAGGATTACAGGTGTGAGCCACCAGTACCTGGCTTTCTAAACTTTCTAATGTAGCTAATTACCAATCCATACAACAGAAGGATATTTTCATCTGTGCAAATCTTGATACCATGTCAGGTTTTCTTTTTTCTTTTTTCACAGGCGACCAGGAGAGGAAAAGCATGTACATACTTAGGTACTCACTTGCTCCAACTTAAAGATATGCTGATTGAAGTAGTGTTGTAAACGTTCATTAGCAAAATTAATACACAACTGTTCAAAGCTATTGTTTTCATAATCTTCAAACCCAAAAATATCAAGAACACCAATGGACAAAGTCTGTAAAAAAATAAAAAGAAAGAGAAAGAAAATTGGTTTAAGGATGAGTTTCAGTTCTCTTTACTTAGCAAACTATTTTGAGAATATTAGTAATATCTATAAATTTAAATGTGACTTATTTTAATCATTTTAAAACATGTTAATATCGATGAACTACTTAGGAAATCAAGCAGATTATTTAGGATCTGGAGTCTGGTTTGGGCTCCACTGTAAGATCAAGGCCAATCTCAACCACAAGGCAAGACCCTGTCTCAAAAACAAACAAGGTCAAGCCAGGCACCGGTGGCTCACACCTGTAATCCTAGCTACTCAGGAGGCTGAGATCTGAGGATCATGGTTCAAAGCCAGCCCCAGCAAGAAAGTCTGTAAGACTCTTTTCTCCAATAAACCACTAAAAAACCAGAAGTGGCACTGTGGCTCAAGCGGTAGAGCACTCGCCTTAAGCTGAAGAGCGCAGGGACAGCGCCCAAGCCCAGAGCTCAAGCCCCATGACCAAACCAAAAACAAAAACCAAGGCCAGTCTGGTGGCTCATACCTATAATCCTAGCTACTTAGGAGGCTGAGATCTGAAGATTGTTGTTAGAAGCCAACCTAGACAAGAAAGTCCATTAGACTCTCATCTCCAATTGACCACCAAAATGCCAGATGCAGAGCTGTGGCTCAAGTGGTAAAGTGACAACCTTGAACAAAAAAGCTCAAGTTCAAGGCCCTAAGTTCAAGTCCCAAAACCAGTGCATGCATATGGTGCATGAGCGTGCCTGCACACACATGTATACACGTGCAGAGAAAATAATAGGTTTAAAGTACTGAGTAGCTCCAAAGGATTGTAAAAAATCAATAATCAAAAAATCAAAAATCAATAATTGTTTCCTCCTAGAAATTATCTTTGGAACTTCTTCATAGATTCTTTAGGAGACAGCAAGCAAAAAGGTGACATTATCTGAAAAACGTACTCTTTACCTGACTTATCTAACTTAACCACTCAGTACATAAACTTTGTAACAATAAAAAATTTTTAAAGATAGATTCTGCTCTACTATTTGCATACAAACACCACTCCACTGCATTCTTTTTTTGTTCTTTTTGTCCTTTTAACTCATTAGGTAATCTAGACAAGTGCCATACCCATCTCCTTCTCTTTCTTGAAATACAGTTGGTATAACAATTTTGACTGAATAAAAAGGATTTTATTTTGGTGCAAAGAGATGTACTGAGACAACTGCCATAATGAATATAAAAGATTTTAAGTCTGTACTAAGAGGGATAAAGCTATGGTTCCAACATGCCTACCAAACATGAGGCCCTGAGTGCAAACCCTAGTAACATTAAAAAACACAAACTAAGAAAAAAGTCTCTCTCTCCCTTATTTGAACTGTTTGGAACTGTCCACTGTCTTATAATCTTAAAAATGTAAAATTACTTTTATATTTTTTACATTTAAGCTCTTACCTATAAAGTTAAATTGTAATTTAACTTATCAAATTGACTTTTTTTCAAGTGTATTATTTTTATTTTCCTTCTTAAGGACATAGATTTACTTAATAGACTTCATCACACAAAATGTTCCTAGTATAGACTTCTTTATCCTATCAGGAGTATAAATAGTGATACTACCCAATATGGATGTAGCAACTACACTGTTAGCAGTGTAGTTTTTTAACTATGGTACATTTAAAACATAGCCTTATACCTAGCAATTTTGCAATGAGAAATTTCTCCTAGAGAAACTGCACAAAGTAAAAGGACAGCTGCAATTAGGCATGGTAGTACATGCCTATAATCCCAAGCATTCAGGAGGGTAAGGCAGGAGGTTCTGAAGTTCCAGACCAGAATATACTACACACTGAGATCCTGTCTCAAAAAGTGAAATGAGATTAAACATATATATATGTAAATATATATGTGTGTGTGTGTGTGTGTGTGTGTGTGTGTTTATATTACAGTTATGGTTATAATGAAACAAGTGTTTTAATTAGGAAATTTATAGTACACATCATACGGTGTATTACAAATTTATTTAAGGTAATGAGGTCCAGATTCATGATGACACAAAGGATCTCAAGAGATTTTACATAAAAACAACTGCAATGACATTTATACTTTCAAAGGCAACTCTGTATATTAATGTCTTTGGCATGCAAATACATACAAAAAGGTTTGCAGTGATACACAGAACAGCTCATCTACACGGGGGAATATACAATGAAGGTAAGAGTAGTACTACTGTATATAATCCTGTGCTTGAAAATTTCACATAGTAACCAAGCTTATTGGTCAGTTTTCAAGGAAAAACATATTGTAACCTAAAATGTCTTTACCTTGGTATTGTGCTCCAAATCTTTACTATTGAGAAGTGCATGATTAATTCGAAATACTATCCAGTCAAACAGAGCACTATACAGGGACTTAGCCATGGAGTTCCTCACTGTTACGGCCTACAAAAGAAGAAAAGAATTTCATGAGTACAAAATAGTATTAGTAATAATCTAAGATACGACAATAAAATGTCTTTACTATAATTCAAAAAAAATCACTATCCTGAATTAGAAACTAATTTTGGCTCAATGTATACTTCATATATATTCTACAAGTGAATTGTTCTCTATGCACTCATTTGAGTCCAACTTTAAGAGAATACATGCTGAAATTGCTATGACACAAACAAAATGTAGGTCATTCAGTTCAAAACACTCCACCCCAGGGAGAAGACAATTCCTTCATTAAAAAATTTAAAAATGTTTTTTCTCAAGATTTCTTAGTAAGTCTTAAAGTTGCTCTAAAAAACAAAGTCTCATAATTAAAGAAAATTCACCACTTAAAAAGTATTTCAAGTCAGGCACTAGTGGCTAATATCTATAATCCTAGCTACTCAGGAGGCTGAATTCTGAAGATTGAAGTTCAAAGCCAGCTTGGGCAGGAATTAACCACCAAAAAGCCAAAAATGGAAGCTGTGGCTCAATAGTAGAGCAGTAACCTAGGAAGAAATCCTAGGTGTGCCTGACTTAATCAGTCATCATTCTTAAAGAAAGATTAGACCTTCTTCTCTTAATGAAGCATGGCATGCTTTGTGTGAGAGAAGAAAACTTAAGAAGGAATGTGGGAATGGAGGTGCAGACAGGAAAACCCTTGTCAGCAAGACAGGGGTTTTAGCTAGCTCTATGCCAGCCCAAAAATCATTCTCTAGAGTTCAGTAACAATCTCCACTCTCCTGAGTCTCCTCTTTTGTTTCTATTTTGATAATTGTCCAAACTTGGATTCTTTTCTTTTGTGTGTGTGGGCGGGGAAGAATAATGGGGCTTGAACTCAGAGTCTGGGCAGTGTCCTTAAGCTCTTTTACTCAAGAATAGTGCTCTACCAATTTGAGCCACAGTGCCACTTCCAGTTTTCTGGTGGTTAAGTAGAGGTAAGAGTTTCATTGACTATCCTGCCCAGGTTGGCTTTGAACCATGATGTTCAAATCATAGTCTCCTGAGTAGCTAGGATCATAGGTATGAGCCACTGGTGCCCAGAATAATTTGGATTCTTAATACTTTCATGATATTGCACTGTTGAGTAGTGACTTTTCAGTAGTTTTCCTATCCTTACAGTGATAAGGGTACCTATACACCTGGCAGATTGAGAATACAGATGGTATTTAGTCACAGGAATAGGTTAGGTAATCTAAAGAATAAAGAAAAGAAAAAAGACTGTGTCCTAGGATATTCTTCCTTTTAGGTCAGGAAAGAAAGAAAAAGCAAGAAAAAAGAATGGCAAAGATGTAGCCAAAAAAGAATGTAAACCAAGTATAATGAGTAATAACTGAAGAAACCACCTCAAGAAGGAATAATCAACAGAGTTCAATTCTACCTGTCATCTACCTACACAAAATAGTATAAAATTTTCAGAATGAGGGCAAGATTAAAATTCTTGAAGCCAGGCACAGTTGCTTACGCCTGTAATCTTAGTTGCTCAGAGACTAAGAATGACAATCATGGTTCAAAGCTGCCTGGGCAGACAAATGCAAACACCCAGCTTCAAATACAAACTTCTAATAATGTCCAGAACTTTGATTTCAAAGAAAGCCATACCTCTGCCAGTTTGTATGGTAAAACGAGCTTTTCTCCCACTGTTACAGTCTTCCTTGTAACTAATGCTTCAAATAACATCTCTTCTTTCACCTATAAAACAAAAAGGAAAATTCTGTGTAAGGTTTATGACAAAAAGTTGAATTATCTTATGGAAAAGTTAAATAAAGGAAAAGCCTTAAATAAGAATAGCACCACATAAGCAGAAAAAGCTGGAAGTGGCACTGTGGCTCAAGTGGTAGAGTGCTAGCCTTGAGCTGAAGAGCTGAGGGACAGCACCCAGAGTTCAGGCCCCACGACCCTCACCCTGCCAAAAAAAAAGGAAGCTCAGTAGTCCACTCACAGATAATTTCCCAAAAAAGAAAATGAAGTCAGTAAGATAGATACACAGCTATTTCTAAATTATAGTTTGCTTCCAAGATTAAGGTTTAGCTAAATAGCTAAGTGCTTGCCTAGCATATATACTGGGCCCTGGATCTAATCCTAGCATTATGGGGAAAAAAAATTTCCTCCTGATCTTAATGGAGAAACTGTTTCATCTTCAAGAATATAGAAAACACACACACATACAAAATTCAGACAATCATCATAATCACATAAGCTAGAGATAAGGACTAAAATATGAAAGAATATCTTGAATTAAAGGAGTAGTCCTAAATGTATTTATTACCATGTTTCAGTTTTTTTGGTGTTTTTTGTTGTTGTTTTGTTTTGGTTGGTTGCAGGGCCTGAACTCAGGATATGAGTGCTGTCCCTAAGCCTCTTTGTGCTCAAGGCCAGCACTCTACCACTTGAGTCACATCAACAATTTCCAGCTTTTTATTGGTTAACTGAAGGGAGCTAGGTGCCAGAGGCTCAGGCCTGTAATCCTAGCTACTCAGGAGGCTGATATCTTAGGATCAAGGTTCAAAGACAGCCTGAGCAGGAAAGTACATGAGACTCTTCTCTCCAGAAGTGGTGCTGTGGCTCAAGTGGGACTTTTCTGCCCAGGCTGGCTTCAAATTGCAATCCTTAGATCGCAGCCTCCTAAGTAGCTAGGATTACAGGTGAGAGGCACTGGCACCCAGCATTTTTTTTTTTCCCAGCATTTTTTTTTTAATGGATGCTTGTTTTTTTTTTTTTCTTTTAATGGATACTAAGTTTTAAAATAAGGACACCACTTGCTTGGTTCTCATTCCCTCTGCAAAAGCAAACACTATCAGGGTCATGACATTGTCATTTCAGTCTTGTTTCTACCTATTTGTGTGGATTAACCATAATCACACACACTGTGTTATACTGTCAAGTACCAAAAGCCTTGGGTACTTTACTGGATGTATGGATTTAAAAAAGGACCACCAGTCATAATGTCCTGCATTATCACAATACCAAATGCTTGGCAAAAATATCACCTGAAATGCCTGAATTCAAATACCATCTATGCTCTGACCTTCACGACCTTCAAAAACCACAACCTACAGACAACCACAGTTCATCTCCTAGAAGAAATTCATTCCATTGAGCGAGTTTACTTCAAACTCAAAATACTCCCTTTTCTCATGCCCCTTGTGCCAGCCAGGATGTCATTCCATTAAAGTTAATAAGCAAAGTCCAGTCACATGTAGAAAAAAAAATAAACACTGTATAGTTAAATAAATAAGAAAGAAGCATTCACTGCTCCTAAATAACACCACAACCTTATAATGGACCCAATTAGTAAACAATTAACTTCATGCTACAAAAATCTAACCTTACACACCAAGTAGAAGTAAATATTTCAATGCACAGGGAGTCAGTTTAGACATTTACTAAGGTTAAACTCCATGAAGTGGTTCATGAACCAAGGAATGAAAGATGAGTGATGTTTAATTTTTAAGTATCACAGCAACTTATTCATGGTTGCCAAAAACTGGAAACAAGCAAGACGTTCTTCAACAGGTAAATAACTACTAAACAAACTACAGTATAACCATATGAGGAAACTATTACCCAAAGATAATAAAAACAAATGCTCTGTATTAAGCCACAAAATGACATGAATCCTGGGGCTGGGAGGTTGGCTCGGTGGTAGAGTGCTTGCCTTGCATGCATGAGGCCCTGGGTTCGATTCCTTAGCACCACATAAACAGAAAAGGCTGGAAGTGGTGCTGTGGCTCAAGAGGTAGAGCACTAGCCTTGAGCTGAAGAGCTGAGGGACAGTGCCCAGGCCCAGAGTTCAGGCCCCACAACCGACAAAAAACAAAAATGACATTAATCCATTTTAAATGCATGTTCCCAAGTAACGTAAGTCAATCTGAAAATGTAAAAGATTATATGATTCTAATTATTTTACATTCCAGAAAGGACAAACTATACAGCTACTAAAAGGATCACTGGTTGTCAGTGTTGAGAGAGAGGGGTAGAATACAGTAGTATTCTATATGAGATGATGATGGTGAATACATAACAAATATAACCAATAATCTCAATAAAGGAGATGGGAGGAAAAAGTGAAGATATAAGTAATCTTGAAAATGAATGGAATTTATAGGACTAAAAGCAAAACAAGAACTATCCATAAGCATTGTACTCTCACTAAGAAAGCCATTTCCGCCGGACTCGGGTGGCTCACACCTGTAATCCTAGCTACTCAGGAGGCTGAGATCTGAGGATCATGGTTCAAAGCCAGCCCAAGCAGGAAAGTCCGTGAGACTCTTATCTCCAATAAACCACTAGAAAACCGGAAGTGGTGCTGTGGCTCAAGTGGTAGAGCACTTCCCTTGAGCTGAAGAGCACAGGGACAGCGCCCAAGCCCAGAGTTCAAGCCCCAGGACCAACCATGGGGGGGGGGGGGGGGGGGCGGGGAACCACACAGGAAAGAAACTGCTGCAAGAATACTAGCACAGGAATTGTCTTGCCATATCTGCAGAATCCAAGAAAAAGAAACAAACTAAAAAGGGAGGTAACCTGAAGACAATACCACTGGGGACTGTAATTCAAATGAGGATGCAGACAAAGACCACGCTGACCCTGAGCCTCCCCTGCCTTTGGGTACAGTCAGAGATGCCATGGTCAGGAGTGTCACATGGTGCAGTAACACTGACGATCTGGAAAGGCACTACCAACACCTGATGCTTGCTCTGGATTCCAGCAGAGTACAAAACCAGCAGCTCTGAAGTGAGACTGAACTGAATCAAGAAAAGAAAGACCTTCAGGATCAACAGAGGAAAGAGAATGAGAAGATGACTTCTGTGCAGAAAGCACTGAAAACAGAGCTGGAGCTCCACAAGCTATTGAAACAGATGTTGGTTTCAGAAAAATTTAATTTACAATCTGCCCTGACCCACATGCAGCAGGTGGCCAATAAACAAGAACTGGAGCAGGAAGGTCTTGCCAGCCACATGCTAGATTCACAGCAGAGCATCACAGAGATAGAAATGACATTATCTTGCAGCCTTCACCACACAGAAGGAAGCCATCAAGAACAACCTTAATAACATGAAGCTGCAGCTCCAGGAAAAGACCATTAGCTATGATGACCTGAAGGAAGAGAAAACCAAGCTGCAGGAGAGGCTGGAATTGCTCCTGACACAGAAGGCTAACATAATGATCAAAATTCACGAGTTACAACAAGCAATAGAGGAGCAGGAAAAGTTAGGAAGACAACTTGATAACATGAAAGAGTTGGTGACCACATTAAAGTTGGAGAGAAACAACTTTATGGAGAACTTGACAGTGTAGAGTTCCACATGGAAGGAGTAGGTCCAGCAGGTCTTGAAGCAGATGAGCCAACTGAGCCTACTTCCTACAGGAAGTAGACCTAGTTGGTGGTGATTGCAAGAATAGAGGTGCAAGTGTTAACTTTTTGTTCCAATTGCAGAAAAAAAAAACAATGGAACAGAGGCTCTGTGCCTGTCAATCTTAGCAATGTGGAGAAACACAAGTTGGAGGTCATAGTCCAAGACAACTGGGGCATAAAGTAAGACCCCCCCCTGTAAAAACAGCCAATCCAAAAAAAGGTTGGATATGTGATAAAGCAACTGCTTAGCAAGCACACATTCAGGGGAGGAGGAAGGGAGAGGAGGGAGGTATACAGCCAGGAACATGTAGCTACATCTGTAATCCTAGTTATTTGGAAAGAACATCCTTACTTCTCAACCAGGAGCTGAGCACAATAACATGAACTAAATAACATGAACCAACTATAACAGGAAGCCCAAAATAGACAAGAGATATATAAACAGCTACAGTGGGAAGCCCAGGTCTATAACCTGGACAAGGCAAGAAGCAAGAGCAGGAAGGAGAGGTGCTGGAGGTATGGCTCTGTAGAAACTCACCTGCTTAGTGAACAGGAGGGCCCTGAATTCAAACCCCAGAACTTCCCCAAAAAGTTAATAAAATCATTATTTTAAAAAGTTATTAACCGGGGCTGGGAAGGTGGCTCAGTGGAGCTCTTGCCTTGCATGCATGAGGCCCTGGGTTGGATTCCTCAGCACCATATAAGCAAAAAGAAAAAAGCTGGAAGTGGCGCTGTGGCTCAAGTGGTAGAGCGCTAGCCTTGAGATGAAGAGCTGAGGGACAGCGCCCAGGCCCAGAGTTCAGGCCCCATGACCGGACCCAAAAAAAAAAAAAAAGTTATTAACCAACTAAAATATTTAACAAAATAAAAAAATAAGAATTTGGGCTGAAGGTGGCTCAGTGGTAGAGCACTTGCCTTGCATGCCTGAGGCCCTGGGTTCGATTCCCCAGCACCACATAAGCAAAAAGAAAAGAGCCAGAAGTGGTGCAATGGCTCAAGTGGTAGAGGGCTAGCCTTGAGCTGAAGAGTTGAGGGACAGCGCCCAGGCCCAGAATTCAGGCCCCACACCAGGACCTCCCCCCCCAAAAAAAAGAAGTTAACCAGTATTTAAAATTACAACAAAATGTAATCACTCACTTCTAATAATTCCGAGACAATAGGCAACACTTGAGGGTTGCAGATATCGATGGAGTCATCACGGTACGTCCTCTTCTTATAGCAGATATCACCCAGATGTAGTATTGCTGAGAGGAGAGAGAAAATCCTGTGGAAACAAAAGCACAAGTGACACCATGCACTTCATTCCAAAATTCTAGCTAGCAAAAACCTAGCTAGCAAGACTCTATTCTCCCTCAAAAAGAAAAATAATTTCTAAAGAATTATTTTCTTGCCAGGAGCTGGTGGCTCACACCTATAATCCTAGCTACACCAGAGGCTGAGATCTGAGGATTGCAGTTCAAAGCCAAGCTGGGCAGCAAAATCCGTGAAGACTTTTATCTCCAATTAACCACCAGAAAACCAGAAGTGACGCTGTGGTTCAAGTGGTAGAGAGCTAGCCTTGAGCTGAAGAACACAGGAACAGCGCCCAAACCAAGAGTTCAAGCCCCACGATCAACAAAAAAAAAAAAAAAAAAGAATAATTTTTTTCTCAGCTGGGCACCAGTGGTTCAGGCCTATAATCCTAGCTACTTAGAAAGCCTGGTCAGGAAAGCCCTTAAGACTCTTATCGCCAATTAACCACCAGAAAACTGGCAGTGACACTGTGGGCTCAAGTGATACAGTGCTCAGCTTGAGCTGAAGCGCTCAGGGACAGCACTCAGGCCAGATTCAAGCCCCACAAGCAACAACAACAATAACAAGAAGAGGGAGGGAGGGAGGGAGGGAGGGAGGGAGGGAGGGAGGGAGGGAGAGAGAGAGAGAAAGAAAAAGAAAAAAAGAAAGAAAGAATTCATTTCTCTGAGATTCAAGATTGTATCTTTAATCTTAGTGTGGTTTACTTTAAATATAATTTACTTTTTTTTTTTTAATATTTTTTATTTTTGGGTCGGTTGTGGGGCCTGTACTCTGGGCCTGGGCGCTGTCCCTCAGCTCTTCAGCTCAAGGCTAGCACTCTACCACTTGAGCCACAGCACCATTTCCGGCTTTTTTCTTTTTGCTTATATGGTGCTGAGGAATTGAACCCAGGGCTTCAAGCACACAAGGCAAGTGCTCTACCACTGAGCCACCTTCCCAGCCCTAATTTACTACTTTTATCATGAACTTTTTACATTTGAATTTTGCTTTTATTTTCACAAATACTTTATTTGTGCCAGTACTGACGTTTGAACTAGAGGCCTTGAGCTTCTTACCTCTTGAGCCACACCCCTAGCTCAGCCTGGTTAACTAAAGAGGAAGACTGTTAAGACTTTTCTGCCTAGGCTGGCTTTGAACCCAGATCCTCAGATTTCAGCCTCCTCTGTGGTTAGCATGACAGGTATGAGCCACCAGAGCCCAGCTACAGTAAAGAATTTTTTTTAACACAACAGTACACACATATGTTAAATATTCAAAGGGAATATGTGCCTAGGCCTTGATACAATTTAAGAGATCAGTGATACAAAAAAATGAAGACCTATAAAATTAGTGGTGTAAAGTCACAGTGTTTAAAGGAATGTCCATGGTTAGGCTTCGGGGACACCATGAATTCCAAGTCATAGATGTAAATATTTGTGGATATACAAAAAGATTTCCAGCTTTCATCAGACTTTCAAGAACTGATGACCAAAAAACTCAAGCCAGAGGTCGGTGGCTCCCAGGGCTCCCACCTGTAATACTAGCTACTCAGGCTGAAATCTGAGGATCATGTCCCCCAGCCAGGGCAGAAAACTCCTCATGAGACTCTTATCTCCAATTAACCCCTCAAAAACCGGAAGTGGCATTATGGCTCCAAGTGGTAGAATGCTAGCCTTGTGTAAAAGAGCTCAGGGATAGTGCCCAGGCCCTGAGTTCAAGCCCCACTACCAACTACAACAAAAAAGAAACCTCAAAACAACACTTAAGATTGTTGAGTGTTGAAACAGATAAGGAATCCTACTAGAGATAAAATAATATAATAAACTCACTGTCTTCTCGTCTTGGGAAGAAATCCTACCATTTCCATGGCCAACTGTAAGCGTTCAAAGTCATGCCGCAAATCTTCTCCCTCCACTGTAAAGCAATCCTGCTTAAGATAAAAAGTGAGAAAATCAAGATTGCCTGTTAGAAAGTAATGTGAGATTGAAGGGCTGACATTAATCAAGACACAAAACCTGACCTCTAGAATTGAAACTCCTTTGTACTTAAGAAAAATAAATATTGAAAATGTTTAAATATGGGCTATTCATATTTTTAAGATAAGTAGATGAAAGTATAAATGCCAAATAAATGTGGTAGTAGTATATTTAGACAGAATCAGACTCAAGAGACATCATATTACAGGTATGTGAACCAAGTATACCTACCAAAATACCTTTTGTTTTCTCTAACACAAGAATCACCAACACCAGGATCTCATAAGTAACTTAAGAATCTAGCAGTACTAATAAAACATGCAGATACCAAGTTTCATTTTAAGTATTTTAGGATAATTTTGGAGATTTGAAGCATTAACAATATAATTCCACAAGCAAATGTTTTTTATTCATCAAATAGTGAACAAGTAACTAACCAAATGCAAGGCACTTCAGTAAATTCTGGAGACATTAAAAAAAATTCTAAAAGGCAGAAATACTGGTAAAAAGTAGATCCTAGTTTTATTTAAGTAAAGCAACTTACGTTATTAGTTGTTCTCCATATAGAAATACCTCCTAATCAAATAGTAACATGGAAATCAAGACAAGAAGCCTAAGAGTCCTCAAATACACAAGTCATTGAGTTAGTAAAAACACAGACAACCATATTTAAAACAGTACTGTCAAGCTGGGCACTAGTGGCTCATGCCTGTAACCCTAGCTACTCTGAAGGCTGAGATGTGACAACCACAGTTCAAAGCCAGCCTAAGTAGGAAAGTACATGAGACTCTTATCTCCAATTGACCACCAGAAAACTGGAAGTGGCACTGTGGCTCAAGGTGGTAGAGCTTTAGCCTTGAGTAAAAAGGGCTCGCACCCAGGCCCCAAGTTCAAGCTCTATGGTCAACAAAGAAATAAAAAAATAAAACAGAACTTTCTTAGTGTAACCCCTGGATTTCATTTCTTCAAACAGACAAAGAGTAACATTATGAGAATAAATCTTTAAATTCATTTACCGTATATTCTCACACTCAATACTTTATACTTACTATCAAAAACCACATACTTTTGTTAACTTTTTTACTGCCTAATTTCTAGGAAATAGATCAATTATTTAGTAAACACAAGACTACTACCTGTCTTATTCACTGCAGAGCATAAGCACCAACTCAGTACCAAGACTATGTGAAGAATTACTGAAGAAAATACATATTCATCAAGTTCCTGAATAACACATTAATATTAGACCTGTATAAAAATCCTTCATGAGGGCTGGGAAGGTGACTCAGTGGTAGAGTGCTAGCCTAGCATGCATGAAGCCCTGGGTTCAATTCCTCAGTGTCACATAAGCAGAAAAAGGCAGAAGTGGCACTGTGGCTCAAGTGGTAGAGCACCAGCCTTGAGCAGAAGAAGATCAGGGACAGTGAACTTTACAACTTGGGAGGGGGGGGGGGTTGGTAGGGAAGTAGGGGGAGAAATAGGAGAAAATGAGGGAAAAGAAATGTACTCAAAAAGAAATGTACTCATGACCTAACTGATATAACTGTAACCCCTCTGTACCCCACCTCTACAATAAATTTTTTTTTAAATCCTTCTTGAGAAATAAAGTAGTTACTTACTTTCCAAAAAAGTATTTCTCACCAGAAGCCAGCTAGCTACTCAGAAAACTGAAATGTGAGGATCACAAGACAACAATTAAGCACCAAAAAAGCCTGAAGTGGACCTGTGGCTTAAGTAGCAGAACACTAGCCTTGAGCAAAAAAGCTCAGGGACAGTGTCCAAGCTGAGTTCAAGCACCAGGGTGGGCACAAAACAAAAAAAAACTACTTATCAAATATTTACCATGTACCAAAAAAAATACCTGTTTTAAGCACTCTGAGTCAACAAGTACAGCTAAACATAAAGTTTAAAATTACACCTTGTTTTAGAATGTTATTAACAATATTTTTATTTGCTTAATGAAGAGGTATACATGTACAGACTAAAATTTTTAATTTACTACAAAAAAATTTCCCCTGAGAACACATGCATCTAATATTCTGATCATAAATTTTGTGGAAACAATCTTAAGACTTGCTACAGATATATCAATGCAGTGGGAAAAATACACATATTTTTTATGTATATGTGAAAAAGACACAATGAAATTCCTTTCTAGAAAATTGTAAGCGTTAAGAAGAGAGTTGGGTAAGGGGAGATAAGAGAGAGTAATGGAAGGAGTAAATAAGATCCAAGTATATTCTTATGTATATATAGAAATATCACAACGAAACCTCTCACTTTGGACAATTAACCTAAAAAAAATTTATGTGTCAGTCTTGGGTTTGAACTCTGGTCCTGGGTGCTGTCCCTGAGCTTTTTTACCCAAGGTCAGCACTCTATCACCTGAGCTATAGCTCTACTTCTGGTTCTTTTGGTACTTAATTAGAAATAAGAGTTTTCACAGACTTTCCTGTCTAGGCTGACTTCAGAGATCCTCAGAGCGCAGCCTCCTGAGTAACTATAGGCATGAACAACCAGCACCTGGCTTTCAGGGCCCAAATTCTTTTTTTTTTTTTTTTTTTCTGTCTGATACTAAGACTCGAACTTTTGTTCACTGGCTGGCACTCTATTACCTAGCCACACCTCCAAACCTGCTCAGAGTCTAAATTCTTAAGGATTAAATTAAACAAAAGCAAATCAACTCAGTTACACTGCAAGCTCTGAAAAAGGAACCAGCTCATATTTGCAGTATGAGTTGCCTGCTTCCCAAGAGGCATGACCTACTTGGTGTAGTAATAAAAGATAGAAAGAAGCCAGGTGCCAGTGGCTCACGCCTGTAATCCTAGCTACTAAGGAGGCTGAATCTGAGGATCACAGTTCAAAGCCAGCCCAGGCAGGAAAAAGTCCTGAGACTCTTACCTCCACTAAAGTGGCACTGTGGCTCAAGGAACTGTGGCCTTGAGCAGAGGAACTCAAAGACAGTGCCCAGGCCTAGAGTTTAAGCCCCATAACCAACAAAAAAAAAGGAAAGATTTGCAAAATTTAAATGTTTTCTATTAAAACTCATCAAAAATCTATAAATTAAGATATCTGACTTTAGTCCTGAAAGTGTTCAATCTAAAACCAACTTTCTCGGTTTATTGTAAAATGGTACTACAACTCAACAAAATAATTCTGCAGTTAGTGGGGTTTATAATCACATGCAGCAAGATTAAAGTTATGAGTATTTAAAGCAAGGACTAACACATTATGCTTCCAGGAAGAATATTTAATAAATTAATTTGTTTGTTAGTTAATATAGGTAAATAAGTATATTTCTACATGTTTCCAGCCTTTTAATCTGACTTAGCTGTAAATGGAAGAAAAAGATCCTTGTGTTCTTTTCATGGTTACACTTATATAAAACACTGAAGTAGCTAGGCACTGGTAGCTCACGCCTGTAAACCCAGCATCTCAGGAGGCTGAGCTCTGAAGATCACTGTTCAAAGCCAGCTAGACAGTAAAGTCTGTGAGACTCTTATCTCCAGTTACCACAAGAAAACCAGAAGTGGCTCTGTGGCTCAAAGTAGCAGAGCACTATTCTTGAGCAGAAGAGCTGAGACAATACCCAGGCTCTGAGCTCAAGCCCTATAACCGACAAAAAATAAAATAAAGCTAAATTTAGTTATATTACATATACCCTTTTAATCACTCCATTTGAAACGTAAAATAATCTTGTTTATAGGATTTTTCAGTAATTTGGGGACATTTTATTAAAGCTATTATTTCTCTTGCTATTAAAAAACAATTTAAAAATATGCATGCACTTACTATGTAAACAGACTATTAAAACATGAAATTGGGAAGATGTAGTGGGGTTGTTTTTGGTTTGTCATGGGGTTTGAACTTTAGGTCTGAATACTTCCCTGAGCTCTTTCATCTTTCACTCTACCACTTTGAGGCCACAGCACCACTTCCAGTTTTCCTATGAGACATGAGTCTCATAGGAACTTTTCAGCCCAGGCTGGCTTTGAACTATGATCCTCAGACTTTAGCCTCCTGAGTAGCTAGGATTACAGGCAGAAGCCACCGGCACTCAGCTGACATCATTCTTTAATAATAATTAATATGTATAATATCTGGGTGATAAAATTACTAAAATATAATTTAAAAAATAAATCTCAGGAGGGGGATGTAGCTCACTGGTGGGGTGCTTGCCTACCACATTCAAATCCCTGGGTTCAATACCTAGCACTGCAAAAATAAATTCACCCGGACAGGCTCTGGTGGCTCATGCCTATAATCCTAGCTATTCAGGAGGCTGAGATCTGAGGATCTCAGTTCAAAGCCAGCCCAGGCAGGAAAGTCTGTGAGACTCTTATCTCCAATAAACCACTAGAAAACCAGAAGTGGCGCTGTAGCTCAAGCAGTAGAGTGCTCACCTTGAGCTGAAGAGTGCAGGGACAGCGCCCAAGTGCAGAGTTCAAGCCCTACCACCCACAAAAAAAAAAAAAAAAAAAAAATTAAAATCATCTGAAGGGAAAAAACTTTAGTGCCTACTGATCCATATCAATGCTGAAGTATCAGGAACAGAATCAAATTACAATTTGTGAAAATAAATGCTAAGGTAGACTAAACAGGAGCCATTTAGAAAAGCCATTCAGAACAGTAATCTAGATTTTAATCAACAAACTATCTACATAGAAATCAATCATCTGAAGAAATGAAACTCTGATATATCTCCTATCCTGGTATGTCCAGTGATCTTCATTCTGACTAAATTCCAGATAGATGCAAATGAGCAATGTGAAGGCCCTTGTAGAGTAACACAGAATATTTAGGTACTGGTACTGACCGGCTCAGAGTCATAGCAATAATCATCCCAGCTCTGTCTGAGGGGTTTCTTTGTTATCTGAAAGTAAGGCAGATTAGTGAGGGAGAAGTTACTAGGCAGGTAACTGTGACTGTATTTCTCTATTAGATGTAGTGTGCAGGCAGCACTGCAGTTATCCAAAAAGGAGTTATTTTGCATAGCAGCAAAAAACAGTAAGAACTTAATAACCATTCAGATTCTGGGAGATTGTAGTTTTCAGTTCAACAAAAACATGTCATTGTCCAGTGAATCTGATATTTATATTAACTACTTAATTCTATGTACTACTAACACTGGCATTATGACAAGAGTATGTCATGGCCACTGATGACAAGCAGATCCAAGAAGACAAGCCAACTCTGGATTTTACCTATTACTAACAATTTTCATCTCATTAACAGGTGAATAATGTTTTGTTAAAAAGAAAATACTGAAGTCAGGTTGCGGTGGCTCACACCTGTAATCCTAGCTACTCAGGAGGCTGAGAGCTGAGGATCGAAGTTCAAAGCCAGCCTGGGCCGGAAAGTCCGAGAAACTCTTATCTCCAATAAACCACCAGAAAACCGGAAGTGGTGCTGTGGCTTAAGTGGTAAAGCTCTAGCCTTGAGCTTAAGAGCTGAGGGACAGTGTTCAGGCCTAGAGTTTAAGCCCCATGATTGACAAAAAAAAAGAAAAGAGAAGAAAAGAAAATACTGAATCACCCAGAACTGAATTAGTCATTTTTTTTTTTTTAAAATCTACTTAGTTCTATCCAGGAAAAGTGACTAATATTAAGTCAGAAAGTAATGTATTAAGTAACTTTTAAGTTCTTGATATATTAATAAAAGATAAAACAGTTTAAATTAATATCAACTTTAAAAATTAAGATATCAGGGGCTGGGAAGGTGGCTCAGTGGTAGAGCACTTGCCTTGCATGCATGAGGCCCTGGGTTCGATTCCTCAGCACCACATAAGCAAAAAGAAAAAAGCCAGAAATGGCGCTGTGGCTCAAGTGGTAGAGCGCTAGCCTTGAGATGAAGAGCTGAGGGACAGTGCCCAGGCCCAGAGTTCAGGCCCCACGACAGGACCCAAAAAAAAAAAAAAAAAAAAAAAAAATTTAAGATATCAGATATCCAGGGAAAAGGTGCAAGGTGTTAATTTCATCATCCTAAATAAGTACTAATTACTGGGCATAACCTCAAAATGTCAATTAATTTCAAAATCTTCATAATAAGCCGGAAGTGGTGCTGTGGCTCAGTGGTAGAGCACTAGCCTTGAGCTGAAAGAGCTGAGGAACAGTACCCAGAGTTCAGGCCCCACAACTGTCAAAAATAAATAAATAAATAAACCAACAAAATCTTCATAAGGACTTTTGCAATTGCTTTAAACGATCTTTTTTCCATAGACACAAAACAATAAGGCAATCTATTATTTTAATGATTCATTAATTTTAAAATTTTGTTAATCTGAAGAATTAGAGAATTCAAGATTATGGAAACTTGAGAATCACTGTTTTGGAGACTTAGGACTGAGTTTTGGGTTTCAAGGAAAGAATCATATTCTCTAATCATTTGCCATTAAGGAATTTCATATTGAAGGTTTAGGGGAAGGTTTATTAAATTATGCACAGACTTTAAGTATCATAGTATCATGCAAAGACATGCATTACACTACAAAACATGCAAATCAGGTTTCCAGCCATGGGATAAACTTTAGTATTAGCAACATTTAACAGGAAAATCACTCTGGAATGAACATACCACTTTCTGATATAGAAGTACCAGTAAATGGGTTATTACTTTCTTAAAGAATTTCACAGGAAGTAAAGCTGCAGCTCAAAGGGATAGAGTGATAGGGTTGAGCCAAAAAACACAGAGGCAGTGCCCAGGCCCTGAGTTCAGCCCTATGACCCACCAAAGAAAAAAATAAAAAAGAATTTCACAAAATACAAGAATATACGGCCAGGCACCAGTGGCTCACACCTGTCATCCTAACTACTCAGGAGACTGAGATCCGAGGATTTCGGTTCAAAGCCAGCCCAGGCAGGAAAATCCGTGAGATTCTTATCTCCAATAAACCACCAGAAAACCGGAAGTGGTGCTGTGGCTCAAGTGGTAGAGCACTAGCCTTGAGCTGAAGAGCTGAGGGACAGCGTTCAGGCCTAGAGTTCAAGCCCCATGACCAACAAAAAAAAAAAAGAATATATGTAGCAATTCTTTTAATATTTAAATGAAGGTGATAATCTATAATTTGAAAAATACATTAAATTATTAGATTTCATGTAGAAAAATACAAGTTGATATCCATTACCATAATTATGCACACACTAGAAAAAAATACCTTTTTCAAGAACCAAAATTTATGCCCTACATTTTGAAATGCTTTTCAAGAAATCTCACCTGGTTGAGATAATGATATTCCTCAGGTTGTTTAAGATGGAATGCTAACCTCTCTTCTTCACTTGCTCCTGCCAGGAGGTAATAGAATACATGATAGTTCCTATTGGGGAAAAAAATAGTATAGCTTTATAGTGAGCATGACTTATGGTAGGGCATTTAATGAGCCAAAAAAAAAAAAAGCACTAGCTTTGCTTATCTTAATACAAATGTGATAAATTCAGTATTTAAGTGTGCCAAATAGTGAAATTTTAGATGCAGAATACAAAAGAGGAATGAGAGTGCAATGACCAAATTAGAAGTTTTTGAAAATTTGTCAGGATCAACTTTTATAAGAACTCTGAAAACTGGGGCTGGGAAGGTGGCTCAGTGGTAGAGCACTTGCCTTGCATGCCTGAGGCCCTGAGTTCGATTCCTCAGTACCACATAAGCAAAAAGAAAAAAGCCGGAAGTGGCGCTGTGGCTCAAGTGGTAGAGCGCTTGCCTTGAGCTGAAGAGCTGAGGGACAGCGCCCAGGCCCAGAGTTCAGGCCCACAACTGGACAAAAAAAAAAAAAGAACTCTGAAAACTAATCAAAGCTTGAAGCAATCTTGGGTGTATTTACCAACTACGTCTAACACAAAAGAGGATGTACACCTGCTGAAGTCATATGGAGCATTATTACACTACAAATGCAAAGGAACTAAAATCACATAATGCTTTAAACTGAAACCAATTAAAAATTAAACACCAGTAACAACAGATTTTTACAAAGTTTACAGATACGTGACAATTCAATAACACATTAGTAAATAACCAATCATGAGTGAAAAACATAAGATAGGAAATTAGAAAATATTTGGAGATGCACAAAAACACTTGGTTCCAGAACACCATTAGTCAAAAAAAAAAAAAAAAAAAGAATCTGAAAATGCTCAAGACCCTTGTATAAAACAGCACAGTATTTGCATATAGTTTTTGTACATTTCCACATATACTTTAAATTATCTCTACACTATTTACAATACCTAACCATATGTGTGTGTGTGTGTGTGTGTGTGTGTGTGTGTGTGTGTGTGTGTGTGTGTGTGATAATAATAGTTGTTACTGTATTATTTAGGTAACAATGATCAGAAAAAACTATATATGCTCAGCATATTTTCCCCAAAATATTTTTTTATTGTAACAATATTGTACAAAGGGGTTACAGTTACATGTGCAAGGTAATGAGTACATTTCTTATCCAGCATTGTTGTCTCCTCCTTTGTTTTTCCCCTACCATCCCTTCCCTCCCACTTCCTCAGCTACACCCTCCACTCCCCTCCCCCAAATATTTTTGATATGAGATTGGTTGAATCTATGGTTCAGAAGCTACAAATGCAGAGATACAAAACAGGGGCACAGCTGAAGCAGTGTTTGAAAGACTTTGTAACTGCAAACAAATATTTCAAAAGAAAGCTCTATCTATAACCTAAGCATCTACCATAAGAAACTAGAAAGGGAGGCAGGTGCCAGTGGACCACACCTGTAATACCAGCTATTCAGAAAGTTGAGATCTGAGGATCACCTTTCAAAGCCAACTTGGTCAGGAAAGTCCAAACTGAGACTCTTATCTCCAATGAACCAACAGAAAACCAGAACTAGCACTGTAGCTCTAAGTGGTGAACACTAGCCTGGAGTAAGAGAGGTCAGGACAAGCACCAGGCACTGAGTGCAAGCCCCATGACCAACAGAAAGAAACCTAAAGCAAGCAGAAGGAAGGAAATAATAAGTATTAGGGAAAAGAAATAGGGAATAGGAGAAGTAATGAAAACCAAAATTAATTATTTTGAAAAGAGGTAGGCCAGGCTGGCGGCATGGTTCAAATTGTAACCCTCAGCACCACCGAGAAAAAGGAGGAGGTGGGTAAATATCAGGCATGGATTACCTGACAGTAATCCCAGGTAGAGATTAGGAGACAGAGATCAGGAAAACAGTGACTCAATGGAAGCCCAATCTACTTAATTTCAACCAACAAGATAGAAGTGGTAATTAGAGCTACACAGGAAGCATAGGTAGAACACGGGGGACAGGGACGGACGGACAGACAGACAGACACACAGACACACACGTGAGTGCGCGCGCACGCGCACACACACACACACACACACTCGCGTGCACAACACATGATAGAGGGAGGAGGAAGGAGGAAGGAAGGAAGGATGAAGATGAAAGGGAGAAGATATTGTTAGCCAGTAATTACTAAGACTTTTATTATATGAAAATCACGAATATCATCTTATAAATGTTAATTTCATGTTATCTTCTAAAGAACTCTAGGGTACTTTTCTATCTGTAAGATTGAAGGGGGGCTGGGAAGGTGGCTCAGTTGTAGAGTGCTTGGCCTTGCATGCCTGAGGCCCTAGGTTCGATTCCTCAGCACCACATAAGCAAAAAGAAAAAAGCCAGAAGTGGCGCTGTGGCTCAAGTGATAGAGTGCTAGTCTTGAGCTGAAGAGCTGAGGGACAGCACCCAGGCCCAGAGTTCAGGCCTCAGGACTGGACCACTCCCCCCCCCGCCCAAAAAAAAAAAAAGATTGAAGGAAATACCTAAAAAACAGATAGATGAGTGAGACCCCAAGAAATATTCAAGATTTACATGTAGATCTGCTTGACTTCAACTTTGGCTCTACTTTATATTTCACTGATGAAGCAAACAAATAATTTACCCCTTGATATCAGGTTTCTTCATCTGAAGACTATCACATTTATTATCTCTCAAGCACTGAATACCGCAAATACTATAAAGGCCCAAGAAAACATTGTTCACAAATAGTAAGATAGTGCTTGAGAAATGGTGGAGTTTTTTGTTGTTGTTGTTGTCAGTTGTAGGGATTGAACTCAGGGCCTGAGCACTGTCCTTGAGCCTCTTTGTGATTAAGGGTAGCACTCTACCACTTGAGCCACAGTGCCACTTCAGTTTTTGAGTGGTTAATTGGAGATAAGAGTCTCATAGGGACTTTTCTGCCCAGGCTGGCTTCAAACCACATCCTAAGATCTCAGCTGCCTAAGTAGATAGGATTACAGGTGTGAACCACCATGTGCCTGGCTAGCAATGGTGTTCTTTTTCTTTTTTTTTCCTGGTCCTGGGCCTGAACTCTGGGCCTAGGGGCTGTCCCTCAGCTCTTCAGCTCAAAGCTAGTGCTCTACCACTTAAGCCACAGCACCACTTCCGGCTTTTTCAGCTTATGTGGTGCTAAGGAATTGAACCCAGGGCCTCATGCATGCAAGGCAAGCGCTCTACCACTGAGTCACCTTTCCAGCCCCAGAAATGGTGTTCTTGATCTCATAGTTTGCTTAGAACTTAGAAAAGCCAGTTTTACTACCCAATAAAAAAGAACTTCTTAATAGCTCTGAAAAACTGCAGGATGAAAAAGTGAATTAAGGGTCACAGTCAATCTGCAAGAAACTCAAGTTAACTTTATTTTTTAGACAAATAAAAGTAAGTACCGTTCATTATGCTCTTGATAAACAAGTCTGGACTTCTCCAGCAGATATTTTTCAACATAGGCACTAGAAGAAAAATAAAATTAGTTGATATAAACAATAAAGTTTAACATAGAACAGTCTTATTTATTTAGATGGCACAGAAATATAAAGAACACTCTCCCACTAGACACTGATGGCTCACAAATGTTATGCCAGCTATTCTGGAGACAGAGGAGCCTCCTTTTAGGGGAAAAAAAAAATCTTTCTACTTCTGAAGTTACTACCCTAGAAAGTTTGTTACAATAATAGAAAGTTGACTGACAGTATTCAAAGTCAATCAAGTAAGGCAGAAAATAATCAGAAATAAAGAAATGCTTTAAATTCTTATAGATATTATATACTTAGAAAAAGAAAAACAAGCTGGGGGAGGGGGATACTGGTGGATCACACCTATAATCCTAGCTACTCAGGAGATTGAGATATGAGGATCTAGAGTCAAAGCCATCTAGGGCAAGAAAATCGGTGAGACTCTTATCTCCAATTAACCACCCGAAAACCAAAAATGACACTGTGGCTTAAAGTGGTAGAGCACAAGCATTCAGCAAGAGCTCAGAGACAGTGCCTACATCTTGAGTTCAAGCCCCACTACCAACAAAAAAAAAAAAATTATTTTTAAAAGAGAGAAAGATAATAGTAAAAATAATAAAAACAGAAAGTTAACTAGATATGAGATTACTAAAAACATTACTGTTCAGCTGGGTATAGTGGCTTATGCCTGAAATCGCAACTACAGAGATTGTGTGGATCATATTTCAAGCCTACCACACACAAAGTACTATTAAGAACCTATCTCAGGGGTGGGAATGTGGCTTAGTGGTACAGTGCTTGCCTAGCATGCATGAAGCCCTGGGTTGGATTCCTCAGTACCACAGAATCAGAAAAGGCCCGAAATGGTGCTGTGGCTCAAGTGGTAGAATGCTAACCTTGAACAAAAGAAGCTCTGAGACAGTGCCCAGGACCTGAGTTCAAGCCCCAGAACTGGCACGCGCGCGCGCGCGCATGCACACACACACACGCGCGCGCGCGCGCAAGACCCTATCTCAATGGGGCACTCCAGTGCCCTCAGCGTCAAAGGAGCCATAGGCAGAAGGATTGAGGTTCAGGTTGGCCCTAAACAAAAACACAAGACCTTATCTGAAAAATAACTAAAGCAAAAAGGCTGGAGCCTTGGCTCCAGTGGCAGAGCTGCCTAGCAAGTATATGGCCCTACATTCAAACCACAATACAACCAAAAAGAGAGAGAGAAAAAAAGATCAACAGCATGCATATATACAAATAATATACAATCAGAAGATATAATGCGAAAAAAATTACTTATTAAAAAATAGTAAAGAGCCGGGCGCTGGTGGCTCATGCCTGTAATCCTAGCTATGCAGGAGGCTGCGATCTGAGGATCACAGTTCAAAGCCAGCCCGGGAGGGAAAAGCCCGTGAGTCTTTTATCTCCAATGAACCACCAGAAAACCGGAAGTGGCGCTGTGGCTCAAGTGACAGAGTGCTCGCCTTGAGCTGAAGGGTTGAGGGACAGTGCCCAGGCCCAGAGTTCAAGCCCCACAACCGACCAAAACCTAAAAAAATAGTAAAATATTTAAACTCAACCAGAAATAAGGAACAACCATGGGTACAATTATCTCTAAAACAACAGTAATTTTAACATTAGTGAAAAGCAATCAAGCCATAGGGAGATAGAAAAGAACCTTAAGTATACAGTGTTAGGCTAAAGAATCCTGTCTGGAAAGATTCCATATGATTCCAATCATATACTAGAAAAGGCAAAACTATAGAAACAATAAAAAGATTGGGCGCTATCAAGGCAGGAATTGCTGAATAAGCAGAGCAGCAAGGCTTTTTAGGACCAGGAAACCATTCTGTATGGTGATATACATGGTCCTACACATCTGTCAAAACATACACAATGTACAACACAAAATGACACTGGTACCAACCCACCAACTTCAGAATTAACAACACTGTATCAATATTGGGCCATAAATTCTATAAAAAGTATGCAAGATGGTTATGATAGAAAAAATTATGGTGGATGAAAAAGTTAGAAATATCTGGGTGACTTCCCATTTATTTTTGCTATGAATCTAAAATTTCTCTTAAAGTCTTTAGTTTTTTTTAAAGCTATAGATAATGTTGCTGACACAATCAGGAGACTTATCGTAGACTACATAAGAATATTTTAACAAAATGAAAGTTCTTGATTTTAACAACAGTAATATGGAGATGTTATTGCTTTAGGAAATATAGTACTATTAAGAGTGCCAAGTTATATATTCAACATACTTGAAAACAATTCAAAAAAACAAATGTATGATGTAATATATAGAAATGACAGCAATTGTTAACAACAATAAATCTAAGTTGAGAGCATATGAGAGTTACTTTTCTGAGATTTCAATCTCTCCCGCTACAAAAACAGTGAGAGGAAAAAAATCATAAAGAAGACATCAATATTACAGCTCATAACTTACAAAAGGGAAATAACAAAAATAAAAATATGTTCTAAGCCTACTGCTACTTAGTATCAGAACTTACCCAAGCACTGTGCCTGTTTCCTGGTAATTGACTTGAATAAACTTGCCAAAACGACTTGAATTGTTATTATGAGCTGTCTTTGCATTTCCAAAGGCCTGACAAAATAAACATCAATTTTTTTAATGAATTTAAGCAATGCTTAGGTCAGTTCTAAGAGTCAAAATGCTAGAGACAAAAAAGAAAGGGAATTGCTACTATGTTTAGATTTATATTCATAGTTCAGATAAAATAAATGAAAGCAATTAGTAGTTGCTAAAAGATCAAGATTTTACTTTACTATTCAATAAAATAATAAAATAAAATAATTTAAACTTAATGTTTATTAATGTTCAGATTTCTCTTTCAAATCATACTAGAACCAGCAGAATATTTTCATGAATTTAATTATATTTATTTATTTATTGGGGGGGAGGTGGTCAGTCAGTTGTGGGGCTTGAAAGGCCTGGGAGCTGTCCCCAAGCTCTTCAAGGATAGTGTCCTACCACTTTGAGCCACAGTACCACTTCTAATTTTCTGGTGATTATTTGGAGATAGAGTCTCACAGACTTTCCTGCCCAGGCTAGCCTCAAACTGTGATCCTCAGATCTCAGCCACCTGAGTAACTAGGGTTGCAGGTATGAGCATCTAGCTCAGCTATACATTTTTTTAAATCTTTCATTACATCCTCTTTTATTTATAATTTTTTTTATTGTAAAGGTGATGTACAGAGAGGTTACAGTTACATAAGTCAGGTACTAAATAAGTACATTTCTTTTTAAATTTTTTTTCTATTGTAAAGATGCTTTACATTTTAAATGGATACATTTGCTTGTAAGTTCTAGCTTGCAAGCAAAAAAGCCACTGGCCTAATATTCACAATATATTTGAAGAGAGAGAAAAAAAAAGAAACAATTACTGTGGTTTTTTCCTATTCATGATATCATGAGAATGACATATATCTGTCTTAACTACAGAAACCTAAACAAGCCATTTACTCAACATCTCCTAAATGTAAAGCATGTGTATGCTAAACTGTACTGTGCAGAAGGCACATACATGGACTGACAAATATTCAAAGATAAACTTAACGGATGCCCTAACCCTACATTTCTATTCCAGTCACTACTAGAGTGCTACTGTGAGTGAAAAGCCAAGAGATAGGCATGAGGTCCTGAGTTCAAATCCTGATATTGGCACAAAAATAAATAAATACACATATACACAGATAAATTTTTAAAAATTGGCCAGGCACCAGTGGCTTGTATCTGTAATCCTAGCTACCCAGAAGGCTGAGATCTGAGGATCATGGTTCAAAGCAAGCCTGGGCAGGAAAGTTCGTGAGACTCATTATCTCCAATTAACTACCAGAAAACCAGAAATGGCGTTGTGGCTCAAGTGATAGAGTGCTCTCCTTTGAGCTGAAGAGCTCAGGGATAGCACCCAGGCCCAGAGATAAAGCCCCACAACCGACAAAAAAAAAGTCTTTCAAGAAAAGGTGCTGAAACAAATGGATATTCACAGGCAACAGTGGGCCCATACTTCACACCATATTCACTCAAAACTGGACTTGAAATGGACCACAGTCTCAAATGCAAACTCTAAAATTATAAAAGAAGAAAAATCTTTGTTTTCATGGGTTAGATAAGGTTTTGTAAAATGTAACACTGAAGGTATAATTCATAACAGAAAAAAAACAGAATTGGGCTATAAATTAAAATTCTGCTCTTCAAAAGACAATGTTAAGAAAGAATTAAACATGGAGAAAATGTATACAAAATATTTTCGTGGTATTCTGTATCACATCAAAAAATGTGCATCCAGCAGTCACAAAAGAACTGACAAAACCCAGCAACTGGGATGGGATATAGCTCAGTGACAGATTACTGAGTATTTAGTATGCAGGCCTTGGGCACAAAAAGAAAAAGAAAGAATAAAAGAGAAAGAAAACAGCTAGGCATAATAAATGTCTCTAATACCAGCACTCAGGAGGCTGAGGCAGAAGAAATTGTGAATTTAAGGCCAGCTGAACTAACTGGAGAGAACCTGTCTCAAATAAATGTAACCTGGGAGCTGGTGGCTCACACTTGTAATCCTTGGTACTCAGGGGGCTAAGAGCTAAGAATTGTGGCTCGAAGCCAGCCTGGGCAGGAAAGTCCATGAGTCTGTCATCTTCAATTAACCACCAGAAAACCAGAAGTGCTGTAACTCAAGCAGTAGAGCACTAGCCTTGAGCAAAAGAGCTCAGAGACAACACCCAGGCCCCGAGTTTAAGCCCCACCACCAACAAATTTTTTTAAAAAATCAAACAAAAGCTGGATGCTGGTGGCTCATGCCTATAATCCTAACTACTCAGGAGGCTGATAACTGAGGATGGCAGTTCAAAGCTGGCCCCAGCAGGAAACTCAGTAGAAAACTCAGTGAGTCTCTCTTTTTTTTTTCTTCCCTTCAGTCAGTGGGGCTTGAACTCTGGGCCTGGGCACTGTCCTTGAGCTCTTCAGCTCAAGGCTAATACTCTACCACTGGAGCCACAACACCACTTATGGCTTTTTCTGTTTATGTGGTGCTAAGGAATCAAACACAGCGCCTCATGCATGCGAGGCAAACACTCTACCAGTGAGCCACCTTCCCAACCCCCACCCCCTCGCCCCCCATGAGTCTCTTATTTCCAATAGGCTACTCAGAAAAAGCTAGAAGTGACGCAGTGTTTCAAGTGGTAGAGCACTAGCCTTGGACACAAAGAGATTCAGAGACAGTACCCAGGCCCTGGGACCAAAAATAAATAAATAAAAATAAAGCCTGGAACCGATGATTCTACATCTGTAATTCTAGCTATTCAGAAAACTGAGACCTGGGGAGCACGATTTGAACCAGCCTGGGCAGATATATCCAAAAGTTTCTTATCTCCAATAAACCACCAAAAAGCCAGAATCAAACCTGTGGCTCTAGTGGTAGAACCTTTAGGGGAAAAAAATCTAAAGAACAGTGTCCAGGCCCTCAGTTCAAGCCCCAGTACCAGCACAGCCTGGTGCTGTCCCTCAGCTCTTCAGCTGAAGGCTAGGGCTCTACCACTTGAGCCACAGCACCAATTCTGATTTTCTGGTGGTTAATTGGAGATAAGAGTCTCATGGACTCTCCTGCCGGGACTGGCTTTGAACTGTGATCCTCAGACTTCAGCCTCCTGAGTAGCTAGGATTACAGGCAAGAGCCACAAGCCCCAGCTAAAAAATAAAATTTTTTTTAAATAAAAACTTGGGCAATAAATTTGGGCAGACACTTCACCACAAAAGATATACAGATAACAAACCGTATAATAGAATGCTATCTAGACCCAAAGTGAGATCCTGCCACATACATATCAAGATAACTAAAACTGAACGAATGACTGTGTCAAGGAGATGAAGTCAGTGGGAACTGTCAGACATTGCTAGTGAGAATATTAAAACATTTAGATAATTATCACTTGTGAAAAGATAAACAGTCCCATATATACCTATTCTATGAGAGTAAACACATCAGTAATTTACTGAAAGCATGTGTCTACCTCAAGACTAGTAGACAATTTATGTGTTATAGTCAAAAACTGAAAGTAAGTCCACACATCCATTAGAGAATGAGTAAAGAAACTGGTACACAATAAAATAATACACCCTTAGCAATAGTCAATTATTGACAAATGCAACAATTATTGGCAATGTCAAAATAAGAAAAACCAAACACAAAAGAGTATACACTATATGATTCAATTTATATAAAACTGTAAAGATAAAAAAAAAATCTGCAATGACAGAAAGCACTTAAGTGGTTTCTTGTATATGTGTGAAGCTGTAAGGTAGGGATAACAGAAAAATAAGCAGAAACTTTTAGGATGATGACTATGATGCTTATTATTTTGACTGTGGAAGTTGTTTCATGGTGTAGACACATATCAAAATTTATCATAATGTACACCTTAAATATGTTGAGTCAGTTTGCCAGGCACCAGCAGCTCACACCTGTAATCCTAACTACTTAGAAGGCTGAGATGAGGGTCAGAGTTCAAAGCAAGCATGGGCAGGAAGTCTCTGAGACTCTTCTCTCCAATTAAACACACACACACAAAGCCAGAAGCGCACCTTGAGCACAAAAGCTTAGGGACAGCGCCCAAACCCTTGAGTTCAAGTCCCAGGAATGGCACCAAAAAAAAAAAAAACCTCACATCAATAACCTCTCTTACTTTACAATACAAACGAAGAATGTCAGTTCAGGTGCACAGGTTAAGGCCACAGAAATAAAAATATCAGCAGGAAGCCACGTGCTGGTGACTCATGTTTATAATTCTAGTTTCTCAGGAGGCTGAGATCTGAGGATCACAGTTCAAAAGCCAGCTCAGGCAGTAAAGTCTGTGAGATTCTTATCTCCAATAAACCACTCAGAAAACAGGAAGTGGCCCTATGGCTCAAGTGGTAGAGTGCTAGTCTTGAGCTGAAGAGCACAGGGACAGAACCTGGGCCCAGAGTTCAAGCCCCATGACCAACAAAAATTAATGTATATCAGCAGCAATACTTTCCCCAATCTAGTTCCACAACCCAATTATAGCCAGGACTCCTGCTGCGTCACTTACTAAGGGGACAACTGATCCTGTCCAGTCTCTTCCTATATCACTAATGACACAAAGCAATGGTTTTTTGTTGTTTCTTTTGGAGGGGAGGGTTGTCAGTCATGGGCTTGAACTCTGGGCCTGAGCCGCTTTAGCCACAGCGCCACTTTCAGTCTTCTGGTGGTTTATTGGAGATAAAGAGTTTCACAGCCTTTCTTGCCAGGGCTGGCCTTGAACGGTGATCCTCAGACCTCAGCCTCCTGAGTAGCTAGGATTACAGGCGTGAGCCACTGGGACACCCGGTTATCTAATTTTTGTGTAGTAACTTTAAAAAATAATAAACAGGCCAGGCTCTGGTGGCCAGCTTGTAATCCTAATTCCTCAGGAGGCTGAGATCTGAGGATCATGGTTCAAAGCCAGCCCGGGCAGGAAAGACCCTTATCTCCAATAAACCACTAAAAAACTGGAAGTGGCGCTGTGGCTCAAGTGGTAGAGCACTCACCTTGAGCTGAAGAGCACTGGGACAGTGCCCAGGCCCAGAGTCCAAGCCCCAGGACTAACCACAAAAAAAAAAAAAAATTACAAAACATTGCTTTTTCTACTTTGCCAATGTCCAGTTTCCCATGGTAACTAAAAGGGTCTAAACTTCTATAGAATTTTAGTATACTTTTATTTCACCTTTTCACATGAAACAATAACTTAAGATATGTTTAAACTGGGCGCCAGTGGCTCAAACTTGTAATCCTAGCTACGCAGGAGGCTGAGATCTGAGGATCACAGTTCAAAGCCAGCCCGGGCAAGAAAGTCTGTAAGACTCCTATCTCCAATAAACCACAAGAAAACCGAAAGTGGTGCTGTGGCTCAAGTGGTAGAGCACTCACCTTGAGCTGAAGAGCACAGGGATATCACCCAGGCCCAGAGTTCAAGTCCCACAACAGACAAAAGATATGTTTAAGAATAATAAAACCGTTTCTATACACTTACCTCAAGTACTGGTCCAGCTCCAAGAATAATTTGCTCTACTCCACTGGCAAATCCTTTCTGACTAAGGGCAGTAAGGTGGTGAATAAGAAAATTTGTGCTTTGAGTCTTCCCAGAACCACTCTCTCCTGAAATTACAATGCACTGATTCTTTTTGCGCTGAAGCATAGCATGATAAGCTACATCTGCCACAGCATATATGTGGGGCTCAAGTTTTCCCAATTGGTGGTTATCATACATTTTGACATATTTGGGGTTATAAATAGGAAGAAATTTGAATGGGTTAATAACTATTAGAATACTGCCAACATAGGTATAAATTTTTTCATGCTTAAAGCGACTTCGTAGGTTTTCTAAGAGAGTTTTCTCATTCAAATCAGGTAAACTACATAAATCATCGAAGTCTTTCTGTTGAGGCTGTGGAAGAAATCCCCTTTCCATCATCCTGCGGCGTTCTTCCGTCACCCGTAACCATGACTGAAGGCTACCATAATGGATTGACCCATCAAGGTTTTTCTCTCTCAGAAGAAAGCGGTAGTCATCTCCACTTATGCGATTTTCCAGAGCCATTCGAGGCCACAGCATCATTCGCTGAACTGGACAGTCTGTAGGGTTGAGTATCCATTCTTCTCCACCAAATTCCTTCACCTCTGCTAAAACATAGCATTTGCTTTTATCTAGCTGAAGCTTGTTTATGAGAGAGTCGATCACCTCAGCAGCAGTGGAGTTTTTTCTGGCAGGAACTGGACAATAAATTGTCCCTTCTGAAATTGTCCCAGGATAGATTCGTAATGTGTGTTCATTATCCTCAAAGCGTCGTCTTCCTCCATCACTTACATTCATATTGGATCCTGTCCCATCAGCATGGATAGTACAAGTTCAAGATTGTGCAAAACATTTTCTTCGCAAAAGAACTAAAACACAAAAAAGCAAAACATTTACAAATCACACTATGCATTACTTTCTAATGTAGACTAAAGGCACAGAAAACCTATTCAATTCAAGTGCAGGGGAAAACTTGTTCAAATCGAGGGAAATAAATGGGCATCACACACATAAAGCACTTTAAACCCCAAAAGATATAATAAGGAAAGCACCACTGCACATCCTATTATAGATAAAATGTTAAGAATAGAGAACAAAGAAAGAATACTGAACACTAGAACAAAAAAGTGCCACGTTACTTACAAAAACAAAACTACTGGAATACTAGCCAGCCCCATAGTCCTGAGAACCATCCACTCATTTACTGTCTACTCTCTCCCCTCTGATTTTTAATGGCACCTTTGCCATGTGGCCAATCCCCTACAGCTATCAGTGTATTCTGAAATCTGTTCCATTTGTCTACCTGTCATCTCTGCAACTATCTTAATTACCACACTTCTATAGCAAATGTTGAAATATGAAGGCCTATTTTCACTCTGTGGTATATTTTGGTTATTTATTATTAGGGAGTGAAGACTTAGCTCAGTGGAAGAACACTGGCCTAGCAAGTACAAGGTTCTGAGAGGTCCTTAGCACCATTAAAAAAAAGGAATTTTAACAGTAGTATATCAACAGCCATGGAGGGGAGAGGGGAAGGGATAGTGGAAGAAAGCCAAAGGAGTGGAAAACAATGAGTACAAGAAATATACTCATGCCAGATGCTGGTGGCTCTCGCTTGTAATCCTAGCTAGTCAGGAGGCTCAAATCTAAGGATCTCAGTTCAAAGCCAGACAGGCAGGAAAAGGAAAGTCCGTGAGACTCTTATCTCCAATTAACCACCAGAAAACCAGAAGTAGGACTGTGGCTCAAGTAGTAGAGGGATAGCCTTGAGCTGAAGAGCTCAAGGACAAAAATTCAAGCCTGACCAGCAAAAAAAGAAAGAAAGAAAGAAAGGAAGGGAGGGAGGGAGGGAGGGAGGGAGGGAGGGAGGGAGGGAGAGAGAGAGAGAGAGAGAGAAAGAAAGAAAAAAGAAAGAAAGAAAGAAAGAAAAAGAGAGAGAGAGGAAGGAAGGAAGGAAGGAAGGAAGGAAGGAAGGAAGGAAGGAAGGAAGGAAGGAAGGAAGGAAGGAAGGGAATGGAACTCTACCTTACTTATGTAACTGTAACCCCTCTGTACAGCACTTTTACAACAACAAAAAAAAGACTATCTCATTGACTCTTCCTATTCACAAACAATACATTTTTCAGTATTTCTTAATGAAAATACACTTTTTCTTTCTTTTTTTTTTTGGCCAGTACTGGGTCTTGAATTCTAGGCCTTGAACTCCAGGCCTCAAACTCCAGGCCTCATGCCTATAAGGCTTGCTTGGACTGGAGATATATCTCCAACCCAAATTCACATCTAAAGTTTCTCATTTTCATATCCTCCTTACCTTCTGTATACCTATTTAGATTTCTTTTTTTACTATCTTTAAGTAGTTATACCAAGGAGTTAATATTTAATAAGGTAGTTTATATAAATAAAATGCATCTTGATCAATATCTCAACATCCTTCCCAACCCACCACTGCTTCCATCACTTTTCTTAATCTTATAGGATATACATTGAATTTTTTTTTTTTTTTGACCAGTCCTGGGGCTTGAACTCTGGGCCTGGGTGCTGTCCCTCAGCTCTTCAGCATAAGGCTAGCACTCTACCATTTGAGCCACAGCACCACTTCTGGCTTTTTCTGCTTCTATGGTACTGAGGACTCAAACCCAGGTCTTCATGCATGCTAGGCAAGCACTCTACCACTAAACTACTATTCCCAGCCCTCCATTGAATTCTTCACTGCATTCTTCCCCCTTCTCATTATCCACCCCTCTCTCCTTGACTCCACCTACTCTTCAAGTTTCCTGATGTTTTGTTTCCTCATTCATCTCTGATAATCCTAAATATAAAATTTAATATTTTTCACACCAACATTTTAATGTTGGATTCAGACTAAATTACTCTTTAGATTATAACTGTATTTTGCATTTTCTTTAGCATGAGATGGTGTCACATGTTTAATAATTTCACTTTGCTGGTGCACTTCAGATGCAACTTTTTTCACACAAACACCTATTCCACTTGTTTCAAATATTGACATTATCACTTTACTTCTAAAGATAACAATTTTAATATTAAATAATCAGGTTCAGTTAGTTTTCCCAGTTATCTCAGAATATCTTTCATGTAATTATTCTAGTGGCATCAGGAGACTCTGTGGTAAGTGCAGAGATGCCCTGGGGTAGCAGGTTGTTAGACATAAAGCTATGTTGGTGTTCTTCTGAACCCTTAAGTACATAGCTTCATATAAGCAATCGTCTTTGGCAGCTGGCAGCAACAAAGCTACTCTCTGCAGCCAGGGGGCTATGCCCTGTACCACCACCATCCCAGGAGACATGCTGAATAACTATAATTTGATACTCAAAGAACTAAACGCAGAACCTCCTTTGCAACAGAGACCTATCCTGGCCCATCATTTTCAGCAATGAGCCCAACTCCAACAAGACATCCTCATTACCTTCAAGCAATCTCAGCTGCTATACCAGCCACTGGTCCCACTCACTGTATAGGGTTCTATAGTCCCTTTCTGAAACACATTTATCTTTTTTTGAACTCCAATGTCAGCACAGTTTTTTGTTATTGTTGTTGGGGTGGTGGAGGCGTGACGTGCGGGGATTTGTTGTTGGGTGGGTTTTTTTTAGATGGGGGAGGTGGTTGGGGAGATAATGGGATTGAACTCAGGGCCTTGTACTTGCCAGTCAAGCACTCTACCAGTTGAACCACACTTCCAGCCCCTTTTTTGCACTGGTTATTTTTGGAGTACACTGCTGTTTTATGCCTAGGGCAGGCCTTGACTCCAATCCTACTACTTGTGCTTCCCCATGTTGATGGGGATGACAGGAGCATCTTAGTTGAGAGGGAGTCTCACAATCTTTTATGCCCAGGCTGGCTTCAAACCACAATCCTTCTATCTAAACCTCCCAAGTATCTAAGATTACATGCTTGGACCACCATACGAAGCCTCTAGATGTTTTTATTAGTGTTTCATGTTGAAAAAAAAAGGTCTCAGTCTCCTGATTATCTAGGATTACAGATGTAAGCTACCAGTGCCTAGCTAGAACATGGAATTTTAAAATAAAATAAGAATACTTGGTATTTAAATTATCAAAAAGTCATGAAAAAAACGTAAGCTAAAAGTGATAAATCATTGAAATTAATGATAATCTTAATATAGAGATATACTATGATCAAGAAAAGGAGAATTTGGTATGACTAAAATGCAGATTTTCTCCAAATTGACTGTTGGAGTCAATACATTCCTAATCAAAGCCTCAACAAATTTACTTTCTGGATATTGACAAACTTTAAGAAGGGTAAGAAGTTTATATGGATAGTTTAAAGGAAATCCAGAATAACTAACACAATATAAAGAAAACAAGGCAGAACACTACAGAACATCGAACTTACTATAAAGCTACATAATAAAGACAGCTGGTACTAGAAAAATCCAAATGAGCCACAAAACAGAAAAGAGACATCAGAAATAGACCCAACAAATAGTCAACATAGACTATGGTGCTTCTATTGGAGCTCAGAACTCAAGGCCTGGGCACTGAGTTTTGTGCTCAAGACTGGCCCTCCACAACTTGAGCCTTGGCTCCACTTATAGCTCTTAAGAATCTCTCAGACTTTGCTGCTCAAGCTGACTCGGAACCATAATCCCAGATCTCAACCTCCTAAGTAACTAGGATTACTTGTATGAGCTACCAGTGCCCTAGCTAATAGAGTTTTTGTTGTTATTTTTTGTTTTGTCATTTTGGCAACACTACAGTGTGAAGTCCAAGCATTCTGTTTCCTTCACAGGCATGGGCATTATCACTTGAGTCATGATCCCATCCTGAGATTGGACAAAGAAACAAAAACAAGCTTGTATAAAACACAGGAACCAGTGGTTCAAGCCTGTAATCCTAGCAATTCAGGAGGCTGAGATCTGAGGATCACAGTTCAAACCCAGCCTGAGCAGGAAAGCTCCTGAGATTCTTATCTCCAATAAACTACACAGAAAAGGCCAGAAGTGGCACTGTGGCTCAAAGTGGTAGAGCGCTAGCCTTGAGCACAGAAAGGCTCAGGGACAAAACCCTGAGGTCAAGCCCCAGGACCAGCAAAAAGAAAAAAAAAAAACAAAAAAACATAAAGCTATACAACTCCAAAAAAAAGGAGACCAGAGTTATGGTGGATTAGAAATTAGGAATAGAGGGCTGGGAATGTGGCTTAGTGGTAGAGTGTTTTGACTGGCATTCATGAAGCCCTGGGTTCAATTCCTCAGTACCACATAAACAGAAAAAGCCTCAAATGGTGCTGTGGCTCAAGTGGTAGAGTGCACTAGACAGTGAGCAAAAGGAGCTCAGGAACAGTGCTCAGGCCCTGAGTTCAAGCCCATGGACTGGCAAAAAGAAAAAAGATATGCAAAACAGAAGTTATGCAACTCATCTCTCCCCTATTCATTCTTAGTTCAATACAGTAAGTAATAGAATTCCTAGCCAGAGCAACATGACAGGAAAAAGAAACAGAGAGTCAAATAGAGAAGAAAGAAATCAAATTATCCATACTGCAAAGGATATGATTTCATACTTAAACTCTACTGACTACACCATCATCTAGATATCATAAATACCATCAGAAATCTAGCATGATATAAAATCAGCTTTATATACCAATAATGAGAAAGAAATAAAAAATTACATTCACAATAGTCTCAAAAACAATAAAATATCTAAGTGTCAACCAAAGAAGTGAAAGACCTCTACAATGAAAACTATAAAACGTTGAAGAAATAAATGGAAGGTAATAAAAAATGGAAATATCTACCATGCTCATGGACTAGCAGAATCAATATAATGAAAAATAGCCATACTGTCAAAAGCAATTTACAGATCCAATGCAATATCCAAAGTCTCAATGTCATTTCTCTACATTAGAAAAATCCGCAATTCATAAGGAAGCATAAAAGAACTGGATTAGGAAAAATAGTCCTGAGCCAGGCACTGTGGCTCATGACTATAATCCTAGGTACTCAGGAGGCTGAGATCTGAGTATTGAGGTCTAAAGCTATCCCAAGCAGTAAAGTTCTTGAGGTCATATAATTTTAAAAAGTAACAAGCATAGGGAAAAATCTAGGTAACCCAAGATTAGGTTGTGACACTTTAGATATAACAACAAAAACACAAACAAGTAGTCTCATCAATAAGACTTCATTACAACCAAAATTTACTACTTTGCCTTCTTCATAAAGAGAATAAAAAGAAAAGCAACAAAGAGAAAAAACAAATCTTTCCAAAACACATGTATGATAAAAGACCGATGCTTAAGACATACAAAGAACTTTTAAACAATAAGGAAATTAAAAATCTAACTGAAATAGGAAAAAATACCTGAAGACATACAGTCAAAAAATCATACATAGCAAATAAACAAGTGAAAAGATATTCAAAGAAAAATCACACATCATTAGGGAATTAAAACAACAATGAGATAGAAGCACATGACCATCAGAATGGCAAAAGCCCAAAACAATGACAACACCAAATGCTGGTGAGAATGTGGAACAACAGGAATTCTCATTTACTACAGGTGTGAATGTGAGCTAACACTGCTACTTTGGAAGTGTGGCAACCTCTTACAAAACGAACATACTTTTATAATACAGCCCTGTTAACATACTCCTTACTGTTTTCCCAAATGAGCTAAAAACAAGTCCAAACAAAACTCCACAAGTTTGCGTATAGCAGCTTTACTCATAATTGCAAAAAAGTTGTACATCCTTGAAAAAGTAGTATTCATGGAATGAATGTTTAGTTGGATAAGAGACACTAGGTATTGAGCTGCAAAAACTCAGAAGAACTTAAAACATATACTGTTAAGTGAAAAGCCTACATATTGTATAAGTCTAATTATATAACATTTAGGAAAAGACAAAACTATGGTAACATCAAAAAGATGATTGGGGCTGGGAAGGTGGCTCAGTGGTAGAGTGCTTGCCTTGCATGCTCGAGGCCCTGGATTCGATTCCTCAGCACCACATAAGCAAACAGAAAAAAGCTGGAAGTGGCGCTGTGGCTCAAGTGGTAGAGCGCTAGCCTTGAGCTGAAGAGCTGAGGGACAGCGCCCAGGCCCAGAGTTCAGGCCCCATGACCGGACCCAAAAAAAAAAAGATGATTGGTGCTATATATATATATTTTTTTTTAAATATATACATATGCCAAGCACCAGTGGCTCACACCATAATCCTATTTACTCAGGAGACTTAAGATCTCATCTCGTACATCTCTGTGTATATACAGACATAAATATACATACATATCTTTTATTTTTTTTTCCAGGGCTGAGGACCAAACCCAGGGCCTTGTGCGTGGCGGGCGGGTGCCCTTCCGCTGGGCTAAACCCCCAGCCCCCACATATATATTTTTAAAGATACAACATATGTATATATGTATTTCCATATATACTCATACATACATATATGCACAAACAACAGAAAGGCATGTATTGTAAAGCCACATGCCAATAACTCACACGTGTAATCTTAGCTATTCAGGAGGCTGAGATATGAAGACTGCAGTTCAAAGCCAGCCCAGGCTAGAAAGCTCATGAGACTCTTCATCTCCAAGCAATCAGCAAAAAGCCAGAAACAGAGCTATCAATCAATTGGTAGAGCACCAGCCTTGAGTAAAAAAGCTAAGGGACAGTGCCCAGGGCCTGAGTTCAAGCCTTCGTACAGGCACCAAAAGAAAAAACACAAATGTGCATCAGAATCATTTTGTTGGTATACCCATACAGAACATCATCTCTCCATAAAAAATAAGAAGGATCTTTATGTATCAATATGAAGTGCTGAATACACTAAATTTTTTAAGAAAAAGTACAAAGAGTACATAACCGTTTAACTTTGTGTATAAATGAAGAACATACATATATACTGTAAATGAATATATATTGCATTAATTATAAACTTACAACAAGGTTACCTTTAGAGAAAAAAACAATGAGATTTCTAAGTTTGTTTTCTTCTTTTGCATTATTTTATATATTCAATCAAAATTTAATCAAAAACAGAAGCAAACCCTAAAATGAAAAATATTTTTAAAAAAGAAAAATATATCGATGGACCTGACAGTAATTGGTAACCATCATTGCAAAAATAAAGATTTCCGGACTGGGAATGTGGCTTAGTGGTAGGGTCCTTGCCTGGCATGCATGAAGCCCTGGGTTCGAGTCCTTAGTACCACATAAACAGAAAAAAAAAGCCAGAAGTGGTAGAGTGCTAGCCTTGAGCAATAGCAGCCCAGGGACAGTGCCCAGGCCCTGAGTTCAAGTCCCAGGACCAGCCAAAAAAAAAAAAAAAAAAAGATTTCCAGCCAGTAGCTCATGCCTGTAATCCTAGCTGCTCAGGAGGCGAACTAAGATCTGAGGACCACAGTTAGAAGCCAGCCTGGACAGGCAAGTCTATGAAAATTCATATCCCCAATTAGCCATCAGAACCCAAGCCTTGAGCTAAAAAGCTCCGGGACAGCACTCAGTCCTGAGAAGGAGAGAAGGGGAAGGGACAGATGGAAAGAAAGGGAAGGGAGGAGACAGGGGGAGAGTGAGGGAAGGAGGAAGGGAGGGAAGAAAGAAAGGAAAGAGGGAAGAAGGGAAGAAAGAAAGGGAAGGGAGGAAGGAAGACTAATTTCCAAGTGACTTGGGAACACAGTATTCATATCAATAAATATGTCCTGCCACCACTGGTGGCTCACATCTGTAATACTACTTAGGAGGCTGAGACCCAAGAGATTGACATTTGAGGTCACCCAGGGCAAAAAAGTTCAGTAGATTCCTTCTCCAAAATAACCAGCAAAAAACAGAAATTGAAAGCACTGTTCAAGTGGTAGAGAGCCAGCTAAATAAGCAAAGCAAACTGCACAAGTGTGAAGTCAAGTTCAACTTCCCCTACCCCCCAAAAAAAATTAGGCCACAATTCAGAATATTCATCAGGATGACTTCATTTAGCAGATAAACATTGAATTACAATTGTCACTATGACATCACCTTATGTTTTTCTTCCTAAAAAAAGGGCCTGTAAGAAATAACAGTAAATAACAAGGAGATACTGGTTTTTAAATAAAATCCACAGGCTGGAGTCATGGCAAAAACAATAAAGTGCCTGCTCTTTTGTCAAAAGCCCTAGCTTCAAATCCCAATTATCTGTAATCTTAGCTACTCAGGAGGTTGAGTTCAAAGCCAGTCTAAGCATGTAAATCTTTTGAGACTCTTGTTTTCAATTAACTGGGCATCCAATTAACTGTCATCCTATCATTTCAGGAAGCATAAATAGGAGAGTTGAGGTTCAGGAACAAATGTGAAACCCTATGGCAAATATAAAGCAAAAAGAGCTTGGGGTATGGCTCAAGTACCAGCCTTGCAAGTGCAATGCCCTGAATTCAAGCCCTTGTATTGCCAAAACAAAAAAAAATTTTTCACAATAAAACCATATGAAAAATTCTTAAGTTTTTAAAAACATAACTTTGCTTGAGGACAGTATGAGAAAGTAATAGAAGAAGTAAATATGATCAAAGTACATTATCTGCATACAAGAAACATCACAATGAAACCTCTCATGTGGTACAATTAATGTGCCAATAAAAAAGTAGCATGTAAAATGCTTAGCAACGGTAAGCAGACATTACCAATTTTATTTTATTTTTTAAGTATAACACCTTGAAAAATATGCTTAACAAGCTAAAATTTTATGAGACCACTTTCTAGAACCCAGAACACTTGGCTTTCTCAGGGAGTGATTAAATTTGCCTGACAAAAAATAAATGGGCCTAGCCTGGCATTGGTTGCTCACAGCCTATAAGCTACTCAAGAGGCTGAGAGGTGAGGATCAAGGTTCAAAGCCAGCCAGAGCAGGAAAGTCTATGAGGCTCTTCTATCTAATGAACCACTAGAAAAAAAGAAAAAAAAACAGAAGCAGAGGTATGGCTCAAGTGTGCCAGTCTTGATGGAAAAGGATCAGAAATAGCACCCAGGTCCTAAGTTCAAACCCCATGACCAACAAAAGAATAAAAATTAAAATTAAACAAAAAAAAAAAAATCTTCCTTTTACAGGATATGGAGAGACCAGAAGAACAAGTTATACAATAACATAAAGGAACAATCAGATAACTCTAGAAAACAGGCCATTTTTTTCACAATATCTGTTCTCTTCAAAGAAATTTCTGTATCTTAGGAAAGGAGATTGTGCAAAGAACTGTTCTCCATTAAAAGCGTCTCAGTATTACATGTTACTGGGGCATTAAGTTTCTTAGGTGTTAGTAATGGGAGAGAAGGAGGGAGAGGAGACAAAGGCGGGGGGAGATTTTCCCCTTAGGAGATATGTAGACCTTGTCATGACATTTACAACAATTTCAAAAAGTTGTGCAAAACTAGCACCAGCCTTGAATGAAAGAGCCAAGGAAGAGAGCCTGAGCCCACCCTTCCCAAGTTCAAATCTCAGTACTGGCACACATGTGCGCACATAAACACACAAACACACACAACACATACACAACACATACACACACACATACAAAGTAGGGAAGGAGGAAAGACGAGAAATTAAAAACATGTAAAGTTGTAAAATTAAGTAATGAAAAACAAAATAGGACTGGTACCTGTAGTTCTATTTGCCAGCTCAGGCAAATGGAAAAAAGTTCATGAGAGTACATTCCAACCAATGCCTGGACAAGATGGTACAAACCTGTCATCCCATCTGCTCAGAGAGAGGCACCAATAGGAGGATCCCAATCCGTGTTGGCCCAATAATAAAGCAAGACCTTATCTCAAAACAAACCAACACAAGGTTATGAGTGTGGCTCAGGTGGCAGAGAGCCTGCTTAGCTAAGAGCAAGATCCTATACTCAATCTCAAGAACCACATACACAAAAATCAAGAAAAAAAAAATCTTAAAAATCATTTATAGGGGCTGGGAAGGTGGCTCAGTGGGAGAGTGCTTGCCTTGCATGCATGAGGCCCTGGGTTCGATTCCTTAAGCACCACATAAGCAGAAAAAAGCTGGAAGTGGTGCTGTGGCTCAAATGGTAGAGCACTAGCCTTGAGCTGAAGAGCTGAGGGACAGCGCACAGGCCCAGAGTTCAGGCCCTATGACTGGCAAAAAAAAAAAAATCATTTATAAACACATATCTACATAGAACATACTTCTTGCAGAACTTTCTCCTTTGCACAAAAAAAAATTAAAATCTAACCAGGCACCAATAGATCATAACTGTAATCCTAGATACTCGAGATTGCAGTTTGAGGCCAGCCTAAGCCAAACATGTGAAACTTCATCCATCTCAACCATTAACTGGACATACAAGGTAGTTTATGCCTGTCATCCCAGCTATGGGATAAACAGGTGTTCTGGATTATAAATAAGGAGTCCACAATCAGGTCAACCCCAGGAAAAATTGAGCCCCTACCTCAGAAATAACCAGAGCAAAATGCATTGTACTTACAAACATTTATTGAATTGAACCCCCTAAGTACAACTAAAGATTTTTTTAATTAAAAATTAAGTAACTAGAGTTAAAGAAAAGCTGGAGACCTTGTTCAATGACAGAGTACCTGCCTAGCAAGTGAAGCACAAAGCCCTGAGTTTAAACTCCAGAACCACCACACACACACACACACACACACACACACACACATACACACACACACACACACACACACACACACACACACACACAAATCCAGAGTAAGATGCAGTGATGGAATATATCTGAAATCCCAAACCTCAAGAAACTAACCCAAGAGAACACCAAGTGCAAGGCCAGGAAGCAAGACCCTGACTCAAAAAAAAAAAAAAAAAAGGATTACACAACCCACTATCAATTGATCAATAAAAGTAAACAGATTTCAAACAAATACTTAACACACTACAAACAGCAATAGTATTAAACCTGTCAATGATTTAAGGAATGTTTGTCATTGGCAAACAGGACATATCTTATTTTGATACCTCAGACTGAATCAAAACACAGTCTAATATCCATTAATCTTATATATGAAGATACCAAGAAAAGCATTTCCTTGAAATACTGCAAATTGAAAAATAGGATCACACTTAAAAGACAGCTAGTAGTCTATCCTAATATTTACTTCTATTGACAGAAAACTTCAATTATTCATTTATTCTAAAAGCCATACAACGAAAATTCTTTATCTCATATTTAAACACAGAAGAGAGATAGGGAAAGAAGGAGGAATTGTTAAATACCTACTTTGTGCTTGGTATTTTACATAAATGTTTTAACTCTAGCCAAGCATGGTAGATACACCTGTACTCCAGCTACTCAGGAGGCTAAGACAGGAGGATCACCTGAGCCCTAGCATTCAGTATTAGCCTGAATAATATAGCAAGAATAAAGAGAGAAAAAGAAGGCAGAAGGGAGAGAAGAAAAAATAGTGAGGAAAAATGCTATTCCCAAAATGAGAGATAAAGCCTAAAACTCTGAAATGACCAGCAACTTGTCCATAAAAGATAGCTCTTAAGCTATCCTTTGGAAATACAAGTTTAAAAGTCCATAGTCTTTCCACATAACTTAAACATAATGGATTTAAGATTAACAGACAAAATGTCCAAGTTTTCTGGAAGGTATAGAATACCTTCATAGTCAAACTTGAGAAAAAAATCTTATTAGTATCTGTGAAAAAGCAAACAATTTTTAGCAAGCCAGCTAACTATACTATATAGAACAACCAGTCCTCTCTTCACAGAACATGAAAATTACCCTCCAGTTGTCCAATGGATGACCCCATTACCAAAATATGCTGGCAACATAATTCACATTAAGACCCAGAGGCCAAAAACTATTTCGAAAACGCTTTCCATGTTTACTATACCTATCCTAAGCATCTTAACCACTGAAAATTAAAAGGTATTAAAGGTCAGTTTCAGCAAATATACTATATCATATTCCTTTAAACCACTCTAAAATGATACTAAGCTCATATACAAAAAAACCTTCCTAAATACAAAAATGCCACAATATTAAAATATTAGCATAAGTACATTTTGACCTTGTGTGTTGCATAAAATATGCTAAAATCATGTTTTTATAAGTTTTATATATATATATATATATATATTCTTTCCACAGTGTGAAAATTCTCATACCCATCCCTTTCTTCATATGTTTAAAAATACATTTAAGCCAGGTATTGGTGGCTCACGTCTGTAATCCTAGCTACTCAGGAGGCTAAGATCTGAGGATTGAGGTTCAAAGCCAGCCCAGGCAGAAAAAAAAGGCTGTGAGACTCTTATCTCCAGAGACTCTTATCTCCAATAAGCTGTCTGAAAACTGGAAGTGGCGCTGTGGCTCAAGTGGTAGAGCACTAGCCTTGAGCTGAAGAGCTAAGGGACAGCACCCAGGCCCAGGGTTCAAGCCCATGACTAACCAAAATAATAATAATACATTTTAAATACACAGGTAAATACATATGCTAAGAGTTATACCCTCCAAAAAAATCCCATTTGAAATTCCATCCTTTATGAAATGGATATAACTAGGACAGGACAATAAAATAGTTTGATATGGGCATAGATAAATTACTGTATACACTTAATACAAATTCATTGAGCTAAATAATTAGTGTCTATGTACTTTTCATAAACAAATGGTCACCAAACCACAATTGTTCAACTTACTTTTTTTCAGTACAGAATATGAACTCAGTGCCTTGCACTTAGTAACAAGATGCCCTATCACTTAAACCACACCGCCCCTACTTTTGACTTTTTTTTTTCTTTTTTGAGACAGGCTCTCAACTACATAGTTTGAACTAATCTCAAATGCTTGAACCTTCTGCCTCAGCCAACCACAATTGTTTGAATTTCAGATGGTACAAAGGCAAATATGCATTCAGTAAACAGTACTTCAGGTCTTCTCCCAACTTAAGTGAAATACAGCATAACTATCTAACAATACTGAGGAGAAGCTGGGCACTGGTGGCTCATGCTACTCAGGAGGCTGAAATCTGAGGATAGTGGTTAGAAGCCGACCAGAGCAGGAAAGTCCATGAGGCTTTTATTTCCAAATAACTACCAGAAAACCAGAAGTGCAGCTGTGGTTCGAAGTGGTAGAGTACTAGCCTTGAGCAATAAAGTTCAGGGATAGTGCCCAGGCCCTGAGTTCAAGCCCCACAACCACAAAAAAAGGAAAGAAAAAAAAATGAGCAGTGACGGCAAGTGGCAGCTCCCACTCAATCACACAGTAACAAGGTTAAATGACCAATACCTGATAGGGCACTGTGTTGCTAAGCTTTGATGTTCAACAGGTTAGCTGTATTAAATGTATTTTCAGATTATTATGGATTTGTCAGGACATAGCCTCAGGCAAACTGAGGCCAATTTTATAATTTAGAAAAAGTCTGTATTTAAAAAGCCAACCTAAGTGGCACTGTAGCTCAAGTGGTAGAGCACTAGCCTTGAGCTGAAGAGCTGAGGGACAGCGTTCAGGCCCAGAGTTCAAGCCCCACGACCGACAAAAAAAAAAACCTAAAACCCTGTCTTTGCTGTAAAGTACTGATACTGTTTCCTTTCACCAAAGGAGTTAAAGCCTAGACAATCTCACCAGAGAGTAATAGAGAAGTAAGTACTGAGTGTTACAAGAGCACACAGGCATGGTGTGCAACCTATTTAGAAGGGGTTAAAGGACAGCTTCCCAAAGAAGATACACCTCAAGAGATCCTGAAGTCTGATAGGAACTAGCCAAGCAAACAAAGGAGAGAGCACTTTACATGTGTGGAATCTGAAACTCAGTGAAAGTGCATAGAAGAATCTACGGAAGAAAAGCTAAAGAAGAGTCAGAGCATGAATGACCTCATACAAATGCCATGCTACAGTTCAAACTTTACCCTCAAAGCCATGAGAAAGCACTGACAATGGGATGGACAATTAAATTTGTATTTGCACTATCCATAGCCCATCCTGGTGCCTGCCATGCTCACAATCAGGTTGTGGGAAGTTACCCTTCATACTGCTCCATGTGTTTTGCCATATGATCCTGCCCTACATCCATATTTACATGTAATACCGAATGGCCTGGAATGGTCACATACCTTAATCACACAGGCTTACTAGCAGCAGGGGAGAGGAGATACACAATGAAATAGCAACTGTTTCTTGGGAATTCAAACTAGAAAATTTTAGAAAGATATAAGATCAGGAGCTGATATTTGAAGGCAGCAGTCAGATGGCAAGAGGGCAGCATAAAAGTGACACACCTTTATAGGGAACAAAAATTAAGAATAAATGGAAGCTGTGAGACAAGGGAAAATTGGAAAAGAGACAAAAAATAAGCCAAGTCCTGATGGCTCACACCTCTAATCTTAGCTACTCAGGAGGCTAAGATCTGAGGATAGTGGTTCAAAGCCAGCCAAGACTGGAAAGTCCATGCAACTCATATCTCCAAATTAAGCAAAGAAGATGGAGGAGGAGGAAGAAGAGGAGGACGAAACAGCAGGGGCTGGGAAGGTGGCTCAGTGGTAGAGAGCTTGCCTTGAATGCATGAGGCCCTGAGTTCGATTCCTCAGCACCCCATAAGCAAAAAGAAAAAAGCCGGAAGTGGCACTGTGGCTCAAGTGGTAGAGCGCTAGCCTTGAGCTGAAGAGCAGAGGGACAGCGCCCAGGCCCAGAGTTCAGGCCCCATGACTGGACCAAAAATAAATAAATAAATAAGAAAAAACAGCAGCAGCCACTGCTGCCACCACCGCCAAAAATAAAGAGCATCTGAAAATTAAAAATAGACAACTAAATTCTGTACAACTAATATAAGTTAATTTTTAAAAGAGGGTAAGGTCAAGGGGAAAGTGGTGGACAAATGAAGAGAAAACTGCAGTTAAAAATCCAATGTATGGGGGAGCTGGGAAGGTGGCTCAGTGGTAGAGCGCTTGCCTTGCATGCATGAGGCCCTGGGTTCGATTCCTCAGCACCACATAAGCAAAAAGAAAAAAAGTGGCGCTGTGGCTCAGGTGGTAGAGTGCTAGCCTTGAGCTGAAGAGCTGAGGGACAGCGCCCCGGCCAAGAGTTCAGGCCCCATGACCAGACCCAAAAAAAAAAACAAAAAAAACAATGTATATCCTACAAAATTAAGAAGAGTAAGGAAAGGAGTAGATAGGGGAAAGATGAGTGAGAATATTGAAAAGGGTAATATTGATCAAAATATATTGTATTCATAAACTACCTTGTTAAATGGCAACTCCTTTGTACAATTTCATAAAGATAATTGAGGGAGGTGAGAGAGAGAGAGTGAAAGCAAGATATACAGAGAGAAATAGACAGCTGGGCGCTGGTGGCTCACACCTGTAATCCTAGCTACTCAGGAGGCTGAGATCTGAGTATGGTGGTTCAAAGCCAGCCCAGGCAGGAAAGTCCGTGAGACTCTTATCTCCAATAAACCACTAGAAAACCGAAATGGCGCTGTGGCTCAAGCAGTAGAGCACTCTCCTTGAGCTGAAGAGCACAGGGACAGCACCCAACCCCAGAGTTCAAGCCCCACGACCAACCAAAAAAAAAAAAGAAAAAGAAAAGAAAGAAATAGCCAGGCACTAGTGGCTCTCATTTATAATCCTAGCTGCCCAAGAGGCTGACAGCTAAGGATGGAGGTTCAAAGCCAAACCAGACAAACCAAGACTCTAATCTCAATTAACTAGCAAAAACCTATTGTAGTATGGCTGAAGTGGTAGAGCACCAGCCATGATGAGAAATTCAAGCAAAAACTTGAGTTTCAAGCCCTAGCACCAGCACCAAAAGAAAAAGAATCAAAAAACAAAAAAAGCACTGAAGTGAAATCTAGGGCTGAGTGTAGCTCAATGGTTGAATGTTTGCCTAGCATGCACAGGGCTCTGGGTCTACTCTGCAGCACCAAAATAAATAAAATTAAATCTGCCTTCTTCACTAACTTTATTAGGCTTTTCTTGAAATCAACTTGTTTAGCTTTTCCTAGGATCCAACAATGTTCCTGTTTCCTTTCAAAAGTACTCCATTACTTAAGGTAACTTGAGTCTCTTCCTTACAATGGAAAGGGCCTAACTAAAAGAACATTTTAGAACACTTGTTTTGGCAGCAATACAAAGAATGAAAAAGAGTATGACAAAAGAAGAAGCACAACACAGACAGCAAGAAGACCACTTGGAAAACATTACACAATCCCAACAGACATGAGTTAAAAAACTACAATGCAAAAACAACAAAAACAAGGAATGATCTTAACTAACATTGAAAATGAAGGTGAGAGATTTAACAATGAAGTCAATGTTGGTAGTACTGTACAAAGCACACAGGCTCCTGAGGCTTCATGAAGACAGAGTGATGCCACTAATCAAGACAAGAAAAAGACCACAAGACAAGATAAAGAAAATTGTTTTACAGGGGTTGGGAAGTGGCTCAGTGGTAAAGCGCTTGCCCTGCATGCCTGAGGCCCTGGGTTCAATTCCTCAGCACCACATAAACAAAAAGAAAAAAGCCAGAAGTGGCACTGTAGCTCAAGTGGTAGAGCGCTAGCCTTGAGCTGAAGAGCTGAGGGACAGTGTCCAGGCCCAGAGTTCAGGCCCCACGACCAGACCAAAAAAAAAAAAAAGAAAATTGTTTTACAGTTTATCTGACCCTCCTCAACTAATTTGGGGAAAAGAGAGGCAGAGAAGGATTTTATTTTGTAAATTTTTAGATTCAAGTGGTTATAAAATATGAAACCAAAGGAGATATCCATTAGGCAGTGATTTGCGTAAGTATAGAGAGCAGAGGACAAGCGCTCCACAGCAACTCTACACTTATGAACCAGTACACTGACACTGTTTTAAAGATGTCTGAAAGTAGCTAGGCGCCCATGGCTCATGCCTGTATTCCTAGCTACTCGGGAGGCTGAGATCAAGACCACAGTTCAAAGCCAACCTGGGCAAGAAACGCTATGAGATTCTTATCTCTAATAAATTACTCAGAAAAAGCCAACATAGTGCTGTGGCTCAAATGGTAGAGTGCTAGCTTGAGCACAAAGAGGCTCAGGGACAGTGCCCAGGCCTTGGGTTCAAACCCCCCAGACCAGCAAAAAGATGTCTGAAAGTCTTTGTTAATATAACTAAAATAATTCAAACCAAAACCTTTATTATCCTTGGCAAACCAGATTTTTAAACTTGTTACTTCTTTGCAATTTTGGGGGGGATAGAGCATTAAACAAAGGGCTTTGAAGCACTGTACCATTTGAGCCATGGCTCCAGTCCTTGGTACTCTAGGTTTTTTTGGGGGGGAAGGGGTTGGAAGGGTTTTCTGCCAATCCTGGGACTTGAACTCTGGGCCTGGGTGTTGTCCCTGAGCTTTTGTGAGTTACCACTTGAGCTATATCTCCACTTCTGGCTTATTTTTTGTAGTGTTTGTTGTTTTGGTGCTTGAACTCTGGGCCTGGGCACTGTCCCTGAGCTCTTTTGTACAAGGCAAGCGCTCTACCACTTGAACCACAGTACCACTTCCGGTTTTCAGATCATTTACTGGAGATAAGAGTCTCATAGGGGCTGGGAAGGTGGCTCAGCTATAGAGTGCTTGCCTTGCAGGCATGAGGCTCTAGGTTCCATTCCTCAGCACCACATACAAAGAAAAAGCTGGAAGTGGGAACTGTGGCTCAAGTGGTAGAGTGCTAGCCTTGAGCTAAAGAGCTCAGAGACAGTGCCCAGGTGCAGAGTTCAAGCTCCACGACCAGAAAAAAGAAAAAAAAAAGTTTCACAGACTTTGCTGCCCCGGCTGGCTTTTTTTTTTTTTTTTGGCTGGTCGTGGAACTTGAACTCTGGGCCTGGGTGCTGTCCCTCAGCTCTTCAGCTCAAGGCTAGTGCTCTACCACTTGAGCCACAGCGCCACTTCCAGTTTTCTGATGGTTAATTGGAGATAAGAGTCTCAAGGACTTTCCTGCCTGGGCTGGCTTTGAACCGAGATCTTCAGATCTCAGCCTCCTGAGTGGCTACAGGTGTGAGCCACTGGCGCTTGGCTTTTTTTGGTAGTTTTAGTTGAGTCTCACAGACTTTCTAGCCCAGGCTGGTTTCCAACCACAATTCTCAAACTCAGTCTACTAAGTAGCTAGGATTACAGGCACGAGCCAGTGGTGGTGCCCAGCATCTCTGGTTATTCTTGAGACATTCCTGGGCCAGACTGAAACACAATCCTCCCCTTTATGCTTCCTGCTGCAGCTGGGATGATATGCATACCATACTCAGCTTTTTCTGTTCTGATGTAGTTTAATGAAATTTTTTGCCCTGGCTCGCCTGAAACCAAGATCCTTCCTATCTCAGCCTCCTAAATAGCTGGAAAAGACAGGTGTGTGCCACTGTGCTCAGCTATTAGTTGACATACGGTTCCTCAAATCTTCTGGCCAGACTGGCCTTGAACCACAATCTTCCCGATCTCCACCTCTCTAGCTAGGGGTTAAAACCTTCCTTTCAGATACTAAAATTTTAACAAATATACAACTAGTGTTAGCTAAATGATTAGGAAAGATGGAGTTTATATTGGTAATTTCTCCTAAAGTTATCCTTCTCTAAAAACATCTAAGGTCACCTGTGCATAGTACTCCCAGCTACTCCAATGGCTGAGGCAAGAGGATCAATTGAATACAGGATTTCAAGACCTGTACTGGCAGCAAACAAGACCAGCACTCCCATCTCAAAAAAAGAAAATAAAACCTGGCTGGATGAGGTCGGTCACACCTGTAAAGCTAAGCTACTCAGGAGGAAGAGAGCAGGCGGATCATTCCAGAGCTGAAACTTTTTTCCCTTCTGATTTTCACCTACAAAATTTATAGCTAGGGCTGGGAAGGTGGCTCAGCGGTAGAGCGCTTGCCTTGCATGCATGAAGCCCTGGGTTTGATTCCTCAGCACCACATAAGCAAAAAGAAAAAAGCCGGAAGTAGCACTGTGGCTCAAGTGGTAGAGCACTAACCTTGAGCTGAAGAGCTGAGGGACAGTGCCCAAGCCCAGAGTTCAGGCCCCACAACCGGACCCAAAAAAAAATTTATACCTACCAACCTATACCTGATACCACAAGTTTGAGCCAGAAATCCAGCTGCCTTTTGGCCATTTACACCTGAAGGAACAGCCATCCAAACTCAACCAACAGAATCCCCGTATCTTTCTTTCATGACAAAATTAAAACAAAATTTCACTCTTCCTTTATGTGGCTTCCCAGCTCAGAAAAAGGCACAGCTAGAAATTTGTTTTGTACTCTATGCACTCTTCTACCCCACTTCAAGTTCAAACAGTCAGCTTGTCAAATACCAACACCTAAGTTACTGTCGTTCACCTGGACTGCCTTCACAAAGCCTGTTTAAACCTTCTTTTATCTACCTATTTGCTACAGCCAGCAGATTTTAAAAATAAAAATCAGATCTTTTCAGCCCCTACTTCAAATCCTTCAATGATTTATCTGATAAGTTTTAAGTCATTATGAAAACTAGTGACAGCATTGAAGTTCAGAGGCTCAGTGAAAATAGGAGGAAGTGGAGCTGTGGCTCGAAGTGATAAGAGTACTAGCCTTAAGCCAAAGAGCTCAGGGACAGCACTCAGGCCCCAAGTTCAAGTCCCACGACCGACAAAAAAATAGTAATTTTTGAGGGATATTCACTGCAAAAGAATCATTAGGAATTTTTCAAATTAAGAAATGTACTTAAATATACACAGAACAGCTTACGTATATTTAATGTATGTGGTACTATTTGTTAAAGCCAAGCTGAAAATAACCTCAGGTCTGTCAAAATGGAATACTATCCAGCCCATAAGTGATGTAGAATTAAGTGAAAAAAGCAAGCTATATACACTGTATAGTATGCGACCACCTGTATGTGGTGTATGTGTCTTAGTACAAGCCTAGGCTGGAAACATCCCAAGGATGATTCAGGAGAAACAGTGCTTGCTCTACAGAAAGAAAGCGGGTGCTAGAGGATGGAGAGACTTGTACATTACTCTTCTGAACCTTCTGACTGTCTACTTAATACCTATAATTTCAAAACGATTTTCTCCCTGCTCTGTTACACACACGCAAAGTTAAAAAAAAAATACCGATTACAAAGACCTTTTTACCTTTCACCCCTACATCAATGTTAAAAGTGCCCTGTCCTTTGTTGTAACATGACATCCTTCTTGACATCTCAGAGGTACAACTTCAGCCATTTTCTTCAACATTTTACAACTATTAAGAAAGCTGTAGGTAGTTACATCAATGAATACGGTGTGATTTCTTTTACCTGTCTCTTGGAGAAGACAGCAGCACTAGAACAGAAAATTAAAAGCAAACTGACCTGTTGGAAGATAGGAGGAACTACAAATCACGTTTTTCTAACAAGTTCAAAAACAGAAAATTCAAAATCAAGTCCCTTGTATACTACAAACGAGTGCAAAATATCATTAGAAATCTCTAAAGCCATGAAGTAGATGGCACTACATGGTGACATTCACTAGTGTAATGTGATGTGAGGCTTACAGAAGCCTCTAAAGTGTCAGATTTGCACTCATTTACTGGTTCTACCCAAGAGACAAGATGATGAACAGAAGGCTCTGTGATCTTACAAAGATCTCACACTCTCACTAGAACACACACACTCCCTCCCTCCCCCCCCCCCCCGTTTAAAAAAAAAAAAAAACCCACAAGCCCAGATGCTCCAAACACGGGAGGGAGGGGGTATTTTGGAAGGCCCCCTTAAGCCCCACTGGGGGTAACACACCAGACTGACCACATATCCCCACCAAAGTTCCTGCCAAATCTCTTTCAACAACAACACACACACCAAAAAAAAAAAAAAAGAAGACGACCAAAGTGTGCTTGAGATCTGCCAGAGAGGGTCCAAGGGGTAAAAGAGAGGTGGACCTCAGGCTACAAGGGGTGAGGGAGATGGGCATTTCACGGGCAGATCCCAGGATATAAGGGGTGAGGGAGAGCCCCGCGTGTGTGATGGGCATCTCAGGGGTGGACACCCCCCCATCCCCAGATCCCAGAAGGTAAGAGCGCATCAGGCCGCGTACAGGCGTCGGTGGGAAAAGATCTGGCGGCTTCGGGGCGGTGGGGTGGGGGAACTCCTTAGCAGACGGGCCAGGGCAGCGCGGATCTAGGGGATCCCCTGGACTCTCCGGTCACGGGGGGATCAGGGGGCGGCCGCGGCTGTCTCCGGCCGTGGCCAGACGTAACGGGAGTCCTGGGGGACCGGCGGGGTGCGCGGGCTGCGCGGGCTGGGGAGACCGTGACTCGACCGCCGCACAGGCCGGTGTCTGGCCAATGGCGACGCTGGGGTGGGGTCTCCGGGGTGGGGGGCGCTCGGGCGGCTCCGGGCGGAGGAGACGCGCTCGCGGGGCGTCCCCGGCGGGGTGGGGCGGGGCAGGCTCGCGGGAGCCGGGGAGTGAAGCTGCGGCGTGGACCGGGCCGGGCCGGCCGGGCCCGCGGGCCGCCAGGGCGGGTCTTACCTCGGGCTGAGCCGCGGGGGCCACCGCGGCCCCGTCCGCTTCGGCGGAAGCCGCCTCCCACCCTGGACCCCAGGGTCCGGCTGCTGGCGGCGGCGGAGGCCGAGGCGGCGCGAGGCTGGGGGGCGGGGAAGGGGGCGTCGGGCGGCTCCGAGAGGGTGGGCCCGGCCGCCTCAGGGTCCCGGAGAGCGGCTACCGCGCACTCCGCGCCCTGTCAGGGAGGCCCCGCCCGGCCGAGCTCATCCCCCGTCCCGAACGCGAGCGCCGAACCGCCGCCTCACCGGCGGCCACGCTGATCCCGGTGCTTCGAGTGCCTCCGCCGCGGCCCTTCACACGGTCTCTGTCAGTCGCTGCCAACCGCCGCGGCCGCGGTCCCCGCTCCGCCTCGGCCTGGCCTGCGCGCCCCCGGCTCAGCGCACGCGGCCCCGCCCCGGGCGACTCTCGAGCCGCAGGGGAGCCGGCGCGCGCGCGCACTGGCCTCCCACGCCCCCGACAGCCCGCCTCGGCGGCCCCGCCCGGCCCCGCCTCCGCACGTGACGCCGCCGAGGCGGGCAGTCTGCGCGTGCGCGGGCACGCCTCCTCCCTCGATCCCTCCGCCCTCAGCTTCTGTTCCTCACCTTACGGCCGAAGTTGGGCACTCCAAGCTCCACACTCTACGGAGTCAGCAGTGTCGCAAGTCTGGGAATGGTGGGGGAGGAGGGCGGGGGAGGAGGGAACTCTGTGTTTGCGACCGTAGCGCTCACTTTCCGGCTAACACCGAGGTGCCTGAAGTCTGGCTGAGGTGGTGAGGCCCGGGTGAGGTAAGACGCCTCCCCCTCCGCTGGGGTTTGTCCCGTGTGTGGTTTGTCCCACGTGTGGCGCGCCTTTCCTCACACGCAGGTTCTGGCGCCCTCAGTTAGGGAAACTGAGTCTCGAGGGTAGTAGAATAAAGAAGTTACAGAAAACGGCCTCAACAGACCCGAGCAACTTTCACGGAAAGTTGAAGAGGGACGCCGTGGTGGTCACCTGGGGAGGGTCCGGAGAAACGGCCCTGTGTAACGGGGACAAGGGGTGGAGGGACTTAAGTCGGGGTGCTGGGGGAGGGGGGGCAGGGTCGCAGGTGGCTGGAGGGTTCGAAGAGTTTCGCGAGTGTTATGGTACGGGTTGTTTGCGCGAGTCTCCCGGACGGTCTCCCTGGCGCCCCTCACCTGGGAAGGTGGGGAGAGTGAGCTGTCACCTGTAGATTTAAGATTCTGGGCTGGAGCTGAAGATCCTGTCGAGCAACACTGAGTTGTGAGACTACAAAGCAGATTCCCATCAGGTTCCCCCCCCTCTCCCCACCTCTCCCACCTCTCCCTGCAGCGCGCCGCCCCTCGCCGCCGTCCACACGCGCTCGCGCGCCCTCCTCCCTGCCCCCCACCCTGGGCTCGGCTCCGGCCCCGCCTCCTGCCGCCTGACTCCTCCCCCGCCGCCGGCCGGCTCCGGTCCCGCCCCCCGCCGCCAGGCCCCGCCCCCCGCCGCCAGGCCCCGCCCCCTTCCCGCGGCTTGGCCCCGCCCCCTGCCTCCGCTCGCAAGTATTCCTTTTCCATTCATTCCGCAGACTTTTCGCTGAGTGGGTTCCACGCCTCAAGTGCCCCATACAGAAGCGAATGGAGACAGGGTCAGCTTTTTGAACCGCTCTCTTATTTAGGAGACAATCCACAGTGACAGCGCAGTCATTATATAGGACGCCCTTTCCACTTGTAGCTGAGGGCATTTCCCAGCTGACTTTCTCTAGAAGATTTGTTAAGAGACTTAATGAGCAGTAGCTGGTCACAGAAATGGGAGGGGAGGCGAAGGAGACAGGACAGTCCCTGGTGGGAGGGGGAAGGAGACAGAGATGAGGAACTAGAATGTGGGCCTCAAGAAAAGTGGGAGTGTAGTTCAGTGGTAGAACACTCATCTAGCATGAGTAAAGCCCTCAGAACAATCCTTATTACTCAGGGAGGAAAAAGATGGGAGAGGCTATTATGCATAAAATATACCATAGAACCCCGAAGTGGGTGAGGGAGAGAGGCCCAAAAATAGCATCAACAACACAATGGTGATTTTGTTTTGTGCTGGTACTGGGGCTTGAACTCAGGGCCTCTCAATCTTGCTCAGCTTTTTTGCTCATGGTTGGCAGGCTCTTACCCCTTAAGCCAGCTGTACCACTTTCAGCCTTTTGCTGGCAAATTGATGAGAAGAAACCCAAAGACATTTCTGCCGGAGCTGGCTCCAAACCACGATCCTCAGATCTTAGCCTCCTAAGTAGCTAGAATTACAGGCATGAGCCACTGGCGCCCAGCTGTACATTATATAAGTACTTATTTATACCTTGAGTAACATGTAGCAGCAGAGCTAATTCTGTAATTTCAAAGTAGTGATAAGTATAGGATATATTTTGAGATACCTGCAACTACTTTATGTGATACGAAAATATCAGATTTCCAATGGTGACAAAGTCATAGAACTGTGAATACCGCTATATCTCATTACTACACTTTATTGAAGAAAAGGCTAAATTTTACCCAGAGATAGTTAAAACAAAGAGGCAGCTTATATGCTGATTGAAGTTCATAGAACTCTGAAATTCTAACCACATCCTCGTGTATGGATCCCAGGTTTTAAAATAATGGTTTTAAACTAAAGCATCATAGATCAGATCTGGGTTTGAGAAAGATGACAGAGCACTGTTCACTTCCCAGACTCTCTTTGGGTGGGGGGTAGTAAACTGGCTATTCTGTTCTGCCTTTACCTCTGGAGAAGCAGCTCACAAACCTGTTACTAACCCACTATTGACTGACAAGACCTGCATTCATTCATGTGTATGAGGGAGTGGTCCTAGGATATAAATCAAGATAAGTTAGAGCTATTTGGGGGGAAATCATTCTTTGGTAGTACTTAATTTGGTAAACAATGGAGAGTTGGGGCTGGGAAGGTGGCTCAGTGGTAGAGCGCTTGACTTGCATGCATGAGGCCCTAGGTTCAATTCCTCAGCACCACATAAGCAAAAAGAAAAAAGCCGGAAGCGGCACTGTGGCTCAAGTGGTAAAGCACTAGCCTTGAGCTGAAGAGCTGAGGGACAGCGCCCAGGCCCAGAGTTCAGGCACCATGACCGGACCCAAAAAAAAAAAAAAAAATGGAGAGTTGTTCAAATGTTTGAAGAATAATAACTGAATCTTGAGAAGAAGGGGGAGAAAGAGGGAGAGGGAGAAGGAGAGGGGTGAGGTTGATTGGAACAATCTTATACATGGGTGGAAATGTAACCATGAGATTACATTTCAAAAAAATTGAGCTAATTTTTTTTAAGCCTGAATCTTGAAATGATAATCTGCTATCAATGTACTTGCCAGTCTAAAGAAACATAGGTTGAAGAAAATTATACAGCTTTTCACAAATCATGAGCTGCAGTATTGGGGTCAGCTAGCATCCTATGTGATCAAGTGGCAAGCCCACTCAGTTTTATAAGTGGAAGTATTGGTGCTTCATAAGTCATTGGAATACCTCATAGAGGTTGGAAGATTTTAGGCCTTTCTTGATCAAATTCCATTTCTACTTGAGTGAGTCATTCGTTTCTGCCTTTTTAAGGTCTGGACACCTCTCTTGACAATTCTTGAAACCTCTTAGATGACTAAAACTCACTAAAAAAAAAAAAAGGAAAATGCACACAGACCCATCTTTAGAAACTAGGAAGACTAAATGATGTGAAAACTGCTAAAATCCCATCTAGTTACCTAGATGATGTGCTTATTAAGCACATGACTCAGAAACTTGAATCTGGGGTTTCAGTATTACTAATGCAAATGAGTCATGTAAAAGTTACTTCACTTCCAGAACCTCCAGCATCATTAGCCTGTGTTGTCTTTTTGCCCATCACATGATTAGAAGCCCCTAGGGTAATATGGCTCCATACAAACTGAATAGGCAGGGCATGCAATTCAGTTCTCTATCTTTGACCTTCCCTCTTTTGGAAGAGGGACCATGTAAGAAGTCTTAACTGAAAGCAGAAATCATAATTTAGGAAGTTCATTGAGAGTTTTTTCTGCAAGTCCCTTCCTCTGGCTTCCAATTACATTTCTACCTCTTCCACCGTTATGTTTTAAAAGCATTTAGATCATAGTCCTGCTACCTAGCAGACTTGTCTCATTTATACTTCCTACATCAAATATCTGTATTATAGGTATGAAAACCTTAGGTCTATCTTCCTTCTTTATTACCAATGAGTAAAAGTGGTCTGAGACTTAAGTTCCTTCAAAGTAGGAGTTTAAGGATTTCTGATCTTAGCTAATTTTCTCACAGTTGTCGAAATAACTTGGGACTTTATATTAGCAGCTACAACTATTGCTTGTTGGAAATATTTAGCCCCATTGAATAATATATAATTCAAATTTGGTCAGAAATCCAAAAGTAGTATTGTTAATTAATTTAAAGACTAATTGGTGCCCAGCGCCGGTGGCTCACGCCTGTAATCCTAGCTACTCAGGAAGCTGAGATCTAAGGATCACAGTTCAAAGCCAGCCGAGGCAGAAAAGTCTGTGAGACTCTTATCTCCAATAAACCACTAGAAAACCAGAAGTGGTGCTGTGGCTCAAGTGGTAGAGCTCTTGCCTTGAGCTGAAGAGCGCAGGGACAGTGCCCAGGCCCAGAGTTCAAGCCCCACAACTGACCAAAAAAAAAAAAAAGACTAATTAGTAAGGCAGAAAGTTCTATATATCATAACTGGGTCCAATTGAACCCTCTTTTATGCTATAATGAACTCAAATTCTTTATTTCATAAAATATTTATTAATCCATGACTATATGTCAAGCACATTTTTGAAACCCATTAGCTAGCAATTTGTAGTGGCAGTTTACTTCCTAACTACCTTAGAAAAAAAAAACTTGCCAGGCTTAGAAATCCACAGGATAAATAAGATTAAAAGTTGATGACTTTTTTTTTTAAGCCAGGCACAGTGGCCCACACCTATAATCCCCTCTATTCTGAGACAGAGATTGTGAAGATGGCAGCTCAAGCACTATCTTATCTATCAAGCACTATCTATCCATTCAGTACACACCTATCATCCTAGCTACACTGGAAGAGTACTTTTGATTGACACCTTATTATAAAGTCATTTGTCAAATTTTTTCAACAAAATAAAATCTGTAAGAAACACTCCGTACACCCCAGTTTTATAGTAAGGAGAAAAGGTGTGATGCCACTATACATGAAACCCTTGAGGTTCAAGAGGCTTGCAAGCAATAAAATTCTTAGCCTGGCCCATGACATCTAAGCCATTGATGGCCAGGACCAGTAACAGACAGTAAAATGGAGAAGTCCTTAAAGGTCACCTGGTCTGGTTCCTGGGCCCACATCATGACCAAATGGTATTTATGCTAATGCAGCATTTTTTGTACCAGGAAGTGTTTCTGCCCTTTTTAGGGGAGAAGTGGGGTGCAGGGGGGAGATACTGGGGCTTAAAATCAGGGCATGGTTGCTGTCCCTGAGCTTTTGTGCTCAAGGCTAATGCTCTACCACCTGAACCACAGTTCCATTTCCAGCTTCTTTCTTTTCTCTCTCTCTTTCTTTCTTTTTTTTTTTTTTTTTTTTTGGTAGATTGGAGATTAGAGTCTCCCCTGACTGGCTTTGAACCACAATCCTCAGATCTCAGCCTTCTAAGTAGCTAGGATTACAAGAGTGAGCCACTGGCACCAGTAGTTTTTCTGCTTTGAGAACTGAATTTATATGGTTGTGAAATAAGGTTATAGAGAAGGTTGTTTTTATTTATAAGTTCTTTCTAAAAATTGAGAACATAACATGTTGATGATAGTTTTGTGTTTATAGAAGTTGTGCAAAATAGTTTTTTGGGTTTTTTTTTTGCCAGTCTTGGGGCCTGAACTCTGGGCCTGGGCACTGCCCCTCAGCTCAAGGCTAACGCTCTACCACTTGAGCCACAGTGCCACTTCCGGCTCTTTCTGTTTATGTGGTGCTGAGGACTTGAACCCAGGGCTTCATGCATGCAAGGCAAGCACTCTACCACTGAACCACCTTCCAGCCCTGCAAAATAGATTTCACTTACATATTTTGCTCTAGAAAAATATTCACTTACACTTCTCCAGTTTGTCAGGCATTGATAATAGACGGGTGAGTAAAATCTAATCCTGCAACGTGGAGGGTTGTACAAATCTTAATGGTCATTTTTGCCAGTCACATCATACAACTCTCCAGTGATTCAGGCATAGTGTTAAGAGGAAATAACTAATTGGGGGAAATTGAAACTGAAAAAAATACGGCTCAAACTTCCTTCCTGAAAATATTTCTGCTTATCCTGCAGTGAAAAGTACCTTTGTTGTTGGAGGTGGTTCTACTTGTGAAAGCGTAAAGGGAATCATACGTGAGAAGTTGGACATAATCTGCTAATGTTTGTAAATATCACATAGCTTATAAATCTTCATGTTTGGAATCATTTTTCCCCCAGGGAACAGAAGTAAGACTCAGAAGGAAGAAAGACATACTTTAGGTCAGAATAAGAGTAAGAGGAAGGCTGGGAAGGTGGCTCAGTGGTAGAGTGCTTGCTTTGCATGTATGAGGCCTGGGTTCAATTCCTTAGTACCACATAAGCAGAAAAAGCTGGAAGTGACACTGTGGCTCAAGTGGTAAAGCACTAGCCTTGAACTGAAGAGCTGAGGGACAGCACTGAGGCCCAGAGTTCAGGCCCCATGACCAGGGGGGGAAAAAAAAGTAAGGGAGGGGGGTTGGAAAGGTGGCTCAGTGGTAGAGCACTTGCCTTGCATGCATGAGGCCCTGGGTTCAATTCTTCAGTACCACATAAGCAGAAAAAGCCACAAGTGGTAGAGCGCTGAAGAGCTGAGGGACAGAGTTCAGGCCCCACAACCGACAAAAAAAAAAAAAAATAACAACAGGAAGAATTAAGCCGATTGCCAAAAAGTCAAAAGAGCATTATTCCTATTCTTTCAGATTTAAAAATTTGTAAGATCTTAGTAACGTTCCTTAAAAATAAGGACGTTATTTTTAAAGTTGTGAAGGTGCCAGGCACGAGACACGCTCCTGGAATCCCATCACTGACAAGCTGGAGACAGAAGGATCAGGAATTCAGGGTCAGCTTGGTTACACAGTGGAATTCTGTCTCAAAATAATAAATCTGTTAATATTTTAAATTCTGTGTGTGTATGTGTCCTGGTACTGGAGCCTTAATTCAGGACCTGGCATTCTCTTAAATTTTTACTAAGACGGGTGTTCTACCACTTCAGACACACCTCCAGTCCAACATCTTTCTGGTTAATTGGAAATACGGCATTTCTGAATTCTTTGCCCAGGCTAGCTTTAAACCAAAATCCTCAGATCTCAAACTACTGGGAAGCTTTTTTTTCTTCGTCTGTCTTGGGGCTTGAACTCTGGGCCTGGCTACTGTCCCTCAGCTCTTCAGCTCTACCACTTGAGCCACAGCACCACTTCTAGTTTTCTGGTGGTTAATTGGAGATAAGAGTCTCACAGACTTCCCTGCCTAAACTGGCTTTGAACCTTGATCCTCAGATCTCAGCCCCTGAGTAGGATTACAGTTGTGAGCCACTGGCACCTGGTGAAAAGCTATATTTTAACAGGGTGTTGCTATAACGCCCTGGCTGTCCTCATATTCACAGTTCTCTTGCCTCAGCCTCCCAAGTATTAAAATTCCCATCATGTACACTGTGCCTAGCTATGTTCAAAGTTTTAATCTTTCTAAAATCTAATTTGATATAAGGTATCATTTGTTAATGAGATGATTAGCAAGTTGTCCTAGTACTATTTGCTGAAAAATTTATCAAGCATATTCCAAATGTCAGCACATAGACAAGGTGCTAAATGGGTATTCAGTAACAAAAAAAAGTTTTTCAAGGTAGTTCATGGACAAAATTTTGGTAAATTAGACCAAAACAGTTAAATAAGTTTTCCATTGCTGAATTTTTGTCTAGTCCTCCTATGTGCCTGTGTGCATTCTCTATCTCTACTAAGGAGTTTTTTGATTTAGCACCTCTCTACAGCTATTTAACCATGTGATCTTTTTTCTTTCAAGAAATATCTGTGAACGAAGCTGAGGATATATCATGCATGAGGCCCAGAGTTCAAAAGAGAGAAAGAGAAGCCAGGCGCTGGTGGCTCATGCCTATAATCCTAGCTACTAGGGAGGCTGAGATCTGAGGATGGTGGTTCAAAGCCAGCCCAGGCAGGAAAGTCCATGAGACTCTTATCTCCAATAACCCACCAGAAAAAACAGAATCAAGATGTAGAGTGCTAGCCTTGAGCTGAAGAGCTGAGGGGCAGCACCCAGACCCAGAGTTCAAGTTCCACAACCAACAAAAAAGTGTGTGTATGTGTGTGTGTTTGTGTTCGTGCGCATGCATGCCAGAAAGCTAGAGAAAAAGACCTTTGAAAGCCTGTTGCTACTTAAATACATAAACTTCAAAGTGCTCTGTCACACTGGCCACATTCTGGTACTCTGTATGCAAGCAGTCGATAGTCACTCGTGGCTTGTGGCTCCAGTCTTGAACACTGCCAGCCGGGAATCTTCCATTATCACAGAAGTCCCACTGGATGGTCCTGCTGTCACAAGGAGCGTGCAGAGGAAATAACTTTAAAACACTGGGATAATCCAGAGTTTTCTCCCATGGGTTTGTTTTTGTTTTGTTCTCTTGATTTATCTGGTTCTTTTAAAATATCATGCCGTTTTGAGTCACAGGGCTTTTCGTATTAACTAGTGCAAACGTTTCGATTTTTCTGAATATGATAGTGAAATACTAAGGGACTTTGAGCAGGTGATGGACAGAACCTCACATAAAATCTTTTCCTTTTTTTGTCTTTTGGGCCCTGGGTATTGAACCCCAGACATTGCACTTGCTAGGCAAGTTCTTTGCTACTGAGCTACATCCTAGCTCCCTCAGTTAAAATCTTAAGCTGGAAGAACATTAAGGAAACCACAACTGATCCTATACTACCCAGGGTTAAGAATATTAGAGTACTTGATGGAAAGGATATGACCATCTCTATGCTACAATCATCTGTTGTCATTATTATCATGGGGACACAACTCTGATGGTAAAAAGCCAATTCAGCCAATACTTAACCTCAGATGGTTATGAATTTGCTGATATGCTCAGAGAACTACAGGAGCACCACTCTTTAAGGTGTTCTGGGCAATGGGATGTATACAGAGTGGCTCAGTAAAAGTTGTTAAGGATCTCCCTCAATCAGAACCACTTGGGGGAAGAGGAGCTGCTTTCATGGTTTCTCTAAGCCTCTTCCTCCTTAAACTGGTCACCAGGGAAAGTGCATTCACTCGAAGGTTGAAAAGGCATACCAACAACTGGAAAATCAAGGGATTAATATCATAATATCACCCATGGCGATAAAAATTGTTTTCCCAGCCCTCCAGGGCTGCCTTCTAATTCTCTTCTGCCTTGTTTACCACACACTACTACAACAGGCGTGGACTGTTGATACCATCATTGCTGGAGCTGTTAAGCAATCAAGTTTCTCAAGACTATTAAATGATAAGAAATGTAGTTACATATATTATTACTGAACATAATGCCAAGTTGAATATCCATCCTTTAGCTCAAGATAAGCATAATCTGGGAAGAAATATCACAGTTTGAATATTGTGTCAAAAATCTTTAATGCCACAGAATATTGTTCCCTTCATTTGATAATTAGGGCTTTCTGGTGTTTCACAAATTAAGGATGGTCAGTTTCACAGACTATCAGCTTTAACGTTTGGAGTCGCAGTAGTATACCAGAATACACTGGGAGGAGTAAATATTGATAGGAGATGCCAGTCATTGAAAGAAGCAGCCTGTCAAGCTGAAATTGAGCTGCAAAGATTCACTTCCAGGAAGATGTCAAGAGAAATCACCAGTTGCCTGGGCAACCTGTGATTATCGCAAATGTGGATGTACAACCACCCTCCCCTTGTTCAAGCTGACCCAGCACAAAAAGCTCATTTCTAGGAGCCAGGCAAGACTCAAGAAGGTACACATAACGATAGACTTCTACGATCTTAAACACGGGTTCTTCCACACAAGAAGGATGACCAAACACCATAGCCACCAAATTCCTCAGGGTCAGACAACCTACACACAAAAGTCCAAGTGATGATCAGCATGAAGACATAAATGATTTTCTACCTAGCGACCAAGAAGATGCTGACTCACAACTGGATGGTTAGTGATGAAGTAGAATCTCAACATACATCGCCCACACCAGGAACTATGACTGAACTGGTGATCCCGGATGTGTTCAAGGGCAAGTCATCACAAGGGTTAGATCCCGTCAGAGAGGAACTCCCCATGGGAGCATAAACCTTATTATGCCATTATGTTGACCAACTCACTTTTAGGCAAAGACATTTGTACTTCAGAAATGTCTCTACCCAACCTCCAGGTCCTCCACAGGTGTCATAAATGAACATGGCCAGGTTTTAACAATGCCAGAGAGTTTTGGAGACCGTGAAGCATGGGTACCCTTTCTACCAGAAACTAATGAACTTAACACATGTGAAGTCATAGTCCATGGGGAAAAGAAAAACATCATGGACATTGGTCCATATGAAAGGAAGTACATTTGGCATTTGCAGATTAGGTCCATTGACATCCAGAGAGGGAAAAATCTTTCACGTATAAGCATTATCTGAGTCTGCTTCCACATCTCCAATGTGAACCTGCCCTATCACCAAAGATTTCAAAAACTATTGATTTCCATACTTATATATTTTGCAATGCTGCATAATTTTGATACAATTTTTTATACTTTGTGACTTTCTACCTTTTTTTTTTGGTCAGTCATGGGGCTTGAACTCTGGGCCTGGGTACTGTCCCTCAGCTCTTCAGCTCAAGGCTAGCGCTCTACCACTTGAGCCACAGTGCCACTTCCGGTTTTCTGAGTGGTTAATTGGAGATAAGAATCTCAGGACTTTCTTGCCCAGGCTGGCTTTGAATCGCAGTCCCCAGATCTCAGGCTCCTAAGTAGCTAGGATTACAGGTGTGAACCACCACACTTAGCCCTTTACTGCTTTGAATCATAATAAAACAGAACATTAAGGGAAAAAAAGTCTTAAGCCATTATTCTGACTATGGAATATTTACTAGCAAGGTCACTAGTGGAAATAAGGAGACCCGTTAGGCTCAACCAGGCATAGGGTGAATCATGAAGGATGGGAGACACAAGGCAGGCCTGGGCAGTCAGGACTCTGGAGCCATAGAATCGAGAGGACTCATCATCATCTGGATGTGGGAATGAGGTGCATGGGAAACTTTGCCTGTATTTCAGGCAGTGTGTGATCATAGATACTGCATTTCATTACAACAGCGCCTGGTTGGCTACCTGCTTATTGAGAATTAGAGATTCACAGACATATCATGTCCCAAAATTGGACAATTTCACTTAAGTATACAAGATAGCTAGTAGACCAGAGTAAAGGAAATAGGGAAAACTGCCTGCCATTAGTGTAAAGTTCTATGGAGATCTCTTCGTTTTAAAATTCATACTGACTTCACCTGTTAGGTCCATATTTGTGTTAATAATTAAAATAGTTTAAGTTACTGATTAAAATATTCTAAGTCAAGAAACTTTAAAGACAGGCACTGGTGGCTCATGCCAGTTACTCAGGAAGCAGAGATCTAAGGATCACAGTCAGAAGCCAGTGAGGGTGGGAAAGTCTGTGAGCCTCTTATCTCCACTAAACTACCAAAAGAACCACAAGTAGAGCTGTGGCTCAAGTGGTAGAGTGCCAGCCTTGAGCAAAAAGCTCAGGGACAGTACCCAGACCCTGAGTTAAACCCCCAGGACTGGCACACATACCAAATAAAAATAACAGAAAGAAATTTTTTCATTCTTTTCTCCTAAAGCTTATATTAGGAAGGGAAAAAAAGCTCTTAAAAACATATATTGTGGCTGTGTGTATGTGTGTGTGTGCATGAATACATGCATGTACTTATTAAAGCTTACTGACATTTAGACTCAGCCATTTAGAACACATTTGCATAGTCAATACAATTTGAAATAATAACCAAAGGGAGTAAGCAGAAATACCTCTAGAAACTACTACTAACCTTTGTTTTTGTTTTTGTTTTGTTTTTAGTGCTGATACTGGGGCTTGAATTCAGAGCCTGTGTGCTGTCCCTTCAGTTTTTTACTCAAGGCTGGCACTCTACTACTTGAACCACAGCTCAACCTCCAAGAAATTACTATTAACCTTTATAATCTTCGCTTAAAATGGGCAGAGTAGCTATATATATATTTTTTTTTGGGGGGGGGGTCCGGTCGTGGGGCCTGAACTCTGGGCCTGAGCACTGTCCCTCAGCTCTTCAGCTCAAGGCTAGCGTTCTACCACTTGAGCCACAGCGCCACTTCCGGCTTTTTTCTTTTTGCTTATGTGGTGCTGAGGAATGGAACCCAGGGCCTCAGGCATGCAAGGCAAGCGCTCTACCACTGAGCCAACTTCCCAGCCCAGTAGCTATATTTTGTAGTGCTTTTAACCATATAACTTAATAAGGATGTGTCACTTTTATTAAGGGTAAGAGAACAAATGAAGACTGAAATGCTAAGATAGTATTTTTCTGTTTGGTTTTACCATAAAACAAATTTTACTACTTTACTCAATGGCCCAGAAGTATACTTTCCCTTAAGTTATAAAAATTGCATAATTTATGAAATCCTTGTTAATTTAAGACCAATAAATATTTTAACCACATAAAATATTTATACATATATAAAATAGCTCATTCTTATTTATTTCTACTATAATATTTCCAGCATTTCTATTTATTAAAATCCAGATTGAGCCTGGCACCGGTGACTGAGGATAACAGTTCGAAGCCAGCCCCAACAAGAAAGTCTGTGATACTCTTTTATCTCCTATTAACAACCAAAAAAAAAAATTTGTAATCCCATAACAATGGTCCAGAACAGGAATCCATTTTTCTCTAAGAAGCCCAGCACTAAGTATTTTAGGCCTTGTAGGCTACTCTGTTCTTTCCTATAGGTCAACTATAATCAGAAGCAATATGTAAACAAAGAATCATAACTTTGTTCCCATAAAACTTCATTTACAAAAATAGGCCATGACCCAAATTTGATCTTCAGCCTGTCCTTTTCTGACCCTTGGACTTTCTAGAAAACCGGACTTTTTAAGTATTTCTTGTTTCTATAGAATTGCAGGATTCAAGTTTCAGGAAATATGACAGCATAAACTTAGAATCCTAACATGAGACTGCCAAATCATAGAATGACGTGGAAGCCTCTTTAAAATACAGTTGCCTAGACCATACCCCACGTAACAATCATGTGTGCCTTCTAAAATGCCCATGCATGATTCTGCCATGCCTGTCAGCCAGAACCAACATTTATCTGGTCCAGACCCCTCAGTTTACAGAGGAACCTCGTATTTAGCAGCTGAGTCAAACAACTGGTTAATTGCAGATCTGAACTGAGCCCCAGGTATGCAGATTCCCATCCTATAATGCTTTTTGCTTTCTTTCTTTTTTGTGGGTCCAGGGCTTTAAATGGGTGTCTGAGCACTGTCCTTGAGCTCTTTTGTTCAAGGCTAGCCCTCTACCACTTAAGCCACAGCTCCACTTCCAGCTTTTTGGTGGTTCGTTGGAGATAAGATTCTCACAAACTTTCCTGCCCAAGCTGGCTTCAAACTATGATTCTCGGACCTCAGCCTCCTCAGTAGCTAAGATTACAGGTATGAGCCACCCGTGCCAATCTCCTATAATTTTTTTTTTCTACTGATTCTGAAGCTTCTTGCTTATATCAGCAGGTAACCCAAAGGGCTACTATTGAATTTTAAGTTCTGTTATCTTCTGTAAAGTTTTTTTTTTTTTGGTAAATTTCTTGGCTTTCTTGGTAACAACTAATTCAGGTGATGAGAATGTATCTTGGTAGAAGGGCCTGCCTAGCATGCTTGTGGCATATCTCCAAGACCCCCAAAACAAATTATACAAACTGTCTCTTTATTCCATGGAAATTAAACTTATATTTAGGAAGCAGTCTACTATGAATTCAGTATTAACTTCATTTAGCTACACATGTTGGAAGATTCAGTAAGTGAGACCCTATAATCATGGGGTTTGGGTGAAAGAACAGCATCACACTTTCTTGTCTCTGTTTTAATCTCAGCTGGACAACAGGCTGCCTGGGGTTACATTATTCCTTTTGTTTTTGTTTTTTTGTCTTATGTTTCCAGTGCTGGGATTGAACCCAGGGCCTAGAACATACTGTACATACTGTACCCCAGCCTGGCAGATTCACTCACTCTTACATGCAGATGAAGTGCCAGAGCACTTGTGCTGTGGCTTACGCGATCTTCAGGGTCCACTCCCAATGCAGGCCACAGGGACGGAAACTAGGTTTGTGTTTGTTTTAGAGAGTCTGCTGTCTAGCTAGCCACAAGCCCAATGCTCAATTCACATGACAGCCCTGTGAGGCCAGCTTTATTACAACCATGTTTTACAGATGATGTGAGGCCCAAAGAAGATGAATAATAGCCTGCAAGAAGCAAGGGCAGAGCCTGACCCCTACTACCGTAGCTTAGACAAAAAACTGAAATGTTACCAAAGGTGAGTACTGGTGGGTGGCTCATGCCTGACATTCTAGCTACGTAGGAAGCTGAGATCTTGGGCAAGAAAATCCATGAGACTCATCTCCAATAAACCACCAAAAAAGCAAGAAGTGGAGCAGTGGGGGCTAGGGATGTGGCTTAGTGGTAGAGTGCTTGCCTAGCATGCATGAAGCCCTGGTTTCTCAGTACCACACAAACAGAAAAAGCCAGAAGTGGTGCTGCGGCTCAAGTGGTAGAGTGCTAGCCATAAACAAAAGAAGCTCAGGGACAGCGCCTAGGCTCTGAATTCAAGCCCCAGGACTGGCAAAAAAAAAAAAATGTGGAGCAGTGGCTCAAGTGCTAGCCTGGAGAAGAAGACACTCAGGGATAATACCCAGCTGTTCAAGCCCCAGGACCAACACATTAAAAAAAAATACTTTTTAACCAAACAAACAGAAGGTCATTGTCTTCTCTACTCAATGCCTTTCTTGACTTTCCTCAGCCTAACTTTCCATCCACCAAGACCCAGCACAAACGAATTTTTTTTTAAGTAATCAGAGGTCATAACAAAGCACAAAAATAAAGTAACAGCAGGGATGTTTGTTCCCACAATGTTGACTCTGGAATGAAAATATCCTGAAGACAGTAGAGATGGTGCTTGGTTCTGTTGTTAGGGCTCCTTCCCTTACCCCCTCTTAATAGCATCATCTTCTAGTCACCCCATTTGGGACACCCTAAGCCTCCTCCCTTCTTTTGTGGAAGATGCAGGGTTTGAGACCAGTTGCCAGTCACCATGTAGCCCAGGCTAGTCTCATGTGGCCCTCCTTTCTCATCCTCCCTCATGCTGAGGTTACAGACATATACCACCATACCTGGCTCTTTTTCTTTAGGTCAGTTGTGGATCTTGATCTCTGGGCCTGGGCGCTGTCCCTCAACTCTTCAGCTCAAGGGGAGAGCTCTATCACTTGAGCCACAGCATCACTTCCAGTCTTCTGGTAGTTTATTGGAGAAAAGACTCTCACAGACTTTCCTGCCCAGGCTGGCTTTAAACCATGATCCTCAGATCTCATCCTCCTTAATAGTTAGGATTACAGGCGTGAGCCATTGCCACCCAGCTACCTGTCCTTTTTTGTTTGTTTTTAATTCTCTCCTACCCTCTCTTCTGATCACTTACTTACCAAGTCTTACTGATTCTTTGTATACAATCATATCTTTTCCTCCTTGCCTCTCCATTCCTCTACTATTTTCCTCAGGTTTATGTCATTAACTTCCCACCTTTACTTTCAAGAAAGATCTAACTGGGCTGGGAAGGTGGCTCAGTGATAGAGCGCTTGCCTTGCATGCCTGAGGCCCGGGGTTCGATTCCTCAGCACCACATAAGAAAAAAGCCGGAAGTGGTGCTGTGGCTCAAGTGGTAGAGCGCTAGCCTTGAGCTGAAGAGCTGAGGGACAGCGCCCAGGCCCAGAGTTCAGGCCCCACAAGCGGACCAAAAAAAAAAAAAAAAAGATCTAACTGATCTCTTCAGTTTTTCTCCTTACTAATTCTATCTGTTACGACTGGTTCTTAGCCTTTAATCCATTACATTTAGTTTATAATACTCTTCTAACTCTTAACTACCTGCCACTCCATTGTAACAATACTAGATTACCCAAGATTCTCTGCACTTTGGACACATTCCTTGTCCCTGCCTCCTGAATGCCATTCTTCATGCATCCCACTCCACTGAGATTCAACTGCCCACTCCCAGGCACCTTTCCTCTGAATGTCCATGCATTTTACTTTATTTTTTGCCATTCCAGGGGCTTGAACTCAGGCACACTGTCTCTGAGCTTCATTCTCCGAGGCTACCACTTGAGCCACAGCACCTTTTGCAGCTTTTTCTGTTTACGTTATACTGATGAATCAAACCCAGGGCTTCATGCATGCTAGGCAAGCGCTCTACCACTAAGCCACATTACCAGCCCCTCCATGCATTTTATATGTGCTGCCTCTTTGTGTGTGTGTGTGTGTGTGTGTGTGTGTGTGTGTTTGAACTCAGGGCCTCACACTCTGGATTTTTTTCCTCCTCGGTGATGGCACTCTACCACTTAAGCCACACATCCACTTCTGGCTTCTTGCTGCTTAATTGGAGATAAAAGGCTCGTGGACTTTTCTGCCCAAGGCTGGCTTCAAACTTCAATCCTTAGATCCCAACCTCCTGAGTAGCTAGTTTTGATTAATCTTTTGTCTTCATGCTGTATGTTTAAAACTCAACATGAAAGCTATTTCTATGGGTTTTTTTTTTTTTTTTTTTTTTGATGGAGTTGTTTGTTGAATTTTTGTTTGTTTGTTTTTTCCAGTGCAGGGATTTCCAAGTTCCTGCATTTGCTACACAAGCATTCTTCTCCCTGAGCTATATGCCCAGCCCACAAAAAAAAAATTGGGGGGGGGAGGGTCCGGTCATGGGGCCTGAACTCTGGGCCTGAGCACTGTCCCTCAGCCCTTCAGCTCAAGGCTAACACTCTACCACTTGAGCCACCGTGCCCTTCCGGCTTTTTTCTTTATGTGGCGCTAAGGAATCAAACCCAGGGCCTCAGGCATGCAAGGCTAGCGCTCTACCACTGAGCCACCTTTCCAGCCCCACAAAAATTATTTTTGAAGAAAACAGTGGCCTTACCTGTGGGCGCTCCCCCCAAGGTGAGATGACTGTCTATTCCAGCACTCTTCTTATAGGCTGCCATCCCTAGCTGCTAAGGTGTGGATCTGATTGGGCCAATGTGCAGTGTGGCCTTTGCCACTGTGCCAGTATTCGCTGAAGGTGTGAGGCATCCTGAGAGCCTCGTTTGTCCTTATAACTGGTTCCTCTCTTGATATTCAGCCCCTCTTCACCCAGAGAGGGCCAGCAAGCCCAGCACCCATCCTCGGCCACACTGCACTCTCTAGAGTGTCACCTGCCACCACTGCTCGTTAGTAAAGGACATTACTGGAAATAATAGTTGTATCAAATCACAGCGTCAGTCACCAGATATCACTGTGCACCTTGCTCTCCTTTATGGAGATTTCTTGAGAAAGAAAACTTTCTGACCTTCATACAAAGAATGTCTTTGCCTTTCCTGAGCTCTGCTTTCCCCTTATGGACATTGTGAATGTTTAACCTAACCCTCTGGTTCACTTCCAAAAAGTTTAGAGCCAAACCTGTGGCTCACCTGTAACAAATGTGCTCTATGCCTCATTAACTTCATTCCTGACTCCAGCTTTGTGTCTCTAGTTTCTCTCTCTCTCTCTCTCTCCCTCTCTCTTTCTCTCTCTCTTCCCTCCCTCTCTCCCTCCCTCTCCCTCCCTCCTCCCTTGAGCCTACTGGATAAGCATTCACCTCTGAGCTCTACTCCCAACCCCTGGCTATTCTTTCTTCTTAATTCATGTCATCTTACACCATTTTATAAGTATATATGTTTTTTTCATAAACAGCCCTGTATTGTTTCTGAAGTTATTCATACTATACTGTATGTACACAAAATCATCTTGGATACATTTTATTTAGGCCATTTCCTTTTTAATTAAAGGGTACAGGCCTGGGATGTAGCTTGGTGGCAAAGCGCCTGCCTAGGAAGTGCAGTGTACTGGGTTCGATTCCCAGTACCAAAAAAGTAAAGGCCAAAAAAAAAAAAAGGATACACCTATTTCTTTTTTTTTTTTTCTTTTTGGATCTGGTCATAGGGCCTGAACTCTGGGCCTGGGCACTGTCCCTCAGCTCTTCAGCTCAAGGCTAGTGCTCTACCACTTGAGCCACAGCGCCACTTCCAGCTTTTTGCTTATGTGGTGCTGAGGAGTCGAACCCAGGGCCTCAGGCATGCAAGGCAAGTGCTCTACCACTGAGCCACCTTCCCAGCCCAGATACACCTATTTCTTGTATACGTTTTAGCTAGGTTTTGGTTAATGGAAATGGTAAACCACAAATTTTTTCTCTTAATAGTGCAACTAAGTGATAAAATAGCCTTTTGCTGGCCAGATTTGCTTAAATTGATAACATAATTCTAGCACTGTTATTTTTATAGCTGTTTCAGTTTCCTTACAATACACTTTTGTTTTATTCTCTCCGTCTGCACTATAGTTTGTTGTTGTGTGAGTTTTAGAAATATTATACTGTCAGCTCAGTGCCTTGCAGTTAACTGTTGAGTCTCAAAATATTACATCACCTACACTCATCAGACTTCCTGTCGTTGTTATCATTCTGCCCGCATGCTAATCCCATCAACAACTTCATCTCATTCCTGCCATAAAGGAACTATTCTACTATTTAGACAAGTTAGTATGAATGAATATTTGTTTTCAAACCTCATTTGCTTTGATTGTGTTGGAGTCCTGTCCAGATGTTCTGATTATTTTACTAATATCGAGTTTGCATAAATATTATTTGTACAGCTTTTTAAAACTATACATGACTTCAAGCACAATTCTGTGAAGTCAGTGGTACGACTGAAGCTAGACCCAGGTCTTCCAATTCCTGTGCCATGCTTCCTTTCAAACAGTCAGAAAGAATGCCTATCTTGCATTGTGAACATTACAGTCTTACCTTAGCCAAGATTGAAAAAGGAAAATGACTAAACGCATGACGTCACTTGTATGCATAGCTGATTCCAGAATCAGCAACGAATTTCATCCTACCACTTTCATGATTTTCTGTTCTTAAAGTTATTGTGCATGGGCTGGGAAGGTGGCTCAGTGATAGAGCGCTTGCCTTGCATGCCTGAGGCCCTGGGTTCGATTCCTCAGCACCACATAAGCAAAAAGAAAAAAGCCGGAAGTGGCACTGTGGCTCAAGTGGTAGAGCGCTAGCCTTGAGCTGAAGAGCTGAGGGACAGTGCCCAGGCCCAGAGTGTGTGTGTGTGTGTGTGTGTGTGTGTGTGTGTGTGTGTGTGTGTGTGTGTGTGTGTGTGTGTGTGTGTGTGTGTGTGTGTGTGTGCGCGCGCGCGTGCGCGTGTGCGTGTGCGCCAATTTTGGGGCTTGACCTCAGGACTTAGTCACTGACCCTGAGCTTTTGTGCTCAAGACTGGCCACAGCTTGAGCCACAGCTCCATTTCTGTCTTTTCTAGTAGCTCATTGGAGATGAGATTCTCACAAGACTTTTCTGGCTGGCTTTGAACCATGATCGTCAGATCTCAGCTTCTTGAGTAGCTAGGATTACAGACATGAGCCCCTGGCTGTTATTGTGCTTTTTCTGGACAGTTCTCATGGCTGTCACTCCACTGTGGAAGGAGGAAGCAGTATTTTAGCTTCTCTCTTGAAAGTGAATGTTGAAATGGAAACTATTTCTCTTGGTAATTAGTAACTCTTTGTTTTTTTCTTCAGACCCTTTGGATTCATCTTTAATCTAAAAATAACTTGCTGTTCTTAACCCTACATATTCATCCAAGAGTCAAAATGCATTTACTGCTGTGGTGTCTGGTAAAACATCAGCCACAGCTCTAATCAGCCTCTGCACTGAAATAGAAATTTTAACCCTCAGACTTAAACTGCCTGCCTCGAAAAATCCCCAGTGGTTCACACATAGCACCCAAGCTGGAGTTGCTTCACCAGGCATTATTGTGGTTAAACACTTTGCAATTCCATTTAGTACCTCGGCCTTGTTTTTTGTTTTTTGTTTTTTGTTTTTTTTGGTCAGTCGTGGGGCCTGAACTCTGGGCCTGGGCGCTTTCCCTCAGCTCTTCAGCTCAAGGCTAGTGCTCTACCACTTGAGCCACAGCACCACTTCCGGCTTTTTTCTTTTTGCTTATGTGGTGCTGAGGAATCAAACCCAGGGCCTCATGCATGCAAGGCAAGCTCTCTACCACTGAGCCACCTTCCCAGCCCAAGTACCTCGGCCTTGTAAGAGTCACCTGCTGTCATGCTGGATAATAAACCCTGTCTTCTGCCTCTTCTTCAGCTCCCGAAGCTCCCGAGCTAGGCCCTGCTCTGTACAATGGACCCTGTGGTCCTCAGCTACATGGACAGTCTGCTGCGCCAGTCAGATGTCTTGCTTTTGGATCCCCCATGCTGGCTCAATGACCACATCATTGGCTTCGCCTTTGAGTACTTTGCCAACAGTCAGTTCCATGACTGCTCGGACCACGTGTGCTTCGTCAGCCCTGAGGTCACTCAGTTCATCAAGTGTGCCAGCAGCACGGCAGAGATCATGGGGTTCCTCGAGCCCCTGGGCCTTTCCCACAAGAAGGTGGTCTTTTTACCCATCAATGATAATTCCAACCAGGCAGCGGGGGGAACCCACTGGAGTCTGTTAGTTTATCTCCAAGACCAAAATAGCTTCTGTCACTACGATTCACACAGCAGAAGCAACTCAGTCCACGCAAAGCAGGTAGCAGAGAAACTGGAGGCTTTCTTAGGCCGAAAAGGAAACAGACCAATCTTTGTGGAGGAGAAAACAGCTGCTCAACAAAACAGCTACGACTGTGGCATGTACGTGGTGTGCAACACTGAGGCCTTGTGCCAGAACTTCTTTCGGCAGCAGCCCGAGACCCCGCTGCAGCTACTCACCCCCTCCTACATCACCAAGAAGAGGAAAGAATGGAAAGATCTCATCCTCAGACTTGCTAAAAATTAGTCACTGAAGAATCTTCACGCCTCTGGACATCTCCTCTCTCCCTAGCCAGTGGATGGCTGCAGTTCTCAGTGCCTGATCTCAGATGCCAAGTAAATGAAAACTGACTGACTGCGCTGACCTTTTTTTTTTTTTTCTTTTTTTGAAATATGTCATCCTCTGCATTGTCCTAATGGAAGTTTCACTTTAACCTCGACTTGAGAGCAATAAATTCTTTGAAAATGTCTTCTGTACCAAAACCTTAAAACAAACTTAACATTTACTACACACACGGTTCAACTATGACTTTTCTTACTGTTATGAAATTAAGTCCCTTGTGGTCTCCCTTATCCACATTGGCTTTTCCAGAGGAAAAGCAGCCATCTGTAAAACAGATCAAAATATGAAATCTAGGAGACTGCCAGAAGAAAACCATAGAAGAGCCAGGAATTTGGTGAGCAGCCTATAGAATTAGAGAGGTCAATTGGCCTAACTTCATAGAAGGCCTAAATGTTATGAAAAGTGGTTATTCAATTCTACAATGTCTCTTCCATGTACCATCCAAAGGCTTTTCTGGCTATTAGCATAATGTTTACAAATGTTTGATAAAAATGATGTTGAAGCCAGGCGCCAGTGGCTCACACCCATAATCCTAGCTACTCAGGAGGCTGAGATCTGAGGATCATGATTCAAACAAGAAACAAGAAAGTACATGAGATTCTTATCTCCAGTTAAACACCAAAAAGCCAGAAGTGGAGTTGTGGCTCAAGTGGTAAAGCACTAGCCTTGAACAAAAAAAAAAGAGTTTAGGGATAACACATAAGCCCTGAATTCAAGCCCTAGGACCTGCACCCAAAAAATAATAATAATGTTAGCCCATCTTTAATTCATAGAATGTCTTTAAGAAAGGGAAAATCTTGCCAGGCATCAGTGGCTCACACCTGTAATCCTAGCTACTCAGGAGGCTGAAATCTGAGGATCTCAGTTCAGAGCCAGCCTGGGCAGGAAACTCTGAGACTCTTATCTCCAGTAAACCTCTCAGAAAACTGGAAGTGGTGCTGGGGCTCAAGTGGTAGAGCAACTCACCTTGAGCTGAAGAGCTGAGGGGTAGTGTGCCCAGGCCCAGAGTTCAAGCCCCATGATCAACCAAAAAAAAAAGAAAGAAAGGGAAAATCTTAAATAATTTCATTGAAGTAAATAACTTCATTTGCTTAGTGAGCCAGAATGACTTGGTACCCTGAATTAGTAAGTGCTTTTCTTTCCCTTGTCTGCTAGGCATTCATTTTCCCCCTTACAGCCAAGAATTTTTTGGTCCTAAAACTCCTGGTAACTTCCAAAGATTAGCTGTTGAGGGGCTGGGAAGGTGGCTTAGTGGTAAAGTGCTTGGCCTTACATTCATGAGGCCCTGGGTTCAATTCCTCAGCACCACATAAGCAGAAAAAGCCGGAAGTGGCACTGTGGCTCAAGTGGTAGAGCACTAGCCTTTGAGCTGAAGAGCTGAGGGACAGCACCCAGGCCCAGAGTTCAGACCCCACGACCGACCAAAAAGAAAAAAAAGATTAGCTGTTGATTTCTGCTTTTTTGATAACCAGCTTTTACTCTTCATCTTAAGTCTGGCAGAATCATTTTCTATTGTGTTCTGGTGACTTCAAGACCATTATTGTGTCTGAAAGTTAGAGGTTGGGGGAAGGTTGTTTGTTTTGTTTTGTTTTGTTTTGTTTTTCTGCCATTTCTGGAACTTGAACTCAGAGCCTGGCCATTGTCCCTTATTTTTTCCTCTCAAGGTTAGTGCTCTACCACTTGAGCCACAGCTCCACTTTCAGCTTTTTTTGGGGGGGGGGGGGGAGTTAATTGGAGATAGGAGTCACATGAATTTGTCTGCTTATGATAGCTTTGAACCATGATCCTCAGATCTCTGCCTCCTGAATAGCTAGGATTACAGGCATAAACCACAGTACCTGGCAGGTTGGTTATTTTTTATTTGTTTTTGTCAATCGTGGGGGCCTGAACTCTGTCCCTCTGCTCTTCAGCTCAAGGCCACTCTACCACTTGAACCACAGCACTACTTCCAGCTTTTTCTGCTTAGGTGGTACTGAGGAATGGAACCCAGGGCCTCATGCATGCAAGGCAAACGCTCTACCACTGAGCCACCTTCCCAGCCCCAGCTGGTTATATTTTAACTCCAAAGGGTGAAAGTAACTTCTCACCCTTTCACTTACTTCAAAATGCAGGCGATGCATTTTTAAAATGTGGAAGGAACCAAGGGCATGTAGAAATACTAGCTCTCCAAAACCACTGATTTTTTTTTTCTTTAGTTGTTTCAAATAATCATCAACAGGTAAATTGGGAACACATATTAGTTTCTGTTCCTAATGAAAATGAGATTGCAATCTCATTTTGAAACCAAAGGTTTACTTCACCTATAAAACTTATTTCGGCCTCCTTTCCCCCCAGCCCTCATAAACCAAAATAACCTCCCCAGCGGTGACCCACAGAGAAAGAGACTCAGTTCCTTTTAGCCAAGAAGGGGAAAACACCACAGTGTAAAAAAGTACAGGTTGTGTAGCAGGCCTGAGTTGAACAGGAGTTAAAACAAGTCACAGAGAAAGCTACAGAAAAAAGTTTCCATTTCATGTCATGGTTTGGATAAAAAGACCTAATGAAAGACAGGGGCAGGAAACGATTAGGAACTGGTAATCAGCCACAGAGGTAATGAAGGCCAGCAAGTGGAGCTACTCTGGTCCCTGACTGGCCACCGGAGTTGGTAAAGATAAGAAGGTGCAATTCTGTTTCAATGACTGTTGACTTAGGCAGCTGGTCTAGACTTGAAAGAGTCAAATCTTCCTGGGGAGAAGTTGTCACATCTTTCTGATAAAGCAAAGTCTGTTTGCTTAAATGTCAAGATACGCCCACTTGAGAGTTAATGCAACTAAGAACAGTCTTTTCTAGTTCCCTAAGATTATCCCAGGAGTAAGTCTCTTTTTTGTTTTACTTCTAACTCAACTAAGTCCTTTAAGAAAAAAAAGATGGTAAGGTCTTACTTACCCAAATATGTAGCTTGGTTGGACTGTATCACATAAAACTAGTTCTGTCATTTCTAAATGTTACTATTAGAAATGACAGGAATTTGAGCTGACTTGGAGTATTGCACTTTATACTCTAAATGCCATGAATCCTGCACCTGCTCCACCATTTGCTGTTACTCTTATGTGATACAAAATAGGAAAAAGGTCTTTTAGTGGTATTGTGTCTAAATACTTCTTAGGGTCAAAATGATCCACTCTGAGCATGGTATAGTGGTACATGCCTGTAGTTTCAGCATTTTTTATGCTGAGACGAGGATAGTAAGTCCAAGAAGGGCAGTGTGGGCTATATAACAAGATCCTAGCTCCAAAAAGAAATGAACTATTAGGCAAAATACAACCTCACAATATTCCAAAGGAAACCAGATTATTAAAAGTAGGGTTAGAATCAAACTGAACTACTTTGCTTTTCAAACTTCCTGTTGTATTATCCTGTAACCATGTTCACATTTGTCCAGTCTCAGTATGAAATTGAGAATGGTCATCATGTCTAAACCCAACTCTGGATGGTCATTTAAAAAACAGCATCAGCTGCTTGTAGGTGACTCAGACCTATAATCCTAACTGCTCAGGAGGCTGAGATCTGAGGATCATGGTTTGAAGCCAACCTGGGCAAGAAAGACAGTTAGACTCTTATCTTTACTTTGCCACTTAACATGCCAAAGCGAAGTTGTAGCTGAAGGGTTAGAGCACTAGCCTCAAGTGAAAAAGCTCAGGGACAGCACTCAGGACCGGAACAAAAAAAATAGTGTCAATGTGTTTTCTGTTTTATTACTGTCTAAATCACAAATATTTCCACTAGGTATGTGGGGGTTATTTATTAACAAATAATTTATGAGGTATAGCAGCACTGGTCCTAACTAGATAAGAATAATTTTAAATTTACCAGTAGATCATATTTCTGTTAATGGTTTATCCTTTTATTTTATTTTATTTTGGGCCAGTCCTGTGGCTTGAATTCATGACCTGGGCACTGTCCCTCAGCTTCTTTTGCTCAAGGCTAGCATCCTTGAGCCACAGCACCACTTGTGGCTTTTTCTGTGTACATGGTACTGAGTCAGAACCAAACCCAGGGCTATATGCATGCTAGGCAAGCACTCTACCACTAAGCCACATTCCCAGCCCATGCTTTATCCATTTTTAATATAATTTTCTTTGAGAATGGGTCTTGCTCAAGCTATACTATAATTTTTACTATATCCATATTTACTGTGCTTTTGTTTCAGATAGATATTTTTATTTATATAATTCTACTATATTTATTAGCATATACTAGTTGTGTGCCATGATACTGCCATACATATACTCAATATCCTCCAATCAACTGAGTGGTAAAGTTTCATTGAGGTGTCTCGGTTACATAGTTACTAACTTCTGCTGAAAATGTGGGTTTTCTTTCATCACTTTTAAAATAGAAAAGGAGAACATAACTATAGAAATTTACATGCTGTGGTGTGAGACCTGTGGCAATTTTAATCAAATCTAAGCTGCCGGTGATAAACTTAGAACCTGGGGTAGCCTGAGACACAGAGCCTCTTCTGCAACCTGAAGGGAGTGTGTTAAGGCAGATGCTGTAAGATGAAGGTCTGTGTAAAGCACATGACAGAGACTAAGAGAAACATGGCCTCCCTTCTGCGCTGCTATCAAGTCCTGCCTTCAAGACTTAACAGCAAGTGTGGAAGTTAGTTTTGTATCTCCACACAGTCAAGTAGCTGTGTCACAAATGGCTTGATGATACCAGTGGCTCATGCCTGTAATCCTAGCTACTCAGCCTTTCTTTTTTTTTTTTTTTTTTGGGTCCGGTTGTGGGGCCTGAACTCTGGGCCTGCGTGCTGTCCCTCAGCTCTTCAGCTCAAGGCTAGCGCTCTACCACTTGAGCCACAGCACCACTTCCGGCTTTTTTCTTTTTGCTTATGTGGTGCTGGGGAATCGAACCCAGGGCCTCATGCATTGCAAGGCAAGTGCTCTACCACTGAGCCACCTTCCCAGCCCCAATCCTAGCTACTCAGGAGGCTGAGATCTGAGGATAGAAGTTTGGAGCCAGCCTGGGCAGGAAAGTCCACCAGACTCATCTCCAGTTAAACACTAGAAAACTGGAAGTGACACTGTGGTTCAAGCAGTAGAGCCTTGAGCACCAAGAAGCTTAGGGACAGTGCCCAGGCCCTGAGTTCAAGCCCCAGGACTAACACTAAAATAGAGAAGAGGAGAAGAGAAGGGAGGGAGGGGAAACTCAATTTCCCACCATCCAGACCCTTGACTCCTGGTTGGGAACAGCCTTGTGCTCCCCTACGTGACATCTGGTCATGTCTGAAGATGATTCTGGTTGGTGCAAGTAGAAGTTGGGAGAGCACTGGCCGATGGGGCCAGGCTATGAGCTAAACATCTCACACAGGATAACCCCCCACCCCAATAACAGAATTATCCAGCCCAGAATATCTGTAGTGCTGAAGAGATCATGATCTAGAGTTAAGAAACCATGATCTAGACAAGGAGGATGGGCTAAAGATTATTCGTTATCTACCATGAGCACCATTGTCTGGCCAAATTTCCTGAACCATCATTCCTAAACTGCAGTGACTCTAGGACTTTAGGAACTCCTCTGTCTGTCTGTCTGTCTGTCTGTCTGTCTGTTTGTCTCTCTCTCTCTTTCTCTCTCTCATAGCTTGGGACTTAGACTCTCAAGGACCTTGTCTTTTTCCGTATCTTCTCTGCAGCAGTAATTTTCTCTTTTTTTTTTTCTTTTTCTTTTTTTTTTTGTCAGTCGTGGGGCTTGAACTCTGGGCTTGGGTCCTGTCCCTGCACTCTTCAGCCCAAGGCAAGCGCTCTACTGCTTGAGCCACAGCACCACTTCCGGTTTTCTAGTGGTTAATTGGAGATAAGAGTCTCACGGACTTTCTTGCCTGGGCCCGCTTTGAACCACGATCCTCAGATCTCAGCCTCCTCAGTAGCTAGGATTACAGGCGAGAGCCACCAGCGCCCAGCAGAATTGAGATTTAGAGCTAACCCAGACATACAAATCTATGAGACTCTAATCTCCAAATAACCACCAAAAAGGCTGGATATGTGGCTCAGGTGGTAGAACACCAACCTTGAAATGAAAAAGCTAGTAGCAGCCTACGTTCAAGCCCCCGTACCAGCACATACACACATGCGTAGGACCATGCACACACTCATACAGAGCCAGGTATGCAGTTAAGTGCTCAGAAAACCATACCCTTTGTGGTATCTCTAGCAGCACACCCCTGACTGGGTATGTCATAACTTGCTTAAATGTAGTCCTGTGCTCTAGAGATCAGGCCATTCAGAAGAGCCCGGTATTTGGAACAAGCAGCAAAGAAAAGTTTCCATCAGAAATCCTATACCCAACGAGCATGCCTTTGTGCCACCCGGAATCCGAAGGCCGTGGGTGTCACGTTTTCCCAAAGCAATGCCCAAGCTGCCCCTTGGCCATGGACACGAGCCACCAAGCAGCTTCTAACTATGCCCGCTGCAGCCTAGTTTCCGAGGCTGCCAGCTGGATCAGACACCAACATGCCGCCCTCTCTGCTTTGCCCCCACCCCATCCCAAGTGTTTGTGTTCAGCCTGCTGAGGACGCGGAGGCCTGGGCCTGGCCACTCCCCAGACTGAAGAGAGCAAGAAGCCAATGGAGGCATCACATTCCAAGCCTCCCAAGTTTGGCTTTGGATCAGGCACTGAATGGCATACAAGAAGGAACATTCCAGAAAGCCAAGGAACCCTGCCAACACAAAGGCGGCCCAGCCGGCCAGGCCCTGCTGGGCGCCAGGTGCTCCTCATCTCACAGGGGTTCAGATGGACAGAGGGGGGCACTCCTGTTGCTTTAGATGGTTTAGTCCAGAGGCGTCCTGGCCTCCCTCTATTTTGCTTTCAGATGTAACTGTTAAATTCCAAATCTCAGCCAGGTACTGGTAGCTCACGACTGTAATCCTCACTGCTCAGGAGGCTGAGATCTGAGAATCATAGTTTGAAGCCAGCCCAGGGGAGAAAAGTCTGTGAGACACTTATCTCCAGGGAACCACCAAAAAGCCAGAAGTGGAGCTGCGGCTCTAGTGGTAGAGCACTGGCCTTGAGCAAAAACGCACAAGAACAGCAACCAGGCCCTGAGTTCAAGTCTCAGGACTGGCATATACACACATACATGCACACATACACAATCAAATCTCTCTGCTCTGGGGTCCAACACAAGTTAGCTGAGTAAGGCAGAAGAAGGAGCACCCGCTACCACCTTGAAATCACACCGGACAGGCCCAGATGTCTCTTACTTGGGTGCTGAAAGAAGTAGCCACTCACAGCAAGGAGGGTGGGGTGGGGGTGGGGGGCACACAAAGGAACAGCTGAGCTTCCTGCCCTTGTCCCTGAGTTGATGAGCATACACACTTCATCCCTGCCTGCCCATCCAGCCTTCCCACCAATCAGACCTGAGAACCAGAGGAGCCAAAGAATTCAGGGTTTGAGCTGCTCCATTGGAAAGGATCGGCCTCTGAGCCTGCTGACGTCCATCCCCTGGGAAGCAGTTGGCTGGACTTGGAAGAGGCCTGGGCCTGTTTTCACCCAGATCTGTCTCTTGACAGCGGAGACGGAAATCTTCTTGCCAGACTCTGCTGCCACCTAGTGGAGGAATCACCATCTCGTCCTCAAAGAGCCAAGACTAAGGATTGAGGCAAAGCCAGAGAAGTTTCTCCTAGGTTCTGAGGCCTAGCTGCTAGGAATGGATTGCAGAATGGGAATGGGCTGCAGGAGCTCACCTGTAGCAGATGTCCTGATGATCCGCAACTGGTTGTGAGGGCCATGGCTGCCTGTGTGGGGTTGTGGACAGGTGGGGAGTTTCTTATTTCCAGAACCTCCCCGCTGGGCTGAAGTCCCCTCTGAGCTCATTCACCAGAGGACTTTTTGCTGGAACTCCCCAGGACCCTTGAAATGAGCTAAGTTATTAAACTTAGCTCATTTCAAGCCAAGCACCAATGGCTCATGCTTGTCATCCTAGCTACTCAGGAGGCTGAGATCTGACAATCAAGGTTCAAAGTCAACCCAAGCAGACAAATCCGAGGGACTCTCCCATTCACTTAACAAACAAAACACTGGAAGTGGAGGTGTGACTCAAGTGGTAGAGCACCAGCCTTAAGCAAAAAAGAACTCAGGGACAGTGCCCAGGCCCTGAGTTCAAGACCTAGTATGCGTACTCACACACAAGAGTTAGCTTATTTCAACTTGAATGTAAGAAAAGTAATTGCATGCCTTCCTGAGAATATTTTGAAGACCTTAGTTTGATTTCTCCAAATTCTTCAGATATATAGATGGTCATCCTTAGTGTCCATTTTTATCATATCCAGGTGTTTTATTTCCTGTCAAAGGGGAAACACTTAGCTTTAGCAACCACTAAGTCACCCTACCAGCCTCAAACCTTTGATCCAATCTGTGCCACCCAGGAACATAGAAAACCCAAACTCTTCTGAGCCTAGCCACCTCACCAGCCACTTTATAATTTTATGTGTATGTGCAATGCTCTCCCTTGATTTTTTGCTCAAGGCTAATGCTCTACCACTTGAGCCACAGCTCCACTTCCAGCCTTTTGGTGGTTCATTGGAGATGAGTCTCACAGACTTTCTTGTTGGGTCTGGCTTCAAACCGTCGACCTCAGATCTCAGCCTCCTGAGTAGCTAGGATTATAGGTGTAAGCCACTGGTGCCCAGCTGTTTTTCCCTTTTAGAGAAATGTCCATTGAAGTCCTTTCCTGTTGTTTTGTTGTTGTTGGAGTGTGTGGTTGGTGTATGTTGTTGCATTGACCTCCGGAGGCCACTCTCTCACTGGTTTAAGGTCCCTGAGTCATGTAGACAAGTGCTGTTCCTCAGAGACTCAGAGGCTCCACCCCCACCCCAGCTCTGGAGATAGGGATCCGGCTCCCAGAAATTCCTTTCCCTGCTCCTCCCAGAACCGATTCCTCATTCTTCAGACCCTTCTCAAAAGTTCTCTAATTAAAGCCAAATCTCTCTCCCTCTCCCTTCCCCCCCACCTTTTCTCTAAGCTGGTTGTGGGACTTGAACTCGGGGTTTGGGCACTGCCCAATGCTAGCCATCTACCACTTCTGGTTTTTCGATAATTGGAGATAAGCATCTCATAGACTTTCCTGCCTGGGCTGACTTTGAACTGCTATCCTCAGATCTCAGTCTCCTGAGTAGCTAGGATTACATGTGTGAGCCACCATCACCCAGCTGCCAATCCCCCATCACTACTACTACTGTGTGTGTGTGTGTGTGTGTGTGTGTGTGTGTGTGTGTGTGTGTGTGTGTGTGTGTGTGTGTGTGTGTGTGTGTGTGTGTGTTGGTACTGAAGCTTGAACTCAGGGCCTGAGGACTTTCCCTGGGCTTTTTCATGCAAGGCTGGTACTCTACCATTTTAGCCACAGTTCCCCTTTCTAGCTTTTTGGTGGTTAACTGGAGGTAACAGGTCTCATACACTTTGCTGCCAGGGCTGGCTTTGAGCCATGGTCCTCAGATCTCAGCCTCTTGAGTAGCTGGGATGACAGGCATGAGCCACCAGCATCTGGCTCTCACTGTTTCTTTCCTTCATGGAATCTAAGCATAATTTCAAACACGATCACAAATTTGTTTACAAATTTATTGGAACTTACATGAGATATAAAATTGTTTGGGGGTCACATACACATAACATGTTCACACACACACACACACACACACACACACACATACACGCCTAGATAGGAGCTAATACATTGTCTGGGCTCAATAATTTTTGTTGAATGAGTAAAATAGAAGGAGGGGACATTGTCAGCAGAAAGAAAAAAGGTGTTAGGACCCAAATTAGAATTGAGGCTCCCCAGGTTATAAGTGATAGAAAAGGCCCTCAGAGTTTTCTGGCTTTGAATTGTATGTGTTAATTCCTGATTCAAGTTTGAGCCAGGAACACTGCTTTGGCATTGGCCAGGGGAAATGGGGACCTATTCTCATGGGTCCAGCCAATAGAAGTGGAGGCTGTGTTGCTTTGTGGTCCTCACTTCTCCTGTGTCTGAGGTTTAAGTGAGCTCAGAAAAAGTCCTTTGAGGATGCCAGGCACCAGTGGCTCACCCCTATAATCCTAGCTACTCAGGAGGCTGGGATCTGAGGATCACAGTTCAAAGCCAGCTAGGGCAGGAAAGTCTGAGAGACTTTTTCCTCCCATAAACTAACTGAAAGATGGCTGGACACTGGTGGCTCATGCCTATTACCCTAGTTACTCAGGAGGCTGAGATCTAAGAATCACAGTTTGAGGCCAGTCCAGGCAGGAAAGTCCATGAGACTCTTATCTCCAATTAACCACCAGAAAACTGGAAGTGTCAGGGCGGGGAGTAGCTTAGTGGTAGAGTGCTGGCCTAGCATGCACAAAGCCCTGGGTTCAATTCCTCAGCACCACATAAACAGAAATAGAAGTGTTACTGTGGCTAAAAGTTGTAGAACACTAGCCTTGAGCAAAAGAAACTTGGGCAGTGCCCAGCCCTGAGTTCGGTCTAGGACCAACACATACACAGGCATGCGCATGTGTGCACGCGCAAGCGCGCACACACACACACATACATACACATCCTCCCCCCCCCCATCCTGGGGCTTGAACTCAGGGCCTGGGTGCTGACCCTGAGCTTCTTTTACTCAAGGCTAGCACTCTACCACTTGAGCCACAGTGCCATTTCTGGCTTTTTCTGTTTATGTGGTGCTGAGGAATCGAACCCATGGCTTCATGCATGCTAGGCAAGCACTCTACCACTAAGCCACCTTCCCAGCCCCCGAAAGTCCTTTGAGGTTTGCAGAGTACTCAAGACACCATTGGTGTCTTCTCCTGGATGATGAGCTTGTGAGTCAAAGTACCTTTAGTGAGTAGCCGAGGGATACAAATGAACTTTCCATACTGCCAGAGGGGAGAAAAAAAATCAAGTTTTTTTTTTATTTATTTAGAATGTTTTCAAAGGCTGATATCTAAGGAGCAAGCCGAGGGGAGCTGAACCAAACTGGCAGAATGTCCACCAGCAAGCAGGAATGTATAAATACTCATTGTTATAAATTAGCAAAACAGAACACACAGTGGTCCCAGGGGACTGAGACTGGGAAACAAGGGAGGGACAGACAGGGGACCCCGCAAGGGCTCAGGCTCCACACCCACAGCTCAATCCCTGCACACACACACACACACACACAAACACATCTCCAAAGCCACACACCCTGTATCTCACCTCCTGCCCTCTCTGAGCCTGAGCTCTGGCTGGAGATGGTTTGCCAGCCTGTTGGCACATTCACGCAGAACCTGGCATCTCATATGGCCCTCCTGGCACAAACTAGCAAGGCTCAGAGAATGGATTTATTCTCCCTACCTTTCAGCAAAGACCAGGGAGGGGAGGCGCTGGGGCAAGGAGATTCTGTCCCTGAAAATATGATGGTAAAGAGTGACGAAGGAGGGGGAAAAAAAGGGTATTCATTCCAGTGGCACTGCAGGGAAGCGAGCGCCGAGTTTCACCTGAGATATACAGATTTGGTGCTAGCTCGAAGCTCAGTCCTGGGAAGTGGGATGAGGAGAGATGCGAGGTCGAGCTCAAGGAGCTGCCTTCCACCTGTCAGTCCATCCAGTCTTATCTGGGTTTGTTATAAACAGGAGAATCACAGTTTTGCAACATACATGCAATTTCCAAGCTGGAGGCTGGGGGCTGTCATCCTAGCTACTCAGGAGGCTGAGATTTGAGGATCACGGTTTGAAGCCAGGCTGGGCAGACATTGGATGAGAGAATCTTAGGTCCTGTTGACTAGCAAAAAGCAGAAATGGGGGTGTGGCTCAAGTGGCAGAGTACCAGCCTTGAGCAGAAAAAGCCAAGCAATAGCACCAGGCCCTGAGTTCAAGCCCCAGTACACACACACACACACACACACACAGATTCATCTCTTGCTGGAGTCCTAACCCTGAGCTTGCCCTCCATGCAGTCAACAGCCCCAGCCCATGGGCCCCAGAACAACGCGTCCCCAAGGCCTGCCAAGAGCACAGTGCATGAGGGACAGGCAATTCAGGATCTGGACTCTGTCCGTCCCTCCCACCCTCTGTCCCCCAAGGGCTCTGAACTCCCTCACAGGTATCGAAACATGGCCTTCACCCCTGAGGGGCCCCCAGGGCTCTGCCTGTGTGCCAGGTTGTTCCAAAGAACAGGTGAATTTCTACTCCCCCCCACCCCCGTTTGTCAGTCCTGGGGCTTGAACGTGGGGCCTGGGCACTGTCCCTAAGCTTCTTTTTGCTCAAGGCTAGCACTCTACCACTTGAGCCACAGAGCCACTTCTGGCCTTTTCTGTGTATGTGGTACTGAGGAATCGAACCCAGGGCCTCCTGCATTCTACCACTAAGCTACCTTCTCAGCCCTCATTTCTACTTTTTATTTTCTCTCATTTAAGTGGTAGCTGAAACTTGGTGCAGAATTCCTCAGCTGGTCCCAAACATTTATCTTTTTTTTTTTGAAGTCCAGCCAGTTCATTTGTAAACGGGTACGTGAGATCACTTATTAAGGGATGGATCTTGAAGAGCTGGGAAGACGAGGAAGAGGAGGAGAAGGAAGGATCTAGAATATTTTCCTCATACTCTGTTGCAGCATAGGAGCAGCAAGACTTAGCACCCAGAATGTTCTTCTTGGAGACAGTGTGGGGACAAAGGCCACGTCACTGTTACCTACACACAGGAAAGATGCTCAGATCAGAGAAAAATCCAGAAGGCAAGTGCACACAGGAGAAGAGACAGTGTAGTCTTTCTTCCCCTAGGTGGGCTCATTGTGCCTACACACATGCCCAGCCATGCTTAGGATCCTCACCCCAGCCCCCAAACAGGGTCAGGTCCAGCCATGGTGACAAACAGCCTCAAGTCCAAAAGGCCTCACCTGTGCCCAGGGACTGGCCCATCCCAGTTCAAAGAGCACAGCTGCTCTTCTAGCCGGGAGATGCGGAATGCCAAGTACGATGAAGACACAACCAGCAGGCAGATCCTGATGGGACAGGGGCAAGAAGGGGCTTAGGCTGTTAGAAGGGTTTTGGTTTTGTGCTGGTCCTGGCACTTGAACTCAGGGCCTGAGCACTGTCCCTGAGCTCTTTTGCTTAAAGCTAGCATTCGATCACTTGAGCCGCAGCTCTACTTCCATCATTTTTTGTGCTTCATTGGAGGTAAGAGTCTGACGGACATTCCTGCCTGCGCTGGCTTCGAACTATAATCCTCAGATCTCAGCTTCCTGAGTAGCTAGGATTACAGGTATGAGCACCAGAACCCTGCATGTTATGGTGTTTTGTTTGTTTTTTCAGAGAGGGTCTCAACTTAGTAGCGCAGGCTGGCCTGGAACTTGTGAACGATCCTTCTACCTCAGACTCTTCCAAGGTTGGGATTACAGGTATGGACCACCACACCCTGCCAGGAGGTAAATCTTTCTACTACGAAGAACTTGGGGGTCTAAGCAGATAAAAGTGGGAACTGAGTTGTGCCTGAATTTGGAGGAATTTAGAGTCTACATTGCAGCCATGTTCGAGCCTGGGCATCATTCTTCCTAAAGGTCCCATGGGGATCCTGTCCTGAGATGTGTTCCCATGGAAACATCCCCACAGCCCCATAGGATAGGAATCCTGGGCCCTTCCTCTGAGCCCTGGAACATACAACTATTTTGCCTCTGACCAGCCACCTCTGTCTTTCCTGCCATTAAAATCCCTCTAGCTGCACACCAGTAGCTCATTCCAATAGTCCTAGCTATTCAGGAGGCTGACATCTGAGGATCCCATTTCTAAGCTAGTTGGGCAGGAAAGTCTTTGAGACTCTTATCTCCAACGAACCACCAAAAAGCCAGAAATGGTGCTGTAGCTCAAGTGGTAGAGTGCTAGCCTTGAGCAAAAAAGCTCAGGGACACAGGCTGGGAAAGTGGCTCAGTGGCAGAGTGTTTGCCTTGCATGCATGAGGCCTTGGGTTCAATTTCTCAGTACTACATAAGCAGAAAAAGTCAACAGTGGCACTATGGCTCCAGTTGTAGAGCGCTAGCCTTGAGCTGAAGAGCTGAGGGACAGTGCCCAGTCCCAGAGTTCACACCCCACGACCAGGGGAAAAAAGAAAGAAAGAAAGAAAGAAAGATGTGAGTTCAAGGCCAATCTGGGTTATATAGCAAGATACTGTCAAAAAAAAAGAAAAAGCAGAAGTAGCGACGTGGTTCAAAGTAGTAGATCACTAGACTTGAGTGAAAAAGCATTTTTTTTGTTTTTGATGGGGCTTGAACTCTGGGCCTGGGTGCTGTCCCTCAGCTTTTCAGCTCAAGGCTAGCGCTCTACCACTTGAACCTGAGCCACAGTGCCACTTCTGGTTCTCTGAGTGGTTTATTGGATATATGAGTCTCACAAACTTTCCTGGCTGGGCTGGCTTTGAACCACAATCTTCAAATCTCAGCCTCCTAAGTAGCTAGGATGACAGGTATGAGCCACTGGCACTTTTTTTTTTTTAATGGAGCAAAGCAACAGGTAGAGATAAGCCACAGGTTCTGGGAACTGCTCACTATGGTTTCTCACTAGCTACCAGATGGCCTGCTCCAATTCTGCCAGTCCCCTCCCTCCCCAATCCTGGACACATTTAGGGGTCCCCAGGCAACACCCACTCCCCACCCCCTCTTCCCCCCTCCTCCATGCCTCCCTCCCCTCCCCCAGTCTGCCCTCCTCCCATCATAATTGTCACCTACATGACAAAGACGACTTTGAGAAGCCGGGAATCCCAGAGTCTCAGCGCCTGGTCGTCTGTGGACTCCTCCCGCAGCTCATCATTCTCAAAGATAGAGTCCTCTGCAAGAGGAGAGCAGCTAAGTATCTTCCCAGGGCAGGCAGGACCCTCCTTTCCCCTCCCTGAAGTTGCTTGGGTCTTGACTCTTAAGAGCACTAAGCCAGGAGCTGGTGGCTCATGCCTGTTATCCTAGCTACTCAGGAGGCTGAGATCTGAGGATTGAGGCTTGAAGCTAACCTGAGCAGAAAAGTTTGTGAGATTTTTATCTCCAGTGAACCAGCAAAAAGCTGGAAATGGAGATTCAAGTGGTAGAGCACCAGCCCCAGCACCCAGGTCCTGAGTTCAAACCCCAGGATTGGTACAAAAGACAAGAAACGAGGAGTCCCTTCACAGAGCTGGGGGAGACTCTGACCTCTGCTGGAACTCACCAGACCCCGGAGCGCTCCTGGAAGGGAAGCAGCTGTCTGTGGAGTCGGTGGAGGCCCGAGGGATGTTGTCTGGGAGTGACAGGGATCTGGAAGCAGGGCACACTTTCCTCCACTTCATTTCTGGGATGAGGACTTCCTGAAGAAAAGCCGGGAGAATTTGTGGTGATATGACCCATCCCTTGCCTAAGCCAGCCTAGGCCAGGCTTGTCAAGGCTCTCTTCAGAGACTGCCAATTCAGATGCCAAGACACGGGGGAGGATTAAAAACCATGCAATCGTACACGTCTTATCTGCTCCTGTGCTGTGACATCAGCCCCTCTGGAGCCCTTTGAAGACCCCCACAGGAAGAACCACCGTGGGATTTTAGGCTGAGCCCACGCTAGTGAGGCACAGCCGGCCTCCAGTGGAATAGATTAGATCTAATGGCAAATCAAGTCGTTGGCCTCAGCCAGGGTCCACACACACACACACACACACACACACACACACACACACACACACACACACACACACACACACACACACACACACACACACGAAAACAGCACCTTCTCTCTCCTGCTGGTGAGTCCTGACCACACTTCAACCCGGGGCCATTCCCACCCCTATCTCTAGAAACTTAGCTCTGCCTCTTCAGAGCCTCTGCTGCCAACAGAAATTACTGGAACCTTGGCAAATGTAGATCTGATTGTACAGTCATGGCCTCCAGAGCATTCTCTCCTTCCTCCATCAAAGGAAGGCTGGCTGATCCCACATGCCTATCGGCATGAGACGCACCCCAGCCGAGGCCCTGGGAACTAGATTTCTGTTGTGCTCAGAGCACTGGCACAGCTGCTAAGGATCTACACAGCTCTGCATGGCACGGTGTCCAGGGCACCCCCCGTGGCAGAGTGTGGTGCTGTCTGTGCAGCCCAGGGCCTCAGTTCTGCCTCAGGACCCCTGCTGGGAGGCCCTGAAGCCTTGGTGTTACCAGTACTCAGTACTTGATCTTAGCTGAGCTCAGTTCTCACCAGAGACTGGCACTCAGGTTCTTGTGGGAATTTTCGTACACTCAGACTCTTCTTGCTGGAAGGCTATGGAGGAAGGGAAAGACAAGATCAGGGCTGGGGACTCACTGACCCTCCAACATGACTTTCCCTGGAGCTGAGTCACTCATTATCAAGTGAAGGCTGGATCCCAGACATTGAATGGGAGGGGAGACGTCCGGGGACTTAGCATTCTACCACTTGAGCCACAGTTCCACTTTGAGCTTTTTTTTTTTTCTTTTTCTTTTTTTCCCTCCTTTTTTTTTTGGTGCTTAATTGGAGAGAAGAGTCTCAAGGACTTTCCTGCCCGGACTGTCTTGAAAACTTGATCCTCAGATCTCAGCCTCCTGAGTAGTTAGGATGACAGGTGTGAGCCAGCGTGCCCGACTAGGGCTAAGGGCCTCCTTGGACTCCTATGCTGTTGACTCCTGCTCCTCTTCTTCCTTACTTTAGGCCCCAGCCACATGCTCTAATTTGTGCATTAAGGAAGCAAAAGTGAGAACCTGTGCAGGCGTGGGGAGCTCAGGGCCCACGGGGCTCAAAGAGCCATGCTCCCAGACCCCGTCCAAATTCACACTCTGCTCCTTTGCCCAGCACTGGAGAGAAACACCAACTCTCCTTCACCGCCTGCCCCAAGACCCAGGTTCAGCATTCAGCCACCTCCCTGGCCAGCTCCTGCCCCTCAGGCCCCATACCTGTAGGTGAGTGCAGACCCTCCTTAGCATGTCGTACACACTGTCCCGGGAGAGCAGCGACACAAAGACGTACTGGGACATGGAAGAGCAAGCAACAGGGAGGAGGGTGACATGGGGTGCTTGCTACTCTGTCTCCATGGTGGGCGGGGCAGGGGGAGTGCAGCCTGTCTGGAGATGTGGGGTTGTAAGAACCCCCCCCCCCCAGCCCCAGGTAGGAATTCCCCGCCCCCAGCTTCTCACAGGCCTATGATGTCCCTTGGGAAGTGGGAGTGGGGAGACAGACAGAAGTACCGGTCACTCGCTGACCTTCTGGCTGGTGTTGGTGGTGACAGCCAGTCCATTGGGGAGGAGCCGGGCCATCTTGTGCTTTTTGATGGTTTGTACAGACACCACAGGAATGGCCACCTTTGGGGACACATACATTTCACCCCCAACCACAGAGCTCCCATAGTACCTGCACAGGCCCCAGCCAGGACTGGCACTAAGCCAGGCATGAGTAATGCCTGCAGAAGCCTGGCCATGAAGGGGTCTCCTCCAGGACCCCCCCCCCCACCATGCTCCCTGCCCCTGGCTGCATGTGACACCCCAGATCCTCACACAGGTATAAGCCCAGCTATCCAGGAGACCTCAGGCGACGTCCACTCAGATAGTGGGAAGAGGGGGGCTCTGAACTAGCTCGGGGCTACACCAATGGCTTCCCTGGGGGTCCCCGAGTTTAGAAGAGGGAAGGACGACATTCCAGATACCAGATAGGAAATCTTGATGCTACTCTTTCAACCGTGGGAGGCTTAGCATGTCCTTAGCATGCGGAGGGAAGGCAGGCCTGGCAGGCTGCCCACAGGGCACAAGGCTGGGGCTTCTCCATGCCACCCCCAGCCCCTGTAGCGCTCACCCCCATCACTACCTTCACATCCTTGCCAAAGAGGCTGGCATGGAAGCACAGCCAGTTGGGGGAGATGTAGAGGCGGCCGTGGAGAAGGAGGTCCCTCTGGAGGGCGCAGGAACACACTGGCAGGCGCAGGAGGAGAGACCATGGTGAGAGATCATCCTGGGAACCGGTCCTCACGTTCACCAGGCCCAGCCCTAGCACCCGATGTCCTGACCCTCCTGTCCTCATCCCAGATCCAAGCTTCCACTCCTGACCATCCTGACTGCAGCCCCCCCAGGCTCCCAGAGTTCCCCCAAAGCCCTGGCAGATTCCCTCCTGCTCAGGTCTCCAAGCTTGGACTTTAGTGAGCTCAGGATGAACCGCTTAGCCAGATGCCAGTGTCATCCTAGCTGTTCAGGAGGCTGAGGTCTGAGGGTCAAAGTTCAAAGCCAGCCCAAGAAGGAAAGTTTCTGAGAGTCTTCACTCCAATTACTCACCACAAAGCCCCCAAGGGGAAGTGTGGCTCAAGTGGTAGAGCACCAGCTTTGAGTAGAAAAACTCAATGAGAACAGGGAGGCCCTGAGTTCAGATCCTGGGACTAGCATAAAAATAAAACAAACCATGGGGCTTCTGAACAGAGTCACTCACTTTTTTCTTTCTTTCTTTTTTGGTCATGGGGCTTGAACTCTGGGCCTGAGTGCTGCCCTCGGCTCTTTAGCTCAAGGCTAGCGCTCTACCACTTGAGCCACAGTGCCACTTCCAGCTTTTTCTGCTTATGTGGTGCTGAGGAATTGAACCCAGGGCCTCATGTGTGCAAGGCAAGTGCTCTACCACTGAGCCACCTTCCCAGCCTGAGCCACTCACCTTTAAGGACCATCTCTTCCAAAGGGACATCCCTGAACAGCTTGTGGTACTGCTGGTTGTACTTACTCAGCAGTGTCTGCAAACACAAGAAACCAGTCTGAGCTGCAGGAGAGCAGATTGTTAAAAGGACCAGAAATAATACCACCACCCCCAAAGCCCCGGGGATGGGGCACAACATGGGCATCTAGAAGGGGCTCAGGCCCAGGTTCCTGGTAGTACTGGGTGATGCCAGGCAGCCCTGGAGGAGAGTCACCCCTCCTTCCCAAACAGGAACACCCACTCAGATCTCCTGGGTTCCTTGCCACAAGCCTGGTAGCCAAGGAGCCCTGGTTGAAACCAGCAGCCCAGGACAATCCCTGGTGCGTATGCACACTCACCCCTTCCCGGCCCTGCTTCTTTATCTCTTCGCCCTTCAAGCTTTCTGGCCAGTGCAGACTGCAAAGGAAACGTCCCATTCCACACACAAGGAACCCTTGAGTCCTGCCCGTGCAGTCCTCTGGGCCACTTCTACCCTGGCTTTGAGCCAGCAGCTTGGGGCAGAGATTGGAGCAAAGCCTTCTGGTGTATGTGGTGGGGGAGAGGGAGGGGGAGAGGGAAACACGGCCAACTAAGGAGAACAAGGAGCACAAAGCTCGTCCTTGGGAAATGATACTCCTGGATTAAGGGAGGGACCCTGGAGGTAGGAGATGAGCACCCAGGAACAGGTTGCCCCCCAGCCTGATGCCCTGTCCCATTTCTCTGGCTCCAGGAAGAGCAGGCTGTGGGGGAATGGGGGGAGATAGGTGAGATGGAGGCATCAAACTCACAGCTCCGGGGCTGGGCCATGGGCCATGATGCCAGCAGGCCTGCCAGGCTTGTGGCCTCCTCCAGCGGCCTGCTGCTCGGCTAGGCTGCTTGCTTGCTCGCTCCAGGAGTTCAACACATTCACCTGACCTGACTGAGGCTGAAGGCTAGAATCAAGTAGGTAGGGGGTGGCACCCAAATGCAAACCTTTGCCCTGGCCAGGTTGGCCCCAGGGCAGGTGGGCAGGGAGGCAGCTGGTAACCTGAGAAGCCTGGCTTCTGCAAGGTCCCAGTGCACTCGGACAGGCTGGTGGGGAGGGAGGAAGAGGCTCAGGCAGCATTGCTGTTGGACTCCCCATTAAGGCCCCCTGAGCATCTCTACGGGGATCTCTGGCTGGGGGTGAGGGGGGCGGCTCACCTGTGGTCTGGGGGCTCTGGGGCCCTGTCTGGCCTCTCTGGGCAGCACACAGGGCTTTTCGGAGAGGCTTCCTTTCCATGCATTTGTGGGCTGCAAGGCAAAACCAAGTCTGCATCAGAAAGAGGGGTCCAGGGCACCTGCCTCCATCCCCTCCCTTCCACTGCCCCTCTGGGGGTCAGGGTGAGGTCCAAGACCTCCAAGTTCAAATTCACCAACAGCAGTGACATGGTAGGCTTTCTCATCCACTGGCTTTGCTGGAAGCCTGAAGTTCAGCTAAGTTCAGCCGGGAGCTTGAAAGGAAAATTAAATCTGTGCGCCTCACTAAGTGCTAGGCAACTGCTCGGCAGGGCAGAGTTGGGCCTCCAGCCCCACCCTGAGGAGACACATTGGCACCAAGGCCTCTGAGACTTGTTTGTGCTGGAAAGCAAAAGTTTCTGAGGGGCCCAGACAGCATTATGGGAAACCGGGGTTGTAGTGGCAGTCACTGAGCCTTACAAGGTAGGGCGGGGGCAGAAGACACGGAGGTGGTGTGCCCCAGCAGCCAGCCCCCTGGGGAGAGGACAGGAGCCCGCAGTAGCTCTCTCAAACACTTAGGACACCTCAACCAGAACAGTCAGACCATTTCAAAATGTTCCAGAAGGAAGAGATCCTTTTTCGCTGGGCAGAAACACTTGTTTTCCCAGTGGCCTTTGAGGTTCTGTTTCTATTCTCAACTGCTACAAAGAATAGGGCACCCCTGACCCCCTGCTTCTCCAAGCTTGAAGTGTGTGCGTGTGTGTGTGTGTGTGCGCATGTGCGTGTGTGTGTGTGTGTGTGCACGCGCGCGTGTGTGTATTTAGGCACTGGAGCTTGAACTCGGGACCTTACACTCTCACTTGGCTTTTTCACTCAAGGCTGGCACTCTACCACTTGAGCCACGCCTTCCCCTCTGGTTTTTTTGGTGGTTAATTAGAAATAAGAGTCTGGCTTTGAACCAGGATCCTCAGATCTTAGCCACCTGAGGAGCTGGGATAACAGACATGAGCCACCAGTGCCCAGCTCTGGCTTCAAGTCTTGCACCATCAGTAACTCCTGGGCAGTCAGATCGGGGTCACACCAGGGCAGGGACCACGCCAGGGGACCAGATCCCTCCACAAAGGAGCTAGCACCTGGAATTGACAATTCCTCAAGCTCTCTGATGACAGCAGGTCCAAGCTCTCTTCCTCAGGGTGAGAATTAGTGACCTGGGTCAAAGTTAGACAAGCCACCTTCCCTCCACACTCAGACCCAGTATGACATGGTAAAGAGCCAATGAGCCTCACCCATAAAATCAACCCAGCCATAGCCCTGTGGCCTGGTAACCTCTGACCTCAGCCTTCTAGTTCTGGCACATACGTAGATACCTACGGGTCCTCAATGAACAGATTGCATACATGACCACGAGACTATCACCTAGTGATGCCACAGCCGCCTTGGTTTGCTTAGCAAATTTACCTCCTGATACATTTCTCAGGACACTTCCCCACCTCTAAGCACTGGGTGACTGTCCAATCTCCAGAAGCAAACCTGCGGGGGATTTAACCCTTTGAGACTCCTCTCAGTGGTCATTTCTGCTGTGTTTGGTCCTGTCATCTCCTAGTTCACAGATGCTTCCCCACCACCCCCTCCAGAGTTCTTAAGTTCATAATAGAGAACATGAGATATATAAAATATGTATAAGAAATCAAAATCACTCATTTCAAAACTTGGGAGAAGCTGGGCACTGGTGGCTCACACCTGTAATCCTAGGTACTCAGGGGCCTGAGATCTGAGGATTGCAGTTCTAAGCCAGCCCGGGCAGGAAAATCCATGAGACTTGTTTTTTTTTTTTTTTTTTTGTCCATCGTGGGGCCTGAACTCTGGGCCTGGGCGCTGTTCCTCAGCTCTTCAGCTCAAGGCTAGCGCTCTACCACTTGAACCACAGCACCACTTCGGTTTTTTCTGCTTATGTGGTGCTGAGGAATTGAACCAGGTCCTCATGTATGCAAGGCAAGCTCTCTACCACTGAGCCACCTTCCCAGCCATCTGTGAGACTCTGATCTCCAATAAACCACTCACTCAGTCTTGCACCATCAGTATTTGGAATTGGCGCAGTGGCTCAAGTGGTAGAGTGCTTGCCTTGAGCTGAAGAGCTGAGGGACAGCACCCAGCCCAGAGTTCAAGCCCCATGACCAACAACAACAAAAAAAACCTCCAGAGAGCCAGGTGTCACTGGCTCACACCTGTCATCCTAGTTACTAAGAAGGCTGAGATCTGAGGATCATGGTTCAAAGCCAGATCAGGCAGAAAAGTTTGTAAGACTCTTATCTCCACTGACCTACCCAAAAAAAAGCCAGAAGTAGAGCTGTGGTTCAAGTGGTAGAGCATTGGCCTTGAGCAAAAACAGCTCAAGGACAACACCTAAACCCTGAGTTCAAGCCCCAGGCCGGGCCAAAAACAAACCAAAAATTCCAGAGAAATCCTGGCATGGTAATATATGACCATAATCCCAGCTACTCAGGAAATGGAGGCAAGAGGATTGCAAGTCTAAGGCCATCTCCAAACTGAAAGACAAGCCAGGTGCCAGAATTAGTGACACAGGCCAAGGTTGGCCTATAAGCCTAGCTACTTAGGAGGCTGAGATCTGAGGATCACAGCTCAAATCCAGTCCAGGCAAGGAAGACAGTGAGACTCTTATCTCTAATCGCTTACCTAAAAGCCAGAAATGGAGCTGTGGTTCAAGTAGTAGAGAGCCAGTCTTGAGGGAAAAAGCTAAGAGTCCAAGGCCCTGAGTTCAAGCCTTCAAGGCTTCAGCCCATTCCTTTATTTTTTTTTTTCCAATCCTAGGGCTTGAATTCAGGGGCCTGGGCCCTGTCCCTGAGTTTCTTTGGCTCCAGGCTAGCACTCTACCACTTGAGCCACAGTGCCACTTCCAGATTTTTCTGTGTATGTGGGACAGAAGAATCGAACCCAGGGCTTTGTGCATGCTAGGCAAGCACTCTACCACTAAGCCACCTTCCCAGCCCTTCATCCCATTCTCGCCACACCATGAAATCCTGGACTATTGTAGTCACTTTCCTGGATGCTGGTAATGTCTTCCCATCACACCTGCCCAAAGCCTGTCCTTCCACACTGGTCTGAGCCACCTGGTGCTCCAGATCCCCTCCTACTTCTCCTAGTGACAGGTCCTGCAGCTGCCACTCCCCTGCTGGCCTCTCTGACCTTCCTGCTCATTACCCTCGCCACCTGCCACCCCTCCCATGCAGCTCACTGAGCACCACAGCTTCTGCTCTACCTGGAATCCCTTCCATGCTTCTATTCCAGGGGACTTCCAGGTCCACTTTGAAGTCCTAGTCCCTGCCACCTCCTCTGTGGGGGCTTCCCAGATTTACCTCAGATTTGCCTCCTGGATTTGCCTTCCCTCCTGTGGCCCGTCCCTTCCTGCACACTGCTGTCTCCCAGGCCGAAGCTGAGCTCCAACAGGGGGTGTGCATTTGACAATTCTGCATCCCTGACACAGAGCCAAAACCCTATGTTTGAGGAAGGAAGGAAGGAAGAAGGGAAGGAAGGAAGGAAGGGAGAGGAAGGAGGGAAGGCAGGAAGGAGGGAGGGAGGGAGGGAGGGAGGGAGTTGATGATACCCAAAAAGAAAGAGAGAAAAAAAAAATAAGATAGTAACATTGAGTCAGGCACTGGTGGCTCACACCTGTAATTCTAACTATTCAAGAGGATGAGCTTGGAGGATTGCAGTTCGAAGCCAGCCTGGGCAGGAAAGTTGGTGAGACTTTTCCCGCCAATCAACCACCAAAAACTGAAAATGGAACTGTGGCTCAAGAGGTAGTGAATGAAAAAAGCTCAGGTCTTCAGTTCAAGCCCCAGTACCAGCAACAACAACAAAGCAAGAATGAAAGGCCACAGGGATTGGCTGACACTGGCAGGAAAGGCGGGAGGGAGAGAGACGGATCACCCTCATTGGGCAGGGGGGAGAGGGGCTCACCTCCACCCACACTGGCTGGCTGATCCAAGCAGGAGGTCAGGCTGCCAGGAGAAGGTGAGTTAGAGAAAGGTCCAGACAGAAAGGGACAGGAAAGGACAGCGTGCCAGGGTGTAAGTGCAGCCTGCCATGGTTCCCCTCTCCCCCCCCCCTCCAAGCAGTGCCCAGCACCATCCCCCATCCAGGCCATCCGCGCCTCTCCACGTGGACCGTGCTAACCACAGGGCTGGCCCATCTGCAGGAGTGGCCGCCTGCGGCCTTGGCAGCCCGGGCTCCGCCTCTGCCAGGAGGCTCCCACACTCCCCCAAGTAGATATGAGGGTATCTTGTGGTCTCGTCAGTTCTTCTCAAGGCCAGGCCCAGGGCCAGCTCCAGTTTGGTCACCCCAGGGAGAGAACAGAAAACACTATATCTTAAGCCAGGCACCGGTGGCTCATGCCTGTCATCCTAGCTACTCAGGAGGCTGAGATCTGAGGACCACAGTTCAAAGCCAGCCCAAGCAGGAAAGTCCATGAGACTCTTACCTCCAATGAACCACCAGAAAACCAGAAGTGGTGCCGTGGCTCAAGTGCCTTGAGCTGAAGAGCTGAGGGACAGCGCTCAGGTCCAGAGTTCAAGCCCCACAACCAACAAAACAAGGAAAACAAAAAAAAAAACATTATTCTGCCACCAAAACATAAACATGGCTCCTCAGGCTCAGGAGAACAGACAGAATATCCAAAGAGGGGGTGTGGATTGTCTCTCCTGGGGGACTTCAAACACCCTGGGCTCCTCCCTGGGGACTTGCAAGTCCCCCATCCACCCACCTCCACTCAGCACACCGGTCACCTCCTACCTCACAGAGAAAAGACACTCAGCCTCTTGTTAGAGTGAATAAGGAGACGAATGTGTTTACATTAGAATCACCAGGGACTCATTTCAATAAGTGTATTCATGTTTACAATGCTTCTATTTGTGGGTTGTTTTTTTTTTCCTATACTGGGGATTGAACTTAGGGCTTAGGTGCTGTCCCTTAGCTTTTTCACATGAGGTTGGCACTCTGCCAGCTGAGCATGCCCACCAGCCTGCTAGTACTAATCTTGTGGACACACATCCTTACTCATGGGATAAACACTTAGAAGTGGAACTGCGAGGTCACGAGGCAGGTGGGTGGCTACCTTCTGGCCTTTAAAGATTCCCAGGGGAATTTAAACATGCAGCCTGTGTTAAGAAGTCACTGTTAGGGGCTGGGAAGGTGGCTCAGTGGTAGAGCGCTTGCCTTGCATGCATGAGGCCCTGGGTTCGATTCCTCAGCACCCACATAAGCAAAAAGAAAAAAGCCAAAAGTGGCGCTGTGGCTCAAGTGGTAGAGCGCTAGCCTTGAGCTGAAGAGCTGAGGGACAGTGCCCAGGCCCAGAGTACAAGCCCCACAACTGGACCCCCCCCCCCAAAAAAAAAAGTCACTGTTGTTGGTCCTGGGGCTTGAACTCTGGGCCTGGGCACTGTCCCTTAGCTCTTTAGTTCAAGGCGAGTGCTCTACCACTTGAGACACAGCACCACTTTCTGTTTTCTGGTGGGTTATTGGAAATAGGAGTCTCACAGACTTTCCTGCCCAGGCTGGCTTTGAACCTCCATCCTCAGATCTTAGCTAGGATTACAGGCATGAGCCACCAGCTCCCAGCCCTAGGGACCTTTTATATAAAGCCCAGATCTGGCCTGCCAAGACTTCTGGGACTCTCCTCCCCCTGATTAATGGAGCCCAATCCCCTTTTCCTGTACTCTGTCCCCATCATGCCCAGGTTTGGGCTTGCCAGAAAGGTCCCTCTCCCTGGGAATAGGAGCAGAGCCTGGGGCCTTGCTTGGCAGGCCAGGAGTCCACACCCAGGCCTGTCTCTCCTTCCCACATCGGGACCTGCCTCCAGGGAGCGCAGATCCGCCCTCTCTCACACCCACACAGGCTTCATAGTGGCCCTGCACCTTACAGTCTGCCTCTGTTAACTGTCCCCCATGTCCCTCTCGTCCCTTATCTCCAGAGCCTCGTACAGCTTCAGTAAGCTGTGAGTACCCAGTAACTCTTGACTAAGCACCTATTCCCACAGGAAGGGCCCCTCGGGCTGATTTGATCAGACGCAGTGGGCTCACACACAAGCCCTGGAAGAGAGAGACCCTCACCCCCAACCCCCTGGTAAACCCCAGTCCCTGCCCTCTGAGCCTGGGCCTCTATAAAACGGTGGCCAGAAGGGAGCTGAAGAGAGACTTCTCAGAAGAAGAGGTTAAAAAAGAAAAATGGCAAAGAAACATATGAGGAAATGTTCATCATGCCTGGCCAAGAAGGAAATGCAAACCAAAACCTCTCACCCCAGTTAGATCGGCCAATATTTTGAATTCAGACAACAATAAATGCTGGCAGGGATGTGGAGAAAAAGGAACCCTGCTGCACTGCTGGTGGGAATGTAAACTAATACAACCACTCTGGAAAGCAGTCGGGAGGTGCCTCGAAAAAATAAACATTGACCTTCCCATGACCCTGCCATACTACCCCTAGGCATCTACCCTGAACATCATGAACCAGGAAAGGACAAGGATGCCTGCACCACCATGTTCATTGCTGCACTAACTTAGAATAGCCAACATATAGAAACAACCCCGACGGAATGAATGAAGAATGGATCCAACAAAACGTGGTACCTATATACAATGGAATTTTACCCAGCCATTAGGAAGGATAAAATAATGGCATTCCCAGAGAAATGGACAGAACTAGAACAAATCATGTTGAGCAAGTTAAGCCAAAATCAGAGAGACACAAATGGCACATGTTTTCCCTGATATGCAGAAGTTAGACTTAAAATGCAATAGAACATCACAAAGTATACAGGATTCTAGACATCCATATAGAGTAAGACCAAAAGAGGGGAGTCGTAGGAGAAAAGCACCAAACTGTAATCCCCAAGCACCTCTACATATGTATATAAAATAATACACGTACTGAAATGAACTCCAAAGGTAAGGAAGCAAAGGATCTTTGCTTAATTTGTCTCTTCGTTTTCAGATGACTCTGTATTCTTTTCCTCATATACGGTATATCTCACGCACATGCACATCTGAGCGAAGGGGGGGAGGGCACAGAATCAGTGGAAAATGGGTGAAAATGTGCAGCAGCGGAGCCTACAGGCTGCATGGGACATTGGTGAAAGTGAACCACGCAACTCATGGGCAGAGATGGGAGGGAGGACACGAGAGAGAATGAGGGAACAGATGACACTAAGCAAAAGGAAAGAAATGCACTTATTACCCAGTGTATGTAAAGCTAACCCTGCCGTATGTGACCATTAAACAACAATCAAGTAATAAAAAATTAAAGAAAGAACACCACTCGGGGTGAATGAAGGCCTGCCAGTCAGTGTTCTCTTCTCTGACCTGACCTGGAGGAGCTCTAGGGCTTGTGGGGGGCCCCACCCACAGATTCCCGGCCCCTACCTGCACCACGTGTCCCATTTGCCAAGGAAAGGAGGTATAGCACCCCCCCCCCAGAGTTGACAACTGTAACCCAACTACACCCACAAAGCTGCACGCATGCCCCATTGCCTGACTCTTCCCCCTGGATTGTGACTCAGGGGAGACACAGGCTCACAGCAGGACCCCAAAGGTCCTGGCACCCACTTAGGCCCAGCTATGCCCCTCCCCCCATTGGACATGTGTGAAGCCAGGAGAAGATACCAGGGAGGTCAGGATGGGGGACACACCACTGACGTGGTGGGTTTGCCCCCTGGACCTCCGCTGGGTGGCCCAGCGCTTCCCCAGGGCGGGGTGGGCAGTGCATTCTGCTTGTCCTCAGTGCCCACAGCTGGGCAGTGTCTGTCTGAACTGGCACCCGTGGGCCTGGTGACAGACCACTTTTTCTTGGCAGGCCACTTGGGGCTCAGCCATGTCCACACAAGGAGCTGGTCATTCAGGGCTCAAAACAGACAGTGTTCAGTAAGAAACAGAACTCCCTGTGCTCCTGGGGGCTTGCTGAGCTGGGGATGGGGCCGCAGACAGCACCAGGGCAGTGGCTCCTCTGGGGACAAGAAAACTCTGTCTACCTCCAGATACCATTCAGTAGAGCCCACCCCTGGCAACCCAGGATGCCCACCTCACACCCACTGGCTCTGTGGACCCCTCACCCCCCACCCCCAGCTCATCATAGAACCACAGGCAAGTGTGAAACTCTTGATCTTGGTGTATGGGGTGGGGGTGGGGGGAGGCTGGGAAGGTGGCTCAGTGGCAGACTGCTTGCCTAGCATGCATGAAGCCCTGGGTTCGATTCCTCAGTACCACAGACACAGAAAAAGCCAGAAGGGGCACTGTGGCTCAAGTGGTAGAGTGCTAGCCTTGAGGAAAAGAAGCTCAGGGACAGTGTCCAGGCCCTGAGTTCAAACTACAGGACTAGGAAAAAAAATTATATATATATATATCTTGGTGGTGGAAAATGGTGAAGCAGGCCTTGAATCACATGAAAAATCCATTTTTTTTTTTTTTTTGGCAACACTAGGATTTAAACCCATGGCCTAGGCACTGTCTCAGCTTTTCATCTCAAAGCTGGCACTCTACCATGGAGCCACACCTCCACTTCTGCCTTTTTTTTTTTTTCCTGGTTCATTAGAGATAAGAGTTTCACAGACTTTCCTGCCCTAGCTGGCTTTAAACCATATCCTTGGATCTCTGCCTTCTCCATATCTGGGCTTACAGGCGTGAGCCACTGGTGCCAGGCTAGCGAGTGTCTGTCCCTCCTTTGCAAAGGGCTGAGAATGTCTCAGCTCAGGTCAGAAAGCATGCTGGCTGAAGGGGAAAATCGAAGGGGCCAGAAGGTGGGTGAACTGCAGGTAGCCACGGGCTCATTGTAATCAGGAGCAGCTCTGTCCCAGGAGAGGCTGGCAGGGCACTGTCCCTCTCCTCTCCTCCTTCTGCAAATACTAAACTGAATGCCTGCTATTCTTCAAGTCTGGGTAAGCCTGAGTGTCTTAGGAGGGGCAGGTAGGTACTGTCTGCCCTATGTCTCCTGCTAGGAGAGACAGACAAGAAACAAATATTTACATAAACCAGCATATAATTACAACTGGCTAATACATGCACTGAAGGAAAAGCACAGGGTCCTGTGAAGAAGGCTGTCAGAATCCTGACTCAGCCATGGAGAGCAGAGATATTTCTAAAGCAGCAGCAGAGTCAGAAGTGGCGCTGTGGCTCAAGTGGTAGAGCGCTTGCCTTGAGCACAGAAAGGTGCAAGGACCAGGCCCTGAGTTCAAACCCCAGGACCAGCAGATAAATAAATAAGTAAAATAAATAAATAAAAGCCGGGAATGTGGCTTCGTGGTAGAGCGCTTGCCTAGCATGCATAAAGCCCTGGGTTCGATTCCTCAGCACCACATAAACAGAAAAAGCTGGAAGTGAAGCTGTAGCTCAAGTGGTAGAGTGCTAGCCTTGAGTAAAAAGCATTAAGGACAGCGCTCAGGCGCTAAGTTCAAGCCCCAGGACTGGCAAAGGAGGAAAATAGGAGGAGGATGAGGAGGAAGAGGAAGAGGAGGTGGAGGAGGAGGAGGAGTACCCTCTGTAGCCATTAGCTACTGAGAAGGCTAAGATCTGAGGATCGTGGTTTGAAGTTTGCCTGAGCAGAAAAGTCCATGAGATTCTTTTTTTTTTTTTTTTTGGTCAGTCGTGGGGCCTAAACTCTGGGCCTGGGCGCTGTCCCTCAACTCTTCAGCTCAAGGCGAGCGCTCTACCACTTGAGCCACAGCGCCACTTTCCACTTTTTCTGCTTATGTGGTGCTGAGGAATCGAACCCAGGTCTTTATGCATGCAAGGCAAGCGCTCTACCACTGAGCCACCTTCCCAGCCCCTCCATGAGACTCTTCTCTCCAATTAACCAACAAAGAGCCACAAGTTGGCCAGGTGCCAGTGGCTCACACCTGTAATCCTACCTACTCAGGAGGCTGAGATCTGAGGATCATGGTTCAAAGCCAGCCGGGGCAGGAAAGTCCATGAAACTCTTTTTTTTTTTTGGGGTCCGGACGTGGGGCCTGAACTCTGGGCCTGGGCGCTGTCCCTCAGCTCTTCAGCTCAAGGCTAGCGTTCTACCACTTGAGCCACAGCGCCACTTCCGGCTTTTTTCTTTTGCTTATGTGGTGCTGAGGAATCGAACCCAGGGCCTCAGGCATGCAAGGCAAGCGCTGTACTACTGAGCCATCTTCCCAGCCCCTCCATGAAACTCTTATCTCAAATAAACTACCAGCAAACTGGGAAGTGGAGCTGTGGCTCAAGTGGTAGAGTGCTAGCCTTGAGCTGAAGAGCTGAGGGACAGCTCTCAGGCCCAGAGTTCAAGCCCCATGACCGATGAAAAAGATAAATAAATAAAAAGCCACAAGTAGAGATATGGCTCAAGCAGTAGAGCACAAAATCCAAGAAATGAAAAAGGCAAGAAGTGAAAAATCGGGCTGGGAAGATGGCTCAGTGGTAGAGCGCTTGCCTTGCATGCCTGAGGCCCTGGGTTCAATTCCTCAGCACCACATAAGCAAAAAGAAAAAAGCCAGAGTGGCGCTGTGGCTCAAGTGGTAGAGCGCTAGCCTTGAGCTGAAGAGCTGAGGGACAGCGCCCAGGCCCGGAGTTCAGGCCCCACGACCGGACCCAAAAAAAAAAAAAAAAAAAAGTGAAAAATCCTGCCGGGCGCTGGTGGCTCACGCCTGTAATCCTAGCTACTCAGGAGGCTGAGATCTGAGGATCGCGGTTCAAAGCCAGCCCGGGCAGGAGAGACTGTGAGACTCCTATCTCCAATAAACCACCAGAAAACCGGAAGTGGCGCTGTAGCTCAAGTGGTAGAGCGCTCACCTTGAGCTGAAGAGCTGAGGGACAGCGCCCAGGCCCAGAGTTTAGGCCCCACGACCGACCAAAAAAAAAAAAAAAAAAAAGTGAAAAATCCAAGTGAGAGCTTGAAATCTCCAGGGTTCAAGCCCCAGATCCAAGCAAGCAAGCAAACTCGAACACCTATTAAAAAAACTCTCTGGGGGGCAGGGTAGGGGGGAGGAGGGGATGGGAAGGGGAAACAAAGGAGGAGGCTACAATGCTTGATAAGAAATGTACTCGTTATCTTGCCCATGTAATTATAACCCCTCTGTACAGTATTTTCACAATAAAAAATAAAAACTCTCACAGTTTAACAATAAAAATACAAATAGCCCTATTAAAATGAGCAAATGCTTATTTCTCTAAAAGATGCTAAATGATCAATATGCACATAAAACAAGGCTCAAATTGGGAAGAGCAGTGCACACCTATAATTCCAGCATTTGAGAGACTGAGACAAAGTGCAGACAGGAGGATTGAGCATTGGGTGCCAGCTTGGGTTACATAGTAAGAGCATTAATCATCAGAGGAAGGTAAATCAAAACCACAAGGTGACTCTACTTCACACCCACAAAGAGATGTTAACCAGCCAGAGGCTGTGGAGAAATCTGAAGCCCTGGTGAGGGGCTGATTTGGAAAACAGTTCCTATAGGGCCTGGCAATTCCACCCCTGGGTAGATCCCTGAGAAATACTACACATAAATGTTTCCAGCCCCATAGCCCTGGGCAGTTGCTCGTGCAGGCCTCTAAGCATCGGATCACTGTGGCCCTGAACAGTCATTCATGTGGCCCCTAGACATAACATCACTGTGGCCTTGAGCAGTCATTCTTGTGGGCCTTCAGACATGGCATCACCGTGGCCCTGAGCTGTCACTCATGCGGGCCCCTGGTGGCCTTGCGTGTGAACAGCAGACGGGCTGGCCCCCAGAAGTGTGCATCAGAACAGGCACCCAGCTAGAGGGGCTAAAGCACACATGGAGGGCTTGTGCAGGCCGCCTGGGGGCCTCCCACGGGATCTGGGGACGGCTATGGCCGCAGGCTGTCCGGTGATCTTGAGAGTCACTTAGCTCTCTCCTAGAGACCCCCTCATTCACCCCTGCATAACGACTGCACCCCAGCGGTGCCCTCCTCTGGGACCCCCCCTGCCCAGCTGGAGTTCCTCTTGTCTTTTTCTTCCTTCAATCTCCGTCGTTTTACTTCTCCCTCTGGGTCCCCGGATTCATTCTTTGAGACACAGAGACAAAGCACTTGATTCAGGTGTGTTTAGCTTTTCAGTATCATTTCTGTTCAGCCACAGAAGAAATAAAGTACTGTCACATGCTACATGAACAACTCTTTTTTTTTTTTTAGGTCCAGTCGTGGGGCTTGAACTCTGGGCCTGGGCGCTGTCCCTCAGCTCTTCAGCTCAAGGCGAGCGCTCTACCACTTGAGCCACAGCACCACTTCCGGCTTTTTTCTTATGTGGTGCTGAGGAATCGAACCCAGGGCCTCATGCATGCAAGGCAAGTGCTCTACCACTGAGCCACCTTCCCAGCCCGACATGAACAACTCTTAAAAACATACTAAGTCAATGAGGCCACATATGACATGGCTGCACATGGAAGAAATGTCTGAAATCAGCAAATCCAGATGTAGATTGGCTGGTGTGGGGGGCAGAGGGAAGCAGGAAATGGGGAGGGGCCTGTAATGGTACAATAGTTTCTTTGGGGGAGTTGATGAAAAGATTCTAGAATTAAGCCGGACACCAGCGGCTCACGCCTGTCACCCTAGCTACTCAGGAGGCTGAGCTCTGAGGATCGCGGTTCAAAGCCAGCCTGAGCAGGAAAATTCGTGAGACTCTTATCTCCAATAAACCACTAGAAAATGGGAAGTGGCGCTGTGGCTCAAGTGGTAGAGCGCTCGCCTTGAGCTGAAGAGCTGAGGGACAGCGCCCAGGCCCAGAGTTCAAGCCCCACAACAGAAAGAAAGAAAGAAAGAGAGAAAGAAAGAAAGAAAGAGAGAAAGAAAGAGAGAAAGAAAGAAAGAAAGAGAGAAAGAAAGAAAGAGAGAAAGAAAGAGAGAGAGAAAGAAAGAGAAAGAAAGAGAGAAGAGAAAGAGAGAGAGAAAGAGAGAGAGAAAGAAAGAGAGAAAGAAAGAAAGAGAGAAAGAAAGAGGGAGAAAGAGAGAGAGAGAGAAAGAGAGAAAGAAAGAGAAGAGAGAAAGAAAGAAAGAGAGAAAGAAAGAAAGAGAGAGAGGGAGAGAGAGAGAGAGGGAGGGAGGGAGGGAGGGAGGGAGGGAGGGAGGAAAAGAAAGAAAGAGAGAGAGAGAGAAAGGAAAAGAAATCCAGTGGACAGATCCCAGAGGAATAGGAAAGCAGAACTGAAGTTGCAGGGACCAAGAAACAGCAGGAAAAACAAAAGCAGAGGCACGTGGACGGTAAATTGGTAAATTGCGTGCATGGCAGGCAGGACTCCTGCATCCTGCGGATGACAGTGCCCAGCCCAGGAGCACATGGAGGAAGGAGGTGACACAAAGAAGAAGGAGGTGACAAGCCAGCTCTTCACTACCCGACCTCAGTGCCAGACCACAGGTCCTGATTGGGAATGGGAGTGGAGGGGGTGGTAGAGGGGGGGAAGGCCCTGCAGCCTGGTCCTCTAGGCTACTCTATCCCCATCATCTTCACCCTGACACTGATTCTAGCACTGCCCCAAGGCCTCAAGATGAGGGCGGCCACACCCAGAATTCCAGCCCCCATACCTGGCAGCTCTGGGGCGGCATCTGCTGTGCTACCCATTGCTCTGCCCAGTGTGGGCCTCGCCCTTTACTGGAGGCAGGAGGCTGGGGCTGGCGGAGTGAGGGTGGGGTGGGGTTGGGGTTTAAGTTAGCACAGATCCAGGGCCTCACCTGCTGGCTTTGGAAAAGGGGAAATGCCCCACCTGCTCCAGGAGTGGTGCCCAGCACCCCAGGTTGGCACCTAGCCCACCCTGTGCATGCCCCAGGCAGGGTGGGGCTCCCCACACTGCACTCTGCTTAAGGGTTCAGATTCCTAAGCAATGATCTAGTATTGGAGGGGTCTGCTGGGTCCCCGGCCTCCGCTTCCAGAAAGAGCCCCAGATTGCATAACGGATTATCCAAAACCACTCTGTGGAGATTCTAGCCATTGCACAAGGCAAGAAAAATAAACAAGAGACTTCCTTGTATGCTTAAAAGATACAATCAGTATCTGGAGATGGGTTAAAAAAAAAAAAAGCCACTATCAACTCATGAATGACAAGAAAGCGGTTCAGATGTTTTTTTCTTATGTTGGGGCAGAGCTATCAAAGGGATGTGCAGAGACACAAAATCCAAGTTTCAAAACCCAGACCCAGGGCCTCAGGCATGCGAGACTCTACCACTAAGCTACATCCCCAGCCCCAAGAGTTAATCATCAAGTTAATTGCTTTTCTAATTACAAAATCAACATAAAAATTCACAGTGTATGTTGGCATGGTCTATGGAGCTAATCACTATTCTAATTGCTACAACACCAACATTAAAATCAATAGCACAGCTGGGCATGGTGGATCAAGCTAATTACTTGTCTAATTGTTAGAAAAATCAACATAAAAGTCAATAGTACACCCCCTCCCTACAACATCCCTACAATAAAATAAAAATTTAAAAAAAAATCAATAGTACAGCTCACTCTACCTAGCTACTCAGGAGGCTGAGATCTAAAGGTCACCATTCCAAGTCAACCAGGCAGATTGAGTGCATCAAATTCCATGTAAATCTATGACCGCCTCAAAAATAAAAAGAAGTGGACTTTGGTTGAGGAGTGTAGCTCAGGGGTAGAGTGCTAGCCTAATGCATGCAAGGCCCTGGGTTCAATCCCTAGCACTGCAAAGCTAACAAACTGATAAATAAAATTGATCTTTACCCCTAGAAAAGGAAAGCAGAAGAAGTTCCATCTGAACAGGGCCCCAAGGTGTGGCAGAGAAAGAACCTTATGGCCATCATGTACTGTGTGTGTATACCAGACCCAGTACCCGCCTGTGGAAGGAGACAGGCTGTCTTAAAGACCAGGACCAGAAGCTCAGAGCCAGCTGCTACTCAGCAGGTATGGTGGGTCTGCCTGAAAACCCAGGCTCCTCCTGTGATTTATTTCACTTTGACCACCTACGTGCCAACGACCTCACATGATTTAATCCCACTCACCACAAAGCCTTCTTCAGCAGCACTTGTCTCAGGGGCCTTGGTGTAAAGTAAGAAGTGTCCAAGTGGGTAGAAAAACAAAATCGAGTCTGCCAGGTGCTGCACACCTGTAATCTTACTACTCAGAAAGCTGAGAGCTGAGGATCAAGGTTCAAAGCCAGCCCCAACAGACAAATCTGAGAGACTTTTATCTCCAACTAACTAGCAAAAAGCTGTTAAGTTGAGCTGTGGCTCACGTGGTAGAGTAAGTCTTAAACAAAAAAAGTGTGACACCCAGAGTTCAAGCCCCAGTACAGGTATGAAGGAGAGAGAGAGAGAGGGAAGGAGGGAGGGAGGGAAGGAGAAGAGAAAGGGAGAGAGAGGAGAGAGAGAGAGAGATCGCATCAGGATCATATCTGTAATCCTAGCTACTCAGGAGGCTGAGATCTGAGGATTGAAATTTGAAGCCAGCCTAGGCAGGAAAGGCAGTAAGACTCTTATCTCTAATGAACTACCAAAAAACTGGAAGTGGAAAGGAGGAGGAGAAGGAGGAGGAGGAGGAAGAGAGGGGAGAAGAAGAGAGAGATTATACACATATAAAGGGTCAAGTTCTTTTATAAACCCCATTTAGATATTTATTAAGTATTACAAAGGTATTTATTAGACAATAGAGAAAATCTGAATGCTGACTGGCTGGCTGATGTTTTTAAGGAGTCATCATTTTTTTCAAGTATATTAATGGTATGGTTGTGATCATTTCAAAAATGGACTTTTGGAATTATTAAACAATTTCAATAATTATATTCATTGTGGATTCTTGTCATAATAAAATTGATAATGTCGATTTTCAGTTTTCAATTAATTATGTCAAAAGCTAATTTGACATTCATTTGTATGGTCTTACTGAAATGTCTATGGGCGAAATAAGAGCTTAGGTACAAGCAGTGCAGAAGGGAGGGAGAAGGGAGGTATCCTCACAGTGAGCCTGACTCACGCCTCGCCTCCATCATTGTAGAAACTGGGTGACAGGCACGGGCCACTTACACCAGGCTCCGCCTCGCCCCCTGTATGTAGACTGCCAACCACAACCAAAAGTGAGCAATATTCTCAGGAGGCTGAGATCTGAAGATTGTGGTTCGAAGCCAGCCTGAACAGGAAAGTCTGTGAGACTCTAATCTCCAATGAACCAGCAAAAAGCCCAAAGTGGAGCTGTGGCTTAAATGGTAGAACACAAGCCTGGAAAGGAAAACACTAAGAGACAATACTCAAGCTGTCAAAAGAAAGAAAAAGAAAAGAAAAGAGAGAGAAAGAACAATTTAAATATGAGTGTTTATCAATTCGGTAGCTAAAAAAAGGGCTGTAAGAATTTCAAAGCTGGGGTAGTATCACTAGGTTATTGTAAAATATAATTTGAGTAGTTCTTCAAAATTCAAAAGGAGCTGCAGACATAGCTCAGTGGTAAAAACAGATGCTTGGCATTCTTGAAGCCCTGGGTTAGAGCCCCAGGGCCACCACAAAATAAATAAAATTAAAGTAAAAATAGTGTGTGTGGACTGGCAAGTTTAAGTTTGAGTGGTTTGGTTAATTGGCACCCATGTTAGAAAGATTTCAATGTTTTTCTAGAAGACAGAAAAAATGTATTATGTTGCTGGGCACCAGTGACTCAAGCCTGTAATCCTAGCTACTCAGGAGGCTGAGATCTGAGGATCACAGTTCGAAGCCAGCCTGGGCAGAAAAGTCCCCATGATAATTAACCACTCAACCCCTCGCCCCAAAGAAAAACAAAAACCAAACAAACAAAAAGAACAGAAGTGGCACTGTGGCAGAAGTGGTAGAGCACCAGCTGTAAGCACAAAGAGGCTGAGGGACAGAGCCCAGGCCACACACAACTGACAAAAGAAAACAAACATATATATATATATATATATATATATATATATATATATATATATATAATAACTACCTTAGTCAAAGAAAAAAAAAAGAGAAACAATGAAATACAAGACCAGAATGATTTCGACAATTATTTGATATCCTTTGAATCTGTCATGCCAGTGCCAGAGGAAGAAATGCAATCCATATGTGATTAAAATGAATTCTTTGTACCAGTACTAGAGTTTGAACTCTGGGCCTTCTGCTCTCACTTGGCTTTTATCTTTTTTTATTTTTATTTTTTGCCAGTGTTGGATCTTGAATTCAGGGCCTGGGCACTGTCCTCAAGCCTCTCTGTGCTCAAGGCCAGAGTTCTACCACTTGAGCCACAGTGCCACTTCTGGCTTTTTCTGTGTCTGTGGTACTGAGAAATGGAACCCAGGGCTGCATGCATGCTAGACAAGCATTCTACCACCTAAGCCACCTTCCCAGCGCTGGTGCTCTAACACTTGAGCCACACCCTCACTTCCAGCTTTTTTTGCACCTTGATCCTCAGATCTAAGCCTCCTGAGTGGCTAAGATGACAGGCATGGGCCCCTCAGAGCCTTGTTTAGACTAATTCTTTCTTTTCCCCCTAGTACTTGAACTCAAGGCCTGGGCCCTGTCCCTGAGCTTTTGTGCTCAAATGCTAGTGCTCTACCACTCGAGCCACAGCTCTACTTGTGGCGTTTTTGGTAGTTCATTGGAGAGAAGTTTCACAGGTTTTCCTGCCAAGGTTGGCTTGAAATCAGGACCTTCAGATCTCAGCTTCCTGAGTAGCTAGAGTTTTAGGTGTGAGCCACTGTATCTGGCTAAACTAAGTGTTCTTGATTTGAGGTTTTAAAAAATAGCGACAATCCCAAACTTAGAATCTACTTTTTTAAAAAAAAATCAAGCATCAATTTGAAACATCTTTAGGGTACAGTTTAAAAACGGACCAATTTCAACAGGTGTTTCTCTACAAGTAAATTAGTGAAAGTGGAAGGGAGATGAGACATTCTAAGAAGCGAGGCTTTCCCTCTGGAATCTGGGGTAGCAGGCAGGAACACTTGGGGACACTGTGACCTGTTAATTACCCAGGAGCTGGGCACTTGGTGACTAATGCTTATCCTAATTACTCAGGAGGCTGAGATCTGAGAATCAAGTGTCAAAGCCAGCTTGGGTAGGAAAGTCTGTGAGACTCTTATCTCCAATGGACCACCAGAAAACCAGCAGTGACGTTGTGGCTCAAATGGTAGAGCGCTAGCCTGGAGCAAAAGAGCTCAGGGAAAGCACCCAGGCCCTGAGTTTAAGCCTAATAACTAGCCCTCCACCAAAAAAAAAAAAAAAATTACACAGGAGATCTTTCCCAGGGGGTTCTGCTCTCCCTACCTCATTAATAAACAGAATTAATCAAAGTGCAAAGGTTGGAGAGACAGATGCACAGCTGGCAAGAGTGAGTTCAAGTTCAAAGTTAGACTAAGTTCAAGTTCAAAGTTAACCTTGCTTGGGGACATGGCAGCAGACCTGTGGGCCATTACCTTCCAGGATAGCTAGACACAAATTCTTTTCTGGTGCTCAGAAGTGGACTTTCTGGGCTTTGCAAAGACAGTCATGTGACAACTAGGAAGGAAATACCTTCAGAAACAGGGGGAGGAAACTTGTTCCAAGACTCCCAGGAGAGCTGCCTGGAGGAGGAGGTTCAGAGGTTAACTTGCCTGCAGGCCCTTTTTCCTACTTTCCAGTAAATCACTCCTCCGAGGCCACAGTGTGAGGTTCAGACTCTAATTTCTGGTAAGGCTTGGCCCGCCTAAGGCCGGGTGGAGCCATCCCTGCGGGCTCCTGGCTCTCAGGAAGCCTGAAACCTTTCTCCCCCACCCCAAGCCTGAAATTCTCCTGTGTTTGCCTCAAAGATGTCCATCCAGGCCACCCCTTGTGTCCCTCTAACTATAACCTTTAACCTAAAGGTGTAGGCACCGGGAACTGGACAGAACTCCAGCAGCAGCGTGTCAGAGGGCTGTGCCCGGCTCGGGGGACTCTCCCTGCAGGACAGAGGCCTGCCCTGCACTCCACCTCTCCTGGCATGGCCTGGTCTTAACTCAGAGATCTGACTTCAGAGCTGCCTGGAGGGGGGTGAGGGGACCCCTCTGGACACCTCTGCACCTCCTCATTTCCCAGGAGCCTGACCTCTGCAGGAGGCACACCTCTGAAGAGCCAGGCGGGGTGAGGCATGAAGGTCATCAGCCAGCTGATGAACCCCCGCGAGCTCTGGAGAACAAAGCAGAGGGGCAGTATCTGGTGTGTTTCCCACTGGATTCCGGCCCCTGTGTGCCCAGGGCTGATTTAGGTACAAGATCCCACCAGGCCTCTCAGGCTGGTGGCCAGGGATGCCAGCGCAATGCGTGTGCGCGTGTGTGCGTGTGCGTGCGTGCATGTGTGTGTGTGTGTGTGTGTGTGTGTGTGTGTGTGTGTGTGTGTGTGTGCACGCATGTGTGCTCAGCGCCAGTCCTGGGGCTTGAACTCCAGGCTCGGGCACTGTCCCTGAGTTGTTTTTAGTTTTGCTCAAGCCTACCACAGCTGCACTCTCGGCTTTCTGTGAGTAGTTTATTATAAAAGTCTCATGAACTTTTCCTGCCGGGGCTGGCTTTGAACCTCGATCCTCAGATCTCAGCCTCCTGAGTAGCTGGGGTGACAGGCGTGAGCCATCGGCGCCCGTTTAGAAGTCACAATTCCTGACAGCACCTGCAAAGCCATGCGGCCTGCGGGCCTCGGGGAGGGGGGACCCCCCCCCCTTTCTTCATCTCCAGATGTGAAGAGCTTTCGCCCCTCCCCGGCAGGCTCCGGAGCCGATCTCCAGACCGGGGGACCGGCCTCGGCGCGCCCGGGCCTGGCGCAGGGGCGCGGCCGCGTCGTGCCGGGACAGCTCCCGGAGCGGAGCGGGGAGGGAGGGCCGGCCGGGGGCAGCGGGGGTCCGGCGGGGCGCGGGGCCCGGCCGGCCCGGGGCAAATGGGGAGGTTGGGGGGGGGAGCGGCGAGGACGCGGGACAGACCTGGGTGATCAGGGTCAATGAATGAGCAGGGCGGGGGGCGCTGGGGAACCCCCGCGAGGCGGCCGGGATGCGGTGCCCTGCAGTGCCCGGATGCCCGCGGGGCACCCCCCCCCCCGGCGTCACACACCCCCACCGGGAGCCACCGGGTCCGCTCCGCGCAGCTCAGCTCGGGACCGGAGTCCGCATCGCCGCGGCGGGCAAGCGCGGGGCAGAACACGCCGGGCAGCCGCGGCCCCAGGTAGCCACCTCCGAGTCTGGAACCCGGGACCCCCGGACCGCAGCTCTTACCTGGCCGCTTCGGCTGCCTCGCTCCGGCCCGGGACGGTCATCGCGGAGCCCGCACGCAACACCTCTCGCCGCGCTCAGCCCCAGCCTCCCGGGGCCCCGCCCCTATTGGCTGCCGCGCGGGCCGAGCTCCGCCCATTGGCTGCCCGCACGGGCCCGGCTCCACCTATCGGCTGTCCGCCCAGGGCTGGCCCCGCCCATCGGCTCATCCTGCCCCCTTCCGGGCCGCCCAGGTGAGGCGAGTGTCCCCACCTTGAGCTCAAGGTCCGGGAAGCCCGGCCTTAGCTCCGCACTCGGTGTCCCCAAAGGGTCCTGGGGTGGTCGCTCCTTCACCGGCTTGGGGAGTCTGAACTAGTGCTGCCTCTCCCCCACCCCTCAGCTTGAGACCAGATTCTCAGTACAAGCAAAGCAGCTTTTCCTGGAATCTGCGTGAGGGACCGAGGATGAGCAGCAGCAGCAGCAGCTGTGAATGTTAGGGGTGTGACTGGGCCCCAAATACCTTCCCTGTCCCCAGCTTTAATTCACTTAGCTCTTGTGAGAGTAAGGAGGGGCCAGATAGTGCCATTCCCAAGGCTCACCAAACTCCCTAGGCCTGCAGTACCCCAGACCTGAGGACAGACTTTCCCGGGTCCCCAGGTTAAGGGGCTCCCTTGGGGAGCTGGCCAGGGTGGCCATTCCTGTGCTTTTCGCCAACCCACCATTCCCACTACCCAGCTTTTTGTGGGCACAGCCCATCCCTCAGTAACCTTGGGGGTACGGTACTTGTACTTCTTCCCAGCATCCATCTCTCAGGTTTAAACCATAGCACCTACCACCAGGTACAGGCTGTTATTCCCACCTGCCCAGAGGGCAGGGTTCAGCACCTCTCAGCAAAACATAAAAAAAAATAAAAGAGCGGAAACAGGTGCTTCAGCTGTTGTTTATTGACATAAAGGTGGGCACTATAGCAACAGGCCTGCAGCCGCTGCAGTGGGGAACTCAAAAGGTGGAGTGTTTGTCTGTCTGACAGCTGAGTAGAGCGCAGGGCAGAAGAGCACAGGGCACAGGTGGGGAGGGGAGCAAGGTATTATGGGAAGCCAGGGTGGACCAGGGCTGGTCAGTCTGCCTATACTGGAACCACGACCCCATGCTCTAAGCCCTACTTTTTCACTGGCAGTTTCCGGACTCCAGGCCGGGGCTGGGAGTTCTCTGGACATCCTTGCTACGGGAACTGAACCAACTACACAAGAAGGAGTCGCTGCCCACTTGCAGTTAAGTCCTGTATTCCTCCTCCTTCATCTGTTAGCTGGGATCTAGGCAATCCCCTATCAAATAGGGTCTAAACCCAGTCACATTTCATAGCGGCTCATCTCCCCTGATGTCCCAGCCCAGTGCCACACTACAGCCCGGAGTGAGCACTACAAGCGTTGCTGGCCTAATGGATGGGGTGGGGTGGGGATGAGGGACAAGGGCTGCAGGAAGGGGCTGCGTGGGTCATCAAGGCACAGGCACTACACGCATGGTGTTGGTGAAGCCAGAACCCGGGCGCCAGCCAGTCAGCACAATGACCACGTCTCCTGTCTTAAAGAAGCCCCGAGCCTTGCCTGGAAGAGAAAGGGGAGAGATTGATTAGTAAATGAAAGCCAAGCACTGCCAACCAGACGCCATGACTTCCTCTCACCACAAGGTGGTGCTAGACTGTAAGCCCTGGCAGAGGGCATGGGGCAGAGCTGAGTCCTAAGAATAACCATTAATTTACACTAAGCCGGTGAAGAGCCTTGCTCAAGGTTAGAGCTAATGACTTCCACTCATCCCACAATTAGGTTATTAGGACATAATATATGTGTAATACCCACAGTGTAGCAGCTCCAAACAACCATATGGAGAAAAAACATGTCTAAGAACTAACAACGAACGTACCAACATTCATGGCCAAGTTCACCCGGAGGTCCACATCCTCGGCCCAGGCATCATGGACCGGGTCCTTACACAACACAGGGAAGATGCCTCGGTACAGGTGGGCCTGGCGAGCTGTCTGGGGGTTCCGGGTCACGGCGATGATGGGCGCACGGGGGCGGTATCGAGCCACCTGGTGAGCGGACCTGGCAGGAAAAAAACGGACTATGGAACCCGCCAGCTCCAGGAAACATGCCAAGGCCTAGGCAGCTGCTCACCCACCGAGCAAACTCACTTCATAAGCACCCATTTCTAGCGCTCCCTTCTAGGCTGGACCAGCCCCTCCTCCCGTGCCCAACAGCAGGGTGATCATCCCAGGACTGCATGGCTTACCATGTGGTCCTTCCATCTGGCACAGAGCCAGTCCTGGTATGACCAGGACCAGCTGCAAGCCCAGCAAAGGGCAGCATGGGAATGACCAAGCCCCTGGAAGGCAACCACACTGCAAGCTCCCGTCTGCTCCCTCAATATGGCCTGAAACCAGCGGACGTGCCTGACCAAGCCAAGTGAGGAAGGCTCTGTAAGACTTTCTTCAGTGCTGGTACTGGGAGGGGGGTTAAATTCAGGGCCTTGTGTTTTAGTCTAGCATTTTTTTTTTTTTTTTGCACAAGGCTGTTCTGCTCTATCACTTGAGCAAAGGTTTTTGTTTTTGTTTTGGGGGGTGGGGGAAAAGGCTGGTTATAATTGGAGATAGACTCATGGAATTTGCTGCCTGGGATGGCATTAAAACTCAATCTTCAAATCTCAGCCTCTGGTAGAGCTAGGATTGACTGTAGATGTGAGCCACCAGCAAGCACCCAGCTCCAAGATTTTTAGAAATCAGGGCACACGAGCAGGCATGGCATGGAAGACCCCTGCCTGTCAAGACTCCCCTGGAACAGAGGGCCCCCCCTGAGATGCTGACACTTACAGGAACTTGGTAGGAACTGGGCCCCAGAAGCCAGCTGGGAACACATGACAGGTGTGGGGAACAAGCCACAAAATGGCAGAGAACCCCTGCAAGCGCGCGCAGGCATGGCCTTCATACTCAGCCTTCCCGAACCAGCTGAGTGAAATCCCAGAAGCCTGAAGGTAAAAATAGCCCAACAGCAGGGGTGGGGACCTTTTACAAAGGTCATCCTGAGTGGCTGGGGCTGGGTGGCCAAGAGTAGCCCTGCCCTCTCTTGCGTGGTGGCTCTGCCTCTCCCTCCTTACCCATCTTCTAATGGATGAGGGCCAGGGCACCCAAAGGAGACACAATGAATAGCATTTATTTTCCTAATGGACTTAGAATAAGCAAAAACCGGCTGTTTCCAGTTCACTCAGAGGCTGGAAATTTGCTTTGCACCCAATCGGCTGAACATTGGCTGTCTGTAGCCACTGGAGCCAGGGAAGGTACGGGGCCCGCTCTGGTTAGGACTGTGGCCACAGGGGGTGGAAGTTCTTTCCCTGCAGGTCCTCGGGGGCAGCCTGAGGCCCCTTACCTTGGTTCCATACCCAAGGCTTCCAGGACCCTCACAGGGGGCCGTGTGCACAACAGGGCATCCCGGGAGAGTCCGCTACCGCCTCCTACCTGCCAGACTTGGTAAGGACGATTATGGCCCCACTGTAGCACTTGAAGGAGGCCTCCACGGCACCCACGGCGGCGGCTTCTGTGGGGTCGCTGGTAATGGGTGCGAGGCGGCGGAGCTCTTCAAATAATTGCAAGTGGTAGATGGCAGCCTCTGCCTCGCGGGCAATCTGGGTGGGTAGGGGGGGCAACATCCGTCCAGAGGGACGGGAAGGGGGGGACAGAGCTGGTCAGCGCTTTGTCACAAAGGGACAGGGAAGGGAGCAGCCACAGACGGCTGGGGGAGGGCCATGTCCCCAGCACCAAGCCTCATCATCACTCCACGAGAACCATGGCCCACACCAGATGCGTGTGACTATCCGCTGCGATCGCCAAGAACCTGCCTGCCCTAGCATCACCTCCCTGGCTGCCTTCGGCAGGGACCAGGCCCTTGTCCTAGGACCACTGGAGGGAAAAGCGGAGTTGTTGATCCTACAAGTGCCACCTGCCCTTCGGGCCCTACCTGCCAGACTCGGTGAGAACTATCAAAGCGCTCGCTAGGCACTTATAAGAGGCCTGCACGCTGCCCATGGCCATGGCCTCCATGTGGTCTGTGGAGTAACAGGAGGCCCGCGAAAGCTCCTCGAACATCTGGCGGTGGAACATGGCTGCCTCAGCCTCCCGAGCTATCTGCAGGGTTAGGGGAGGGGGTAGGGTGAGGAGGAGCAGGGATGAAGAAGGGGGAAAAAAAACAGACAAAGAGAGAACACACATGGAAAGACAGAATGGGGGAATTAATCGGGGAGATTAATTCCTTTGGGCAGACGTGGTACAAGTCCGTGTGCTCTGGGAAGGGTGCAAGATTCTATGCCAAGTTCTGCCACCTTCATCCACTAATAGGGAAGTGGAGTTCTTCTATCTGAAAGGATGTGTCTTCTTTTTGAGTTTGGCTTTTCTGTGCATGCCAGCACTAGGGCTTGAACTAAGGGTCTCATTTGGCTTTTTTTGCTCAAGGATGACTAACACACTTGAGCCATACCTCCTGGTTCTGTTTGTTTCTTGTTTTGTTTTGTAGCTAACTGGATTGAAGTCTCAGGCTTCTGCTTCTACCTGGGCTGGCCTCAAACCATGCTCCTTAAGATCTCAGCCTCCTGAACAGCTAGGATCACAGGCTTAAGCCACCAGTGCCAGGCTTCTTTTGGTTTTTGATTGACACCCTGACATGGAAGCACACCCAGGCTGAGCACCCCACTTCCCCACAGGGGACTTGACCACGCTGCCTCCTGACACAGCTGATAGAAAGAGGACCCGCCTCCCCACATGGCTGCATCACTGCGGCACAAACTGCCCGCCCAGCTTCCACGCACACACGGAGCAAGCACTCGCTTGGTCTTGGGCATAGGGCAAGACGCCTGTATGATGGCACCCCAGGGCAAAGCTGGGCAGCCGAGTAAGTTCTAAGCAGGCGTACGAGCAACTCCGGCTATGTTGACAGCCACGTGAAGAGACGGAGACTGGGAGAAGCATGCAGTCAGTCATTAAAATGAATTAAAAAGCAATTATGACAAAGCCACAGTGTTATTTCGAGACCACTTACTCAGGTAAGCCCAAGAATAGAAGGGAGAAGGCTAGCGTTAGCAGATGCCAGTGAATGATGGATTGATTGGGGGCAGGGGGGAGCAGTAATACCATCCATTTAATTTGACATTGGAAGCAGAGGGGAAGCTGAATTGACCAGGTTAAAAGGATCGATCGCTCGTTGAGTGTTTTAAGGACAGAATGAATGCATGCAACTGGAGGAGAGGAGGATACATATAGGAAGACAGATCAATACCTGGCACTGCCCAGGTCTTAGTGATTAATGGGGTCATGAACTAACTCATCAGTTACACCAAGGAGAAAATAGTGACTTTCCCCCGATTACCAGTGATGAGCAGCTGCAGCCTGGCCCAGACCCTGAGGTGAGTCTTGGTCTCCAAACTGTCCTCTGTTGCTATGGAAACCTTGAAGGTGCGGGAGGGAGGTGGTACCCACATGAACAAGGCAAGAGTTGTGCATATTTTTATCCAACCTGCTAGGTAAATCTACCAATAAACACACCTCAGGTATCCCATTGAGATCTTCAGAGGCGAAGAAGTACTTGCCACAGAATGTGGCTGCGTGGGAAGTCAAGTCACGGCCAGACAGCATGTCATGTCTGAAGCCAGGCTGTACCCCTAAGTAAGGCAATTAGAGGGGGCGGGGAAAGCAGGTGGAGACTCCGGAGGGGGGATGGGAGGTGACTACCTTTCCCAGGGTGGCTGATGGCTGAACCAAGAGACCTGGTCAGGTGGATCTGGCAGGGTGCTGTGGAGGGCAGGGCTGGGAAAGGGATCAAGAGGTCTCTATGGATTCTAGTCTGAGCACATCTAGCAGGGAAGCTGAGGACAGACCGAGGGCAGCACTGATGGACCTGAGGACTCAGTTTCCCCCCCAAAAAGCTGCTGCTCCACCGGCTGGCAGGAACACACAGGTCATAATGGAGTAAGAGAAGCTGCCGGTTCACACCTGGCCTTCTTCTGTTTCCTGTTGGGGATTTTAAAGCTGGGGACCTGTGGGCACCAGAGTCACACAAAGGGTAGGTGTGTGTGGTGGCCGGACACTGACAGAATATAGAGAGAGTCGGTGACCAATCACCACACGCAACTCCCGCCCTTTTGTGTAACTTTCTCTTAGTTCTGTGTCAAATTGTGGCTCCACTTTTCCCTGGCAGAGCTCATGGGTAACCATGGGTAACTCATGAGAACCGATGGGTAACTAGAAAATTCCAGAGCTGACAGGAACTTGCCCAAGCTCCAGGGAAAGAGAAGGGAGATTTCTAAATCAAGGTTGAAACCAAGTCCTACCAGGCCCAATGCCCTCCCCCCACTTCCTTTTTTGTCTTTTGGTACTGGAGATCAAACCCAGGACATTGCACTTGCTAGGCAAGTGCTTTGCCATTGAGCTACACCCCAGCTCTCCCATGTCTATGTGCAGGCCACCGGTACACACTTGGCCAGACCTTTTGGTCTGAAAACAGCAAGACAGGACCCATGCATGCAGCAGGCACCATGCAAGACTGGCTGGGACAGCTCAGTGTGGAGGTCGGCCTCCATTCTGGAGCCTTGTGGGGTTCAAACTGGAAGCCCCACAGAGCGGCCAGTTGGGAGCCCAAGGCCTGGATATAACCAGAACAGGACAGAGGTAGCCAGGCCCTCTGGACTGTACAAGGCATCATTTTTATCAGGATCCCAGGCCTCAGGTCCTGAAAGGCAGTATCTGATAATGGGACATTATCAGGAGGAAATGAGGGCGATGTGGGCATGGAAGGTAAAACAGAAAAATCCACAACCCACAACACACAACTCTCACTCATCTCTGTGTGTGCTTTTTCACTGGTGTTCTACCACTTGAGCCATAGCTCCGCTTCCACATTTTGGTGCTTAATGGGAGATAACTGTCACAGACTTCCACCCTGGCCTGGCTTTGAACCATGATCCTCAGATCTCAGCCTCCTGAGCAGCTAGGATCACAGGGGTGAGCCACCAGTGCATAGTCCCCCCGCCCTCTGCTGGAGCTGGATTCAAGCCCAGCCACAGACAGGTGGGATGGACTTACCAGGTGCTGCATGCGGACGGCCTCTAGGGGGTAGTCCCCTTTGGCTGTCTCTCCAGATAGCATAATGCAGTCGGCTCCATCCAGAACAGCATTGGCCACATCGCTGCCCTCGGCGCGGGTGGGGCGGGGCTTCTTGATCATGCTCTCCAGCATCTGGGAGAGGGCAGAGCAATGGTGAGATGGGGAGAGGGAGGGGCCTGAATCAGGGGCAAGGGGGAAGATGGCTTTACATGCATGCATGGGGCGGGGGAGTGTGTGGACACAGGATAGAGTCCATGGGAAGAGGCCCATGTGAAGGAGGGCACATGCCTGCGTGGCGCAGATCACAGGCTTGCCAGCTCGGTTGCACCGGCCAATCATCATCTTCTGGGCCAGGAAGACCTTCTCTGCCGGAATCTCAATCCCCAGATCCCCACGAGCCACCATGATGCCATCACTGGCCTCCAGGATCTCATCAAACCTGGAGAGAGATAGCAAGATGAGAGACTGTAGAAAAGGTGCTACAAAAACAACAAACAAGCCAGGCTCTGGTATTCCTCACTACTCAGGAGGTTGAGATGGGGCGGGTGGGGGTGGGGGATGGAGGAGGGAGAAATTCATGGTTCAAAGCCATCCCAGGCCAGGAAGTCCCTGAGACTCTTATCTGCAATTAACCAGCAAAAAGCCAGAAGTGGTTCAAGTGGTAAAGCACTAGCCTTGAACAACAAAAAACAATACCTGCATTTCCCCCCCCCCAAATCTTGGCTCTGCGGTATCCCCTCCTCCCCCACCAAGAAAAAGAAAAGCTCAGGTGCTGGTGGCTCACGCCTGTAATTCTTGCTACTCAGGAGGCTGAGATCTGAGGACTGCAGCTCAAAGCCAGCCTGGGTAGGAAAGTCCACAAGACCAGAAGTAGAGATATGGCACAAAGTGGTAGAGTGCTAGCCTCGAGCAGAAAAGCTTAGGGAACTCAGGGACAGCATCTCGAACTTAGGGAACTCAGGGACAGCATCTCGAACTTGACGGTGGGTTCTGGGCCCCTGGAACAATGTGCAGCTTCTGGTTTGTCGATCGAAGGGGAAGGGATGTTTGGTTTTGTGCCTTTCTAACACAGTGCGCGAGCACTAGGCTGGGGCGCTGGGCCTCACCTGCGGACACCTTCGTGGTTCTCAATCTTGCTGATAATCTTGATGTTCTTCCCCTTCTCTCCAAGGACCTTCCGGACCTCGTGGACATCGGCCGCCTTCCGGATGAAGGATGCAAACACCATGTCCACATCCTGTTCCACACCGAACTTCAGGTCCTGGATATCTTTTTCTGACACGGCTGGCAGGTCCACGGCGGCCCCGGGAAGGTTCACGCCCTTCTTGCTGCCCAAAGAGCCACCGTTTTCCACCTCTGTCACCAGGTAGTCAGGCCCTGTGCGAAAGGGAGTGGACAGGGAGGCAGCACAATGAAAACCCAGTGCAAGCCTTCCAGGAAGCCCTTTGTTTCCCTTTCCACCCTGGTTAAGGGGATGGAAAGTAGCCCAGAGAGGGCACTGGAGCCACGGGATCAGCGTTCAAACCCCATCTCCACTGACTGCAAGATCAGGAAATGGTTAAATCAAGCTAACAACTCCAACTCGTAAATCAGACGTGAGCATGGCAAATGCGAAGCAAGTGAGAAGGAAATGTTTTCTGGCAAACAGCATGATCAAAGATGGGCTGATTGTTAAGGACATGCGTATGAACTCTGGGGCTCGTGCCTGCTGCCCCAGCTACTCAAAAGAGGCTGAGATCGATCCCAGAGATTCCGCTATCTCCCATTAACTAGCAAAAAGCCGCAGGTGGGGCTCAAGTAGTTGAGAGCCAGCCTTGAATGAAAAAGCTAAGCAAGAGTCTAAGGCTGAGTTCAGGCCCCAGGGCCAGCACCAAGAACAAACAAGAATTACCGATAAGTAAGACTAAACCTTTTTTCTGTTTTTTTGTTGCCAGTCCTGGGGCTTGAACTCAAGGCCTTGGCACCTTCCCTGAGCTTCTTTTGCTCAAGGCTAGCACTCTGCCACTTGAGCCACAGGGCCACTTCTGGCTTTTCCTGTGTATGTGGTAGTACAGAATTGAGACCATGGCTTCATGCACGCTAGGCAAGCAGTCTACCCCTCCCATTCTCCATTCACACCTACCTTTCTCCTTCACCTGCAGAGAAATAAGCCCGTCATCCACGTAGATCTTGCTGCCCACCTCCACCACCTTGCAGATATTCTTATAGTCCAGCCACAGAATATTCTCATCACACTTCTCCATGTAGGCATTGTCCAAGGTGATCTTGAGTTTCCCTCCCTTCTTCAGCTCCACCTCGGCAGTTCCGCTCTGCGCAGGAGATGGGCAAGGGTGTCCAGGGGGAAAAAAAAAGTATTTTCAATAAGCGAAACCCTCATTAGTAGACTCTTCAAATTCCTCAGCCTCCCTCTGCGATCCTCCCTTCCCCCCAAGCCTCCCTCGGATACTCACGCCCTTGATGAGCCCAGTCCGAATCTCGGGTCCTTTAGTATCCAAAGCCACAGCAACTGGCCGGTAGAGGATGGGGTCAGATGCAAAGCTTTCTGTGGCTGTGCGCACGTTCTTAATGGTCTCTGCGTGGTACTGGGGGCGGGGGAGAAAGAAGTGCTATGTCCTTCCTCTGCCTGGATCCTACTTCCATTCCCTCATGCAGAGCCAAAGCTGAGGACAACCAACCTCCACGGCCTCATCTCAGCAGACTGCCCTCCACTGGTCCCCCTCCAGCAGCCCCACCCTCCTCTTCTACCCAGCACTAATCAACTGAAGATGCGGGCACTGGTAGCTCACACCTGTAACCTAGACCCTCAGCAGGATGAAATATGAGGATCATGGTTCAAAGATACCCTCAGCTAAGTTTCTTGGGTTTTTGTGTTATTTTTTGAGCCACAGTGCCACTTCTGGATTTTCTGTTTATGTGGTGCTGAGGAATAGAACCCAGGGCCTCATGCATGCAAGGCAAGCACTCTATCACTGAGCCACCTTCCCAGCCCCTTCAGCTATCAGCAAGTAAACACCAGAAAATCAAAAGTGATGCTATGGCTCAAAGTGTAGAGTGATAGCCTTGATCAAAAGAGCTCTGGGCCAGAGCCCAAGCCCTAAGGTTCAAGCCCCACAACTGACAAAAATAATAAACAATTGAGGGAAAATGATTGTGAGGGCTGCTTGTGTTTAGAACCCTCTTCCCTGGCTGGCAATCAGTGTCAGATTCTGTGTTTTCTCTATTGATCTCAAACCAAACTCCATTATTGACTTAAGTTGTAGAAGCACAAGGTAATTATCCAATGCTAAGGTCAGACCAGGTTTCACAAGCACTTTCTAGAGTGGAGAGGAACAGCTGGGTCAGGTGCCTCTGGGCAGGGATTGCCCTTGGCTGTACTTCTAGCAAACCTGGCTCCAAGATCCCCTTTATCGCCACTATTTGATTCAAAAGGGACACAGGTCAAGATAAGATATCCAAATAGCTGCAGATAGCTCACCACAGGCAATGCTGATAACCAGGGCACCTAATTCAGCACTTTATGGGCCCGACGTGCAGGGACAGTGCATAGGCAGACAGGGCCCAGGCAGAGCCCTTTCCAAGGACAGCCACCTGGCGCATGTGTCCGCCAACACCTTACTCTGTATGGGGATCAGCCAGGGATCCTTTTAGTTAGGAATGAGCTACAGTAGCAGACAATATAGAAGAGAAATAGAAACAGCTTGGGCTTTTCTGTTACTTCATTTTGTGTGTGTGTGTTCTGAGGCTTGAACTCAGGGGCATGGGTGCTGTCCTTGTGCTGCTCAGTGCTAATGCCCAATCATTGGAGCTACAGCTCCACTTCCAGCTTTTTAACTTTTTTGGTAGTGAATTGTAGATAAGATGTCTCATGGACTTTCTTCCCTGAGCTAGCTTTAACCCTGACTCTCAGAATTCAACCTCTTCAGCAGCTATGGCAGCTGGCTTTCCAGACTTTTCCTGAATTAAGTGCATTTGGGGGGAAACTGAGGCAAAAAGACAGAGTAACAGTCTTAAAAAAAAAAGAAAGAAAATGTACTAATCAGCTGACTTGGGAAACGGAAACCCCTCTGTACAACAGCTTAATAACAATAAGGAAGTTATACATACATTTATAGTTTATAAGCAATTATGGGTTTTTAATTGTTATAAAGGTGATATAAAGAGGGTTTACAATTACACAAGTCACCTCGCTCTCGTAACAATGAAAACATTTTTAAGAAAGGGGGACTGGGGTGGGGGTGGGGGTGGGAATTGTGAGTTAGAGTGCTTGCCTAGCATGCATGAAGCCTTACATTTGGTTCCTCAGTACCACATAAACAGAAAAAGCTGAAAGTAGCACTGTGGCTCAAGTGATAGAGTGCTAGCCTTGAGCAAAAGGGACAGTGCCCAGGCCCTGAGTTCAAGTCCCAGGACTGCCCCCCCCCCAAAAAAAGTAATTTTCAATTTCGACATTTCTTTAACTAGTACACTTATTTTCTGGTTGCTCTGAGAGTTGGTTTGCTTTTGCTTTCCTTTCCATGCAGGGCCTGAACTCTGGGGCTCACACATGCCCGTCAGGTATCCAAACACATCCCCAGTCAATCCTGGATTTTAAGCCGTTCTGCACGCATTTTGACCCAGGGAATCTGAAATCACACCTGATAACTGAGTAAGCAGAGGGCATGTTACCCAGTTCTCGGTGTGATTATCTCTTGGTAAATTACCAGTAGGTGCACTGCCTGCTTAGTTGACAATCAATCCTTTGGGAAGCCAGAGGACCCTGACCCGCCCTCACCAGTCTGTCAAAGGGGTCATGAAAAAGCCAGTATTTCTGGCTCCCATGGCCCATAGGACACGCATGTTCAACAAGACCATATGAACTGCCCAAAGTGGGGCTTAAAAACCCCAAAAGCCACTGACTAGATCAGAAAAGAAAGGCAATCCATGTCCCTACATCAGAATGAGACAGTTCCGTGTCTATGTGTCTCCCTCTGACCTGAGTGGACAGCCTCATCTGGCTGTAATCCCTAAAAATAAACTCCTAAGAGAGACTTAAGTAAAAATAAAACCCTGCCAGTGCTAATCTAGCAAGAAGATGGAAAGGACAGATAATCTCCAAATACCTCTCGTAATATTTCTTGAAAAGGCAAATAAGTAAGGAAAATTGACTGGCCAGCAGCACACCCAGGGCCCCACGGTATCACATTACTGGACCCGGGAGCCTCGTGAAAGGTCAGCGCTGCGCCTTCTATTTCTGCTCCCTTCCTGCACACTGGAGGCCAGGCCAGCAGAGGAGGGCTCATGCGCACTGTCTTCCCTGAGCTCTCTCTGACCTATGCTAACACCATGAGTAATTAGTAATTCCTGGCAATTCCTGCTGAGTGAAAGGCTGATTGTTCATCAGAGAGAACATTAACAGATGTGTGTCCACTGTTATTATTTTTGGAGAGATAGAGCCTAGGGTGGACCTTAAACTCACAATCCTTCTGTTTAGCCTCCTGAGTGCTGGGATTACAGGTGCCCGCCACTATGAGTCTAAACCTTCCTGCTTGCCAAATGAGCTCAGGACTTCCCTCTCCCAAGATACTGGGGGGGAGGTGGGGGAGACAGCCCGGTGCCAGGCCACTGGCTGTTTATTGAACATGGCCTAGAGAAAATCTATGCTGAAGAGTCTCATGTTTCCAGAAACAAGGAATTCTCTTCTGGAAATGCTGAACTTAAGGATTTATTTTTAGTCTGAACTTAATACCAGCCTCGAAAGGCCAGAGGGTCAACCCGCACCCCTCCCAAACAGACAAGTACGTTCTACATTTTGTACATGAAGTACAAGTCAAAGAGAGAGGAAAGTCTTCCATTAATGGCAAGATGAGGTTCTCTGGTCTTCATCTCTCACTGCTCAGCAAGGAGGCAGGAACGGAGGCTTGCTAAGTCAAGTTCTAGAGTGTCAGACCCAATTCATTCCTAACGGATCCAACATCCCAGAAAGCTCATAAGTCTGTGCACTTGACCCAGTACATCGTCCTCGTCCTCCTCCTGGGCCCCCCACTCCCAGTGATCTTAGGTATGAAGAGGCCCAAGACTTTTCAAAAACCAGAGCTACAGGAGCTAAGTTAGAAAAGTTATGCGAAGTTGTGTGGCCCATAAAAGTGTCCAGCAGACCTTTCCACACCTTCATGAGAGCTAATGGCAGTCTGGGTGTTTGGAAGAGCCTTGACCAGTAAAAAGATCTTGTCTGTTCATGAACTCTCAAACATGAAGGTGGCAAGAGGAAAGACCAGTGGGACCACCTAATAAGGACAATATCCTATTTACTCAGTGGCTCATATCTGTATGGAATCCTTACTACTCAGGAGGCTGAGATCTAAGTATCATATCAAAACCAGCCCAGATAGGAAAGTTGGTGAGATTCTTATCACCCATCAATAAGCAAAAAGCTAGAAGGAGAGCTGTGGTTCAAGTGGTAGAGTGCCAGTCTTGAGCACTAAAGCTCTGGGACAGTGCCTGGGTCCTGAGGTCAAGCCCCAGTACCAGTACACACACACTACCAGATGTGTATATATATGTCTACCTACTCCACCATGGCTAGTGAGCACTACAGACCCATTTCCTTGTACACAAATATCCCAGTCCACATCCCAAGGACCAACTATAGGCCTACCTCATGAGTTCCGTGAGAGAAGTTCAGACGAGCCACGTTCATCCCAGATTTAATCATCTCCTTCAGCATATCCACTGATCGGGAAGCCGGGCCTGGACATAGTTCAAAGCCACAAGTAGGAAAACATGTAAGTGCACGGAAGGATAAACTTCATCTCAACAAACACCCTCAGCAGGTGCTCCCACCGCTGTTAGTTCACTGCGTTCTGATTCGACAGTTTCATTCCTACCTAGCCTGGTAAGTCTTAGGCCAGCTCTTTCTGCCCGCTAGGAAGCTCAGGCAGATGCCAGGCACACAGTGGCATCATTTTCCATGTCTCTGAGAGGCTCCCACTAAGAACCTTAGGGAAGATATCCTGTATATTTTGCCTCTAGCACAAAACATACTCACTACGCTCAACTATCATTTTTTTGTGTGTGCTGGTCCTAGGGCTTGAACTCACGTCCTGGATGCTGTCCCTTAGCCTTTTTGCTCAAAGCTAGTGCTCTATCACTTGAGCCACAGCTCCACTTCTGTGGGGTTTTTTGGGGGTGGTGATGGTGAATTAGACTTTCCTGTCTGGGCTGACTACGATCCTCAGCTCTCAGCCTCCTGAGTATCTGGGATTGATTACAGGCGTGAGGCCACCGGCACTTGGCTTGCCTGCCAGCGTTTCACATGACTCAGCCCCCCTCCAAACGTGTCACTTATTCAGTGTCTCGGGGAGATCAGCCAGCCGCCTGTGGCAGGGAAGGGGCGCCCACGCGCGTACCGATGGTGCAGATGATGCCGGTGTTGCGGGCGGTGATGGGGGCTGAGTCGATGTCCAGGCGGCACATGTGCTCCAGGAACGTGTCGGCCATGGCTGCGTGCAGCTGCTGGGTCTGGATGAAGGCCGTCCCGGCGTCACTGTGGGGCTTCGGCATGGCTTCTGTGGTCCTGGCTCGAGCAAAGCAGAGGCACGGCAATCAGATGGAGAAGGGGCTGTCTCCTGATTATACACTAGCTCGGCTCCTGAACCAACAGAAAACCTGAACGAGCAAATCCAAACCAACCACGAGCTTCCAGAGCCCCACAAACTGACAGGTCTCCCCTACGAGGCTGGCAGTGACTTCCTTCTACCATTTAGTGCTAAAAAACAACCCAGAGCTCTGCATATCAGGGACCCTATCACTGACCCACTTCCCCAACCCCAGCACTTACCTCGCCAACTTGCATATAACAAGAAGCTCTACCTAAGTTCTGCACAACACAAATTCTCTACTAACCTGGGGAAAAAACTGAGATGCCCCTGGGTAAATGAAGTCCTCAGAGCTACTCACACCCTTTAAGTCTTTCACCAGCTCATACCAATACCTACGTTTATCCTTCAGCCCCTAATAGGCAGGAGGGTAAAGCCAAGCTCACTCAGCAAAATCCAACCAGACCTGAATGAAGGCAAACCTCTTACCTGCTTGCCTACTCTGGCTTCAAACCACTATCCTCAGATCTCAGTCTCCCCAGCCACTGGCACCTGACATTTATCTGCTTTTTAAGGAAAAGGTCTCATGCCGTAGCCTAAGCTGATGTCGAACCCTGCTCAGCCTCCACATGACAAGGATTACAGGTGTGCCCAGCAACTCACAATTAAAATCTGACACATATACTGTCTCCTGTCAGTCTCAGAACCACCTTTTCCAGGCAATTAACCAGCTCAGGCCACAATTCTGGCAACTGCCCTGACCTTTGCTTCATTACTGATTTAACAGTGCAACTCGCTGGACCGGTAAGCCAGCTAATTAGAGTACAAAACTCCAGAAGGACCTGGAAGGTACCGTTTGCTCAGAGATAGATCCAACAAAGGCTCCTAGAGCAGCCTCAGGATGAGGGGCTTCAGACAGGGACCCCTTCTCAAAACCCTGAACCCAGCTTGGTAGCTTGCCTGCTACACCTTTAGAACAGAATCCTCTTTTTTTTTTGGGGGGGGGGGGGGGGCAGGGGTAGTTGTGGGGCTTTAACTCTGGGCCTGAACACTGTCCCTCAGTTCTTCAGCTTAAGGCTAGTGCTCTACCACTTAGAGCCACAGCACCACTTCCGATTTGCTGGTGGTCTATTGGAGGTAAGAGTTTTATGGCCTTTTCTGCCCAGGCTGGTTTAGAACTGTGATCCTCAGATCTCAGTCTCCTGAGTAGCTAGGATTACAGGAATGAGCCATTGGTACTAGAACAGAATCCTTAAGCCTCATTCCTGCCTTCCCTGACAGCCTGGCAAAGTCCCAACCGAGGAGCCTTGTGGCCAGCAGCAAAGCTGACGGCAGACACTTCACCTACAGAGCTACACACCTGAGCTTCCTCAGATATCTGGCAAATGGAAGGCAAAAAAAAAAAAAAAAAAAAGAATAGACCCTGACAGAGAAGCTAACTCGAACCAGAACCTATATGGCAAAGGCAGTTGTTCGTCCCAGAGTGAAATCTCTAACAACACCCCAGGCTGCCAGGGTAGTTTACCTACGCTTATCAGACCTCATGGCTCCTGGCCAAACTTAGCCACAAAACAACTGCCCAGGGATCCTGGTGAGATGGTGCACCAGGCCTCACTGCGCCCATGCTGGGAGTGTGTGGTTAAGGACAGGCCTGGGAAGCACGCAGGGTTCCGCGTGCGTAGGACGGAGTCATGACTCGCCTTCTCCCAAAGGATGATCCTCTGGCTTGGCTCCAGATTCTGCAGAGCCACGGGGTCACTGCTCACGCCTAGCCATACCTTTGGGTCTTTGGGGTTGCGACTCCAGTGATAAAATTCTCTTTGTTTCCCTCAAGTTGGCTCCTTGGCCCCACTTGTATAGATCGTTCAGAGCTGAATACAGTTTGCCCTGTAGAGCTGAACAGGGAATTAAAAATAAAATCTTGAGTTTTAAACTAACGCTCTTAGCTGCGATGGGAAAGTTACCTAAGAATCAGGCTTCCAAGGCAGAAGGCACTATGAGACACCCACCCCCCGCAGAAGTGCCAGGAAGAACAGACTGCAAGTTGTCAGGGAACTGGACTCTTACTGACCCCCCTGGGGTGCAGTTCCCACCCCCCCAAAAAAAGCAAGAAATGTTTTCTCCTTATAATCCACTTTCTTTTCTTTTGTTGGTACTAGGGCTTGAACTCAGGGCATGGGTGCTATCTGTGAGCTTTCATGCTCAAGGTTAGCATTCTACCACTTGAGCCACAGATCTACTTCTGGCTTTTTGGTGGTTCATGGAAGACAAGAGACTCACAGACTTTTCTGTGCCGGCTGGCTTTGAATCTCAGTGCTCAGATCTTAGCCTTGTGAGTGGCTGGGATCACAGGCATGAGCCACCACTGGTTGCTCAGGGACAGCACTTGGGTCCTGAGATCAAGTCCCACAGCTGGGAAAAAGATAAAACATAATAGAGAAGAGAAATCCTCTGCTTTGTGTGGAGGGAGACCGAGTGTGGCTTACAAGAAGTTCAGGGCACTTCCAATGGCTTGGGAAGATATACCTTGAGCCACGGAGGACCTAAGAGGCCCCTCCCAAAAAGGGGAGGAGCAATACAGTCTAAGCCATAAGCCCTGATCCAGCCAGCTTCTCTTCCTGTTTAGTCTGCTCAAACTGCACAGTAAAACCTTTGTGAAAAGGAAAGCTGGAATGCCCAGAGCACCTCCAGGCAAAGGAGACTTCAGCTCCAACCCACTTTAGCCAAAACACACCCTTTGTTTCACGATCTACAGCTAAGTCTATAGGCTGGGGGGTGGAGGCTATTTAAGTACCAAAGTGAGAAGTGAGTGGCTTTAATGTTTTAGTGAATTTACGCACCAGCAATTAGCAAGACTTCCACAAGCTCTGAGGTGTCTCTGTGTGTGCAAGCGCCAGTACTGGGGCTTGAACTCACATCCTGGCCACCATCCCTTAGCTTTTTCTTCTCAAGGCTGGCGCTCTCTCTACCACTTGCTTGAGACACTGCTTGCTCTATTTCAAGTTTTGTTTGGTGTGTGTGCCTAATTGGAGACAAATGTCTCACATCTCATAGGCTTTCCTGCCCAGGCTGGCCTCAAAGCTTGATCCGATCTCAGACTCCAGTGTTGCTATGATTATAAGCATGAGCCACTGGCACCTGGGTTTTCTTGAAGCGCTCTTTGCCATGTCCCCTAGTGGATCTGAAGACTGAGTGTGTCCCTGGCTCCTCTGCCCATTTTCAGTCACAAAAGCCTCACCAAAAAAAAACCAAAAAAAAAAAACACAGGTTGTCCTTTGGGACCAACCACGTGGCCAGCGTCGCAGGCGGAGTCCCCTGAGCTGTCTCCTGCAGCCAGCCTTGAGTGGGTAGGGCAGGTCTCTGGGAAGTTCTCCCTTGTGCCTGCCAGCTGCCTGGACATGCAGCCCCACCCAGGCCAGCCTGACTCATTCCTCACTCGGCACCCTCCTCTGGGGAGGCACAGACATGCAGAGCCAACCTCCAGCGGGCAGCCAGGGCCAGGCGGGCAGCGGGGACCGGGAGGGCCCACTGGCAGCCGGTAAGTGTGAGCCTGAGCACCTGCAGGGTCTTCCTCAGAAACATCTCCCTCTGTGAGAAACCACAGCAAGGAGGCCTCAGTGGGGAGGCTTGATGGAGACAGGCGCACAGCTCAGCTTCAGCCACCCTGACCTTCCCGTCCTGCAGCTCTGGCCCCTTGTGGTTCCCACCTCACTCCACCAATTGATCTCAGAGCTCCACATCATTCTGCTCTAATAAACTGGGACTCTGCACCATCCCATCCTAACTCCCCCTCCTACCTTGTGCCAGGATTGTGAGGATCACGGTCTCATAGACACGGAGCTTTAGCAGGCACCCAACTGACCACAACACTGTATTACAAAATGTGACCTTCAGAAGAAACTGGGGAAGAACGGTCACCAATGGCTGGCTCTCATCAAGCTACGGGAGTTCTAGGACCCAAACAGGTGAGGAGCCAACCAGCAGCAGCAGATCTGGAGATGCTGTTCAGCTGAGACAAGGGGCAGGCATTGTAGTGCACGCCTACAATCCCAGCACTTGGTAGGTTGAGGTGGGAAAATCACGAGCTTGAGGCTTGTGCTACAGTGAGAATCTACCTCAAAAATCCAATAAAAAAAGAAAAGCAAAGGAAACTAGGAAATTCAACTGGACCCTCATATAAGGGGTGACACCCTCTGGGCCTGGGCGCTGTCCCTCAGCTCTTCAGCTCAAGGTGAGTGTTCTACCGCGCCACTTCCAGTTTTCTGGCAGTTAACTGGAGATAAGACTCTCTCTCCCATACTTTCCTGCCCTGGCTGGCTTTGAATGGCGATCCTTAGATCTCAGCCTCCTAAGTAGCTAGGATTACAGATGTGAGACACTGGCATCTGGCTCTCATGGACTTTTATTCTGCCCAAGCTGTCTCCATACAGTGACCCTTACATCTCAACCCCCTGAAATGCTAGGGTTACAGGCATGAGTCACTGATGCCCAAATAACAATCTGAAGATTTTTCTTCAGGGGTAGAGCCCAGGGACATCACCTTTTTCAGTGAGCAACAGAGGCGAGGCACTGGCTGGATATTAAAGAGGAGTAGCTGGGGAGGAGGGGGAGGCAGGCTGGGGCAGCGAGAGGGGGAGGAGGGAGGGAGGAAGGAGAGGATGGGGAGGGGACATGGATGGCAGGAATCCTTCAGCACTGACCTAGTTAGTGTCTTACCACAGCAGTTGTCATAGGTTTGTGCTTGTTGCTTTATATCTATTTTTAACTTTTAACTGAAAAATGAAAATTTTTTTCAATCTTAGGGGGAAGGGAGCCTCTGATATCTGTATTTCTACCACCCGGAACACTTGAGCTATACTTTTAGACTTAGCTCCCATTTTCAAACTTGTCATGAGTTTTTCTATCCTTTAATTTCATTGAAGTACATTTGCTACCAACTGAGCCACACCTCCAATGCCTTAAAAAAGGATATCTCCACCTGGATCCCTATGGCTTTTGTCTTCTGTTCAGCCATTTCATATAGAAGGAGGGTACTTCCGAACCCTCCCCCTTCAGATCATGGCAACTTTACTGTATCCCATAAGCATAGCCACTAAGATCTATTTTTAGGAGAAAATGTGGTAGTCAAATGGGAAAGGGCTGGGCATTTTTAATCGCCATCCTCCAGCGTGTGTCATTGTCACTTGCTCTTCCGGTCAGCATTGGCACTTAAGCTCCATATGGCTGGTATATAGATCTACCTAAGTCACTACCACTGCTATGAATCCACCTTTAAAACTAGACATTGCGCATGTGCACACGCCACTACTGGAGCTTGGACTCAAGAGTCTGGGCTCTGTCCTGTAGCCTTTTCATGGTCACATACTTAAGTGCTGTGCTAGGACCTATCCAGCCCAGGCCTGTCTAGCTGGAGGCCATAAGGCGGCTTAAGCTCCCCGGGAGGTTGTGATGGACGGGGGGGGGGGGGGGGGGGGGGGGGGGGGGGGTGGGGGGGTGGGGGTGGGGAGCCGCCTGTAGTGGCCACCAAGGGTACTGCAGCCCTGCTCTCCATCTCCTACGTGCAGCCAGGCACAAACCACCGCAGGGGGCGTGGCCTCCGGCACTGCAGGGAAAGCTCCAAGCCCCCCCCCCCAAGCTGGGCACTCACACCAGGTGGCCCTAAAAGCCAGCAGAGGCTGCACTCCCCTCCCCCAAAGAGCTTCTAGAACAAGTAACCAGAGACCAATCCTCCAGCCCTGACACAGGCTCTTGGTCCTCCTGCCCCCCAATACCAGTGTGGTCTTTACCTTTTGTCCTTTAGCCTCCAATCTCTAGTGCTATCTGTCGCCCAAGTGAGACTCAGCCCCCAGGAAAAGGAGGACAATGAAACCCAGTTCCCAAGGGGTCTGTCCACTCACTCACTGGAGTTGGGCTGAGGATTATCTGGAGAGATCTAGACATTTGATCCCCGATGAGTTGGTTCAGACAAGCTGAAGTAAAATAAACTCAGCCCTACGTACCCCTCAGTCTGAGCAGCTCGAGTTGCATCTATTTCCCCACCCCACCCCCTTCCTTCCTCATTCTTAACACTGCCGCCACGTTAAGAAACAGCTTTAAGAAAGGGGTTTTCCTGTGACACCCCACCCCTCGACACTGTCCCCAGGTCTCCAAGGTGTTCAGTTGGCCTCAAGCGATTGATGCTCTTTTGTAAAACTCTGACTGCAATGCTTTCAGAAACAGGAGGCCACAGAAAGTCAGAAGTGAGGCCACAGAAATCTTCCCCATTCGTGATTCACTTCTCACTCCCCCTCCCATCGCGGGAGACAGGGAAGGCAGAGGCCTACCCGACTCTGCACTTAGTGAAGCCCTTTGTGATCTAGAGAAATACTGAAAGTGGACGTTTGAAGCCTGCACATATACATAGACATAAAGCATTCCACCACTCACCCAATGAAGATAACTTTCTCAAAAGCAGCTAAGTTCAAAGGTTGCCCCATGTTCTCTGCAGAGCCCCCGGGGCCGGGTGGATTATATTACCCTCCTCCACAGAAAAGCCCCTGCCCCATGCAGTCCCCCCCCCCAACCCCAGCATGCTCAGGCCACCCAGAGGACATATTATTTGCAATTATTTGCTAACAATGCTGTCCCAGGAGTAGTGGCCTGGGCTCTCTCTCCTCGGCCACACCCTAAGTACTGTTGGGCGGTGGGTAACAGTGAGTGGCGTGAGGCTGGTACTAATACCGACCCCAACCAGGCTGGACACATCCTTGGGGCATCGGTCCACGTGGAGCTGGAGGGAAAGCGAATGGGAGCACTTCATCTTTGCGAGGTGCTACTTTGTTCTAAAGGTTCCTTTCCCAAGAGAACCAGGAGTCTGTGGCAAGCTGGGAGTTACAAAGTAACATTACTTAACTACAAAGTAACACCGCTTAGTAAACAGGGCCAGGATCCCCCCGGGGGACGGGTTTCCGGGAGATGCGCGGGGAGGGAGCGCGCCTGACTCAGGTGTGTGCGCCCGTGCCCCGCGTGTCCGCGCACGTGTGTGCGGGCATGTGAGCCTGTGCGTGCGTGCGTGCGTGCAGCACAAGTCCGGGCGAGGATGGAACACCTGCCGGTCAGTGCCGTGCGCAGCGTCCGGCTGCGCGTCCCCCGCGCCGCTGGCCCTCATCACACCGGGGCATCGCTGTCCTGGGGCTGGGGCGGGCGTTCCAGCAACATCGTTCCACACAAGCCGGGGCCCGGAGCAGCCCGGGGCGCCCCCATCCCCGACCCCAGCGGGGAGCCCCCTCCTTTTCTCCCACCCTGGACGCACACGGGTCTCTAGTGAGGAAACCCGATCCGTCCGGTCCCCTCCCCGGCGCACGTGGCGAGGGGCCCGCGGGCGCGGGGCGCGGAGGCCCAGGGTCACGTACTCCGGCCTGCCCTGCAACCCCGGGTCCGGGCGGGGCGGAGAGAGGGAGGGGAGAGGGATGCGGGGCGGACGTGACCAGGACCGAGGAGGTGGGGATGGGAGGGGGGAAAGAGGAGGGGCTAGGAACACGAGGAGGGGGGACAGGATGAGGGGGGAAGGAGATGGAGGGGGGAAGGAGATGGAGGGGGGAAGGAGATGGAGGAGGGGGACGAGAGGAGGGGGGCAGCACGAGGCTGGAGGAGGGGGCCGGGAGGAGGGGCGCGCAGTGCGCGAGGAGGGGACGGGGAGGGAGGAGGGGGACGGGAGGAGGAGGGAAGGAGATGGAGGAGGGGGCAGGAGCACGAGGAGGGGGCGGGAGGAGGGGGGACGGGAGGAGGGGGACGGAGCACGAGCGGGTCACGGACTCGCAGCGCCGCCACTAGGCCCGGGCAGGGGCTGAGCGGAGGCCCGGGGAGGGGTCGGGACGCGGGGCCGCGGGGAGGCGGGAGGAGGTCGGAGACAAGGACGGGAAGGAGACAAAGAGGGCGAGGATGGAGCCAGGATGCGGGACGAGGAGAGGGCCGGGGTTCGGGGGGACCGGGGGCGGGGGTGCGCAGGCTCTGGGGGCGAGTCGGCCTTCCTGCCTCCCTCCCTCCCTCCCGGCTCTGCCCGGGGTCCAGGACGCCCACGGGCCCCGCGACCGGCGTCCTGCGTGCGTAGGGCGTGCGTGTGCCGGACGGAGCCCCGGGCCCGCGGTGGAGGCCCGCCACGGGGCCCCGCTCACCTGCGGCGTGCTGCGACTCGGGCTCGGGCTGCGCTGCGAAGGCTGGGCGATGCAGGAGCTCGTGTGCGGGAGCCGGGCCCCGGGCCTCAAGGTGATCCCGCCGCGCACCGCGATCCCTCCGCAGCCCCGCCCCGCGCCCAATCCCCGCGCGCGGCCGCCCGCGCCCCGCCCCCGCCCCCGCTGACGCGGCCTCCCCGGGACCGGAGCGGGCGGGAGGACGGGCGGGGGGAGGCCGAGCGGAGGGCGGGCTCTGCCCTTTTCCGAGGGGACTACGTTCCGCGGCGGAAGGACACGGAGGGCCGGACGCAGAGGCGACGGTGACTGAGACCCGGGGGCCAATCCGGAGCTGCGGGGGGCGGGCCGCACCCCCCCCCCCCGGCGGGCTCCTCCGGACCCCGGGCGCCCCGCACACCTGTCGCCGGCCCGGGCCGCCCGCACCCGGCTCCTTTCCTGGCCGCCGGCCCAGGTCGCCCCAGCTGCCCCGGCCTTATCTGCACGGGAACCAGATTTATGGGTCCCCGGCGGCGCCCCCAGCCCCGCCCTGCGGCGGGAAGGCAGTGGGGAGGCGGGGGGGGGGGGGGGGGGGACGATCGCAGGCCGGGGCCGCCCTCCGGGGAGCGGGACTCCGGGAACGGGCGCCGGCTGTGCCCGGAACGAGGAAGCGCGGGGCGGGCCGGGCCCGGGGCGCGCCGGGAGGCCTCTGACCGGGTCCGCACTGGCCCCCCAAGGAAGGATCCATTCCGAGCCTCGGGGCCGGAGATCTACCTAGGAGGCAGCACTCCTGCTGTGCCCGGCCCAGGCGTGTCGGTCGATCCGGTGCTAGTGGAGTCTGTCTGGGCATTCTCCCCGCCGCTGCCCGGCGGGTCCCATCGCTCTCAGCGCTTTGCCTGCACCAGGACAAGTTTTCGGAGCAGATGATTTACAAAGTGGCCTGGAGTTCACTCACCGAGAGCACGGAGAAGCGGGGAGGGGGGGGGGGGGTGGCCTAAAACTGAATTGGTTTGCAGTTGAGAAGTCTATTTCTTCTATAAGCAATCGCTGGTCTGTTCTATTTATTTCTGTACCCGTCCTGGGTCTTGAACTCAAGCCCTGGGTGCTGCTCATGGCTAGTACTCTACCACTCAAACCACACAGCTCCACCGCCGGCTTTCCCCTTCCTTCCTTCCTTCCTTCTTCCCTCCCTCCCTCCTTTTCTTTCTTTTCCTTCCTTCTTTCCTCCCTCCTTTTCTTTCCCTTCCTTCCTTCCTTTCTGTCTTTCTGTCTTCCTTTCTGTCTTTTTTTTTTTTGTTGGTTAATTGAAGATAAGAGTCTCATGGACTTTCCTGCCCAGACTGGCTTGGAACCAGGATCCTCAGGTCTCAGCCTCCTGAAAAGTTAAGATTACAGTTAAGACTAGCCAGGTTGCTAGTCTACTTAGTTAGGGAAGTACTGGCTTGGTTAAGGTAGAGAGAGAGAGAGCAGGAACTTGGGAGGAAACAAACCAGGTGTCATCATTGACGCTCACCCTTCTGGGCTGAGGGAACACTACGAAGAGTGATGGACACAGAACAGTAACCCTGCTGGTGCCAAGCTAACTCACATGTTAAAGTTTTAAAGCATAGTCACTCCTGTAACCCCAGCATTCTGATTCAGAAGAATCTGATGGTTATAAAATTGTCATCCACATTGATGAAGGAGGGAGGGTCTGGGAGAGAATGATAGAACAGATGACACTGTACAAAACGACATGTAGTTCTTATCTGACAAATGTAAATGTCACCCCTGTGTGTATCGCCTCTATAATAGCCAAGCACATTATAAAAATAAGTGTCCTCCAGGAGACACAACCATCATCTCCTTAGCTCACGTTAAATGTGCATGCTGGTTTTAAGGAGATCTCTGTCTTGGTTTTGCTGAGAAGACAGTGGCAATATGGAAGAGCCCCACAGGTTTTATCTTATCTTTGTTCTAATTCTGCACACTCGCCCAGTGAGTGGCTAGATGCCATAATTTAAAGTGCAAGAATCCAGTTCCTTTGAAGGTGAAAGCTGGGCCAGAGAGTTCAAGCCTATGAATCCAGCTACTCAGGAAGTGGAGGAACTGAGTAGCTGGAAGCAACTCATTCAAACACAAACACACATACTAAAGGGGCTGAGGGTCCTTGCCTAGCAAGAGGGAAGTCCAAAGTTCAAACCCCAGTCCTGGCAAGACAAGCCAACAAAATGGCTGAGGACGTGGTTCAAATGACAGGAAAATTAAGACTTCCCCTAATGAGCTCCAAGCCAGGCCTTGGCTTCCAGCCCCAGCACTGGACACGGGGAAGCGGGGAGAACATTGAGGACAATGCTTGTTCTATAGGGTGAGGTTTGACCTCATGTTTATATGTGAAGGCCCTAGAAGCCTCCCTTGGAGGACTGATTGGTCTTGGAGGAGTGTCCTTTTTGAATTCAAGTTTGACCTTCACCCTAAACAAGTACCTGCAGTATCTGAGAATGGACGAGATTGCTCAGTAAGCCATCCTTGGCCAGAGGCACAGGATTTGGAGTTTAATGGTTTACCTGGAGTTCTTGTGATCAGGGGTGTGTGTGTGTAAGACCACATTGGACCCCATCCTGGAAGCACCAAGGCAAGCTTGATTGTGAGACCTGGGCCTGGCACAGCACAGCAGATCACCCGCAGGTCTTGGGGATGTCAGCTTTAAGGCAGAAATACTAGTCCAGACTTGATGCGCCCTTCCTAGAGCTAGACCAGGAGACTCCACAGAGGCCTTTCTCAGACTTCCAAAGTCTCAAAGCTCCTCTAACTCCTGCAGGGAAGGAAAAGCCAGCCTTCTGCGGTTGGGGATGAAGACAAGGGAGAGTTCATAGAGAAGACAATTGAGCCACACATGAAGGTAGGTGAGGACAGAGCCTGGAATGGATGTGTGGTGCCCCGGGGGCTGGGGGGGGGTGTGAACCCTGCAGGAAATATAAGGCTGAGTTTCTGATGGCCCGTGTGCACGCAGGTTTTCCCAGGCTCTGGTATAATGCCTTTGCTGCACTTGGAAGCAGGAAGCAGATATCCAGGAAGAACTGTCCCTGCCAAGGTGACCTTGTCACCCCATGTGACCTGCCACAATCTTTCTTCCAGGGAGGCACCGCACTGTCCTTTCCCCTAGCCCAGGCTCCTGGTGTGCACGTGGGAGTGCAAAGACCTTAACCTCCAGAGTACCCATTCCAAGGACAGGGCAGAGACTGAAGCTTTGAAACTCACAGGGTGGTAGGATGAGATGAGATGGGGTCTCTAAGATTCAGAGGACCAGATCCTGTGTTCTTCTCCCCGCTGTGCTTCAGAGCCTTACACTTCCCACCCACCCACCCACATGTCTGTCCAGAACACTGGCTGCCAGCTCCCTGACCCACTTACTCCAAGGACACCCTGGACAAGGGGACTTGGCAATGCCTTGGCTTCCACTGGCATCTCTGGCCACCGGTGGGTAGTGGGCAGTGCTGTGCTCCAGGGCTGGCTGCCTCTTCAAAGAAACTGGAACCCACCTACTCCCACTGCCCCCAGAGCCCCCAGAAGGCTCCAGAGAGCCATGAAGACCCTCCACCTCCCTCAGTCCCAGAAGCCAAGACATTCCCAGATGTCCATCCAAATCATCTCAGAAGCTGGCACGTACACAAGCCAGTAATGACTCAGCAGCCGCCTCCTGCCCCCCTTCCAACCAGAACCCCCGGCTGAGGCTCCTCCCCAAGATGGCCACATCCTCCCCACAACCTGAGTCACAGCCACACCCAGCCTGCACGGAAAAGTACCAGAAGAGCAGGGATGGGGGGTTCGGCCCAGAGATCTTGACTCCTCAGTCCAGAAATCACAGGCAGCGACTGCAGCTGGAGCTAATTGAATTCCTTTCCTGACTCTACCTCTAAACTAGTATGTCCAGATCTAAATGAAGCCAGTGGCCTGAATCCAGGACCAGGTGAAGGGCAGGCCACTGCCCACCTTCATGTGCCAAAAGCCTGGACCCCTGTGAAGGGTGAGGCCTGCGGCTCCCACCAGGCCTACACAGACGCCAGCTCCCCTCCCCTCTCAAATAGCTAGGCCAGGCTGGGGGGGGAAGGAGAGGGAGGGTCAGCCCTGCCTCAATTTCCCCTCCAGGCTGTAGGAGGAAACTCAAGATCCTGCCCAGCAAGCTGCCCAACAAGGAAGGCATTCTTGTGTTCATGAAGTTCAGATTGATTTGTTTTACCTCACCTTTAAACTTTATCAGCTACAATTATCAGGAACATCATGGTTCAGGCCAGTGTGGCAGAAGAGTCTGGGAGATTCTGTGAGGGGAAGCGGGGCATGTACCAGTACCTAGGCTCAAACCCAGGCCAAAAGTGTTATCCTACCTCAACAATAATCTGTGCAAGGCCTCGAACCAGTGGCTTACACCTGTAATCCTAGCTACTCAAGAGGCTGAGATCTAGGGCTGGGAAGGTAGCTCAGTGGTAAGAGTGCTGGCCTTGCATGCATGAGACCCTGGGTTCGATTCCTCAGCACCACATTAGCAGAAAAAGCTGGAAGTGGTGCTGTGGCTCAAGTGATAGAGCGCTAGCCTTGAGCTGAAGAGCTGAGGGACAGCGCCCAGGCCCCACGACTGACCAAAAAAAAAAAAAAGAGGCTTAGATCTGAGGATCATAGTTTGAAGCCAGGCTAGGCAGGAAAGTTTGTGAAACTCTAATTCTAATTAACCAGCAAAATGCCAAACAGGAGGCGTGGCTCAAGTGGTAATGAGCCAGCCAAACAAGCAAGCCAAACAAGCATGAGGTTCTGACTTCCAACCTAACTGGCAGTAAAAGAAAAAACAAATTGTAGCATACAATACTCCAGGAAGAACAAACAATTTCAGGATATACCACTCCCCAGCACTCACACACCTGAGAGCCTGGGGGAGCTGCGCAAACCACAGTGATCGCATCCAGGCCACAGCACCTTCCATTTTATTGTTTTATTTACAAACAGGGTGAAGTCAAGTGGGCAAGTCAGGGATTGGAGTCAGTCTGGGCATTCCACGCGTGGTGTGGATCCTGGGTCAGTCTCCACCAGGAAGGCCACCTCTTCCAGCCTTCCCGCCCCGTGGTAGCGGCCCCTCCGCTCCTCAGGGCACTCTCTCCTCTTGCTCCTGAGCCCTGTTATGAGGGCAGAAGGGTCCTGGGGAACAGGGTGGCGGAGGGCGGGGCCCTCAGTTTGTGTAAACCTGAGTTCCGATCACACGCATGATCTCCTTCTGTATCTTGGGGTCCTGAGTGTTAATGTTGGCATCGCCCACCTGACCATCCTCATATCTGCCAAAGACAAGGTGAACGTGAGCGGATGCAGGTAAACATTACCAGAGTAACAGGGAGAACTGTCAACAAAGTATAACCATCCCACCCCCAAAGTTGAGCCTTTCCCAAGTGGAAGGATTCCATGTATTTGACTTCTTCTACACAGACCCCAGCCATCTGTTCTCATCTCCAGCTCCAGTGCCACTCAGACGGCAGGGGCCAAGTCTCAGACCACAGAGCCAGCCTGTGCCAGAGTCATACACCCACCCTCCCTCCAGTAGCCCCCAGGGTCCCTCATGGGCTTACACAAAGAAGAACCGTGTGCAGACATGGTCGGACACAGGGCATACCCAGATGTTGCCATGCTTCTGGAGGTCCTTAGATGTGATCACTGGAGATGGCAGGGGAGGCACAGATAACAAGACACACAATTCAGCTCAGGAAGGGAAGTAAGGAGGCTTCAAAGCACTTCTGGGTGCATCCAGAGATGCTCAGAAGTCTATGTTAAGGATCCCCCTAAAACGGGAACTCTGAGCGACTGACCTACCTTCGCAAAGTGCTATACAGTTTAGATTCCGACTCTGCAGGAACCTTGACTGAATGGATCGGGTCTGCAAGAGGGAAGTAAAGGAGGGCAGAACCAGACAGAACATTAGAGCTTTCCCTGAAGAGCTGGTTAGTGGGTGATGTCTCAGGTGCCCTCCAAAGGTTTGCTCACATGTATAAGACTGGTGGGCCCAGAGCCCCAAGTGCTCCATTTCCATCTCAATTTAGTCTGGGCCTTTACTCTCAGGAGTAACCACACATGGCTCGAGAAGTATGTTCACTTGGGACCTAGCTGATTCCTTAAATCACCCACGATCGCCTCAGCCCCACCATGTTCCCGCCTGTCTTTGCAGGAAGGGCTGTAGAGTTGTACCTGGGGGATGGTATTCATCCTGTTGTACCTCTGCACCAGCTCGTCCTTGGAGGGCATCCTGTGCTGTCCTTTTCCCATTCCTGTCACGGAATAACAAAGTCCATTCATTCACCCATTTCTCTTCCCTCCCACTCACCTGTGTTGGTCCTGGGGCTTGAACTCAGGGTCTGGGTGCTAGTACTCCACCACTTGAGCCACAGTGTGCCATAATTGGCTTTTTGGTGGTTCACTGGAGATCTGAGCCTCCTGAATAGTTAGGATTATAGGTGTGAGCCACCGATGCCCAGCTTTATTCACCCATTTCTTTACCAAGTAGTTGCTGACGTGCCCACAGTGCGCCAGACACTGAGCTCGGGGTGCTTGGCGATACAGCGGTGAATGAACAAATAGCATTGACATGCCCACACAGGATTTAGTCTGGCAGAGATTACAGGCAAGGAACAAGCAATGGCCACACAATATGGTAAGAGGGGTGACGGGAGGGCACAGAGGCAGAGAAGGGATGCTAGGCCAGGTGGTGATGGGAGAGCACAGAGAGAAGGGGATGCGGCTAGCCTAGGGCTCCAAGACCATGTTCTGCTGCAGTGATTTAGACAGCAAGGAGCTAGTGGGGGAAAGGAAGCGTTTGGAGAAGTAGTAGGATACAACACACTTGAAAGAGAGATACATAAGGGACCACAGTATGGAGTATGGAGGAGTAGCAAGACGTGGTGTGGGGGCAGATACTGCAGGCTATGGAGACAACCGAGGCTTGGACACTTGGAGTGACAGGTGCCATGAGCCAGGAAGAGTGGCCAGTGAGTGGACATCTACACCTCAGGACCAAATGACAGGCTGAGACATGAGTGGAGAGACAAAGCAGGGCCAGGAAGATAAGTCAGATAAGAAAACCTGAGCAATCCTTCAAGAAGAAAGGAGAAGCAGACTGCTTCCACAATGGTGACTACCTGAAGACACCACCCTCCTTCCCTTAGAACATCTTCATCCTTGTCCACAAAGGCTAGAGAAAAAGCCGCCAGCCCCTTTGGTGTCTGCCTGGTCTAAATGCTAAGTCCTCACACAGAAAAGCCTGAACACTTAAGACTCAACCAGCGGGCTGGGAAGGTGGCTCAGTGGTAGAGCGCTTGCCTTGCATGCATGAGGCCCTGGGTTTGATTCCTCAGCACCACATAAGCAGAAAAAGCCAGAAGTGGCACTGTGGCTCAAGTGGTAGAGCACTCGCCTTGAGCTGAAGAGCTGAGGGACAGAGCCCAGGCCCAGAGTTCAGGCCCCACAACTGGCAAAAAAAAAAAAAGACAACCAGCATCTTCCTTAGTCAGATATGAAGCTGCAGCTGCACGTGGGTATCGTCCTGGCCTGAGGGCACTTTCGTCCCCATACTGAGCTTTAGTCCCATCTCATCAGCACCCCCCCCCTTCAGTGTGTGGGTGTGTGGCTTGACCCAGAAGGAGGTGAAAGGAAAAGGAAATGAGGCTATCATAGGACACAAGCAGGATTCCAACCTCATCGTTCTCTTATTATACTTGATTTTCTCATGCAGGTACTGGGGCTTAAACTCAAAGCCTCACACATTGCTTATGCTGGCCCTCTATTTGAGCCAAGCTTCCAGCCTACTGTTTTTGCTGGTTAAATGGAGAACCAAAGCTGGGTACCAGAGGCCCACTAGCAACTCAGGAGGCTAAGGCCTGAGGAGCAAGTTCAAAGCCAGTCCAGGCAGCAAAGTCCATGAGACACATATCTTCCATTAACCACCAAAATTCTGGACGTGGAACTGTGTGTGGCTCAAGTGGTACAGTGATATCCTTGAGCTCATGGGAAGTGTCCAGGACCTGAATTGAAGCCCCAGGACTGGCAACACACACACACACACACACACACACACACACACACACACACACACACACACACACACACACACACACACACACACACACACACACACACACACACACACACACACACACACACACACACACACACACACGAACTGATGATTTTCCTACCCTGGCTGACTTCCAACCACAATCCTATGGATCTCAGAAGTAACTGTAGCTGGGATTACAGGCATGAGCCTCTAGTGCCTGGCTACAATTTTCTATCGCTACTAGCTCCCTACTGCTTCCATCCCTGCAATCGGGACAGCCCTGGTGTAGTCGTGGGTGACATCCATTGGAAGTACATTCTGCACTCACCACCTGTACCTCCCCATGCTCCCACACTGAGGCTCCAGGACAGACGCACAGCCTGAACAAAAGGGAGGACAAGGGGGAGTCTCTCAGCTTCAATGCCAACTCCTTCAGTGCAGTCTGCACCAAACATTACAACCTTCTCAGACTGGATATCTCAGGATTCTGAAACTTCCATCGGGTTCTACTCGAGGGAGCAGATGGGGGATAAGAAAAAATAAGCTGACTCTGGGGGACATAGGGAAACACTTAAGACAGAACAGAGTCTTGTTCTAGGGCAATTCTGTTTCACTGTCTAATCTGTACTGACCCAATGTCACTCTGTCCCTTTCCTGACACCAGACCCTGAGAACATGGCAGCTAGAATAATGTCTACACGCTTCGTATCTATTGACAAGCCCCGAAACAGGGCTAAACAGATGGAACCCACCAACTCCTTTCTCATTCTCCCTCATTTCAACTGGCACATTTTGGCCAAGTCATCAGAGCATCCATTGGGCAAATGGATGTTTGCTATTTGTACTAGTCTCCACCTCCAAGGAAGAATACACAGAGGATTGGGGCAGAATGGAAGAAAACATACTGACAGAGGGCCAGATGCCAGTGTAACTACAGAAGTGGGACATTTACACACATTCCTTCCAAAGATATGCAGATTTCAACCTAACCCGGGGGACCTCAGACTGTGGTTCATTCGAAGCCTCCTCTGCCAGCCCATAGTGAGAACACCAGCCTAGATGTTAGGAGACATGGGTTCCAGTTACAGCTCTGCTCCTCAGAGCTGGACCTTGAAGAGGCAATGTAGCCTGCTGTCAATCAGCTTCTTATCTGTAAAGTAATAAGGAACTGGGCTACATGAGCTAATGTGGATAATAAAAGTCCTATGGAATTTCTGATCTGGGTTATGCCTGTTTGAAAAGGGAAGAGGGTTCATTTGAGGTGTTTATGTCATCAGTGACGTATTGAGGGAAGACAAGATACTAAAGGTATCCAGGTACTTAATGGTCAACAAGACTGCTGGGGGAAGAGGGGAGGAGAGAGACGGAATGGTGGAGGAACACAGAATGGATGAACATGGTGGCTATTAAAAGCCACAGGAGGGGCTGGGAAGGTGGCTCAGTGGTAGATCGCTTGCCTTGCATGCATGAGGCCCTGGGTTCGATTCCTCAGCACCACATAAGCAAAAAGAAAAAAGCCGGAAGTGGCGCTGTGGCTCAAGTGGTAGAGCGCTAGCCTAGAGCTGAAGAGCTGAGGGACAGCGCCCAGGCCCAGAGTTCAAGCCCCATGACCGGACCCCCCCCCCAAAAAAAAAAAAAAGCCACAGGAATCCCCACACTGGGAAACAGAGTTGAATCATAGAAATGCTGAGACAAGGATGAGGAACATGATAGATAAGCCCAGGAAAGTACCTCAGCCCCTCCACTTTGACCGGAAGCACAGAGTATGACTGATTCATTCACACATTCAATAAACATGGATTGGCCAACTTCCTGTGAGTCAATCATGTTGATTTAATAACGTTATTACTTTTCTTTTTTGTTGATCATGGGGCTTGAACTCTGGGTATGGGCGCTGTCACTCAGCTCTTCAGCTCAAGGCAAGCACACTACCACTTGAACCACAGTGACACTTCTGGTTTTCTGGTTAATTGGAGATAAGAGTCTCATGGACTTTCCTGCCCAGGCTGGCACTGCACCTCAATCCTCAGATCTCAGCCTCCTGAGTAGCAAGGATTATGGGTATGAGTCATTGGCACCCAGCAGGTTATTATTTTTGTTTTTGGTTGGTTGTGGGGCTTGAACTCTGGGCCACGGTGGTGTCCCTCAGCTCTTCAGCTCAAGACCAACGCTCTGCCAGGCACTGGTGGCTCACACCTGAATCCTAGCTACTCAGGGGGCTGAGATCTGAGGATCACAGTTCAAAGCCAGCCCGGGCAGGTAGGTCTATGAGACTCTTATCTCCAATAAACCACTCAGAAAACCAAAAGTGGCGCTGTGGCTCAAGTGGTAGAGTGCTAGCCTTGAGATAAAGAGCTGAGGGACAGTGCCCAGGCCCAGAGTTCAACCCCCATGACCTACCCAAAAAAAAAAAAGCACAGTGCCATTTCCAGTTTTCTGGTGGTTTATTTGAGATAAGAGTTTCACAGACTTTCCTGCCTGGGCTGGCTTTGAACCACGCTCCTCAGATCTCAGCATCCAGAGTAGCAAGGATTACAGGCTTGAACCACCAGCACCCGGCAGGCAGGTTATTGTTTTTTTTTGGTCAGTCATGGGGGTTGAACTTTGGGGCTTGGGCCCTGTCCCTGGGCTCTTCAGCTCAAGTCGAGCGCGCTACTGCTTGAGCCACAGCGCCACTTCCGGTTTTCTAGTGGTTTATTGCAGTTGAGTCTCACAGACTTTCCTGCCCTGGCTGGCTTTGACTTGTGATCCTCAGATCTCAGCCTCCTGAGTAGCTAGGATTACAGGTGTGAGACACTGGAGCCTGGCTAGGTTATTACTTTTTAAAAGACAATTCCTAGCGACGCAATCTAAGAACTACAAGTCAGAGAAATTTGGGTTCCTATTATTTTTCAGTGCCAGGAACTGAGAGCCTCATGCATGCTAGGCAAGTGCTCTGCTCAGAGTTACTATTTTGACTGTTTTCCTTTTTTGTGCTGGTGCTGGAGCTTGAACTCAGGCACTGTCCCTGAGCTTTTTTGCTCATGGCTAGTGTTCTACCACTTGAACCAGAGCTCTACTTCTGGTTTTTCATTATTATAATTAAGAGTTAAGAGTCTCCTTGACTTTAGTGCCTGGGCAGGCTGCAAAACACAATTCTCAGATCTTAGCCTCTGAGTAGCTAGAATTATGGATGAGAGCATCCAGCTTAAAGTCAGTATTCCTAGGATTTGTCTGTTATTGCAGCAAGCCACTGATGTCATTTTCACTGATGAAATCCATCGCCCAACTACCTCAACTGTACTTATGCAGTAGTGTGTTGAGTGCCTGAGCTGTTTCCAGTGCTGCTGCAGTGAGCATTCCTACACATGCCCATGCTGGTGCACTGGCAGGGAGAGCAACACCAGGCCTGCAGTGAGCATGGCCACACACCTGGGCTGGGACACTGGTAGGGATGGCAACCCCAAGGCCGCAGCAATCAACTCTTCAGCTGCAGGAAGGCAATGATTTCACACTGCTCTCCAAAATGATGTAACAAGTGACAGCCCCTCGGGCAACAAAGGAGATCCTGTAGACTAGTTATCTTAGGTACAATCTCAGGCACCCAGGCAGGCGGGACTCCTTTCTTTCTTTCCCTCCCTCCCTTCCTTTCTCTCTCCCTCTCTCTTGCTCTCTCTTTGTCAGTCATAGGGTTGAACTTGGGGCCTGGGCGCTGCTCAAGGCTAGCACTCTACCACTTTTTTTTTTTTTTGGGTCCGGTCCTGGGGCCTGAACGCTGGGCCTGGGCGCTGTCCCTCAGCTCTTCAGCTCAAGGCTACCACTTGAGCCACAGCACCACTTCCGGCTTTTTTCTTTTTTGCTTATGTGGTGCTGAGGAATCGAACCCAGGGCCTCATGCATGCAAGGCAAGTGCTCTACCACTGAGCCACCTTCCCAGCCCCAGCACTCTACCACTTTGAGCCACAGCACCACTTCTGGTTTCTGATGGTTCACTGGAGATGAAGAGTCTCACAGACTTTCCTGCCAGATGGCTTTGAACTATGATCCTCAGATCTCAGCCTCCTGAGTAGCTAGGATGACAAGTGTGAGGCACTGGCCTCAGACTCTTAAGTGCTGGGATTATAGGTGCACACCAAGCCCAACTAAAAGCAAATCATCTTTCTAAAAGTGTTTTGTTTGTTTTAATGAAGCTGAGGGTTAACCCCAGAGCTTCATCCACTGAGCTACATCTCTAGTCCTTTTTTTCCCCCCTCAGGTACTGGGGTTTTGAACTCAGGGCCTGGAAGGGCTGGGAAGGAGGCTTAGTGGTAGAGTGCTTGCCTAGCATGCATGAAGCCCTGGGTTCAATTCCTTAGTACCACATACACAGAAAAAGCCGGAAGTGACGCTATGGCTCAAGTGGTAGAGTGCTAGCCTTGAGCAAAAGAAACTCAAGGACAGTGCTTGCTCAGCTGGCACTCTTATCTCTTTTTTTTTTTGGGGGGGGGTCTGGTTGTGGGGCCTGAACTCTGGGCTTGGGCACTGTCCCTCAGCTCTTCAGCTCAAGGCTAGCACTCTTCCACTTGAGCCACAGCACCACTTCCGGCTTTTTTTCTTATGTGGTGCTGAGGAATCGAACCCAGGGCCTCAGGCATGCAAGGCAAGCGCTCTACCACTAGGCCAACTTCCCAGCCCTGGCGCTCTATCTCTTAAGCCATGTCTCTGACTTATTGCTAGATATTTTAGAGATGGGGTTTCATAGATTTTTTTTTGCCTGAGCTGTTGTTGATTTTGTTTTTTGTTTACATTCATCCTGGGACTTGAACTCAGGGCCTGGGCGCTGTCCCTAAGCTTCTTTTGCTCAAGCTAGCACTCTACCACTTGAGCCACAGCACCACTTCCAGCTTTTTCTCAGTAGTTTATTGGAGCTAAGGGTTTCACAGGGATTTTGAACCGTAATCCTTAGATATCAGCTAGGATTACAGACAGGTGTGAGCCACTGGCACCCAGCTGGCCTTCTTTTTTTTTTTTTTTTTTTTTTTGGTCGGTCGTGGGGCTTGAACTCTGGGCCTGGGCGCTGTCCCTCAGCTCTTCAGCTCAAGGCGAGCGCTCTACCACTTGAGCTACTGTGCCACTTCCGATTTTCTGGTGGTTTATTGGAGATAGGAGTCTCACGGTCTTTCCTGCCCGGGCTGGCTTTGAACCGCCATCCTCAGATCTCAGCCTCCTGAGTAGCTAGGATTACAGGCGTGAGCCACCAGCGCCCGGCTGGCCTTATTTCTTGATCCTCCTGCCTGAGACTCTTAAAAGATCTGAGATTGCAAGCATGTACTACCATGCACAGCTCACTAAGGATCCAGAACAATTAATTACTTTCATCAAGTAGACATGGAAGTACACGATGGTAATCCCTTATACCAAGACGGTGGTGACAAAGAACAAAAGCGGACAGAGGAGCATGGACATGAAGGCCGAAGAAGTCCACACCATATCCCTTTCCTGAGCACCCTCCCCAGTCAACTCAAAATCTTATTCTTGGTTCTTTTTTTTTTTTTTTTTTCCCCACCAGTCCTGGGGCTTGAACTTAGGGCGTGGGCACTGTCCCTGAGCTTCTTTTGCTTAAAGCTAGCATTCTACCACGTTGAGCCACAGCACCACTTCTGGATTTTTCTGTGTATGTGGTGCTGAGGAATCAAAACCAGGGCTTCATGCATGCTAGGCAAGCACTCTACCACTAAGCCACATTCTCAATGCCTTATTCTTGCTTATGACACAAAATGTTTCCTCTTGCATTTAATGGGACTTTGAAAATAGTGGAATGGTAGCGGAGGAAGCGTCTCCAGAAATGCAGGTGTATGCAAGAACCTGAGCCTGAGGTATTCCCAAAAGATATTCAGTCAGACAGACAGACAGACAGACACACACACACACACACACACACACACACACACTCTGTAACTGCACAAAACACCTTGTCCTACTTCCCAGCTATTCCTTAAGCCATCCCTACCATGTATAAAACCACTTTTAAACAAGAACCTCCTAAAGAATCTACATTTGTCATGAGAGGAAGTAGAAGGTGACAACGTATCTATAACTGGGAGGGTGGACAGAGACCCAGTGCTCACGATGGGAGGGGACAGCACAGATCACGTGTTCACAAACGGATGCAATGTAAGCAGAGTCAGGGTGGTTGGACAGAGCACGTTTCTTACCTGAGTATCCAAAGGAAATACTGGAGATGGGGCTCAGGTAGATGCCTTTGCCATAGGCTGCTCCATGCAGCTTGCGGGGAAACACCAGGATGGACACATGAGCCTGGGTCCTCCCATGGCCATACATTAGGCATCGACAAGGCTTATCCAGTCCTCTGTCTCTCCATCTATCTACCTTCTACTCATTGACAGAGAGCCAGGTGCCTACTCTTGAAAAGCTGATTGGCTGAAATGCAGACTGAGGTTAAACTGCTTTTGAAATGCTACAGATTAATGCTCTGCTGAGCTGAACTGGGCTGAGGAAGAAGAGCCTCTCAGTCACTTGATCAGCACCCATATTCTAGTCTGAGGCCTTCGTATATATAGTCACAAAACAGAGGAATTGCAGAAGAGGCAGCTAGGGAGAGTAACAATTATTCCTTGTCTCTCTCAGGGCAAAAGAACAGTTCTGTTTCCAACTCCTGAAAAGGCAGTGAACCTGAAATGAGCAAGCTATCTATCTATCTATCTATCTAGTGGGTTATTGCAACCCAGCAGCTACAATCAGTAATTCTGCCTCTCTGCATACAAGAGTCCTTCCTATCCCCTAAGCTTGAGTCTATAGCAGCCACATTCATTCTACAAGTATAATTCCAATGTCCACCCAGGGAAGCTCCCAAACAAGAGAGGTGGGAGGAAACTGAGACAAAACCAGCCTCCCAAACGCAGCCTACCCCACTGAGAGGGCAGGAGGAGGAGAGCAGAAAAGGGGCCAGCCTCACCTGCAGCTTGGTGTAGGATGCGTTCACCAGCCCATTGCGCAAGATTGAATGCCAGTTCTCAATGTGGGACCCACTGTAAGGCAGAGTAATAATCATGTCCAGTAACCAGTACGAAGTTCCCTCCTGCTGTCACTCACACAGACATCAAGGTGGGCATGGGCACAGGCTGTGTGTGCATGTATATGTGTGTGTGCGCACCTTCCATCTTCATTCCAGGCCTGTCCTCAGGTGATGGTCTAGGATTTGCCCTCATTTGTCCTATTCTCCTGTATTTCAAATTCAGCAAGTTCATCTCAAACTCAATAGACTCACTATTGAGCCCTAATGTAGCCAGCAGAAGACATCACAGTCTATCTTAAGAAAAGAGTACTAACACTTCTTCAAGTTAACCTTCAGGCCTTTTTCTCCTTCCTCGCACAATCAGACGTAAATTGTATGTTTCCCATTCTCCCAACCACACATTTTTACATTAAAATGTTGTTTCTCTTCTATGGCATCCCAGGCAGCTTGAGAAATGTGTCCTACGCTTATGCCGGGCCTCAACAGCAGTTAACAGAATACGTGCTGAGTACTTGATGGGCACATGCCACATGCACTCATTCACCTCGAGCTTGTGTTGTCCTCCCCTGCCCCCACTACCCCTCACTTCCCCACTCCTCACTGGAAGGCAAAGGTGCTGCCGTAGAGCTTCTTGGCGGTCCGGAACCGGGCCTCCTTGGCAGGAGGGCTGCTCAGCAGGAGGAACTGGTGTGAGGTGTGCATGAACTTCAGCTGCTGCCCAGGGTGGGGTGGGGTCAGGAAAACAGAGCAGAAATGGAGATCAGGGAAGGAAGGGTTGGGAGGTTGGGAACAGGAACTAATCAGGCTTGCACTGACTCCAAAAAAAGGGAAGTATGCATCGGCCTAAAGTCTGTTAATGGGGAGAGCTAGGCAGATCCAGTATCAATGTGGTCAGATGACTTAGGACACTCCCCCTCCAACTGCCCCCCCCCCCCCCCCTCATACTTGGCTCAATCACTTACCCTGCTGAGAGGTAGTTTGACAATGTGTGACCTGTTGCTGGAGATGATCCTGGGAAGAAACAGAGAAAAGCAGACAGGTTTGAGTAAGTGTGTGGTTAAATAACCTCCCCTGCTCCTGGAGAATGAGCAGATTCCTGGGCTGTCAATTTTGTGACACACCCAGGTCATGACTGAATATCACTCCTTTTGAGTTTAGATGCTGGTGCATAAAATTTTTAAAGAGAAGCTTCTAATCAGATGAGAGTTACATAACGGGATAAAGGAGAGAAAGGTTGGGTGCTGGTAGCTCACACCTGTAATACTAGCTACTCAGGAGGCTAAGATCTGAGGATCACAGTTCAAAGCTAGCCTCGGAAGGAAAGTCCATGAGACTATTATCTCTAATTAACCACCAGAAAACTGGAAGTAGTGCTATGGCTCAAGTGGTAGAGTGCTCACCTTGAGCTGAAGAGCTCAGGGACAGTGCCCAGTTCAAGTTCAAGCCCCATGACCAACACCCCCCCCAAAAAAAAAAAAACAAACAAAAAATGAGAGAAAGAACACGTATGAAGTAAGCTGCTACATCCAGAGAGAAAAGGATGGAACACAAAGACAAGGAGTCACCTGGGGAAGAGGATAGTGATAACCTGGGATTTAGACCTAGAACTGGGGCTCAGGAGCCACTGGGCCTGAGTGCAGAGGGAGCCAGGTTTTTAAGGATGGGGAGGAATAGCATGAACATTACTAACTGAGCTAAAGAATGAAGCAGAAGAAACTAGAATGAACTTCCTGAGGAGTCAGTGGCAGGAGAGAACAGATCTAAAACAGTAGGGCTGAGGAAGAGAGCACTGCCTCCCATGGTGGATGTGTGCCTCATCTGAACCCTCGCCATAGTCCATGCCTGGTCATTGCTTGTGCTAAGAGGGGCAAAGCTATTGCACAAATCAGTACCGATGCCAAGGCTGAGGAGAAAGAGGGCAATAAGCCAGCAGGAAACAGCAAGGAAGAGAAGCATAGAAAGCTTGGCTGAAATAAACTACAAATTCCTGCATGTGAGAGACACTGCAACCTATTTGGTAGTGACTGTAGTTAGCAACCATGTAACTGTATTTTTGAAAACTGCTGAGAGTAAATTTTAAGTGCCTCACCACAAGAAATAACTATATGAGGTAATGACATGCTAATTAACTCTAATGAGCCACTTAAGCTGCATCACATATTTCCAAATATCATGTATGACATGTGCGGGTAATTTTCATTCAATAAAAAATTAGATAAGCCGGGACCTCGTGGCTCACGCCTGTCATCCTAGCTACTCAGGAGGCTGAGATCTGAGGATCACAGTTCAAAGCCAGCCCAGGTAGGAAAGTCTGTGAGACTCTTATCTCTAATTAACCACCTGAAAACCAGAAGTGGCACTGTGGCTCAAGTGTTAGAATGCTAGCCTTGAGCTGAAGAGCTCAGGGAAAGTGCCAGGCTGAGTTCAAGCCCCACAACTGGGGGGAAAAAAATTAAAAATAAGCCAGGCACTAGTGTTTCATCCTTTTAATGCTAATGACTCAGAAAGCTAGTCTGTGCAGAAAATCCATCTCCAATTAACCAGCAAAATGTTGGATGAAGACATAGCTCAAGTGATAAAGCAGGAGCCATGAGGGAAGAAAAAGAGTGAGAATGCAAAGTCCTGAATTCAAGCCCTAGTACAGTACAAAAAAAAAAAAAAACCAACTTCCAGGAAACATAGTATGCTTAAAGAGAATTTGTCAGATAAATGTCAGTTTGTGAGCTCTCTGGAGGATCTCAGATCAGTCATGGCAAGGCACAGGATCAGCCATATCATCTATTATAAAGGATGTTAAAACTTGTTGCTGAGAGGTATAGGCTTTACATCCCATACGGTCCTCCTTCCCCACCCACCCCTGGAAGGCTGAGCCGTACCACTGTAGGAGAGGATGGGCGAGGGGGTCCAGCTTGTCCATCTGCTTCTTGATTTCCAAGTATGAGCCCTGAAAAACAATGGCTGTAAGATCACCTCTAGGAGAGGCGGAGCCCATGCACTTTCCATAGACTAGTGGGCCCAGGGCAGGTTAGCCACTGAGGGCCACTGAGAGCAACCGGAGGACAGAGGACACGGGGTTCCCACCTGCAAGGAGTCCCACACAAGTTGGAGACTCAGAAAAAAAGTATCAAGATAACCAAACAGCTTTATAAAACATGTAGATGGGTCTCTCTCTCTCTCTGTTTTTTTTTGTTTTTTTGGTCAGTGTGAGGCTTGAACTCTAGGCCTGGGCGCTGTCCATGAGCTCTTTAGCTCAAGACAAGCACTCTACCACTTGAGCCACAGTGCCACTTCTGTGGTTAATTGGAGAAAAGAGTCTCATGGACTTTCCTGCCCGGGCTAGCACTCAGATCTCAACCTCCTGAGTAGCTAGGATTACAGGTGTGAGCCACCGGCACCCAACAGGTCTCTATCATTTTATGCAATTCCTATAGCCATAAAAAAATTAATTGTAAATCAAAGAATAAAATCAGGGCTGGGAATGTGGCCTAGTGGTAATGCTTGCATGAAGCCTGGGGTTCAATCCCTCAGTACCATTTACACAGAAAAAGCCAGAAGTGGCGCTATGGCTCAAGTGGTCAAGTGCTAGCCCTGAGCTGAAGAGCTCAGGGACAGCGCCCAAGCCCAGAGTTCAAGCCCCACAACCAACCAAAAAATAAAAAATAAATAAAATAAAATCAGTGTCCCAGAAAGATTAGGGTAGGGAACCCTATGCTAAATGTTCATAGAGCAGTGCACTTCTGACAAGTCAGTCAGCTCTCCCAGAGCACCTGCTGTGTTCACATAAGATTTGCTGAGAAGAGACCTGCCCGGAGATATGAGTACAAATGAACGTTTACAAATGTGCAGTGCAGGTGAGGGATGGGAAATCTGGTAAGAGACAGCAGTGAGGCAAAGGACTGTCACTGCTCCTTGTGGCTGCCCACCCCTGGAAGGACAGATAATATAGGCCCTGGGTCTGGATCCCTACCTCCAAGCCCCACACCTCACCCTCCCAACCTCAGGCACAAGTCTTCCCCTCACCTCTCTAATCCCTAAGCATTAGGGAAAAGCCCTTGGCATGAACTTGTGAATGAATCAGCAGCAGAGACAAAAGCTGCAAGTGACACTAAGTGCAGAGAGTAAATAGTGTGGAACTGAAAACCAGAGAACAATACCTGAGAAGGCCAGAGGGACCCCTAAAGAAACAAGCAGCTTATCTAAATTCTCAGCTCACCCCACCAACTGCAAGCAGAACAGGCAGCTCAGCAGGCAGGCAGGGGACACACAGAGGGCAGAATACCTGCGTCATCTCCCGGATGGACATCACGCTATCCAGAGCTTTCTGAAGCCGCTCATAATTCTTTTTCTGTGAAGTATTAATGGAATAGAAGAACCAGATGAAGAAGAATAGAGGAGAGAGGATGCCGTAATTAAAGGGAGGGTCAGATGCCCAAAGGCCTAGGCTCAAGGAAAGGGTGCTTTCCTGAAAGAACACAAGTGTGAAACCAGCCAGTTCTGGAATTCTGAGATGGTCTGAGTTCTCAAGTGGCAGCTGGAACTGACAGGGCAAGCTTATGTCTTACCTGCTTGCCACTGATCATCACTTTTTTTGGGGGGTGGGGGGTGTAGTCTGGGAATGAAACCCAGGGCTTTGTACATTAGGTAAGAGCTCTATTACCAAGCTATACTCTAGCCCATTTACAAATAGAAACAACAAAACTAAGCCCACTCTCACAGAGGCATTCCGATGATTAAATATCCTGTTAACATGTGAAGAGTGCAGAAGAGTACTTGATACACTGACTACATGCAATGGCAGACTTTAGGAGTCAATTTGAATGGGCCATTGGTTACCTAGACCTTTGGTCAAATGTGATTTCTGAGTCTGTTTATGACATGGGTGTTTTAGGGCTCAGATTAACACCGCAATGAGCAGATCAAGTAAAGTGGATTGTCCTCCTTATGTGTAAGGGTTTCATCTGTTAACTGAAGATGTCCCAACTGCCTCTCAAGGAAAGGGTTTTCCTCCTGAGTTACAGCACCAATGAACTACAAAACTGGGTTTTCTTGGGTCTTGAGCCTGCTGCCTCTCAGATTGGAACTTACACCAATCCTGGTTCTCAGGTCTCTGGACTAGAACTTGAGACACAACTTCTCCAGGGCCTCCAGCCTGCTGACCACTGGAATTTAAACCTCATTCATTCATATATGTAACACATTCCTCTTTGTTCTGTTTCTCTAAGGAACTGGAGTAGGGTATTTTACAGGTTACCTATGCTACTTTTAACAGGATTAGGCAAGTGAAGTTAGGAGGCCAAGTGGCTTCCCTACTGCGTTCAATGAGGAGGCCTCAGACCCTCAGAGGGAATCCAGGCTTCTCTGCTTCCACCCATCATGATGGAACTAATATTAACTTCCTCCCGGACTTCTGACAAACCCAGCTATTCCTTCCCTGAAACAGCTACATCCTAGGATGCAAGAGTTCACAGGAAACAAGTCTTCCATTTCGTCTGTCCCTTATTCCCATTCTCCCTCTGTTGCTCACTATTTCTTCTGTTTCTTAGCCCTAATGCTCTTCCTGAGCACCATACCTTCGGGTTAAAGGCCAGAGTCTTGGGGTCCGTGGGGTCCACCACAGAGGGGTAAGGCTCAAAGATGATGCTTTTTCTAGGAGACTCTAAAGCTGCCCTACACATGGCCACCAGCAGATCCACAACCTGAGAGGGAAGGAAAGGGGGAGCGAAACTAAATGATGCTTCTGTGAGCCACACAGTATTCAGCATTTCTGTCTGCTGTTTTCCTTTTTTTTTTTTTCTTTGTCAGTCTTGGTGCTTGAACTCTGGGCCTGGGCGCTGTCCTTGTGCTCTTCAGCTCAAGGCCAGTGCCCTGCCACTTGAGCCACAGCGCCACTTCCAGTTTCCTGGTGGTTAACTGGAGATCAGAATCTCATAGACTTTCCTACCTAGGCTGCCTTTGAACTATGATCCTCAGATCTCAGCCTCCTGAGTAGCTAGGATTACAGGTGTGAGTCACCAGTGCCCAGCTGTTTTTCATTTTTTAAGAAATATGCTCATGACTTAGAAATTAGAGAATGTAATATAAAACTTTAGGTGATAGCCAAATGGTTAAAGAAACAGTTAAATATAATCCTCATATGCACAAACAAATCTCATTTCCTCACCGATTAAATCTGATGAAGAGCATAAATTTGGGAGTTTATTTAAAAATTATATTCACTAGTTGTACAAAGGGGTTACTACTATATTATAGTTAAGTTTGATGGCATTTTTGCTATGGAAATAATTTTCTTTCAAATTACCTCTTCCCTCCCTCCCTTGACAGGGATTGTACCTCCTGGGCTTAAGCAAACCTCCTGTCCCAGTCTCTCAAGCAGCTCGACCACAGGGATGTGGCACTATGCCCAGCTATGCACTTGCTTTTCAGTATAACTACATGCAACAATTTCATATCCATATTCACTGTATTTTCACTGGAAGGACATACTGTAAGTTCTTTAACCATATCCTCTGTCCCTGGGATTGTATCTGGGTTTTGTCTTATAAACTATGCTTTAGTGAACATCCTTACACATGAAAGCATTCTGGAGGCTGAATTCCAAGGTGTGAAAGGGCTGGATCCCAGTCCCCCAGCTGCTCATCCCTCTCCCCTACCTCAGCTCCTGTCGCCACCTCCTCTGCAGCTCCAGACATGACGCCCAGCGTGTAGAAGGAAAAGACACACAGCTCACGAGTACAGACAGCTGGCTGCAATGACATATTAAACAGGTGGCTGGGGTGTGGGGTGTGCCTTAGACAACTCTAGTCTACAGAAGGAATTTGGGGCCCTCTGCATCAAGAAAAAACTAAATAGGCAAAGCTTTAATTAGAATGCCTTACTGGTAAGCTTGAGTTAGACTAACTTTTCAGACTTCAACGAACTTTTAGGTAGTCCTGTTCTCTCTCCTGACTTTCTGAAGCAATGCTCCTATCTCTTCTATATGCTCACTATACATGGCACTTTGTTTTTGGTGTTATTTTGCCAGTCCTAGAGCTTGGACTCAGGGCCTGAGCACTGTCCCTGAGCACTATCCCTTCCAGCTCAAGACTAGCACTCTACCACTTGAGCCACAGCCCCACTTCCAGTCTTTTCTGTGTATGTGGTACTGAGAAATCGAACCCAAGGCTTCATGCATGCGAGGCAAGCATTCTACCAGTAAGCTACAACTCCAGCCTTACATGGCACTTTATAGCAAAGCTCTATCTACCCACCTAGACATGGGAGTATCTCAGAGCAATAACATCATCAGTCACCTGGGTAAACCCCTGATCTGCTCTAAATGTTAAGTGAGGACCATGTCCTCATGTCCACAGTGATCCAACCAGCATGACTGAGAATTGTTTTCTGAGGGAAACAATGATTTCTGTGCAGTCTTGGGAATAGGAACAAAATTCACCCTTCACCATGGGACCAGGAAAGGAGGACAGCTGAAGTGGAAGACCTGGGGCAAGAGTGTGGTCAGTGGGCCTCTACCTTGAGCATGGACCCGTTCTGAAAGACATGCTGCTCGTCACACACCACACAGTACTCGTTCAGTGTCGGGATCCTCTGCTCGGCATACTTCATGATCTGGGGTGAGAACAGACTGTGTCTTTTGGGAGTAAGGCACAGACAGAGGAACAGAGGAGCTTTTCTTATTGTTGAGATGCAGGAAATAACTTAAGCTTCTTCTCCACATATTCTCCTTCCTTCCAACTCTTTACAAAAGGCAGGATCTATTCTTGGGCCCTGTGTTTCAACTTATTAGCTGACTTAAGCGCTAAGTCCATATAGTACTATAAAAAATAAGAGCAGGACAAAATAATGGCATTTACAGGGAAATGGATGGAGCTAGAAGGAATCATGTTGAGCGAGGTAAGCCAAGAACGAAGAGACAAACGGTACATGGTCTCCCTGATAAGTGGATGCTAAATCCAAAATGTTAGGTGATATGACAAAACTAACAGGACTTAAGAAACAAAGAACTCCCACTCATCTGGTTGAACCACTACTAAATATCCCCATGCTGCTGATCACATATATGGTATATAACATGTGAACACCGTTATATATTACAGACTGTGATAGACAATTTGCTCCAGGAAAGTTAGAATGAACTTGTGACTTTAAATGAGCATCATTATTCCACAATACTGTGAATTTCCGGAAATTATGTAATCATTTAATCACAATCAAAAAAAAAAAGAACCTCGGGGAAGGGAGGGAGGAAGGGGATGGTAGGGGGAAAACAATGGAGGGGGGTAACAATGTTCAAGAGGAAGTGTACTCATTACCTCACTCATGTAACTGTAACCCTCTGTATAGTATCTTTACAATAAAAAAAAAAAAAAAAAATATATATATATATATATATATATATATAAATAAGAGCAGGCATAGCTTTGGATTTACTAGTCCTGGGCCAATAACTTATCTCTTCTAAACGCAATTTAGCAGCGAATATAATGGGCTAAGTCAGTCAACTTGAGCCATGGTCTCCTCATTTATAACGTAACTTCATAGCCATTTTACAAGAAATAAGATTATGTCCCTACCAGCGTGGCTCACACCTGTAACCCTAGCTACTCAGGAGGCTGAAATCTGAGGATCTTAGTTCAAAACTAGTCTGGGTAGAAAAGTCTATGACACTCTTATCTCCAATTAACCACTCAAAAACTGGAAGTGACACTGTGGCTCAAAGTGGTTGAGCAATAGCCTGAGCATAAGAGCTCAAGGACAGTGCCCAGGCCCTCAGTTCAAGTCCTACAACCCACAACAACAAAAAATGTCCTTGAACATGGTCTATAAACAACAACAGGTGCTAATCAAACTCTTAACCACAGTTGTGGTAATTACAGACTGTCCTACTTTAGTTCAGATCAGATGGCAAGGGGCCTGAGAAATAGTTTCAACTACACTGAATAATGAGCCAGCAGATTGGTCAAAAACAGGCACTTCTGTGCTGGGAAGATGGCGCTGAAGCAAAGATCCTGCACCACTCTCCTAGACTACTGATCTCATCTTTGTCTCACTTTCATTTTTTGGGGTATAAATCTGGTAGTTGGCCCATAACAGGGCATGCAAGTTTTGTTCAGTAATGTAGACCTATTGAGTGCCTACTAGACACCAGGTCTGTGAAAAGTCTGCTTGGCATTCAGTAACACAGACTAAGATTATAGGCGTGATCACCAGTGCCTGGCTTCTTGCATACTTCTTTTTTTTTGGTCCGGTCGTGGGGCCTGAACTCTGGGCCTGGGCGCTGTCCCTCAGCTCTTCAGCTCAAGGCTAGAGCTCTACCACTTGAGCCACAGCGCCACCTCCGGCTTTTTTCTTTTTGCTTATGTGGTGCTGAGGAATCGAACCCAGGGCCTCATGCATGCAAGGCAAGCACTCTACCACTGAGCCACCTTCCCAGCCCCTAGCATACCTCTTGAGGATGGGCACTGTGCCCTTTCTTGCCACTACCCACTCAACACAGTACAATTCTGAGAGCAAGACAACTCAGGAAATACTGAACCAACTGAGGAACCAAGAAGCCTTGGACCATATGGTCAGACAGCAGGGAGCCGAGCTTGATTACCTGAACCAGGAACCCGAACTCCAGAGTGGGGATGTTCTTGCAGTGACCACTGACCTGGAGAGAGAACAAGAGAGATCCTATGAGCTTCTAGGACAGGCCCTGCACACACCTCAGCCATGCCCATCACCCAGCATTCTCCTAGCTAAGCCTTCACTTAGACTAGACTAGGAGATCTCAAAGCTGGGAGATCATCTTTAGACATTTTTGCCAAAGGCTCTGGAAAAGTGTCTCTTGTTAATCTTCTTCAAAGTAGATGGAATAAGCTGGGCACTGGTGGCTCACACCTATAATGCTAGCTATTCAGGAGGTGGGGATCTGAGAACTGAGGCTCAAAACAGGCCAGGCAGCCAGGCACCGGTGGCTCATACCTATAATCTTAGCTACTCAGGAAGCTAAGAGATGAGGATGGCAGTTCAAAGTCAGCCCGGGCAGGAAAGTCTGTGAAACTTTTATCTCCAATTAACCATCAGAAAACCAGAAGTAGCTCTGTGGTTCAAGTGGTAGAGCCCTTGCCTTGAGCTGAAGACCTCAGGGACAACACCCAGGCCCAGAGTTCAAGGCCTATGACTGACCAAAAAAAACAAAAAAAACAAAAACAGGCCAGGAAGACTAATTCAAGAGATTTTTATCTCCAATGAACCAGTAAAAAGCCAGAGGTAAAAGTTGTTCAAAAATAAATAAATAAATAATAAAAAAGAATTTTAAAAAATTTTTAAAAATTTAAAAAATAAAAGTTGTTCAAATTGCTGGGAAGGTGGCTCAGTGGTAAGAGTGCTTGCCTTGCATGCACGAGGCCCTGGGTTTGATTCCTCAGCACCACATAAGCAGAAAAAAAGCCGGAAGTGACGCTGTGGCTCAAGTGGTAGAGCGCCAGCCTTGAACTGAAGAGCTGAGGGACAGCACCCAGGCCCAGAGTTCAGGCCCCACAACCGGACCAAAAATAAATAAATAAATAAAGTTGTTCAAGTGGTAGGTCTGGAGCTGTTATACTGACATGTACACGTGCATGTGCATGCACACATAAGTATACACATACACATACACACACACACACACACACACACACACACACACACAGTAGATGGAATTAGCATAAGAGCTGACTACCAAGCACTAACCACACCTAATAAAATCATGCATGACTCTTTCAGACACCATCTCTACTTCACGACCCACTACCATACAAACCCGTGACATAGTTTAGATAGAATTTCCAGCTATTTAAAAATATATTACATGCTACCCAGGCATAGTATACGCTCAGGTTTCACCTTAGTTGTCTGGACAACCACCCCCACCAACTCCCACATCTCCACCTCCACCCTCCAAATACCCATCAAGCCCTCCACAGCCCATGTACCAAAGGAGAGGTCCGTGCTGGGGGAGGGAGGCCCACGTGCTGGGGGCACAGGAGACCTGCCTGGGGGCTGGGAGGGTAGCCAAACACCTCTACTTTGGGGTTCTTCATGGTGCAGGAGATGGAACGGTTCATGAGGCGCCCCACTCGAAGCTCTGGTACACCCAGTTTGCCTTTCAGCATGGAGTCCTGTATGATAGGGAAACTGGGCGACCTGGGGGAAAACAGGACAAAAGGAACTGAGACAGCTGAGGATTCAGTCTGCACTCTAAAAGGGGACAAGAGTCAAGAAAGCCCAAGAACTTAAGCCAAAGACAAACTCACACCTCAGGAATGTTTTATGGATCTTAAACACTGTCAAGACAATGTAGGTTACACAATTGCCATCCTGTTCTTCAGATGGGGGCATGGGGTCGGGAGGCCTGAGCCCGGGCTATCATGGCATTCAGGGCAGGCACAAGACACCTTGGGGGGGTGGGGGGATGCCTCTGTCACTAACCTATTTTGTGAGACAGAAGGATTAAGCACTAAACAGAACACTAGGCAAGTAGTTGACTGCTAAAGAGCCCAATGTCCAATAACTGTCAGCAAACTACAAACCTGGATTTATGCATTCCTTTGGGGAGTTCAGAAGGTGCTAGGGACTAAAAATATAAACCTGGAGCCAGACAGCGTGGTTCTTGCCTATAGTCCTAGCTACTGAAGAAGAGGAAAATGAGACTCATGGTTCCAGACTAACTAAGGCAAAAAGTTCATGAGACACCATTTCAACCAATAAAAAAGCTGAGCAAGGCTGGGTGCCGGTGGCTCATGCTACTCAGGAGGCTGAGATCTGAGGATCCTGGTTTAAAGCCATCCTGGGCAGGAAAGTCCATGAGACTCTTATATCCAATAAACCACTAGAAAACTAGAAATGGCACTGTGGCTCAAGTGGTAGAGCACTTGCCTTGAGCTGAAGAGACAGGGATAGCACCCAAGTCCAGAGATCAAGCCCCACAACCGACAAAAAAAAAAAAAAAAAAAGGCTGAGCATGGTGATGTGTTCTGTCATCCCAGTATAATAGGTAGATTAAAGTCAAAGAGGGCCCAATCTATATATAAGACCCTAGTAAAAAAAGTAAAAGCAGGACAAAGGGCTTGAGGTATGGTGGTAATTAGTAGATTGTCTACTTAGCAAGAACTAGATACTAGGTCTTGAGTTCAAATCCCAGTTCTGTCAAAAAACAATTAAGCTGGGTGTCATGGGCTCATACCTATAATCTTAGCTACTCAGGAAGCTGAGATCTGAGGATTACAGTTCAAATCTGTGAGACTCTTATCTCTAACAAACTACTCAGAAAAAAATGAAAGTGGTGCTGTGGCTCAAGTGGTAGAGCATCAGCCTTGGGCACTCAGGGACAGCATCCAGGCCCTGAGTTCAAGCCCCAGAACCGGAAAAAAAATAATAAATTAAAAATAAAAAAAAAAATATTTATGTTTCTGACACCGGGGTTTAAGTAAGGGCCTCCAATTTTCTAGGCAGTGTTGTTCCAGTTAAGCCCCACTCTCAGCCAACAGAGCCATATTTATTTCCAGAACCTAGATAGTAAAGTGAGATGCATTAGAGCAAAAAAGGAGTTGGTGCCTGTTTGCAAATTCTGCCTCTTTAAGATAGGGACTAAGGATGAAAGCAAAGAAAAAGTAGGAAGATCTGCACACTTGCTTCAGAATATGTACCACTGTAGTTAACACGAAGGATGAGGCACACGCGAGTGGGTCAGGCAGGAGCAGATGGGTAAGGACATAAAGCAGACAGAACCACGAGATGTTGCTAGTAGTTACAGATACAGAATTTAGGACAAAGGTAAGAAATATTAATTTAGGTATTTAAGAAAGTGGGCGTACTTACTTGGGGATGGGTGAGAAGATGCTGAGGCCAGCTCGGAACTTCTTAATGGTACCACTTGCCTTGAACCAACTATGTCTCTTTTCCTGCTGGGTCTTCAAAAAGTCGTTGCTTAGATGTTTCCATTGTTGGGATGTGAACAGACCCAGGATTCTGAGGGATCAAAGAACAGAGCAGGTGGAGGCAAGACAGGGCACTCACCCATGATGGCAAAGCTGGTGGTGTTAGAGGAATGTTTAAAGACTCCTCAAAAGGACCCTAACACATGGAAGTAGATGACCCTAAAACTCCTCCTGCACTCTTGAGGATAAACACTCTCTCCTAGTGTCTACCCTAATGGAAGATGAAGTCCCAAGAACTCAAAGGTGAACCCTCAAAGGCTATGGACCTGAAGACTTACTGTCAAGGATAACCACCGGGAGAGGGAAAGAGGCAGGACAGAGGTCAGTACCACCTTCTACCTTCTAATAGGGGAGTGAAAAAAATCACATCCCCAAATTTGTGGTTTCCAACTCCCAGACTTGCCAGTCCTTTCACTCATCCTCCACTGGTTCTGTTTAGCAGTATTACTCTACTAGAAAAAATTCCCATCAGCTTCTTCACACTCCTACAGGAATGACTTTCTCTTGTACAGCCAACCCGATTACCAACTCCATTTCTGTGTCTACCCTGACCTTGGTCCCTGCGTTCTGTGAAGACCAGGCAAGCCTCGTACTCAAGACTGCTCTATTTGAGCCATCAGTGCCCTCCCGGAATGCTGAGGACCCTGTCCCATCAGCCTCCTCTCCAGTCAGTCTTGCCCAAAAACTACACATTACAGCTTTCCGTCATCTCAGTTCCACATCTGCCTCACTCCTCCCCTCTACCTTCTCCTAAATTCCTCACCTCCTCCTTCGTGGTTCTCCTTTCCTGTCAGCCAATCACTTCTCAGCTCTCTGTATCCCAATTTCTCCCGTGAACACTCACCAAGTATTCTCTCCTTGCTGCTAAATCCAGCACAAACTCCTAAGTCCTCTTCCTACTCCTCTCCCATGGCACATGACCCTCCTTGAACTTCTCTTCCCTCATCTTCTGTGACACCACTTGCTTTCTAGTCTTCTCTGATCTGCCTATAGTGTTTCTTATTCCTTGGCCTACCCCAGTAACTTTTCAGATAGTTTGTATGGGTGTTGGGTCTGATTCTATTTTCTTTTCAACCTATCATGCTCTGCACTCCAGCAATCTTGTATTCACTGATTATAATCTCTACCCACACATTGGTGCTTACCTTCCACTCTTACCTGTAAGTAGACAAACTGACATTTGGTGTACTGGGTATTCTCCACTTGCATATCCCAAAGTAATCCCTCTCTCTTTTTTTTTTTTTTTTTTGGGGGGGGGAGGGGGAAGGGAGGAGTCACAGGGCTTGAACTCAGGGCCTGGGCACTGTCCCTGATGTCTTTTTGTTCAAAGCTAGCAGTCTACCACTTTACCCTCAGCACCACTTCCGGTTTTCTGGTGATTCACTGGAGATAAGAGTCTCAGGCATTTCCTGTCTGGGCTGGTTGCGATCCTCGGGTCTCAGCCTCATGAACAGCTAGGATAACAGGTATGCCCCCCCATGCCTGGCTACATGGATAGCTCTCATCCATCGTTGAAAACCATGAATTATCCCCTCTCATTCTCTCACGCATAGCCCGCCCCTGCCATGATCATCTCCCTCTTACTTTCTTGCTCACAGCCCTCTCCCGTCACCAGCATGAGTCATTCCTCCCTCGCTGTCCTTTCCAACCCTCCATTTTCATGGCTGCACTTGTATTGGACACTGTTTGCAATACGACTAAAGTAGAAAATATGCTGTATTTCTCTTTATGGGCAAATATTTAGCAGAAAATTCTCAGCACATTCAATAAACTAAAATGGTCTGAGTCTCTAGAGCCCCTTGAGGAAGCCACAAGAGAAAAAAAAAAAAAAAAAAACTGATTGCAGGGCTGTACTGTCCTTTATATACCAAACAGTGATGGAGGCCATGGTAAACCTTTCCTCCTTCCCAGTATCTCAAATATTTTTCACAGAAATGAAAAGTTGTCTAGCATAGGTATCCGTTATTCTCTCCCTCATTAGTCCACAACCAGAAAAGTTAACCGTTCTTACTTTTTCAACTGAAGACCCAGACCAAATCCTTCCTTATTCGATGGCTGGAAAACCTCAATTGACGGTTCTGCAAAGAAAAGAAAAAAAGTCCTAGTAAGTACCTATCTCCATCCTCCTGAGTCGAGAGCCACAGTTCAGTGGGACAGCTTCCTTAGAGCCTAAAAAATCAGGTGCTGCAGACTACCCTCGGTATTAGAGATGCTCCAGACTACCCTCAGTATTAGAGATGCCTCAGACTACCTTACACAACATAGATGCTCCATACTACCCTAGGTACTACAGATGCTCCAGACTACTCTAGATACTACAGATGTTCCAAACTATTCTAGATACTAGAGATGCTCCAGACTACCTTAGGTACTACAGATACTCTAAACAGTTAACTGTGGGGACTGGGAATATGACTTAGTGGTAGAGTGTTTGCCTAGCATGCATGAAGCCCTGGGTTCGATTCCTCAGTATCACATACACAGAAAAGGCTGGAAGTGGTGCTATGGCTCAAGTGGTAAAGTAGTAGCCTTGGGCAAAAGCAGCTTAGGGACAGTGCCCAGGCCCTGAGTTCAAGCCCCAGGGAAAGAAAGAAAGAAAGAAAGAAAGAAAGAAAGAAAGAAAGAAAGAAAGAAAGAAAGAAAGAAAGAAAGAAAGAAAGAAAGAAAGAAAGAAAGGAGGGAGGGAGGGAGGGAGGGAGGGAGGGAGGGAGGAAGGAGGGAGGAAGGAAGGAAGGAAGGAAAGAGAGAGAAAGAGAGAGAGAGAGAAAGAGAGAGAGAGAGAAAGAGAGAAAGAAAGAGAGAGAAAGAAAGAGAGAAAGAGAGAAAGAAAGACAGAGAAAGAGAGAAAAGGAAGGGAAGGGAAGAAAAGGGGGAAGGGAGGAAGGAAGGAAGGAAGGAAGGAAGGAAGGAAGGAAGGAAGGAAGGAAGGCAGGAAGGAAGGAAGGCAGGCAGGCAGGCAGGCAGGCAGGCAAGGCAAGGCAAGGCAAAGCAAAGCAAGCAAGCAGTAACTGTGGAAGGAGAAACTGCTGAGGCAGAGGGTAGATTTTAGAAGCAATCTCATCAATTCCACATATCTTCATTAGGGAGTTGAGCAGAGGAGGAAGAAGAAATGCTATTTTGAAACTAGAGAAAGAATTTCCCTAACCACAAAGGCCTTTAAGGAATGGCCTAATAGTTGATTGGAGATAAAGTCACCAATGACAAGCCACTGAAAAGTCACTCCAATGGCAACCTTTCCAGTTTTTCTCTACATCAGCTAACGTAGGAAGTACAGCACCCATTTGCCCAAGGTCACCACCATCTTTACCTGGCCCATCAAGATACTGTGAGAGAGAAAACCGCAATCTTAACACAATGGGTTCTGTCCGGAGGACCTTCCAGGCTGTAGACACTTCCTCCTATGAGAAACAGGGAAACAGCTTGCAGTTTTCCACACAGAGGAATGGACGGCAAGTTTCCCACGTATGACATAGACATGCACATGACAGTACACACCACTGTCTGTTGATGGTCTAGGAAAGAGAGAGATGAAGAATATGTGCTCCAAATACAGCACTCAGGAACAAGACTCCTGGCCTACATGACAAAATCCACAAGTCCAGCTAGACATGGTGTTGGCAGGTGCTAGCACCACTTACATCGAGGAAGCTGACGTTGATGTGGAGGTCGATGTCCACGTCGTCGATAGTTCCATACTCTCTACAGAGACACAGGCAAGTACAAGTGAGGCTCATTAAGGGAGAAAGGAGGGAACAGAGACTGAGGTGGAAGGAGGGCTGAGCCTGGACAGGGAAGATGAAAGGATGGAAGGCTGTTCTCTTTATACAGTCTTATCTATACAGACTTAAACCATTTATATGATCAGGCCCCTCTCCAAGGAAGAAACCCTTCTCACCTTAAATGTGAAAGATTGGCCTGTAGGGGGTTAGGACAAGAGGGAACTTCAAAGAAAAGTAGCCTTGCTTCCCACACACAGCTTACACATTTCGAGCAACCTCTAGCATTAAGCTCATAGTTATTCCCTAACACACTATCAAAAGAAAAAAAACTTCTAGCCTTCAACAATTCAGAAAGAAGTGGCTTGTTCCCCTGTCATTCCTGGAGTCCCACCTGATGGACACAGAGTTCTCACTGTAGATTTCCTTCACGGCTTCAATATCTGCATCAAGCTGTGGATGTCGGTACAGGTCAGCTGCACAGCTACCCTGAAATAGCAGGAAGGGCAGAAAGAAATAAACAATGGGAGAGATGGAGAGATGAGAATAAAAAGAGTAAGACACTAGGAGGAGAAAGAAAACAGCAGCTAGGAATGTAGCTTAGTGGTAGAGTGCTTGCCTATCATGCGTGAAGCCCTGGGTTCAATTCCTCAGTACCACATAAACACACAAAAAAGTGGAAGTGGCACTGTGACGCAAGTGGTAGAACACTAGCCTTGAGCAAAAGAAGCTGATGGACAGTGCCCAGGCCCTGAGTTCAAGCCCCAGGACTGGCAAAAACAAAAAAAAAAACAAAAAAACCCAGCAGCAATATGGGGCATGAAAACCACTTTCCATTGTACCTGGTGGTGGCACTTCTTCTCTCAGACCACAACCTACAAAACCTCAGAAAGATTCTATCTAAACAGCACTCTTGCCAGCCTCCAATCTCTCAGGCCTATAATACTAGCTACTGAGGAGGTTGAAATCTGAGGATCAAAATTCAGAACCAGTGGGCGCCGGTGGCTCACACCTGTAATCCTAGCTTCTCAGGAGGCTGAGATCTGAGGATCACGGTTCAAAGCCAGCCCGGGCAGGAAAAGTCTGTGAGACTCTTTTCTCCAATAAACCCCTCAGAAAATCAGAAGTGGCCCTGTGGTTCAAGTGGTAGAGTGCTAGCTAGCCTTGAGCTGAGGGACAGCTCCCAGGCCCAGAGTTCAAGCCCCACCACCGACAAAAAAAAAAAGTTCAGGGCTGGGAAGGTGGCTCAGTGGTAGAGCATTTGCCTTGCATGCATGAGGCCCTGGGTTCGATTCCTCAGCACCACATAAACAAAAAGAAAAAAGCTGGAAGTGGTGCTGTGGCTCAAGTGGTAGAGCGCTAGCCTTGAGCTGAAGAGCTGAGGGACAGCATCCAGGCCCAGAGTTCAGGCCCCACGACCGGACCAAAAAAAAAAAAAAAAAAAAAAAAAAAAAATAAAAAAAAAAGTTCAGAACCAGCCTGGAAAGATAAATCTGCAAGACTCCTATCTCCAACTAACCTGCAAAAAGCTGAAAGTGGAGGTGTGGCAGAATGTCAGCCATGAGCAAAAAAAGTCATGTGACTACAGAAGTTCAAGCTTTAGGTTGTGCTTTAGAGAGCAATGTGAGTGAGCAATGTCCCAGAGTGCACTCTTTTTAAGATCTGAAACAATCCTCACTGACTAGTGGGAAACTCAGGAAGTAACAAGTGGGTAGCCTCCACTTACAAGGGATGCCGTTTACTCCAGGACAGGAGTAGTCCCAGGCAGGGACATGGACACGGAAGCAGCTGTGACAAGACCATAACTGGTCCACACCAATACAATCCCTCGTCTCAACTCTGCTCCAGAACAACTTCTTTGACTCATGAAATCTTGACTGCCCCCCCCCCCTTACATTGAGCTTTGCAGGGTACAACCTCACCTGAACTCCATAGAGAAATTCCTCAGATTCATTGTCTCCTTCTGAGTCGTCATCATTCCAGAACTGGCCTTTGATGTCCTAGAGATGAGAAATGGACACATTCCTTGTCAGGGGTCCTGTTAGTCCATTTGGATCAGGTGAGGTAAGAGGATGGAAATGGATGCCCACAAGAAATGGAGAATACTTGCCTGAGTGGAAAAACTGAGGCCTTACTCTCTTCACACCTCACTTTATTCTTTGGGAGTCTGTCTCTTCCCGAATCTGATCAAATTCATGACCTAGCTCTCACTTGGTGGGTCAGAAGAAAACCACAGAGAAGGGGCTGGGAAGGTGGCTCAGTGGTAGAGCGCTTGCCTTGCATGCCTGAGGCCCTGGGTTCGATTCCTCAGCACCACATAAGCAGAAAAAGCCAGAAGTGGCGCTGTGGCTCAGGTGGTAGGGCACTAGCCTTGAGCTGAAGAGCAGAAGGACAGCGTCCAGGCCCAGAGTTCAGGTCCCACAACCCGCAAAAAGAAAAAGAAAACAAACAAACAAACAAAAAAAACAAAACCACAGAGAATTCTGGCTATCCTAAGACCCAGCATAATCATGAAGGCTTTGGCTATCAGAGGGACACAAAAAACTTCAATCTCAAGGTTTATTTCTAAGCGCTGGCCTCTACTGGGATCACTGCCCAAGACAGCTCTCAAGCTTACCGATGTGCTCTTGTCCCATCATCCCTTTGTATGGCCTATGGAAAACCTAGCTATAGACCCTAGCAACCAAGTTATACCATTTTCAAGGTCTTACCTCCTTTAATTTCAAAAAGCCACTCTATCTTTCAGAAGAGCAAGAGAACTAGATGACAATGGTTCATGCCTGTAAATCTAAGTATTCCACAGGCTGAGATCTGAGGATTGAGGTTCAAAGCCAGCCAGGGCAGACAAATCTGAGACTCTGATCTCCAATTTAACCAGGAAAAAACCTGGAAGCTGAAGCACGGCTCAACTGATAAACTGCTACTAGCTATGACTGAAAAAACTGAGCAAAGTGCAAGGCTCAGAACTAGCATGCACGCACACACAAAAGCAAGAAGACAAATACTGGAAAAAGGTGAAGTCTGTACTCTATCTCATCTACCCCTGACAAGCTGGGAGAGGACAAATACCAGGAAAAGGTGAAGGCTGCACTTTGTCTCATCTACCCCTCATCACCCTGGGAGAGGAGGGCAGTCCATTCTCACCATTGGGTCAGAGGGTCACACGCACTCCAGGGTCAGTGCTAGGCAGCACCCCTCCATACCACCAGCTGAACCCAGGCCAATGAGACGGGCATTTAGGAGGCCACACGGGGAGGCAAGAGAGGGGTGATGTCAGAGGCGACAGGAGATCTGCTGGGGATGCAGGCTCTTCTGCGGTGTAACAAGTCACCGTCCTGTAGAAAACAGTAACAATGAATTTCATCACCACTTCACAGCTGGGTGCTGCATACACAGGCACACTTTTACCATCCACATCATTGGACACTCACATACAGACATGCGCATGAGCATTTATGGACACTTGTACACATAGCCATGAAAGTTCTACACAAACATATGACTGTTGTATTCAAACTGGAGACCTGGGACCGGGGCCAATTCCTGCTCTAGATCATTATGCTACAACATCCAGAGTCAAAAGAAAGAATGGCAGGACCACCTGATTCGACTATCTCTGCTTCATTATTCTTCACAGTACCAGCCCTCATCAGAGGTAAGAACCAGAGCACACTCTCTAGATTGATCCATTATCTCTGTTTTTAAAAACAAATTTAAGGGACTGGGAATGTGGCTTAGTGGTAGAGTGTTTGCCTAGCATGCATGAAGCCCTGGATTCTATTCCTCAGTACCACATAAACAGAAAAAGTCAGAAGTGGCACTGTGGCTCAAGCAGAAGAGTGCTAGCCTTGAGCAAAAGAAGCTCAGTGCCCAAGCCCTGAGTTCAAGCCCCCAAAACAACAACAAAAATAACAAATTTTAAATTATTATAAAGATGATGTACAGAGGGGTTACAGTTACGTAAGTCAGGTAAAGAATAGATTTCTTTTTAAACATTACTTTTATTTTTTTTTTTTTGGTCAGTCGTGGGGCTTGAACTCTGGGCTTGGACCCTGTCCCTACACTCTTCAGCCCAAGGCCAGCGCTCTACCGCTTGAGCCACAGCACCACTTCTGGTTTTCTAGTGGTTAATTGGAGATAAGAGTCTCATGGACTTTCCTTGCCTGGGCTGGCAACCGTGATCCTCAGATCTCAGCCTCCTGCGTATCTAGGATTACAGGCATGAGCCACCAGCGCCCGGCTTGGACATTACTAAGACACCAATATTAGCTGGGTATGTTAGTACATGCCTGTAATCACAGCACTTGGGAGGCCAAAACAAGAAGATCTGGAGTTCCAGTTCAGTCTAGGCTCTGTATCAAGACCTTATCTCGGGGCTGGGAAGGTGACTCAGTGGTAGAGCACTTGCCTTGCATGCATGAGGCCCTGGGTTCAATTCCTCAGCACCACATAAACAAAAAGAAAAAAGCCGGAAGTGGCGCTGTGGCTCAAGTGGTAGAGCTCTAGCCTTGAGCTGAAGAGCTGAGGGACAGCGCCCAGGCCCAGAGTTCAGGCCCCACGACCAGACCAGAAAAAAAAAAAAAAAAGACCTTATCTCTCTTTCTCTCTCTCCCTCACCCCCATATAAATATTACTTGAAGTCAATTATATCTAACTACCAAGTCCTCACAAACACTGAACATGTGCTAGTAAACATGGTTGGAGCTGTTTCAGCCAAACTAATGCTCTGGAATCATCTTGGAAAGAAGATAATTATGAAGGTAATATAAAAGATTACCTATCCAAATAAAAAAATATATGCATAACGATTCTAATAATCGCCCAGCAAAACATTAATCCCTATTCTAGGCAATTTTAGCCCAAGTAGAGGCTCCACATGTAAGGGGAGCCCTTGGGAGTGATAGCAAGCTCAAAAAGCTTTCTAGCTGGTTACTGAGGGCTCTCACCTGTAATCCTAGCTACACCGGAGGCTGTGATTTGAGGATCACAGTTCAAAGCCAGCCTAGGCTGTGAGACTCTTATCTCCAATTAACCACAAAAAGCCAGACACGGAGCTGTGAATCAAGTGGTAGATTACTAACCTCAAGCAAAAGAACTCAGAAAACAAGTCGTTTAAGGATTCAGGTGGACCTGTTGCAACAATGAGAAGTACAAATTGTCATGTCAAAAACGAGCTTTACAATGTCAGTGGGGGGGGGAGGGAGGGAAGGATTGGGTGGGGGGGGAGGGGGGAGGCTGGGAAGGGAGGTGAGGGGTAAACAAAGGAGGAGGCTGCAATGCTTGGTAAGAAATGTATGCATTATCCTGCCCATGTAATTGTAACCCCTCTGTACAGTATGTTCACAAATAAAATAAAATTAAAAAAAAAAAAAAAGAACTCAGAAATAGTACCCAGGCCAAGTTCAAGTCCCAGAACTGGCTTGAACACACACACACACAAATTGAAGTTCTCAGGGATAAAATAAAATATCTGAGATTTGCTTTAAAAATCCTACTTTAACATCAATGAATAAAGGAAATGGGGAGACAGATGAAATGAATTTGGCACTGACGAAAGTGAATGATGTACTTACCCTCTTTACTTTTTGTAAAGCTTTGGAATACTTCATGGTAAAAAGTTAAAAACCAAAGAACTCTCAAAGAAGGTTCTTCCTAGAAAGTCAACCCTAAATATTAACAGGGTGGCTAACCCTTACCGTTTAGTTGTCCTTCACACATAGGAAGCAGGGTTTAGGAAGTGACTCAAGTGGTAGAGAGCCTGCTGAGCAAGTGCAGGGCCCTAACGCCCAGTAGTAACACCCAGTAGTGCCAGAGAATTAAAAAAAAAAAGACACCAAACACAGTAAGCACCTTCCTACCACAGAGCCTTTGTCTCTGCTGTTTCTCCTTCTCCACAAATATCCATACTGCTTGAAGGTAACCCTAACTAGCCTACAGGAAGTTTAACACCCTAAAACACATAACAGTCTAACACACATGCTGGCACTTTCTATCCCTCTTTACTATTAAGCCCTCAGTATTCATCATAGATAACCCACACTTATGTCCTACGTCTCAGCCTCTTAACATATTTCCTGAATTAGTGAACAGCAGTACACACAAGTCACCCAGAAGAGTCATACAAGAACTTAAGCTGGGCACCAGTGGTTCATGCCTCTGTAATACTAGCTACTCAGGAGGCTGAGATCTGAGGATCGTGGTTCAAAGCCAGCCCAGGCAGGAAAGTCCATGAGACTTTTTTTTTTTTTTTTGGTCAGTTGAGGGGCTTGAACTCTGGGCCTGGGTGTTATCCCTGAGCTCTTCAGCTCAAGGCAAGTGCTCTACCACTTGAGCCACAGCGCAACTTCTGGTCTCCTAGTGGTTAATTGGAATGATGTGACTCAAGTGGTAGAGTGCTAACACTGAGCACAAAGAAGCTCAGGGAGTGCTGAGGCCCTGAGCTCAAGTCCCAAGATCAGCCAAGAAAAATAAAAGAGAAAAAAAAAAAAAGGAAAAGGAAAAAAGGGGAATGGAAGAAAAGAGATGAAGGAGGTGAGTTTGATGGGGTGCATTGTTACGTATGGAAATATAATGAAATTCCATTATACAATGAATATATATGCTAATTCAAAAACATTTCTTAAAAGCAAGAGTTCATTCACCTTCAGGAGAAGCTGAGAATCAGAATATGAAGATCTTTGTAGATTTGAAAATAAACAGTCAAGTGTTGATCTTGTGACCCCCAGAGGAACACTCTTAGATGGAGGCACTAATGTTCAGCCTGGGTTATTCTGGGTGAGTAGTAGAATGGTGTGGCAGCGTAGGACAGAAGTACCAACTTTCTCAAGGTCTTTGTCACTGGAGAAGTCAAGAAAATCTCAGCATCTCTCCAAGGGCTGTTACTGCTTAGTTTCTGTTGCTGTCACAGAAAGAAAAGTTCAGAGGGAGAATTTTACAAGAAGAGATGGTTCTGAAAACCAGCCTTTTCAAACCAAGCTGCTTTAGCAATAGGCATTGGATCCTCAATATTAAACGCCCTTTCTTCAGAGAAAAGGAAAAGTGGGTTTAAGAGGTACAAAGTGGAAAAAGGCAGATGATGGGTCATGACATTCACTGAAGCAAAGGCATTTAAAAAAAAAAATAAGGCTTGAAAGATGACCTAGAACAAAGCTTTCGCTTTTTCTAGGCCTGGGGCACATCACACAACTTGTATCTTGGAAATCAAGACCGTTTTGACAAGTCCTAATTACATCTGGTTTTTCTGTGGTACAGTTATAACTAATTAAAGAAGTTGTTAATAATACATGAAGCAATACAGAGCTATCTGATTTCTGGAAATGAGATAAAGGAGGGAAGCTTTTCAGCACAGACTACAGGAAGCATGCCCAGAGAAGGGTGCTGTTAAGCTTCATGTTTACTTTGGGCGGTGGAAGCTGGCAGGAAATGCTTCATATATTTCCACGGGAATAGCTAAATATAGGTGAGCCTCAAGTTTGGATCACACACACACACACACACACACAACAACAACAAAAAAGTCCTGTTTTGTGTTTCTACGCCGGTACTGGGGCTTGAACTCAGGGACGGGGCGCTGTCCCTGAGCTTTTGTGCTCAAGACCGGCGCTCTACAACTTGAGCCACCAGCTTCACTTCCAGCCTTTGTGGTGGTTCGCTGGAGATAAAAGAGTCTCAGGGAATTCCTGCGCGGGGCAGGTTTCGAACCGCGATCCTCAGATCTCAGCCTCGGGAGTAGATGGGATTACACAGGTGTAAGCTACGGGCTCCTTCGCCGGGTCTCGGTGGGACAATGTTAGGCCTGTCAAACTGGCCTCTAGGCTGGACAGCGAGGGTCCTGGGAAACGCCCCGCTCCCCCTCGCGTGCCAGGGCCTGGCCGCCGAGGGGCCACCCGAGGCCTAATGCCTCCTCCGACTCCCCGCGGCGGGCGACGCCGGGGCTGGGCGGGAGGACGCGGCCGCCGAGGGACAACAGCGACCACTCGCCTCCGGCGTGCGTCGGGAACCCCGCGGACACCTAACACCTCCCGGGGAAAGAGTTGCTCGGATCGGTGCCGCCCGGCCCTGCCCGGCGCGCCCAGCCCTCCCCGCGGCCCACCGCCCCGCCCCGCGCCGGCCCCGGGGCAGACGCCCGCACAGGGCGGCGTCGCGAGTACTCACGGCGACCCCGGGCCGCGCGCGGCCGCCGCCGAGGGGACGAGCGGCCCGGGACGCCCCGCGGGGGCGGAGCGGCGGGCCGAGGGGCGGGGGCCGGGCCGGCGGGCGGGCGAGGTCGCGCTCCCCACGCCGAGCCCCTCCGTCACGGGCGCGCTGCGCCAGTCTGCGCAAGCTCACGCGGAGACGCCGCGATCACGTGGTACCTCTCCGACCAATCATCGCGCCGTCAGCGCTTGGGCGCGACTCCGCCTCCGCGACGCCAGCTCTGGGACGCCTGCGCAGTGGACGCCAGTTGGGTAGGGGGGGCGGTGCGGAGCGAGTGGGTGGTGCCTGCAACCTGGTGCGTGGGGGAAAAGAAGAGCGGTTCCGGGGGCGAAAGGAGGGCTCTCCGAAGGAGGGCGCCTGCGTGGGGCTCCCCCGTGTGGCTGGGAGGACTGCGCAGGGCCCGCACTCCAGGTTGTCTGTTGGCTGCTGCCAGCCACCACAGACCAGCCTCCTCCTCGTTCTTGCTCATCCCTCAAACACTTACGGATCTCATTTCTTTTGGCGGTTCTGGGATTTGAACTCAGGGTCTGACACTTGGTGAGCACGTAGTGGACTGCATGCTGCTGTGATGAGGATGAAATGAGACAGCAGGGCTGGGAAGGTGGCTCAGTGGTAGAGCGCTTGCCTCGCACGATTGAGGTCCTGGGTTCGATTCCTCAGCACCACATATACAGAAAAAGCCGGAAGTGACGCTGTAGCTCAAGTGCTAGAGCGCTAGACTTGAGCTGCAGAGCTGAGGGACAGCGCCCAGGCCCCAGAGTCCAAGCCCCACGACCGAACTTCCCCCCAAAATAAAATAAATAAAACACCGAAATGAGACAGTATTAGGATGAATGCATGGAATTATCCTCACCATCCACTCCACCTGGACCAGTCCTAGGGTTTGAACTCAGGGCCTTGCTCACTCAGCCTTTTTAAGCTCTACCAGTTAACCCACATCTCCACATTCCAGCTATTTGCTGGTTAATTGGAGATAAGAGTCTTAGATTTGTCTTCTCTGGCTGGCTCCAAATTGAGGTTCTTAGATCTCAGCCTCCTGAATACCTAGGATTATAGGTGTGAGCCACGGTGAGCCACTGGTACTCAGCTTTCAAATATACTGAGATGCAGGTCATATATCCACCAGAGACAGAGATTTCAAGGATGCACTAGAAAACCACATCTGGGTGCTGGAGTGGGTCCTCCTCCTCCTCCTTCTCCTCCTCCTCTTCCTTTTTTGCCAGTCCTGGGGCTTGAACTCAGTGCCTTGGCACTGTCCTTAAGCCTCTTTTGCTCAAGGCTAGCACTCTACCACTTAAGCCACAGTGTTACTTCCAGCTTTTTCTGTGTATGTGGTACTGAAGAATCAAACCCAAGGCTTCATGCATGCTAGGCAAGGACTCTACCACTAAGTCACATTCCTAGCCCTCCTGTCTTCTTCACACAATTCACACAGTTCACACAGTTGAGATGTCCACACAGGGAGACTCAGAACAATATGCAGCTTTGTTTTTAGTGTGGTCTTGTCTGCCTTGGGCCACAATCCACACTGCCAAGACTCTGCAAGTCATACACTTTGTAGGTTGGCAACATCAAATCCTTTTCCCTAAGCAAAAATGAATGAGAATAAAAGCAGAAAGGGAAGAAATATGCTAGAATTTATGACTTGGGAAGTTCCAAGAAAAAGAAAGAGGGCTGGGAATGTGGCTTAGTGGTAGAGTACTTGCCTAGCATGCATGAAGCCTTGGGTTTGATTCCTCAGTACTACATAAACAGAAAAGGCATCACTTCCAGTTTTCTGGTAATTAATTGGAGATAAGACTCTCACACACTTTCCTCCCCAGGGAGGCTTCAAACCACAATCTTCAGATCTCAACCGACTGAGTAGAAAGGATTACAGGCATGAGCCACCAACACCCAGCCAGACATTTTAATTTACACCTTTTTATTTTTTAGTGATGGTACTTATGCTTAAACTCAGTCCCTTAGTTTTTACAGTCCAGGCTGGTGCTCTACCGCTTGAGCCACATCTTCCATCCTTAGATCTTAGCCTCCTAAGTAGCTAGGATTATAGGCGTTGAATCACTGTTGTCTAGCTAAGCCATCTAGCTTAGCCGCAGAGTCTGCTTTCTAGAAGACTTGTTAAAGTATAGGACATGGGCTGCGAATGTGGCTTAGTGGCAGAGTGCTTGCCTCACATGCATGAAGCCCTGGGTTAGATTCCTCAGTAGAACATACACAGAAAAAGCCAGAAGTAGCTCAAGTGGTAGAGCGCTATCCTTGAGCAAAAGAAGCTTAGGGACAGTGCGCAGGCCCTGGGTTCAAGCCCCAGGACTGGGGGGGGGGGGGGGGTAGAAACAATAATCAAAGTCCTCATCTCAACACCGAGCCCAAATTGTGAGGTTTTTTTTTTTTTTTTCGGGGGGGGGGGGTCCGGTCGTGGGGCCTGAACTCTGGGCCTGGGCGCTGTCCCTCAGCTCTTCAGCTCAAGGCTAGCGCTCTACCACTTGAGCCACAGCGCCACTTCCGGCTTTTTCCTTTTTGCTTATGTGGTGCTGAGGAATCGAACCCAGGGCCTCAGGCATGCAAGGCAAGCGCTCTACCACTGAGCCACCTTCCCAGCCCAAATTGTGAGGGTTTTATTCCCTATTCATTGCAGGGTTTTGAGCCCTACCCACTGGGGTTTCTCTTGAGAAGCCCCATGCCACGGTAACCAGCTTGCCTCCCAAGGAGCTGAGGCTCACCCTCCAGGCTCTCTTTTCTGCTGAGCACCCTAAACCAACATTTGGGAAACGCCAGAACCAGGCTTGTGGCCTGCTTTCTGGATCTCTGTTCTACACAACTACAGCAGGAAGGCAGAAGGAAAGGATGGTGGGAACGTACGTGGTCTTCTTACCTTTCTTTCTTGTTGAGACAAGGTCTTACTATGTAGCCTAGGCCTTTCTCACCATCCTCACACCTCCTCCTTCCCAGTGCTGGGATTACTGGCGTGTGCCGTTTTGTGTGTGTGTGTGTGTGTGTGTGTGTGTGTGTGTGTGTGTGTGTGTGTGCCATTGTGACCTCTGTGGTCTTATGTCAAGAGAGACAGCATCCATGGCCAGGCACCAGTGACTTACGCTTGTCATCCTAACTACTCAGGAGGTTGAGATCTGAGGATCATGGTTCAAAGCCAGCCCAGGCAAAACGTCTATGAGACTCCTATCTCCAATAAACCACCAGAAAACCAGAAGTGGCGCTGTGGCTTAAGTGGTAGATCTATTGCCTTGAGCTGAAGAGCTGAGGGACAGCACCCAGGCCCAGAGTTCAAGCCCCACGACCACCAAAAAAAAAAAAAAAAAAAAGGAGAGATAGCATCCTTTGAATTTCTAGATCTACCTATGCCTGAAGGCAGAAACATTCTTCCATTATTGGTTATATGAGCCCAGTCCTTTTCCATTGGCTTAGACATATTTGCGTTTGTTTTTTTGACACTTTAAAACTGAAAGGGTTCAGACTAATACATGCATACACAAAGACACCATGTTATGTAAAGTCAGACACTATACAAGTTGCCGATGACCTCCAGAAAACTTTCTGTTTGAAGGAGAGGCCAATATCTTATATCGCTTTTTTCTTGTTTTCTTTTTGCTTTGTTTTAGTCACCACTTTAAAATGTAAAAAAAAGTGAGGTGCTCAGACCTGTAATCCTAGCTACTCAGGAGGCTGAGATCTAAAGATCATGGTTTGAAGCCTGCCCAGGAGAGCAGGAAAGTTTGTGTGAGACTCTTATCTTTAATTAACCACCAAAAAGCTGAAAGTGTGGCTCAAGTGGTAGCATGCCAGTCTTGGGTTTAAAAAAGCCAAGGAACAGTACCTAAGTCTTGAGTCCAAACCCCAGTACAGGCACACAACACACACACACACACACACACACACACACACACACACACACACACACACACACACAAAACAAACAAACAAAAAAGTATGGCTACTTGGTACACAAGCCTAAGTTTGTCAGCCCCTGACCTAGATAACACCACACTCTCCAGGTTGAGAATCACAGTCCACACCCCAAACTCACACTCTAAAGTATGTTGCAAAACACCGTATGTGCTATTTTGGTTCAGGAGTTGTGACATGACTCAGTCATACTGAGTTAGGGATAGGAAATGCTACTTGTCTTACACCCATTATCTGCAACGTGAAAGAAAAGGAAATAAACGGTAATCACTATTTCTTGATGATAGAAATAATTTTTCATAATGATTCTGCTAGGATGGGTACCAGTAGCTCACACCTGAAATCCCAGCTTCTAAAGAGGCTGAGATCTGAGTTCAAAGCCAACTTGGGCAAGAAAGTCTGGGAGACTCTTATCTCTAATTAACCAATTGGTAGAGCACTGGCTTCGAGCACAAAAGCTCAGAGATAGCACCCAGGCCCCAAGTTCAAGCTCCACACCTGACATGTTATAACACACACACATACACACACACACACACACACACACACACACACACACGATGCCACTGCACTAAGACTCCAAATACCTGTGTTCCTCCTTGATACCCCTTAGGAAGACTTTGTCCATCTCCCCTCAGGAACAAAACCTGAAGTAGGCATTATTTATGTATGTATGTTGATACTGGGGCTTGAATTCAACCCTTGCTTTTTGTTCACAGTTGGCACTCTGCCACTTGAGCCACACCTCCCTTCTGGCTTTTTGCTGTTGGAGGTAAGAGTCTCTAAGTCTTTTCTGCCTTGGATGGCTCTGAAGCAGGATCCTCCTACCTCAGCCTACTGAGTAGCTAGCATTACAGGCATGACCCACCAGCCCCAACCTCTGGCTCTGATTTAGGTATTCTTGTGCTAGTACAGACACTGTGTGGACTTGCATTGTACCTGAACTGATGTGCATCTTTTCCCTTAACTCCCAGTACTTGGTAGAGGCCCTAGCACCTTGCACAGTGCTTTACTCTATGCACTAGGAGGACCTAGTGATTGCTTGTGTGGATGTGTAGGAGCTACCTATGTCTGCCTGTGTCCAGAGTTGTTTGGTCTACTTCTGAGTACTGTGCTGCTCCTTCTCCCTTTGGAAATGGCGTGCATGGACTAAAAGCTATCACCACACCTAGGTCTACTTCCATTCTCTCCAAAAATGAGTCAAAGACAGAGCAACAGGTGGGAACAAAAAGTTTTCTTAGAAACTCTTGTGAAGGAAGAGCCATCCGCCCCCAGCCATGTTCTGAATGACACCAGATCACAGGCTTCCAGCCTCAGCCACATCTGGGATCAAAGTTCCCCTTCCCTGAAAACTGGAGTCCTAGACTAGGCTGCTCCATGATCGTGGTGGGGGGGGGAAGGGAGATAGGGGCCCTGCAGGATCAGGAAACGCTGACCCAGGCAAGCCAAGTCCTGGTGTCCTAGGCTGAAGCTTTTGGCCATCTCACAGAAGCAGGCAGGAAGCACCACCATTGATCAGCTTTATATGGTATCCACTATACACGACGGACAGACAGAGACAGACAGCACACACCACTTCTAAGGGCAACACTGCTCATCATCTAGAAGCACCTCAGAGACACTCCTGCATAGCAAAGATGGACTTTTTAAAGGAATGAAGAAGTATTTTGGCAAAACATCTACTTCCCTCCCAGGTCCTGGGTAGAGAGGGACCTCTAAGTCTGAAGCTTCAACACAGTGACAATGACCCGTTCTCAATGGCAGTATATACAGCGGCAAACCTCCCAAGTTCTGTGCTCCTGGCCCTCTGCGTGTACCCAGAATCTCTGGTACAGGTAGGCAAACTTGAACTGAGACAGAAGGCGGCCTGGAGCAAGACACTGGGGCTAGTCCAAGGGGAGGGGAAACAGGAAGTGACTCCAGCTCAGCCAATGAGGCAAGGCCTCTGCCTATTTAAACTGGGAAAGGCTTACATGGTTTGGCTGCAAGGGAAAGGCGGGTTCCCCACTCCTGCTGGCCCAGGGGTCCTGAACAGGCCAGCTGCTCCTGCAGCTCTCTGGGTTTGGGGATTGTGTGTTACAAGTCCACTGCCTCCAGAACCTCGTGAACCTGCACACAAGCCAAGATCAACCCTTCACCATCTTTTATAAGGGCAGAATTTGGGCAGTGGCTAGAGGAAGGACAAGACACAGCACAATCCTTCCACAGCCCCCTCTGCCTAGGCTGGAGCTAGCAAGGGTCTCCTTCACCCTGTCTCCTGGGGATATTTAAAGGCAGCTTTTACGAGACTCTATACTGTCTTTTGTTTGTTTCTTTTGTTTTTTTTTTCTTTGTTTTAATTTATATAGATATATATTTTATATATATTCTTTAAAAAAAAAAAAGGCAATAGTCCTTTGGTCCCTAAACTCTAAGGAATGATATGATTTTGGATGAAGTGAATCTAGGCTTCCCTTGCTGAGAAGCATGTGGCACCCCCAGACCCTCTTCTGGTCCTCCACACACGGTCAGTGGGTCCTCCGCAGTTGGCCCCCCGCTGCTCCGCTGGCCTGAGCACAGGCGCAGAACAGCCCCTTGATAAGAGTTCCCAGTGGCCTGAGCACCAGGTGCCAGCCTTGGGTCTGATCCACTTCTGTCTGCTGCTGCTCCTTCCGGAAGGGCCACGCCCACATGTCTGTGCTTTTCCTTTTCTTCTCACTCTTTCAGTTTCTGTTGTTGGGTAGTCATTGATCAAGAAATGGGAGAGGAAGAAGAAGGGCAGAAGGCAAAAGTCACCCTAAAGGGCAAAGCAAAGTAACCTGCCTCCTCTGTGACATCTCAGTGGAGTGAGCCAGCCTCTCTCTCCCTGCAAGCAACTTGGTCCCCTGAAGCCAGACTCTGGGTGCCAAAGTGACCCTAACCTACATCCCAGCTGGGGACTCCTGGGCAGTTCACTCCAGGTAGACCTTTAGGAACAGTCCATCTCAGAGTTGCAGGCAGCCTTCTGTGGATGTGTGGTTCTGCTAGAACCACCTCCAGGCCCTGAGGATTCAACATCTGGACATATATACCTCCCTCCCTTCACCCCCACATTCACCATCATTATCTCAGCTCTAACCTCTTGTCTTTTTCCACTAAGTCCTTACTTAGATCTCAGCCTTCAAAGTAGCTAGGACTACAGGTGTGAGCCACCAGTGCCCGGCTCTTATCTGATCTGGTTGTCCATTACTCCATTCTGAAGTCAGAAGTCATATCGTATGGCTCCTTCACAAGGTGATATAATCACATTCCCTGGTCCTCTCCCTGCATAGGCCTTTACTTCTGCAGCCTCTGAGGCTCCATATGAGTAGAAATGGCTGCAGAACATGGAGGTAGGAGCTGGGCGCTGGTGGCTCACGCCTGTAATCCTAGCTACTCAGGAGGCTGAGATCTGAGGATTGCGGTTCAAAGCCAGCCCGGGCAGGAGAGACTGTGAGACTCCTATCTCCAATAAACCACCAGAAAACCGGAAGTGGCGCTGTAGCTCAAGTGGTAGAGCGCTCGCCTTGAGCTGAAGAGCTGAGGGACAGCGCCCAGGCCCAGAGTTCAAGCCCCACGACCGACAAAAAAAAAAAAAAAGAACATGGAGGTAGGACTATTATCTAACTTATCTCAGTCCTTGGATTACAGGGAAAGTACACTATCTCTATCCAAGGATCCATCTTAGCTCCTGGCTCTTCTCTTTAGATGCCCCTGACATCCCAAAAGGAACGTCAAGACTGGAAAGGCCTGGTCAACTCATGCCTAGCACCCATGGGGGACTCACCTTTCTGTAGCTGGTCAGTGAGAACAGGTCAGTAAGGCCGGTTGGCATCCTTAGGCCTCTTTAGCTGGACCTTGAGCCTCTTCATACCAATCTGAAAGCCATTCATGGCTTGAATAGCAGTCTGGGCACTGGTTGGATTGTCAAAACTAACGAATCCTGGAGGATGTGGGAAGAGAAGTACACACACGTGCACACATAAACAATGGACACACAGTCGTATTTATGGAAGCAAATGTTAAGATTTCCTTGGAAGGATGCAGGGCCAGTGTGTCTTTCTTTTCCTGGCTTGTGTTGGCTGGCGCTCTCTCTCTCTCTCTCTCTCTCTCTCTCCCTCCCTCCCTCCCTCCCTCCCTCTCTCCTTCTTTTGGTCTTAACACTGCAGTTGGACTTAGAGGGTATCTTGGGTCCCAGATGCTTTCTCTTGTTCTGGCCACATTCCAAAGCCTGGACCTCCTAGCTTCCCCAGTGAACTTGTTCTTGGTCTAGGCTTACAGTCTGTGGAAATCACTGCTTTATGTAGCCTTTGCAGGGAATCCTGAGGTTAAGACTGGGAGAGGCCTTGGGATGGCGCTCAGCTCACCAAAACACTTGCTCTGGTTAGTGGCTCGATCCACAAAGACTTTGGCTGAGACGACAGCTCCAAAAGGCAGGAATGTCTGTATGAGTTCTGCATCGCCAAACTCCTGAGGCAGGTGATAGATGAAGAGATTACAGCCTTCCGGGCCTGCAGGAACAGCGTGAGGCTGGTTCAGGAGATGAACCCCGACCAGAGCCCTCCAGGCACATGGGAACAGTGTGAGGCTGGTTCCAACACCTACCCCCCCCCCCCATGCCCCCTTCCAGGACACCTGGTCACTCACCTTCTCTTTGTTGCTGGGGCGAGGCTGAAGGCTGCTGGGCAAAAGCTGTGCTCACTGGTGCGTAGGTCGACTGGTAGGCTGCTGGAGACAGAAGGAGAGAGGGCAGTGACCCCGGGGCGCTCCCTAAGCAGGGGCCCGGCACCTGGCCAGCTATGGCCAGTTCAACCGAGGCTAAATACCAAGAGAGGTCGTTTAGGGGATGGGAGGAGGGGGTGAGCAGACCCCTGAGAACGAGCTAATCCTCTCCCAAGTCGCCCTGTCCACCCCGTGCCTGCACAGTGGTGCCCGGGACAGGGGGACAGGGGTGCAGCCCAGGTGATAGGCCGGGCGCGTGTGTGGACCCGGAGCCGCGGTGCCCACCTGGGTAAGGAGAGAGCCCGTTATTGTAGAGCGAGTCGGAGCCCGGCTGCCCGTTGGTCTGGGGGGTCAGGGGACCGAATCCGTTGACCCCGATGGACGCTGGCAGGCCGGGGAGTGTGCCAGGACCGCCTCCAGGCGAGGAGCCGGCTGCGGGGTTGGGAGGGGAGGGGGAGAGTCAGGCCGACGCCCCCCCCCCCAGCCCCCGCCAGCCCCTCTCCGCGCCGCCCGGCCCCGCGGGCCTGCGCCCTACCTGCCGAGGGCAGCAGCGGCGCGGCCACCAGGCTGAAGGCCGCCACGTGCTGCATCTGGGCCGCCACCGCGGCCACCGGGCCCAGGCCGGGCCCCTGGGCCGCCGCCAGCAGGGCTGCCTGGTGCTGCAGGATCTTTGGGGGAGGAGGGACGGGGACGGGACGGGGCGGGGACGGGGACGGGGGGGGGGGGGGGGGGACGGGGCAGGGACGGGACGGGGCGGGGCCGGGACGGGGCGAGGACGGGGCGGGGGGGGGGGGGGGACCCGAGACGGGGACGGGACGGGGACCGAGACGGGGACCGAGACGGGGACCGAGACGGGGACCGAGACGGGGACGGGGACGGGGCGGGGACGGGACGGGGCGGGGACGGGGCGGGGACGGGACGGGGCGGGGACGGGGGGGGGGGGGGGGACCCGAGACGGGGACGGGACGGGGACCGAGACGGGGACCGAGACGGGGACGGGGACGGGGACGGGGTCCGAGACGGGGACGGGACGGGGCGGGGACGGGGCGGGGACGGGACGGGGCGGGGACGGGGGGGGGGGGGGACCCGAGACGGGGACGGGACGGGGACCGAGACGGGGACCGAGACGGGGACGGGGACGGGGACGGGGTCCGAGACGGGGACGGGGCGGGGACGGGGCGGGGACGGGGCGGGGAGGCTCAGCTCAGGCAGCGGCCTCGCGCCCCCGACACCGCGCGCGTGCTCGAGCGCTCCTCCCAGGCCGGGCCCTCGCGCCCCCCGACGCCCCCGCGCGTGCTCGAGCGCTCCTCCCAGGCCGGGCCCTCGCGCCCCCCGACGCCCCCGCGCGTGCTCGAGCGCTCCTCCCAGGCCGGGCCCTCGCGCCCCCCGACGCCGGGCGCGTGCTCGAGCGCTCCTCCCAGGCCGGGCCCTCGCGCCCCCCGACGCCCCCGCGCGTGCACGAGCGCTCCTCCCAGGCCGGGCCCTCGCGCCCCCCGACGCCCCCGCGCGTGCACGAGCGCTCCTCCCAGGCCGGGCCCTCGCGCGCCCCCCGACGCCCCCCGCGCGTGCTCGAGCGCTCCTCCCAGGCCGGGCCCTCGCGCCCCCCGACGCCCCCGCGCGTGCTCGAGCGCTCCTCCCAGGCCGGGCCCTCGCGCCCCCCGACGCCCCCGCGCGTGCACGAGCGCTCCTCCCGGTCTAGCCCGCGCGCCCGCGCCGCCCCGCACCTACCGCGGTGGTGTAGGCCCCGCAGGCGCCGAGCGGCAGCGGCGCCGGCTGGAAGGCCCCCAGCTGCCCCGCCATCTGCTGCATCCGCCGCAGCGCTCGCTCGCGGTCGGTGTCGGCCAGCTTCACCACCAGGCTGGACGAGGCGCCCTGGGCAGGGCGAGGCCGGGAGGCGCGGTGACCGGTCCGGACCCCGACCCCGACCCCTCGCGCGCCCGGCCCCGCCCGCGGGCCTCACCCTCTCCCAGCCCGCGCCCTCACCGCCATGGTCCGGCTGCCGTGCAGGCCTTGGATGGCCGCCTGGGCCTCGCCTTGACTTCCGAACTTAACGAAGGCGCAGCCTGGGGTGGGAGAGAGGGACGGGATGGATGGCGCGGACCCCAGTCAAGGTCAAGCGCCCCGAGTGAGGAGGTCACCCAAGTCCCGCGGGGCGGCCGGGGTCACCTTTGCTGGCCCCATCGGGGCTCCGCAGGACCGTGCACTCCTCGATGTGGCCGAAGGGCTGGAACAGGCGCCTGACGTCCTCCTCGCCCTGCTGCTTGCCCAGCATCCCCACGAACAGCTTCCTGTCCTCTGGAGACAAAGCCAGGAGTGACCCGGGGCGCAGGGGGGCGCAGGGCAGCTCTCCAGGAAAGGATTTCCATCGGGAACCCCTGGGTCCTGGAGAAACCGGGGCCCCTTGCTGCTCTGGCGGGAGGTGATCCGGCCAGACACCCCTGGGTGGGTCCAGCCCTGTATTGGGTCTCCTTGCTGTGGTTCAGAGGGTGCTGGTTGGGTTCATTTGAGGTCGTATGAAAAGCCGGGGTGCTTGGAGAAAGATTCTGCGTTAGGCCGCACTGCTGCCGGGGGCAGTAGCTAGAACCAAACACCTCGGAGAGGGTCCTGCTTAAAAGTCTGCACAGAAAACAGATGCCACCTTACTGCCCCACCCTCAGACTCAAGTGGCATCGGATACAGCCCAGTGCCCTGCCCGGGGCCCACAGAGTCTCTCGGTCACCAACTGGAGTATTTTCTCCACTACACTTGTGCCCTTCAACCACGCTCCTTAATTCCAACTTCCACCCACAACCCCCTGCCTAACTTCTAGGGTCTTCTTGAAACCCCTGTGACCGCCTTTCTAACTTCCCCTGCCTGCCCCGCCTGCCCTGGTCCTTCCCCAAATGTTCCTGCAATAGAAGAAACTCTGCCTATCGACCTGGATGACCATTGGAAAACAAGTCTGCTGGTACCAGAGCTGCACATTTCCAGTGGGAGCTGCAGAAAGGGACTCTTAAGCAGGGCCTGCCTTCTTTGCAGAGGGCTGGAGGTTTGGGTTTGGAAGTCAATGAGAGATTTGCCTCCTCTGAAGGAGCCAGGCTTCTTTCACTCTCTTACCCAGGAGCCCCCTGGACCTGTTAAAGTCCAGCTCCTCTCTACCAAACTACAGTCTCTGAAGATAGAATTGTTTCAGCCATAGATGGGGGTTGGGGGTAGGTGGGGATGGGTGGGATCTCTCTTCAAGCTTCAAGATTCTGCAGCTCAGGAAAACCCACCCTGAACTCTTCTGTGTACTCCTTGACAAGCCTGACTAGGCAGATGGGGATCCTTGGATCCTGCATGCTGAGACAAGACTTGGGGGGGGGGCTCATAAACCTTGGGTGACAGTGGAATGAAGAACAGAACAGACACATCAAAGTCAGCTGCAGAGGTTACGGGTGTTGTCCATATGTCCCTGGTGAGTTGGAAATGGAATTCAGCCATGGAGCACTTGCCTAGCATGCACATGGCTTTTGGTTTGATCCCTAGCACCATAGAAAAAAAAATAAGACTGACAAAAAAACAGACACATTTCACCTGAGTGGTCTGGGGGTTCAGCTTGGGCTGCCTTGGGGATCCTGCTGATGCTGTTTCTGTGTGGAGGGGAGAGGGGCAGGACTGCAGTTGAAATATGGCAGGCAGAAGGTATTTCAGCAGAATCCTGCTGGCAGTCCAGAGAAACAGAGTCCAGAGATCTGAGGGAGAAGGGGATGGAATTCTGGAGAAGGTACTGCCCGGTTGTAGTAAGACTCCAATCCAATCTTTGCTTTGGGGGTGTTAGCCACAGACTAGAGCCCTTAAAACAGATCATTGACTCCCTCAATCTTGCAGGAAGAAAAAAAGGGAAGGAATACATGGCTTCAGTGAAAATACTAGGAGGAAGTTCAGAATGTAAGAGAAAAGTGGAAATATTTCAATGAAAGCCTGGAAAGAGGGGTTGCGATACCATCTGCTGGATCTTCCCTCAGCTCTCAGAATGTGGGAAAGATCTTTGAAATCACTGGCCAAGAAGATGGGGAATAGTGCTCCAGACAGCAGATAAAGCAGAGTCTGTTCAGAAACCCAAGAAGACAGGAAAGAACTATCTGAAGAAGAGCAGCTCAGGGGGCTGGGAATATGGCTTAGTGGTAGAGTGCTTGCCTAGCATGCATGAAGCCCTGGGTTTGATTCCTCAGTACCACATAAACAGGGAAAGCCAGAAGTGGTGCTGTAGCTGAAGTGGTAGAGTGTTAACCTTGAACAAAAGTAGCTCAGGGACAGTGCCCAGGCAATGAGTTCAAGCCCCAGGTCTGGGGAATGGGGGGGGGGGGGAGAAGCAGCCTGTGGTGATGAGCCCCAAGAAAACTGAACACATGCAAAATATCAGCTACGGGACTCAACCTTCCTGGTTTGGAAGGAACTGGAAGGCAGCAGAGCTGTGGGGTTGAGACATAATTAAAAAGCCATGGTCCAGTGGTATCACTGTATCTGCCTATTGACAACACTCCTTGCCAAAGTTTTCAACTCTTTCTTGCCAAAGTTTTCAAACCCAAGGAAAGCTTGGGATCTTTGTGTAGCTGATCATATAGGTCAGGGATTTTTTTTTGGGGGGGGGTTGGCCTTGGGGCTTGAACTCTGGGCTTGTGCATTGTCCCTGAGCTCTTTCCCTCAAGGCTAGTGCTCTGCCACTTTGAGCCACAGCACCACTTCTAGTTTTCTGGTAGTTCATTGGAGATGAGTCTTAAGGACTTTGAACTGCAATTCTCACATCTCAGCCTCCTGAGTAGCTAAGATTACAGGTGTGAGCCATCAGCACCCAGCCTAGGTCAGGGATTTTAATGCAGCAAATGACAGAATTGAGAGGCCAGAAATCCAGAGTAGATACAGTTTACCCTCTTTCAAAAGGATACCAGGATGCTGCTCAAGAAAGCAGGCTTTGCCTGATATATTTAAATTTCTGGTTTTCAGGCCCCAGAGACCTACTCATTTCTATGATGATCGTATGCCTTGATAACAGAGACAGTTGTAGGGAAAGATCTCAGCCTTAGAGCACCAACTACCAAATCAATCCCTGATTGCTAGCCTAGAAAGTCCTGCTGGTGACCACACTTGAAGCAAAACACTCCTTCTGGAGTTGTTAGTGATGATGATGGCATAAGAAGACAAGAAGACTAAGGAAGTGAAGGAAATATCCAGGATAAAGTGAGTCTTCTGACCAGATATGATAAGCATCAAGAGGGATTTTATTTTTGTGCCAGTCCTGGGGCTTAAACTCAGGGCCTGGGCTTTGTATCTGGGCTTTTTTTTTTTTTTTTTTTTGCTCTACCACTTGAGCTACAGCTCCACTTCAAGCTTTTTGGTGGTTAATTGGAGATAAGAGTCTCATGGACTTTCCTGCCCAGGCTGGCTTCAAACCATAGTCCTCAGATATCAGCCTCCTGAAGAGCTAGGATTACAAGCATGAGCCATCCGGCACCCAGTGGGCTTGAATGTTTAAAAAAAATCTGCCAGAATTAATAAATGAATTCAGCAGAGTTGTAAGACACAAAGTCAACACTGGAAAATATTGGTTGTACTCAAATATGCTAATAGTGAACAACTCACTCAAAATTTAGTTATTAAATACTAAGTAGAATCCTAGAAAGAATTTGAAAATGATAGGAATATATGTTATTACTCAAAATCCAGGCCAATATTTAAGCAAACCCTTGCCAATCCAGGCGTAAATCACAAACAACACATATGATAACAGATAATTAACTTTTGAGTTGAACCAAATTTCAAGATAAAAGGAGAGAGAAAACTCAAAATACATGTCAAAATCCATAGAGGAGGTTTTAAATTTGAAGATTCAGACAAAACAATAATACTAAGCTAGGCATGGCTTAGTACCCTCAGGAAGGCTGAGGGTCTTAAGTTCAATGGCAGACTAGGCTGCATTTTAAAAATGTAATTATGGGTTGGTGGGTTGGGTTAGCTCAGGGGAAGTGCACTTGCCTAGCAAGTGCAAGGCCATGAGTTCAATCCTCAGCATCGCAAAACAAACAAACAAAAAGAAACAATTAATTAATGGGTGATCCAGACTGAGAAAGACCCTGAGAATGGACGCAAAAAGCCAGAGCTGACTTTGTAGCATGGAGACTGGCTGGAATCCAGCTGTCACTCCAAAGCTCTCTATCACTCCTGTTCTTGGGGAGCCACTAACCCCCGCCCTGGCAAGAATAGAGTCAGGATCCTCACTCTGGCTCTCAAACAGGTCATCTCAGCCGAGCTTGATCAGCACCATGATTAACCACACCATTCCAGTGAGCAAATGTGCCTTAACCCAGAACAGACAGGCTCTCTGGAAACAGAAGAATCTAGAAAATGAGCATAACCCCAGCCTAATGGTTCGAATGCACCTGTCAGTTCTACCTGGCTAAATAGGAACATCTGTTCTGCAGGGGTGAAGTGGGAGAGCTCTCTTCTTCTGGGCTCCCCAGAGCCCCACCCCTCCTCAGAATGGCTGTATTGTTTCTGGGAGTGTACGGGAATGTACAGCTGTGGGTCCCTGATCTGGGCAAAGGCTATAACACACCACACGTAGGCCAGACTCCAGGAGTGAACCCACCACCCCCTGCAGGGGTGAAGCCCTGAGATCTGTCAGACGGGGAAGTTACCTCCTCGGCCCTCACTGGCAGCTGGCTTCACTTGGATCGGACGATTCATCTGCAAGACACCGGATGAATACAAGCCATTCAGTATGAAGCCTGGGCCTGGCCATCCCCACGCCACCTCCCCAGCCTCCTCAGGATCTGACCCTTAGTCCCTCCACTCCCACTGGAATTGTAGATTTTCTCCAAGACACCTTCCTTCAACTCAAGAATTAAGAAACTTCTAGAACCTGAAGGGTGGGTGGCAGGGATCTGGATGGCTGAAGCTTTGGGCTGTCTGCCAGGGAGGCCTGTCTCCTGGGCTCTCAGAGTTAGTAAGGAGTTGGTGTGGGGTTGGGAGGGGGGAGAGTGTGATCAATACTGCACATTTGTGTTTTATGTCTGCAACGGAGGACATCATGCTATGTGTTACTGAGATTAAACAATCGGGGATCTGATCCAGTGCTGTGCTACCTGCCAACTCCTCCATTTCATGGCTGTATGATTTTGAAGGAAGTCACTCTCTCATCCCCAACTCCTCCATTGGAGAGACCCCCTCCCATGCCCCATCTCCACCCTACCCCCTCTACTCCCTCCCTAGCTTCCCTTCCCCTGAGGATGCCTGTCCTGTCCAGGGTGCCATCCTAATTCTCGCTCAGCTCGCTCTTCCCATTCATTCTTCCTAGATAGTCTCGCCCACACCCACATCCCCAGCTGTGACCCACCAAGATGACTCAGAACTTGGCATCTCTCAGCTCACAATTTTCTCCTGGGCCCCAGACCCATGTTCCCAGCTGCTTGCTGGACATCCTGACTTAGAACAGGCCTGCTGGCTATCTTCCTTTCCACACACCCGAACCAGGGCTTGTCTCTCCTCCCAAACCTGACTCAAGTTCCCAAACTGGAAAGCAGCTTTGCTTCTCCCTCGCCCCACCCCCCCACCCCCAACTCCAACCAGCTTTGCCTTTTAATTCAAGGGCTCCCTAACCAGAAGTGGTTTAATCACCTGGGGACCATGTTGGATTCTTAAGTTGAGGGACTGTATCATTTTGAAAAAGGTCCTAGGTGATTTTAGCATTTGCCCCTCCCCATCCCCCCCACGCCCCCCCCCCCCCACCTCCAACCACCCTAAGTGAATTCATGATTGAATCCCCATCTCACCTTCCTCTCATGGGTGTTGTGGGGGCCACATGAGGTAATGGGGAGGCAAAAGGTCTTGGTAAACTGCCAAGAGCTGGGTGCGTGGGTTGTGAGGGATTATTGTTTGGGGGGGGGAGGGGGGAGAGGCAGACAGCTGAGAGCCAGGAGGAAAGAACAGCAACCTTCCCGTTCTTGGGAGGAAGGGGTGCTGATGCCCAACTGGCCTGAGAAGGTGATGATCTGAACCCCTCCCCTCAGGAAATGCACTGCTTCTGCACCAATCAGGGGCCACTCCGTCCCTTCGTTGCCGAGACAACAGGCAGCTTCCTGTTACCATAGCCACAAGTGCTACCCGGTAACCATGGTAACACCTTGGCAGTCACAGTTGAGCAATTTCCTTTGGATCAAATTTGGAGATAGGAGGGGTGGGGAGGGATTTTTTTTTTTTTCTTAAATAAAATAAAGCAAAGGAAAGCAAGCAGGCCATGCCTGAACTGGTGGCATCCCCTCTCCCCACCCAAGCCTCGGACACGCCCACCCGCTGGTAGTGGAGCACCTGAGGTGTACCAGACCGTGGGTGGGGGCTGAGACACCGGCAGGATTCAGGTTGCGGTCTAGAGGGGATGACAGATCAATCCAAGCAGATCAGGGCGAGCTGGACAGGTGTGGACTGGCCAGGACCAGGGACCAGGAGGACAGGACCTGTCCCTGGCCACCTGTGATTGTGGGGGAAGAGACCAAGAGCCAGAGCCACGGAGAGCAGAGCCATGGGCAGAGATGGAGAAACACAGGACAGAAATGCTGGAAGTAAGGGACAGATCTAGAAAGGGGCAATGAAACAGAGTTACTGGTGGGGATGGGAACGAAATGGTGACAAGGCGGGGTATTGTTTTGGGGCAGGGCGGGGGGGGGGGGAGGCAATGAGGGATCAAGAAAAAACAGGGAGAAGTCTGGCAGGAAAGACAGAGGGGCAGAAGCCCAGGGCGGGGTGGGGAGCAGCGAGGGTGACCAAGACCATCATTATTTTATTAGTTCTTAAATAGATTCTGAGCGTCTCTCTCTGGAGGAGCCCGGAGTGACGAGTGCAAGTGACAGCAGCAGTTTCCATGGCAGCTGCCTCCCTCCCCAGAGGGTTTCCTGGGAGCTGATGCTCATTGGTGCTCTGGGGAGACGCCCCTTGCCCTCCCCCCCCCCCCCAGCCCACTTCACCACTCTGTGATGAAGAGGACAGGTTTCCCCCCACTGACCTGCCAGGGCCCAGGCCTCAGACTGGAGGCCCAGGTCTTTTACCACTCAGACATGCCCTCAGTGTTTTCTGGTAACTTCTACGAGGGCCTTCCCACAGGCTCACAGAGATCATGCTACTATTTATTGAGAGTCCCTTCCACCCTTATTCACCAGGCCCTTCCTGGAACTCCTAAATCCTCCCAGTGCTATCCGGACTGTCCCCATGCTATAAGCACAGAAAGCTGAGGCTGAGGAGGTTGAATCACTTGTTTACGATTGCGTGGCGGGTACGTGGTTGAGCTGAGATTGCCCTGGGTCTGTCTGTCTCCATAAATGTTGTATTGTACCCCTCTGGGGTGTGTGTGTGTGTGTGTGTGTGTGTGTGTGTGTGTGTGTGTGTGTGTGTGTGTGTGCGCGCGCGCGCGTGCCAGCCAGTACTGTAGGTTGAACTTCGGGGCTTCACACTGCCCCTTAGCTTTTTCACTCAAGGCTGGTGCTCTACCACTTGAGCCACAGCTCCATTTCTATCTGTTTGCTAGTTAATTGGTGATGAGTCTCATAGACTTTCTTGCCAGGGCTGGCCTGGAGCTGTGCTCCTCAGATGTCAGTCTTCTGAGTAGCTAGGATTACAGGTATGAGTATCCAGCTCCTTTTAACTTAACCTTGGCCAGAGGTTAACCGTGGCTAGAGTCATCTTTGAAAATAAGTCCTGGGCTGGGAATGTGGCCTAGTGTTAGAGTGCTTGCCTAGCATGTATGAAGCCCTGGGTTCAATTCCTTAGTACCATATAAACTGAAAAGGCTGGAATTGGTGCTGTGGCTCAAGTGGTAGAGTGCTAGCCTTGAGCAAAAGCAGCTCAGGGACAGTGCCCAGGCCCTGAGTTCAAGCCCCAGGACTGGCAAAAAGAAAAGGAGTCCTTTATTCTTGTCTTTGTCAATATCCCATAATCTTCCACTCCCACCCTTCTGGTAAAGCTCCAGACTTCTTTTTTTTTTTGAGGGGGAGGGGTCCTGGGGCTTTAACTCAAGGCCAGAACACTCTCCCTGTGCTTTTTTGCTCAAAGCTACCACGCTATCACTTTGAGCCACAGTGCCACTCTGTTTTTAGGTGGTTCTTTGGAGAAAAGAATCTCATGGGGCTGGGAAGGTGGCTCAGTGACAGAGTGCTTGCCTTGCATGCCTGAGGCCTTGGGTTCCATTCCTCAGCACCACATAAGCAGAAAAAAAAAGCCAGAAGTGGCACTGTGGTTCAAGTGGTAGAGCGCTCGCCTTGAGCTGAAGAGCTGAGGGACAGCGCCCAGGCCCAGAGTTCAGGCCCCACGACTGGACCCCCCCCCAAAAAAAAAAATCTCATGGACTTTGCTGCCTGGGCTGGCTTTGAACCGCTATCCTCAGATCTCAGCCTCCTTGTAGCTAGGATGACATGTGTCAGCCACCAGCACCTGGCAAAGCTCCAGACTATTGATTGACCATCAAAGCCTGAGCATGCATCTACCTTCCCTTCTGTGCCACACCTGCAGTTCCCCCCCATATGTGGCTGCAGCTGTCTTCCAAGCATGATGCTGCCTCTGCTCATTCTATTCCCCAAATTTCAGAGGTTTCTAGATGCCCCCCCCCAGATCTCGGAGGAGATAGCATCTATTCCACCAAGTAGCTCCTCATCCCCACTCCTGACTGGATGTAACCCCAATGGGGTGCAGGGAGTCCTTTCTGGGCTGGAAACTCATCTGCTAACTGCTTGCTGTTGTATGAATTACTAGAAGAATAAAAGGCACCCCTTCCTTTGGGCTGATGTAGACCTGCAGTAATATGCAAGGCTTGGCCAATAGAGCATGGCTGGATTTTAGTTTTTATTTGCCCTCTCCACCTTGTTGTTTGACCATACTGGGGGAGTTTGACTCAGGGCCTGGCACTGATTGGGCAGATGCTCTACTACTGAGCCAATGCCTCCACCCCTTTTTTAGTTTGGGTTATTTTTGAGATAGGATCTCACTTCCTTCTCAGGTACATACCCAGAAGGCAATTGGAGTATTTTTTTTTAAGGCTTCCATTGTTGCTGGGATGACAGGCACACCCCAATGCACCCAGCGTACCTCTGTTGAGATGGGGTCTCTAGCATGTTTCTGCCCAGTCTGGCGTGGAAGTGTGATCCTCCTTACCTCAGCCTCTCATGAGGAGGATGAAAGGTGTGCCACTGTATCCAGCTACGTGACCAAAAGGGGTCTGTGAACTTCTGGGCTCTGGCTTGCTGGAACCATGATCCTCCATTCTCAACCACCCAAATAGCTAGGATTATAGAAGTGAGCCCTGGGCAGTGGGTGCAAGCAATTTTGTGCAGAGTACAACTTGTAAAGAAAAACAAATTCACTTCCCTATTCAGTTATGTTTGTTTCCTTCACTGAGTTTGAAGGGCTTTGCTCCCCAATGAAAGGAGAGTCAGAGGCAGGGAGACAGACAAATAAGAGCCCACATTCTGAATCCCAGAAAGTGGGGCTGAAATGGGACTTACTCTCTAAAGCAAGGCTGAAAGAAGCCAGTGTAGCTGGGAGTAAAGCTGCAGAACATGGGAGCCCAGTGGACAGACTGAAGTTCTGAGCAGAGGCCAGACTTCAATCGGAGGCCAGGAAGGGAAGCTGAGAGGAGGTCTCAGACCGTCAGATCCCTCAATATTTCCCCTAGGTTCCAGTCTTTCTCTTTAGGGGTTGACAGAACTTTTCCAACAGGAACCTAAACTGAAGTCTTGTCCTTGTTTCTCCAGCAGGTGGCAGCAGCACCCAGGACCCAGGGCCTACAGAGCCAGGCACCAGTTCTCACTGTTGCTGGCAAGGCCTGAGCCCAGCTGACTAAAGTTGCTGCTGCCCCTGGCAAGCCTAGAGGAAAGATTGATGCCTCGGACTTTGCTGGGGCTTGCCAACGCAGACATTGATTTTCATTTAGGAGAATAATTAAATATTAATTTTCACTTTGTTAAGCTGGGGAGGGTGAATAAAGCCAATCCTGGCAGATACAGAGGAAGCTAGGCCATGTTCTCGGGAGAAGGCCAATGTCCCTTGTCACCCAAGACCCCTGTCGGCCGCCAGCAGGCTTAGGTAACAGTGCAGAAGGTAAGTCCTGGAGCCAGACCCATTGGGCTCCAAGCCCAAATCTCCTCATTTAGCTACAAACAGCCTCTGATAAGTTGCTTTATTTTTTAAGACTCAGTTTTCTTATCTATAAAATGGGGATGCCAATATAGTTCCTTCTTCATCAAGAATGACCCAGCCATAGATATTATTATTATTATTGTTATTTGCTTTTATTTTTCTGTCCTGGTACTAAGTTTTGGGCTCAAGGTGTGGACGCTGTCCCTTAACAGGCTGGCACTTTAACACCCAAGCCAAACCTCCACTTCCGGCTTTTTAGCAGTTAACTAGAGATAAGACTCACAGACTTTCCTGCCTGGGCTGGCTTTGAACGACAATCCTCAGATCTCAGCCTCCTGAGTAGCTGGGATTACAGGCATGAACTTATTTTGGCTTTATTGCCCCAGGAACTCTCCTAGCTCTCTAGGGTTTCAGAGCCACATCTCAGGAGCCCCTATGGGTGCAGAGCTCCCCCAGTGGCCCTCATGTAGTGGAGCAGGTTGAGAAAGTTCCCGTTCATTTTCTCAGTGTCCCTCATTGGCTTTTAGGATCAAGCCCAAGCCCCTGAGCCTGCCCAACAAAGTGTTCCTGTGACCATTGCCTCTGTAGGTCACCTCCAGCCCGGGCTGAGATCTTAGGGTCCCACATGACTCCACCCAGCCCTTCTGTCTGTGTCTTCACCAGGCGGCTTCCTGTAACTATGGTCACAACATGTCTCACTGACTTTCAAAGCTCACCACAGAAGTCACAAGCTCCCACAGTTGGGTGAATGAAGACTTCCATTCTGCAGCCCCTACCACCAGCTAGCTATGCTGAGAACTTACTTTGGGCCACTGGATTGAACTGTGCATGTTGCATGACTTAGCCGCTATGGCACCCTGTGAGTTCCATCGTACAGATGAAGGAAGTGAAGTTTGCAAATAAAGGCTTGCCTAAGGTTCCAGAGCTGGTTAGGGATAGGGCACGAATCCACCATCAACTCTGCCTGATGCCCACAGCCTGCATATGAAGAGTTGGTGGTGGTGATACTGAGACTCAAGGGTGACGCTTAAGTTGTTTCAGTCACTAAGACTGGCTCTAGGATCTCACACCCCCGGCCACAGCATGATGGGGTCTTGGCAAAGCTTGTTCTGTTATTTAACACCTTCACTTCATAGAAAGCACTTCCTTCCACCAAGCCAAAACCAATGGCAGTTCCTCATGCTCCCTGATTCTAATGTCTGGAACCACCACAGAACCTGACAGCAGAAACGCTCACCCCCACCACCATGTATTTCTGACATCTTGCTCCGTGTCAGGCACTTGCTTGACCTCAATGAATCCCCATGACAGCCCAGTGAGCAAGGAGTTAGTACTTCTTAGAGGTGAGGTGCTGCAGGCTGGGAATATGGCTTAGTGGCACAGTGCTTGCCTAGCATACATGAAGCCCTGGGTTCGATTCCTCAGTACCACAGAAACAGAAAAATCTGGATGTGTCACTGTGGCTCAAGTGGTAGAGTGCTAGCTTTGAGCAAAAAGAAGCTCAAGAGACAGTGCCCAGGCTCTGAGTTCAAGCCCCAGGACTGGTAAAAAAGAAAAAAAAAGAGATGAGGTACTGTGCTGGAGAAGTTATATAGACAGAAATGTAGAATTGGTTAATTCTACATTTAATAGAGCTGAGAATAAAATTTAAGTCTGTGAGATATGAAATCAGCATCTTTGTATGTGTGTGCCACTACTCAGGCTTAAACTCAGGAACAGGGTCTCTTAACTTTTTTTTTTTTTTGTCAGTTGTGGGGCTTGAATTCTGGGCCTGGGCACTGCTCCTGAATTCTTCAGCTCAAGGCCAGTGTTCTACAACTTAAGCCACAGTGCCACTTCTGGTTTTCTGGTGGTTAATTGGAGATAAGAGTCTCACAGACTTTCCTGCCCAGGCTGGCTATGAACCATGATCCTCAGATCTCAGCCTCCTGAGTAGCTAGGATTACAGCCACTTGAGCCACAGCTCCACTTCCAACTTTCTTGCTGGTTAACTGGAGGTAAGAGTCTCACTGACTCCTTTCTGGGCTGGCTTCAAACCACGATCCTGAGATCTCAGCCTGCTGAGTTAAGCAGGAACGAGCCACCAGCACCTGGCTTGTGACCACATGGTCAGGAGAGCCCACTTTGTTGTTCATCCAGTGATAGCCATTAAGTGATGACCAGATCAAGTATTACTGATGCTTAGAAGCCTGCCTGTCTGTCTATCCATCAGGTCTCTCTAACTTCAGTGAAGTGACTGGAGAGTGGGAGGAAGATGATTTTGATGAGTAAAGGAACCCCCCAAAAAAAGTATCACAGGAAGGCCAGAGGAAAGGGCCATCAAGGACCCAAAGACTGGAGAACATGGCATCCCCACAGAGCCATGTAACTACATACATGGCCACGCCAGTGAAAAATGACACATGAAGTCATGTCCTTAGTCAAGATGAACAAATTTTTCTTTTCTTTTCTTTTTTTTTGCCAGTCCTGAGACTTGAACTCAAGGTTTGGGCACTGTGCCTGAGCTTTTTTGCTCAAGGCTAGTGTTTTACCACCTGAGCCCACAGCTCTATTTTCAGCTTTTGTGATACTTAATTGGAGATAAAGGGTCTCACAGACTTTCCTGCCCCAACTGGCTTCAAACCATGATCTTCAGAACTCAGTACTCTTGAGTAGCTGGGATTACAGGCCTGAGCCACTAGCACCTGGCTAAGGTGACCAATTTGAGCTTAGCTTACAGTATTGATGTCTCTGCTTAAAAGATGGGCTGGAACACTTGGTCCCAGAGTCTTTGGGCTGTTTCTCTGAGCCAGAAGACTGAGTGTAACACAGAACTTGGAGCTGTTCAGGGCACAGGTAGAGAACATTAGCGCTGCTACCCCAGGGTTCCAGCCCAGCCTCACAGGACACTGCCCCTGGGCCTGGTGCACTTACCCCTGGCAGGGTCTTCTGTTCGTGCAGTGCACTCTGGGCCTTGAGAGCAGAGTCCCTGGCGCAGTAGGTGAGGAAGGCACAGCCTGAGGAGGGAGAAGTAAGCTCAGTGTGTGTGTGTGTGTCATTGAAAACCCCCAACAATCTTCTTGGCAAGACACCATTAAGCTGACAGAGTCAATACGACTCTCCTTCAAACAAAAATACTTCTGAGTAAGTACAGTTCTCTGCCCGCCCGCCACTTTCTCTGAAGGGAGGGTCTTCACCTGTGAGCATCTTTGACCCCAGATCTGGCTCCCTGCCTCATTAGCTCCTGGCCTCCTGCCCAGGGAACATAAGTGTCCATACCCAGTCACGTGCTCATCCAATCTCACTTCTCCCCTCCCCACCCATCCAGCTGTCCCACTGGGGTTAAACCTCCCTAAGCTGCTTTTGCCTTCATCTTTAACCCGGGATCTCTCTTTCCCTTTTGGATACAGACTCATAGAGTGGCCCAGGATCAGCCTCGGTTCCTTCCCAATCCTGGGCTTCAAGAGAAGGCCTCCTATCAGGCTACTGTGTCTCCATTCTGACTCCTCTCAAAGGGCCAACTGGCATGGCACAGGGAAGAAGTCATGGCCGGAGGAAAATACTCCTCCTTCTCTTTATTAGATTTCAGAATCAATAGGCTGATAGGAACCTTCCTTCCCAAAAATTTATAGCACACATGTTCACTTGGAAAATTTAGAATACTTTTTCTTTTTTTTCTTTTGCCAGTCGTGGGGCTTGAACTCAGGGCCTGGTCACTGTCTCTGAGCTTCTTTTGCTCAAGGCTAACACTCTACCACATGAGTGACAGCGCCACTTCTGGCCTTTTCTGTGTCTGTGGTACTGAGGAATGGAACCCAAGGCTTCATGCATGCCTGGCAAGCACTCTACCACTAAGCCATATTCCCAGCCTAGAATACTTATTATACTGGGGAATTATTTTGCGCCAGTCCTGGGACTTAATTTCAGGGTCTGGACTCAGTCCCTTAGCTTTTCAGCTCAAGGCTGACATCTACCACTGAGTCATAGCTCTATGTCTGGTATTTTTACTGGTTAATTTGAGATAAAGAGTCTCATAGAATTTCCTGCTCAACTGGCTTTAAACTCCGATCCTCACATCTCAGCCTCTTGAGTAGCTGGGATTACAGGTGTGAGCCACCAGGACCTGGCCTCTAGTTGGAAATTATGATGAGAGTTGGAAGAGAGAAGCAACAAGATCAAACAAGAAAGCATGAAGAGCACAGCACCTGAGTCCAAAGGACTGGTGATTTCTCAAGGAAAATACTAAGTCCTCAAGAAGAATATGGAGTCTTCTAGAAGCAGGTGACAGGAAGGGCGGGGGCTGTCTCAGGCACAGGGAGTAGCATGAATAGAGACTGGGTGATGAAGTTCCTGTGTGAGGAAATGGACAGAAGGCTAGTGTGGGTGGAGGTGGTAAATGGGGCAGAATAGCCGGTGCGGGCTTCAGGTCATATAAAGCCTTGTGAGCCTCTGTCTGAACTTTTTCTAAGAGCATAGGAAAGGCACTCAAGGATTTTCAGTAGGGTTGTGACATGGTGAGATCTGTATTTTCAAAAAAAAATAAAAGAGCCTCTTGAGGCTAGGAAGGAGGGCCAAAGGAAGAGAAATGGTATGTGGGAAGCCATTAGAAACTTATTGTCATTTTCCATTTAGACCTCAGCACAGAAAAGCAAAATGCCCATTTTTTTTTTCTGGTGCCTTCTATCAGGCTGCTGCCTTAAGATGAATGGGTTATTAAATAAAATGGACCCTTTAAAAGAACTCCTAGCTAAAACCCTGATTATTTCCATGAGAGAAACTGAGGCCAAGAGGTGACAGGGTCAGAGCCAGGTTTGGAACTTTCTAACTCCAAAATCTGGCTTGTTTTCGGAGCCCCGTGGCTGCCTCCCCGGGTACCCAGCCATCAGAAGGAAGATGAGTCACTCTCGCCTCTAGACATCACTGTTTCTGGGGAGAGGGTGGAGTATGTTGACTTGATGCCCCCCCCCCATACCCTTACAAGGAAACATGTTCCTTGGGAAGGTGTAGGTTGGTTTGGGAATAAATCACCAAACACCTGATGCCGCTTACATCACAGCTCCATCTTCTGCCACCGAATCATGTCATCTGATGTCAGAACCAGGGAGTGGGGAGGGGAGGAGCTTTGGGAAGGGTCAGGAACCTTGTTGCTATGTAAAGGAGCCTACGTGGGGGCAGGGTGTAGGAGAATGGAAGGATCCAGAGAATCATGGTTGGAAGGATCAACAAATAATAATAATTAAAAAAAAAAAACTAGGAAGAATCAGAGCCAAACTGAGGAGAAAGCATGGATGAAGGAACGGTTCAGAAACTGACAGCAGCCCACTTGTAAAGCATAGAATTAGAAGCATTCTATACACTTGCTTTATTGTATAGATAGCCAATAAAATTGGCTTTCTACACGCACACTAAAAATTAATGTCTAGAACATACAAAAAGTTACTATAAGTAGATGGACAGAAAGACAGACAGTTGGATGGAATGATAAGGAATTGGAATGGTGTGAGCGTGTTCATTTCATGGCCCTTTGACATGGCCCCACCCCAAGGGATGGAAGACACACCCCTATCTAGATGATCCCAGCCCCTTCTATGGGCATTTTCCCTGAGCCCTGTCCCAGATGAAAAGAGGTGATACCAGCCCTCAGGAATGAGACCCAAAGCCTGACACTCCTCTCTCTCTCAGGAAGATCGTGGATGCAAGTTATAGCCACTTTTCCCCTGCCCAAGCCCCCCCAAACCATGGCAAGTGGGTGACCTGGGGGGGAAGATACAAGTGTTTCTCTTCATACTATCCTATGACTCCGGCATGGTTACTCCAGCCCAGCCTGGACAGACTTTCTGCATGTAAACAAGTCTCCACCCTCTCTACAGAAAGAAAGAGGTGTGGCTGGGCAGGGCCCTGGAGCCTCTCACTGTCCAGCAAGGGCAGTGAGAAAAATCCCGCCCACCCCCAACACCATCAGCTGGGACCCATTCTGAGAGAGCTTGGGTCGAGACCAGCCTGTAAGGGAAGGGAAGTCAGAGGCCTTCAGGGTCCTTGGGGTAGGAGTCAAAGGCTGGGGAGGGAGAATTATAAGATAAGAGAAGTGGATTCGGCAGAGGGGGAAACTAAGGTAAAAGGGCCATAGGGAGGTGGAAGTTCTAGGCTGAGGCTGGGGTTCCAGACTCAGATAGGAAGAGCTAGCCAAGGTTGTAAGGCTGGTAAAAGGGTAGAGTTGGGGGTTCCCATCAAACATGGGGTGAGGGGAATGTGGATCGAAGAGGATTTTTGTGAATGAGGTCTGGGTCCTGAAGCTGAGCAGAGTTTGGGGGTCTGAGAGGGTTTCGAGGCAAGCAGGCTGAGTCAAAGGAAGGTTCTGGGTGGGTTAGGGGGTGGACTGAAGTTGGAGGCCAGAAGATGGGGTGCAAACTGGACGTGTGCACAAGAGGCTAGGCCTGAGTGGGGGTAGTTCCAGACAGAGGGCTCTGGGAGTGCGTGGTTCAGGGTTCGAGCGAGGAGGTGGAAAGTTCACAGACGCGAGGGTTGGGGTGCGCGGTGGGAGAGCAGATGGCGAGGCCCGCGAAGGGCTGGGGCGCGGGGCTGGGGGCGGGGGGAGCCGAGGGGCAGCGTGGTTGGCACAGAGAAGGTTCTGGGCGTGGGGCTCGGTGGTGGGGGCCGGTGGAGGCCGGGCCGGGCCGGGCTGGGCTGGGCTGACCCCGCGCACCTTTGTGGAGGCCGGTGAGCCGGTCCTTCAGCACCGTCAGCTCGTAGATGCGGCCGAACTCCTCGAAGAGCGGCTTGAGGTCCTGCTCGTCCAGGCCCCGCGGGATCTGCCCCACGAACAGCTTGATGGCGTCGTGGTCCTTCGTGGGCACGGCGGGACCCGGGCGCAGCCCGCTCACGCCGCCGCCGCTGTCCGCGGTGCTGAAAGCCAGGCGCGGGCCGGGGCCGGCGGGCGGCGCAGACCCTCCGGGCGCCGCGGCCATGTCCCCGCCCGCTGCGCCCGCCTGGCCCGCCGTCCCCTCCCCGGGCCGGAGGCGAGGGCCGGGGGGCGCGGGGGGGGCGGGGCCCGCGGGGAGGGGCGGGGGCGCGGGGGCGGGGCCGGCCGGGAGGGGCGGGGCCGGGGCGGGGCCCCGGGGGGGCGGCGGCGGCGGCGGCGGCGGCGGCGGCGGCGGGAAGCTGGGGTCCGGCTGCAGGTCCCCGCGCCGCGCTCCCCGGGGCTCCCGCCCGAGCTCGCCCGGCCCAGCCCCGCGCCCCCGCCCCCGTGCCCGGTGACGTCAGACAGCTGGCCGCCGAGGCTACGCAAGCGATTTGCATAATGAAGGAGCGGTGGCCAATCAGAGTGGGAGTTGTCCGCGCTCGGCCGAAGGGGTGGGATCGGGGGCGGGGCCGAGGGCGGGGCGGCGGGGCTCACGCGCTCCGGGCTCACCATGGCAACCGCAGCCGGGGATGCTCAGCTTGCGTGGAGTGTGTGCGGGTGTGGCCGCGGGCCCGCGCGCGTGTGCGCCTCGGGCCGCGTCGACCTGCGTGGCGCTGTCGGCGGAGCTCGAGCTCGACCCCAGCTCACGCGCACTGCCCAGAGCGGGAGCGTTTTCTGCAGAGGGAGCCGTGCATGAGGATCCCTCCCCTCCATCTGCACCTCCCATCCCGCATCCTTCAGGTGTCTTCAGCTGCTTTCTCACCCCTGGATCCCGAAGAGAAGCAGCACCCTACTGCCCCGACGCTCCCCTTGCTTCGCGGGAGAAGTGAGGGAACTCCCATTAACTGTATTTACTCTGCGCCCCGCATGCACAGGGGCCCTGCTTCATCACCGAGCTGTGGGTTCAGGTCTAGATCATCATCGGAAAGGAAGCTGGGCTGCTGAGGGCCAAGGGAGCTCGGGGCCCAACCCGCCCCTCACTTGTGGAGGGCCGAGGGCAAAACACGGAAATTGAGAAGCCGTGCATCTAAATACCTGCAAGTGTGTTGCAAAGGTGGCTCAGTGGTAGAGCGCTTGCCTAGCATACATGAAGCCATGGGTTCGATTCCTCAGTACCACATACACAGAAAAAGCCAGAAGTGGCTCTGTGGCTCAAGGGGTAGAGTGCTAGCTTTAAGCAAAAAGAAGCTCAGGAACAGTGCCCAGATCCTGAAGTTCAACCCCAGGACCGATTGGCAAAACTAAATAAACGAATAAATAAATAAATATCTACAAGTCGCAATCGATTAATAAATACCGGAAGTGGCACTGTGGCTCAAGTAGTAGAGCACTAGCCTTGAGCTGAAGAGCTGAGAGACAGCGCCCAGGCCCATGACCAACACACACACACACACACACACACACACACAGAATCTAGTAGGTTTGTCTGCTCATGCTGATTTCCAACTGTGTCCAACTTCGATTGCTCAGCCTCCTAACTAGCCAGAATTATTCTTTCTCCCCTTTCCCCCCCTTAATTAGCTGGCTTAAGAAGAGCAGAACTGGGCTTGAACTCTTGTTCTTGCTTTCTCGTGAATGGTGCTCTACCATTTTGCCATGCCTCCAGTCCAGTTTTTTTTGCTGGTTAATTGGAGGTAAGAGTCTCAAAGGTTGGATACCAGGGGCTCATACCTGTAATCCTAACTACTGAGGAAGCTGAGATCTGAGGATCGCAATTCATGTAAGGCAAGCGCTCTACCACTGAGCCACCTTCCCTGCCATGATGATTGCAGTTCAAAGCCAATCTGGGCAGGAAAGAAAGTCCATGAGACTCTTATCTTTAGTAAACTATTCAGAAAAGTGGTTCTAGTGGTAGAGTGCTAGCTTTGAGCACAAAGAGGCTCAGGGACAGTACTCAGTTCCTGAGTTCAAGCTAAGCCCCATGACTGGCAAAAAAGAAAGAGAGTCTTTATGGACTTTCTTGTCCAAGCTGGCTTTGAAACTCAATCCTTAAATCTCAGCTTCTTGAGTAGCTAGGATTCAGGTGTGAGCCACCAGCTCCCAGCCCACTTGACTTTCTTGTAGTTAAGACTTTTTTGGTTTCAACCCAGAGTTGAGAGTCTTGCAGTGATCATCACTATGCTTCCCACAGAGCAGGAAGTATAGGAGCATACACCATGCCCTGCTCATTGGTTGAAATAGGATCTCACTGTTTTGCCTGGATTCTCCCAATCTCTGTCTCCTGAGTAGCTGGGATTATAGGTATAAGCTGTTGTACCTAGCCCGCAGACTATGAATTTTTATTTAATTATTTTTGTCGGTCATGGTGCTTGAACTCTGGGTTTGGGCACTGTCCATGAGCTCTTCAGCTCAAGGTGAGCACTCTACCACTTATAAGCCACAGCGTCACTTCCAGTTTTCAGGTGGTTAATTGAATATAAGAGTCTCACTGACTTTCCTGCCTGGGCTGGCTTTGAACCATGATCCTCAGATTTCATCCTCCTGAGTAGCAAGGCTTACAGATGTGAGCCACTGGTGCCTGGCTTAGACTATGAATTTTTTATAGCTTCAGGTCAATTATTTTATTTTTATTAACATACATTAGTCTTGCCGGGTGCTGGTGGCTCACGCCTGTAATCCTAGCTACTCAGGAGGCTGAGATCTGAGGATCGCGGTTCAAAGCCAGCCCGGGCAGGAGAGACCGTGAGACTCCTATCTCCAATAAACCACCAGAAAACCGGAAGTGGTGCTGTAGCTCAAGTGGTAGAGCCTTGAGCTGAAGAGCTGAGGGACAGCGCCCAGGCCCAGAGTTCAAGCCCCACGACCGACAAAAAAAAACAAAACAAAGCATACATTAGTCCTACTAAGGTTTATTATGATATTTACAAACATGTATACAAAGCATCGCTGTCAACCTCACCCTGCCACTCTCCCTTATCCCATTCCCTTCTTAAAACAATTCCTTCCTTCCTTCCTTTCTGCCAGTCCTGGGGCTTTGATTTTGGGACTGGGCACTGTCCCTGAGCTTCTTTTGCTCAAGGCTAGTGCTCCATGCTAGGGCTTTATGCATGCAAGGCAAGCACTCTACCACTAAGCCACATTCCCAGTTCTCTTAAAACAATTCTGCTGAGCACCAGTAGCTCATGCTTGTAATCCTACTACTCAGGAGGCTAAGATCTGAGGATCATGCTTCAAAGCCAGCCCAGGCAAGAAAGTCAGTGACACTGTTATCTCTAACCACCAGAAAACCAGAAATGGCACTGTGGCTCAAGTGGTAGAGCACTTGCCTTGAGAGGAAGAGCTGAGGGACAGCGCCCAGGCCTCACAACCACCACCACCACCAACAAAAAACAATGTCAACAGGTTTCATCATTCTATTTTCATATATGCAATCAAACTACTTTGATTATATCTATCCTCATTCAGCCTCTTTTTTAGCATCCTCCTCCTCCCCAATTCTATCCATTTTCCTGCAAAGGACATGATTTATTTTCCTTTATGGCTGTGTAATGAATATTACACCATGGAATCATTGTGTGTGTGTGTGTGTGTGTGTGTGTGTGTGTGTGTGTGTGTGTGTCTGTCTGTCTGTCCATCTGTCTGTCTGCCTGTCTGTCTGTATGTCTGTGTGTGCATTCCACACCTTTATCTAGTCGTGTGCTATTGGACACTTTGTTTAATTCCATGATTTGGGTATTGAGCAATGCTGTAACAAACATGGATATGCAGGTATCTTTCCTTTTTATTATTAATTTACTTTATTATTATAGAGGCGATGTATGGCGGGATTACAATTACATGGGTCAGGTAAGGAGTACAGTTCTTTTTGCAGAGTGTCTTCTGTTCTCACTTTCCCAGTCCTTCCCTCGCATGTCCACCTACAACTTGAAGAGTTCACTTTCATCCGTGTCCAGTGAGCTCCACTGCTGCACTTTTCACCGTTTCCCTTGAGTTCTGTACCCTCCCTCCCCATTCTTCTGAAGATGAACACTTGAATACAAGAAGACAGAATCATCAAAAACTTAAAACTAAAAAAAGGAAGAAAAAAGGAGAGGCCTCATTTCCTTATCTTGGGTTTTGTTTCTATATATATATCTATCTATATTATTTTATATAAATATGAAGAGACACTTAGGTATTGTGCCTTTGTGTTTCCTAAGTGTATCTTCTTTTGGTCTCACTGTGTGTATCTAGAATACTGTATAATTGATCAGTGTATTTTAGATCTAATTTCCACATACCAGAGAGAACATAAACCATTTGTCTCTCTGAGCCTGGCTTATCTCACCTTACATTATTTGTTCTAGTTTCATCCATTTCCCTGTGAATGACATTATTTTATTCTTTCTAATGGCTGTGTAAAATTCCATTGTGTATAGATGTCACATTTTTGGTCACTCATTTATTGTGTGACAGCAGATTTCTTTCTTTCTTTCTTTCTCTTTCTTTCTTTCTTTCTTTCTTTCTTTCTTTCTTTCTTTCTTTCTTTCTTTCTTTCTTTCTTTCTTTCTTTCTTTCTTTCTTTCTTTCTTTTCTGCCAGTCCTGGAGCTTGAACTCAGGGCCTGGGCACTGTCCCTGCGTTTCTTTTGTTTAAGGTTAGTACTCTACCACTTGAGCCACAGCACCACTTCCATTTTTTTTTTTTCTGTTTATGTGGTACTAAGGAATTGAACCCAGGGCTTCATGCATGTTCGGCAAGCACTCTACCACTAAGTTACATTCTCGGTCCCATTTTTTCTCTTTTCTTTTATTTAAATTTTATTGTAAAGGGAACATACAGAGGGTTACAGTTACATAAGTCAGGTAGTGAGTTCTTTGCTTTCTTTACAATTTCCATTCTAACTCAGGGGAGGTAGACTCTCAATGTGGTTTTGATTTTTATTTACTAAAAATGTTGATCATAGATGGGCGCAAGTGACTCCCACCTGTAATCCTAGCTGCTCAGGAGGATGAGATCTAAGGAACACGGTTCAAAGCCTGCCAGGTAGGAAAGTCAGCAAGACTTTTATCTCCGATAAACCACCAGAAAATCAGAACTGGTGCTGTAGTTCAAGTGGTAGAGAGCTCCCCTTGAGCTGAAGAGCTCAGGGACAGCGCCCAGGCCCAGAGTTCAGGCCCCATGACCAACAACAACAACAACAATGTTGATCTTTTCTTCATGTATCTCTTAGCCTTTTTTATTTCTTCTTCTCAAAACTTTTTTTTTCCTTTGCCAGTCCTAGGGTTTGAACTGAGGGTGTGGGCACTGTCCCTAGCTGCTCCTTCTCCTTCTCCTTCTTCTTCTTCTTCTTCCCCTTCCCCTTCCCCCTCCCCTCCCCCTCCCCTCCCTCTCCCCTCCCCTCCCCCTCTCCCTCCCCCTCCCCCTCCCCTCCCCGCTGCTGCTGCTGCTGCTGCTTCTTCTTCTTCTTCTTCTTCTTCTTCTTCTTCTTCTTCTTCTTCTTCTTCTTCTTCTTCTTCTTCTTCTTCTTCTTCTTCTTCTTCTTCTTCCTCTTCCTCTTCCTCTTCCTCTTCCTCTTCCTCTTCTTCTTCTTCCTGTGGGGCTTGAACTCTGGGCCTGGGCACTTTCCCTGCACTCTTCAGCTCAAGGCTAACGCTCTACCCTTGAGCCACAGCTCCACCTCAACCTTTTTCTGCTTATGTGGTGCTGAGGAATCGAACCCAGGGCCTTATGCATGCAAGGCAAGTACTCTACCACTAGCCACCTTCCCAGACCCCCCTAGCTTCTTTTGCTCACGGCTAACACTCTATCACTTGAGCCACAGAACCACTTCCATTTTTTTTTCTGTTTATGTGGTACTAAGGAATGGAACCCAGGGCTTCATGCATGCTAGGCAAGCACTCTGCCACATTCCCAGCCCTTCTTCTGACAACTGTTCAGCTCATTTTCTCACTTATAAATTGGATTATTTGTTCTCTTGCTGTTTTTCTTTTCATTTTTTTTTTTTTTTGGTTGGTCGTGGGATTTGAACTCTGGGCTTGGGCTCTGTCTCTGCACTCTTCAGCTCAAGGCGAGCACTCTACCCTTGAGCCACAGCACCACTTCTGGTTTTTCTAGTGGTTTATTGGAGATAAGTCTCACAGACTTTCCTGCCCAGGCTGGTTTCGAACCGAGATTCTCAGATCTCAGCCTCCTGAGTAGCTAGGATTACAGGCATGAGCCACTGGTGCCCAGTTGGTTTTTTTTTCTTTAGTTCTTGGCATATTCTGGATATTAATCCTCTATTTGTTGAATAGCTAGTGATGATTTTTCTCTCAATTGGTGTATTGTCTTTTGGTTCTGGTAATTGTTTCTTTGGTTATATAGAAACTTTGTGAAGTCCTACTTTATTAATTCTTGTTTTTGTCTTCCGGGCAATTGGAATCTTACTCAGAAATTAATTACCTCTGCTTAACTTCCAGGGTTTACGCTATGATTTCCCATAGATGTAACATTTCAGGTTTTACTTTGAGTTCTTTTAACCCTCATGCCAGTAATTTTGTCAGAAGTGTGTCACAGCGAATTCTTATTCAAAGCTGGCAATTATACCCAGTGGAGACATGACCCAAATGCAAGGCTTACCATTGTGGATCTGAGTCTTTTCCTAGTTCATCCAAGCGATGGCTCATCATGTTTAATTCCACAAGCCCTCGGGCATTTCTAACCACCTCTAGGGGCAAGATTGTTCCAACCCCCAACCCACTGGGGGCTGGAAGTCTAGTTCTGTAGTAGAGCACCAGCAAGCAAGAGGTCCTAGGTTCAAGCTCCAATACTGTTACTCCCCCCTCCCAATCCAACATCCCTGGTATACTCATATGGAAAAGTAGCCTTTAGTTTTGAAGTGTTCATCTTTTTATTCCTATCTATCAAAGTCTGTATGTATTTTTACTAAAAATTTGTAAACGTTAGTTCTTAAACTACTATTAGAATAAACTTCAGGTTACTTAGAATGTTTGACTCCTTGTATAACAAAGATATAGTTTGTACCATTTATTTTACATTTGCCGTGTTGCTCTTTCTTTTTTTTAACCAGTCCCGGGGCTTGAACTCAGGGCCTGGGTGCTATCCCTGAGCCTCTTCGTGTTCAAAGGCTAGCTCTCTACCACCTGAGCCACAGCACCACCACTTCTGGCTTTTTCTGAGTAGGTACTTGGAATTAAGAGTTTCACGGACTTTTCTGCCCCAGCTGGCTTCAAACTGCAGTCCTCAGATCTCAGTCTCCTAAGTAGCTAGGATTATAGTCATGAGCCACCAGTACCCAGCCTTGTTGCTCTTTTCTGTGTGTCAGTTGCACAGGGTTCACTTTATAGGCCAGGCTAGGTTTGAACCCTCTGTCTTCCTGCCTCAATCTCTAGAGTGCTTAGATTATAGACATAGCCACACTATTCCCGGCCATGAATATAACTTTTCTGTTAGTTGGGAAATTCAAAACCAAATTTCTACCCGTTTCCACAAGACACAGAAGTCTCCACAATCATTTATTTATTTACTTATTTAGCCAGTCCTGGGGCTTGAACTTGGCCTGGACGCTGTCCCTGGGCTTCTTTTGCTCAAGGCTAGCACTCTACCATTTGAGCCACAGAGCCACTTTCGGCTTTTTCTGTTTATATGGTACTGGAGGAATTGAACCTAGGGCTTCATGAGTGTTAGGCAAACACTTCACCACAAAGCCACATTCCCAGCCCTTCCACAGTAATTTATAATGTAACTTTTGTTTGTTTCATCTTCCTGTACTGGTCCTGGGACTTGAATTCAGGGCCTGGGCACTGTCCCCAAGCTCTTTTACTCAAGGCTAGCACTCTATCAGTTGAACCACAGCTCTACTTCAAGCCGATTTTGTTGCTGTTGTTGTTCTTTTTGTTTAGTTTTGATGGTTCATTAGACAAGATGCTCAGGCTGGCTTTGAACTCCGATTCTCAGATTTCAACTTCCTGAATAGCTAGGATGACAGGTGTGAGCCAGTGGCTACCCAACTTTTGCTTTTTCAGTGCTGGGGATTGAACTCAGAGCCTTGCACTTGCTAGTCAAGTGTGCTTCCACTGAGCTAAGTCCCCAATCCCTAACTTCTCTTTCTCTTTGGGTTTCATTATGTGTGAGCCTCCTGGGATCTGCGCTGTGTCAACCTGTAAGGCCTAGGATGGACAGGGAAGTAGAGGTCTGGAGACCAATGTGCAATTTCTTCAGACTTAGCCTTAGTGAGGAAAGCGATACTGGGAGGCTTTAATTGTATTTAGTTAAAGAGAGAGCAGAAAATGCACTTGTACCCAGCTTTGTGGGTGTGCTGTACTGGTTTGTCTCAACCAGGAGGTACCTGGTACCGTGCCAAAGCCATGGGGGATGACCATACAGTGAAAGGTAGAGTTTGCTAGTGGAAGGAACTTGGAGAACAAATCCTGACTCACAAGTCACTATGTAGTCACAAGTCACTTGTCTGCCTGCTCCCTCCTCTGTCAAATTAGGTGATATAGCTACTTTTTTTTTTCATTTGTGGGGTTTGAACTTGGGACCAGGAAACTATTCCTGTGCTCTTTTTGCTCAAGGCTAAGGTTCTACCATGTTGAGCTACAGCACCACTTCCAGTTTTCTGCTGGTTTTTTGGAGATGAGTCTCTGGACTTTCCTGCCTGAGCTGGCTTTGAACCGTGATCCTCAAAATCTCAGCCTCCTGAGTAGCTAGGATGACAGGCATGAGCTACCAGCCTCCGGCTAGAAACTTACTTTAACCAGATGGGTTGGAATAGAAAATGTAACCATCCACTGTTGTGGTGGTGGTGAGAGGATGTCTACCTTTAAGTATTGCACATGCTGGGCAAGCATGCTGCCACTGCACTGTACCTCCAGCTCAGCACCCAGTTACAAGTGCTGTAACCATACTCAGAAAAGCAAACATCGAAGAGACTTTCAGGCTAAAGCCTGAAAGCTGCTTGCTCATTCCTATAATTCTAGCTACTTAGGAGTCTGAGTACTGAGGATTGTTATATGAAGCCAGCCCAGGCAGGAAAGTCGTTGGTAGTCTTATTTTCAATTAACCACCAATGAAGAGCTGGAAGTAGAGCTGTGACTCAAGTGATAGAATGCTAGCCTTGAACACAAAAGCTCAAAGACAGTGCTCAGGCTATGAGTTCAATCAAGCCCCAGTGCAAGAACAAAACAAAAAAAGAAAAAAAAAGACGTTTGAACCAGATGCTGGTGGCTCATGCCTGTAATCCTAGCTACTCAGGAGGCTGAGATCTAAAGATCATGGTTTGAAAGCCAGCCTGGGCAGAAAAGTCCCAGTGAGATTCTCATCTACAATTAACCATTCAAAAATCTGGAAGTGGAGCTGTGGCTTGATTGGTAGAGTGCTAGCCTTGAGCACAAAGAGGTTCTGGGACAGTGTCCAGGCCCAGAATTCAAGCCCCACCATCGACAAAAAAAAAAAAAAAAAAGACTTCTGTTCCCATTTTCTTTCTTTCTTTTCCTTTCTTTCTTTCTTTCTTTCCCTCCTCCTCCTCCTCCTCCTCTTCCTCCTCCTCCTCCTCCTCTTCCTCCTTCTGTCAGTCATGGGGCTTGAACTCTGGGCCTGAGTGCTGTCCCTCAGCTCTTCAGCTCAAGGCTAGCGCTCTACCACTTGAGCCACAGCGCCACTTATGGTTTTCTGGTCGTTTATTGGAGATAAGAGTCTCACAGACTTTCCTGCCCCAGCTGGCTTTGAACCAACTCCTCAGATCTCAGCCTCTTGAGTAGCTAGGATTACAGGCTTGCCCAGATCATTTTTCTTTTATAATAAGTAGATTATCTGGATCCCCAGCCACAGGCTCTATCACATTCTGGGGCACACCAGCAGAACAGAGCAAGCAACCTTCCTCCACCAATGTCTTTCAGCACATGCACACAGGCATACAGACACACACACTTCTGGCTTCCCAAACCTTCCTTTCTAGGTTGCTATAAAGTAATCCATAAGAGATATATTAACAAGTCGGGCACTGGTGGCTCAAACCTGTAATCCTAGCTACTCGGGAGGCTGAGATCTGAGGATTGCAGTTCAAAGCCAATCCAGGCAGGAAAGTCTGTGAGACTCTTCTCCAATAAACCACTAGAAAACTGGAAGTGGCACTGTGGCTCAAGTGGTAGAGTGCTCACCTTGAGCTGAAGAGCACAGGAACAGTGCCCAAGCCCAGAGTTCAAGCCCCCCCCCCCCAAAAAAAAAGATTTATTAATAATGAAGAAAAATCACAGCTGAGTATCAGATGCTTCAGAAGGCAATGAGACTTCAAATCAATTTGGGGAAGTAGTTTTTAGGGGAAGAAAATAACACTGAGGAGGAAGAATGTGATGTTTCATCTTTAAAAATACAAACCAGGTCAGGTGCTGATGGATCACACTTGTAATCCTAGCTACTCAGGAAACTGAGATCTGAGGGTTGTAGTTTGAAGCCAGTCCAGACAAATCTAAGTGACTCTTACTTTCAATTAACAACAACAAAAAAAGCCAGGAGTAGAGTGTGGCTCTTGTGGTCGTGTGCCAGCACACACACACACACACACCACACACCCACACCCACACCCACACCCCCCCCCCACACACCCCAAAGCAAAAACAAAGCTCAAGGACATCTTAATTTAAACAACATGATTGGAAAGCAGAGAAACACAGAGAGCACTTCTGAAAGGATTTTTAGAAACTATGACAACTTCCAGGGTTTGTATCTATACATACTTAATAGATGTCTCCATATAAGGAATATAGAGCCAGGCATTAGTGGCTCATGCCTGTAATTCTAGCTACTCAGGAGGCTGAGATCTAAGGATCATGGTTCAAAGACAGCCCGGGCAGGAAAGTCTGTGAGATTCCTAACTCCAATTAACCACCAGAAAACTGGAAGTGGGGCTGTGGCTCAAGTGGTAGAGCGCTTGCCTTGAGCTGAAGAGCTCAGGGACAGTGCTCAGGACCAGAGTTCAAGCCCCATGACTGACTAAGTAAATAAATAAGTAGAATATAGTAGTGACCCTGATAAAAGGTGGGTTATCAGCAAGAGCAGGAGGGATAATGAAAAGGAAACTGAAGATGTATATGGTTAATGTAGCTTCTTTTTTTGTTAGTGGTGTGGCTTGAACTCTGGGTCTGGGTGCTGTCCTTCACTCTTCAGGTCAAGGCTAGCACTCTATTACTTGAGCCACAGCACCACTTCTGGTTTTCAGAGTAGCTTATTGGAGATAAGAGTCTCATGGACTTTCCTGCCCGGGTTGGCTTTGAACTGTGACCCTCAGGTCTCAGGCTCCTGAGGATTAACGGTATGAGTCACTGGCGCCCAGCTAGTGTAGCTTTTGTCAGTTATTGGGGTTGAACTCTAGGCCTGGGCCCTGTTCCTCAGCTCTTCAGTTCAAAGGAAGTGCTCTACCGCTTGAGCCACAGCAACACTTCTGGTTTTCTGGCAGCTAATTGGAGACAAGAATCTCATGGACTTTCCTGCCCCAGCCGGCCTTGAACTGTGATCCTCAGATCTCAGCCTCCTGAGTAGCTAGGATTATAGGTGTGAGCCACCAGCGCCCAGCTAGTGTAGTTTATTTCTATGTGTCGAAGAATAAAGCCTGTCAAAACTGTGTGTGTGTGTGTGTGTAGGTTTCAGGGCATGAACTCAGTATCTCACACTCTTGCTTAGCTTTCTAGGCTCAGTTGGTGCTCTAGCCAGGGAACTATCTTGCTGATTTTTGTTGTTGTTGTTGGTCATGGGGCTTGAACTTGGCCTGAGCGCTGTCCCTCATCTCTTCAGCTCAAGGCTAGCGCTCTACTACTTGAGCTATAGGGCCATTTCCGTTTTCTGGTTGTTTATTGGAGGTAAGAATTTCCTGCCTTGGCTGGCTTTGAACCTCGATCCTCAGATCTCAGTCTCCTGAGTAGCTAGGATTACACGTTTGAGCCACCAGCGCCCAGCATTTTTGCTGGTTAATTTGAGATGGAGTCTTGTGGGCTTTTTTTCCTAGGCTGGCTTCAAAACTGTGATCCACCAGACCTCATCTTTTCCTAAGTAGCTCGAATTACAGGCATGAGCTACTGACCAAAGATGAAACCTGTTGAAACTTTGTGTTCAGTGGAATGGAGAAGAAAATATATGTGTGGAAATATCACAATAAATGTATGCCAATAAAAATAGAAATAAAACTTCAATTAAGTAAACATTTTACTGAAATTGATATGTATGTATGTTAGAATCACAATACAAGAAAGGACACAATTTACTAAAGACCTGGGTGCTTCTCTGAGCATTTTTTTTTGTTGTTGTTTTTTTTTTTGGGTCTGGTTGTGGGGCCTGAACTCTGGGCCTGGGCGCTGTCCCTCAGCTCTTCAGCTCAAGGCTAGCACTCTACCACTTGAGCCACAGCACCACTTCCAGCTTTTTTCTTTTTGCTTATGTGGTGCTAAGGAATCGAACTCAGGGCCTCAGGCATGCAAGGCAAGCACTCTACCACTGAGCCAACTTCCCAGCCCTCTCTGAGCATTTTTAGTCAAGGTTGGCACTATACCACTTGAGCCACAGTTCTACTTCCAGCTTTTTTGGAGGCTTATTTGGGTCTCAAGGACTTTCCTGCTGAGGCTGGCTTTGAACCATAATCCTCAGATCTCAGCCTCGTGAGTGGTTAGGGTACCAACCGGCAGTTTTTTTTTTTTTTAATAAACTATAAAATGATTTTAATAAACCATTACCCATGGGCTGGGAAGGTGGCTCAGTGGTAGAGCACTTGCCTTGCATGTATGAGGCCGTGGGTTCGATTCCTCAGTACCACATAAGCAAAAAGAAAAAAGCCAGAAGTGGCTCTGTGGCTCAAGTGGTAGAGTGCTAGCCTTGAGCTGAAGAGCTGAGGGACAGTGCCCAGACCCAGAGTTCAGGTCCCATGACAGGCCCCCCCCACCAAAAAAAAAAAGAAAAAAAAAGAAACCATTAACCAATTCCCCCCCCCCCCCCACACACACACAGAGTGCTGACCACAGGACAAATTAATCTACCAAAAGATATTTAACAAAAACTATACAATCCCAGACTATATGCTCTAGCTAGGAATGTTCTCTCCACATTAATAAAGTGAACTCGGTCCAGTCCATATGTATTATTTTTTGGTTGGTTGTTGGGCTTGAACTCTGGGCCTGGGCACTGTCCCTCAGCTCTTCAGCTCAAGCTCTTCAAGCACTCTTCCACTTGAGACACAGCGCCACTTCCAGTTTTCTGGCTGTTTATTGGGAGATCAGAGTCTCATGGACTTTCCTGTCTGGGCTGGCTTTGAACCGTGATCCTCAGATCTCAGCCTCCTGAGTAGCTAGGATGACAAGAGTGAGCCACTAGCGCCCAGCTTGGTCCTTATTCTTTCTTGTACTTTTTTCCCATCTCACTCCTGCTTCCCTCACAGCCCTGGGGGCAAGAAGCCTGGGGGCCATCACAGTGTCCCTACTGCATGGTTGCCCCTGTGCTCCCAAGTCCAGGGATGCCATCCCTACAGCAGTCCACTAAGGGGCACCTAAAGACATCAATGCTACCCTTTTACCAGCCCCAGGGGACAGGATACCTGGCACACAGTCACCAGTCCCCTCCACGCCCAAGGGAGCCAGGAATCCAGTCTGGCATTTTCCTGCCCCCTGGTGGCCACAGAGCACACTAGCAGTCCCAAGCAGTCCTGGTCAGCTCAGGGTGGGTGGAGCTATGCAGAGCCCTGGTGGAGATGGATGGAAAGTAGATGTAGATGAAGGTCAGATAGACACTTGCTGTGGGCTGCCGTCTCCCTCCTGTGGACTGGTCAGGGTCTGGTGATGCTAAAGTAGATGCTTGTGGGGTCAATGGACCAGAGCAACATTGGTGAAGGCTGGCAAACTGTATACCCTACCACTAAGAAATCTTGGCGAGGCTGAGGCTCAAGTGGTAGAGTGCTAGCCTTGAGCAAAAGAAGCTCAGGGACAGTGCCCAGGACCTGAGCTCAAGCCCCAGGACTGGCAAAAAGAAAAAAGAAATCTTGGCCAGATCATGGTAACTGTTTTAATAGTAGATATAACATTTTAAAAAATATACAGGAGCTGGGCACTAGTGGTTCATGCCTGTAATTCTAGCTACTCAAGGCTGAGATCTGAGGATAGTTGTTCAAAGCAAACATGGGCAAGAAAGTCCATGAGAGTTTTATCTGCAGTCAATCAGAAAAAAAGTTGCAAGTGGAGCTGTGGCCCAAGTGACAGGACACTAGCCTTTAGTGAAAAAGCCAAGTAAGAGTGCCAGGCCCTTGAGTTCAAGCCCAAGCACACATGCATATTCATGTGCAACATGCATACGCGCATGTATGCACACACGTACATAGACGTACAGGTATATGCACACACATACACACATGCATACGCACACATACAGCCATTTTTGGCCATGCATTTTCTGTCCTCTTATATAGGTAACCCAAGTTCATCATAGAAAAATGTCATGTCACTCTTTATTGAACACCAGCGCCAGCACCAGCCTCCTCTCTCCAGGCATGGGGGCACGGGGCTCCATCCCCGGCCGGCCGGGGTGCAGTGGAAGCCTGGCCCTCCACAGCTGTCAGGGCCAGCACCTTCCTTGGTGCCTGGGGCGGCGGCTCAGCTCTGCTCGTACTCCTGTTCACAGTAGCCTACACTGATGGGCTGGGCCTGGACGCCTCGCCTGCATGGGGACACACAGATAGCAAAGTGAACCCCACCTGTAGCCCCCAAAATACCGAGACCACAGGAGCATTACCCCCTCCCCTTTCTACTGTGTCTCTGCACCCCACCCCCAAGTAACCCCTGTAGAAAAGAGGTAGAGCCAGGCACTGGTGACTCATACCTGTCATCCTAGCTACCCAGGAGGCTGAGATCTGAGGATCATGATTCAAAGCCAGTCCAGGCAGGAAACTCCATGAGATGCATTTTTTTTTTTTTTTTTTGTCAGTTGTGGGGCTTGAACTCTGGGCCCAGGTGCTGTCCCTCAGCTCTTCAGCTCAAGGCAAGAGCTCTAGCACTTGAGCCACAGCGCCACTTCCAGCTTTTTCTGCTGATGTGGAACTTAGGAATCAAACCCAGGACCTCATGCATGTGAGGCAAGCACTTTACCACTGAGCCACTTTCCTGCCTGGGCTAGCTTTGAACTGCGATCATCAGATCTCAGCCTCCTGAGTAGCTAGGATTACAGGTGTGAGCCTCCGGCACCGGCTACCATGAGACTCTTATCTCCAATAAACTACTCAAAAAAAAATCAGAAGTGGTGCTGTGGCTCAAGTGGCAGAGCATTCACCTTGAGCAAAAGATGCTCAGGGACAGCGCCTAGGCCCAAGCCCCATGACTGGCATAAAAAAAAGATGTGGAACTGGAGGTGTGGCTCAAGTGGTACAGTTCTAACCTTGTGTGAAAAGGTTGAACCAAAATGCAAAGCCAGCAGTTTAAACTCCACTGTGGGCACAAAATCAAACAAACAAAAACAAGAGGCTGAGGCCAGAAGAGTACTGATTGCTCCGAGCACCTCAGTCCCCTGTTCTTGGTTCTTACATGCTGGAAACACTGTGCAGATGCCAGTGGACGGCAGTGGAGACCTGAGAAGCTGGCCAGTCCATGCCCTGGCATGAAGCCATGTTCTCTCAATCACTCTTCCTCATCCAAATAAGCAACACACTCAGAGAGGGCAAGGAGGCAGCCTAAAGTCACACAGCATGTAGTAGACAGCTGAGCCTCAGGCCCCACACTGTGTGTCTCCTGCTCAGCTCTGGTCCTCAAACTCATCAGTGGTGGCGTTAGGGAAATGACTGTGCTTCATGGACATCTCAATGGGGCCTGGGCCTCACTGGAGCCCACAGAAGTGGATCTCATTGCATTCCTATTCCTGAGAGACTCTGGGTAAGGTACTCTAATCTCTGACCTGCCTTATGATCTGTGGCACGAATCAATGAGGCAGGGCCTGCCTGAGGCTGGGCATTGGGCTCATGCTGGTATACTTGTTATTCTTGTTTCCTCCTGAGGAAGGGGTCCCAGCTCCCACCCAGCCCGCTCACCTCAGCAGCTCACAGCGGAAGTGGGACAAACGTCTATAGGCGAAGTTTAGGCCAGTTGTTAAGTTGCTGCTCCACAGCCTTTCGGCAATAGCGGCTGCTCTGGGCCTGGGGGAAGAGGGATGAGTGGCAGGCTGTGGGCGGGGGGTGGGGTGCTGTGCTCCCACAAGGAGGCTGTGCACCCATAGGTCACCTCCCTCCATGCAGGCCTGGACTAGCCAGGGCCAAGGGATGGAACTGATGCTTTATTCACAGCACCAACTCAGCTCCAACTTCTTTAAAATGAGGACAGTGATCCAGGCTTGGGGAGCTTCACAGAGGCCACAGACTTGATGTTGGGCGCTGAGCAAGGACCCTGTGCCCACCAAGGCCACACTAGCTCCACAGACAAGTAAGGCCTACAACCTAAGCACCATGGGCCTTCCAGGTAGGGGCTTGCAGGAGGGAGCCCGGGGAAGTCCCAGCCCAGGAGGACTAGCTGGGATTAAGGTGGTAAAGGAGAAGCCTTGCCTTAGTACCCAACTCTCCCTTACCAGAGCCTGGGGACCAGGTTTGTGCTGTCCACATACTCTCCCCACATGCAGGCCTCCCCCCCAATCACGAGGTCCTTCTCGTCTTTGGTACCTGAGGGAGAGCAAGAGGCTAGTGGGTGTTGGGGGGGAGGCGGACCTCAACCGCCATCCCAGATGCCCTCCCCTCACCCAAGTCACCCTACTTCCTGGCCAGAAACATTAGCCAGACCTCTGTGCCCCCACCCTGCCCCCACCTTCAAAGGCCAGGGGCTCCACTGTGTACATGTCCTTCCAGTCAGGGCCGTAACTGATGCGGTTCAGGTACCAGGGGGCAGAGAGCAGTGCCCGGAAGCCAGCCTTGGTGATCTGCTCCATCTCCTTTAAGTACCCCACTGGCAACTCTTCCCGCCACACCTGTATAATGGTGTCCGGCCGAACCTGTCACCAAAGGTCAAGGGACAGTCATGGCATAGAGCTGAGGAAGTTCTCAGATCAAGGGCTGCTGGCGGCCCTGGCCCCCAGAGGAAAAGGATGCCCCTGGGACCCCAGATGGCTTAGCTGAGGCCTGGGGGGTGGTGGCGGAGGGCGCCCTAGGTCCCAGATCAGACCTAGGTTGGGGTGCTGCATGCAGCATCCCTCCCTGGGGCCCTGCAGCCCCGCACGCCACAGGAGGAGAGGAATGCTGGCTGGAAGCAGGAGGCAAACAGATCCAAGAGTTTAGATGTTTCTGAAAGTGGGATGGGAGCTGGGACCTTACTGATAAACAAAGAAAAGGCAGCCTTTATCTCCAGACCCCGAAGAGCCAGGCCCGTGACTCAGGAATCCCATGGTACCGTGATTCCTTCTCAGTGTGGGAAGACAGAGGTGCTGGCACCTAAACCTGGGGGCTCACATCTCTGTGGCTGTATGTGGGGGGCATGCACACATGCATATGCACACACTACTACCTCAGGGCCTGGGTGATGCCCCTGAGATTTTTCACTCCAGGCTAGAGCTATACCACTTGAGCCACAGCTCTACTCCTGGCATTTTGGTAGTTTATTGGAGATAAAGAGTCTCATGGTCTTTCCTGCCTGGACTGGCTTGGAATGGTGATCCCCAGATCTCAGCCTCTTGAGTGGCTGGGATTATCGGTGTGAGCCACCACACCCAACCCCTCTGTGGCTCTTCTTGAGGGAAATGGAGAGATGGCTGTGAGGGCTCTGACCACCAAAGCCTGGCAAGAGACAGCTGGAGACACCACAGGGACCTTCCTCCCCTTCTCTGCCCCCACTCACCTTAACTTTGTTATCAAACACTTCCTGCCACACCACGTAGCCCTTGTTATAAGAAGAGACTATGTCCAGCAGCCTGGAGAGGAGAGGAGCGTCAAGAGAGGGTCTGCTCAGCCCAGCCAGGCTCTGGGCCGTGTGCCGGTGCTCTGCGGTGGTGCCTGGCCGGGGGGCCTAGCCCTCACTGGGCAGTCGCTTCCCCGGGGCTGGGACCTGAAAGGACAGGACAGAGAGAGCCTTCGGGGGCCCAGAGAGTGGGCGAGCAGGGCCTGACTGAGACCCCACAGGAGGTGATCCCCAATGCAACCCCCGCCCCTGCCTTCCTCACTTCTGGATGTAGTAGGACTCCAGCTGTTTGAAGTCATCGAAGTCCTTCTTCTTCATGAAGGCCTGGATATCAGGATTGGACCTCCTGAGTCATAAGGGAAAAGGAAGATCGGCGTTCTCCCCTCCCTCCAGGCCCCGAGATTCCTCCTTGGCTTCTGCAACTGACCCTTTCTAGGAAGAGCACTGAGGATCTGGGCCGTCCCATGCGAGGAAGACATGGCCAAAGTGGAGCTGCAGCAGGGCAGGCAGGGTGGCCAGGGAAGTGGTCCTCAGAGCATGAGCGCCAAGCCTGAGGGGGCCTGTGTATCAATGCCCACTGCTTGAAGTCCCTCGGCTTTTTGGGGGGTTGGTCCTAGGGCCTGAACTCAGGGCATAATGCTTTTGGTTTGCTCAGTGGGCTCCTCCAGGCTTGCTTTTTGGCTCATTATTTTGTTTTATTTATTTATTTTATTCCGGTTGTGGAGCCTGAACTCTGGGCCTGAGCACTGTCCCTCGGCCCTTCAGCTCAAGGCTAGAGCTCTACCACTTGAGCCACAGCGCCACTTCCGGCTTTTTTCTTTTTGCTTATGTGGTGCTGAGGAATTGAACCCAGGGCCTCAGGCATGCAAGGCAAGCGCTCTACCACTGAGCCACCTTCCCAGCCCTGGCTCATTATTTTAGAGACAGTATCTCATGGACTTTTCTCACTGAGTTGGCCTTTAACTATAAACCTCTAGGTCTTAGCCTCCTGAGTAGCAAGAATTACATGCATGAGCCACCAACATCTGGCCACTCCACCTCTTTTGAACTAAGTAGATATGGGGGGTTTGGGCGTGAGTTCATATTAGATACTGCCACCCATTAGCTTTGAATTCTGAGATTGACTCTTTGATCAGGCTATGTATTTATTTATATATTGTTCATGGATGCTAGTACTGGAGCTTGAACTCAGGGTTTTGAACTCTTGCTTAGCTTTTTCATTCAAGGTTGGCACTCTACTACTTTAGCCATCTCTCCACATCCAGCTTTTGGTGGTTCCTGGACTTGTCTGATTCTCAGAACTCAGCCTCCTGAATAGCTAGGATTCCAAGCATGAGCCACCAGTACCTGGCTTGGTCACACTATTTTAAGCCTTTATGAGCAGGGCCTGTTTTTTTCTCTACCTCAAAATTTCCCAAGACAATTATGAGCTCTGAGCTAGTATTTCCATAAATATCTCAAAGATAAGAGGGGGGGAAGGGAGGATTCTACTGTCAGCCTCATTCATGTTACACATGGTTCCCCTTTGGGCTGGGACAGGCCACTGTGTTGAAGGTTCTCTACTCTGAGCAAGCCACTGGTCAGCATGGGGTGGGTAGAGTGAGAGGCTCATACCAGCAGGTGAAATCAACCTCATCTCCTCCAAGGTGAAGGTAAAAATCTGGGAAGACGGAGCTGACTTCCAAGAAGAATGTGCTCATGAACTCATAGGTGTTGTTGAGAATTGGATTCACCGGTCCATAGGTGCCAGAGGGCAGAGAGCCGGAGTAGCAGGGAGTCAGTAGCCCTGGGATACCTATGTTAACAGAGAGCCCACATGTGTGTCACTCATACACAGATCCCATGCACCGTACCACATAAGACAAGTCATACAAAGCAACACAACTTTGCTCATAAACATCATGTGCATTCATGCCTGAAGTTCACAGGCACCTGTTTAGTCACAAATACAAATAGGCCTACCATTGGACAGAGCCGGTCACAGGCAGCTCAATGATAGCACAAACACACTGTGACACATTATTCTCAAAGGGTGGAGCCAACCAGCCCCATCTTTCCCTGTGGGGCTCCCATCACCACAGTGCTCTACACTCCTCAGGGCCTCTCCCCGAGCTCAGGGCCTCTCCCTGAGCTCAGAGCCCTTTCCAGCTGAGGCTGAGACCAAGTGGCAACTCTGCCAATGTTTCTTTAGTCAGTAGTGGGAATTGAATACTGATCTTCCTGCTTGTTTAGGCAGGTGCTGTACCCCTCAAGCCATACCCTCTCATCCCTCAAAATCTTACTTTTTGTTTTGAACTCAGGACCTGGACGCTGTCCCTGAGCTTCTTTGTTCAAGGCTAGAGGTTTACCACTTGAGCCACAGCTCTACTTCTGGTTTTTTGGGTAGTTAACTGGAGATTAAGAATCTCAAGGACTTTGCTGCCAGGTCTGGCTTTGAACCACAATCCTCAGATCTCAGCCTACTGAGTTGCTAGGATTATAATTATAAGGTACCAAAATGCCCAGCTTCAATCTTCCTTTAATAAGCCTTGAGCTTTGGGGTTCAATCTGGGTGCTCACCCTGGGGCGAAGACCATACAGGAGACACTGAGTGAGCCACAGGGGCTACCCTGAGTTTTCTTTTTCAGGTTCTATACCAGGGGTCAGCCCTTCCCGCCCACCCTAGGATGCAGCAGCCTGTATGGGCTTCAGAGAAGAATCCGCTCGTATTTCAATAGTACAACGTGACTCTTTTCCTTGAGGTTGCTCAGAGAAGTATCAATAAACTCTCTCCAACACTGGGTACCACTCTTACCTGGTCCCCAGGACAAAGTGTGGCCAGGGGTGTCAAACTCTGCCACCACGCGGATGCCCCGCAGCCTCGCGTACTCGATGACCTCCTTCACGTCGTGGGCTGTGTAGATGTGCGTGACGGGGTTGTATGATCCCTACAAGGCCCAAAATGCCCTTCAGACTCAGGGTCCTGATGCTCAAGATGTCCCCAGGACACCCCAGGCATCCGAACACTGGTCCACAGCCCCAGTGGCATGAGGACTATCTTGAAGGCTCGGTCGTTACATCTGAGCAGCAGTCAGGGCAGTGAGGCAGACAAGGCGGGAACTGTGCCCACTGAACACTGTATATGCCAACCACTACTGGAGGGCTAGCTTCTGAAAGTCACAGAGCAGGAATGGCAGAGGCTGGACCTGAAACCAAGTGCTGTGGCTCCAGAGCCACTGTTGTCCCGCTCTGCCAGTGGGTCTGGCTAAGATGCAAGTCTCCATCCTGGCCAGCGGGGCTCCAGGTGAATACCTACCTTCCGGGTGAGCTCTGGGAATGTGAAGCTCTCGTATGGGAAGGAAGGGTCGTCGACCAGGTGCCAGTGGAAGACGTTGAATTTATTGTATGCCATGACATCCTGCAGGTCAGAGAACAGCGCATGAACCTCTCACACCCCATGGAGGGCGGGGGGCAGGCTGCTCCACACACCCCACACAGCTCAACCTGCTGCCATTTGCAGGGAAGTGGTCCCAGGTACCACGGAGTCCTCCCACCAGCCTGAAGAGGAGCTGTGACTCAAGTAGCAGAGTGCTAGCCTTGAGCAAAAAAGCTCAGAGACGGCTACCAAGCCTGATTTCAAGCCCTACTAGTGGCACATACACACACATGCACACATGCAAACACACATATACACTTTGGCTCCACCACGCAAATAAAGGGAAAGGCAGCCAGATTAGCAGCTGTCGGGGAAGACTGCACATCAAACTCAAGTTAGTTAATTCCCCAGCAAGCTTTGAACATAGCTTTCCTCAACCCTATTCAATTTCAACTTAGCATTGCTAGCCAGAGAAGCCAAGTTTCAAAGTACTTTCTAAGCTGAGCGCTGGTAGCTTATGCTTGTAATCCTAGCTACTTAGGAGGCTGAGATCTGAGGATTGTATTTCCAAATCAATCAGGGCAGGAAAGTCCATGAGACTTTTATCATCAATTAAGCATCAAAAAGTCAGAAGTGGCGCTGTGGCTCTAAGTGGTAGAGTGCTAGTCTTGAGCAAAAGAGCTCAGGGAGGGCCCAGATGCTGAGTTTAAGCCCCATAATAGACAAAAAAACACACACAAGAAAACATTGTCTGCACCTCTGCCAACAGCCTGAAGATTGGTCCACAGCAGCCAGTTGTACAGATTTAGGTGTGAGTTACATATATTCTCTATTCTTTTTCTTTCTTTCTCTCTCTTCTTTTTTCCTGTTGCTGTTTTTTTTTTTTTTGTCCAGTCCTAGGGCTTGAACTCAGGGCTGAGCATTGTCCTTGAGCCTCTTTTGCTCAAGGCTAGCACTCTATCACTTGAGCTACGGTACCACTTCTAGTTTTTTCTGTTTATGTGATGCTGAGTTGAACCTAAGTCTTCATGCATGCTAGGCAAACACTCTACCACTAAGCCTCATTCCCAGTCCTCTTTTTGTTTATTTTTTTTGGGGGAGTCTGGTCGTGGGGCCTGAACTCTGAGCCTGGGCGCTGTCCCTCAGCTCTTCAGCTCAAGGCTAGCGCTCTACCACTTGAGCCACAGTGCCACTTCCAGCTTTTTTTTTTTTTTGCTTATGTGGTGCTGAGGCATCGAACCCAGGGCCTCATGCATGCAAGGCAAGTGCTCTACCACTGAGCCACCTTCCCAGACCCGTCTCTTTTTGTTTTTTAAATTGTGCTGGTCCTAGGACTTAAACTCAGGGTCTTGGTGTGTCCTTGAGTTTTTTCCTCAAGGCTAGTGCTCTACCACTTGAGCTGCACCTCAATTTGCAGCTTTTTGATAGTTAATTGGAGATAAGAGTTTCATGGACTTTCCTGTCCGGACTGGCTTCAAACTGTGATCCTCAGATCTCAACCTCCTGAGTAGCTAGGATTACAGATTTGAGCCACCCAACACCTAGCTTCTCTCTCTGTTCTTGAGAAATGTGAAACTTTATCTATCTCCTGTCCATCACCCCAGAACCCCATGCATGAAGGAGGCCTAAGGCCTGGGTACCAGTGTGTCCAGGATGGCAGCCAAAGGCAGGTAATGGCGCGAGGTGTCCAGCAGCAGGCCCCGGTGAGGGAAGCGGGGGAAGTCCTCGACGTTTGTCTTATTGATAAAGAACTGTAGGGACCAATCATTGCATGTATCAAGATTCAGAGTAAGGGTGAGGAAGAAACTCCTAAGAACTCTGAAAAGCCACTCAGTGAGATTCTGCAGTGTATCTGTTCCTAACCCTCCCTGACCCTCCCTCACCAATCGCTACATCATGTAGTACATCAGCCCACAGGTTATGCAGTTTCCTGACCACTGATGTGTCGTGTTCAAGCAGTGTGGCAGCTGGGTCATTATAAAATGATTCAAGAGAGCCGCCTTCAAACAGACCAAATCTACCAAGCCACTCCTCCACTCACATCTGCCCTTGACTGCTGGGGCTATTTAAAGCCACCAAAACTTTGTCAAAGGCACATTAAGACTTTTCCCAGAATCCTTAGCATCTTCCAGGCCTCTGGAGAAAAATCTCAGAGTTTAAAAAGGAGCCCTTGCCGGGCGTTGGTGGCTCACGCCTGTAATCGTAGCTACTCAGGAGGCTGAGATCTGAGGATCACGGTTCAAAGCCAGCCCGGGCAGAAGAGACCGTGAGACTCCTATCTCCAATAAACCACCAGAAAACCGGAAGTGGTGCTATAGCTCAAGTGGTAGAGCACTTGCTTTGAGCTGAAGAGCTGAGGGACAGCGCCCAGGCCCAGAGTTCAAATCCCACGACCGACCAAAAAAAAAAAAAAAAAGGAGCCCTTATCACTAGGTGCTCATGGCTCATGCCTGCCTTCCCAGCTACTCAGAAGGCTGAGATAATACAAGGATCATGGTTCAAAGGGCCTGGGAACTGTCCCTCAGCTCTTCAGCTCAAGGCTAGTGTTCTACCACTTGAGCCACAGAGCTACTTCCAGCTGAGGTATCGAACCCAGGGCCTCATACACACAAGGCAAGCACTCTACCCACTGAGTCACCTTCCCAGCCCCCTGAAACTTCTTTCTAATGAACCATCAGAAAAGTGGGAAGTGGAGCTGTGGCTCAAGTGGTAGCACTAGCCTTGAGTACAAAAGCTCAGGGACAATACCCAGGCCCCCTGAGTTCAAGCTCTAGGAGCAGCATACATACACACAAAAATAAATAAAATGGAGTCCTTTTGGGACGCACACTCACCGTGCCCTCAGCAGATTTCCAAACAAGCTGGCTAAAAGTCTCCAGACCTGTGGGAAGAGGAAAGGCAGAGGGAAAACTCAGGGATGGGGAGATGTATTCATCTGCCAGGCTCTTGAGGGGGCCAAGCACAGCATGTGGGCACACCTAGAAGGGGTCTGAAGACTAATGAATAGGGTGCCAGGAAGCTGGTCTTCATAGTTACTTTAAGAGGTGGGAGAAGGAGGGAGGGAAGGGATTTCAGTGCCTTCCTTGCAAGAAGGGGACCAACTGACCCCGCACAGCCTTTTTATCTTTGTTTCCTGAGCCTTAAATTTGCAAAAACATTCAGAGAACGAAGAAACTGGGCACCAGTGCTCATGCCTGTAATCTCAGCTACTCAAAAGGATGAGCTTTCTAAGGATCATGATTTGGAAATCAGCCAAGCAAGAAAGTCTCTGAGATTCTTATCTCCTATTAATCACCGCAAAACCAGAAGGCAAGCTGGGGCTCAAGTGGCAGAGCACTAGCCTTGAATAAAAAGCTGAGGGACAGCACCCAGGCCCCCTGAGTTCAAGCCCCAAGATGTGCATGCGCGCGCGCGTGCGCGCGCACGCACGCACGCACACGCACACACACACACACACACACACACACACACACACACACACGAACAGAGGGTGAGGTATGTGCTTCTTGGGCAAGATGCAAAGCAACGAACACCCGCAGGGTTTAAGGCCACCTGTGGATAGAACTCACCAGGAACAAAGGGAGCCAAGGAAGGGCAGGTCTACTGATCCTTCTCCCAGACTCAACTGTGATTGTTAAAAAAAAGTGATCTAAGATAGAGTTTCCCAGAGCCTGAGGCCATCACTGGATTTAACTGATCAGGAGTAACCAGGGGTCACCACTGTTCATCTTGGGGTTCAAGAAGAGACCAGGCCACTAGAAGCCTGCCCACCCCACCAACATAGTCTCTTAAGAGGCCAGCAAGGCCCATATGCAGACAGAACTAGTACAGAGTAGGATATACCCTCATACCAACTGGGGGTCATCTCCTAAAGACCCAGAAAAGCCCTGTAAAGAATCCCAAAATGATGGGGCTGGGAAGGTGGCTCAGTGGTAGAGCACTTGCCTTGCATGCATGAGGCCCTGGGTTCGATCCCTCAGCACCACATAAGCAAAAAGAAAAAACCCGGAAGTGGCGCTGTGGCTCAATGGTAGAGTGCTAGCCTTGAGCTGAAGAGCTGAGGGACAGCACCCAGACCCAGAGTTCAGTCCCCACGACCAGACCCAAAAAAAAAAAAAAAAAAAAATCCCAAAATGAGCCAGGTGTCGGTGGCTCAAGCCTGTAACCCTAGCTACTCAGGAGGCTGAGATCTGAGGATTGCTGTTCAAAGCCAGCCCAGGTAAGGAAAGTCTATGAGACTCTGATCTCCAATTAACCACCAGAAGTGATGCTATGGCTCAAGTGGTTAAGAGTGCTTGCCTTGAGTTGAAGAGCTCATGGACAGCACCCAGGCCCAGAGTTCAAGCCCCATGACCAACAACAACAAAAAGAATCCCCAAATGAGTATGATGAAAGGAGTGACACTGATCCAGACAGAGAGTATTCACAGACTGCTCTGTTAAATGGCAACTTTGTATAATTAAAAAAAAAAACAAACCCAAAGCCTCTAAATTTCAAAATTAAAAAAATCCACAAGACCTTATCTATTCAATCAGAGCCACGGCTGAAGCATACCACGGGTGTACACTGACCCCAAGTACTCCAGCCCCTGACTAAGGAGCACCTGCGCAGAAGCTGAGAGAGGCCACGGAGGGGAACATGCATACTGATATCCCACGGCATGCCAGGAGAGGCAGCATGATGACAAGCTAAACCAAGGTGCCCAGTTCAGGAGATTTTTCCTCATCTTGTCACCAGCAGAGGTTTGAGCAAAAACATAGCAGCAGCCTGTGGCCAAGTCTTTATTTAGGAACTCAATCCTTCTCCAGCAAAGGGGAAAGGTGGGGCTTATTGTCTGCTACAGAAAGAAAAGGACATCATTTGGGGCTGGGAAGGTGGCTCAGTGGCAGAACGCTTGCCTTGCACGCATGAGGCCCTGGGTTCAATTCCTCAGTCCCACATAAGCAAAAAGAAAAAAGCTGGAAGTGGCACTGTGGCTCAAGTGGTAGAGCGCTAACCTTGAGCTGAAGAGCTGAGGGACAGCACCCAGGCCCAGAGTTCAGGCCCCATGACCAGACCCTCCCTCTCCCTTCCCCCCCTCCCCAGCCAAAAAAAGGACATCATTTAACTTAAAAGAAAAATATCAACAGGTGCCAGTGGCTCACATCTATCATCCTAGCTACTCAGGAGGTGAGATGTGAGGATCTCATTTTGAAGCCAGCCTGGGCAAATATGAGACTTTTATCTTTTTTTTTTTTTTTTGGTCGGTTGTGGGGCTTGAACTCTGGGCTTGGGCACTGTCCCTGCACTCTTCAGCTCAAGGCGAGCGCTCTACCGCTTGAGCCACAGAGCCACTTCCGGTTTTCTAGTGGTTTATTGGAGATAAGAGTCTCACAGACTTCCTGCCTGGGCTGGCTTTGAACCTTGATCCTCATATCTCAGCCTCCTGAATAGCTAGGATAACAGGCGTGAGCCACCAGCACCCAGCTAAGAGACTTTTATCTTGAATTAATCACCAAGAAGCCAAAAGAGGAGCTGGTGTGGATCAAGTGATAGAATACCAGCCTTGAACAAAAAAGCTAAGCAATAGGGTCCTGCCCTGAGTTCAAGCCCCAATACTGACACTTACACAAAATATATTTATCCATTTATTTTGTCCAGTTTTCCTCTTCTCTTTCCCTTAAGAATCAGGATCTTGGGGCTGGGAAGGTGGTTCAATGGTAGAGTGCTTACCTTGCATGCATGAGGTCCTGGGTTCGATGTCTCAGCACCACATAAGCAAAAAAAGCTGGAAGTGGTGCTATAGCTCAAGTGGTAGAGCGCTAGCCTTGAGCTGAACAGCTCAGAGACAGTGCCCAGGCCCAGAGTTCAGGCCCCACAACCAGGGGGAAAAAAAAAAAGACAGGATCTTGATATATTGAGCTCAAGTGATTCTCCTCTCTCAGCCTCTCCCGTAGCTGAGACTATAGGCATGTACTATTGTGCCTGGCTTAGGTTTTCTTTTCTTTTCTTTTTTTTGGTCGATCATGGGGCTTGAACTCTGGGCTTTGGGCGCTGTCCCTCAGCTCTTCAGCTCTTGGCTAGCCCTCTACCACTTGATCCACAGTGCCACTTCTGGCCTTTTCCATTTATGTGGTGCTGAGGAATCAAACCCAGGGCTTCATGCATGCCAGGCAAGCGCTCTACCAGTAAGCCACCTTCCCAGTCCCTTAGATTTTCTTCATAAAGGATTCTTGATGGCATGTGTTGAGTGGGAGCTGACAGGCAGGGGTGTGGCAGCCATCGGCCCTTCTCCAGCTCCCTGTCCTGTGAAGACTGTCCCTTGGGCTGCCAAGAAAGCAAGGCCTGCCAGCATCTAGGCACTGCAGCATGGGGCTGGGAACTCTCCACCTAGTCTCCTTAGTGAAGCAAGCCACCTTGAGTGGGAGTTTTTGCCAGGCCCCCAATCCTGTCCTCCTACCCCACCAATACCCACTGTCCCCCATCATCTCTACACCCACCCCACCCCACCTCATTACCTCTAAGAGCTCCCCAGACAGTCTTAGACTCCAGTAAACAGTGTTCGTCATTTATGATCAGTGTGTCTGAAATGATCAAAAAAACAAAACAAAAAACCTCATTAGGTTAGCTTTTTACCCTCAGACTCTAGACTAGGTATTTTATATAATCCTTGGAATTAAACCCCCCAGCAAAATCACATTAAAAGAATAAATAAATAGCTGGATGCTTGTGGCTCATGCCTGTAATTCTAGCTACTCAAGAGGCTGAGATCTGAGAAGCATGGTGCAAAGCCAGCCTGAGCAGAAAAGTCCATGAGACACTTATCTCCAATTAACCACCAGAAAACCAGAAATGGAGCTGTGGCTCAAAGCAGTAAAGGACTTTTAAAAGAGCTGAGGGAAAGCACTGAGTTCAAGCCCCACAACTGATCAAAAAAAATAGAAATAAAGATAGAGAGAGAGAGAGAGAGAGAGATACAAGCCAAGAAAACTGGTAGCTCACACTTGTAATTCTAGCTAAGGGGCTGAGGTCTGAGAATTACGGTTCAAAGCCAGCCAGTCAGGAAAGATTATGAGACTCTTACCTCCAATTAACCACCCAAAAAAGCTGCAAGTAGAACAGTGGTTCAAGTGGTAGAGCCTTGAGTAAAAAAGCTCACAGAGGGCTGGGAAGGTGGCTCAGTGGTAGAGTGCTTGCCTTGCATGCCTGAGGCCCTGGGTTCGATTCCTCAGCACCACATAAGCAAAAAGAAAAAAGCCAGAAGTGGCACTGTGGCTCAAGTGGTAGAGCACTAGCCTTGAGCTGAAGAGCTGAGGGACAGTGCCCAGGCCCAGAGTTCAGGCCCCATGACTGGAACCAAAAAAAAAAAAAAAAAAAGCTCACGGACAGAGCCAAGGTCCTGAGTTCAAGGTCCAAGACCAGAAGAAGAAAGAAAGAAAGAAAGGAAGGAAGGAAGGAAGGAAGGAAGGAAAGCAAGCAAGCAAGCAAGCAAGCAAGCAAGCAAGCGAGAGAGAAAAGGGAGAGAGAAAGAGGGAGGGAAGGAAGGAAGGAAGAAAGGAAGGAAGGAAGGAAGGAAGGAAGGAAGGAAGGAAGGAAGGAAGGAAGGAAGGAAGGAAGGAAGGAAAGAAATATTTCAAAGAGATGATGCCCCCAAGCAAGGCAGCTGATGGGTGGTGGTCAGCATGGTGGCTCCACAGGCCTGAGAGACCAGACCTGAGGATTGGTATCTTAGCCATCCACCTTGTAGGTCAGTTTCCCCACTAAAAAACACAAGCTCGCATCAGTTGTTAGAAAACTATGGCCATCCTCTTAGCAGAGGGCCAAGTAGCAGTGGCTTGGGCCAGGATGTCTATTTCCACCTAGGGGCCAGTGCCTGCTCTGTAGGCTAGGGGCCAGGGCGATACTTACACTTTTCCTCTGACTCCAAAGTAGGGAACTCATTACAGCCCGCCGTGGCCACTGACACAACCAACATGTTCTTCTCCAAGGCATGCCGGTTTCCTGCAAGGACAAGGGAAACTCAGTATGGTTGTCCTGTCCCTGTAAGCAAGGCAGGGAGTCCAGGCCCTCCACACAAGTCCCTAGCTCTAGCCCCCAATACTCGTGCTGCGTGAGAGGGGCTCTGTATCTGCTCTCTCTCAGACTTTTGTAAAACTGGGAAGTCCTCATCTGAATTCCTGGTGAGCAGAATGCTTACAGTGCTAGTCTGCAATGAGACAAAAGTAGGTGCTCTGGAATAAATGTCCCTTTCATCAAGAAAAGGCTTCAGCTACACCTTGTGTTTGTTCTGACATAACTAATACATGGGTTTATTTTGGGGGGGGGGGTTCTTTTTGTTGTTAGAGCTGATGCTTGGACTCGGGGCCTTACACTCTCACTTGACCTTTACACTCAAGGCTGACGCTCTACTAATTGAGCCACAGCTCTACTTCTGGCTTTTTGGTGATTCACTGGCGATAAGAATCTCAACAGACTTTTCTGCCCAGGCTACCTTTGAACCCTATTCCTCAGACGTGGTCTCCTGATTAGTTAGGGATTATAGGCATGAGGCACTAGCACCAGTGTGGTGTACATTCTGGTGTCATATAAGCTTTCCATCTAATGACTATCAGTATCTCAGTCAGCAGCTAATGTGCAGAACATGCTCTCTGAGAGGCAGGGCTCAGAGCTTGGCCACAAGCAGCTCTTCCCCCCTACTTCCCTTCCTAACAGATTCTCTCTCTCTCTTTTTCCAGTCCTGGGACTTGAACTCAGGTCCTGGGCACTGTCTCTGAGCTTTTGCTCAAGGCTATCATGCTACCACTTGAGCCATTGTGCCACTTCTGACTTTTTCTGTTTATGTGGTACTAAGGAATTGAACCCAGGGTTTCGTGCATGCTAGGCAAGAACTCTACCACTAAGCCACATTCCCAGCCCAGATTTTCTTCTACCTAAGGAAGATTTCTGCTAAACCTTAGGAAGCCACCCAGCATAGCCCATATACTAACATAGCCCTGTGGACCCCAGTGCCTGCAGAGAAAACCGCCAACACCAAAATACCGATGCAGGCCTCTTCCCACCTGGCTCTCTGTGACTTCCAAGCTGGTCTGAGTTTAGTTCTCCATGCCTGAAATTAAAGAACCCCTTGATCGCTCTCAGTGACGCCAAACTGGCTGCTTGGCTTTGGTTGCTAGATTCAGAGGCATATGATCCCAGAGGGAAGGTCTAGAGAAATGGCAAAACAGGAAGGATACTGGGTCATCTCCCAGGAGGTAAAGAGTCATAGTTGGGGTTTTCCAGCTCTGCAGTGCCATGCTCAGCTCTGGAGGGAGCAGGAAACAGGCAGGGGACAGAAAAGCTACCTCTACTTAACACCCACACCCCATGCCAGCAAGTAAGCACACAGACATGTGCACTATGAGCCTGGCTATGATAGCAGGACTAGGAAACCTCAGGGGACCAGGAGTGCCGAGGGGAAATCAGGAAAGGCTGGTCTGACTTTGGCTCTGCTGCTGGTCTTGGGTCCTGGGGCCTCCATTTCCTCCCCTGTGGGGTGGGAGCAGATTCTAGAACCATAGGACAAACAGACAGACAGACAAGGTACTCCACTGCCCTACTGAGGACCAGGGCCTTCAATCTCTGCAGCTGCCTTCTTTATTCTAAATGTGTCCTTCTCTTTGGGCTCACTGAAAAGTTATCTTTGTTTGTGTGTGGGGGGGGGGGGGAGGGAGGGCAGGAGAGAGGAGGGAGGGAGGAAAAGAGAGAGAGGGAGCATGCTAGTACTAGAGCATGAACTCATAGTCTTCTACTTCTATGTGGCTTTTTCACTCAACGCTGGCACTCTACTACTTGAGCCACACCTCCACTTCTGGCTTTTTACTGGTTCACTGGAGATAAAAGGTTTTCTGGGACTTTCTTGTCTGGGCTGGCTTTGAAGCTTGATCCTCCTATCTCAGCCTCCAAAATAGTAGGATGACATGCAGGAGCCTCTAGTACTTGGCTTTTTTTCCCCTCTAACTACCAAAGTCACATTCTCTAGTTGAAAATCCAAATGGTACAAAAGCATTAACAACTTAAACTACAACTATAAGCACTTCCCAATCATTTCTACCTTGCATTCTTTTTTGTGTATGTGTACCACTCCTAGAGCTTTGAACTCAAGGCCTGAGCACTGTCCCTGAGCCTCTTTTGCTCAAGGCTAGTGCTGTACCACTTGAGCCACAGCTCTACTTCCAGCTTTTTGGTAGTTAATTAGAGATAAGAGTCTCACAGACTTTCCTGCCTGGGCTAGTTTCAAACTCCAATCCTCAGATCTCAGCCTCCTGAGATACAAGGTAGGATGACAAGTGTGTGAGCCACGGGAACCTGACTCTATATTATCTTGTTTTGATTTGTTTTTATTGTCAGTTTGGGGCCTGAACTCTGGGCCTGGGCACTGTCCCTGAGCTCTTCAGCTCAAGGCTAGCGCTCTACCACTTGGGCCATACTGCCACTTCCAGCTTTTTCTGCTTATGTGGTGCTGAGGAATCGAACCCAGGGCCTCATGCATGCAAGGCAAGCACTCTACCACTAAGCCACCTTCCCAGCCCCTACATTATCTTTTTAATATAACTTTCATTAAAGACTGGCCATCTCTGAACCTGGAATTCTGAGAACAAGAGACCCACTTACTACAAAGTCCCACAGTTGAATTTTCTCTGGGCACAACTCTCTGGTCCCTATCTCCTTTCTGTCCTGTTCCTTCTCATCTTTCCTTCCTTCCCTGCTGGCCTAGAGATTCCGATCCAGCAACTCATGAACAATCTAGACAAGAGTCCCAACAACCTGTCTTTTCTACCATATCTAGAGGACAAACCTTTAACCCTGGATTAATACATGCCTTACATCTGTGCTCCAACCCTGGCTACTGAGTACTATGTGGGGAAAGGGAGAAAATCTTGGGTCACAATGAAATCATGGTCCCTCATCCTAGCTGGGCTCCAGAGGCTGCCCTAGAAATCTTTCTCCACCAATGCTTTTTTTCTGCTGTCAATGCAGCTTGTACCGCTTCCTCAGGTCTATAAGCCTGATCTCCCATCTCTTATTCTTACCAGATAATCAGAAGAGAATGCCACCTTTCCTCCTCCTCCTCCTCCTCAAACATCTATAAGTACACCTAGTCTTCATCTTCCCTCTACCTGCACTAGGCTCTCCTCAGGCTCTTCTTGTATAAATTACACCTGCAAATTATTTATCTAATTTTAAAAATTAGCTTACATTAGTGATTCAAGGGGGTTTATTTTTCCAGTACTGGGGTTTGATCTTAGCTCCCTAGACTTGCTACACTCCCACCACTTTTTTTGTGCCAATCCTAGGGCTTAAAATCAGGCCCTGGATGCTGTTCCTGAGCTTCTTTTTGCTCAAGGCTAGCACTCTACCACTTGAGCCACAGCACCACTTCTGGCTTTTTTTCTGTTTATGTAGTACTGAGGAATTGAACCCAGGGCTTCATGCATGTTAGGCAAGCATTCTACCACTAAGCCACATTCCCAGCCTTCCTGAGTTTTTGCTCAAGGCTAGCACAGTACCACTTTGAGCCACAGCATCATTTCTAATTTTCTAGTAATTAATTGAAGCTAAGAGTTTCTTGACTTTCCTGCCCAAGGTAGCCTAGAACCTCAATCCACAGATCTCAGCCCCTTGAGTAACTAGGATAATAGGAGTGAGCCACTGGTGCCTAGCTTTTTTTTTTTTCCTTCAGTCTTTTTGTTGCTGTTTCTTTGGAACTCAGTATCTTATACACTTGTTAGGCTAGTGGTTTACCACTTGAGCCACTTTTAGCCTTGCTCTTTCTAGACTATTTTGTCAGTCATGAGGCTTGAACTCTGGGCCTGGTGCTGTCCATCAGCTCTTCAGCTCAAGGCAAGTGCTCTACCACTTGAGCCAAAGCGTCTTTCTGGTTTTCTGGTGGTTTATTGGAGATAAAATTCTCACAAGACTTTCCTGTCCCAGCTGGCTTTGAAACTCATTCCTCAGATCACAGCCTCCTTTTTAGCTAGGATTACAGGCGTGAGCCACCAGTGCTCAGCTTGTAGATTATTTTAAAGATGGAGTCTAATGAACTGCGTTGGCTGGCCTCAAAGTTTCTTCAGATCTCAGCCTCCTGAGTAGCTATAATCCTATCACAACCTCCTTTCTACTTGCTTTCAAAATAATTAAGGGCAATGCAGTCTTCAGCAAGAATATCCCTTCTCTTTTCCAGGGGAAAGGTTAAAGGGGACTTGGATGTAGGACCAGTGAGGAGGGAAAAATTCTTTCAGGCTTATCTGTTTCTCTCCTGCATTCCCCAGAGGCAATTTGAAAGCATCAACTTTTGCAGTCACAATAGGGATCCGGTGGCCCTCAAGTGACCCTCCTCCTTTCCCTAGGACAGCAGGCTTATCCTATCTGAGACTTGAAATATAATCCTAAACAAAACTTCGAAGTAACTCATTAACATTTATCTGTCTGACTATAATCACTACCTATGCTGCAGGCTCACGGAAGAAATGGGATGGAGGAGAACAAATTACAATCAACTGGGAATTCAATCTTATGTCAAAGATGATACATGTCAAATACAGATGATGGCCCCCTAGAAGGATGCAGACACCGGTAATAATCTCGCTTCCATTCCTGAATCAAAGGGCCAAGAAGGTGATGGTATTATTCTGTTCAGAAACAAACAGCACCCCCAAATAACTTAGGGATTAGCACTTGAACATTCTCTCTCTCCTCTCTTTCCCCCAGCCTTCACCCGTATCGCACACCGCAGGCCTGGATGTATGCCCAGTCCTGAACCCTGGCACCTTGGCACCTGTCATCCAGCCCAACTTCCTACCTGAATCACCTAGTTCAGCTAACTGTAGCCTCAGGCCTCATTTTTTCTTGCCGCTGGAAGGCAGCTCGTTCCCTTACGACACTGTTCTGGGATTTCGCTGTTTTAAACCTGGACGGATCACTCTACTTTTTGCACAGCTTTTCCTTCCTTGTCTCACCAATTTTGAGGGTTTAAGTTCGACTACCCAGCACGGGCCACAGTCAACAACGTGACATTTGGAGGAAGTTTATGCGGCCGAAGGAAAGGATTCCAGACAGGCCGCTGAGATGTCGTCTCAAGAGAACAGGAAGCGGCCTCAGCCTGGGAGGCAGGGGCAGGGGGCGAGGCTGGGGGGCCAGCTGCACAGAGGGTCAGGAGAAAGGGGCGTGGTGGTCAGCGGGGTGGGCAAAAGCCTCGGGCGGAAGTGCTCGGGCGGCGGGGGTCGGTCGCCCGGGACCGAGGTGGTAGGGGAGGCCCACCTGAGTGGCTGGGTCGAGGCCACGAGCCGGAACCGAAGAGCAGGCTGCGGTAGCGTTGGAAGGCCTCGTCGAGGACGATGCAGCCGGGCTGCGCGGCCGAACTGCCGTGGTACCGGAACTGGAAGTTGTTGGGGTACAGGGTGTAACGCCGGTAGTGGGTCTGGATGTATTGGGGCCAGGGCCACAGGGCCGCCCCGCGACCCGCGGTCGCTGCCGCCAGCAGCAGCGAAAACCAAAGGCAGGAGGCGGCCATGGCCTCTCTCCCAGCGCCGCCCGAGTCACGTGAGGCCCCGGTCAGGTGAGCGGAGCCCACGTGACAACGGGCGGACACGTGACCCGCGGCAAGGCCTGCCCCCCTGACGCGCTGGAGGTCCGGCTGCGCACGGCCTGGTGTGCGCACAGCCAGCGGGAGTGGGTCACTGTCAGGCGCGCAGGGGGAGGAGCTAGCTTGGGGTGCGGTGTGAGATGAGTGACAGGGGCGTGGCCGCGGGGGTGGGGCTGTCTGGGCCAGAGTGACAGGGGGCGTGGCTGCAAGGGAGGGGCGGGGATAGGCGTGAGTGACGAGAGGCTTGTCCTTGGGGGAGAAGTCTTGAGTGACTGAAGGGGAGGCGGGCTCTCTGGTGTGCGGGGAGGGGGGGGGGGGGGAGTGACAGGGGGAATCCCCGAGAGGGAAGACGTTCTGAGTTCAAGACCCAGTATTGGCACACACAGATGCACAAAATTTTGGGCATAGTAAAGTACATTCAACCATTCTGTCTCTAACCTGTGTATCAACCAGAAACTTAATAGCTACAGTAGGTTTAACACAATCATAATCCAAATGAATGTGCAGAAGTTAGCATAGACAAAATAGTAATGGTTTAAATGAGCAGGGTTTTTTTTTTTTATTTATTTTTTTGCGGAGTGTATACAAGCTTTTTTTCTTTTGTTTTTGTTGGTTGTGGGGCCTGAACTCTGGGCCCGGGTGCTGTCCCTCAGCTTCTTTTTGCTCAAGGCTAGCACTGTTTCACTTGGGCCACAGGGCCACTTCCAGCTTTTTCTGTTTATGTAGTACTAAGGAATTGAACCCAAGGTTTCATGCATGCTGGGCAAGCCCTCTACCACTAAGCCACATTCCCAGCCCTGTATACAAGTTCCAATCCCTAGCACCATCAAATTTAATCAATTAAGTTAAAAATATTTGTTAAATGAATGCCAGAAGGGGCTGAATATTTCCTCCCCGTTTTATCACCCACTTACCATTTACAGCTTAGCCTAGACCAGAGCTATGAAGGGAATTCAGCTGTGAGACAGTAAATTCCCTCTATTCTTGGGGTGGAGGAATTGGGGCAGCTAGGCATGCTGGCCAGTTACTTCCAGTGAACAGTACTTGTTTTGCATATGTGATGTGAGAGGCTCCACCATGTGTCCCTGCCTTTCACATGCTCTACAGGGCACCCTCATTTTAGCCTTTTTCATCAGAGTCTCTGGCTCTCAGGCCTCATGCTGCATGTGACCTTTGTATCCTTGCTTCCTGAGCCAGGGTTCTGTGTGCAGGAAGTGCGGGGCCTGTGTTTGTTGATGGAGCCATGGAACCCTCTCTGGACAAGGCTAAGACCCAGAAGGAAAAGCTGCATGGCTGGTTCACTTGAGGATCTCCCGAGCCTGGAAAATCCCAACCACTTAGCAGACGTTTGATGAATATGTTCTGTATGAAGAGCAAACCTAAGGACAGAGATCTCAGAAGACTCCAGCAATTCCAGGCTTAGGAAATGAATCAGGGTCAGAGGGTGAGGGGAACAACTGTGACCAGATTTCTTCCTCCTCCTCCTCCTCCTCTTCCTCCTCCTTTCTCCTTCCTTCCTATCCTCTTTTTCATTTCCTTCCTCCTCTTTTTTTTTTTTTTTTTTTTGTGTGTGTGCCAGTCCTGTGGTTTGAACTCAGGCCTTGGGCTTCTTTTGCTCAAGGCTAGCAAGCTACCACTTGAGCCACAGCTCTACTTCTGGCTTTTTCTGTGGTACTGAGGAATTGAACTCAGGGCTTCATGAATGCTAGGCAAGTATTCTACCATTAAGCAACCTTCCCAGCCCCTCTCAGCTTTATTTCAGGTGATCTCTCCTGAAGTAACTCTGTGATCTGGAAGCAGTTACCTGCAGATTGCTCTGTGTGTGTGTGTGTGTGTGTGTGTGTGTGTGTGTGTGTGTGTGTGTGTGTGGCACACAGGCAGCAAAGATGGTGCTGAAAGGGAGTTGAGTGGGCAGAGCCCGATTTGTTTACGTGCATAAACAGCTCCTGGAAGCTTAGGTGCATGTTAGGGTGTGACCTTTACAGTGATTGGTTGGTTCCTTTTCCTCCCTTCCCATGCCACGCGGTCTTTTGCTTTAAAAAGTGCTTGCTGTGAGGTAATAAATGACTTCCTGCTTGACTTGACTCCCTGCTGCGTCTGATTGTCTCCTTCCTTGCGACCCCTTCTGGACGAAGACCCGACACCTGGCACCCAATGTAGGGCACGAAAGGAAAATATACCGGCCGAAGCTAAGCTGTCTCTCAGGGTAAGTGAAACCCTTAGTATGGGTAATTCTATTTCACAGAAGGAGGGAGTAAAGGACGACTTGGGAAGTGAGAAGGAAAAGGAATGGGTCAAATTCGACTGAGAACGCACTGAAGCATGCACAGTGGAAGTCAAAATGAGGGTGAAGGTTATCCCCTCTGACTCAGGTGCCCCTGACAGTCCTAGGCCCCCCACTCTATTCCCCCAATTAGGGGGGGGTATGGCGCCCTACGTGACCCTACAGAGGGACCTGTGTGACCCGGACCCCTACCGACCTTCCACGGAGGGGCCAAGGGCTGGGGAAGTAACCTACTCGGAGGCCTACCCTGGAAGGGAAGTGCCACCCGGGAGCCCAGACGCTGGGCCACAGGATTTGCTTCCCCAAGTGTATCTGGTCAATCTGGCACCAGGAGCTAACAGGCCCTTGGAATGGTATCCATGGGAAGCTAAGGATCTTAAAGAGCTCCGCAAGGTGGTGGCGGAGGATGGCCCAAACTCTCCTTGGGCCCAGACCCTATTACAGGACATTGCTTATCACCTATGTGTCCCTAAGGACTGGCTGGATGTGGCCAAAGCTGTCCTCACCGGTTTTCAGTCTATTGAATGGTGTGCCTTCTTAAGGAGGAATACAGAGTGCAGGCAGAGAATAACTGGCAGGCTCAACCTGCGATACCTATTACTTATGCTATGTTAACAGGGACAGGGGAAGGGTACTCCACTGGCATCCAATAGGCTGCAATACCTAGCCCATACCATGACCAGGTGAGGCAGGCAGGACTTGCCGTGTGATACAAACTGGATGATGGACCCACTGAGTCCCCCATAGCAGGAGTGAGACAAAAACCAGGTGAGCCGCTACCTGATTTTATAGACCAAGTAGATCAATTTGTAAAGCTACTGGTTTGGGAAGGGATGAATGCAGACCACCGCCCGGCCTGCGCAGGATTGAAAGAGAGTTCCCTGAGCAGATGGGTGGTGGCCTGGCAGGATGTGGGAACGCAGCAGCACCAGTCCCAGTCACTAGCTTTAGCTTTACGGTCTCAGACATCTGCAATGACTGAGGCTGTTACCCAGGCACTGGCAGCCCAGGGCCAAGGAACCCCAAGACCATTGGGGAGAGGGACTTGTTTTAAATGCGGGCAGGAGGGGCACTTTAAGAGGGACTGTTCACAACAATCCCCTCACCAACCGGCCCCTACACCCTGCTCCAGGTGCAGGAAGGGGTACCATTGGAAAAAGGATTGTCGATCCAAATTTGATTTAGATGGGAAGCCTTTAATCTAGGGGAGGGTTGTCCTCCAGCCCCATTAACTCCAGGAGGAACCCCCTCTGCTGTGAGGCCCAGGTAGCCTCATGGCAGGACAACCCAGGCCCACATTGGACAGTCCCCCTGATGGAAGGACTCTGCCCTAAAATGAGTATTTTCATAGGTGGGAAGCGGTTTCACTGCCTAATTGACACAGGGGCAGATCGAACCATACTCAGGGAGGAGGAAGTGCCCTTGGACTGGAAGCTTGCACCCTGGCCCCCCGATATTGGGGGTAGGGAGCAACTCCCAATCCAAAGAGATGGTCGCTCTTATGAAATGGACTAGCCCAGATGGAGAACAGGGAAAGATACGCCCTTTAGTAGCAAAAAAAAACCTCACTGCCAATTTACTAGGGCAAGACATGCTAAGACAAATGGATGCCATGGTCACTATGGACCATTGAGCATCCTATGATGACATCCTGGATGGAAAAGAAGCACAAAGGCTTAAATGGGATCTAGAGGGAGTTAAAGAAAAGGATTTTTTTTAACTTTCATAATTACAGAGAAGAACATAAGGGACCCACTCGGGTGCACCCCCAATCCTAAAGGCTACTGCCCCCCCCCAGTACCTCCCATTAGTTGGAAACCGGGAAGCCCTATTTGGGGGGAGCAGTGGTCATTGACCAAACCTAAACTTGCAGCCCTCCACCTTCTGGTGGAGGAACAGACAAACCTTGGGCACATATGCCCTTCTATGAGTCCTTGGAACACACCCGTATTTGTTATTCAAAAAGCATCTGGACCTACTTTATGCTCCAAGATCTATATAAGGTAAATGAAAGGATGGAGCTAGTAGGAACGCCCCTAAGAGGCATGCCCTGGACTCCCGATATACCTTCAGAATATACCTTGGTTGTGATTGATATTAAAGATTGTTTTTTTTCCTATCCCCTTGCATCAGGATGACTGCGAGAAGTTTGCCTTCTCCATCCCTTCTTAATTTTTCCCAGCCTGATCGGAGGTTTGACTGGACGGTGCTGTCACAGGGAATGGCCAATAGCCCGGCCTTTTGCCAACAATACTTGGACACACTTTTAGGGCCTGTGCTGGGTTCAGATACCTCCCTTGCCTATGCCTACATGGATGATATGATTCTGGGCACCAAGACCCTGGCCATCTGGAGGGCCTTCTGGCCCAGGTTCTCACCATATTAAAAAAGGGGCATTTTACCATAGCCTTCAATAAAATTCAAAAGGTACCTCCTTTTAAGGTGCTCGGATCCCACCTTACCTTGACTCAGGCCAGCCCCCTTAAGCCTTTGCTGGATATTCCAGCCTCTCTGACCTTAACCCAACTTGAGTCTTTTAGGGGAAATCAATTGGCTGTTGCCTTGGGTTCCTGTTCCTAAAGATAGTCTTGTGCCCTTATTTGCCCTACTAAAAGGCCAGATGCCCCAAGAAGTTATTACAATTACAGACAGACATCGGGCAATATTTTTGCAGTTCCAAAAAGCCCTGGATGAAGTTTCCCTGAAGAGGTATTCTATTTTTGAGCCCATTTCCCTTTGGTTATTTGCGGGTGTCACATTGATTTCTGCAGTTTTAACTCAAAGGGGGGAGCCATTAGAGTGGGTTCACACTCCCCTGGGGGGGGGGCACACCTCGGGTGTACTCTCAGGCAGACCAACTTGCCAATGCTATCATCAAGGGAAGGACTCAAGCCCAAAGGCATTATGGCCTCGACCCTCACTCCATTGTTTTTCCTTTTCGGATGGCAGATGTTGAGTGGCTCACTCAAGCCAATGCTCGTCTTGCTCTCTCCTTGGAGGGGCTTCTAGGCCAAATTGACTGTCATTACAGGCCATCCAAATGGACTGTCATGTTATAGTGACTTCCCCTCAAAATGCCTTCTCTATTTTCTCCTACACCTATTCCTGGCACCCTCCATGTTTTTACTGACAGAGGTAAAGCAGGCTCTGCGTATGCAGCCTTTGAGGAGCACAAAAGACCCCAAGCCAGCAAAGATTTTCAACCTTGTCAAGGGTCAGCATGATATAAAGAAATGCTTGCCGTAATTATGGCCCTTCAGGACATTCAAAAACCCTTTAATTTGTATTTTGATAGCCTATATATGATTAACTTGCTTCTTCATATTCCCCAGGCACATATTAAGCTGGATGAAAACCCTATTTCCCCTCTTAGGGTTACCCTACTAGAAGGGTGGGGAGCCCCTATTCATATTCAACATTTGAGAGGCCATTCAAAACTTCCTGGGTTTTTATCCCTAGGCAATAATTGGGCAGAGAGGTCTTCAACATAGATTTCCTCAGATTCCTGTAAAGGACCTCAAAAGGATAGTACATACCTGCAAAACATGCCAGCCCTTCTTAAAAGTACCCCGATAAAACCACCAGGGGTAAATCCCAGAGACCTTAAACCTAATGTCCTCTGGCAAACTGATATTACTCATTTCCTAGCCTTTGGTAAGTTTAAATACATCTTTGTCTCTAAAGATACCTACTCAGGAGCATGCTGGGCCACAGCATATACAGGAGAAAGAACTAAGCATTCGCAAGCACATTTTCTTCAATGCTTTGCCACCTTGGGTCTACCAGCACGTTAAAACCTATAACGGACACTGTTTTGTTAGTAAAGCAATGTCAGAGTTTTTTGACAAATGACATATTGATCATACTACAAGGAATTCCCTATAATTCCCAAGGCCAAGCAATTATAGCAAGAAATCACCAATGTCTTAAGGAGCAATTATTAAAGCAAAAAGGGGGAATTAGCCCCCATATACAGTTACAGATAGCTTTGTTTACCATTAACATTTTAAATTTTTCAAAAGGGGCAACTGAATCCAGATTTCAGAAGCACTGGGGACAACTAAACCCTAAGCCCCAAGTGAAAGTCAGGTGGAAGGACCCCCTGACACAACAATGGAAAGGACCTGACCCCCTAGTTACCATGGGCAGGGGATTTGGATGCGTTTTTCCCATAGGGGAGACAGCCCCCATTGGGATCCTGGCCGGGAACCTTAAGTTTTTACCCATTTCCTCTACACAGGAGGATGCTCAAGGATAAACTAACCAACAAGGAAAGAAAATGGCTATGGTGGTCGAGGCTTGTGTTTAAAGGAGGGAAAGCTAAAAAGAAAACTACTAGCCATCCCCAAGGGCAGTCAGCCCTTGAAAAACTGTTGTGTTCTCTAACAATTGCAGCCACCTGATGGACATCCTACCTGGGCAGTGATCAGTGCTGGCAATGCAGAAATCATCAATAGCACCACAAGAGAAGCTGTCCCTTCGACCTCGTGGCCTGACCTTCATTTTCATCACCACCCTATGTCATTATGTATGAACCGCTTAATATTTCTGTAGGAACCAATTATTTTAATGTTACTTGCTCTAATTGTTCTTTTACTAATCGCTTGTATAGCAGCATTACTGAATTCATACTTATTGTTAAACAACCACCTTTTGTTATGCTTGCTGTAAACATGTCTAAAACTTGGTGAAGATTCTGGTATTCAGGTGTTACGACAATTTTCGTTTTGTTTTTTGCGGGTCATGGGGCCTGAACTCTGGGTCTAGGCGCTGTCCCTCAGCTCTTCAGCTCAAGGCTAGTGCTCTACCACTGGAGCCACAGAGCCACTTCTGGCTTTTTCTGTTTATGTGGTGCTGAGGAATCGAACCCAGGGCCTCATGCTTGCAAGGCATGCACTCTACCGCTGAGCTACCTTCCCAGCCCCGTGGTGTTAAGACAATTGAAAGAACTAATGTGCCCTCTTCAATTTGTTGGGCTACTTATAGCTGGTATTTTGGCCTTTATTTCGTTAGTTGCTTCTGCAGCGGCAGCTGCTATGGCACTAACACAGAATGTACAAACTGTCCATTATGTTAATCAGCTTGCTCATACTACTACACAGGCTCCACACTTTCAAGGCTGGGTTGATGACAAGGTAGAACAAAAACTAGAGACATTGTATGAGTCAGTATTATCTTTAGAAAAACAATCCGTGCTCTGCAAACTTTACAGCAAGTGCGCTGTCATGCCAGGTTTAATTTTGTGTGATAACTTGTAACTTGTCTTTAGATCTTTTTCAACCCCACAGGCAACTAGCCGGATTAGAACAAGCCCCACCTCTGGACTCTGAAGTGGCAAAGATTGCTAAAAAATTGAACAATTTCAATGCTATATCCCATCCCTGACTAATGTTAAAGGACTGCTAATGACATTGCTTGGCCTGGGAATGCTTTTGCTGATGGTTTTTCTATGCCTTCCTTGCATTATACGTGCACTGCAAAACTCTTATGAGTTTAGCCAGCCAGTTACATAAGATCAAGCTCCAAGTGAATGAATTTCCCCCGAGAGGAACCGCAGCCAGAGACGGGTAAGAGGGGGTGCCAGTCTGACTAATCTAAGACAGGGCCTTCAGCTTCGCTCTGAAGAAGTTCCTGATGATGGGTAAGACAGACAAGGCGATCCACCCAACCTAAGACAGGCGGGTTTGCTTCTTTAAACAAAGACGGGGTGTTAGGAGCCGACAGTAAAGCTCAAAGATCATCTTGACCCCTGTGCTTGCTTGAAGGCATGTACAAGAAACTGGCTTACTTGAAAGACATCAGGTGCCCGGGATTGCTTCGCTATGTCTGCAGAGTGTGTTTTACTTTCAACCAGTTGACCCTGTCTTGTTTTTACTGCACTCTGTTTCTACTGAAATTTTCCTTGTTTTTCTGGACTATAGTAGAATGGCCTGAGTGTGGGGGCCCATGAACCATACTGCATGTGTGGAACTCCCAATACCCAGGCTGCTCCTATGTTCTGAAGAGGATAACCTTACGAGATATTTTTATGTATGCCCTGGAATTAATTGAACTGCTTCACACATTTCTAACTGTGGTGGGGCTGATGTTCATTACTGTGCTAGGTGGGGATGTAAGGTAACTGGGACGGGCTCTTGTATCACACACAAGGGCTCCATCCTTGTCTGGTGAATCTTGCCCCCCCAGACTTGCCTTGAACCCCCTGCGCGGCCAATGCTATCCTTACCAATGTAATCCTGTTAAAATAACCTTTACAGAGGAGGGGAAAAGAATAACTAACTGGGAGGTGGGAAGGATGTGGGGATTGCGGTTATATAAAAAAGAATAGAGCCCAAGAGATCCAACTCATGGCTCTCCACGTCCATTATGATAAGCTCAGTGCCAAAGATTACCCCCTACCTTAGGCGAACCTCAGCACGAAACTCTTAAGAGGTGCCTGACCCGAACTTCAGCAAAGAGGTGGATCTGCCATTAAAACAAAAAGGGGGAAATCTGTAGGGCACACGAGCAGCAAAGATGGTGCTGAGAGGGAGTTGAGTGGGCAAAGCCCAATTTGTTTACTTTCAGCTCCTGGAAGCTTAGGTGCGTTTTAGGGTATGACCTTTACAGTGATTGGTTAGTTCCTTTTCCTCCCCTCCCATGCCATGCGGTCTTTCACTTTAAAAAGTGCTAAAAAAAAAAAAAAAAAAAAGTGCTTGCTGTGTGGTAATAAATGAGTTCCTGCTTGACTTGATTCCCTGCTGTGTCTGATTGTCTCCATGGCTAAAGGAGGCTGCGGGAACCAGCGAGCGGCACACTTACCTTTCTTGGGACCCCGTCCATCTTCTGCGGGACAGATGAAGACCCCACGTGTGTGTGTGTGTGTGTGTGTGTGTGTGTGTGTGTGTGTGTGTGTACTGGTCCTATGGCATCAACTTTGGGCCTGGGTGCTGTCCTTGAACTTTTATGCTCAAGGTTAGCACTCTACCACTTGACCCACAGCTCCAGTTCAGCTTTTGGTGATTACTTGGAGATAAAAGTCTCCTGGAGCTAGGGGCCAGTAGCTCATGCCTGTAATCCTAGCTACTCTAGAGGATGAGATCTGAGGATTGCAGTTTGAAGCCAGCCAAGGCAGAAAAGTCCCCATGAGATATTCATGTCCAGTTAACCACTCAAAAAACTGGAAGTGGAGCTATGGCTCCAAGTGGTAGTGTACTAGCCTTGAGCAAAAAAAGAGCTCAGAAATTGTGCCCAGGCCCTGAGTTCAAGCCTCACAACTCACCAAAGAAAAGTCTCATGGCCTTTCCTGCCTTGGGTGGCTTTGAACCAAGATCCTCAGATCTCAGCCTCCTAGTTAGGATTACAGGTGTGAGCCACTGGGCTACTTCATCACAGTTAGAATTACTGACCATTTCCTGGACTGTTTGGTTAGTTCTTTGTTACTCTGTTTTCTCATGGTAGCAGGTAGGTAATCTGTATTATGATTTGGGCAGGGTTTCTTTCTGGCAGTAGTGGGCACTAAAATTGTGCAAAGCTGCTGCCTGGCTTAGAAGTTCCTGTAAATATCATATGGCCAAACATACCTGTCAACCTTGAAACTGAAGGTGCTATCCCAGTACTTAAATTTTGAATTAAGTAGGAGGTACTTAGAAGCAGTTACAAAGGGAAAAAAAACTGTTAAGCAAAATAACAGATTGTGAAATTCACAAAGTCCAATGGTGGGATAAAGCCAGTTGAAAGAGCAGACTTTAGCTGAGCATCAGTGGCTCTCACCTGTAATGCTATTCAGGAGGTTGAGATCTGAGGATCAAAGTTGGAAGCCTAGGCAGGAAAATCCATGAGGTTCTTATCTCAAATTCACCATCAAAAAGCCAGAAGTGCCAGGCACTGGTGGCTTATGCCTGTAATCCTAGCTACTCAAGGAGGCTGAGATTTGAGGATCGTGGTTCAAAGCCATCCCAGGCAGGAAAGTCTGGGAGACTCTTATCTTCAATAAACCACTAGAAAACCAGAAGTGGCGCTGTGGCTCAAGCAGTAGAATGCTCGCCTTTAGCTGAAGAGAGCAGGGACAGCGCCCGAGCCCAGAGTTCAAGCCCCACGACCAACAAAATAAATAAATAAAAAATAAAAAAAGCCAGAAGTGAAGCTGGGGCTCAAGTGATAGAGAGACAGCCTTGAGTGTAAAAGCTAAGGGACAGAGCCAGGTGTCAGTGGTTCACACCTGTAATCCTAGCTACTCAGGAGGCTGAGATCTGAGGATCACGGTTCAAAGTCAGCCAGGGCAGGAAAGTCCGTGAGACTCTTATCTCCAGTAAACCACTAGAAAGCCGGAAGTGGTGCTGTGGCTCAAGCGGTAGAGCACTTGCCTTGAACTGAAAAGCACAGGGACAGCGCCCAAGCTCAGAGTTCAAGCCTCACGACCGACCAAAAAAAAAAAAGAAGAAAGAAAAAAAAGCTAGACAACAGTACCCAGATCCTGACTTCAAGCTCCAGGAGCAGCACACACACACACACACACACACACACACACACACACACACACACACACACACACACACACACACACACACACACACACACACAGATTAGTCAATGGAAACAGTATACATGCTCATAATTTATTTACCCAACTCCCTATTAATTAATGAACCTTTAGGTTCCACCCACGTTTCCAGTTCTAAACAACATTACAATACCCATTGAAGAGAATAATCTCACCAGCATCTATCTTCTTCCCATCTAACCATTAATTACATTGATAAGAACACATTCTACACCCGCCCTTAGCCAACAGGCTGAGAAATAGTCCCCATTAATTAATGTTGCTTTTCATTTGGAGATGTCATTCTGGAGATTTGGTTTGTCTTGCTAGTGTGCCAAGGTTGAACTAGGTACTTTATGCTCACTAAACTTGCTTGCTCAACTGGCAAGCAATTTTTTGCTGTCATTATTACTATTGTTATTTTACTGGTTATTTTGGAGATGGAGTCTTAAGGACTTTTCTGCCTGGGCTGGCTTTGAGCCTCAATCCTCAGATTCTAGCCTCCTGAGTAGCTAGGATTACAAGCATGAAACCACTGATAGCTGCAATCTTATGTCTGGATTTTTTTTTTTTTTTTGCCAGTCCTGGGGCTGGGACTATGGGCCTGGGCACTGTTCTTGAGCTTCTTTTGCTCAAAACTAGGGCTCTACCACTTGAGGCAGAGTGCCACTTCCAGCTTTTTTGAGTAGTTTATTGGAGATAAGATTCTCACAGGGTCTGAGAAGGTGGCTCAGTGGTAGAATGCTGGTCTTGCATGCATGAAGCCCTGGATTTGATTCCTCAGCACCACATAAGCAGAAAAGGCTGAAAGTGGCACTGTGGCTCAAGTGGTAGAGCGCTCACCTTGAGCTGAGGAGCTGAGGGACAGTGCCCAGGCCCAGAGTTCAGGCCCCACGACCAACAACAAAGATTTTCACACTTTCCTGCCCAGACTGACTTTGAACCACCATCCTCAGATCTCAGCCTCTTGAGTTGCTAGGCTTACAGGCATGAGCCTGTCTAGCTTGTTGGGCTTCTTTTACTTGGCATTACATTTACAATGTTAACTTACCTTGCTTGGGTGGTTGTGGATTACATGTATTACTCTATAGTATTTCCTTATAGACACATAGTAAATTTCCATTCTTCTGTTGATGACTATTTGGGAAGTATCCATCTTGTCTGTTATGGAGAGTGTAGCTTGAACATGCCAACACATGTCTTTGGGTGGACACTTTCCTGTTGCATATCCAGCTTCAGTAAATAATGCCAAGCAATTGTTGAAAATAATTTACCAGTTTACATGTCCAACAGAAGTGTGTGAGGAGCCAGGTGCCAGTGACTCATTCCTGTAATCCCAGTTATTCAGGAAGCTGAGACTCAGATGATTATGGTGAGAAGCCAACCCAGGCAGAAAAGCCCACAAAACTCAGTCTCCAATTACACAGCAAAATTCTGGACTGGAAGAGTGACTCAAGTGGTAGAGCACCAGCTGTGAGCAAGAAAACTAAGCAAGGGGCTGGGAAGGTGGCTCAGTGGTAGAGCGCTTGCCTTGCATGCTCGAGGCCCTGGGTTCGATTCCTCAGCCCCACATAAGCAAAGAGAAAAAAGCTGGAAGTGGCACTGTGGCTCAAGAGCGCTAGCCTTGAGCTGAAGAGCTGAGGGACAGTGCCCAGGCCCAGAGTTCAGGCCCTACGACTGGACCTCCCAAAAAAAAAAAAGAAAAAGAAAACTAAGAGAGCAAGTCTCTGAGTTGAAGCTCCAGTACTGGTGCATGCGCGCGCACACACACACACACACACACACACACACACACACACACACACACTCAGAGTGAAGGTGAGTTCCAATTGTTTCACATACATGCCAATACTGTTTCACAGAGCCATTCTGATGGGTATGTAGTGATTTTAAATATATGTGTGTGTGTGTTATATAACACATAAATACACATAATATACATATATGATGTATGTATATACAGTGTATATATAATATATACACTATCATCTATGTACTCTCTAATCTATGTCCCTCTATCTAGAGAGTTGGCATACTAGGATTTGAACTCAGGGTCTTGTGCTTGCTAGACCCATGTTGAGCTGCACTTTCTTACATGCTAAGATGGAGCTGTCTCTTATCTTTATGCCCAGGATCTAATGTAGACTGACATCCGAAACTGCTGATAAATCTGTGGATTTCTTTTAATTAAGGGTTTGTGTACAGGAAGTGTCACACATACATGCATGTTTACACTGTGGTCATTTGTTCAATTGACTGGACCAAGAATATGAGAGAAAAACAGCATCTGTGCCACATGACTTGCCTTCCCTTTTGCCTCTGCCTGCATATACAAGGACTTGCTCAGACAAATTCCGTGACAGTTAGGATGTGAACTGGCTGCCAAGATGGAGAGGAAGGAACAAATCTTGACCTTCCACAATCCTCAGGCCCCCAAAATGAAGGGAAACCGGAAATACCTAAGGGTGAGGTGGTACCTAACTATAGATCAGAGGGGAGAAAGAGGACTTATTTAAAGGTAGGACTCAAAGAGAATGACTTAAGGACAAGAAAAAAGATCACTCTGAAAATTCTTTTGCTACAAGGGTTAGGGAAAGATTTATTTTTTCGGTTGTGGGGCCTGAACTCTGGGCTTGGGTGCTGTCCCTAAGCTCTTCAGCTCAAGGCTAGCACTCTTCTGCTTGAGCCACAGCACCCACTTCTGGCTTTTTCTGTTTATGTGGTGCTGAGGAATCGAACCCAGAGACTCAGGCATGCAAGGTAAGCGCTCTACCACTGAGCCACCTTCCCAGCTGGGGAAGATATTTTGTAGCTGGGCGCTAGTTGCTCATGCCTGTAACCCAGCAATTCAGGAGGCTGAGAGCAGAGACTCAAGGTTCAAAGCCAACCCAGGTAGGAAAGGGCTTGTAATTTATCTCCAAATAACCACCAGATAACAGAAAGTGGAGTTGTGGCTCAATGTTGTGGCTTACCCTGTGAGAGCCTTGAGGAAAAAGAGCTCAAGGCAGTACCCAGGCCCTGAGTTCAAGCCCCAAGACTGACAAATAGAACAACAACAAACCCATAAAGATATTTTCTAATCAAACCTATATAGAGTAGCCAGGTGCTGGTGGCTCCTGCCAGTAATCCTGGGTACTTAGGTTGTTGAGATCTGAGGATTACACAGTTCAATGCCAGTTCAAGAAGGAAAGTTCATGAGGCTCTTAACTCCAATTCATCACCACAAAAGCCAAAAATGAAGCTGTGACTCAAGTGGCAAAGTGCTAGCCTTGAGCAAAAAAAAAAAACAACCCTCAAGGACCCCTGAGTTCAAGCCCCAGGACTGACACAAACAAACAAAACCATAGAGATCTAAGATAGCAAAGAATGAGAGGGCCTTGGGAACCAGGGATTATCTTTTTTGGATAGACAATACTTCCCTCATCCTTGTAGCCTACCCTCCCCACCAATGAAGAACCGAATGCCTCCATGCCACACGAGAAGCAACGGTACCATATGGATCGGACATCCACCTACATCCGAATGTTCTGTGGAAGTCTCTGTGGCTTGAGCCTCCTGATGGTGCTCTGTACCTGCCCACTGAGCTGGGTGGAGTTCCTGGTGACCAAAACCGGTCTGCAGTTCTATGCAGGACTTTGGACCATATGTAAACATGAGATGTGCTGGAGCCACACCCCCAAGCCACCCTGTGAGTGCCATGAAGGTAGATGCCACAGGCATCCCTTCCTTCCCCCCTGCCCTGCCACACTGGCTTTTTATCTTTCTTCCTCCAAGATCTCTAAACTGTCATCTGGCCAAACTCAGCATGGATCTTGGCTGAAGTTATGAATGTGGCCACCTTTTTTGTACTGCTGGCCCCAGGATTTCTTGTGTCAAGTCATCAATTGGCACTCTTTAAAAAATGTGTTCACCGGGCACCGGTTGCTCACATCTGTAATCCTAGCTACTCAGAAGGCTGAGATCTGAGGATCTCGGTTCAAAGCCAGCCTGGGCAGGAAAGTCTGTGAGACTCTTATCTTCAATAAACCACTCAGAAAACCGGAAGTGGTGCTATGGCTCAAGTGGTAGAGCACTAGTCTTGAGCTGACGAGCCAAGGAACAGCACCCAGGCCCGAGTTCAAGTCCTATGACCAACAAAAAAGAAAAGAAAAAACAATGTGTTCATGGGCTGGGAATGTGGCTTACTGGTAGAGTACTTGCCTAGCATGCATGAAGCCCTGGGTTCGATTCCTCAGTATCATATAAACAGAACAAGGCAGAAGTAGTGCTGTGGTTCAAGTGGTAGAGTGCTAGACTTGAGCACAGAGAAGCTCAGGGACAGTGCCCAGACCCTGAGTCCAAGCCCCACGACTGGCAAAAAAGAAAAAAAGAAAAAAGAAATGAGCTTATTACCTGACTTGAGAAAGAGTAGCCCCTCTGTACATCACCTTAATAACAACTATAGAGTGATAGTGTCAGCAGCACGTATACTAAAAGTTGGGATGATACAGAGAAGAATAGCATGGTCCCTGTGTGAGGATGACATGCAAATTTGTGGTGTCCCATATTTTTAAAACAGTAAAATATATTTGTAAAACTTAAAAAATAGTAATATATATATATTGGTCGGTTGTGGGGCTTGAACTCTGGGCCTGGGCACTATCCCTCAGCTCTAGGCTATCACCTTCCACTTTCCCACCTTTGCAGCGCCACTTCCAGCTTTTTCTGCTTATGTGATGATGAGGAATCAAACCCATGGGCTCATGCATGCAAGGCAAGCACTCTACCACTGAGCCACCTTCCCAGCCCCGTGGTTCCCTCTTTCTCTCCATGGGGGGTGGGAATGTGGCTTAGTGGTAGAGTGATTGCCTAGCATGCATGAATCACTGGGGTTGATTCCTCAGTACCATGTAAACAGAAAAAGCCAGAAGTGGCACTGTGGCTCAAGTGGTAGAACATTAGACTTGAACAAAAGAAGCTCAGGGACAGCATTCAGGCCCTGAGTTCAAGCTCCAGGACTGGAAAAGTAGAAAGAAAAAAAAAGACCCTCTGTGGCTTCCTTAAGCAATATGTCCTTTGGTCTAACCAGGCCCTTCCTTTCTTCTTATTCCCACAGATTATCTCCAGAGCTCCAGGGTCTTCTGCCTCATCTCTGTCTTTGCCATACTTTTTGCTCTTGGCTGGCTCTTTAGCTCTTGTCTCCATGGAAGAGAAAGCATGATCACCAACTTGGATATGAAGGAATCTCTGCTCAGCTTCTTAACAGGTACTAACCTAGACTGGCAAGCTAATGCAATGTCTCTAGGGCTTCTCAACCTTTTTTCTTTTCTTTTCTTTTTTTTTTTTTTGGTCGGTCGTGGGGCTTGAACTCTAGGCTTGGGTGTTTCCCTGAGCTCTTCAGCTCAAGGCAAGTGCTCTACCACTTGAGCCACAGCACCACTTCCAGTTTTCTAGTGGTTTATTGGAGATAAGAGTCTCATGGACTTTCCTGCCTGGGCTGGCTTTGAACCGTGATCTTCAGATCTCAGTCTCCTGAATAGCTAGGATTATAGGCGTGAGCCACCGGTGCCCAGCTCTCAACCTTTTTTCTTATACTTTTTTTTTTTTTTTTTGGCCAATCCTGGGGCTTGAACTCAGGGTCTGGGCACTGTCCCTGAGCTTCTTTTGCTCAACACTAGAACGCTACCACTTTGAGCCACAGTTCCACTTCCAGTTTTCTAGTACTTAATTGGAAATAAGATTGTCAGTCTCCTACCTGGGTTGGCTTCCAACCTGGGTCCTTAAATCTCAGCCTCCTGAGTAGCTAGGAATACTGGCATGAGCTACCAGTGCCCAGCTTTTATCATTTGATTCTTGCTAGGTATATGATCCTACAGGCAGAGGACTGGGGGTGACAATCAAGGTACACTGAAGATGCTGATGGGTTGTAAAATCTTTCCTTCTGGTCCCAGCCATCTGCTTGTTCCTCTGCCTCTACCTGTTTCTGGCACAGGTTCACTGGCATCGAACGGATGTCATGGAGTCCAATTTCCTATGGCCCTATTATCTTAATTGGTGGAGTACCATCCTATACGTGTGTGCAGGTGAGTCAGATCCCCTGTCCTGTGCTGCAAACATGAAAAGGAAACATATTTCTGGAAAGGGAGGTGAAGGTTTCATCTTCTAAGCATTTATTTGTACACGGAGAGGCAGTGTGGTATCGATATAGTCTGAAAACCTAGAATTAGTAAGCTGTTTTCTCACCAAGTGGGCTATGATAGGTTGTATAATTTGTTCAAGACCACAAGAAAACATTTGAACCATTATTTAAATCCAAGAGATTCAAGCTGTAGCCTGACCAAACTGAAATACTACTGTAAATGCAAATAGGAGCACTGGAGTTTAAAGAGAAACAAAAGGCCTTTGGAACTGAGTATTAAAGAATGAGTAAAAACTTTTGTGTGTGAATGTGTGTGTGTGGTTGGTTGGTTGTGAGGCTTGAAGTCAGGACCTGGGCGCTGTCCCTGAGCTTTTTTTTTCTAGTCCTAGGGCTTGAACTCAAGAGCCTGTAAACAGTCCCTGAGCTTCTTTTTCTTTTCTTTCCTTTTTTTTCACCTTCCTTCCTTCTTTCCTTCCTTCCTTCCTCCCTCCCTTCCTTTCTTCCTTCTTTTTTTGGTCAATTGTGGGGCTTGAACTCTGGGCCTAGGTGCTGTCCCTAAGCTCTTCAGATCAAGGCTAATGCTCTACCACTTGAGGCACAGCGCCACTTCTGGTTAACTGGAGATAAGTCTCACGGACTTTCCTGCCCAGGCTGGCTTTGATCCTCAGCTCTCAGCCTCCAGTAGCTAGAATTACAGGCATAAGCCATTGGCACCAGGCAGTAAGACCTTTTTTTTTTTTTTGGTTGGTCCTGGGGCCTGAACTCTGGGCCTGGGTGCTGTCCCTCAGCTCTTTAGCTCAAGGCTAACACTCTACCACTTTGAGCTACAGTACCACTTCCAACTTTTTCTGCTTATGTGGTGCTGAGGATTTGAATCCAGGGGCTCATGCATGAAAGGCAAGCTCTCTACCACTGAGCCACCTTCCCAGCCCAGTAAGAACTTTTAAAAGACAAAACATCATCTACTACTCACCTTCATCTCAATTTTTTGTCCATCTCTAGGGATCATCTCTTTTCTCAACTATGTAATTTCCCAATATCTCCCTTCTGAGGAAAATTTCACTGTGATTCCAACAGAGAAGTCAAGGCTGGGTTTTGGCCCTGTGACCACAGTATCATTGGCTGAAGATAAAGCACAGGCATCTGAAGTGGGACCTCCAGATGAAGTATAGGAAGAAATATCAACTAAATTTGGGATGGTAACAGGAAAGCCCATTTAAAATGGGAGAGAGGTTAAGTTGAACATTTGTGGAAATTCTAGGAAACCTTCCTATCCTCATGTCCATAATACTGGAAAGGCAGCATTAAAACTAATGAAATGTCTTTTGTGTACACTGGATCCAAAACAGGTATGGTACTCATAAAGACAGTAATGAAAGTCTGGGCACTGGTGGCTCATGCTTATAATCCTAGCTACACAGGAAGCTGAGATCTGAGGATCATAGTTCAAAGCCGGCATGTGAAAAAAAGTCTGAGACTCATCTCCAATTAACCACCAAAAAAATCTGGAAATGGATTTCTGGCTCAAGCAGTAAAGCAAAAAATCTCAGGGAGACAGCATCTAGGCAGTGAGTTCTAATCCGAGGACTGGCACACATACACAAAAGGAAGAAAAAGTAATGACAGCTTAAGAACAAACTTCTAAAAGAAAAAAAATTCAATATAGGGTCATGAGTGGAAAAAACTACAAATAGAAGCAGAGATCTCTTTGGGTATCAAGATTTCTTGAGTAAAAATTGGCTCTGTTTGGAATTTTTTTTATGTCCCTGCACCAGTACTGAGGCTTGAACTCAGGACTCTAGTCCTGTTCCTGAGACTTTTTACTCAAGGCAAGAGCTCTACCACTTGAGCCAAAGCTCCACTTCTGGCTTTTTGGTGGTTAACTGGAGATGAGTGTCTCATGAGCTTTTTTTTGCTGGGGCTGGCTTTGAACTCTATGATCCTCTGATCTCAGCTTCCTGAGTAGTTAGGATTACAATTGTGAACCACAGGTAGTAGTGCTGTGACTCAAATGGTAGAGTGACTTCTATGCCTTCTAAGTAGCTGGGATCATAGATATGTTCCATAACGCTTGATGTTCATTACTAATCTTTTTTTTTATTGTGAAAAACCGTACAGAGGGGTTACAATTACATGAGCAAGGCAATGAGTCCATTTCTTATCAAGCATTGGTTGCCTCCTCCTTTGTTTCCCATTACCATCCCTTCCCATCTTCCCCAACCCCAAAGCTAATCTTTTATGCCTCAGGTGATACGAGTTATTTCTATATAGAAATAGGGCCGTACAACCCTACCTTATTTTAGTAGTAACTTAATCTCATCAGAGTAATTAAATTTAGTTGTCTACTTCCAAGAATGGCACATTGTTCCTTTTTTCATTTAGCTATCTCATAAGAAAGTAGGTGATACCCATTTTTTTCAGCCATTTGCAAGGACTATAAAGGGAGACAGAAATCAGAGGCAAAAGTCTGTCAAAAGGGTTCAAACTCACTGGGACAGTGTGCCATCTACTTAGAGAATCTCTAGGCTTCATTCTTCAGTACCACATAAACAGAAAAAGCCGAAGTAGTGCTGTGGCTCAAGTGGTAGAATGCTAGCCTTGAGCAAAAAGCTCAGGGACAGTACACAGGCCCTGAGTTCAAGCCCCAGGACTGGCAAAAACAACAATACAAGAGCCAGAAATGGAGCTCAAGTGGTAGAGTGCTAGCCTTGAGCCAAAAAAGCTCAGGAACAGTACCCAGGCCCTGAGCTCAAGCCCCAGCACCAGCCTGTAGACAAACGTACGAGCATGCGCATGCACATACACACACAGGAATTTCAACCAGAAAAACATTAATAGGTCATGTGTCACTATTCCTGGCCTACTTTCTTTTTTTTTTTCAGTTATGAGTCTTGAACTCTGGGCCTAAGTGCTGTCCGTGAGCTTTTCAGTGCTGTCCTTGAGCTCTTTAGCTCAAGGCTAGGGCTTTACCACTTGAGCCACAGCTCCACTTCCCCTACTTTCTATATACTTGCCTTGATTTTAATATATGATATAGGGTAAGGGCCTGAACTTGTAGAGAGAATGAATGGGGAAACAAGTTTTGATATTATTACATACCTTGTAAAGTATCATAGTAATTGTGTCATAGTAATTTATACTATTGAGCACCAGAGAAGTGGTCACTGTCTGCATAAAACTTATCAAAAGAGTTATTACATGGGTAAAACATAATGGGTGCTATGGCAATGTGCCAAATGGTGTGCAGTAAGGGAGTGTATCGCACATCAAACCTATCCAATTATTCTGGTATCCAGGGAATAGTTAGTGTAAAAGATACTGTGTTGGAGTGAAGGAGAATTCAATTAAGCAATAACAACAAACATGTAATCATGGCAGTATTGGTGGGTCAAATCTAGGTGTGCCTTAGCTCACCAGAGCTATGCTTGCTGCTATCCAGATCTGTCACAAGAGTGCACCCAAGGCTGGCATGTCACCTGAATGCGTGAATGTAGGAAGGCTAACTCCAAACTCCTTCACCTGGTTTCTGGCAGGATTTTGCTCCTCACAGGCTGTTAACCCCATCTTCAGCTGTTCTCTAGTGGTAGAATGCTAGCTAGCCTTGAGCAGAAAAGCTCAGTGACGGGGTCCAGGCCCTGAGTTCAAGCCCCAGAACCTTGGATCTTAGCAAGGAGTTTTTCAGTTTGTTTACTGGCTCCACACTTCTTTCAAAGCCTTGGCATTTAGAGCAGGAGTATTAATTTTGTTCTTGGATAAGTCTTTCTACTTTGATAAACTGATTATAAGGAATGTCTTTATGGAGAGAAAAATTAATATTCATATTCTTAGTTCTATAGTCAAGAATAAAATGAATGTGTGAGCTAGGCACCAGTGGCTCATACATGTAATCTTAGCTACTCAAGAGGCTGAGATCTGAGGATCTTGGTGGCTTGAAGCCAGCCCAGACAGGAAAGTTCTTAAGACTTTTTTTTTTTTTTTGGTCAGTCGTGGGGCTTGAACTCTGGGCTTGGGCGCTGTCCTTGTGCTCTTCAGCTCAAGGTGAGCGCTCTACCGCTTGAGCCACAGCACCACTTCTGGTTTTCTAGTGGTTTGTTGGAGATAAGAGTCTCATGGACTTTCCTACCCAGTCTGGCTTTGAACCGTGATCCTCAGATCTCAGCCTCCTGAGTAGCTAGGATTATAGGCGTGAGCCACCAGAGCTTGGCCCTTGAGACTCTTATCTCTAATTAACCACCAACAGCTGGAAGTAGAACTGTGTCTCAAGTGGTAGAACACCAGCCTTGAGCAAAAGAGCTCAAGGATAGTGCCCAGGCTCTCAGTTTAAGCCCCTGAACAGCATAAACAGACAGACACAGATACAAAATAGACTCACCTGCCATCTCTGTACGCGTGTATGTGTGTGTGTTTGTGTGTGTGTGTGTATAAAATAAAGTATGGTGGCCAGGTGTTGGTGGCTCATGCCTGTCATCCTAGCTGAGATCTGAGGATCATGGTTGAAAGGCCGGCCCAGGCAGGAAAGGCCAGGAGACTTTTGTCTCCAACGAACCACCAGAAAACTGGGAGTGGTGCTATGGCTCAAAGTGGTGGAGCCCTAGCTTTGAGCCAAAAAACAGGGACAGCGCTCAGGCCTGAGTTCAAGCTCCAGGACCACCACTAACATAACAAAAAGAAGGCACTGTGCATGTTTCTGAATCCAATCATAATAATTTGAGTCCTTTGTATTAATTCAGCTAATCATTACAACCCAATGAAGACAATCGTTGGGTTGTAGTCTTTTTTGGTGGGTGGTTGGTTGTGGGATTTGAACTCAGGGCCTGGGCGCTGTCCCTGAGCTTTATCTGCTCAAGACTGGCACTCTATCATTTTGAGCCATAGCTCCTTTTCTGTTTTTTGTTTTTTTGTGGGGGAGGGGCTTCAAACTGGGATTCTCAGATCTCCACCTCCTGAGTAGCTAAGATGACAAGTATGAAGCACAGACATCTGGCTCTGTTTTTTGTTTTTTGTCTTTTATTTTTTACTTCTGGGGATGGGACTTAGGGTGTTGTACTTGCGAGGCAAGTGCTTTGCTACTGAGCTGCATCCCATCCAGAGAATATTTACTTTTATACACCATCCTTCTGTCTGACCCAGTCCACATGCCACTACCACATATATTCACTTAGGAAAACACAAAGGCTCACAGTTCACACATGCAACTTGCTATGGTTTATAAAAAAAAAAATGTATCCACAGAGCCAACAACAACAAAAGTATCCACATGTACTTTATGTAAACAAATATATCAAACAATGACTATGACATAATCCTTGGGGAATATTCCATTTTAATAACATTTAGATCTGTGTAGTGATTTTAGTATTCCACTGCTCTCTCAAAATCTGATTTAAACAAAGGCATTCTGTTCAGTGTTTCAGCATTTGAGTGTGTCAAATACACAGTCCCCATGTTAGATTATCTTTTCATAAAAGCAAAATGTCAACCAGTTTTTAAGTAGTTCTGAATAAGAGGCCAGGTATTCACAGCCTCCCATCATTACTTTCTGATTACCACTAGGAGGCTATAGGTGGAAACGTGGAAGTGAAAAACCTGTTTTCTGCCACATTGCAAAATAACTGTAAGGAGTGGTTACTTTCTGGAGCTGGAAGAACGACTAAGCTTCTTGTTGTTGATGGTGGTGGTGTCCTCATGCTGGGAATCAAACCCAGGCTACCACTGCGCTACATCCTCAGCCCTCAGACACCTTTTAAATCATGGTATGGTATCCAGCAAAACATACCAAATGAGCCAAAAAACCAAGAGAGAAAGCAAAAGAAGAAAAAGACAAAAGAAAAGCTTTTTCATTCCTGAAAGCTTTGGGGGTGGTGTGGACAGTTCAGTGCTTCCGGTTCTGAGTTTCTTAGGTGACTTCAGGGTTCAGGTGAGGTCCTGTTGCTCTCCTTCACTGCTTTATAACCAAGCTGCCTGTATTCTTTGTATCCAATCTACATGGATCACAACATCAATCCTACCTTGCTATGAAGTATTAAAAACTGAAGCATTGTTGGGTCTGTGGGAGGTGAGATGGTCACTTTCCTTTGAGGAGCCCTAGATAGGAAATGGTATAGAGGACGTGGACATTCAGAACCTCCTTCTCCTTCTCTTCCTTCAAGTTTTCATGGAGACCTAGAAAAATTAACAGGTAGGAATACCAAGATTTGATTTAACATGGGCAAGACCCAACATTCTTTGGGCAATAAATGTCTATTGGTTTACAGCTTTATGCTTCTAAGTGTTCTCAGCATTGTCAAAAGCTTGGAAGATACAAAGATGGCTCAAGTTGAAGGCAGTAGTCTTAAAGTACATGGATTAGGTAAGGCCAGTGGAAAAGGCAGGAAGATCAGGATGAAGAAACAGCAGGTAAAAAAAAAAAAAAAAAAAGTCTGGCCAGGCGCCGGTGGCTCACACCTGTAATCCTAGCTACTCAGGAGGCTGAGATCTGAGGATCATGGTTCAAAGCCGCCCTGGGCAAGAAAGGCCTTGAGACTCTTATCTCCAATAAACCACTCAGAAAACTGGAAGTGGCACTGTGGCTCAAGTGGTAGAGTGCTAGCCTTGAGCTGAAGAGCTGAGCAACAGTGCCCAGGCCCAGAGTTCAAGCCCCACGACTGAGAAAAAAAAAAAAAAAAGTCTGGTGGTGTGGGGTGCTGGTGGCTCAAGCTTCTAGTCCTCGCTCCTCAGGAGGCTGAGATCTGATGATCAAGGGTCAAAGCCAGCCTGGACAGTAAAGTCAGTGGTACTCTTATCTTCAATGAAACATCAAAAAGCCAGAAATGGAGCTATGGCTCAAGTGGCTTAGTGCTAGCATTTGGCACAAAAGCTGAGTTTAAGCGCGTGCGTGTGCGCGCGCGTGCGCGCACACACACACACACACACACACACACACACACACACACAGTGTCAGCATGAAAAACTAACATGCTGTTTTCTTCTTTTTTTTTTTTTTTTGTTGGCCATGGGGCTTGAACTCTGGGCCTGGGTACGCTGTCCCTCAGCTCTTCAGCTCAAGGCTAATACTCTTAACACTTAAGCCACAGTGCCACTTCCGGCTTTTTGGTGGCTTAGTGGAGATAAGAGTCTCATGGACTTTCCTGCCCCAGCTGGCTTTGAACCATGATCCTCAGATCTCAGCCTCCGGAGTAGCTAGGATTACAGGCATGAGCCACTGGTGCCCAGCTCCTGAGTTTTCTTAGAACAGCCTCATCTGGTGACTTCTGTCATCTTTGAACCAACATTTACCATGCTCCATTCTTCTCAACTTGTGACATCTCTTCAACTCTAGTAACATATATCTTTTTTGTCTTTCCCTAAAATAAATTTTCTTGGGATGACAAGATCCTTTTTTTTTTTTTAACCTTTTCAAGAATATATAGAAAGGTGCTTAGTTGTGAGTAAACAGATAGCTACTGATTGATCAAAAAATGTGGTAGCCAGGAGCTGGTGTCTCATACCCATAAGCCTAGCTAGCTACTCAGAAGCTGAGATCTGAGGATCACCATTCAAAGGCAACCCCAGGCAGGTATGAGTCACCAGCACCTGGCTTTTCTTTTGGGTTTTGGAAGACAATTACATATGTCTTTGGGAGCGTGTCTCCTAAGGTCACCAAACCATCCCATTGCCTGGGACTTCTCAGTTCCAGCATTGAAAATTTATGTCCCAGAAAATCCTGGTCCTGACTCAACCGATGTGATCAGTCCCTGTAATAGCTGCCTTCCATCCTTCCATTGCCATGGACTTAGTTCTAGCAGTGAGCTGAGAAATTTTCATTGTTCTTTCAGTTTTTCTTATCTGAAAAGCTCCTGCCTATTCTTCATGTTGGGGTTCATAACCACACACACACAGACACACACACAGAGTTAGGCCAGGCTGGTGTCAAACCGGTGATACTCCTGCTTTTATTTTTCAAGTGGTGGGGTTATACATGTGTACCACCATGCTCACCTTTTTTTTAAGTCAGTCGTGGGGCCTGAACTTTGGGTCTGGGCACTATCTCTGAGCAATTCCGCTCAAAGCTAGTGCTCTACCACTTGAGCCACAGTGTCACTTCCAGCTTTTTTCTGCTTATGTGGTGTTAAGGAAGAAAACTCAGGGTCTCATGCATGCAAGGCAAGCACTCTACCACTGAGCCACCTTCCCAGCCCATGCCCACCTTTTTATTGGTAGATCTAGATCTAGTTCTGTTGCCCAGGCTATCCTTACAGTCTTGGGCTCTAGTGATCTTCCTGTCTAAGACCCTTGAGTATCTGGAAAGTACGGGAGTATGCCACCATGCAAAGCCAGTTTTTATTTATTTTTTATTTTTTTTAGCATTACTGGGATATGGGGACAATGGAAGTGCTGAATTACCAATAACTATTCTTGCTCTATCAAACACTTTGTTCTGTTGTTTACAGACTGCTGTTATTTCAACCCCATAATTACCACCAGATTAAAAAAAATAACACAGGCAATGCCTTTACAAGTAACTCATTTAAAAGAACAATGTATGTAGGACATCACTTGGGCAATTTGGGGTCAGGAAGAAGTTGTTCTACAGGTTTTCCTTAAATAGTACCAGAAGCTAATCTAAATCTAAGATGGTTCTAAAATATGAATGGAATGATGGTTGCTGAGAATCAGGTCATGGTTTATCCATGAGCAGAGACTAAGAAGCACTCAGATACTGGCCATGACATTGATCTGGATCCATGAGATCATGGAGAAGAGTCCTGAGAAAGAACCTGAACAATTACTTTTCCTTCAAAATGGGAGGATATAAGACTCTATATAAGGAAGCATCAATAAATATACAGAAAAGGTTAAATACACAATTGGCTTTTCCATATAAGGTGATTGATGGCAGGAGTTTTTGTGGTGGTTCTGGAATTTGAACTCAGGGCCTCCTGCTTGCTAGGCAGGCTTTTACCTCTTGATACATACCCTCAGTCCAAGTTTATTGTTGTTGTCGTCTCTGGGGCTTGAGCTTGAGCCCTGGGCCCTGTCTCTAAACTTTTTTTACTCAAAGCCAGCGTTCTACCACTTGAGCCACACCTCCACTTCCAGCTTTTTGGCGGTTTAACTGGAGTTTCTAGGACTTCCCTGCACATGCTGGCTTTGAAGCATACTCTCAGCCTCCTGACCAACTAAGATTATAGGGTTGGGACCAGCTAACAAACTTTTTTTTTGGTCAGTCCTGTGGTTTGAACTCAGGACTTGGGCACTGTCCCTGAGCTGCTTTTGCTCAAGGCTAGCACTCTACCACTTAAGCCACAGCACCACTTCTTTTTCTGTTTATGTGGTACTGAGGAATCCAACCCAGGGTATCATGCATGCTAGGCAGGTACTCTATCACTAAGCCACACTCCCAGCCCAGTGGTCTGTCTTGATCCATCTTTTATCCCTTAATGCTCTCTTCTTTTCTCAGCTTTAGTCACATTGGTGGTGATGTTTTTAAATGTCTCTGTGACTTAAAGAAGTCTGCTTTGAAAAGCTTGGAACAGGTAGGTTTGGAGGTTTTGTAGTACTGGCCAAAGGGTGAAAGAGCAACTAAGCATGGGAGAACAAGTCAGAAAACCTTAGCAAGATTGCTGGGTAGTTCTGAAGGCTCAGTTGTGGTTGAAATGTTGTCATAGAAGAGCAGTGGCCAGCTGCTTCAGTACCAAAGGGAAGGATATAAAAGGGAGGAGTTCTTTCAAGGTATGGGTACTAGTGAAAGGAAAAATGAGTAAAAAGGAATTTAGAATCCTAACAAAATTTATTCGACCCCACCTGCCCCCCACAAGCCGTAGCATAATGGAGACAGGATAGAGAAAAGGATGCTTGTGTATATGGCTTCTTCCAGAGCGACAAACATTTAGAATGGCTAAATTGAAGCACTGAACAAAGCAGGACCTAGACCACACAGTTTGAATGTTGAAAGCTTTGATTTGGGTCTGGCATGATGGTACATGCTTATCTTGTAGTCTGTGTTTGGGAAGCTGAAGCAGGTGCATTATGAGTTTGAAGGCAGACTGGGCTAGGCTACATATAGGGAGACCTTGTCTCAGAATCAAAATACAAAACAAAATGGGCAAATTGGTACAGGAATATTTACAGTAAGTCTTCAGATTTTTTTTTTTTCAATTCAGGACTAGAGCAGACTAGTGAATATTAGGCAAGTGCTCTACTGCTGAGCTACTTCCTCAGCCTCTAAGGATCTGGGATTTTAAAAAGATTTTCAGTTTGGCCAATCCTTGAAACTATCTCAAGAGGGAGCTTTGGCCTCTCAGATGTTGTGTCTGGCTACTCTTTTCTTTGTTGTTGGTGGTTATGGGGCTTGAACTCTGGGCCTTGGTGCTATATCTCAGCTCTTCAGCTGAAGGCAAGTGCTCTACCTCTTGAGCCACAACGACATTTCCAGTTTTCTGGTGGTTAATTGGAGATAAGAGTCTCTCAGACTTTCCTGCTCAGGCTGGCTTTGAACTATGATCCTCAGATCTCAGCCTCCTGAGTAGCTAGGATTACAGGTGTGATCCATTGGTGCCTGGCTGCCCCCTACCCCCACCCCCCTTTTTTTTGTTGGTCCTGGGACTTGAACTCGGGGCCTGGGTATTATCCCTCAGCTCTTCAGCTCAAGGCGAGCACTCTACCACTTGTGGCTCCTCTCTTTGTAGTAATTAATAATAATAATAAAAGTGTAAGGCCTTTAAAAAAAATTTTAAGTTACTGCAATTCTTTTTTTTTTTTTCTTTTTTTGCTGGGCCTCAGGAGCAAGAGGCTGTCCCTGAGCTTTTTTTTTTTTATTCTTAACAGTAGTGGTCTGCTACTTGAGCCACAGTTCTATTCCCAGACTTTTTTTTTTTTGCCAGTTCTGGGGCTTGAACATCAGGGCTTGGGTCCTGTCCCTGAGCCTCTTTGTGCTCAAGTTGCTCTAGTACTTTTTTTTCAGAGTAGTTAATTGGAGTCTCAGGATCTTGGCTTTGAATCACAAAGCTCAGATCTCAGCATCCTGAGTAGCTAGGATGACAGGTGTTAAGCCACCAGTACCCGTTAAGGTCATACTTTTTTTTTTTTTTGGGTTGGTCACAGGGCCTGAATTCAAGGCCAGTGCTCTAGAACTTGAGCCACAGCGTCACTTCGGCTTTCTCTGCTTATGTGATGCTGAGGAATCAAACCCAGGGCCTCATGTATGCAAGGCAAGCACTCTACCACTGAGCCACCTTCCCAGCTGCAGGTCTACTTTTTTTTTTTTTTTGGTTGGTCGTGGGGCCTGAACTCCGGGCCTGAGCGCTGCCCCTCACCATTTCAGCTCAAGGCTAGCACTCTACCACTTGAGCCACAGCACTACTTCTGGCCTTTACTGTGTATGTGGTGCTGAGGAATTGAACCCAGGGCCTCATGCATGCAAGGCAAGCACTCTACCACTGAGCTACCTTCCCAGCCCAGGTCATACACTTTTAACCACCTTACAATGTCTGCTCCTGCTGTTCTTTCAGGCTAGACTGTATCTTCTACTTTCTGTGTTGAACATCTTAGCAACAGGTTCCACAGTATATTCCAGGTTAAAAAAAAAAATCTCTTCTGCTGCTTTTGATCCTTGTAGTTGTTTCTATTATTGCTTGTATTGCGCTATAGTATAGTTAATGTATTTTATATACTATGTAGTATTGTGAATCATACAATTGTGTGTGTGTGTGTGTGCTGGTCCTGGGGATTGGATTCTGGGCCTTTGTGCTGACCCTGGTTTTTTTTTTTTTTCCCTCAAGGTTAGTGCTGTACTACTTTAGCTGCAGCTCCAATTCTGGCTTTTTGGTGGTTAATTGGAGATAACTGTCTTGCTTGGTCTAGCTTCCAACTGTGATCTCAGCCTCTCTGAGTAGCTAGGATTACCCTGGTGAGCTGCTGGGGCCCAGCTCATAAAGCATGTTTGGATCAGTGTTTTAGGGGTGTGGGGACTGGGCAAGTTGTTTGGGTTTTGGCCAACTCTTTTTTTTGCTGTGCTGATGATGGAAGAACCCAGGGCTGGACAAGCCTTGTGCCATCGAGCTTCATACCCTCCCAGAACATTTCTCTTTTTGAGCCTCAGGTTCATCGGTGAAAATAAAACACAATGTAGTGGGGGGGGGGGTGCTAGTAGCTCACTTCTGTAAATCCCAGCTACTCAGGAGGCTGAGATCTGAGAAGAGAAGGCAGTTCGAAGCTAGCCTGGAGCAGGAAAAGTCAGTAAGATTCTTATCTCCAATTAACCAGAAAAGAAGGTGTAGGTGGAGCTGTGGCTGAAGAGGTTGAGCACCTGCTGTGAGAAAGCTAAAGGATGGTGCCTAGGCCCCAGGACCAACACACACACACACACACACACACGCACGCAGTATAGACAGAGACAAACGAAAATCCAGGTAAGGCCCCCGACCACGCTCAACTAAGCGAAGCTCCGACTGTTGACATTGTTTAGGGCTGAGTTCAGGAACCGCCTCGGTGCCATGACGTCACTATATACCTGAACCCCTCGGCGCGTTCGAAACCAGTGGGCAGCTCGCACGCGCTTCACCTGTCACACGGCCGACGGGTTCCGCGGACAACCGCCGCCTCCCCAGTCAGCAGTAGCGCGGGCAACCGGAATTTCAGCTCCGCGTCCGGCGGCTTCCGGGAAGGACGGCGGGGCGGGCGGGAAGCGCCGGCACCGCCCGAGAGGCGGGCCGCCCTCCCCTTGGGAGGCCGAGCGAGGGCTGGGTCCCTGACGGCCCGCGGCAGGAATCGACTCCGGGGCGGCCCCGGGGCGCCTCTACCCGCGCCCCGCCGGCCGCGGCCTCTCCACGTTAAAGGTCTCCGGACCTCCACCTGCTCCCAGAGCCACCACGGACCCGAGAGCGAAGGAAAGCGATTCCCGCGCGCCGCCTTCGCCGCCGCCGTGCTCCAAGGGACCCCGCCGGCCGAGCCGTGGGGTCTCCCCACACTCCACGCAGGGGCGGCGGGGCGGGGCGCGATGACGCACAGAGGAGTGACGTGACGACGTAGCGCGACGCGGTGACGCACGCCCCTTTGTTGGCTCAGTAGCGGTAGCAGCGGCCGTGGAGGTGGCGCCGGGGACTGTTTTCGCTCGGAGGTCGGAGCGGAGCGGCGTCTGACTGAGGCGGGCAGCGAAGCGGCCCCCTCGCTCCCTCCCTCCTTCCCTCCCTCCACCGCGCCCTCCCCGCCGCCGCCGCCAGCCGCCAGCCGCCAGCCGCCAACCGTCAACCGCCGCGCCCGGGGAGGAGCCGCGGCCCGCGGGGGGCCCGGAGCCAGGCCTGCGTCCGGCCCTCAGTCGGAGCCCGAGCCGGATTCGCAGCCGGAGCCGGAGCCGGCGCTCGCGCCGCGGCCTCGGCGTCCCCGCCCTCTCCCCGCCCCGGCCGCCCGCCTCGCCCGCCCGGGTCGCCTGCCCGCCCGCCCGCGCGTCGCGCCATGGACTCGGACGAGGGCTACAACTACGAGTTCGACGAGGACGAGGAGTGCAGCGAGGAGGACAGCGGCGCCGAGGAGGAGGAGGACGAGGACGAGGACGAGCCGGACGATGATAACCTGGACCTGGGCGAGGTGGAGCTGGTGGAGCCCGGGCTGGGCGTCGGCGGCGAGCGGGACGGACTGCTGTGCGGGGAGACGGGCGGCGGCGGCGGCAGCGCTCTGGGGCCCGGCGGCGGCGGCGGCGGCGGGGGCGGCGGCGGCGGCAGCGGCCCGGGGCACGAGCAGGAGGAGGATTACCGCTACGAAGTGCTCACGGCCGAGCAGATTCTCCAACACATGGTGGAGTGTATCCGGGAGGTCAACGAGGTCATCCAGGTGAGTGGGGGGGGGGGCGGAGCGGGATGGCGGGGGGGGGGACCCGGAGCGTCCCTGCGGGACGGGGCCCGGCGGCCTGGTGCGCAGTCCCGGTCCCCGGCACCCCGGGCTCTGGCGTCTCTGCTGCCTCTGGGCCGAGGACAGAGCCCGGTGGAAAGCAGACGTTCGCTGGCTGGTCGGGATCGGGAGGTACGCGGGAGGGGCGGTGCTTCCCCGCTCCTGCTGGCTATGGCGGAGGCCTGGAGCCGCCTGGGCTTGCTGTTGCTGGCGATCCCAGACCGTGGAACAACTCCCCCCTCCCCTCCCCCGCCCCGGGCCAGGTTGTCCTTTCGTCCCGGGCGGAGGAGAAGGGTCGGTGGAAGTGGAGTATGGAAGAATCGGCTCGGTCTCGGTCCGTCTATCTCGAGCAGTTTTGGAAAGGGATTAGCTAGGCCTAAGAGCAGCTTGGTGTACGATTGCCCCAAGTGGGCACCAGTTAATAAAGAAATGGATCTCCTTGGCAGTCTTAAGTGCCTACTTAAAGGTGGGGGAAGGGAAGTGGTTCTCGGAAGAGGTACGGTTGGGCCTTCTTTTCCACCTTCGCCCCCCAGGGTGAGTGGGGCTTTTGCTTACGTCTTTTTTTTTAAATGTCTTTTCTGTTTGGGACCCAAATACTACTTGTTTGAAGCTGTTGGAAATAGTTACTACCGATTTCTCCACTGGTCCTTGTAGCTCTAACAACAAAACACAGTGTTGTCTAATTGGACAAGACTCTATTGTGAGTGAGAAAGCCGAGGCTTTCAGCTTTTGAGCTCCTTTCTCTGAAAATTTCTATTCTGTGCTCAGTCAGACTTGGTTTAAGTTGATAACCACATTTCCTTTAACCCCGAACATCAGATTTTTATATTTCTGAGCTCTAGGAAATAGATTTGCATTTGTTTGGAAGAGTAGTTGTCAGAAAAGGTCAAGGAGATAATAAATAAAAACGAAATCTTAGTTCATTCCGTCTTTCAGGAAACATTGATTAACATGGACAGAAACTATATAAACATTGTTACTAGCACTTTTTTGCATCCCCCCTCTCCCTTCCTCCCTTTTTTCCTTCCTTTTTTCCCCCTTTCCCTTTATTTTTAATTGGTTGGCTTCACTTGTAAGCACAAGAGCCAGCATTCGAAACTGCAGTACAACCAAGAAAGATAAAAATCAAAATCAAATTGGTTGGCTAAATATTCACCGACAGGTTAGTAGTATTTACTTGTTGACCTTTGGTCATTAAACAGATTTTTATAGTATTGTCTAATAAGCACCAGTTTTGAAAATGGAACCACAGTTCAGGCTTTATTTGAAAACCATGTTTTGAATAATAACAAAAAACTCTGTACTGTTGCTAAACAGTGGAAATCTCAAGTTTTAGTGTAGATAATGCAGTGTAAGAGGGAAGTGGAAGGGTTGTAGAAGAAAGAAGTTTTACTGCTCTTAGAAATATAAGTCGAGGGCTGGGAATGTGGCTTAGTTGTAGAGTGCTTGGCTAACATGCATGAAGCCTTGGGTTTGATTCCTCAGTACCACATAAACAGAAAAAGACGGATGTGACCCTGTGGCTCAAGAGGTAGAGTGCTAGCCTTGAGCAAAAAGAAGCTCAAGTACAGTGATCAGGCCCTGAATTCAAGCTCCAGAACTGGCAAAATACACACGCACACGCACGCACGCACGCGCGCACACACAGAGTTCTTAAGCCTCTAAACTGAAAAAATTTTCTTTTTCTGGGGGGTTAGGGGGAGGGAGGATGCCTTAAGGAAGAATTTGCAGTAAAACTTTGAATTGTCTTCGTCACTGTATAAAATATTGACATTTTAATTAGGTTTTTAAAGTACTCATGGAGATTTATTACAAGTAACTTCTTGACTGATTTATAAATGCCAATATTTGCCTGCAGTTAAATCTTATCCAACTTTCTCATCTCAGATTTGTTGTACTTAACAAGGTCCAAAATGAGGTTTTTTAGGTCAGTTTTAGAACAGAAATGTGGCTAATGTGAATGACATAATTTTTTCTTAGTTTAGGTGAGAGAATAAATGCTGATGGAATGAACTAACAAGACCTACAAAAAACTAGGGATTTTTTTTTTTTTTAGATGGCCTATTATTTTATTTTTTTGTGGTTGAGGGGCTTGAACTCAGGGCTTGGGTGCTGACCCTGAGCTCTTCAGCTCAAGGCTGTTGCTCTTCCACTTCAGCCACACACTGTTTCTGGTTTTCTGGTGGTTAACTGGAGATAAGAGCCTCAGGGACTTTTCAGCCCGAGCTGGCTTTGAACTGTGATCCTCAGATCTCAAGCCTCCTGAGTAGCTAGGAGTATAGGCATAAGCCACCGGCACCCGGCTAAAATGACTTATATTTCCTTGCCTGAATTTTGAAAAATTTTTTCTAGTCTACTTCATATTAAGTATGTTCATAAGTAGAATTTCTGAAAGTGTCTATGCCTTGTCTAAAGTTCATATTAAGAAATAAAGTAAAATTGAAGGCTGGAGTATATGCTAGACCATGTCTTTGTGAGTGGTATGTTGACTGTGACCAAACTAGGCTTATTACAAAGATGACTTGGGCACATTGGAAAAAAAAAACTGAAGGAAGCCAGTCTCATGTGGCTCTTGGCTGTATTCTAGCTACTCAGGAGGCTGAGATCTAAGGATTGGGGTTCAAAGCCAGCCCAACCAATAAATCCATGAGTCTCCTCTCCAGTTAACCACCAGAAAACTGGAAGTGGAGCTGTGGCTCAAAGTGGTAGAGCACTACCCTTGAATGGAAAAGCTCTTTATTTTGTGTGTGTGTGTGTGTCTCTGTCTGTGTGTGAGTCTGTGTCTGTGTGTGTCTATGTGTCTGCTGCCAGTTCTGTGTCTTGAAGGCATGGCCTGGACTCTGTCCCTGAGCTTTTTGCTCAAACTAGTACTTTACCACTTGAACAATAATCCACTTCCAGCTGCTTTTTTTTTTTTTAATTGGTTGGTCCTGGCACTTGAAATCTGGGCCTGGGCACTGTCCCTCAGCTCTTCAGCTAGACTAGAGCTCTACCACCAGAGCCATTGTGCTACTTCTGGTTTTTGGAATGGTTTATTGGAGATAAGAATCTCATGGAAAAAAAAAAAAAGAATCTCATGGACTTTCCTGCCCTGCCCGGGCTGACTTTGAACTGTTATCCTCAGATCTCAGCCTCCTGAGTAGCTAGGATTACAGGTGTGAGCCACCCAAGCCCAGCCACTTGCAGCTTTTTTTGCTGGCTCATTGGAGATAAAAGTTTCACTGCCTTTCCTGCCTGGGCTGGTTTTGAAAAGCAATGCTCAGATCTCAGCCTCCTGAGTAGCTAGAATTATAGATATGAGCCACCATCGTTATATCATGTTTTATGTTTTCAGGGCAGGTTACAAAACAAGGACTCTGAACAACTTCATCTTGTCAATAAGTAACTTGTCAAGTCTTGTTTTTTTGGGGGGGGCTTGGGATAAGTTGAATTTCAAGTTAGAAAATTTGTTCATTTATATTGCTTGATGAATGTTACCTACTAAATTGCTGTCAGCAAGGGCTGTACTAAGTTCCCTGATTAACATAACATAGTCATTCTAAAAAATTTTTTTTCCTCCCCCCAAACTTATAAGGTAGTTTTTTTTTTGTTTTTGTTTTTGTTTTTTTGTCGATCATGGGGCTTGAACTCTGGGCCTGGGTGCTGTCCCTCAGCTCTTCAGCTCAAAGCTAGCGCTCTGCCATTTGAGCCATAGCTCTACCATTTGAGCCACAGAGCCACTTCTGGCTTTTTCTGCTTATGTGGTGCTGAGGAATTGAACCCAGGGCCTCATGCATTTGAGGCAAGCACTCTACCACTGAGCCACCTTCCCAGCCCCAGTAAGGTAGTATTTTAGAGGAGGGGATCATAGAGGTCTTTGCTCCCCATTTCCAAGAGTGGAGCCTGAGCATCTACGCATTTTAGCTGTGTTAGTGATAGTCCTGAACCCTGAGAACAATGGTAGTTCATCTACTGTGATGATTTGACCTAGAGAAAGGTGGAAGAGAGGCAGCCTTTAGGAAGGGTATGCTGAGGAAAAGGAGCCTTTATGTAAGGGAAACTTTGTAAAAAAGGAAGTGGGTGGGGCTGGGAAGGTGGCTCAGTGGTTGGCCTTGCCTGCGTGAGGCCCTGGCCTTGAGCTGAAGAGCTGAGGGACAGTGCTCAGGCCCCACCACTGACCCCCCCCTCCCCCCCCCAAAAAAAGCAGGAAGTGGGTGTGCGTTTTGCTTTTGTTAGATTATTGCAGTTGCTTTTGTTAGATTATTGCAGTTTATAATCTTTGACCTAAAACATTTCAAAGAGCTATTTGGTCAGTAAGTGGCTTAATTAAGTGCTAAGTGGATAGCAATAAGTATTCATAGACTAAAACATGGTCTGGAAGATGAGGATGATTTGGGATGGATGGAATAGGGATAGGAAGCCATTGTAAGTTACTAAAAGGCAAGAATAAAGAGGGTTGGGCTTTGGTGGTAGAGTGTTTGCCTAGCATGCATGAAGCCCACCCTGGGTTTGATTCCTCAGTACCACATAAACAGAAAAAGATGGAAGTTACACTGTGACTCAAGTGATACAGAGCTAACTTTGAGCAAAAGAAGCTCAGGGATAGCACCTAGGCCTTGAGTTCAAGCCCCAGGCTGGCAAAATGAATGAATGAATGAATGAGGATGTCATGGTAATGATAGCTGCTAAAGTAGAACCTGAAAGATCTTATACTATGGAGAAAGGCAGGCAGAGAAGTCTATCAGATAGATTCTTTTGCTTTTCGACCTGTGTCTACTTTATTAGTTTTTTTTTTTTTTGGCCCCACCTTATTGCAAAATTTAGTGACTAAAAATAACAAATATTACCATAGTTTTTATAATTCATCGTTCTGGGTGAAGTAAAACCAGGTCAATACCAGAGTGTCAGAAGTGTTGGAATTCTCAAGGCTTGCTTGGGAGAGGATCCCCTTCGAAGTTCACTCTTGGAATTGTTGCAGGCCTCAGACTTTCACTGGGTGGTTGTTGGCCAGAGGCTTGTCTTGTGGACCTCTTCATTAAATGGTGGCTTACAGTGTAGTACCTGTTTCCAAGAGAGAAACCACAGCCAGTTGTTTTATGACTTAATCTCAAAAGTAACATCCATCAATGTGATAGATTTATTAGAAGTAACTGAATCCATCCACACTCAGGAAGAGATTATAGGAAGATGTGAAGGAGATTAAGAGCATTGGAGGCCATTTTAGAGTCTATCCATCCTTCTTGCAAGAGGTAAATTACAACTATTGTATATTTTCCAGTCAATTTACATACTAAAGAAAAGCATAGTAGTTTGGATTATTTTAGGTTAACCATAAATGCCATACCTGTAAAATGATAACTATTCTTAATTATCTTATAATTATTATGGTTGAAATAATAGCACAGCACAGTTTCTTAGAGTTGGCAGGAATTTGAAAGTCTCCAATTGAGTCTATTTTGAATTTTGTTTTTCAGATTGTCTTGCCATGTAGCCTAAGCTGGCTTGGAACTTTTTGTGGCACAAGTTTGTCTGGAACTCTTTATTTTTGTTTCTGCTTTCTTGAGTACTGGGTTTACAGATGTACACTACTGCTTATTTTGTTGCTTTTGTTTGTTTGGTTTTTGTTTTGGTTGGTCGTGGGGCTTGAACTCTGGGCTTAGGTGCTGTCCCTGTGCTCTTCAGCTCAAGGCAAGCACTCTACCGCTTGAGACACAGTTCCACTTTCGGTTTTCTAGTGGTTTATTGGACAGAAGAGTATCACCGACTTTCCTGCCCGGGCAGACTTTGAACTGTAATCCTCAGATCTCAGCCTCCTGAGTAGCTAGGATTACAGGTGTGAGCCACTGGGCGCCCGACTTGTTGTTGCTTTTTATTTTTATTTATTTATTTATTTTTTGTCGGTTGTGGGGCTTGAACTTTGGGCCTGGGCGCTGTCCTTCAGCTCAAGGCGAGCGCTCTACCACTTGAGCTACAGCGCCACTTCCGGTTTTCTGGTGGTTTATTGGAGATAGGAGTCTCACGGTCTTTCTTGCCCGGGCTGGCTTTGAACCTCGATCCTCAGATCTCAGCCTCCTGAGTAGCTAGGATTACAGGCGTGAGCCACCAGCGCCCGGCTGTTGTTGCTTTTTAAAAGCCATAGCTCCAGTGTGTTGCTGGTGCTCATGCATGTAATCCTAGCAACTCAGGAGCCTAAGATCTGAGGATTGTAGTTAGAAGCCAGCCCAGGCAGGAAAGTCCATGGGACACATTTCCAGTTAACTGATCAAAAGTGTAGAGCACTAGCCTTGAGCAAGAAAGCTAGGACAGTGTCCAGGGTCTGAGTTCAAGACCCAGGACTGGCACACAAAAAACAAACCATAGCTCCATAGTGGAATTACTTGGGGAGAGTAGTATTCTACTTTTAATTTTGAGATAATCTTTAATTCATGTGCAGTTCTCAGAAGTAAGGGGTTGGAACTCAGGACTTTGAACTTGGTTGGCTGGTGCTCTACCACTTGGGTAATACCACCTGTCCAACTTTTTGGTTATTTTGGAGATGGAGACTGCTCAGGCTGGTTGCATACCTTGATCCTCTGGATCTTAATCTCCTGAATAGGTAGGCTTACAAAAGTGTGTCCAGTACAGATTTCAGAATTTTGAGGCTTAGGCAATCTCTTTATCTAAATTCAAGTTTTTCCTTTAAAAAAAAAAAATCCCCAGATGCCACCAGTAAATGGGTCTCTGGGGGTTTGGACTAAACACTGTAAGTAAAAATCTTACCTAGAGAATTTTAATGCAACTTAGAATTGCAAGCTTCTGATTTAGCCTGCTAATCTCCAAGAATCTTTGCTGTAGTTAGTTTGTATAACTGCAAATAAATGTTAGTGTCCTAAGTGATGGTGAGCTATTTTGTGATGTAGCTAATTCTAATATTTAACTCTTGATCTTGATTTTATTTTTTTTCTCTCAGATTATTTTTTAATTGTGAAAATACTGTACAGAGGGGTTTTGATTTTCTTTTTCTTTTTCTTTTTTTTTTTTTTTTTGTTGGTCATGGGGCTTGAACTCTGGGCCTGGGCGCAGCGAGTGCTCTACCACTTGAGCTACAGCGCCACTTCCGGTTTTCTAGGGTTTATTGGAGATAGGAGTCTCAGTCTTTCTTGCCCGGGCTGGCTTTGAACTGAGATTCTCAGATCTCAGCCTCCTGAGTAGCTAGGATTACAGGCGTGAGCCACCGGCGCCTGGCTTTGATTTTCTTTTTAAGTGAAGGTAAAAATATACTTCCATATAACTTATATTTATTAGAGTGGCCCACTGGACTTTTTTTTCCCCCCAGTCCTGGGGCTTGAACTCAGGGCCTGGGCACTGTCCCTAGCTTCTGTTGCTCAAGGCTAACTCTCTACCACTTGAGCCACAGCACCACTTCCAACTGTTTCTGTTTATGTGGTACCCATAATTATTATATGTGGTACCCATAATCAAACCCAGGGCTTAATACATGCTAGGCAAGTCCTCTAACACTAAACCACATTCCCAGCCCCCTTTTTTTTCTTAATATTTATTTGTTAGTAAGTTGGGTATGGGCTTGAACTTAGGGCCTAGATGCTTTTGGGCCCAAAGTTAGTGCTCTTATCACTTGAGCTACAGTGCCACTTCTGTGTTTTTTTTTTTTTTTTTTTTTTTGAGGTTTATTGGAGATAAAAAGTCTCATGGATGGCTTTGAACTGCTGTCCTCATGTAGGATTACCTGCATGAGCCAATAGTGCCTGACATTTTTTTTTGGCCTGTCCTGGGGCCTGATTTCAGGGCCTGGGCACTCTCTCTGAGCTTCTTTTGCTCAAGGCTAGCACTCTACCACTTGAGCCACGGCACCACTTGGGGCTTTTTCTCTGTGTATGTAGAACCCAGGGCTTTATACATGCTGGGCAAGCACTTTACCACTAAGCCACATTCCCAGCTCCAACTTTTTTTTTTCTTTTGGTCATAGGGCTTGAACTCTGGGCCTGAGTGCTGTCCCTCAGCTCTTCAGCTCAAGGTGAGCACTCTACCACTTGAGCCACAGTGCCACTTCTGGGTTTTTTTGGTGGTTAATTGGAGATAAGAGTCTCATGGACTTTCCTGCCCAGGCTCCCTTTGAACCATGATCCTCAGATCTCAGCCTCCTGAGTAGCTAGGATTATAGGTGTGAACCACTGGCGCCTGGCATAAGCATAGGCATAGTCTCAAATTTTTGCTATTTAAATTTTACTCATTCAGTGATAGGTCTTTAGCTTCAGTAATATCTTGTTGATATAGTACATAATAGATGCACAGTGCTAGGATTATGGTTGTGAGCCATCAGTGTCAGGTCTTACTGAGCTTTTGTCCATTCTAGGAAAGCAACTTTTTAGTCTTAATTCCCCCCGCCCCCCCAATCTCTCTTTTCATTTTAAAAAAGAATTTGCTGGGCCTGGTGGCTCATGCCTATAATCCTAGCTACTCAGGAGGCTGAGCTGAGGATGATCATCTCAAGCCAGCTTGTGCAGTAAAGTTCATGAGACTCTTATTTTCTTAATTACCAAAAAGCTAGAAGTGGAGCGCTGTGGCTCAAGTGGTAGAGTACCGGCCTTAAACAAAAATGATCAGGTATAGTGCCAAACACCTGACTCAAGTCTCAGGACTGGTACACACACACACACATACAAGAAAAGAGAGGGAGAGGATGTGGAGAGAAGAGGTAGGAGAAAGATAGAAAGAAAGAAAATTTGGGTATTAAGGCCAAAAGTTTGTGAGAATTTGCATGAGAACTGGCAGTTACTATTCTGGAATTCTCAGGTTTTTTTTTTTTTTCATATAAGCATTGTTGAGTAGTACTATTTTTCTTCCTTTTTTGATTTGGTTACATTTAAAAAAATTGTCTGAAGTGACCTGATGATAGGTTTTGGCAAAAAGTACAGTAGATACAAAGTATTGAATAACATTCTTTTTTTGTGTATGTGTCCGGTCATGGGGCCCTGGGCGCTGTCCCTCAGCTCTTCAGCTCAAGGCTAGCGCTCTACCACTTGAGCCACAGCGCCACTTATGGCTTATTTTCTTTTTGTTTATGTGGTGCTGAGGCATCGAAGCCAGGGCCTCATGCATGCAAGGCAAGCACTCTACCACTGAGCCACCTTCCCAGCCCTGAATAACATTTTTTATTACTAGCTAGCTGTAAAATAGCTGTAATCTCAGACACTTTCTCCTAAGCTTGATTTTCTGTCTGTCTGTCTTTTTTTTTTTTTTTTTTTGCCTTTTTTGCCAGTCCTGGGCTTGAACTCAGGGCCAGGACACTGTCTTGGAGTTTAAGGTTAGTGTTCTACCACTTGAGCCACAGCATCACTTCTAGCCTTTTCTGTTTATGTGGTACTGAGGAATTGAACCCAGGGCTTCATGCAGGCTAGGCAAGCACTCTACCACTACTTGGCTTGATTATCTATCTCTTTTGAACCTTTTTAATTCATATAGTACTGGCTTCAATTACTTGATGATATGCTTTCTGAATCACAGTTGTGCAGTATTAAACACAAATATTTCCTGATTTCTTAGCAAGTATTTATAACTGAAAGCTAATTTAGGTGTTTGTCTTGCTTTTCAACAAATATTTTTTGTTTTTTTTTAGAGGGCTGTATTGGTGGTTGTTTCATTTACCATTTCAGGTACCTGTTGAAAGGAGACACTTCGTGTTTTGTAACAGTAATATAGTGAAGGGGAAATCTAGGGACAAGAGGCCTATACTCAGATTCCTTAGTAAAAGCAATAGGAAACTTCACAGATCTCTCCTGATCAGAACTATATGGATATGGGAAAGCAGGAAAAGAAGCAAGGATAACCACATAGCTGGGATGATGGCGTATGCTACCATATGCAGCTGTTGATTGAGAAGGGGTTTGTAAACTTGTCTGCCTCGTTTGGATTCTTCTTAACTGCCTGATGTATTCCTTTTCAGAACTTGCTCAGATTACTTCATCTCTTCCCAGTTCCCCTCTTAAGTTTCCAGTGCTTCCTGGCTGGTTTACTTAGCACTGTATATGGACACTTGGTGTAGCCCACAAGAGCTTGTAATGTAACCATCTCTACCTAAGTGTCTTCAGCTTGCTAGATAAAAGGTTTTGAGGGTGAGATCTGCAACTTCTTGTCCTTGAGAAGTAGTCTTTGACAGTAGAAGCTAGACAAGTTCTGGAGGAAATTTGCTGGTAAATGTATGCCACCTTGGTTTTCTTCATCAGTAAACTGAAGGGGAACCAAATAAGGGTTTTCTCATTTCCTATTAAATGATTTTATAATTTCTAGATCATGGCAAAATGATAGTATAAGAAGAATCCCAAAAAAAAAAAATCTGAGAGGACAAACTTGAGGCTTCAGGCTGGGAATGTGGCTTAGTGGTAGAGTGCTTGCCTAGCATGTGTGAAGCCCCAGGTTCAATTCCTCAGTATACATAAACAGAAAAAGCTGAAAGTGGCGCTGTGGTTCAAGTGGTAGAGCAGCACTGGCTTTGAGCAAAAGAAGCTCAGGGACAGTGCCCAGGCCCTGAGTTCAAGCCCCAGGACTGGCAAAAACAGAAACAAACGAGGCTTCTTAAGTCCTTTTAAATGAAACTTATTTGCATGTAGTTCCTTAATACTTGATGTGAACTGACATACTGTAATTAACTGCTTTAATAAAATGATTCTCAAAAGAATGGTCCACAGAGCAAAAGTATTAAAAGTATTTGACAATACTAAGACATTATTTTCTTTTTCAGTTATAGTAACAGTTGTATTTGTAATGTGGAAGCAAAGGTGTGCTAAATGTAGATGGCACCTTGTACACATCCAGTTAGTGACACTTTACTGTGCTAGCAGCTGCAGTGTTCTTTACCGCACACACTCATAGTAAAAAATCCCAGCTTCACTTATCCTAAATGAGGCAGTAAAGTTACTAGTTTTTATTTTTACTTTTTTTTTTTTTTGTTGGTCATGGGGCCTGAACTCTGGGCCTGGGCGCTGTTCCTCAGCTCTTCAGCTCAAGGCTAGTGCTCTACCACTTGAGTCTCAGCGCCACTTCTGGCTTTTCTCTGCTTATGTAGTGCTGAGGAATCGAACCCAGGCCCTCATGCATGCTAGGCAAGAACTCTACCACTGAGCCAATTTCCCAGCCCAAATTACTAGTTTTGTATATCTTAAGTACCTGCCTTCTCAATTATCTGTGTGAAGTGCTTAAAGCACTTCTGTACGTTAGGGTTGATTTTTATTTCAAAGAAAAAAAATTGTGCTCACTTTAACATGTAAGCCAAATTTTGATGGAACACCACTTTTACTTGAAAGAATTAACAAACTGGGGTTGGGAATGTGGCTTAGTAGTAGAGTGCTAGCCTTGAGCAAAAGAAGCTCAGGGAGGCTGGGAATATGGCTTAGCAGTACAGTGCTTGCCTAGCATGCACAAAGCCCTGGGTTTGATTCCTCAGCATCATATAAACAGAAAAAGATGTAAGTGTTGCTGTGGCACAAGTGGTAGAGTACTAGCTAGCCTTGAGCAAAAAGAAGCCCAGGCAGAGTGCCCAGGCCCTGAGTTCAAGCCCCAGGACTGGAAAAAAAAATTAGGTTCATGTTACTACAATCTTTGGTTCATGTATAGTCAGATGAACAATGCCAGTTGGTATACCATCTTCCTATTAAGTGGTTCCTCTTGGAACAGCTCTGATTTAGAGTTTTTCCATAAAGCAATACCTATCTCCTAGTAAGTAGTCTGCTTACCTAAACCTACTTGGTTGTATCACTTCCTTTTTTTTTGGTTGGTTGTGGTGCTTTTTGGGCCTGGGTGCTGTCCCTCAGCTCTTCAGCTCAAGGCTAGCGCTCTACCACTTGAGCCACTGTACCACTTCCTATTTTCTGAGTGGTTTATTGGAGATAAGAGTCTCATGGACTTCCTGCCTAGGCTGGCTTTGAACTGTGATCCTCAGGTCTTAGTCTCCCGAGTAGCTAGGATAACAGACGTGAGCCACTGGTGCACAGCATGATAAATTTTTTGTACTTTTGAGGGTTTAACATTTGGGGACTACAACCAATAGCTTAACTTTTATCCAGCTTACTTATATATTACTTGTGTCCATCTAATAACTGTATGTGTATGTACATGCACATTTGCATGCAGAATTCAGAATAAGTTTTCCTTTTGTTTCTTATGGATTATTAATTAGATTAGTCTATTGGTATTTTATTTTATTTTATTTTTTGCTGGTCGAGGGGCCTGAACTCTGGGCCTGGGCGCTGTCCTTCAGCTCTTCAGCTCAAGGCTAGTGCTCTACCACTTGAGCCACAGCATTATTTCCGGCTTTTTCTGCTTATGTGGTGCTGAGGAATTGAACCCAGGGCCTCATGCATGCAAGGCAAGCACTCTACCACTGAGCCACCTTCCCAGCCCCTTTATTGGTATTTTAGATTGAGGTCCTATGTGGGTCGACTCAGGCCTTAGTTATGCATGCTAGGAAGAACTACAGCAGCACATGTGTACCCTTTTCAAATACAATGTCAGACAACTCTAAAGCACATTTGTTTTTTTACGTCCTTGTAGATATGACTCAATTTTGTAGTAGCAAGTGTATAAGTCTTGATGTTGCTGTTTGATTATTGCTATAGTTTTGAACTGTTTTGAGTCCTCTATACTTTTTTTTTTTGGGCCGGTCATGGGGACTGAACTCTGGGCCTGGGCACAATCCCTCAGCTCATCAGCTCAAGGCTAGTGCTCTACCACTTGAGCCACAAAGCCACTTCCAGCCTTTTCTGCTTATGTGGCGCTGAGGAATCGAACCCAGGGCCTCATGCGTGCAAGGCAAGCACTCTACCACTGAGCGACCTTCCCAGCCCTCTTCTATACGTTTGACTGTGCATCTATAAAAATAAAAGTTGCTTACTTATAAAAACCTGGTTGCTAGATGATGTTAACTAGTAGATATCTCTGAATAAAATGTTTTTGGTTACCTTTTTATTAAGATTCTGTGTGTGTGTGTGTGTGTGTGTGTGTGTCGGTCATGGGGCTTGAACTCTGGGCTTGTACGCTGTCTCTCAGCTCAAGGTGAGTGCTCTGCCACTGAGCTACAGCGCCACTTCTGGTTTTCTGGTGGTTTATTGGAGAGAAGAATTTCACAGACTTTGCTGCCCAGGCTGGCTTTGAACCTCAATCCTCAGATCTCAGCCTCCTGAGTAGTTAGGATTACAGGTGTGAGCCCCCAGTGCCCGGCTAGATTCTGGTTATTATAAGTGAAGACTCTTGGAAATTGTGACACAAAGTTTTATCTTTTGTTTGTTTGTTTATTTGTTTTGGTTGGTCATGGGGCTTGAACTCTGAGCCTAAACGCTGTCCCTGAACTCTTTAGCTCAAGGCTAGTGCTCTACCACTTGAGCCACAGCTCCACTTCTGGTTTTCTGGTGTTTAATTGGAGATAAGAGTCTCAGGGATTTTCCTGCCCAGGCTCACTTTGAACTGTTGTCCTCAAATCTCAGCCTCCTGAGTAGCTAGGAGTGAGCCACTGGAGCCTGGCCTAAACTTTTATCTTTGAATCAGCTTTTTGTTCCTTCTGTGTAACCAAAACAAAATTTGAATGCTGAGGTCCACATTGCTCAGTCCTCTTCCTATAACCTTTGAATTTAAAAACCACCTTAGTGTGCTAAGCTAGAACATGTACTATTGGTAAACTTTGGGATTCAGGATTTAAATTTTTTATTGCTAGATTATGCATATGCATTATTGGCTCAAAATTGAGAAAATAGATGGATGTGGTGGTACATTTCTGTAATCCCAGTCTTTGTTAAGTAGAGTTAAGGGAGAGTTACAAGTTTCAAACCAGCCTGAACTATATAACCAAGATCTTATCTCAAAAATAAAAAAAGAGAAAACATAGAAGATTAAAGAAAAATAGAGTTGGAAGCTGGGTTTTGGAAAATTGGTTTACTAGATAGACCAACGAGGAGGAGGAATAGAATGTTCAAAAGGAGAAGCTATTAGTGTTTAGCCTGTTTGTTGAATGAATAGTAGTGAACTAAATATTACTGAGATATGATTAGAAGTAGAGTGCTAGGAGCCTGGCTAGATGGCTGGTCATGTGATCAGTTTTTGAAAGACTTTAGGGTCTTGCTATTGAGATGGGGTCTGGTTATGTGAAACAACTTTATACTTTGAGACTAATGTGGTGTTAGTGTTTATAAAGACCACTGTGCTGGCACTTCAGGGAGTAAAAGAACCAAGAGATTAGGAATCTGGGAGAACTTTGGTGAAGTTCCTTAAAGTGATATGAGGAAAAGAAGCTGTGAGGTTAGTCAGGCTGGAACTGAGTATAGAATGAAGGAAGACATTTGTAATTAGCGGGGGTTAAATCAATGTTGAAATATTTTGGTGTTGAAGTCTTTGGCATTGTGTAGCCTTTTTTTCAATATTAGTTTTGCTTTCATCAACTTGAGCCTTGGTATTTTGTTTTACTGATTATTGCTTCATTTGTAAAAATGAACACTGTGGGAGCATAGCTGAAGCTTTAAAGCGATGTTAGCTAATTCTATTCACTCAGTAAAACAGACCTTGCTGATTGTGACAAGTTCTCACTTGCTGGTTCTTCTAGATAATTGTAACCAAATAGCATAGTTAACCAGCCCAACTTCCTATATATACAAATGTACAGAATAGGTTTATAATCTTTAGAGACAAAGTAGATCATTAATTGTCAGATTGGGGGCCTAATAAGTACAGGGTTTCTTTCAGGGTGGTAGAATGTCTAAAATTAATTGTGCATGGATGAGAAACCTAGTTGGAAAAAAAAAACCCAAAACAACAAAATCTATGTGGCAGGATTATAAAAAAGTGCTCATAGTATCTGTTAACTGTCAGTGATATTATAAACACTGATGAATTTATTTTGCCTGTTGTAGTGGTACTATTTTACTATATTTGTAAACAGGAATAATATGTAATAAAGAGTACTTTTATTTGGGTATGGGCATAGAAGGGCTGCAGATAACCAAGTTCAAGTATTTTACTATGGAATATAGATAGATGTGTTTTCTTCTGTTTTATCCCCACCCCTTTATATATCTTGATTTTAATTTTTATCAAGTCTGTCTCTCTGGCCTTTGCCGCTGTGGCCCATTGATCTGTCCATCTGTCTGTTACAGTGCATATTGGGTACTTCCAGAAGTATGAATTCAGTGATGCAAAGGACAGGCGGGCTGCAGCAGCAAAGGTAGGACAGAATCATTCCAAAGACAAGTCATTACAGGACTATTAAACATACGTACTCGTGTGTATGCGCACGTACTACTGGCAGCAAGTACTTCATTATTTGAAGTGTACTATTTATTCTGTCTTTATGGGAAAGCCTGTTCTGACATGACAAATTTGAAATATTTGTAAGGGATACAATTTTATTTTTTCATTTTTGGGGGATCAAATATATACAGCTAGTATAAGTAGTAAAATTACCACTAGGTTATACCTTCAGTTCTATTTTTTAAGAGGTGGCTGCTTAATTAGTTAAATAGCTAAGTAAAATGGCATTTGCCACTGTCTTTGTTTGAAATGCTAATAGAAAATAATAAAATAAATGGTGGTTATTAATAGCATTAGCTTGCTTTGTGACCTAATGGATTTTAGGAAGTTATGACAACAAAGATCCTATACTATAAACCCCGCTAGGAGAAGCAGGAAGGACAGATCTGTCCCATGCGTGTGTATTCACATGTTAATGGTATGCCTGATGCTGGAACATCTTCCTGAAAGTAAGCCTTCTAGGTCACTCTTTAGCTAACATAGCTAATATAAAGATACTTTTCTTTTTAATTGTTTAATTATGGTTTTGTTTCTTATACTTCTGGGCAAACAAGCCTAGGGTCTTGTGCATGCTGAGCAAGCACTTTCCCATGAAGCTACAACTTAAGCCCTAGCGTTTCTATTTAAATATTTGCAATGTTTACCTGATAGCAATTACAGTATCAGTTTCTTGTTCCTGCTTTTGCAGCTTAAAAAAAAAAAAAGGAAAGCATTGCTATATTGAATTGCAAAATGTAACTTGCAGGTAAGTTTTAAGAACTTAAGCTAGGGGTAGAGAGTTTAGCTCAGTAGTATTGTGATTCCCTATCGTTCGTGATTCTGTCCCCAGTGCTGCAAAAGCAAGTCCCCCAAACTAGAAATCTTCAACTTTTTTTTTTTTTTGTATTTTTGTGGTATTGGGTTTGAAGTCAGAGCCCTCTGCTTGATAGCAAGTACTCTATCATTTGAGTCATGCTGCCAATCATTTTGGTTTTGACTTGTTTTTCAAGTAGGGTCTTGAGATTTGACTGGATCAACCTGACCCTAATTCTCTTTCATATTTGATTGTGAGATTAGATAGATGTGGAACTTTCTTTTTTTGTGCTGGTCTTGGGGCTTGAACTCAGGGCCTGGGCTATTGGTCTACCACTTGCCACAGTTCTACTTCTGGCTTTCTTGGTCGTTTATTGGAGATAAACCAGCTGACTTTGAGTCAAGATCTTCAGATCTCAGCCCTTCTGAGTAGGATTACAATGTGCTGGCACCTTGTTCCTTGTTCATTATTCTTTTTTTTTTTTTTTTGGGTCCAGTTTTGGGGCGTGAACTCTGGGCCTGGGCACTGTCCCTCAGCTCTTCAGCTCAAGGCTAGCGCTCTACCACTTGAGCCACAGCGCCGCTTCCGGCTTTTTTCTTTTTGCTTATGTGGTGCTGAGGAATCGAACCCAGGGCCTCAGGCATGCAAGGCAAGTGCTCTACCACTGAGCCAACTTCCCAGCCCTCATTGTTCTTTTTAAAGTAATTTCTATAGGTGTTCCAGGGCAGTTTACTTTTTATTTTATATTTTTTTCAGTTGTGGGGCTTGAACTCAGGGCCTGGGCACTGTCCCTGAGCTCTTTCACTTAAAGCTAGTGCTCTACCATTCGTAGCCACAGCACCACTTCTGGTTTTCTGGTAGTTCATTAGAGATAAATCTCAGACTTTTCTGCCCAGGCTGCCGTTGAACTGAGATCCTCAGATCTTTGCTTCCTTAGTATATGGATTACAGCCCAGACTACTTTTATTACTTAAAATTTTAAATGTATATTTCATGTTACATACAGTAGAGTCTGTAATTTTGGATCTACAATTCTAAGTTGAAAATGCCTGAAATTGTGTAGTTATGACCATAGTGAGATAACCAAAGTGGTTCTCTGATCCCTGGCCCCATTTGCCTTTTGCATGGTTTTTCAGCCACCTCCCTTTCTCACCTTAGTCTCTGGCAACCAATGGATCTGAACACATGTCACCATTCAGCTGATTATTTTGCTCTGTTGGAATCTGAATTGTGAGTAGTCAAAGCAACTCCCTTAAAGGTGACAACAGCTCTGAGCTTGGGTTGTCCACAACTGGTTACTTTGAGTATTGTAGCTTTGGCTGACAGCCAGTACCCAGTAGATATTATTGTAGCTAGGAGCTTTTGGTGTTGGAACTTCAGCTGTGCTTTTGATTTGTATTTATCTGTACTGTTAAGCCAACTTAAGGCCACAAAACTTTTCTCCTATAAGTTTTATAGTTTGATTGTATTTAGTTATTCTCTCTTTTTTTTTTTTTTTTTTGCCGGTCGTGGGACCTGAACTCTGGGCCTAGGCGCTGTCCCTCAGCTCTTCAGCTCAAGGCTAGCGCTCTACCACTTGAATCACAGCACCACTTTCAGCTTTTTCTGCTTTTGTGGTGCTGAGGAATCGAACCCAGAGCCTCATGCATGCAAGGCATGCACTCTACCGCTGAGCCACCTTCCCAGCCCCATTCATTCTCTTTTTAATTTTGTATAAAGTACATTTTTAAAAATATGGGTATAAGGCCAGGCACTTTTATATGAAATAGAGATATTCTGGACCCCACTGAATGATAGGGTAAAAACTTCAATTTTATTTTATAGTGTTATTTGCTTTTCCTTCTAGAAATGAAACAGCCCTCTCATATAAAAAAGCACCCTAAGAGTACATAGACTGCATATATATTATTACATAGCATGGTTCTTTTTTCATTTTAGATAAAATGTTTCAGAAGTATTCTATGATTTAAAAATGCTTTGGATTTGTTTAAACCATTCTTAGAAACCATGTTGATCATATTTAGTGCATTGATGTGTCAGCCTGGTTTTTTTTGGGGTGGGGGGGCCATGGAGGAAGGTCATGAGGCTTGAATTCTGGACCTGGGCACTATCCCTGAGCTCTTTTTGGTCAAGGCTAATACTTTACCATTTTGAGCCACAGCATCACTTCCAGTTTTCTGGTAGCTAAGTGGAGATTAGAATCTCACAGACTTTTCCTGTCTGGGCTGGATTTGAACTGTGATCCTTAGTTCTTAGCCTCCTGAGAATCTAGGATTATAGGTGTGAGCAACCAGTGCCTGGCCCTGTTAAATCTTTCTTTTGGCCAGTTCTGGGGCTTGAACTTAGCACTTGGGCACTGTCCCTGCTACCACTTGAGCCACAGCACCACTTTGGTGCTGTATTGAGGAATCTAACCCTGGGCTTCATGCATGCTAGTCAAGCACTCTACCTCTAAGCCATATTCCCAGCTCCCTGTTAAATCTTTTTTTTTTTTTTTTCTTTTTTGTCAGTCATGGGGCCTGAACTTTGGGCCTGGGTGCTGTCCCTCAGCTCTTCAGCTCAAGGCTAGTGCTCTACCATTGAGCCAGAGTGCCACTTCCAGCCTTTTCTGCTTATGTGGTGCTGAGGAATCGAACCCAGGGCCTCAGGCATGCAAGGCAAGCGCTCTACCACTGAGCCACCTTTCCAGCCCTCCCTGTTAAATCTTTTTTTTTTTGTAATCAAATTTTTTTATTATGAAAATACTGTATAGAGGGGTTACAGTTATATGAAATAGGTAGTGAGTACATTTCTTTTATTTTTATTTATTTATTTATTTATTTTTTATTTTTGGGTCTGGCCGTAGGGCCTGAACTCTGGGCCTGGGTGCTGTCCCTCAGCTCTTTAGCTCAAGGCTAGCGCTCTACCACTTGAGCCACAGCACCACTTCCGGCTTTGTTCTTTTTGCTTATGTGGTGCTGAGGAATCGAACCCAGGGCCTCATGCATGCAAGGCAAGTGCTCTACCACTGAGCCACCTTCCCAGCCCCATGAGTACATTTCTTTTTTTTTTTTTTTTTTTTTTTGGGTCCAGTCATGGGGCCTGAACTCTGAGCCTGGGCACTGTCCTTCAGCTCTTCAGCTCAAGGCTAGTGCTCTACCACTTGAGCCACAGCACCACTTCTGGCTTTTTTTTTTCTTTTTGCTTATGTGGTGCTGAGGAATCGAACCTAGGGCCACAGGCATGCAAGGCAAGCGCTCTATCACTGAGCCACCTTCCCAGCCCCCCATGAGTACATTTCTTATCCAACATTGTTGCCTCCTCCTTTGTTTTCCCCTACCATCCCTTTCCTCCCACCTCCTCAGCTACACACCCCCCCACCTTTCAACAACCCCTCCCCCTGTTAAATCTTTTTTTTTTTAGGGGGGGGTCCGGTCGTGGGGCCTGAACTCTGGGCCTGGGCGCTGTCCCTCAGCTCTTCAGCTCAAGGCTAGCGCTCTACCACTTGAGCCACAGCGCCACTTCTGGCTTTTGGCTTTTTGCTTATGTGGTGCTGAGGAATCGAACCCAAGGGCCTCATGCATGCAAGGAAAGCGCTCTACCACTGAGCCACCTTCCCAGCCCCCCCTGTTAAATCTTAATTGCAACAAATTTTAATTAGTGTCAGCTTTTTTTCTTTTTGGCCAGTCCTGGAGCTTGAACTCAGGGCCTGAGCATTGTCCCTGAGCCTCTTTTGCTCAAGGCTAGCACTATACCACTTGAGCCACGGTGCCACTTCTGGCTTTTTCTGTGTATGTGGTACTGAGGAATGGAACCCAGGGCTTGATGTATGCTAGGCAAGCACTCTAATGCCAAGCCACCTTCCCAGCTTGAGTGCCTGATTTACTAATAGTAGTTTGTCATTTAATTTCTTGTTGACTGTTTTTGAATCCTGTAAAAATTTGGCATAGTATGTCAGACATGCTGTTTTAAAATAGTCTTGATCTTAGAATTAAAATTTTAAGGTAATAAAAATGTATCCTGGGTTAGAGGTCTCTGTATGGGACTCAGTAGTACAGTACCTGCCTAGCATGTACAAGACTCTGGGTTCTGTCCTCAGCATAAATCTCCTCTACCCTCCATGCATGTTCTTACACATCGTGTACACACACAAACATGCACAACAATAGGAAACTTCATTTGAGTGTATTGTGGAAAATTCAATGTAGATTTCTTTTTTGTGTATGTGCTGGTCCTTGTGCTTGAACTCAGGGCCTGGGTCCTATCCCTGAGCTTTTGTGCTTAAGGCTAGTACTCTGCCACTTGAACCACAGCTTCACTTCTGGCTTTCTTGATGATTAATTGGAGATAAGATTCTCATAGACTTTACTGTCTGGGCTGGCTTTGAACAGTGATCCTCAGATCTCAGCCTCCTCAATAGCTAGGATTACAGGTGTGAGCCACTGCTGCTCTGCTTTATAGAGTCTTTAAATGTCAGTAAAGAAGCTTAGTGGCACATACCTGCAATCCTTAGAGAAATGAATTTGGTGATACCAGCCTGGGCTTAAGAACTAGACATGGTCTCTTTGGGTGAGGGAAAGGTTAGTGAAATACAACTACCTAAAATGACTTTTTTCCCCCCTCCTTTAGAATCCAGCAACAATCACAAGAATACTCCTTAGCCACTTCAATTGGGATAAAGAGAAGCTAATGGAAAGGTAAGTAACTATATTTTTCAGCTTTGTATCTAGAAGTAACAGAGGACATCTGTTGAACTGAATTTACTAGACGTAAGAAATACATTGTATACCATTATATGAACAAACTAATATGAAGTAGTAACTTAATTTTTTTGTAATTCTCATCTATGAATTTTTTTTTTGGGGGGGGGCCCGGTCGTGGGGCCTGAACTCTGGGCCTGGGCGCTGTCCCTCAGGTCTTCAGCTCAAGGCTAGCGCTCTACCACTTGAGCCACAGCGCCACTTCCGGCTTTTTTCTTTTTGCTTATGTGATGCTGAGGAATCGAACCCAGGGCCTCAGGCATGCAAGGCAAACGCTCTACCACTGAGCCACCTTCCCAGCCCTCATCTATGAATTTTATAGTGAACTTTGCATTAGAGAATTCAGGCTTAATCTTATTTTAGAGGTAGCAAGAGGGATCTGCTTAAATTTCTACATGTATCTTCTTGAACATCAAGAACTGGAAATATGTCAGGCGCCGGTGGCTCACGCCTGTAATCCTAGCTACTCAGGAGGCTGAGATCTGAGGATTGTGGTTCAAAGCCAGCCCGGGCAGGAAACTCCGTGAGACTCTTATTTCCAATAAACCACTAGAAAACTGGAAGTGGCACTGTGGCTCAAGCTGTAGAGCGCTGGCCTTGAGCTGAAGAGTGCAGGGACAGCGCTCAAGCCCAGAGTTCGAGCCCTACAACCCACCAAAAATAAATAAATAAAGGTTATAGCTAGATGTTAGGAACTAACAACTCGAGTGTTGTGAGAAGTAAACAGAAAATATTTATCATTTGATTTTTTTTCTCCATTTGATTTGTAAAATCAGAGTGCAGTGTAAATCACATTCACTTCTACCAGGAGTTTATAAATTATTTTACACATCTTACATGCTAGTTATAATTTAATATGGTAATGCAACTGTCCATTACTGAGCATTCCGTTAGATGCTAGTGGATTTTGTCCTCCTGATAATCTTATGGGCCTAGAAGCTGACATCTCTACTTAATTGAGGTGGAATCTAACTTGTAACTTAAATGTTGTAGCACAGGTTTGATGGTCTCCAAAGTCTTATGTCTTAAATACATATCATATACAGCCTTCTCAGGGTTTATGAAGAATTAATGCTGCTGCTTTTTTTTTTTTTGGTCAGTCATGGGCTTGAACTCTGAGCCTGAGCGCTGTCTCTCAGCTTTTCAGCTCAAGGCAAGCACTCTACCACTTGAGCCACTGCACCATTTGCAGTTTTCTGGTGGTTTATTGGAGATAAAGAGTTTCACGGACTTTCCTGCCCTGGCTGGCTTTGAACCATGATCCTTAGAGCTCAGCCTCCTGAATAGCTAGGATTACAGGCATGAGCCACCGACACCCGGCTAAGTCAAGCTTGTAAACTTTGAGTATTAACCACTTCTCCCCATTGAATTTAGGGCTTTACACTTGCTAGGCTGGTGCTCTGACAATTGAGCCATTCCTTCAGCTCTTCTCCTCCCCCCCCCCCCCTTTTTTTTTTTTTCCCTTCCCTTGGTACTGGTAGTAAGGCTTGAACTCAAGGGTTCATACTTGGCTTCTTTTCATTAAAGGTTGATGTGCCACTATTGAACCACACCTTTGCTCCAGCCTATTTTACAGTGATTATTTTTAAACTAGGGTCTTGAATTTTGTCTGGGCTGGCCTAGGCTTCTAAGAACTCCTACCTACGTGGTGTCAATGTACATGATAGGCACGTGCCACTGCAGCAGCCCATGTGCTTCCTTCCCCCCTTGGGCTGGTCTCAAACCACTATACCCTTCTTTCTGCCTATCAAGTAGCTATGATTGCAGCTTGAGCCACCGTGCCTGAGAAACTCTTAATTTTTTGAAGTTTATTATAATTTTTCTAGATGTGGATTTTGAACAACCAGTCTGAGAATTAATGCCTTTTAGTCTTCAGAAATTCTTAGTAGTTTTTTTCACAGTTTGCCTTTTCATTTTTCTACCCCTGTTGTGGGACTTGAACTCGGCCTGAGCACTGTCCCTGAGCTGCTTTTGCTCAAAGCTAGCACTCTACCACTAAACCATATTCCCAGCTCCTGGAAAATCTTTATAATTACCTGCTGAAATATATAGACTTGCATCTTCATCCTTGTATTCTGTTGTGTGAATTTTTTTTGAGCCATCACAGGGGCTTGAACTCAGGGCCTGGGCTCTTAGACTTCTTTTGTGCAAGGCTATCACTTTACCAGTTCCACTTTAAACTATATTCTACAGTTTCACTTCCAGGTTTTTAGTCATCTGGAGATAAGAGGCTCAGGCTTTCCTGCCCATATTGGCTTCAAACCAGGATCCTCAGATCTTAGCATCTTGAGTAGCTAGGATTATAGGCATGAGCCACTGGTGTCTAGTGAAAATTCTTTTAATTTACTTTTTTGTTCATCCATTCTACTGTGTGTGTGTGTGTGTGTGTGTGTGTGTGTGTGTGTGTGCGCGCGCGCTGATACTGAGGCTTGAACTCAGGGCAGTTTACTCAAGATTAGTGTTCTCCACTTGAGACATATTTCCATTTCTGGTTTTTACTAGTTAATTGGAAATAAAAGACTTGGATATTTTATGTTTGAACTGCCTTGAAACTTGACCCTCATATTTCAGCCTCCTGAGTAGCTGGGATTACAGGTGTGAATTCTGCTCTTTAGCTATGGCAAACTGTTTATCCCAACAGTATCTAGGTCATTCTTTTTTTTTCTTTTTTGGGTCCGATCATGGGGCCTGAACTCTGTGCCTGGGCGCTGTCCCTCAAGGCTAGCACTCTTACCACTTGAGCCATAGCACCACTTCTAGCATTTTCCTTTTTGCTTATGTGGTGCTGAGGAATCGAACCCAGGGCCTCATGCATGCAAGGCAAGCGCTCTACCACTGAGCCACTTTCCCAGCCCTAGGTCATTCTTTTTAATATATATATATATATTTTTTTTTTTGGGGGGGGGGGGTCAGTCGTGGGGCTTGAACTCTGGGCCTGGGCGCTGTCCCTCAGCTATTTAGCTCAAGGTGAGTGCTCTACCACTTGAGCTACAGTGCTACTTCCTAATAATATTATTCTTGTATATTAGTTTGTTCTGTGACTCCTCTTGATACATTGTCTTCTTATTCTATAGTAGAACTAAACAATGAGTATATACATAAATATGAAAAGTGGTTAAAGAGGAGATACAGGGAAATTTAGTTTTAAGTGTTTTTGTTGTTACCTCAAGTATTTTTACCTCAAATAAAATCAACCCCAGAAGTTAGGACAAAAATCAAGAACTAAGGCAGAGACTTAAAAGTAGACAGTCTTGAAATACAGAATACCAACAACAAAAAGCTAAATATGACCAGGCACCAGGGGCTTATGCCTGTAATCCTAGCTTCGCAGGATGCTGAGATCTGTGTGAAAGCCCATGAGACTCATTTCCAATTAACTACCAGAACAGCTGGAAGTGGAGCTGTTGTGGCAGAGTTGTAGTGTTGAGCAGTAAAACTCAAAGATAGCTCCTAGGCCTTGAGTTCAAGCCCCAGGACTGGCACACTCTGTGTGTGTGTGTGTGTGTGTGTGTGTGTGTGTGTGCGCGCGTGTGTGCGCGCGCACACACACACACAAGCTAAATATGGAACATTTTTGAAGTAACTTTTAAATTTAAAGAGAGCAAAGAAAATGACTAATCTCAGACTGGGAGAAAAAATTTTTGCAGATACATCTATTGAAGGACTCTAATCAAAGTATAAAAGATCACTTGAAACAACCACCAACCAGTTAAAACTAGGCCTAACTGGGAAATGGAATGCACAATTGATGTTAATCAGTACTTGGGAGATTGAGGCAAGATAGTTAGATGCTATCCTAGTCTTAGATAGTGAGCTTTGTCTGAAAAAATTTAAAGAAGAGTAGAAGACTTTAACAGATAGCTCATCAAAGAAAATATCCAGATGGCAGATAAGCATATGAAAACATGTCTAATGTCACAACAGCAATAGAAATTAAAAAGTGAGATACTATTATACTTCTTTTAGAATGTCAAACAGTGACAGCACCACAAACAGAAGAGAACACAGAGCAGTGGAAACATGATTCCCTGTGGCTGGGAATGGGGCTTAGTGATAGAGTGCTTGCCTGGTGTGCATGAAGCCCCTGGTTTGCTTCCTCATTACCGCATAAACAGAAATAAACAGAAGTGGTGCTGTGGCTCAAGTGATAGAGTGCTAGCCTTGAGCAAAAGAGGCTCAGGGACAGTGTCATGCCCTGAGTTTTGAGTTCAAGCCCCGGTACTGGCCAAGAAAAAACAAAACAAAACAAAAAACCCATAATTTTCTGTAGGTAGGAATGGAGAGGATGGCATGGCTACTTTGGAGGATGGTGGACGTTTACTACAAAATGAAATGTTCTACCCTATGATTCGGATGTCCTTCTCCTTGGTGTTTACCCAAATAAACTGAAAACTTTAATATCTAGATGAAAACATATGCATTGGCCAAAGTTTGGAACCAGCCAAAATATCCTTACATAAGTGCATGAGTATACTAAACCGTAGTAATCCAGAACTGTAGTACATTCAATGCCAAAAAGAAATGAGCTACCAGGCTATGAAAAAGTACAGAAGAACCTGAAACACATGTTAAGTGAAAGAAGCCAGTCTGAAATGACTGCATACTGTATGATTCCAACCATAGGACATTTTGCAAAAGCTAAACTGTGTGTGTGGGGTTGTCAGTGGGCAGATGCTGGGATCTAGGGGGGAGAGTGGAGGGAAGGAGAATAGTGTAATGGGTTTAGAGCAGGAAAACCACTCTCTGTGATAGTACAATGGTGAGTGATGAATGTATCCATTTCTCCAAGGCATGGAGTATACAAGTGTGAAACACCTGTAAACTGGCCTCTGAGTGAAAATGACAAAGCATTCATGGAGAGACAGTAGATGTATGTTCCTAGTAGGGGATGATGTGCTTGGTAGGAGATGGTAGTAATGTGGGAACAGTACTCTGTGCTCATTTTTTTGAACCCCCAACATCTCTTTAAAAATAGGTTCTGTGCACTTTTTGCTTGTTGTGTTGGTGGTACTGGGATTTGAACTTAGGATCTTTCAAGTGCCTACTTGCAAGTAGTAAATTTACTCTTGGAGCCATATATCCTTTTTGTGATAGTTATTTTTGAGATAGAGTCTCACTTTATGCACAGGCTACCTTGGACAGCTATCCTATTTGTGCTTCTCTATGTCCTTGAGAATTACAGGCTCATACCATTGACTTTTATTCCCTGACTGGCCTTGAACATCCACCTTGTGGTTTCTACCTCTTAAGTATCTAGGATTATAGAATTGAGCCATTATATGTTCCAACATGTTTGCTTTTAAAGGAGGGGAAGGGGCATAAGTCATTTGCAGATGTGTCGTTGAGAAAGGGGAGAGCACACAAACATTGCACAATACAGGCAGGAAAACATTTCAAAATGATAAAGGAATGCAATGTACACTTTTACCAATGTTTCTGAGCAGTTCAAAATAGAAAGTACCTGAATTATTTGCCACTAAGAACTAATAGAAAAATAGAAAATTAATAACCCCAGTAAAATATTCCTTTCATTCTTCTAAAAGCACTAGATAATTTTGGGGGAAAGTTATTTTAGCAAACTATCAGCTAAAAAAAAGTGCATACCTTTTTTTTTTTTTTTTGAAACAGGTCTACTTTTGGCTTTTTTGTGGTTAATTGGAGATGAGACTCATCCCCTCTGTGGGCTGGTTTTGAAGTATGGTCCTTAGATCTCAGCTTCTATGTAGCTAGGATTACATGAGCCACCAGGACTTGTCTTTTAAAATATCTTTTTTTTTTTTTCCTGCTGTTGGTTGTGAGGCTTGAACTCTGGGCCTGGGCGCTGTCCCTCAGCTCTAGAGCTCAAGGCTAGCGCTCTACCACTTGAGCCACAGCGCCACTTCTGGCTTTTTCTTTTTGCTTATGTGGTGCTGAGGAATCGAACCCAGGGCCTCAGGCATGCAAGGCAAGCACTCTACCACTGAGCCACCTTCCCACCTCCTGGCTCTGAATTGTTATCCTCTGATCTCAGCCTCCTGAGTAGCGCAGCGTGAGCCACCTGTGCCCGACAAAGTGGCAAAGCACTTTTTTTTAGCTTGCATAAAAAATTTATACCATGGGGCTGGAAGGGGCTCAGTGGTAGAGCGCTTGCCTTGCATGCCTGAGGCCCTGGGTTTGACTCCTCAGCACCACATAAGCAAAAAGAAAAAAGCCGGAAGTGGCGCTGTGGCTCAAGTGGTAGAGCACTAGCCTTGAGCTGAAGAGTTGAAGGACAGCGCCCAGGCCCAGAGTTCAGGCCCAACGACCGGACCCCCCCCCCAAAAAAAAAAAAAAAATTATTCCATTGGAATCTTTTTTTTTTTTTTGTTCTGGTTGTGGGGCTTGAACCTCCGGGCCTGGGTGCTGTCTCTTTTGCTCAAGGCTAGTGCTGTACCACTTTGAGCCATAGCACCACTTCCAAATGGATATTAGAAAGTCACAGACTTTCTTGCCTGGGTTGGCATTGAACTGCAATCCTCGGATCTCAGCCTCCTGAGTAGCTAGGATTAGAGGCAGTGAGCCACTGGCACCTGGCAGAAGTCTCTTTTAAATTTAAAAAATCTAAAAATTTCTTGTTTTTATTTATTTGTGTGTGTGTGTGTGTGTGTGTGTGCGCGTGCGCACGTGCATGTGCACGCATGCACTGGGTACTGGGACTAGAACTCAGGGCACTTTCCTTTGGCTTTTTTTGTGCAAAATTGATACTCTGCCATTAAGCAACTCCTCAATTTCCAGCTTTTTTGTTGGTTAATTGGAGTTTTCTGCCTGAGGTGGCTTTGAATTGTGATCTTCATATCTCATTTTTCTGATCAGCTAAGATTATGGGCTTGAGCCAATGGTGCCCATATAACAATATTTTTTTTTTTTTTTGCCAATCCTGGGGCTCTGTGCTCAAGGCTAGCATTCTACCACTTGAGCCACAGCATCACTTCCGGCCTTTTCTGTTTATGTGGTACTGAGGAATCAAACCCAGGGCCTCATGAATGCACCCTACACTGAGCCACATTCCCAGCCCCACAATACTTTATTTTAGAAGGGTTATAGTGTTCCAAACCTTAGGTTCCAATCTCATTCCCTAGAATAGGAAAAAATAATCGGTGTCTATTACTGAACTCTTTTTTTTTTTTTTTTTGGGTCCGGTCATGGGGCCTGAACTCTGGGCCTGGGCACTGTCCCTCAGCTCTTCAGCTCAAGGCTAGCACTCTACCACTTGAGCCACAGCACCACTTCCGGCTTTTTTGTTTATGTGGTGCTGAGGAATCGAACCCAGGGCCTCAGGCATGCAAGGCAAGCGCTCTACCACTGAGCCAGCTTCCCAGCCCTATTACTGAACTCTTTCTGTGAAAGATGAAGACCTTGCTCCCAACCTGGAGAGCATGGGGGTAGAGTTTGGAGAGTTTGATCCTCGCCAGCCTAGGAATATGTAGCAATTCCCTGTTTCAAAACAAAGCACTGAGGGGGAGTCTTACAGTGCCTGCTTCCTGCTCTATTGCTATATTCAGATCTTCTTTTTATCCTTTTGTGATTTTCGCTTTTTATAAATTTGATCCTTTTCTTATTTGTCCATAGGATTTAAGAATTAGAAGTAGGTTAAAGTAGCCAAGAGATTATTGAAGTATTCTTAGAGAAGATACTGATGTCAAGGAGCTTTTTTTTAGCATTTTGTCAGCATTTATAATTAAAATGTAGAATTGTGACTGCTTTTCAGTAGTCCTTCACTTAAAATACTGAAAATTAGCTGGGTCCTGGTGGCTCACACTTGTACTCTAAGCTACTGAGAAGGCTGAGCTCTGAGGATCAGTGTTCAAAGCCAGCCTAAGGAAGGAAAGTCCATGACTGTCTTATCTTCAGTTAACCACCCAAAAAGCTGAAAGTAAAACTGTGGTTCAACTGATAGAGCACTATCCTTGAGCAAAAAAGCTAAGGGAGAATGCCCAGGATAGGCATAAATTAAAAAAGGAGTCTTTTGTGTACTGATTAATTTTTAATTGTGAATCATGTATAAAAAATATTGAAGTCATTAAACTTTGGTAAAGCTATAGTAATTTGGCAATTGTATAGTGATATTTTAGCTGTTGTACTGACTTAGGGATCAAAGGTTCTTTTTAAACTATTAGGCTGTTTCAGAAGGTTTTTTCTAAATACTACTATTGGTAATCCTAGACATTGAACTACTTCTGTATATTTAGGTACATATTTATGAAAAGCTAGTGTACAAGTATTTGATATAAAAAAGGAAATACTCAAAAAATGTGAAAAATGCAAGTCTTACATAGAATGATCCATGTAACCTTTTTTTTTTCCCCCCTTTTCTGGCCAGTCCTGAGGCTTGTACTTAGAGCCTGGACACTGTGCCTGAGCTTCTTTTGCTCAAGGATGGTACTCTACTATTTGAGCCATAGCACCACTTCTGGCCTTTTCTGTTTATGTCGTAACAAGGAATGGAACCCAGGGCTTTGTGCATGCTAGGCAAGAACTCTACTACTAAGCCACATTCCCAACCCTAATCATTTCATTGTTAAAGTGATTTTTTTGGTAAGGTATGCTTTGTGAGTGGTTTACTAAGAGCTTGCTTGTTTATTTGTCAGTTGAGGGCCTGGAACTCTGGGCCAGGGTACTGTCTATGAGCTCTTTTGCTCAAGGCTAGCGCTCTACCACTTGAAGCCATAGTACCATTTTGGTTTTTTTAGTGATTAAGTGGAAATGGGAGTTTCATACATGGCCTTTCCTGCTGGGCTGGCTTTGAACCATTATCCTCAGATCTCAGCCTCCTGAGTAGCTAGGATTATAGGTGTGAGCCACCAGTGCCTGGCTAGAGCTAATATATTTAAACTGATCTAATTTGTCAGGTATGGTGACTCATACCTGTAATCCTAGATATTAAGGAAGCTGAGATTTGATGCAGCCTGGATAGGAAAGTCTGTCAGACTCCTATTTTCATTAGACTCTTACCTACGAAAAGGAAAGTAAAGCTAGGAGAGGAGCAGTGGCTCAAGTGGTACAGAGCCAGCCTTAAGTGGAAAAAGTGAAGGGGTAGTACTCAGGCCCTGAGTTCAAGTTCCAGTACCAGCATAAAATCACCCCTCCCCCCGAAATACCAACCTGATTTAACTAAAGTTATTAATAGAATCAACTTAATTGCATAAATTAGACATTTCAGATTCTACTATTCTTCATAGGTGATTCAAGCAATATTGTAGTTTTCACCCTGACATTTTAGTGTGGGAAGGGTAAAACGCTAAGCACTTAACTTCCCATAGCCCTTATTCAGTGACAAAGATACCAAAAATCAAAGCAAAATTCAGCAAAAACTGAATCACACACATACACACACCCTCTCACTCTCTATTTGCTACAATTTGTAGCCATACCTTTCTCCTATCCTTTGAACAAAAGGTTACGGTCTTGGTGATTTTAAATTTAGTGACGTGCTTTTCCTAATAGAAAATCAGTTTGGAGAGCTCTGACTTGCTATTACTGGGCTCTCATCCTTTCTGTTTAAATAATGCAGGTACTTTGATGGAAACCTGGAGAAGCTTTTTGCTGAGTGTCATGTAATTAATCCAAGTAAAAAGTCTCGAACACGCCAGATGAATACAAGGTCATCAGCACAGGATATGCCTTGTCAGATCTGCTACTTGAACTACCCTAACTCGGTGAGTATCTGGTAGTTTAAGGCTAGCACTGACCATATTTCAAAGAGTAAATCACCTTTCAGTATTTAAACAGGAAATCTGGGAGTCTAGGAGCAGTTCCATACTACCAGTAATGTATCAATTTATAAAGGATAAGGACAAAAAAATAATACCTTTGCTCCCCTTACCATTCCTATCCCTGGTAGTTTGTTTAAAAAGCTTATTTATTATAGAAAGTTGTTATCACATACCTCAGGCTTTATGGAATTTGCTTTACCACCATGGGAAGAATTGTGTAAACCATTTTCTATTAAAAAAAAATCCAAGACTCTTATAATAAGCCCCATGTTTAATATGATATGTGAAGGCACTTTCAGGATTGTTCATGAGATTTTTGACTAACACTGATGAAATCCAAGTGGTGACAGAATTAGAAGACCGTAGACCAATGACACATATCTTCCTGTGAATGCGTGACTTTATTAGTAACTAGGAAAGTTACATTGTAACATAAGGGTAAAGAGTTACTTGTAATTCAGTTTCTAAGATGTTTCATTATCTAACAAATTATTTCTTAGAATGTTTTATTAATACTGTATTCTTAATATACTTAAGAATTAATAATACTATATTTGTAGTATATAGTAAATTCTATAATTCAGGAATTATAGCTTCTTGTTTTATTTTCTGCCTTAATATGTGACTCTACCAGCTTTTTCTCACCAGTATTATAGTTATGTAGTTTAACCGATCAGAAGTTTTTTGATGAATATTCCTAAAGACTGTATTGATCAGAATTAATTCATTCAAGTATATAACCTATTAGAAAAGCAGTTGACAAACAAATGTAGTTTTAGAGAAAATAGAATGATCAGTGAATTAGTTTAGTACAAGTATAGAACTGAATTTCTGAATTCTGAAGTTCTGATTTTAGCTGTTTATGATACTTCATCCTGTGCCTTTAAGTAGGTAAATCATTTGCTCTTACCTGGTGTTTCAAATGAGTTGACTAAAATATTCTTTTAGATCTCTTCCAGCCTGTGAACTATATCATTCTTTCTCCTCAAATTATCCTAACTTGAGTATTACAATTAAAATACATGAAGTTAATTTTTAAAAAAATATTTTTATTGTAAAGATACTGTACAGAGGGGTTACAGTTACATGAGTAAGGTACAATTCCTATCCAGCATTGTGACCCCCTCCTTTGTTTTTCCCGTATCTGAAGTTAGTTTCTTTTTTTAAAAGTTAGGTTTTGACACCATTAATCTTTAACAGTTTCTCTTTGCCAGTTAATCTCTCTCTCTCTCTCTTCAGTCCTTGGGCTTGAACTCGGGGTCCCTGAGCCTCTTTTGCTCAAGGCTAGCACTCTACCACTTGAGCCACAGTGCTACTTCCCTAGCCTTTTCTGTTTATGTGGTACTGAGGAATTGAGCCCAGGGCTTCATGAATACTAGGCAAGCACTCTACCACTAAGCCATATTCCCAGCCCCTGCCAGTTAATATTTATGTATGCAGTTCTTTAGTTTATAAATATTTCTGTGAGGAAATACTAAGGTCCACATAATTTGTCTTAGACTTTTGTAATTTTTTAATTTTATTTTTTCCTGGTCCTGGGGCTTCAAGTCTTGAACTTGGGTACTGTCTCTGAGCTTTTGGGTGTCATGGACTTTTCTGCTCCAACTGGCTTTGAACTGTGATCCTCAGATCTTAGTCTCCTGAGAAGCTAAGGTTATAGGTGTGAACCACTGGCAGCACCTGGCTTATCCTAGAATTTAACAGAGTTCCTTATACCTTGACATTTTTTTCTTCCTGTATATTTGTTTCTCCATTTTACCCATAACTGATTCAGTACTGAAGCAGACTGCTACTGTAGTCACTGTAACTTTTCCAATGCCCTTGATATTGTTGAGTAGTTTCAAACCAGTGTTGAAAATCAGGAATGAAGATATACAGTGTGTAGTTTTGCCTTTGCACTTGTAACTGATGATGGAGAACTTAGTGCCAGGCACTGTTCTTTGTTTTAGACCCAAAGTAGAACCAAAAATACATACATAATCTCTTCCTTCCAAGGTTATCTGGACAAATAAGTAGAAAGGCATTGAGAGAATAGTTGAGTGGTTTAGGAAGACACAAGATAAGATGCTGTGGAAGCCTGTTGGAGGGATGCTGTTGGTCCTTATACATCAGTTGCTGTGATGAGAGCTGAGGATGGAAGACTTACTTTGGGTCACTTGGACTCATTGCTTTGGGTTTGTCTCTAGAACAGCATTGTGTGGAATACATGGTGGAGCAGGAATGCTCAACTCATGGTAGCCAGGGGTTTGGTGCAAGACATATACATGAATGGGAGAAAAAAGCAGGATTTTGTATCCCTTTTAATGGCACAACCCCAGTGATCTACCTTCCTTTAATTAGTCCCTACCTGCAAAGTTTACACAACCTCTTTACCCTCATCTGGAGATTAATTTTGGAACACATGGCTTGGGGGCGGTGCTCATGGATCTTTAAGACCTAAACCAGAACAGACACCTAATTTAACTTTTGATATGGCAGGTCTTCATAAATTGGTAATTAGGAAAATACAGCGATACAGAAGCCAGAAGAGAATAGAAGCATGAATTTTAAGAAGTACTGATGTCTCTGAAAGTAGTGTGCTAGAATAAGAAACCAGACTGCATGGGCAAAAGAGTCACTGACTTGTTCATGTTCAGTAGTTTAGATTGAGACTAACTTGAAGTAGGAAGAGGAAGGAATTAATGTACAACTGTCTGTATTGGAACTAATTCAAGAGGGTGTGTGTGTGTGTGTGTGTGTGTGTGTGTGTGTGTGTGTGTGTGTGTGTGTGTGTGTGTGTGTGTGTGTGTGTGTGTGTGTGTGTGTGTGTGTGTGTGTGTGTGTGTGTGTGTGTGTGTGTGTGTGTGTTGTCATGAGTCTTGAACTTGGGGCCTGGGTATTGTCCCTGAGCTCCCCCCACCCCCCTTTGCTGGTCCTGGGGCTGGAATGCAGGTTGGATACACTGTCCCTGAGCTCTTTTTGCTCAAGGCTAGCACTCTACCACTTGTAGACACTGCTTCACTTCTGGTTTTCTGTTGGTTAATTAGAGATAAAAGTCTCACAACCTTTCCTGCTTGGGCTGTCTTTGAACTGTTATCCTCAGAGCTCAGCCTCTTGAGTAGGTAGGATTAGACCTGAGCCACCAGCACCCAGCTAGGAGTTTCAAAATCCCCATCACAGTTTCTTTATTATTTTGAAACAGCATAAAAATATACTTACACTTACTCAGACTTCCATTAGGAAATAAATGTCGTATGTGCTATAATAGCTCACTTTTATGAAATGTATAATTTGTATTTTTAGAATAGGATGAACTAAATATGTAAAGACAGAGTCTCATGTCCACCTTGAGCCACCAATACTCCTGTGGAATCTTTTTTTTTGGGGGGGTTGGTCGTGGGACTTGAACTCTGGTCCTTGGCACTGTCCCTCAGTTCTTTAGCTCAAGGCAAGCACTCTACCACTTCTGGTTTTCTGATGATTTATTAGAGATAAGAGTGTCACAGTCTTTCCTGCCTGGGCTGGCTTTGAACCACGATCCTCAGATGTCAGCCTCTTGAGTAGCTAGGATTACAGGCGTGAGCCATAGGCACCCGGCTTCCTGCGGAATCTTGATCTGAGAACATTCTTGAAAACTTCTAATCTAGAGCCAACCTTGTCTTCCCTCACCAGTCAACCCTTGCTTTGTTGTTGTTTTTCCTGTCCTGGAGCTTGAACTCAGGGCCTGGACTCTGTCCTAGAGCTTTTTTGCCCAAGATTAGAGCTCTACCACTTGAATCACAGTTTTACTTCCAGCTTTTTGATGGTTAATTGAAGATAAAAGTCTCAGGGACTTTATTGCCAGGCTGGCTTGGAATCTTGGTCCTCAGATCTCAGCCTCCTGAGTAGCTAGGATTACAGTCGTGAGCCACTGGTGCCTGGCTCTACTGAGTTTTATAAGCAAAATGGCTTCAGTTTTGGAGGTGGGCAATTTCTGGTGGGGAGAGCTGTTCATTAACATCTTAACATCATTCTGAATATCAGTTATATATATGTGTGTGTAACTGTGCAGATAAGTAAAATACTTTAGTGTGTATTTGTCTTTTAGAGTGTTTCTCTGGGATGGTCAATTTTTGTTACATAGATATCCTAAGCCCTTTTGTTTTTTAGTTTGGATTTATTTAAACTATATAAAGAACCATAATATAATTGTGAGTTAGGGGTACAGCCCAGAGAGCTGAGGAGGGTAAAGGCCATCTAGTGGAAGAAAGGAAGAAAAGGGAAATATGATAGATCCAGACTTGTCTACGACCCTGACACAACCCTTAGCACCGTATATAAATGCCATTAGCCACAAGTTAGGAACCAGAGGCATGGCTTAAGGTTTAGAGCACCAGAAGAACATGCTCAAGGACCTTGAGTTCCAAACCTTGTGGATTAGCAAAAAAAAAGGAAGAAGAAAAATGCTGTTTGTTTGTGACTCAGTGGTAGAGTACTTGCCTAGCATGCATGAGGCCCTGGGTTCATTCCTCAGTACTACATAAACAAAAAATAAAGTTAAAAATTTAAGGAAAATGCTGCTTATAAGAGCCATGAAGAGAAAAAAAAGAGAATAAAACCAGGAAGTGAACTGACAAAGTATAAACAAATTTTAAGTACTAACATAAAAACAACGAATATTTTGGAAGAAAATAGTTAAAAGTATTGAGGAAAAAATAGCACTAATTCTTGCATATTCAAGAATGGCAGAGTGGTGGGTAAGGGAATAACACATATGCATGAGGAGGACTTGAATATATGCATGAGGAGGGCATAATGTATTAGTAGGGGGGCATTTCAGTTAGTGGTATTGGACCAGTTCTATAGCCACTTGGAACAGAAACAGATTCTTATCTAGTTACTTATATCAAAGTTACTTACTTCAGGAACTATAAATTGAAAGACTTATTTTACGTTTTTTTTTGGTTGGTTATGGGGGCTGAACTCTGGGCCTGGCCTCAGCTCTTCAGCTCAAGGCTAGCGCCCTACCACCAGCACCACTTCCAGCTTTTTCTGCTTATGTGGTGCTGAGGAATTGAACCCAGGGCCTTATGCACATGAGGCAAGCACTCTACCACTGAGCCACTTTTTACTTTATTTTACTTTATATAAATAAAGTGCTTCACAACAGAATGTGAATATGCAGAATTAAAACTGGGAGAACCCATGTAATTGTAACCCCTCTGTATGGTATTTTCACAATTGAAAAAAAACTGGGAGAAAATATTTTCACATAATTTGAATGCCAGTTTCCTTCATAATGTAGAGCCCTATGACCAACAACAAAAAAAAGACTAATGAGGTTCTTAGTGTGTTTTCACCAGATAGATTAGCAAAGATTGGGGAATTGAAAGATACACTGTGTGACATGGGATGAGAAACAACATACTCTTGAGCTCTATGGATTATTACCACCTCTTGTAAGAAACCTACTAATATTGTCAGATTGTACCTGTTAGGCGCACTTTGTCCTAAGGTACAATCACATGGTCAAAGATAATAGCCAATGTACTAGACCAGTAGGGAAAATGTATAAATGTCTGATAATAGTGGGCTGTTTAATGAGTTGGGTATCTTTCTGTAGGCTTTAGAAGTAGATCAACCAATTCAAGTGGTGGTAGCTCACACCTGTAATCTTAGCTACTCAGTACACAAGGCTCCATCTTGAGGGTTTTTTTTTTTTTTTTGTGGGGGATAGGGGGCTTGAACTCTGGGCCTGGGTGCTGTCCCTCAGCTCTTCAGCTCAAGGCAAGTGCTCTACCACTTGAGCCACAGCGCCACTTCCAGTTCTGGTGGTTCATTGGAGATAAGAATCTCATGGTCTTTCCTGCCTGGGCTGGCTTTGAACCACTATCCTCAGATCTCAGCCTCCTGAGTAGCTAGGATTACAGGTGTGAGCCACCATCGCCAGCCTGTCTTCAGTTAACTAGAAAAAAGCTGGGCTGGAGGTATGGCTCAAGTCTGTCTGTCTGTCTGTCTGTCTGTCTGTCTGTCTGTCTGTCTGTCTGTCTGTCTCTCTCTCTCTCTCTCTTTCCCTCTCTGACACACACACAGTTCAAATCCTAAAAAAAAAAAAAAGAGAGTTTAACCAGTATATCAATGTGAAGCCATACCAGAAATCTATTAAATAAAGGGAGAACAAGGTGCACAGACGCAAACATGGGGTCCTTTTACTGTGTCTGTCCTTGAGCTCTTCGGCTCAAAGCTAGCACTCTACCACTTGAGCCACACACAGTGCCATTTCTGGCCTTTTCTGCTTATATGGTACTGAGGAATAGAACCCAGGGCCTCATGCATGCAAGGCATGCACTCTACCACTGAGCTACCTTCCTAGCCATATGTTAGAATATTTCTGTAAGCTCGTGTGAGAAATGGAAGTAGCAGTTGCTTCTAGATAGAGGCTTATTTTTTCAACAAACTTAAACTACAAGTTGTTTTGTTTCATTTTTTTAAATAAAGATAAGGTGTTTGGCTGTGTTGCCCTGGCTGAAGTACCGTGGTTGTTGTAGTCATGACTCTGTGCTGATACTGGGGGCAGATACCAGGTAGGGTGCTAGAGCCCCAACCTTTTGGGCTCAGTGACTTTCTGGTTTAGCTTTCCCAGTAGTAGTAGATAGCCCATTCCACCATGCCTGTCTCTGTAAAAAGAACTATTCTAGCTGTGAACCTGTATTGCTTATTAGTTGAAACTAATTTGTGATAGTGTATCCTTTTTTTAAAACCAGTCCTGAGGCTTGAACTCAGGGCCTGGGCACTGCCCCTTAGCTCTTCAGCTCAAGCCTAGTGCTCTACCACTTTGAGCCACAGCTCTACTTCCAGTTTTCCAGTGCTTAATTGGAGATATGAGTCTTAAGGGATTTTCCTTCTTGGGCTGGCTTCAAACCACAATCCTCAGATCTCAGCCTCCTTGAGTAGCTAGGATTACATGAGCCACCAGTGCCCAGCTAATAATTTTAATCTTGATTTTATTTTAAATGCTAGTACTGTCTTTGAACCCAAGGTACTGAGCTCTTGCTTAGCCTTTTCCTGCAAGATTGATATTTTACTACTTGAGCCACAGCTCCATTTTTTGACTTTTTTGGGGGGGGGGGGCATGGCTAATTGGAGACAAGACTCACTTCCTGCCTGGGCTAGCATTGAATTGGAATCCTTACATCTCAGCTTTCTAAATAGCCAGGATTACAGGTATGCCCATCCTTAAATTTTTATAGCCCCTAAAGAAATTTTGTACTTTCTCTTAGGATCCATCACGACCATTCCAGGGGACCACATAGTGGCAGTCAGGCACAGGAGAAAGATTATTATAAGGTTTATTAGAGGGGCCATATGTCCCCCTGGAGAGGGAGCAGTGTGGTGTCTGCCCCCATCCAGGTAGGTAGCTCTGGGGCAAGTATGGTGTCCAGGTAGGTCTCGGGGGAAGAGAGGGAGTGGCTAGCTTTGTGGCTGGAACTCTAGGGCTGGGTGGAGCTCAGGTCTGGGTGGAGCTGAGGCCAGAGGTAAGGATAATGCTAACACCTTTCATACTTATTCTTGAATCTCTTCCCGCTCCTAGTCCTAAACACATATTTTTCTTATTCTTGGGATTTGACTCTTTCCGGGCTTTTATAGACATGGAATTGAACATTATATGGTCTTTTGTGTGGTCTTTCATTTAACATAATATTTTCAAGGTTCCTCCATGATGCATTATGTAGCAGCAACTTCATTTATTTGGTGACAAAATATTCCATTTTGTGTGACTATTTCACATTTTTATCCTTTATTTGATGAACGTCTATCTAGGTTGTTTCTACTTTGTGGCTACTGAGAATACTCATGTACAAGTTTTTGTCGACATATATTTTCATTTGTTTTGAGTATATATAGAGTAGTGGTTGTATGGTAACTGTTGAATATTTTGAGGCATTGCCTGTTTGTTTTCCAATGTTAATGTACCATTTTACATTCCCATCAGCAGTGGATGAGCAGTGCTTTTTATTATCTACTTTTTTTCTTTGTTATTATGGTTGTTTCAGTATATGTGTTGTCCCATTGTGGCTTTGACTAACATTTCCCTGATGACTAATGATATTGAGGGTCTTTTATGCTTAATGAAGTGCTTACAATTTATTCTTGCATTTAATACAAATGGTTGCCTGCTTTTTCTAAAATTGGTAAATACCTACCATAAGTACTTGGATTATTCATTTTTTTGTGTTAATGTATTTGCATGTCTAGATTGCACCACCTTTAGAAGTTCATTTTAGCTCATCTGTTCATGTCCAGTTGGACATTTTAGCCACTGTGAAACATGGGACCTTATCAGAGCCTTGAGTCATTATGTACAGTGTTTTTTTTTTATTTTAAATAATATCTTTGCTAAAGTCATGGTTTTTTTTTTTTGTTTTTGTTGTTGTTATTGCAGTATTTCACTGGCCTTGAATGTGGACATAAGTTTTGTATGCAGTGCTGGAGTGAATATTTAACTACCAAAATAATGGAGGAAGGCATGGGACAGGTAAAGATAATGATTTAATTTTCAGTTCTTGTTGAATTTCCTTTAGTGCTTAGACCCTTAGGTAAATATGAACAGGTGAAAGTTCCTGGATTAGTTCGTAACAGACAGGTGTATTTCTGTTTGACAATGTGACATTTCAGTTAAAATAAAACCTAGATGAAGTTTTCTCAGCAGGCATCAGAATTGGCTGAATGTGGTGAGCGATTTTGTCAGATACTTTGCTGATTTCACTTTATGGAATAACTGCATGTGCACACAGAAACATGTTGCCTTAGTGGCAAGTAAAGAATTGTGATCCTACTAACATTAAAATATCCCAGAATCTAGCTAAGTGCCTGGTAGTGGGAAGCATTCAGTAAATAATTGTTGAATGAAGACACAGTTTAAATTTCAATCTTTTTCAGACTATATCGTGTCCTGCTCATGGTTGTGATATCTTAGTGGATGACAACACAGTTATGTAAGTATTTTTGATAGATTCTGCACATTCATTATTGGCTAGTTGGTTAACTAAATTGCCTTGTACTTAATACTTCAAAGAATGTGAGGTTTTAAAAGTCTCTTCAGACTTTGTAATCTGCATTCTTTCCTATTACAAAGGCATGTTGTAACGTTGTTAAATGCTCAATCACTGTTCTAGTAAATTTGACAGCTGGATTTTGTTAAATTGTGGACTTGGAGTATAGGATATGTCAGTGTGTCATTGATGTACTCTGGGAAACGTGAAGATTGAGTTAAGGAAAACTAGGTTTTGTGAATGTAATCCCAGCTACTTGGGAAGCAGAGGCAGGAGGGTCCTAAGTTCAAGGTCAACCTGGGCAAAGTTACCAAGACTGAATCTCAAAAACAAGAAAAGCTAAAGGAACTGCAAGTAGCTCAAATGGTAGTATACTTGCTCAGCAAGTATGTAGCACTAGATTCAGTCCCCATTCCCACAGGGGACTGTGGGATGAGGGGAGGGTATAAGGGAAATAGAAAAAGGATTGGGGATATACATAGCTCACTGGTAGACTGCTTGCCTAGTATGAGTGAGATCCTGGGTTTGATCCCCTGTACCACAAAAATTTAAAATGAAAAATAAAGATTCATTGTTTGAGTGCAGGATTAAGTAGAGGAATAAAAGTAGACAAATCTCAGTGCATGTTTGGAAAGGAAAAGAAAGCAATTTTGAAGAGACTCAGATGCAACTCTTGAGCCCTGGCAGCTATGAGAATTGAGCATGGATTTCTCATAGAGGAATACCTCAATAAATAGAAACTGCTGGTCTCGGGCAACCCTGCTGTGTGCAGTTGTTGGCTGGGATTATGCCCGGAGGATGTGTTCTCCTGGCTGCTGGAGGCTGTCTCCTAACTGCTTGTCATCAAACATTCTCTTTTGAAGAGAGAAGAAAGAAACCCGGAGAAAGAAGTACAGTTAGAGTAGCTTGTAAAATCCCAGCTTGCTTAATTCCAGGTCATTGCTTATTTTTGTAACTTTTAAGTTATCTCATTGGCATCATTGTAGGATGACAAACAGATTCAGGGCTTGAATAATCCACAGTTTGTGTCATTAGTCTTAGATAATTGTACAGAAAAACCTATCTCGTGAAATGTAATGAAAGTAAAAGTATAGCCATATGCTTTGATGAGTCAATTTCTTAATGAAGTGACAAACGAACTGGCCAACACAATTTATAAAGCTCACTGATTCTGCTTGCTTAATTTCAGTCTGCTTTGGTTTATTTGGTACATATTTAATGTTGTTGCTAACTCTGTGTTTGTCCTGGATTTGTCTTTCAGTAAATCTTACTTCTGTTAGGAGTACCATAATTCTTTTCTGTCTTATCTCTCTATGCTTTTGCATCAGGGTTGTGGGTTTTTTGGGTTTATTTTATTTTTTGCCAGTCCTGGGGCTTGAGCTCAGGACCTGGGCACTGCCCCTGGGTACTTTACCTCTTGAGCCACAGCACCACTTTCTGCCTTTTCTGTTATTTGGGACTGAGGAACTGAACCGAGGGCTTCATGAATGCTAAGCAAACAGCACTCTACCACTAAGCCACATTCCCAGACCCGTGTGTGTGTGTGTGTGTGTGTGTGTGTGTGTGTGTGTGTGTGTGTGTGTGTGTGTGTGTGTGTGTGTGTGTGTGTGTGTGTGTGTGTTGTGTGTTGTGTGTGTGTGTGTGTGTGTGTGTGTGTGTCAGAGAGAGAGAGAGAATGTGTGTCTGTTGGTTGTGGGGCTTGAACTCTGGGCCTGGGTGCTGTCTCTCAGCTCTTCTGCTCAAGGTGAATGCTCTACCATTCTAGCCACAATGCCACTTCCGGTTTTCTGGTGGTTCATTGGAGATAAGTGTCAGGCTTTCCTGACTGGGCTAGCTTTGATCTTCAGATCTCAGCCTTCTGAGTACCTAGGATTACAGGTGTAAGCCAGTGGCACCTGGCCAGGTTTTTTTTTTTTTTTTTTAAACCAATAGATAGACAAGTTTGGTCCTGTGCATCATCGTTATAGATACTACATCCTTCCATTCAACAGACATTTGCTGGGAGCCTGTTTCCTAGCACGTATGCACAGGGGATCAGAAAAGTTAAGATACAGGTTCTCCCAAGAGGTACACAATACCAAATAACTGTAAAGCAAAAGCTTAAGTAAAAGGAATACAATAAAGTACTATTAGTGTATTCTCCCTTAAATCATTCACCCTTAAGAGTTTAGGAAGTAACATAAAAGGAATAAAAACTAGAATTGAGAGAATGGGTAATATTCATTAAATAATGTCAATATTTTAAAAATAGATTGTATACTTCTCTGTTAATGTAGTCTGCAGTGTGCAGAGCACAGAGTAGTATAGTAGGAGCTTATTAGAGAGTGAAAAGAATTTGATAATTTATAATGAGTTATCATGATAATTGTTACGATTATTATAATAAGATTTGTGTTTTGGAAATAGAACTTTATAATGGAATATACTTTAGTGTGGTAAGGTATTTGAGCAAATTAGACTTGCTTAGAAGGTTCTGGTTAAAGATAGTAGTATGGGAGTTGTGATTTCAGTGGTAGCAGAAACAACAAACAGACTGGTGTGGACGAGGGAAAAAGTAGTATGAATCTATGATTTTAAATAATTTGATCAATTTGGTAAAAATTAGTGCCTTTAGGTTTGGAGTTTAGTAATTAGATAAGTACAAGCTCTAACATAATAGGTGAACAATGTAGTACAAAAAAAGAAGGGCTGGGAAGGTGGCTCAGTGGTAGAGCGCTTGCCTTGCATGCACCATATAAGCAAAAAGAAAAAAGTCAGAAGTGGCGCTGTGGCTCAAGTGGTAGAGCGCTAGCCTTGAGCTGAAGAGCTGAGGGACAGTGCCCAGGCCCAGAGTTCAGGCCCCACGACTGGACCCAAAGAAAAGAAAAGAAAATGCTTGGGGCTGCGAAGTTGGCTCAGTGGTAGAATGCTTGCTTTGGTGTGCATGAGGCCCTGGGTTCGATTCCTCAGCACCACATAAAACAGAAAAAGCTGGAAGTGGCAATGTGGCTCAAGTAGTAGAACGCTAGCATTGAGCTGAAGAGCTGAAGGACAGCACCCAGGCCTTGAGTTCAGGCCTCACGACTGACCAAAACAAAAAAAGAAAGAAAAAGAAAAGAAAATGCTTGGTGTTGGTGGCACATGCCTGTAATCCTTAGCTACTCAGGAGGTCTGAGATCTGATGATCACAGTTCAAAGCCAGCACAGGCATTAAAAAGCACAAGAGACTCCTATCTCCAATTAACCACCAGAAAACTGGAAGTAGAGCCATGGCTTAAAGTGGTAGAGTGGTATCCTTGAGGTAAAAAGGGTCAGGGACAGCGCTTAAGCCCTGGGGTTCAAGCCTCAGGACTGGCCACCCCCCCAAAAAAATAAGAAAATAAAAAAGATGAACTCTTAGAGACTGAAATTTAAGTTAAAAGAAGGGGAGTAAAGTGAAAGATACTCAGGTGATATTTTGAGAGAATAGCATTAAATAAACCAAGATAGTTGAGAATTTCAACAAGAGACACTGATGATTTTACTTCTAGTGAAGATATAAATGAAGCTGGGTGCTAGTGGTACATGCCTGTAATCCTAGCTACTCAAGGAGGCTGCTATATGATGATCAAGATTGGAAGCCAGCCCTGACAGGAAAGCCCATGAAACTCTAACTTCCAGTTAACTATCAAAGCTGTAAGTGGAGCTGTGACTCAAGTGATAAAAGGCTAGCCTTGAACACAAAAAGCAGGGACAGTGCCCAGGCCCAGAGTTCAAGCCCCACGACTGACCAAAAAAAATACTCCCCCCCCCCCCCCCCCCCACTTCCCCTGAAGAATGAAGGTATAGGCCAAATTAAACTGAGCTCAGTCATGAGTGAATGGGAAGTGGTGAGAAGCCTGGTGGTTCACAAGGATGAAAGTTCTTGATTATATCCCCAGTGGCTTGTATAATGATGTATGTCATCCTAGATACTCAGGACATCATTGTAAAATCACAGAGATGAATATGAGTCCATGAATGACATTATTGACTCAGGTGTTCCTAGGCCCGTCTCCTGTCAGTGAGGTAAATTATATGTTATGAAGCCAGAAGCCAGAAATTTTCTGAAGATGCTTCAGGTGCTCTGTTGGGGACCTTCTTCTGGATTCAACCAGATAAGCTTATTTTCTTTTTTTTTCTTTTTTTTTGGTTGGTTGTGGGGCTTGAACTATGGGCCTGAGTGCTGTCCCTCAGCTCTTCAGCTCAAGGCTAGCGCTGTACCACTTGAACTACAGTGCTACTTCCAGTTTTCTGGTGGTTTATTGGAGATAGGAGTTTCACGGACTTTCCTGCCCAGGCTGGCTTTGAACTGCGATCCCCAGATCTCAGCCTCTTGAGTAGCTAAGATTACAGGCATGAGCCACCGGTGCCCAGCTAAGCTTCTTTTTTTTTTTTTTTGGGGGGGGGGGGCTCCAGTCATGGGCCTGAACTCTGGGCCTGGGCACTGTGCCTCAGCTCAAGGCTAACGCTCCACCACTTGAGCCACAGCGCCACTTCCGGCTTTTTTTTCCTGCTTATGTGGTGCTGAGGAATCGAACCCAGGGCCTCATGCATGTAAGGCAAGTGCTATACCACTGAACCACCTTCCCAGCCCCTAAGCTTATTTTCATAACTGTCTTATTTAACTGTTTTCTGGGTATGGCACTTCAGTTTTTGGAGACAAAGTCTTGCCATGTGTGTGTCACAAACTGGCCTTGAGTTCAGTCATCCTGGCTCAGCTCCCCAAGTAGTCTAATTACAGGATTATGCCTCTTAATTGCAGATACATACCTGGCCCACATAAGGTTCTGTTTAAGAGAGCTAGAAGGGAAATGGACAGAATATATCTACCATTTAATATATCTACCATGATACCATGAGGTTCTTTTGTGTGTGTGGAGGGGGGGAGGAGGTTGTGGGGCCTTAATTCGGGGCCTGGGCGCTGTCTCTCAGCTCAAGGCTCAAGGCTCTAGCACTCTGCCATTTGAGTTACAGCACCACTTCCAGCTTTTTCTGCTTAGGTGGTACTGAGGAATCGAACCCAGGGCCTTATGCATGCAAGGCAAGCACTCTACCACTGAGCCACCTTACCAGCTTATCATGAGGTTCTTATAAATAAATAGAGGAAAAAGATGCTCTTCTGTCAGGAAAAGAACATTTCACAGTGAAAGAAATCTAAATTCCATAAGTACAAATGGTCATACTTCATTAAATAAGTGCAATAAAGTTCTTCAGATGTTAAAGTTTTTTTGTTTTCCTTTAAGATTTCAGATAGATTGGTTAAGATTTGAAGAAGTAGTTTAATGTGAGAAGGAAGTATGATAGTCTAACTATTGCAGCATTGTTGGAATACTTGGCAATTTCTAAAAGTTGCTTTTGCTTGGGCCTTTTTATATTTATTTGTTTATTTACTTATTTATTGGTTGTGGGGCTTGAACTCTGGGCCTGAATGCTGTTCTTCAGCTCTTTAGCTCAAGGTGAGCGCTCTACCACTTGAGCCACAGTGCCACTTCTGGTTTTCTGGTGGATAATTGGAGATAAGAGTCTCATGGGCTTTACTGCTCGAGCTGGCTTTGAACTGTGATTTTCAGATCTCGGCCTCCTGAGTATCTAGGATTACAGGTGTGAGCCACTGGTGCCCGGCTCTAATTTTTATTTTTATTTTTATTTTTTTTAACCAACCTTTCAAGGGTAAGAATTTCAAACTGTGTTTAGCCTATAATTCTCACAGCCGATTTAGATCACATGGAGATACAACCAGTTATCAAGTCCTGGCTTTGACTGTTAAATCCTTGTTTCTAATCTGTATGGTTTATGTACCTTTTCTAAGTATACATTAGACATATTTATTTATTTATTTATTTATTGAGGAGCTTGGGTGCTGTCCCTGAGCTTTTTAGCTCTACCATTTTGAGCCACAGTGCTACTTCCTGTTTTCTGCTGGTTAATTGGAGATAAGAATCTCATTGACTTTCCTACCCTACCTGGACTGGCTTTGAACTGATCTTCTGATCTTGGCCTCCTGAGTAGCTAGGAATACAGAGGTGAGCCATCAGTCCCTGGCTTAAACTCCTTTCTTTGTTGTTCTATTTTTTTGCTGGTTTTAAGGATTGAAGCCTGGGTATTGTGCAGATTCAATATTAAGCATATTGAGCTACACTCCAGCCCAACTCAAATTATTTTGTAATCCCACAATGCAGAGATTTAAACCCATGTCTCAGTTTTTCTAGGCAGGCACTCTACCACTGAAATATATTTCCAGACTTCTTAAATTCTCAACAGTGGTAATTGTACCTCAGCCCTTTTTTTGTTAGTTTGTTCGTTCTTGCTTGTTTTTTTTTTTGTTTTGTTTTTGGGGGTGAGTCTTGCTAACTTTGCCTGCACTGGCCTCAAATTTGTTACCCTCTTACCTCTGTCTCTTGTGTGTGTGCCACGTATACCTGTCTAACATGTTTATCTTAGGAAATTATGTCTATATACTAACTTTCACCTTTTTCTTTCTGACCTTCCAGTTTCTCATAGCTATATAATTACATTATTAATTTTATAGTTATTTTTTCCTGACACTGATGGCATATTTTGCCACCAGATTAATGAGAAAGTTATAAATGGATACATGTATAATTAGATATTCTATATTAGTATGTAAACAATTAGAATTAGTTAATTGTATAGGCCCCCAAAAAATAAATGCAATTTATATCTGTGTAATATCAAACCTCTAAGTTAAATGATGATTTTTTCTTTCTTTTTTTTTTTTTTGTTGGCTAAAGATCAAACCCTGGATGTTTTTCTAAGCAAGTATTCTCACTGAGCTGCAGTCTCAGCCCAAGATGATTATGTTTGACATTCATAAGGGTCAGCTAGACCCTGTGTAATTAGGATAAGTCATACTGTTAATGCTATCTCTGGAAAATGTCTACAAAGATAAAACTATGAAATGACTTGGACGTTATGGGTAGCAGACAAATAGCTTTGTTGAAAGCCTGGGTGGCATTTCAGTATTTTCAAGTTAGAGCAGTTTTACTCATAGTCATAACATCAACAGTTTATCAAGTCACATTGCAGAAGACCAGAAAATACTCTTAGATTTAAACTTCTAATAAACTTTATTCTTGGTTTCAGGCGCCTGATCACAGATTCAAAAGTTAAATTAAAGTATCAGCATTTAATAACAAATAGCTTTGTAGAGGTAAGTAATTTAACCTTTCCTTCCATTTAAGCTGGAACCAGTGGCTCACATCTGTAATCCTAGCTACTCAGAAGGCTGAGATCTGAGTATTGCAGTTCAAAGCTAGCCCAGGCAGAAAAGTTCATGAGACTCTTAATCTCCAGTTAAGCACCAAAAGCAGTTGGAAGTAGAGCCATGGCTGACGTGGCAGAACACTAGCCTTTAGCAGAAAAGCTCAGGAACAGTGCCCAGGCCCTGAGTTCAAGCCCCAGAATTGGGACAAAAACAATGTTCTGTTTAATAATATAAATACTAGTTATTATTATTATTAAGTAGTTCTGCAAATAATTTATTATTCCATAAGCCAGGTTTTGAGTGGAATGCTTCTTGATGAATATAATCATTTCCATTGTTCTCATCTTCCGATATCTATTCTCCAAGATCTCTATTCTCCAATTGTATAGTTTTTACATAATGTGCATTGGATAAAATGCTCTCATAGTAATGCTAGTTGTTTTTTGTTTTTTGTCAGTCATGGGGCTTGAACTCAGGCTGGTTGCTGTCCCTCAGCTTTTCAGCTCAAGGCTAGTGCTCTGCCACTTGAGCCACACACAACTTCTAGGTGTCTGGTGGTTTTGGAGTTTCATGGACTTTCTTGCCCCTGCTGGTTTTGAACTGTAATCTTCAGATCTCAGCCTCCTGAGTAGCTAAGATTACATGTGTGAGCTAACAACGCCGGGCTTTGTAATGCTACATGTTTTTTGTTGTTGTTGTTTTTGTTTTTTGGTCAGTAGTGGGGCTTGAACTCTGGGCCTGGGTACTGTTCCTGAGCTCTTCAGCTCAAGGCTAGCGCTCTACCATTTGAGCCACAGTGCCACTTCTGGTTTTCTAGTAGTTTATTGGAGATAAGAGTTTGGACTTGGCTGCCCCAGCTGGCTTTGAACTGTGGTCCTCAGATCTTAGCCTCCTGACTACCTAGGCTTATAGGTGTGAGCCACCAGCGGCCGGCTTAGCAATGCTAGTTTTCAAAACATCTCTTCTCCCAGCTTTTGGTGGTTCATACCTGTAATCTTAGCTACTAGAGAGGTTGAGAGCAAGATGTTCATTGAGTTCAAACCCCGTTTTCCCTGCCAAAACCTGCAGTCTATTGACCATAAGAAACAGTGTCACCATGTTTATAAAGGACACCAAAAACTCTAGTCTCAGCTGAGTGCCAATGACTCACACCTATAATCCTAGTCACTCAGCAGTCACTTTGAACTGGTGGATCTCAGTTCAAAGCCAGCCAGGTCAGAAGTGTCTATGAGACTGCATCTCCAAATAACCAGAAAAATGGTAGACTAGCATCATGGCTCAAGTGCCAGAGCACCAGCTGTGAGCAGGAAAGTCCAGAAAGAGCTAGAGGCCCTGAGTTCAAAAACGTGTCTCAAAGATATATGAGGCCAAGCACTGTCTGTGATCCTAGCTACTCAGGAGGCTGTGATCTGAGGATCACGGTTGAAAGCCAGCCAGGGCATGAAAGTCCATCAGATCTCCAATTAGCCACCAGAAAACCAGAAGTGGCGCTGTGGCTCAAGTAGTAGAGTGCTTGCTTGCCTTGAGCTGAAGAGCTGAAAGGACAGCATCCAGGCCCAGAGTTCAAGCCCCACAACTGACCAAAAAAAAAAGCACATGAGGAGCCAATAAGTACATCTTTAGTTCTGATAATAAAAGTTGTTTTTGCTGTGTTTTATGTTGATTCCTCTTTATTTCTAGTGGAGAATTTAGTAGGTTATCTAAGAGTTGTAGTAGACTCACAATTAAACATATCTAGTCATATTTTAGTTTCTATCCCTGCTGTTTTTCTGATTATTTTAGGTTCCATTCTCAATGGTTACTTGTCAGATTTGTTTTGTAAAGCAGAACCAGAGATTAGCATTGTGGCCTGCCTGTTTTCTAAATAAAGACTTATTTAGATATGTCCAACCCCAGTTGTTCTGTCTGCTTTTGTGCTTCAGTTGTAGAATTGAGTAATTGCTGCAGAGCACATTGTAGACTACAATACAAAAAATCTTTACTGGCTTTGTATAAAGTTTGCTGATTCCCATATAGGAATGCCACTGTAACTTTGTATTTCAAAAGAAAATTATTATTGTTAGAGATTAAACTGGAAAACTGTACAGTTTTGGAATCTATTGTTAATGGGCTTTTGGAATCTGGTAAAGAATGCTTAGCCATGTTTTGCCCCAGAAATAAAATTCTTGAGAAAATATATTTCAGCTCAGCATGGCAATACACACTTTGAAAATGGTGCTGGGGCACTTAGAATGTTGAGAGTTTTAACTCCAGCCTGGGTTACCTAGCAAGGCCTTATCTCTCAAAAGCCAAAATCTGAGCCTGGATACCAAAGGTTCATCATGCTGTATGTAATCCTAACTACTCAGAAGGTGGAGATCCAAGGATTGCAATTCAAAGTCAGCCCAAACAGGAAAGTCTATGAGACACTCTTCTCCAGTAAACTACTAAAAAACTGGAAGTAGGGCTGTGGCTAAACGGGTAGAGTGCTAGCCTTGAGCAAAAATACGCAAAGACAGTGCATAGGCTACAAGTTTGAACCCCGGGACTGGATCCACGCTAAAGCAACTCTAATTAATAAACTAAGTGATGCGAAACCAAGTGATGGAAAACCACTTACATGTCAGGAACTGAAGTGAATTTTGCCCCTGTGCATTAGAGCTGAATTTGCTCTTTCTGTAGCATAATATATATGGCCATTAGCTCATTGCAGACTGTAGCACCTAACACCTTGCCTTATTAGGAATTAATCTAAAGAAATTGTCTGAAGTAGAACCATAAACTATTGGTTAACAATCACATATGAGTAATTTCTGGTTTATCTTGGGATTTGTGGCTAAAATAAGAGATAGGTCATATGTTTTATAAAATTAGGTCTTAAGGGAATAATAAAGCAGTGTGTCCAAAAGTATTATTGTAGGAGTCTGCTTAGTAATTTCCTGTCATGTTTCGATTTTCTAACCTCTGTTTCAGTGCAATCGACTGTTGAAGTGGTGTCCCGCTCCAGACTGCCACCATGTTGTTAAGGTCCAGTATCCTGACGCTAAACCTGTTCGCTGCAAGTGTGGACGCCAGTTTTGGTAAGGATGTGATTTGCTGAGTAAGAATAGTGCTGTCAGCTTGCCTGTGTACTCTTCATTGTAGTAAAATTGGGGATGGTGGAGTTCAAATTGGGAGATGAGTAGTCTGGTATATCTGATGTATATTTCTTTCAATTAAGAATTGGGGTAAGAGGAACTTGTGTTTCAAAGTGGTAGGGTGCTAGCCTAGAGCAAAAGAGCTCAGGGACAACATCTAGTCCCTGAGTTCAAGCCCTATGACTGCTTAAAAAAAAAAAAAAAGAATTGGATGTAGAAGTCACATCTTAAATAAGTTTTCCTCTGTCCGTGATACTCTAATTTCTGGATGTATTTTTCTTTTTTCTTCTTTTTTTTTTTTTTTTTTTGCCAGTCTTGGGGCTTCAACTCAGGGCTAAGGTACCGTCCCTGAGCTTCTTTTGCTCAAGGCTAGCACTCTACCACTTGAGCCACTGAGCCACTTCTGGCCTTTTATGTGGTACCCAGGGCTTCATGCATGGAAGGCAAGCACTCTACCACTAAGCCATATTCCCAGCCCCTGGATGTATTTTTCATAGAATGCATCTCTACCCACATTTCCTTTCTGCTTCACTACAGCTTAACTTATGTGAAAGGAAATTCAGTGATCTGAGGCAAGAATTCAGTTGTTTCGTTTTCTTTCTTTCCTTTTTTCTTTTTGGTCAGTCCTGGGGCTTGAACTGAGGGCCTGGGCACTGTCCCTGAGCTGCTTTTTTTTGCAGAACGGTGGCACTTTATCACTTGAGCCACAATGACATTTCTGGTGTTTTCTGTTTTTGTGGCACAGAGGCATCAAACCCAGGTCTTGATGCATGCTAGGCAAGCACTCTACCACTAAGTCACATTCCCAGCCCAGTTCTCCCATTTTTGAATTGATACTAATGATCCTATATAATGAACGTAATTGTACATTATTGTTTCAGAGTCTGCAATGGGAAAATGGAATCTGACTTCTTACTACTTTCAAATATATTTTTAGTATGAATTTTTTTTAATTTTTATTTTTTGGTGGTCTTGGGGCTTGAACTTAGAGCCTGGGTACTGTCCCTAAGCTTTATTTATTTATTTACAATTTCAAGCCACAGTGCTGCTTCTGGTTTTCTGGTGGTTAATTGAAGAAAAGAGTCTCATGGACTTTTTTGTTTTTTTTGCTTTTACTTTATTTTTTTTTAAATTATCTTTTAAGTAGTTGTACAAAGATGTTCTCATTCTACAGAACAGTATATGAGTACAAAGTGTCTGACAACATTGTCACCCATCTCTCCTAACCCATCCCTTCTCTAACTTTTTTCTTTAATTGAGATTAGGTGATTACATAAGTTTCACATATTTCACACTATTGTGGAATAGTGATACTTAAAGTCATAAACACATTTTAACCTTCACATGGCAAATTGTCATTATCATGGTCTATACAGTTTGTGAGTTCTGTGAGCTTTAACAATACAAGTTATTTTTTCCATATCAGGTGATGTTTACATTTCTTTCTCTTTGCTTAGTGTAGGCTGTTGCCACTTACTCTGTTCCTCCTCCCAGCTTCCCTCTGTTGTGTGCATATATGTGCCATTTATATATGGTTAGGAACATGAAGTCATTTAGCAATGATAAGACAAAGTGGATGGCTGTCCTTTGTTTCTTGAGTCCTATTACTTTGCCATATCGTCTTGTGTTTTGACTATATCAGGGAGACCATGTGCAGTTTGTCTCTTTGTTCTTGGCTTACTTCACTCAAAATAATCTGCTCTAGTTCCATCCATTTCCCTGCAAATGCCATTATTTTGTCCTTTGTAATGGCTGCATAATATTCCATTGTATATAGGTACCACAGTTTTTGGATCCAGTCATCAGTATTGGAGCATTTGGGTTGTTTCCAAATCCTGGCTATTGTGAACAGTGCTGCAATAAACATGGAGGTGCATGTTTCTTTGTATACTGGTTCCTGTTGCACAGGGTAGATGCCTAGGAGTGGTATGGCTGGGTCCTAGGGGAGGTCTATATTTAGTTTTCTGAGGTACCTCCAAACTGTTTACCAAAGTGGTTGTATTAGTATACATTCCCACCAGCAGTGCAGTAGGGTTCTTCTTTCTGCGCATCCCCTCCAGCATTTGTTGTTGGCTGACTTTAGGATGTAGGCCATTCTGACTGGGAAAAGGTGGTATTTCTGTGTTGGTTTTATTTGCATTTCCTTTATAACCAGGGATGATGAACATTTCTTCATGTGTTTCTTTGCCATTTTTATTTCTTCTTCTGAGAAGTCTCTGTTTAGTTCCCTTGCCCATTTCATGATTGGTTTGTTAGATTTGTGAAGGGTTAGTTTCTTGAGTTCCCTGTATGTAAGGGATATCAGGCCCTTGTCTTATATTTTGCTGGTAAATATTTTTTCCCAATTAGTTGACTGTCTTTCTAATTTGGTTGCTATTTCTTTGTCTATGCAGAAACTTTTTATTTTAAGGTAGTCTACCCATTTGTCCAGTCTCTCTCCAATTTGTTGTGACCCTGGGACTCTGTTCAGGAAGTTCCTGCCTGTGCCTGTAAGTTCAAGTGTTTCTCCTACGCTGTCTTGTAGTAGTTTCAGAGTATCAGGTTTGATGTTAAGGTCATTAATCCATTTTGAGTTAATGTTAATGCATGATGACAGGCTAGGGTCTACTTTCAGTTTTCTGCATGTGGCCACCCAGTTTTCCCAGTACCAGTAGTTGAAGAGGTTATGATTCTTCCACTGTACATCTTTGGCTCCTTTGTCAAATATCAACTGACTGTACACATATGTGGCTTTATTTCTGGGTTCTCTAGTCTGTTCCATTGGTCTTCAGGTCTCTTTTTGTACCAAGCTATCTTTGTTATTATGGCTGTATAGTAGAGCTTGAAATCCAGTATATCGCAATCCCTCCTGCGTTGTTTCTTTTGCCTGGAATTGCTTTGGCTATTTTAGGTCTTTTGTTGTTCCATATGAACTTTTGTACTGTTTCTCTATTTCAGTAAAGTACGTCATTGGGATTTTAATGGGATTGCATTGAATGTGTATATCAATTTTGGCAGTATAGCCATTTTCACTATATTAATTCTGCCTATCCAGGAACATGGGAGATGTTTTTCCATTTCCTGGTATCCTCTATGATTCTTTATGATTCCTTTTTTTTTTTTTTTTTAAGGCTTTTATAGTTTTCATTAAATAGACCCTTTACATCTTTGGTTAGGTTAATTCCTAGATACTTTCATTTTCTCTGAGGTTATTGTGAATGGGGTTGTTTCCTTGATTTCCCTTTCTGCTTGTACATTGTTGGTGTACAGAAAGGCGACTGATTTTTGCGGGTTAATTTTGTATCCTGCTACTTTGCCGAAGTGATTTATAAGCTCTTAAGAGTTTGGGGATGGAGCTTTGGGATTGTTAAGATAAAAGATCGTGTCACCTCCAAAAAGAGAGAGTTTAACTTCTTCTTTCCCTATGTGGATCCCTTTAATGTCTTTTTCTTGCCTTATTGCTCTGGCTAAGGATTCCAGAACTATATTGAATGGGAGTAGAGAGAGAGGGCATCCTTGTTTTGTTTCTTTTTTTAGGGGAATCGGTTGTAGTTTCCCCCCATTAAGTATAATATTGGCTGTTGGTCTGTCATATAAGGCTTTTATTGTTTTAAGGAATGTTCCTTCTATTCCTATTTTTTCCAGAGCTTTTAACATGAATGAATATTGTATTTTATCAAAAGCCTTTTCCGTGTCAATGGAGATGTGTCAATGGAGGTAATCATCGGCTCTTGACCTTGGATCTGTTGATGTGATGAATTACATTTATTGACTTCCATTCATGGATTTTCTTGCCCAGGCTGGCTTTGAACCACATTCCTCAGATCTCAGCCCTCCTGAGTAGCTAGGATCACAGACATGAGCCACCAACGCCCAGCTCCTCCCTTTTTTTTTAATGCCATAAACATAGAAAACAAAATGCATTATCAGTTTATATATACTTAGAGAATAGTCTTTTAAAAAATACCTAAGCCAGTGGCTCACGCCTGTAATCCTAGCTACTCAGCAGGCTGAGATCTGAGGATCCTGGTTCAAAGCCAGCCCCAGACAGGAACGTCTGTGAGACTCTTTTTTTTTTTTAATTTTTTTTCTTTGCCCGGTCGTGGAGCCTGAACTCTGGGCCTGGGCGCTGTCCCTCAGGTCTTCAGCTCAAGGCTAGCGCTCTACCACTTGAGCCACAGCGCCACTTACGGCTTTTTTCTTTTTTCTTATGTAGTGCTGAGGAATTGAACCTAGGGCCTCATGCATGCAAGGCAAGCGCTCTACCACTGAGCCACCTTCCCAGCCCATCTGTGAGACTCATCTCCAGTTAACCACCAGAAAGCCAGAAGTGGTGCTATGGCTCAAGTGGTAGAGCCCTTACCTTTAGCTGAAGAGCTCAGGGATAGTACCCAGGCCTAGAGTTTAAGCCCCACGACCAACCCCTCCCAAAAACAAAACAAAACCTGGGCCAGAACTATTTCTCTCTGTAGGGCAAAGGTTAATCTTTTAAATTATGGGAGCCTGTTTGCCTCTCATATATTGTTTACTGAGTTATTAGTTCTAAATTATGTAATTAACTTACCATGTCACACTTCTTTATTCGGCATGCTACATAAAGATAGAATGTTGTTTTAACTTTTTGTGTCACTTGACAGCTTTAACTGTGGCGAAAATTGGCATGATCCTGTTAAATGTAAGGTGAGTTTGGCATTTTCATTTTTTTTTTTTTTAATCTTTTTTTTTGCTTATGTGGTGCTGAGGAATCGAACCCAGGGCCTCTGGCATGCAAGGCATGCGCTCTACCACTGAGCCACCTTCCCAGCCCATGGCATTTTCATTTTTGAATAATATGAAGATATGTTATTTAAGACTTGATTGAAAAATAATAGGCAATGACTTTGTTACGTCCTCTTTTCAAGAGATGATGGAAGGTATTCAGGTTAAATTGTAATAAGCTCCTGATTATTATTGGGATAGCCTGGCTGAGGCAACTTTCTTGATAGGCTTTGTTAATTGGGAGTGACGCTATGGACTCCCTTCTCATCCTAGTCAGAAGATCCTCCCTTTGGTTGGTTTTATGGGCACCAGATATTACAGCTTGCAAAGTTTAGAAAGAAGTAAGTGTAGTTATAATCTTATTCTTTGGGTTTTACATTTAGAAGTTGATATTTATATGCTAAAGTAACTTATTCATCTTTAGTCTTTTGGTAAGTTCTAATAGTAGTTGTTTTCAAACAGTGGTTAAAGAAGTGGATTAAGAAGTGTGATGATGACAGTGAAACCTCCAATTGGATTGCAGCCAACACAAAGGTTGGTATTCATCCTCAGTAATGATGGCAGTGAAACTTAAAAAGGCTATTGTTTTATTTTTGTGGTACTGGGGATAGAGCCTGGAGCTAGGCAAGCACTTTGCCAGTGAGCTACATCCCAGCCTGAAGCTTAGAAGGGTAGATGTGGGTGGGTAGGTGTGGGTCTTGTGACACCTTTTTCTCCATTAAGGTTTTTTTCCTCTTCCCTATTTTGTAATATTGAATACTGAACAGCATACATAGTGTTCCACTTTAGTTTTCTTTTTTAAAACATTAGTTTTCTGTAGAAAAAGGTGATACTTTTTCTAGGCTAGGTAGGGTTGTTCTTGCCTTATAATCCACTGGGGTTGTTTCTCATAGGCTGACTTACATTTCCACCTTAATTCTTTAGAGTAACTTTTCAGTTGTCATTCTTTAGGGGTGGGTTTGAACAGGATATCTGAGCAATTATTAAGTTGGGTTTTTTGTTTTGTTTTTGTTGGTTGTGGGCCTGGGTGGTGTCCTTGAGACTTTTTCTTTTTGGCTCAAGGCTAGCACTCTTACCACTTTGAACCACTGTTCCACTTCCAGTGTTCTGGGGTTAATTGGAGATGAGAATTTCACAGCCTTTCCTACCTGGCTGGCTTCAAACTGGTGATCCTCAGATCTCAGCCTCCTGAGTAGCTAGGATCATAGGTGTGAGCCACCAGTGCCTAGCCAGTTATTAAATTTTTATTATGTAACTGAACTAAGTTTAACAAAGTAATTTCTCCTAATCTGCTTCATATTTGACTTTTATTACTTATTAAATTACTTAACTCAGAAATAGAAGTTTTAGAGTAGCAAGTATGTCCACGTTTTGTTTTGTTTGTTTTTGTTTTTGCCAGTCTTGAGGCTTGAACTAAGGGTCTGGGCGCTGTCCCTGAACCTCTTTGTACTCAAGGCTAGTGCTTTACCACTTGAGCCACAGTGCCATTTCCAACCTTTTCTGAGTAGTTTGTTGGTGATAATAATCTCATTGACTTTCTTGCCCAGTCTGGCTTTGAACCACGACCCTCAGATCTCAGCCCCTTGAATAGCTAGGATTACAAGCGTGAGTTGCCTGGCTTTATTTTTTGTTTTGAAGTACAATCATTGCTAATAGTAGTTTCAGAATTCAATCTCTTGCTGAGTGCCGGTGGCTTATGCTTGTAATCCTAGCTATTCAGGAGGCTGAGATCTGAGGATCACGGTTCAAAACCAGCAGGAAAACCTTTGAGACTTATCTCCAGTAAACCACCAGAAAACTGGAAGTGGCACTGTGGCTCAAGTGGTAGATGCTAGCCTTGAGCTGAAGAGTTCAGGGACAATGCCTAGGTCCAGAGTTCAAACCCCATGACTGACCAAAAAAAAAAGCAATCTCTTTATCACCACAAACAACTTCTTTGACTTCAGACTAGCAATAAATAGTACAAATACAATAATAACAAATATTTGAATCCTAGTCTCTTAACAATGCATTCTATAAATACCTTTATTTGTTTAATTTGGTCTTAATACTATATGTACACTTAAGTGACTTGAGTAACTTACCTATCAATACATCTCTCCCTCCTGGAAAGTATCAGCTTTCACAGTGAATCCTGCCCCATAAAATAGATGCCTGGCTCTTTAAGAAACACATGGTTTGTGTTCTCTCTGTCTCTACCATCCAGCCATAATGCACAACATGCAGGAAAGCCTTTTAGAGTACACTGTGATGTCCAGAAGTAGTTAATTCTCTTGTTATTTTAACAGAAAATAAAGGTAATGTTTGGCAAAGGGCAGCTAGGTTTTTGCTGTTTATTAAAAATTAGCCTTCTGTACATTTATAGATAGCTCTAAACCCCTTGCCACAGGAAGTTGACAGCAGAGCATTTGGGTTTATTTATTTTTATTACTATAATGGTGATGTACATAGGGGTTATAGTTACATAAATAAGGTGAGTTACATAAATAAGTTGTTAGTGAGATCTCATTTCAATCAGTAAGCCAGACATGGTGATGTACAACTGTGCTTCTACCTTTACAAGAAGAATAGAGACGAAGGATCATGATCTAGGCCTGCCTGGGCAAGATTTTGAGGCCCTATTTAAAAAAAGCAAAAAGACATTTGGAAGCATGACTCAAGTGGGGGAGCTTCTTGCTTAGTAAGGAGCCTCTTGTGTAAGGGCCTGAGTTCAAACCCTAGTACTACCATAATCAGCCTTTTTAAAACCACTATAATTTATATTACAGAAAGTACAATCTGGAGTTGGTGCTGGTAGCTCATGCCTGTAATCCTAGCTTCTCAGGAAGCTGAGTTCTGAAGATTGTGGTTCAGAGCCAGCCTGGGCTGGACTTTTATCTCTAATTAACCACCAGAAAAGTGGAAGTGATACTGTGACTCAAAAAATAGTAGAGCACTAGCCTTGAGCAAAAGAGCTCAGGGACAGCGCCCAGACCCTTAGTTCAAGCCCCATGGTCAACAAAATAAAAGAAAGTACAGTCTAGGAGTATATTTCACAAAGGTCAGGTCAGGTTATAGACTTCAAACTCAAATGAAACCACCCCTCCCTCCCAAAAAAAGATAAGCTCTATGACTTACAGGGGGTTTTGTTGGTCCTGGGCCCTGAACTTTTGGGTTTTGGATGGTACTCTACCTGTTGGTCTACAAACTCCACTTTGGGCTTTTTGGGTAGTTAATTAAAGAGTCACAGGCTTTTCTGCCGAGGCTAGCTTTGAACCTTGATCCTCAGATCTTAGTCTCCTGAGTAATTAGAATTATAGGCATGAATCACTGGTGCCAGGTTGTTTATAGTTTTAATAAATTATAATGAATAAGATTGGGTTTTCTATACTCAGAAGCAAAAAGAAAAGCTTGCAGAGCAGGCTTTCACTTACCATTGGAGTGGGAGAAACCTGCATATTATGATGTCTATAGCATAGTAGTTAAGGAGCCACAATGAAAAAAAAATTTAAAGTGGAGGTATTTGACCAAATTAAAGCTAGGAGAGTCAGCTTCTGCCTGCCTGCCTCACTCAGGATGCCCACGTACTTGAGTATGGTTTCATGTGACCTAAAACGAGTTTATTTCTTTTCCTATAGTTTATTCATCTGACAAACGAGAGGAAGAGTAGCAGTACTATAAGGATTATAAATTGATGTGCATAAAGCACTGAAGAAGTATTCCATATCTAGATGAAACTAGAAAGTATTTCTATGTGAACAAAACAATTTATATTCCACCGTACCACTACTTTTTTTTTTTTTTTTTTTGTTCCAGTCTTGGGGCTTGAACTCTGGGCCTGGGCACTGTCCCTCAGCTCTTCAGCTCAAGGCTAGTGCTCTACCACTTGAGCCACAGCACCACTTCCGGCTTTTTTCTTTTTTGCTTATGTGGTACTGAGGAATCGAACCCAGGGCCTCAGGCATGCAAGGCAAGCGCTCTACCACTGAGCCACCTTCCCAGCCCGAACCCAGGGTTTTATGTATGCTAGGTAACTACTCTACCATTAAACCTCATTCCCAGCCTTAAACAATTACATTTGGATGTAACTCAGTGGTAAAGTGCTTGCCTAGCATGTGCAAGACCCTGGCTTCATTTCTCAGCACTGAGTGGCTATGAGGGTGGCAGACACCTACCTTAAAGCAGGCTCTGTGCTGCATCCCTGTAATCACAGCATTCCAGTCCAAATCAGGATGGTCTATAGTTCCAAGTCAGTCTGGACTTCATAGGAAACCTTGGTCAAAAAGCTGCATAAGCCTGGCGCTGGTGGCTCACGCCTATAATCCTAGCTACTGCAATCTGAGGATTGCAGTTCAAAGCCAGCCCAGGCAGGAAAATCTGTGAGACTCTTATCTCCAATAAACACCAGAAAACTGGAAGTGGTGCTGTGTCTCAAGTGGGTAGAGCTCTCAGTCTTGAACTGAAGAGCCCAAGGACAGTGCCCAGGCCCCCTAGTTCAAGCCCCATGACACCCCCCCCCCCCCCCCGCAAAAAAAAAAAAAAGCTGTTTTTAAAAAGTTCCTTAATTGTTATACATCTTATAAGCTGGTAATAGTGGTCATGGCTCATTTTTTAAAGCACTTGTCTTTACATGTAAAACCTACAATTAAACCACGTCTAGAACTGGCTTCTCCTCAGTGGTAGTAATACAACCTCATGTAGCATTGACACCAACTTTATAGTGTCTTTTCATAGGAATGTCCCAAATGCCATGTCACAATTGAGAAGGATGGCGGTTGTAACCACATGGTCTGTCGCAACCAGAACTGTAAAGCAGAGTTTTGCTGGGTGTGTCTTGGCCCTTGGGAACCACATGGATCTGCCTGGTAGGTTGGAGGATGGAAGAACATGTTCACATGGTATGATGTATGATGTGTGCCGCATAAATGATCTTTCTACCTCAGTGAAAGTAGCCTTTGACTTGGGAACCAAATAATGTGATCAGTGTCATTAGAGAAATACAAACAGGTATCCACACAGAGAGAGGGTTTGTTAGATATATTTAACAGAGGTAACAATTGACATGAATTTTTAAGAAGGTCTGAGATTCCATTTGTTGAAAAAGCAATAAGAAGTATATTTAGAGCAAAATGAGGACCATGAACAGAGAGAGTGCTGTGAAAATGCAGTACATGTTCAGTTGCATTGTTTACCATGTCTCTCTCTCTCTCTTTTTTTTTTTTTTGGGGGGGGGTGTCCGGTAGTGGGGCCTGAACTCTGGGCCTGGGTGCTGTCCCTCAGCTCTTCAGCTCAAGGCTAGCACTCTACCACTTGAGCCACAGTGCCACTTCCGGCTTTTTTTTTTTTGCTTATGTGGTGCTGAGGAATCGAACCCAGGGCCTCAGGCATGCAAGGCAAGCGCTCTACCACTGAGCCACCTTCCCAGCCCTACCATGTCTCTTAAGTGAGAGCTGTCAACTAAAGTCTCTGGAAACCAACCTGTTTTTGTCTGTTACTTTCATTAGCCTGGATACCATTCAATAGCAGTTTTCTCTTTTGTGCTTTATTTGTCATTTCCAGATTCCTATAATGTTAATGATGTGTCACTAGTTACTTATACTGTATGATGACAAAGAAAAATGTCTATATGTGTTTAACATAGATGCTTTATTTCCAGATAAAAAAAATTTTTTTGGGGGTGGGAGGGAGCTGTGGAGCTTGAATGCAGGGCCTGGATGCTATCCCTGATCTCTTTTTTGCTCAAGGCTAATGCTCTATTACTTTGAGCCACAGCTCCACTTCCAGTGTTCTGATGTTAAGAATCTCACAGACTTTCTTGCCTGGGCTGGCTTTTGAATCCCAATTCTCAGATGTCAGCTCTCTTGAGTATTTAGGATTATAGGCATGAGCCACCAGTACTGGCTCCAGATCTTTTTTTTCCAAACTGATTGAATACAAATTGTTAACTGTTTCAACACTGTTGTATCTTAAATATGCATATATACTTTTGTTGCATGCTTATTTTTTATTTCGGAGAATTCAAGTTTATGGGTAAGTGTTGAAAAATGGGAGCTAGCATTTTCTGATAAAAGTTAAATGTTTCTGAGTGTTATAATATGGCCCATTTTACTAATTTGTGTTACATATTTCCTAGTGGTATTTGACACTGGCAAATTGTGGTGAATAGGAAGAAAGTTATGAAAGGGGGTAATTGATGTATTATTTTAAAGTATTTTCAGAGGGAGAAGCATGGTTAGACATTCTTTAGAAGAGAAGTTTCTGTATTATGTATTTTACATAGTCTCATAATTCTGATGCCTGATAGAACATGAATAGGGGAAGGAAGAGATTGTAGATTCAAGATGTGATGCAGAGATTGTGAACTTAGGACAGTGATATGTCTTTTAGTTTCATTGGGACTTTTCACAAATTAGCATAGTGAGGGATGACCTCTGAAATTATTTCTGAGATTAAATTTTTGTTAAGTGGGGCTGGGAATGTGGCTCAGTGGTAGAGTGCTTGCCTAGCATGCATGAAGCCCTAGGTTCAATTCCTCATTACCACATAAACAAAAAAGACTGGAAGTGGTGCTGTGGCTCCTAGCGTTGAGCAAAAGAAGTTCAGGGACAGTGGCCAGGCTCTGAGTTCAAGCCCCAGGACTTGGGGGGGAAAGAAAAAAAGTGAGCAAAAGAACTGAGGGAGAAGGTTATTTGAGCTTTAGCTAGATTGTCTAGATTTTAAGAAGGCAACCTGGAGAATTACAGTGTTGCCAGAAGCTAATAAGTTCACCATGTGCTTTTATAAACAAGCTTACTGAAGCATCCCTCCTTCTTGAGGACAAGAAGGAGATGGGAATATATTGTGTGGAGAGAAGGGAAAAGGAGTGTTTAAAGACTTACATAGTCTGTAAAATCACAACTCAGATTTTAAATAGGGTGGAACTGTTTGTGGCTGAGGCATTAAATATAAGCAGAGTGTTTGGGGTGGATTGATTGACTGGAGAACACAATGGATTTGCACCTTCCTTTAGGAATACTTTAAAAACTTGCTAAAGGATGTTTTAATATAGACTGCTTTATTGGTCTGTTTTACTGGTATTTACTTGAATTAATGTAAGGACAATATATTTTAGGATGAAATAAAATGGAAGTATCAAATACATGTACGATAACTTGGGAGTTGTTGTTTGCTGTAGTAGAACACCTGTTCAGAATCTGAGGCTAAGTCTGTAGTACTACCACAAATCCCAAAACATTTGGCAAGTTGCAACAGCAGCTCCAGTTTAACAGTTTAAATTTCAAACTATTTCTTTAGATCTAAAATTAAAAGCTCATTGTGGAAAGATTTTGAAGAAAGGCACAATCGTGGGCAAAGTGTTCACAGGTTAAGAGCATGAGCTTCAGTTGTTCAAGAGGCCTGAGTTTAGTTTACCTCACTTACCAACTCCTATTTACCCCATTTGCAAAATGATGATGATAATAGATATGTCAGAAGGTGTTTGAGGAGACCATGTGGCCATACATTCAAGTCCTTTGGAAGCGCTTAGCAGTCAGTATTCAGTATAGAAATGTAATAATGAGGACCAAGGAAATGGCTGGTTTTACTCCCTCTTGTGTGACCTCGCTAGTCATGTTCCTTATTCCTCCATTTTTGTATCATTCAATGTTCAGTGACAACAAACTAATAGCATGTATATCACATCACAACAACTAGTATAGACTAGATTTTCAGCTCATGGTTCTCTTTTGCTTAGAGAACCAAGACATAAGATGAGTAATAGGAATAATAGGCCTGAGTAACACATGGCCTATGACATTAGATTCTTTTCTTCAAAAAGTGAGAAGTTTGAACTACATAGACAGTAAATGGTAGTTCTAGAATGAGCTTTTTTGGGGGAAGGGGTTAGTCACTATTGAGTGTAGGTAAGCTGATTGGGGTGGTGGGCAATTTCCTATTAACTTGCTAAAGAATTGATCCATTATTAAAGAGGAGAGTCAAGTGCTAGGTATGGACTAGATGCAACACCCAGTTCATTTCTCTTTAACAGTAGAACACTGGATGTTTTAATGTCTTAGTCCGTCTATTATAAAAAGCAGTGTTGTAGATAATGTCTAAATTCAGGTTAAATGTTCTGCTTCACTTTGTTTTCATTGGCTTATGGTTTCATGGAATCTCTTAATTTTTCTGTAAGGTACAACTGTAACCGTTATAATGAGGATGATGCAAAGGCAGCAAGAGATGCACAGGAGGTGAGTACACTAACTATAGAGTAATAATGGAATTGAATACTGGATTACTATTTGTATTTTGAAAGGGGATCTTATCCAACATGTTTATCAAGATCAGTGTATTTTGTTTTGCTCTAGTGTTGTTTGGAGCCAGAGTCTTAATGGCTCAGTCTGGCCACAAACTCATGATGTTCCTGCCTCTGCCTCCTGAATGTGGATCTTATGATATCCACCATAAGAGAATTCTTAGCATAAGTATTTATGCTACTTGTGGTAAATATTTTCAGGGTTCAGTGTGTCATGGTATCAACATTCACCCCCATCACTCAGAAAAGAGCAGAAAATAGCAACTGGTAGATGGGTGCCCTACTGCTGTGTCTAGGCAATATGTCACTTTTAATTTGTTTCTTTTGACCCCATTGTTTATGATGAAGTTTTCTTGATTATAGGTGAACTGATTTAAACGGATTATATAAGGAGCTGGGATATTTCCTGTTGTGGAATAAGGAAATCGCTTACTGGGGATTCAAATACTAGTGTGGAATAGCCTTGTTTTAACACTTGTGGTTCCTTCAGTAGGTAATTCTATTGAAATTGTAGAACTCTGGAATTTTAATAGTTCTTCATTTCCTGTGCTAATCGAAATTCCTTGAGAAACAAGAAGTATTCTTTTCAAATGATTTCCGCAGCTGGGCTACAATCCAAAACATGGCTTGCATCTGTTTGTTACTGGTTTTTGCTTTTTTGTAGCTATTGTTGGTTTTAGAGGGAAAGCAGTACAGGGGATTGAACTCAGAGACTCCCACTTGCCTGGGCAGGCACTTTTATCAGTTAAGCCACATCTCCATCTCCTTTTTACCTTGGTTATTTTCAAGATCAAGTTTTGCTTTATGCCCAGACTGGCCTGGGCTGTGACTCACTGGCATGTGCCTCCTGCACCCAGCCATGTGCTACCTTTCTAGCTAGAATAACAAGTTTGCACCAATGTGTCCAGAAATTGGTTGATAGTGTCTGTGAGAATTTCTTTTGGCTGTCCTTGAAACATGAAACCCCTGCTTTCCACCTCTACCTAACTTGGATTATACATTTGAGCTATCATTTCTGGCCTATTGTGTTATTTTTTAATATTTTTAAAAAATTTGTTTGTAGGCTGGATACTGTAAGACATGCCTGTAATCCTAGCATGTAGGAAACTAAGGCAGGAGGATTAGGACTTCAAGGCCAACCTTGATTTCTATGTAGAAGGTTTAAGTCCAGACCGAGTCAGGTTTTCCATAATGAGACCCTAGTTAACATTTCTGATCTGGGTGTTCGTGAGTCATATCTGTAATCCTATTTGGAAGGCTGAGGTAGAGTTGTAGGTTGAAGACTGGCTTGAAAATAAGGATTCATGGACTCATCAATTGATAGCTGGAAATGCTGGGATAAACTAAGATTCCTAGCCTTTAATCCTTGCCGTTTGGCTGGTGTAGATCAGGGGATCACAGTTCAAGGCCAGCCCAGGCAAAAATGTTTACTAGACTATCTCCAGAATAGTCACCAAAAGGCCAAGTTGGGTCAGGCACCAGGGAGGGGCTAATGCCTATAATTCTAGCTACTGAGGAGGCTGAGAGAGATCTGAGGATCATGGTTCAAAGCCAACCCTGATAAATTTGTGAGACATCACCAATTATCAAAAAGCCAGAGCAGGAGGCCCGAATAAGACTCTGACTTCAAACTCAAGGTCCCTGTTCTCTTCTCCCCTCCTCCATCTCTCCCAAAAAAAAAAAGTGAGATTCCATTTCCACCCATGGCTGGCTAAGGTTACATGCCTCTTCTGACCAGTGACTCAGAAAAGCACAGAATTGCAGCCCAGGCAGACCCCAACTGGTACTGGTGCTTTAACTCAGAGCCTTGTGCTTTCTGGGCATGTACTCTATTGCTGAGCCACACCTCCAGCCCTTTTTTCACTGCTTATTTTTCAGATAGGTTTCGCTTCCTGCCTGGGCATGTGCCTGGACCACAATATGACAGGTGTGCACCACCAAACTCAGCTTCTTTCCATTGAAATAGAATCTTAAACTTTTCTGTCTGGTTTTACTTGGCACTGTCTGTCTGTCCCTGCTTCTTGCTTGGTCTTTGGCACCACTTGTCTATTTTGGTAGCCACTAACTGGATGTGACTACTAAGCACTGAGAAACTGAATTTCATGTTTTAAGTTTAAACAAAGGCTTATGGCTGCTAGATTGAAAAAGTGAGCAGAGCAGTATTAAAAGATAGCTGTGGATATGTTTATTCTTTATTTTATCCTCATTTCTGTGCTAATTTATTAATAAGTACATCAACATGTGTGTGTGTGTGTGAGAGAGAGAGAGAGAGAGAGAGAGAGAGAGAGTGAGTGAGTGCACACATACACGCACACATGTGCCAGTAGTGGGACGTGAACTCAAAGCCCGGGCACAGTTCTTTAGCTCTTTCCCTCAAAACTAGTGCTCTACCACTTGAGCCACATCTGTACTTCCAGCTTTTGATAGTTAATTGGAGATAAGAGGCTATGGACTGCCTGGGCTGTCTTTGAATCCTGATCCTCAGATCTCAGGCTCCTAGTAGCTAGGATTCCAGGTGTGAGCCACTGGGCTAGTACATCAACTTTTAAATTACTGTTTATTTGCCAGATGCCATCTGTACACGCTTACGGGTACAATGTAATGTTCTGGTAAATGTATACATGTGAATGATTAAATGAAGACAAATTTGTCAGTTCTGCCCTTTACTAATCTATCTTTTTGTTAATGATGGGACATTTTAAATTTATTCTTTTTATTTTATAAAAATTTTTGTTGTATAATCTCAAAACTTAGTTCTTCTTATCTGATTAGCACTGTACCCTTGGATCAAGAATTCCTTGACCCATCCTCATTTCCTCCCTCCTTTTTAAGGCTGAGTAATATTCTATTGCAATATATATTTATCTTTCACTGATGGAATCTTAGGATTCTCTGTATCTTGACTGTTATGAACAGTGTTGAATGAATAAATTATTCAAAATACTATCTTAGTTCTTTTGGCTAAAGTGATTGCCAGATTATATACCTAGTTTTGTTTTTTGAAGGGCTTCTTCCCATTTCCTGTAATGATTTTATTCCCACCAGCAAAGTACAGGAATTACTTTACCCCATTTCCTCATCTACACCTGTTCTTGTTCCTCTTTTTGATGGAAGGCAGTTCTAAGAAATGGGAGGCACTATCTCATTGTGGTTTAACTTGATATCAGCTTTTGTGCATGGTACATATTACAGTTATGTGACCTTTATTTTTCTGACTGGGTTCAGCGGTCCCGGGCTGCCCTACAGAGGTACCTGTTCTACTGTAATCGCTACATGAACCACATGCAGAGTCTGCGTTTTGAGCACAAGCTGTATGCTCAGGTGAAGCAAAAGATGGAGGAGATGCAGCAACACAATATGTCCTGGATTGAGGTGCAGTTCCTGAAGAAAGCCGTCGATGTTCTCTGCCAGTGTCGTGCCACACTCATGTACACTTATGTCTTCGCTTTCTACCTCAAAAAGAATAACCAGTCCATTATCTTTGAGGTAGGATAGTTCCTCCATAGGGAAATAACCACTTTGGTCTTCTGTACATGAGATATATAGAAATAGTTTTAGACCGTCTTCACTGGTTCAGAAAATATGGGACAGCTGGGCATCGGTGGCTCATGCCTGTAATCCTAACTACTCAGAAGGCTGAGATTTGAGGATCACAGTTCAAAGCCAGCCCAGACAAGAAAAGCCATGAAACTCTTAACTCCAATAAAGTGGCGCTGTGGCTCAAGTGGTAGAGTGCTAGCCTTGAGCTGAAGAGCTGAGGGACAACGCTCAGGCCCAGAGTTCAAGCCTCCTGACTACAAAACAAAAGAAAATATGAGACAAGCATAGTACTTCTTAGGAAGATATGAAATTTATTTTTCCTACTAAACTGTATTCAGATATATGATGTTTCTCCAAGCTCTGGAATCATCCCTAGACTTGAAGTTGTTATCCAGTTAGCTCTGTTAACCCAAGCAAATTACTCAGCCTCATCTTCCCCCCATCCCTTGTTTTTAATGGGAAAATCTTAACTTTTTATGATCTTACAAGGTTTAAGTGAGACAATCCATATACATTGCTTATACCTCATTGGGCACCTCCTAAGTTCTTAATAAAAATCTTTATCTGACAAAACTAACCCATGCTATTAAAAGGTAATGTGGTTGCTACCTTTGGTAAAGTAGTGATGATTAAAAAGGGGCTTTTGGTAGCAAATTATTTTCTAGTAAAGTAGATTTAAATGTTTTAAGTGCTAGGGTTAAAATACTGACATCCATAGAGAAGTAGACAGTAGAGCTTAGTAGCAGTTGGAAATGTAGGTGAATGACATGAACCAATCTGGCTACAGAAGGAGATAATGCCATGTGCAGATCCTGGCTACCGTAAAGGATACCATGGCCTTCAGTTTGTATTTAGCACACTCTGAATGAAGTAAGGTGTATTCATGCAATCAGGATGAAGCTGCAGCCAGGTGTGAGCAAGAATAGGTTTTCCTTTTGTCTTCAATATTCTTTCAGTGGTAATAGATCAATCTTTAGTTCTTTTAACATTTTAAATATTCTAGATTAAAGAAAACCAGTCCCTTTTTTTGGGTTAGGCATGTATCCATCCTTCTATCCATATATCAAACTCAAAAATACATTTCAAAATAAATTAAAGATAGTATAAGCATCCCTAAGAAATTCAGGACAAATGCTAACTAGAGTTTAGTATTTGCTTATAATTGTTTTCCGTTGAGGCACATTTTACAAAATAAAAATGAAATGCACAAGTCTTAGCATATGTAAGTATATGCCAGATTTTTTTTTTGTTATGTTTTTTTTTGTCCGTCGTGGGGCTTGAACTCTGGGCTTGGGCGCTATCCCTGCACTCTTCAACTCAAGGCAAGCGCTCTACCACTGGAGCTACAGCGCCACTTCCGGTTTTCTAGTGGTTTATTGGAGATAAGAGTCTCACGGACTTTCCTGCCTGGGCTGGCTTTGAACCGTGATCCTCAGATCTCAGCCTCCTGAGTAGCTAGTATTACAGGCATGAGCCAGCAGTGCTCGGCTGCCAGATATTATTTTTGTATCTGTCAATATTAGGGCTTGAACTCACTGGCTGGACTTTGTCCCTTAGCTTTTTTTTTTTAATCAGTCATGCGGCTTGAACTCAGCCTGGGCGCTGTCCCTCTGCTCTTCAGCCAAAGGCTAGCACTCTACCACTTGAGCCACAGCACCACTTCTGGCTTTTTCTGCTTATGTGGTGCTGAGGAATTGAACCCAGGGCCTCATGAATGTAAGGCAAGCACTCTGCCACTGAGCCACCTTCCCAGCCCCCACTTCTGAGTTTTTACGGGAGTCTCATGGACTACAGTCCTCATACGAGAACCAGTTCTTACAGGTGAAAGCCATAAAGAGCTTTGCAGGTATAGTTAGACCACTGATAAAATTTGTTGTTGTATCATTATTGAGCTTGATAACCATCTGAAAGATTGTGTCATTTGATTTTTTTCTTGGAGTCAGAATTTACTCTCTCTTCTTTTTCTTGCAGAATAACCAAGCAGATCTAGAGAATGCCACAGAGGTGCTTTCAGGGTACCTTGAGCGAGATATTTCCCAAGATTCTCTGCAGGATATAAAGCAGAAAGTACAAGATAAATACAGGTGAGATTTTCATGGTTGGTGGCAGAATTTCTTTCAGTAGTCTAGAATGACTTATGCTGAAGGTCAGTGGGGCAAAACTGGACTTAATATCCAGCAGTGAGCAGCCATGACTCTCAGGTAGTGGGGTAGCATTTGTAGAGGAGGAATGCTGCCATTACTGGGCTGGCTGATTCTGCTCAGTTTAGTTTGAACTAGCTAGTTGCTACCTTGTGGGGGAATGGAGGTGCATGATTAGGGCTAGGACTAGGGGTATTGCTAAGTGAGCTGTAAAAACTTACCATTTAAAGAGTTTATGTTAGCTGGGTGCCGGTGGCCTCATGCCTATAATCCTAGCTACCTCAGGAGGCTGAGATCTGAGTATCACGGTTGAAAGCCAGCCTGGGGAGCAAAATCTGTGAGACACTTATCTCCAGTAAATCACCAGAAAACCAGAAATGGCGTGTGGGCTCAAGTGGTAGAGCGCTAGCCTTGAGCTGAAGAACTGAGGGGCAGCGCCCAGGCCCAGAGTTCAAGACCCTCAACCAACCAAAAAAAAAAAAAAAAGTTTATGTTCATTTTAGAAAATCTCTTAGTTGAGATTTACTCTGCTCTATCAGTACTGGTATTTCAAGATATGATAACTTCTTAAGCCAAAGATGGAAAAATTTTTTCAGCATAAACCCTCCCCCCAAGTTTTTTCCTTACAAATTTCAATATCTATTAAGTTTGGGAGTTTGGAATGTGTAGACATTTAGGTCTAACTAGTATTTTTACTTCTTTCCAATTATAGCTACTATTAATATGCTTTTACTGTTAACAAAGATTTTATAGATATGAATAGATGATATGAAACTGTTTATCTGTAGAACTATGGGGTTGAATTATGCTTTCTGAGGTTCACCAGATTGTCTGCAATTAAATTCCAGGCAGACATGGGTCTTTTTTTTAGGTCAGTCGTGGGGCTAGAACTCTGGGCCTGGGCATTTTCCCTGTGGTCTTCAGCCACAATACCACTTCTGGTTTTCTAGTGGTTTATTGGAGATAAGAGTCTATCTGGCCAGGCTGGCTTTGAACCGTGATTCTCAGATCTCTCCTGAAGTAGCTAGGATTACAGGTGTGAGCCACCAGCACCCAGCTGGATAGGAGTCTTTTTAGAACATTAGAAGCAGTGTGATAGTCTGTACATCTCATTCTGAAATTGTGTCTAGTAAAGGCAGTGCTTAGTTTCAAGTCTACATCAGCTAGCTTTTTGTTGTTGTTGGTCATGTGGCTTGAACTCTGGGCCTGGGCACTGTCCCTCAGCTCTTCAGTTCAACACAAGTGCTCTACTGCTTGAGCCACAGTGCCACTTCCTGCATCAGTTAGCTTTAAAAGTTACTAAGTAAATGCTTCCATGTCTTCTTACTGTTAATCGGAGGCTGCCAACAGGTTCTTTTTCTCTTTGATTACAGATACTGTGAGAGTCGACGAAGGGTTTTATTACAGCATGTGCATGAAGGCTACGAAAAAGATCTGTGGGAGTACATTGAGGACTGAGAATGGCCCTGCATAAAATGAACTCTGAAAACTTTACCATCTAGAGTGCTCATGCAATTAAAACAAAACAAACACAAACACAAACAAGGAGGCACTAAGCCTGTTCTGACACTGCTGGTCTGTAGTGCCAGAATTCTGTTTTGTTAACGGAAAGTTTAAGTAAATTATATTGTAATAAAAAAGGTAGATAAACCATTGTACAACAGTATTCTAGGCCGCCAACAAAAGTGTGACAGACACACTAAAAGCCCTCCAACTTTAACTTGTAACGTAGCTTCATTTTCAAAGCTGACTCCTTTTTTTCTTTTTCTTTTTCCTCAGTGTAGCACAGTTAAAAGTTTCAAATAGCTCCTTGACACTGTTCTTCACGTCCAAACCATTTGTTGTACTTTGGTCAAGGACCTCTTCCCCTTCCTCCTCTGTACATTCAGATACACCCCCACACATAGGGTGACTCTTGTCATACCCAAAGAACAGGAGAGAGTGATAATTAGCTCCCCGGAAGGGAACTTCTTGGGAGGGAGAGGGTAAGCAGCAAGAGGATTAAATAACACACACACACACACACACACACACACACACACACAGACAAACACACACACACACACACACACACACACCAAAACAAAAACAAAAAAAAAAAAACCTTTGTATATGACTTTTAAAACAAGAGGACAACACAGTATTTTTCAAAATTGTATATAGCGCATATGCATGGACAAAGCAAGCGTGGCACGTGTTTGCATAATGTTTAATTACAAAAAATATTTATTCTTTAAAAGTCTTCAAGATTATGTCTATTTGCTGTGCATTTTCTTTCAGTTGGCTTTATCTCCCCAGGGTTGGGGTTGGGATGAAGACGTGCTTGTTTATTAACACCTCTGCAACACCTGACTGGAGTGCTTCAGTTTCCCCTTCCTGAGGTCACTCGCCCTTCCTGATTTTGGTATGTCTTTGGCCTGGCCATGGTCTGATCCTTGAATTTCCAGCTCTCGGGCAGGAAGAGGGAGATCAAGTTCCGACTAGATGCCATGGTCTGGTTTGTGCTCCAGGTCTTGGGTGATTTGTCTCTGACTTACCACCCCTCCCTGACTTCAGGCTCCACCCAGCCCTGAAGCCCAGGTCATGAACACAGCTGTAGACTCCTGGCACTCCCCATGACCAGAGGAAGTGGTTCCTAGTATCTTTTCCTGTTTTGTTTCCCCTTAATTGCTGCTTTGAGCCTTTTACGATTTTAGTTATGGCTCGTCCCATCCCTCCTTTTTATGTTAGGGTGTTGAATAGAATGTTTTTGCTTTAAATATAAATAAATAGCCATTCACTTAGTCTCAGATTGTGAATTCAAAATGGCGGATCCTTGTGTGTGTTGCAGTGGGCCCAGTGTGTGAAGACAAACACCCCCAGACCTGAAATTCCTGCACAGTGCATTTATGTAGAAATAGGACTTTGCTTCTTTTCTACTGTCAGCAAATAGAAAAACTATAATACATTTTAGCTGTGAAGCCCATTTTTATGAAATTTCTACTAAAAGCTATGTTAAAAGTAAAGGATGGTGGTGGTTTTATTAACTCTCTACCTGTTTAGGCCATTCTGGCTGTGATATTTTTCAACAGGTCAGGTTTCTTACAAAAGCGCAGAATGAACTAGGCAAACTAGATCAAGAGGTATAACTACTAGATGCCAGTTTGGGCTGAGGACCTCTTTGTCTTCCTTTCACTGTCCTGTGCCTGGGGAGTGTTTACCATTTGTGAGGCAGCCTTGTCTGCTCTTGCATTTGTACATCTTATTACTCCATTGGGAAGTAGGTTCACTTTCCTCTGGCCTTTTGCCTAAGTTAGGCTTTGCTGAAGAAACCCTACTTTTCCTTTTAGAAAAGGTTGTTAAATGAGATGTACTTGTAGCTGTTCTTTTCCCAGAAAACAAAAAACAAATAACAAAAAAAACCCCGAAAAACAAAACCAGTGAATGTTTGCTGAGTATGTTATGCTGCTTCCTGAACCACTTGTTGCTTTAGGGTCAACTCTGTCCCTTTCTTCCCCTTTTCCACCTCAGTGCAGACCTGAACTCAATGTCTGCTTCTTTTCCCCTTTCTTTCCCCAAACTTCCATTTGACTTTAAATAGCTGTACCAACCTAAATGACATTTATGAAATCTCAAGATATTTTTTTTTCCTGTTTTTTGTTTTTTGCTTTTAGATAGCGTGACTGTTTCTTTCCCTGGTAACTTCGCAAAGCAGCCAGAGCTGTTATATACATGTTTGTGGTTCTCTTAAAATGCTTTATGTATGTGATGTTTCAACATGCACCGGTTAACTTTGCAGTATCTAGGTTTGAATATTCTCAGTCCCCCTTCCAAGCTCCCCTGGCATCACAACAGGTGTCCAGCAACAGTGTGTGCACTTGGTAGTATCAGCGCCACCCAAGAGGGACTGTTCTTTCCAGGGATGGGTTCTAGTTCCAGTGTTGGCCAGTGACCTGAGGGGATTGCCCTGCTGGATGCATTCCCTAGTTTGTGTGGATCAAGGTGGCCTGGCCTTTTCAGCTATTTCTAAGCTTTTAACAGCTTTCTCCATATTTGACAAGAGTTCCTGGAGTTAATTTCTTTTGTTGTTTATGGCTTCAGTGCCCCCGAGCTGGGATAGGCAAGCCATATCGTATGACAGCTTCTCTATTTCACCTACGTTATGCCTACCTGAGGGTTCTGTTCACAGGAAGCACTGGTGTCTCCCTGCCGTTCTGAGGTCAGTCACGTTGCCTTTTGCAAAGTGCATGTTTGATTTGATGCATTCATTGAACATTGAATCATTTTCAGTGATTTACAATAAAACTTTGATCCAAAGCTCAGGACACAAACCATAATGATAAAATGGTGTAGCGTATAATGTCATCAGACTTAATTCTGTGTAATTTTCTGTGACCCAGATTATATGTGTTTTATGTGTGTTTAAATAAATATATTAAATACACTTGTACACACACACACATACATACATAACAGATCCAAGACTTGACTGACTTGATTTGAAATGGTTAAATCTGTAATGTAATGTGGTTCAGTTGTGATTCTGGAACTGAGATTTAGTACAAATACAGAAGCAGACTTATCACATCCTTTAGTTACACATCCTGGTACAGAGCACTTGGGGGATGGGATGGGGTGGGTTGGTGAGACAATCAGATGATTGGTGAATTGATGAAAATGCTCCTAGCCCTGTAATGTTGTGCATAGAGCACCTGTGCTGTGGAAATGACTGTTCTTAGATTTTCATTGTAACTGGACTGTTCAGGTTGCCCACAGGGAAAGAACATTCCTAATTCTAATAAAATAAACTTTTATTTTGTTATTCCATTAGTTACTTACATTTATTTTTATAGTTGGAAAAATAGAACTTTTAGGTGGCTAACAGTCGTCTGTATGTAGGTTTCTTATTCACTGTTCCTGCTTAATGGGAAATATTGGGACTTGGTTCATTTTCTTTGCAGGGATCTGTGAATGAGATCATCCCCGACATTTAGCTTGGTCAATGAAGCCTTCAGAATTTGTTCTAGAAGCTTTCCAATTTCTGTGTCTTGAACTTTGACTTTAATTGGCTGGTTATATTTTTAACTGTTGATAACATGTTGGCTATTCAGCAGGCCTTTGAAAGTCAGTTTTGTTTATTCTTTAAATTGAAAGTTATTCTTACCTCAAAACTGATGGTACTTCCTTTTAGCTCACTCTTTAGTTGATTTGCCCCATCATAATAAAGGAAGAGTTATCTTCAAGTTGGAGATGTTCATTGTGTTATAGCCAAGGCAAGATTTTTGGACAATTTAATTTGGTCTTATTGGCCCTATAATTAAGAGAATTCATTTGTCACTTTCATCTCCAAAGTACTTGAGCTTACATTATACTCTAAAACAAATGGTGTAAATTGCTCTTTCATAAGGAGAGAAGATAAAGCTCGGTGAGGTCAAATAACTTGCCTACAGTTTTTACATTGTTCTATGTGGGACTAGAACATTGGACTACCTCTGTATAATATTCCTATTATAGTCTAAGAATGACCTGGCATTCAGGACTCAGAATGGTGGTTCTTAGATTGCATAAAACCTGTATCAGTGCTCTATTTAACTCATGATGCTATATACTATTCCTGATCCTAGATCCTATGCCTGATACTATATACTTTAATTTGTTGCAGAAGTGGCAACTAATTGTTAGAAAGCAACCATAAATAGAGTAGCCCTTCCCATCTGGCACATGAGAGTCTTTACTACAAGGTAGTTGATGATAAAGTGTTCAGTTGACTAGTTTGTAGAAGTTGATCTATATTTCCTGTGTAAAGAATTTGGGCTAGTCTACTGGATCTTGGTACAGGATTTGATAACTGAAAATGCAAAGAACAGGAGATTACATTTGTCTTCAGCATTTATCTTGGAACTGAATGAACTTTTTTTTTTTTAAGAAGGTAATGTGCTCTAGAGTGAGGGTTATGGAAAAATCATAGTTCCTTCAGAAACAGGAAGATGTGTGTGCCCTTGAGATTTTGTTTTTCATATTTTATTGTGGTTGTATGTTGTATAAGAGATTTGCTTCCATTCTCATTAATTTCAGGTGAAATATTCAGCTCTGAAATGCTTTGTACTGCCTACTGTAGGAGTAAACAGGCAACTTTTTTTCCTTGTGGAAATTTTGTTTGTTTTGGTTGGTCATGGCTCTTGGAACTCAGAGCCTGGGTGCTGCCCCTAAGTTCTTTCGCTCAAGGCTAGTGCTCTACCACTTTGATCCACAGCTTCACTTCAATTTTTGAGGTGGTTAATTGGAGATAAGAGTCTCATGGCCTTTTCTAGCCAGACCTGACTTTTTTTTGAACCATAGTACTGAGATCTCAGCCTCCTGAGTAGCTAGAATAACAGTTGTGAGCCACTGTGGAAATTTTTTATGGCAGCTGCCCATTCTTTAAGAATTAGCATTTAGAATGGAAAAGCATGAGATTCTTGTGAAGAGCTGATGTTTGGGGAGAAGACCCATAATCACAAGTTGTAAGTGGCAGTTGTAACAATGCCAAAACTAACCTTCCTCCCACAGTCACTCTGGGGTCCAGGCCCCAAATGTTGTAGATCAGCCATGTAAATAGGGGGAAGCTGTCCTGTTCCAGGTGGACTCTGAGGAAGTGTTTCAGACTGATGCTGTGAGAGCAAGTTACACATTAAGTATGCAGCAGGGCAAGCTCGTCTCATCTGTGTGCATTCTATCATGCTATATTGTCTGTTCATAGGACCCTTGTGAGGATCCAAAAAAGCCCCAAACTGATGGGAAGATAAAATCTAGTTGTGGAACAATATGCCCACCAGTGCCAGCTTGGGCAAGAAATAGACATACCAGGCTACACGTCCAAAGACAGGATGAGACTGAACCTGGGAACCAGAAAGTCATTCTTAATTCCTGATGGCATTATCAGCCATCAATTCATCAGCACCATTCTTTTTTCTTTTTTGGGGGAGGGGGGTGGTCCAGTTGTGGGGCCTGAACTCTGGGCCTGGGTGTTGTCCCTCAGCTCTTCAGCTCAACGCTAGTGCTCTACCACTTGAGCCACAGCGCCACTTCCGGCTTTTTTCTTTTGCTTATGTGGTGCTGAGGAATCGAACCCAGGGCCTCATGCATGCAAGGCAAGCGCTCTACCACTGAGCCACCTTCCCAGCCCCATCAGCACCGTTCTTGAACCACCTCTGCTTTCCCAGTTGGCCATAGCTCTGAGGGTTTACATGTTAACCATCCCAGACACAAGTAGCCAGAACCAGTCCATGGCTCAGTGTTGTCAGTACAAACGCTCTGGGGGCCTAGCCTCATGGACTGGGAGGCAGATATTGGAGATCCTGGTTAACTGCATATACATCACAGAAGTTGTCTTTGATAAAACGGAAAGTCCTGGGAGTTTTTAAAAGTAAATGTGAGAAATTACCCTTATTAAATTGTACATGATTACGGCCAGCTAGGGTTTTTACTGAATGCTTCATGCCCATCTCATATAAGCTCATGATCTTAAAAGGTGACTACCAGTCCCATTTGTGTATAATGGAGAATCAAAGAAGATAATTATCCTGAGGTCATCCTAGCAAGTGGTGGAATTGATCTTTTAAACCTGGATTCCTGTAGTCACCCTTGCTGCCAGGCACTGGAAGCCCAAGGAAATAAAGGGTCTATTGGTTTGTCTGATGCTGTTTTTGTTTAACAAGGTTAAAGGAGGGAGAAAGAAGTAGAGGAAGTGTTTCTCTGCTGCCCTTGTCTAGTGATTCTGCCCAGGCAGCTAACAGAGGAGGAACTACACTGAGTTGCTTAAAACTCATGCATGCTGTGGTTGTTTCTCAGGTGGCCTTAACCAAAAGTATCTCCTCATTGACTTCTCAGGGTACTTCCAACCTCCCATTGCCCTGGAAGATCAATAACCAGTTCTTAATTTCTGACTCCTTTTTACTTAAAACACACTGCTTTCGTTGCTAATCTCAGATAGACTACTAAGTACCCAAAGTACACTTTTTTTCTCCCTCACATTTGAGAACCACTGTGGCATATGAAGAGTTATATACAGGGCTGTAGTCCCAGACCCTTTATTGAAGGCTGTTGTTTCTTTGATCTAATGGCATTGGCCTTATATAAAGTGACATTTCCAGAAACACATGTGATGTCTTAGCACTTGTAAATCCATCTCAACCACATCTATAAAGTTTGTGTAAACGTGTGTGTATGCACATGCCTATGCACTGGCTTTGGGACTTGAACTCAGGGCCTAGGGCCTGGGCCCTGTTCCTTAGGTTCATCCTCAAGGCTAGCCACAGCTTTACTTTTTGTTGTTTAATTGGAGATAAGAGACTCACAGACTTAACTGCCTGGGCTGGCTTCAAACTATGATCTTCAGGGGCTGGGAATGTGGTTTAGTGATAGAGTGCTTGCCTAGCATGCCTGAAGCCCTGGGTTCAATTCCTCAGTACTACATAAACAGAGAAGGCCAGAAGTGGTGCTGTGGCTCGAGTGGTACAGCACTAGCTTTGAGCACAAAAGCTCAGAGACAGTGTCCAGGGCCTGAGTTCAAGTCCTAGGACTGGCAAAAAAAAAAAGCAAAACCAAAAATCCAAAACTATGATCTTCAGATCTCAACTTCCTGAATGGCTAGGATTACAGGTATGAGCCACTGGTGCCCAGTGAAATTCACTTATTAAAATTCATTTACTTCCCATTACCAGAGTATTTGCATTTCTTTCAGAGTGAAAATTTGGAGGGTAAATGTAGGAAAATGGTTTTGTTCCCTGTAAAGATCTTCAGACCGAAAACCTATTTTCAGTAGATTATAGATTTTTTTTTTCCTCTCAGTGGGTCATGTTTGTTTCCATCTAGTCTCAGAAGTCACATGACTGCACTTGACATGGCTCTTCAAATACTGAAATCTGGGTTTATATGATAAGCTAGCTCTGTGGCACAATTAGTCAAGTTGGGATTCCTGAGACACAACATGATTTTGTTCTGAATTTTTTTTTTTTTTTTGGTCCGGTCGTGGGGCCTGAACTCTGGGCCTGGGCACTGTCCCTCAGCTCTTCAGCTCAAGGCTAGCGCTCTACCACTTGAGCCACCTTCCCAGCCCCTGTTCTGAATTCTTGAGAGGCCCTATACAAAATTATTTGAGGTCCCTTGCTATGTGTACCCTGAGGGCCACCATTTTCTTAGAATGCAGCATAAAATGATAGCCAGCAGTTTTGGGCTGCCTTTGCTTTTGGGCAGTTAGACATTCTGTTAGAATGTTCTGAAGTTATTAAAGTTCTTGCACCTGCTCTCTGGTGCAACCTCATGGTTGATCTTCCTGGTATAAGCCAAGTTACGTGCTTAATAAATTTCTACCACATATCCTGGCTTGTGGTTCATTTCTATCTAGCCAGGACCAATACATAAGTGTTTTTTTTTTTTTAATAAGGGAAGAAGTAGGAAATTTTTTTTGGTGGGGGGTGGTTGTGAGGGTTTTTTTCCCCCCACCCCTGGGGCTTGAACTCAGGCCCTGGACACTGTCCCTGAGCTTTTGTGCTCAAAGCTAGTGCTCTACCACTTGCTTAAACCATAGCTCTACTTCTGGCTTTCTGGTGGTTAATTGGAGATAGGAGTCTTAGAAACTTTCCTACCCAGGCTGACTTTGAACCACCATCCACAGATCTCAGGCTCCTGAGTAAATAAGTTTACAAGTATTAGTCACTGGGCCTGGCTTGTTTCGTGTTTTGAAAGATAGTCTGTATGTAGGCTTGGCTGGCCTTTAACCTCACCATCCTACCTGACACTCCTAATGCTGAGGTTATAGCACAAAATAACTGTATCCACACCAGTGCTTATTCCTGTGATCCTAGCTGTACAGGCAGGAGGCTGATTGGAGCATAGTCCACAAGACTTAAATCTCCAAGATAGCCAGCTTTTTGCTGGCTGGAGGTGTGATGGTTCAAGTGGTAGAGCCACAGCCAAGCAAGCAGAGCAGAGGTAAGGTCCTGAATTCCAGCTCAAGGACTGGTAAAAACTAACCACCCTCCTCCCTCTGCCAGCTCACAAATATGCTAGTTCTGAAGGTCATGAGCAGTAAGTGCTAGAGAATATGAATAATATGTTAGTGTTTTCCATGCCTTGAACTGTTTGGCTTACCTGTTGTTTTTACTAGTTCCTCATAAAGTAAGCTAAGTATTAGGCTTTGAAAGAACTCCATGTACTTAGAAAATTCACATGAGTACAAGTTAGTGCCTTAAAGTGATCAAATGTTCACACTAATCAAAGCAAGGCTTCTGGTTCTATAAAATGGTTTAGCAGACTCACTTGGATTTTGTCTCCTGTAAGATAAATTGCATAATCAAGGGCCAACCTCTGAGCAAATTTGAACCCAAAACATTTAAGAGAGCAGATTATAGATTTGGAAGGTTCCTAGAATAGCATATCCTTATCTTGTTTTAAAAGATAGTGAGTTGCACACATCGTAAATGTTCAGTTGGGCATTTCAGCAATTGTGTACACCTGTAGAATAACTACCCTGAAGAATATATAGGGTATTGTCATGAAGTTCTCTGTGTGTGTGTTTGTATGTGTATATGTGTACCTGGAACTTGAACTCTGGGCTTGGGAACCTGAGCTTTTGTGCTCAAGGCTAGTGCTCTACCGCTTGAGTGACAGCTCCACTTGCAGCTGCTTTTTGGTTGTTAATTGGAGAAGTCTCACACATTGTCAAATTTCCTGTTGCCAGTAGTTTGCTTTTCATTAGTTTTAGAGAGTCTCAAGTTCTTATCCCAAGGTTGTCCTCAAGCTCAAGATTCTGCTTTCTTCTAGAGTGCAGGAATTACAGGCATGCACTATCAAACCTTGCTTTGTCATATATATATATAGCTGAATATGTATATATGTATGTATATGTATGTATATATGTATTTATGCTGCCAGGTATGAAATAACTAGTTTTAATGTATATATTTACTTGATTATTAGGGATGTTGTGCACTTTTCATATGCATCAATTTGCTTTTTTTTTTTTTTTGCTAGTCCTGGAGCTTGAACTCAGGGCCTGGGTACTGTCCCTGAGCTTCTTTTGCTCAAGGCTAGCACTATACCACTTGAGCCACAGTGCCACTTTAAGCTTTTTCTGTTTATGTGATACTGAGGAACCGAGCTCAGGGCATCATGTATGCTAGGCAAGCACTCTACCACTGAGCCACATTCCCAGCTCTCATTTTTTTAAACTGCACAGTCTATAGCCTACTGTCTCAGCTTCCCTAGTGCTGGGATTAAAAGCATATACTGTCTCTCCCCCACCCCCCATACATCTTATTGGGATCTTTTAATGAGCAGAAAGTTATTTTGCAGGGCTCCAGAATGAACCTTGGGTCTCATGCTTACTAACTTTATTTTTCATCTTATTTTGAGACGTTCTTGCTATTTTGCACCAGCTCAAATTCCTGGACTCAAGTGGTCCTCTTGCCTCAACCTTCCTAATATCTGAGAATATAGGCATGCAAGTACTGCTTTGTTCCTCTTGGAAACTTTCATTTTGATAAAGTCCATTTTTTCTTAGTTTTGTTTACCTCAAAGTCATAATTAGCAAATTTTCTTCTAGAAGTTTAGGTCTATGGTTCATCTTAATTTTGAGTTTTTATATCTATAGGTTAGAGCTTAATATTTGGATATTCAGACCTCACCCTGGGGATTTGAACTCAAGACCTTGCCCTTGCTTCGCAGGCACTGTACTACTGAGTTGCTCTCCTAGCCCTTTCTGCGCTGGTGTTTACTACTACTTTTTTTTTTTCCAGTCCTGGGGCTTGAACTCAGGACCTGGGCGCTGTCCCCGAGTGCTCAAGGCTAGCACTCTACCACTTGAGTCACCGCTTCCACCTTTGACTGAGTAGTGTATTGATGATAAAAGTCTCATGGACTTCCTTCCAGGACTGGCTTTGAACCATGGATCTTCAGATCTCAGCCTCCTGACTAGCTAGGATTACAGGCATGAGCCACTGGTGTCTGGCTGCACTGATTATTTGTGTGTGTGTGTGTATGTGTGTGTGTGTTTGTCTGCGTGCGTGCGTGCGTGCGTGCGTACGTGCACACTAGTCCTTGTGTTGAACTCTAGGCGTGGGCACTGTCCCTTAGCTTCTTTTTTGCTCAACGCTAGGCTCTGCCACCTGAGCCACAGCACTACTTATAGCTTTTTCTGAATAGTTTATTGGAGATAAGAGCTCATGGACTTTACTGCCCAGGCTGGCTTTGAACCACGATCCTCACCTCTCAGCCTCTTATCTAGGATTACAGGTATGAGCCACTGGTGCTCAGCTTTACTGGTTATTTGTAAGCTAACAGTCTCACTGATTGCCCAGACTTGAGCCTCAACTGCAATCTGCCTATTCTGTGCTTCCTGTCCTGGATTAATAGGTGTGAACCACTGCCACCAGCAGCTTCTGTTCAGATGGAGTTGCATGGGCTTTTCTGCGTTGGCTGGTCTCAGTCCTCTGTCACCCCAATCTCAGCCTTCCAAGATGGTAAGATTTGCAGGCCTGGTGGTTCTGATATTTTTTCTCATAACAGAATGAGATTTATTTCAACATTGATTTTTCAGTTCCAGCAACTTTTTCTGAAAATTTTCCAGTGTCCATTATATCTACTTGGCACTTTGAAGATTTGTCAATCATATGTGTATATAGCTATTGCTAAACTTTATACACTGTTCTGCTAATCTATTAGCCTGTCTTCACATCAGTGCCATGCACTCTGGTCTTCTAGACATTGACTCTGTGTGTGTGTGTGTGTGTGTGTGTGTGTGTGTGTGTGTGTGTGTGTGTGTGTGTGTGTTTTGATCAGTCATGGGGCTTGAAATTCAGCCTGTCTTCACATCAGTGCCATGCACTCTGGTCTTCTAGACATTGACTCTCTGTGTGTGTGTGTGTGTGTGTGTGTGTGTGTGTGTGTGTGTGTGTGTGTGTGTGTGTGTGTGTGTGTGTGTGTGTGTGTGTGTGTGTGTGTGTGTTTTGATCAGTCATGGGGCTTGAAATTCAGGTCCCAGGCACTGTTACTGAGCTGCTTTGTGCTTAAGGCTAGTGCTCTACCACTTGAGCCACTGTGCCACTTTTTCTAAGTAGTTTATTGTAGATAAGAGTCTCACAGACTTTTCTGCCTGGGCTGGTTTTGAAATATGATTCTCAGATCTCAACCTCCTGAGTAGTTTAGGATTACAGGTGGAACCATCAGCGCCTAGCTTTCTAAAAAGTTTTAAAATTAAAAAATTGTTCTAAAAATGACTGGCTGTTTTTAATTATTGCCATACAATTTTTAAAATTGTTACCATGAACATGTGAGGTTACAGTTACATAAGTCAGGTAAAGAGTACATTTCTATTTAAATATCATCCCTTCCCTTCTTCCCAGTTTTTCCCTCCCATGCCCCACCCACAAGGTATATAGTTCATTTTCAATAGAGTGCCCAGTGAGTACCATTGCTGTATTTCAACCATTGTCCCTCCATTTCTGCGCCTCCCCGTGTACTCCCAAGGACATGTAAGTGAACAGAATACAGAGAAAATAAAAATGCCAAAAAAGAAAAAGAACTTGTTCCCATTTCCTGGAGTTCAATAACTATTCTTTATGATCAGGTGCAGATACGCATTGTACCTTTCAGTTCCTCTCCTAAGAGTATCCTCCTTTGGTCTCACTGTTGTGAATGCCTAGAAATCTGTATAAGTTATTATGTCCTGGTGTATTTTAGATTTAGCTTCTGCATATGAGAGAAAACGTGTTTGTCTCTGAGCATGCTTACCTCAATCAGATTTGCTCTAGGTCAATCCATTTCCTGCAAATTATATTCTTTCTAATGGTTGAGTGTTGGTACCACATATTTTGGATCCTTTTGTCTGTTGTTGGGCATCTGGGCTGTGCCCACGCCTTGGCTATTGTGAAGAGTGCAGAAATGAATATGGATGTGTAAGTGTCTTTACAGTATCCTGGCTTACGATGATCTGGGTAGATGGCCTAGGGGTGGTATGGCTGGGTCATAAGGAAGATCTATGTTTAGTTTTTTGAGGAACCTCCAGACTGATGTTTAGAGTGGTTGTACCAGTTTACTTTTCCACCAACAGTGCAATAGTGTTCCTTTCCCCTCCACATCCTCACCAACATTTGTTGTTTGAATTCACAATATTGGCCAATCTAATGGGTGAGATGGAATCTGAGTTGTTTTGATTTGCGTTTCCTTTATGGCCAGAGATAATGAGCAGTTCCTCAAGTGTTTCTTTGCCATTCTTTTACCTTTTCTTCTGTGTATCTTGGATTTTAGGCCTTTGTCTGATGTATTGCTGGTAATGATCTTCCAGCCATACAAATTTTTGAATTACCTGGGTTTCCAACAATGGCTACTGGAATCTTGATAGAGTTTACACTGAATCTATAGGACAATTTAGGAATAACAGTTTCCTAGGATTGACTCAAGTTACTCCATGAACATAGTATACCTTGTCATTTACTTAGGTTTAAGTTATTTCCCCTACTATGTGTTGAATTTTTTTTTTTAATGTTCCAGTCTTGGGGCCTGAACTCAAATCTTGAATGCTGTCCCTTAGCTTTTTTGCTCAAGGCTAGTGCTCTACTATTTGAGCCACAGCACCACTCAAGTGGCTTAAGTGATAGAGTACCAGTCATGATTAAGAAAGTTTAATGAAAGCCCCAGTACTAATGCATGCATGTGTACATGTGCACACACAATTTTGTCACAAAATATGACATTAACTAAATTTTATTAATGCTTTTTACTAACCCAAAGAAATTCTGTTCTATGCCTGGTTTGCTAAGAGTTGTTAGTAAATTTTATTATGTGCTTTTTTTGTTTCTGTTAAGATGATCATATTTCTGCTTTTGTTAAGGTGACATATTTCAAGGGTTGGCAAACTATTGCTCCTAGATTCAGCTTACGGGCTGTTTTTCTGCACAACTTAGCTTTTTTTTTTTGAGCACTTAGACGTGGGTAGTGCAAATAGATTTTTAAAAATAGAATCTTGGGCTGGGAAGATGCCTCTGGTAGAGTGCTTGCCTTGCATGCATGAGGCTCTGGGTTCGATTCCTCACACTACATAAGCAGAAAAAGCTGGAAGTGGGGCTTGGTAGAATGCTAGCCTTGAGCTAAAGAGCTGAAGGACAGTGCCCAGGCTCCAAGTTCAGGCGCCACGACCGACCAAAATAAAATAAATAGAATCTTGATTTAAATAGTATAGTTACTACTGTACAATTAGGGAAGTGCAATTAGGCATCTTGCACTCTACGTATTTTTTTCTGATATATGTTATACACCCCACCATGCCTCATTAACTGATTTCCATATTTCCTGCAAATTAAAGCTGTTGTCTGATACAAAGTGCCCTATTCTGAATAACTTTGAGCATTCTTCTGTTGCAGTTTTTCTTTTTTCTTTTTTTCTGTTGCAGTTTTTCTAGAGATGGTTTCCTCTAGCTTTTGTTCTGAAGGTATTTCAGTACCTTAAGGAAGTTAATTGTACTCAGGTTTCATTTGTTCCTTGTGAGGTGTCATATAATTTCAGTTTTTCTCTCCTGTCCATGGTGTTGTTTCCCTCATGGCTGTATTTATTGCCCTTTATCTGTAGTTTTTAGCAGGTCGATCATGTGATGTTCGGGTACATTTCTCTTTCTGTGGAGATTACTGAACTTTTTAGATCTGTGTTAATGTCTTTCTATAGCATCAGGTAAATCTTAGTTATTACCTATTTAAATAATAGGCTCTACATTCTCTTGCTTCTCTCTGAAAATCCAATTCCATGTGTATTAGGTGATTTTTATACTATCCTAAAGATCTCAGGTGACTCTACCCCCTCCCTACACACGCTTATTTGTTTTCAGTTTGGATACTTTTGAGTTCCCTGAATCTAATGCTAACCGGTTAAAAATTCATGCAGTGAACTTTTTATTTCTGATACTGTAACTTTTATTTCTAGCCTTGCATTATGTCTATCTAGTTACCATTTTCTGCCCAAATTTTCCAGTTCTTCAAGTATGTTTTCCAGTTCTAATTAGATTTTTTAGCATTATCATATTTCAGAAGTTTTATCTGTTGATTCCAATATTTTGTCCACCAATACATTTTTTAGTCTTTTAATTTGAATTGGTTTAACAATACTAACTGATCAAATAGCATGTGGGTCTTCCTTTTGAGTTAATTTTCTTGCTTTGGCACTTTGCTATTTCAGGCAACAAACAGGCCACATGTACAACAGTGGTCCCATATGATTAAAATGGAAGTGAAAAATTCCAATCATCCTGTATTTTTACTGTACAATTTCTATGTCTAGATGTTTAGACACAAATATTTATCATTGTGCGTTATAGTTGCGTACAGTAATCTGTAATCTACAGTAACCCTGCATTATGCAGGTTTGTAGCCCAGGTTTGTGTAAGTACACTATGAGTTTGCAGAGTAATAAAATGGCCTAACAACGCATTTCTCAGCACATACCATGTTAAGCAACAAATGACTGTATTTGATTGTATGATGAATATTTTGTATACTATAATCCAGACTGAAGTAAATATTGCTTACATCCAAAATGAATATGCTCATTTTTATGTTTTCAGCAACCTGAAAGCAGTGGCTTAATTAATGTGATTCATCTGTGACCTGCAGCTGGGCTGACCTGTAGCTTTAGATTGGCTAAATTGAAGGTAGAATGGGAATTTTCATGTCCACAGGGGCTTTGGTTTGCCCAACAGCCAAGCCACCAGGTTTTAGAAATATACATCTCTTTTGGCTTCATAACCTCGTTGCCAGGTTTTATTGCATCCCAGGAGAGGGGACAAGATGGTTCTCTTGGCTCTCCAGGCTTTTAGTAATGTTTCAGAGGAATGGCCACAATACCCGGGAGGGTGGGGGTGGGAGATGAGTCAACTCTCCTGCTGATCCTTCCAGTCCCCAAATATCAAGAGTTCCTCTGATGGGTTTCTTGGCTTTTCTGCCTTACCTTCTTACTTGTAAAAGGTATTTTACACTTGGAAAAAGCTTCTTTTACCTGAGGTCAGTGGCGTATCTCTTTCAGCTTTCTTGCCTCCCTGTTTTCTGTAATACTGGTTAAGTGTAGTGGATAATCACAGGTTTCCTCTTTGCATTTAGGTCTTCCAGATAGATATTAATGTCATACCAGCCTCCAGAGAGATGCTAGACACTGTTAAATTTCCATAGGCCTCTCTCTATTGATATTTTCTTTTACCATAGTTCAACATGAAGTACAAGCATCCATGGCTCTCTATTCTCCTTTGAAAGACTTAGCATTTTTTTCTTTTTAACATAGGTTAGCCTCCTCAGATTTCCAATGAGTTAAAAATATTTTTAAGCTGGGCTCCAGTGGCTCATGCTTGTAATCCTAGCTACTCAAGAGGCTGAGATCTGAGGGTCAGAGTTCAAAGGTAGCCAGGGCAGAAAATTCTCTTAAGACTCTTATTATGCAGTTAGCCTGCAAAAAGCCAGAAGTGGAGATGTGGCTCAGAAGGTAGAGTGTCAGCCTTAAGCTAAAAAGTTAGCCAAGGGAGAGCAATAGACTGTGTGTTCAGGTCCCAGTGTGCGCGCGCACATGCGCACGCGCACACACACACACACAATTTCAACTGTACAAAAGGAGTAAAGAGTCTACTGTTCTTTTGCCCCTGCTACTCACTTTGAGTATTTTGAATATCCTTCCAGAAATGAGTATATAACCAATTATGTAATCCTTTCTTTTTAGTAACATACTATATGCATTTCTCTGTATTTTTTCTTTTCCATTATACCTTAGCAATTCTTCAATATCAGTATGTAAATAGTTACTCCTCCCTTTTCTCATGTGTCACAGAGAATGGATTTCATATATCTCCTGTTATTGGTATTTAGGTTGTTTTCTGGCTTTGGTTTATAACAAACAATCCTACTTTGAATACTTTTGTATTTCATGTCATTTCCTACATCTATATCTACAGAATAAATTGTTACAATTGAAAGAATTCAGTTTAAAAGGTTATGTACATTTTTGTGTGTGTGTGTGCCAGTACTGGGGCTGGAACTTTTGGTCTTGCATTCTTGATTGGTTTTTCATTCAGTGCAAGCACTTTACCACTTGAGCCACAGCTCTATTTCTAGCCTTTTTTTGTGTGTGTGGTTGTGGGGCTTGAACTCGGCCTGGGCACTGTCCCTCAGCTCTTCAGCTCAAGGCTAGCCCTCTTCCACTTGCGCCACAGCACCACTTCCAGCTTTCGGAGTGGTTTATTGGAGATAAGAGTCTCACAAACTTTCCTGCCCAGGCTGGGTTTGAACCGTGATGCTCAGATATCAGCCTAGTATTACAGGTGTAGCTAGTATTACAGGTGTGAGCCACCGGCACCTGGCTCTATTTCCAGCTTTTTGTTACTTAACTGCAGATAATAGGCTCACGGATTTCCATGCCCTGGCTGACTTCAAACCACAAACCTCAGATCTCAGGCCTGAGTAGTTAGGATTACAGGTGAGAGCCACTGGCACCTAGCTTGGTTCCATGCATTTATAATTTAGTTATTGCTGAGTGGATTTTAATGCAGATTTTCCCAATTCATATCTCCACAGTTGAATGTATGTTCCCTCACATAAGATTTTTTTTTTCTTGCAGGTTGTGGGGCATGGACTCAGTGCCTATGCACTGTCCCTAAGCTTTTTTGCTCAAGGATAGTGAGTGCTCAACCATTTTAAGCCACAACTCTACTTCTGTTTTTCTGGTTGTTAATTGGAGATAAGAGTCTCATGGCCTTTCCTGCCCCAGCTGGCTTCAAACCGTGATCCTCTGATCTTCGGAGTAGCTGGGATTATAGGCACTGAGCCACTAGTACTTGGAATAAAGTCTTATTTTCATGTGTAAGAGCTATTTTTTTGTGCTTCATTGATATTCATAAACTTTGCTTATCTAATGTCTGACTGATCCCTATACTCTAAGATAGTTCCTCTGTGTGTGTGTACTCATGGCCATGCAGATGGTGTGTATTTTATCGCATAGTTGCAGGCATTAAAAAAGGTTGGGGGCTGGCAACGTGGCTTAGTGGTAGAGTGCTTGCCTAGCATGCCTGAAGCCCTGGGTTCAATTCCTCAGTGCTGCATAAACAGAAAAGCCAGAAGTGGCACTGTGGCTCAAGTGGTAGAATGTGTGCCTTAAGCGAAAGAAGCTCATGGACAATGCCCAGGCCCTGAGTTCAAGCCCCAGGACTGGAACACGAACCACACACACACACATAGTCAGGACTAGAATTGAAGTTTTGACTACAAAGCCCACATATTTTTTTTTTTTGGGTCCGGTCGTGGGGCCTGAACTCTGGGCCTGGGCGCTCTTCAGCTCAAGACTAGCACTCTACCACTTGAGCCACAGCGCCACTTCCGGCTTTTTTCTTTTTGCTTATGTGGTGCTGAGGAACCGAACCCAGGGCCTCAGGCATGCAAGGCAAGCGCTCTACCACTGAGCCACCTTCCCAGCCCCCACATGTTTTTCAAATGTAAAAAACTAAGAATTTAATTCAATTTTCAGGTGGACCAAGTAAGTAATGTCAAAACACTATCACGTAGGGTGCCACGGCTCACATTTGTAATTCTAGTACTCAGGAGGTTGAGCTCTGAGAATGGGAGTTTGAAGCCTGCTGGGGGAGGAAAGTCCAGGAGACTACGATCTCCAATTAATCACATAAAGCTGGAAATGGAGGTGTTGCTAAAGTGGTAGAGCATCAGCCTTGGGAGGAAAAAAAATAAAGGTCAGTGGCCAGGTACTGAGTTCAAGCCCCAGGACTGGCCCCCCCAAACCAAGCAAACAAAAATCCCCCAAACCAACTGAAAGCATACTGGGATTTTAGGACCAAGGGCAAAGACGGAACCAATGTTTACATGTTTACCTATGATCCAAATGTCAGATCTATTTTTCTGCCGGGCTGGGAATGTATACCCATGGTCGACACCATTCGGAGGTCAAGTTTCTCACCGAATCTTCTGGTTTTTAAAAATAAAAATATTGCCAGGGCTGGGAAGGGGGCTTAGTGGTAGAGGCTTGCCTAGCATGCATGACGCCCCGGGTTCGATTCCTCAGTACCACATTCTCAGAAAAAGCCAGAAGTGGTGCTGAGGCTCCAGTGAGCAAAGAGAAGACAGTGACCATCAAAAGTATGTTTAGAGCTCAAAGTCGAGCCCCCAGCCTGGGCCTGGCCTGCGGACGCGCTCCGGGCCTCGGCCTCGCCTGCGGGCGCGCTCCGGGCGTCGGGCCTCGCCTGCGGGCGCGCTCCGGGCGTCGGGCCTCGCCTGCGGGCGCGCTCCGGGCGTATCCCGGGCCCCGGCCTCGCCTGCGGGCGCGCTCCGGGCCTCGGCCTCGCCTGCGGGCGCGCTCCGGGCCTCGGCCTCGCCCGGGGGCGAGCTCCGGGCCTCGGCCTCGCCTGCGGGCGCGCTCCGGGCCTCGGCCTCGCCTGCGGGCGCGCTCCGGGAGTCGGGCCTCGCCTGCGGGCGCGCTCCGGGCCTCGGCCTCGCCTGCGGGCGCGCTCCGGGCCCCGGCCTCGCCTGCGGGCGCGCTCCGGGCCCCGGCCTCGCCTGCGGGCGCGCTCCGGGCCTCGGCCTCGCCCGGGGGCGCGCTCCGGGCCTCGGCCTCGCCTGCGGGCGCGCTCCGGGCCTCGGCCTCGCCCGGGGGCGCGCTCCGGGCCCCGGCCTCGCCTGCGGGCGCGCTCCGGGCGTCGGGCCTCGCCTGCGGGCGCGCTCCGGGCGTCGGGCCTCGCCTGCGGGCGCGCTCCGGGCGTCGGGCCTCGCCTGCGGGCGCGCTCCGGGCGTATCCCGGGCCCCGGCCTCGCCTGCGGGCGCGCTCCGGGCCTCGGCCTCGCCTGCGGGCGCGCTCCGGGCCTCGGCCTCGCCTGCGGGCGCGCTCCGGGAGTCGGGCCTCGCCTGCGGGCGCGCTCCGGGAGTCGGGCCTCGCCTGCGGGCGCGCTCCGGGAGTCGGGCCTCGCCTGCGGGCGCGCCTTCGGCAGCGCACTTTCCCTGACAGCTCCGAGACCTTCCATTGGCGCGGCCCAATCCGGTCCAAGGGACCGAAGGTCGCCCCTGGCGAGGGGAGTTAGGGGTTCCCGGGGACTTCGAAGGACGGTCCGCACCCCCCTCAGAGCCACCAGATCGGCGGACCGACTCCCTGGGTCGTTCTAGTGGTCCTCCAGGCGAGCCCTCGGGATCGGAAACCTACTTCCTGTCTGGCTCGGGGCCCTCCTCTTCCGGTCTACAGGCCCCGCAACTTCCGGCGGCCTGGTTGTCCGGGAAACCATCGGCTTCCGGCGCGCAGTGGTGGGCGGAGCCAACATGGCTGAGGAGACGCCGGAGGCGGTGAGCGCGGGATTCTGTGGGAGGGCAGCTTTGGGGGCCAGCCTAGGGCGGGCGGCGCGACGGGCCGGGCCGCGGGGCTGGCGGGGCTGACGGGGCGGGGGACGGACGGCGGGGCGGCCCGGGCGCGCCGTCCCCCCGGGGCGCGCTGACCGAGGAGAACCTGGAATGGCTGCTTTCCCGGTCGCGCTGCTTTCTCCGAGCGCTACCGCTCGTTTAAGGGTTAATCGACGGATTAGGAAGTGTCCCGGGCCCGGCCTGGAACCCTCCGCCACCGGGGGCGGGGCGGCGGCCGCCGGGTTGGGATTTAAGTGTTGGCGCGTTTCCGTCGGCTTTGGCGCTGTGCAGCCGCACCCGCACCGCACCCGCACCCGCACCCGCACCGCACCCCCACCGCACCGCACCGCACCCGCACCGCACCCGCACCGCACCCCCACCGCACCGCACCCGCACCGTACCCGCATCCGCACCGCACCCGCACCGCACCGCACCCCCACCGCACCGCACCCCCACCGCACCGTACCCGCATCCGCACCGCACCCGACCCGCACCGCACCCGCACCCGCACCGCACCCGCACCGCACCGCACCCGCACCGCACCGCACCCGCACCCGCACCGCACCCGCACCGCACCGCACCGCACCCGCACCCGCACCCGCACCGCACCCGCACCGTACCCGCACCCGCACCGCACCCCCACCGCACCGTACCCGCATCCGCACCGCACCCGCACCCGCACCCGCACCCGCACCGCACCCCCACCGCACCGCACCGCACCCCCACCGCACCGCACCGCACCCCCACCGCACCGCACCCGCACCCGCACCGCACCCGCACCGCACCGCACCCGTACCGCACTCGCACCCGCACCCGCACCGCACCCCACCCGCACCGCACCCGTACTGCACCCCCACCGCACCGCACCGCACCGCACCCCACCCGCACCGCACCCGTACCCGCATCCGCACCGCACCCGCACCGTACCCGCATCCGCACCGCACCGCACCCGCACCCGCACCCGCACCGCACCCGCACCGCACCGCACCGCACCCGCACCGCACCGCACCGCACCGCACCTGGGGGAGCGGCTTCGTCTAAGAGCTGCTCATTTTCCTTTGGCGGCGGGAGGTCCTGTGGGATCGAAACCACGCTCCCCCCCAGACTGAGCTACTTTGTGGACAGGGGCTAGAACTCGGGGCCTCCCCTCCTCTGTCCCTTGGCTTTTTCGCTCACGTCGGATGCTGTTTTCCCTGGAGCCACAGCTCTCCTTGCGGCTCTTCCGTGGTTAACCAGAGATAAGAGTCACCCACCAGAGGTTTGTCTGCTCGCCTCGAACCTCGATCCTCAGATCTCAGCCCTGGCTAGGATTACAGGCATGAACCACCAGTGCCCTGCTGTTCATTAAAAAAAACAAACAGAACGTAACTATATACTATGGGGTACAGCGGGATAACTCAATAGGCACGTGCCATGAATTATGGCTCGACAGAGTAATTAACATTTCCATCTTGAACATTTATCATTTGTTGGTGGGGACCAGTGATCTCCTTCAGTCTAGCGTTCTGGAAAAAAATAATAATAAATCGTTATGAACTGTAGTCACCCTACTATCCTGTAGGTCATTGGAATTTATTTCTCCCCTTTTAACTCCTCTATTTCCTCTTATTTCCTGCCTCCCCCCCCCCCCCCTTTCCCCTTTTGTCTTTTTGTGCTGGTCCTGGAGCTTGAACATAGTTTCTTTTGTTTGTTTGTTTTGTTTTTACCACTCTCACCTGGTGCTCTATCACTCCCCCTACAATTCCGGTCCTGTTTTTATTCTGGTTAATTATAGAGGTAAGAGTCTGCCCAGCTAGCCTCAATCCTCAAATCTCAGCCTTCTAAGTAGGATTACAGGCATGAGCCATTGGCACTGGGCTACATATCACAATTTCTTTATCCATCTATTGCTTGTTAAATTGCTGGACACATCCACTGATTGCTAATTTTGTTGTTGTGAATACTATAATACACAGAAATAAACTGGTATCATTTTCTCTAATAAAGAATGCACTAGTGGTGGGGCTCCTGTGGCTCACGCCTGTAATCCTAGATACTCGGAAAGCTGAGATCTGAGGATTGTGGTTCAAAGCCAGCCAGGCAGAAAAAATCCCAGATTCTTTTTTTTTTTTTTTTTTGGTCGGTCGTGGGGCCTGAACTCTGGGCCTGGGCGCTGTCCCTCAGCTCTTCAGCTCAAGGCCAGCGCTCTACCACTTGAGCCACAGCGCCACTTCCGGTTTTCTGGTGGTTTATTGGAGATAGGAGTCTCACGGTCTTTCTTGCCCGGGCTGCCTTTGAACCGCGATCCTCAGATCTCAGCCTCCTGAGTAGCTAGGATTACAGGCGTGAGCCACCAGCGCCTGGCCCTGATTCTTACTTCCAATTAACTAATCAAAAACCGGAAGTAGTGCCGGGGCTGGAAGTGGTAGAGTGCTAGCCTTCCAAGAGTTCAGGGCCCAGGTCCTGAGTTCGAGGTCCTCCCCCCCCCAAAAAAAAAAGTACTGGTGGACAGCTGGATTATATGATGGCCTTCTTTTTTAGTTTAGTTTTTTTGTTGTTGTTGTTGTTTTTTAATCAGCAGTAGTTTTTGTTGTTGGTTTGATCCTGGGGCTTGATTTAGAGTCTGGGTGCTGTTCTTAAGCTGCTTTTCCTCAAGGCGAGTGCTGCTCCACTTGAGCCACAGTGCCAGGTCCAACTTCTCTTTGAGTAGTTTGTTGGAGATAAGAGTCTTACAGACTTTCCTGCCCAGGCTGGCTTCAAACTACAATCCTCAGATTTCAGTCTCCTGAGAAGTTAGGATTATAGGTATGAGCCACCTGCGCCCAGCTAATTTTTTTTTTGTATTAAATAGTTGTATAAAGGGGTTTCAATTCCAGAATTCCTGTTATGAGTACAATGTGTCTTGATCAATGTCACCCCTTTCATTGTTCTTCTCCTTTTCCCATCCCATCTAAGTAGTGTATACCCCGTGTGTGTGTATGTTTGTGTATGTGTATTTGTATGTGTATATATATATATATATATAGCCAGTCCTGGGGCTTGAACTCTGGGCCTGGGCACTGTCCTCTGAGTTTCTTCCACTCAAGGATAGCACTCTACCACTTGAGCCACAGTGTCACTTCCGGCTTTTTCTGTTTATGAAGTACTGAGGAATTGAACCGAGGGCTTCATGCATGTTAGGCAAACATACTACCACTAAGCCACATTCCTGGCCTCCTACTAGTAATTTTTTGAAACACATATTCATACTTGGATCTAATATCTGTAAATTCCCAAATGTGAAACTTATGTTTTCTTTAGTATTACCTGTTCTTCACTGTTCTTAGAAATAATTAAAATTTTCAGAACTTTTGTCCTTTGAAAAACACACTAAAAAACTTAGAAAAGTAATTGCCTTTAGTTACTTAACAACTTAGTGTTTATCTGTTATTAAGGAACAAGGTCACAGCCAGGCATGGTGGGATTGTGAGTTCAGGGTTGTTCTATGTTACATAGTTAGACCTGGTCTCAAAATGAAGCCACATTTTTTTTTTTTGGGTCCGGTTGTGGGGCCTGAACTCTGGGCCTGGGCTCTGTCCCTCAGCTCTTCAGCTCAAGGCTAGTGCTCTACCACTTGAGCCACAGCGCCACTTCCAGCTTTTTCTTTTTGCTTATGTGGTGTATGCAAGGCAAGCGCTCTACTACTGAGCCACCTTCCCAGCCCCTGAAGCCAATATTGACTGATAAGGTGGCTTAATTGCCTTGTCTGATTGTGTCCATGTGTGTGTCTGTTTGTTTGTCCATCCCTGCCCATGTGTATCTGTGTGTGCCTGCACCAGTACTGGGGCTTGAACTCAGTGCCTCTCACTCTCACTTGGCTTTCTTGCTTATGACCTGGCACACCATCTCTTTTCTTTTTGTCCTTCCAGTCCTGGGGTTTGAACTCAAGGACTAGGCACTGTCCCTGAGCTTGTTTTGCTCAAGACTAGCACTCTACCACTTGAGCCACATTCCCAGCTCCCACCCTACCTCTTGTGCCACATTTCCAGTCTAGCATTTTGCTGTTTAATTGGAGATGGGGGAGAGGGTATCTCATGGACTTTCATATTCTTTGGCTGGTTTTAGAACTGTGATCCTCCAGGTCTTAGCCTCCTGAGTAGCTAGAATTTCAGGTCCGAGCAACCAGTGTCTGGCTCTTATTCTTGCACTTGAAGAGTGATCACATTATTTTAGTGTAATCTGGAAGCTATGAACACAAAGCCCAAAGCAGTGTTAAAATTGTGAGGATGACGGAGGTGGTGACTGATCAAGAAGCACTAGACACTTAGATGGACATGATAACTTGTAACTCCCTGGTTCAACCTTGTACAATAGGAGAATCACAGCCATAGGATGATTGCTACCTACACAGGCCTATGCATAAAACTAGACCCTATCTTGAAAAATAACCCAACACAGGGCTAGAAATACGGCTAAGTGGTAGAGTGCTTGCCTAGCATGCATGAAGCCCTGGGTTTGATTCCACAGTACCACATACACAGAAAAAGCTGAAAGTGGGGCTGAGGCTCACAAGTGGTAGGGTGGCCCTGAGCTGGCCCTGAGTTCAAGTCGTACGACTAGCTCCCCCCCCCCCCCCCAAAGTGAAGTCTTAAGCAAAATGGTATCCATTACAGTACTCTTTCTAATGGCAAAAAAAAAAAAAAAAGCTGGAGATAAAAGTAAATGTCCATTAATAGAACTCTGAAAGTTCCATATGGTGGAATATTATGCAGGTATTAAAAAGTGTTCCAACCGAATATTTAAGATATTGACTTCAAGAGATTTCTATTCAGTACATCTAAATAGTAGCTACCTGTGGAGTTGGAATTTATTATGTGGTCTTAATTTTGGAACACAAAAAAGCATACATATATGTGTGTATATATGTAGACATATACATATATACATATACACACATATATGTAGGTACAGATGGAGGAGAAGGTGGAAAGACTCAAAACTTCTTAAGTGTTAGGGTCTTATACCTGTAATCCTAGTATTTGGGAAGCCAAGAACAGGAGGAACTTATCAGAAAAGTCCTTTTAAAGTTTTTCTACTGAGTTACAGTATAAGATGGGTATACCATCTCCCTCTTAGCACTGAGGGCTATACAGTTTGTATATGATCTCAAGCCTTCTTTTGTCAAAGACTGTATTAATTACATGAGTTGTGAACTAAACATTCTTATTGGAATGTGCCCAAGCTAACAAAGTACATGATGTTTTAACACAAATGATGTCTTTCATTTCAGAAAAGTCACCTTCCTGCATCTGCTGAATCTCAGAAACTCAGGCAAAAGAAAGGTCTGTATGCAGTTTTATTGCATATATTACTTTGTACAGGTTTGAGTCATACCTACCACTATCTTTGCTTTTTTCATTTTTGAGACAGGGTCTCATAGTTTTGCCACATCTGACCTGTATTTCAAGGCCTTACATGTACTGGGAAGCTGGGATGCTAGGAACACACAACTACCATGTTCAGGTTTTTTGGGGGAGGGGAGGGACCCCAGTCTTTCCTGATCTCTTGTCTCTCAAGTAGCTGGAATTACAGGTATGATCCATATAGCTAAGTTTATATTTCAAAATTGTAGCTCTCAATTGTAGCTATTGTCCTGCCAAAAATTATTGAAATGAAACACCTCTGATCAAAAAATAACTTCTGAGGTTGGAGGCTTGGCTCAGTTGGCAGAGCACTAGCCAGCAAGTGAAAGTGTCAGGTACCAAGTTTGAGTCCCCATCTTGGACCTAAAAAAAAAAAAAATTAATTTCTACAGTATCAAGGCAGAAAAGGAAGAGAACATTAAGTTCAATCTTGGTTAAGTGTTAAGACTTCCAAGACACAGAAGGCATCAACCACAAAAGAAAAATAGATTCGTTTTCATCAAAATGAAAACTTCTGATCATCAAAAGATATATACTAATAAAATGAATGGTGTGATGTACTGTGACTTGTAATTGCAATTCTAGCTATTTGGCCAGAGACATAAAAGCAGAGCAAGCTGGATGCCAGTGGCTCATGTCTAATCCTAGCTACTTGGGAGCTGAGACCTGCAGGATTGTGGTTCAAAGTCAGCCCGTTGATGGACATAACAATTTAGTCAAAACACTTTATGCATGGGTATTTCAATTATTAAAAATATTTTACAAGTACAAAAATACAGTGTTGTTTGTTGTTAAAGATAGCTTCAAAGAGAAATATGACTTATAAGTAGAGGTCAGTGAAAGCTGTCAATAGTTGATTAGAAGGAAAAGCTATAGAGAGGATAATTCTGAGTACAACATAATGCATGCACATCTTCAGCACCATAGTGAAATTCCTTAGTTCACACACTTTAGAATACACACTTTAATAAAAGGGGGAGGGGGTGCTGGGAAGGTGGCTCCGTGGTAGAGTGCTTGCCTTGCAGGCATGAGGCCCTGGGTTCAATTCCTCGGCACCACATAAGCAGAGAAAGCCAGAAGTGGGGCTGTGGCTCAAGTGGTAGAGCGCTAGCCTTGAGCTGAAGAGCTGAGGGACAGTGTCTATGCCCAGAGTTCAGGCCCCACAAGCGACAAAAAAAAAAAAAAAAAGGTGGTGGGGGGGAGGGGGAGGGAAGAGAAAAAAAGGTGGGGGGTGGGGAGGGAAGAGACTTAAAATTGACTTGTTTGATTACAAGAAGAACTGAATGACAGGAAAGAAAAACAGGCTTGGGTTGTGGGGAGGCTGACCACCAACAGGAGGAAGGCTAACAACCAAAGTGAATGTGCAAGAATATGGCTGAGGGCTGGGAATGTGGCTTAGTGGTAGAGTGCTTGCCTAGCTTGCAGGAAACCCTGGATTCCATTCCTCAGTACCACATAAACAGAAAAAGCCGGAAGTAGCGCTGTGGCTCAAGTGGTAGAGTGCTATCTTTGAGTAAAAGTAGCTCAGGGACAGTGCCCAGGCCCTGAGTTCAAGTCCCAGGACTAGCCAAAAAAAAAAAAGAATATGGTTGACTGATTTTGTTTGTATGGAAATAGAACAATGTGTTGTAATTGTTTTAAGAAAGGGGAACAGGTTAGAGAAAGTGGTGAATGAAGTTGATGTGGTACATTGGTACATTGTTAATGAAACCCCTTTGTACAACTAATGTATGCTGGAGTTTGTGTATTCTTATTCTGGGGCTTGAACGCAGGGCCTTGAGCTCTCATTTGGCTTTTTCCCTCAAAGCTGGTGCTCTACCATGTAAGCCACACCTCAATTCCAGCTTTTTGCTTGTTAAGTGGACATGAGAGTCTCACAGACTTTTCTACTTGGGCTGTCTTTGAACCTTGATCCTGGGATCTCAGCCTTCTGAGAGTAGCTAAGAGTATAGGTGTGAGCCACCAGCATCTGGTTTAATACTTTTTTTTTTTTTTAAATGTTTAGGTGAGTGTAGTGGTTTATGCCATTTATAATCCTGGTTACTTAGAAGACAGATTGGAAGAACTGTAGTTTAGGGCAAGCTAGGGAAAAGCTTACAGTAAAATATGGAGTATGGTATGAGGCTGGCTTTAAACCTTGATACTTCAGGTCTTGGCCTCCTGAGTGGCCACTCATCTGGCCTGAGGAGTTTATTAATCATTTTTTTACTTTTGAAGTTCAGTGAGCAAGTAACTGATTTCATAGTTGCTCAACCACGAAATGTATTCAGTGATTCCAATAGATTTCGGCTTTTTCTTTGCTCCCTTCTAATTCCTGGGCAACATGTTTGCTTTTGAGCCTTTTCTAAAGATTATGTTTTTACTATTTCATGTTTTTGGTACTATCTATCAAATGTGACTATGTTAAGTATATTTCGTTAGAAATATTCTCTGAAATCTCCTATTCCCAAACATCTTTCCTAGTCAACTTTTTCAAGAAGTTTGTGTTGTTTTTATTCTCTGCAGTGGTGGGGATTGAACCCAGAGCCTTGCTTGTTCACCTTTCCAGGGAGAGAGAAGAGACAAAGGATGGTGATTTTATGTTTTCTAGGCAAAGATATTGTGTGGGAAACTGGCATTCTAAGTATATCCAGCTATTAGCAGGGCAAGTGTCTCTTAATGTAATAGTTTATCTGCATAAGATGGATGCACTGTCATATTCTAATGGTTAGCAGCATGAAGAATTTAGTGTGATTATAATGCGGTTACAGTTAGTATAGAGTTGAGGAGACCAAAGGAGGAAAATCTAACAAGGATTGTGTTGGTTTTTTTTTTTTTTTTGTCAAACTGTGCCCTCCTCTCTAGCTCCAGAGTTCCCCATTTTGGAGAGGCAGAACTGGTTGATACATCTGCACTATATCCGGAAGGATTATGAAGCATGCAAGGTGAGAGGTGAGGGACAGAGAAATGAAAGGGGGCTGCCAACAGGCAGCAGCTACCAAGGTTTGTGTATAGGGTGTGGCTGGCTATTGATGTCCAGTTAATCTGTCTTTCCTGTGCTTTGTGTATGAGTTAGCTTTTGCTTTGCTAGAGCTCACATGACCCCATATAACACCCTTAAGATTCTAGTGAGGGGCTGGGAAGGTGGCTCAGTGGTAGAGCGCTTGCCTTGCATGCATGAGGCCTTGGGTTCGATTCCTCAGCACCACATAAGCAAAAAGAAAAAAGCCGGAAGTGGCGCTGTGGCTCAAGTGGTAGAGCACTAGCCTTGAGCTGAAGAGCTGAGGGACAGCGCCCAGGCCGAGTTCAGGCCCCACGACCGGACCAAAAAAAAAAAAAAGATTCTAGTGATTCCCAAACGGCAGACATTTATTGTTTGCAGGCCTCCAGATTGGCTGTGGGTTGGGTTGGGCTTCAGGTGTGTGCCATGTGTCTTTCCATGTTAAGACTGAGCTGAAAAAGCTGAGCACCATAGGCACACACCTGTAATTCTAGCAACTCATGAGGCTGAGATCTGGAGAGTCATGATTTGAAATCAGCCTGTACAGAAAAGTCTGCAAGACTCCTATCTCCAAAATAACCAGCAAAAAGGTAGGCTTGAGGTGTGGCTCAAATTGGTGGTTAATTGAGGATTAGTCTCCAAGACTTTTCTGCCTGGGATGACTTTGAACTTTTATCCTCAGATCTCATCCTTCTGAATAACTAGGATTACTGGCGTGAGCCACCAGTGCCTGGCTTTCTTTCTTAATTTAAATGATCATCAAGTTCTAGAGATCCTTCTATCACATAAAAACTCATCTACGCTTGCCAATCATCCTGTCTCCTTTCAGTCAGTTTTCAACTGTGCTCCAAATGAGATTTTTCTGCATAGCCAATAGGATTGGGTTCCTTTCTTAAAACTTGTCAAGATTTCTTCCATTTGTATTCAATTTTTTTTGGGTAGTTGATTGGAGATAAGTGTCAAACAGACTTTCCTGTCTGGGTTGGCTTTGAAATGCAATCTTCAGATCTCAGCCTCCTGAGTAGCTAGGATTACAAGTGAGTTACTGGTGCCTGGTGAGTCTTTATCTTATATTCATCATCATTTTATATTTTGTGACTTTAAAAACTATCCTTTGCTTAAAAGCTGTACAAAAATGGTTTGGTGCAGTTGTTTATGCCTGTGTCTGGTGCAGTGGTTCATGCCTGTAATGCTACTTAGGAAGTGGAGATTGGGAGGATTATAGTTTAAGGCCAGCTCACAAAGAAAGTTCATGAAACATCATCTCATTCAGTAGAAACTGAGTGTGGTGGTGTACACCTGTAATCTCAGCTTAGTGGGAAGCATAAATAAGAGGATCGTGAGCCAGACTGGCCCAGTCAGGGAAAGCAGCAGCAACAACAGAAAATACTGGGGCATGGATCAAGCGGTAGAGCAACCACCTAGCAAGTAAACCCCAGAATTACAAAATAAATAAAGTGTACAAAAAGTCATTAAGTTTTGTCTCTTGCCATTCTAATCTAAATGATCACAGTAAGGACTAAGATTTAAAAGCCGGGCGCTGGTGGCTCACGCCTGTAATCCTAGCTACTCGGGAGGCTGAGATCTGAGGATCGCGGTTCAAAGCCAGCCCGGGCAGGAAAGACTGTGAGACTCCTATCTCCAATAAACCACCAGAAAACCGGAAGTGGCACTGTAGCTCAAGTGGTAGAGTGCTTGCCTTGAGCTGAAGAGCTGAAGGACAGCGCCCAGGCCCAGAGTTCAAGCCCCACGACCGACCAAAAAAAAAAAAAAAGATTTAAAAGTTCAAATATAGCATCTTGGGTTTCTCACATATGCCTGCCTTTTCTTGACACCACTAGCCAGTGCTCACCTGCCTTCCTCTTCCTCTTGCAGGCTGTTATCAAAGAGCAGCTTCAGGAGAGTCAGGGGTTGTGTGAGTACGCCATCTATGTCCAAGGTAAGGCATGTTTCTTCTCTCTTTACTGGGAATTACACTTGACCTGGGTGTCTGTCTGTCTGTCTGTCTGTCTGTCTGTCTGTCTGTCTGTCTGTCTGTCTGTCTGTCTGTCTGTCTGTCTGTCTGTCTGTCTGTCTGTCTGTCTGTCTGTCTGTCTGTCTGTCTGTCTGTCTGTCTGTCTGTCTGTCTGTCTGTCTGTCTGTCTGTCTGTCTGTCTGTCTGTCTGTCTGTCTGTCTGTCTGTCTGTCTGTCTGTCTGTCTGTCTGTCTGTCTGTCTGTCTGTCTGTCTGTCTGTCTGTCTGTCTGTCTGTCATGGGCCTGAAGCTCTTCAGCTCAAAGCTAGCACTCTACCACTTGAGCTACAGTGCCACTTCTGGCTTTTTTCTGCTTATGTGGTGCTGAGGAATTGAACCCAGGGCCTCAGGCATGCAAGGCAAGCGCTCTACCACTGAGCCACCTTCCCAGGCCCGACCTGAGTTTTTGTTTGTAATTTGCCAGTGTTGGGGTCTGAACATAGAGTTTCATGCTTGCTCATTCAGCTCATGCTCTACCACTTGAGCTACACTTCTGGCCTAGCTTTGTGCTGGTTATTTTGGAGATGGAATCTCATAGACTTTTCTGTCCTGTTTGGCCACTGAACAGCAATCCTCTGGATCTCAGCCTTCTTGAATAACTGAGATTACAGGTGTGAGCTACCAGTGCTCAGCTTTCGCCTAGGTTTTTGAAGAAGACAAAACTATTTAAGTCCAACGAAATGTTCCCCAAAGGTCTTACTTGATGTATTTTGAAAACTGTGATTGTCATTTGCCACTTTTTCAGATTCTGGCCACTGTTTTCCAGAGTGGATGCTTAATATCCCGGCCTTCTTTGTCATTTCAGAGCCAGAGACCCTTCTGGAACGCTTTTTATTTATTTCCTTGTTTTCTTTTGTTGGTCATGGGGCTTGAACTCTGGGCCTGGGCACTGTCTCTCAGCTCAAGGTGAACACTCTACCACTTGAGCCACAGTGCCACTTCTGGTTTTCTGGTGGTTTATTGGAGATAAAAGTCTCATGGACTTTCCTGCCCTGGCTGGCTTTGAACCATGATCCTCAGATCTCAGCTTCCTGAGTAGGTAGGATTACAGATGTGAGCCACCAGTGCCTTTTGCTTGGAAGGATTTCTTATAATGAAGTTAAGAGATGAGAAAAAGCTTGAGGATTTTGTAATGTGAGTCAGGATGAAGTAAATACAGAGTAGAGAATAGGTCAAACTTTAGAAAGTAAAGACAGGAACCAGCAACTAAATTTTACTATCCCCAAAAAGTTGCATCCCTATCTTTTTCGGGAGTTCTTTTTGACTCTTTGGTATAAATGAATGGCTTTGTTTTCCATTTATTCCATTTATAATCTTCATATTAATAATATTCTCTGACATAACTGGTATTGACTTTGCTGATATTTTTCACCTCCCTCTTCCCCAATTTTTCTGATGTCAGGTTCTTCCTAGAACTTGGATTTATTTTCTCCCTTTTCTGTTTCTTGGCAGCATTGATTCTTCGTTTGGAAGGAAATATCCAAGAGTCCCTGGAGCTCTTTCAGAAGTGCGCTGTTCTCAGTCCTCAGTGTGCTGATAACCTCAAGCAGGTGGCCAGGTCTTTGTGAGTATTAGCAGTGCCTGCTCATCAGCCAGACCCTGCTGATCACACTGAAGATGCATTCCTGGGCAGAGCCTGCTCTCGGCACTTCTTACTGAACCTCCTTCATACCCTCACTGTCTACGTAGAGTAGTTCATTTCTGGCTCAGACCCTGATCCACAGTCAAGGAGAGACACTCAGACTGGGGAGGAAAGCAGGTGTCCCTCATGGATGGTGTTGCTCAGTAGTGGCAGCTATGGCTGTGTGTATGAAGGACACACATCAATTTGGCTTGTTTCTTTTTTGGTTTGTATATAGTACACTGTAGAAAAAAAATTACAGAAGACTTGCACTAAAATTGGTGGGAGGCCTTGGGACAGCCACCAGCACAATCCTACCACAAGGGCTCTGCTCTTGTGGGCAGTGGCCTCCAAAGCCTTGCCAGCACCACCAGCTGCAGCAAAAGGGCTTCTAGAGCCTCCAGCTCTGTGCAGTGTACAGTAACGTGGGGTGAGTACAATTAGTCTCATAAGAATTTGGAGGTGGTAATTATGGAAATCTATCTTTCACAGATTTCTTTTGGGAAAACATAAGGCTGCCACTGAGGTATATAATGAAGCAGCTAAGCTTAATCAGAAAGATTGGGTAAGTAAGAAACTTTCAGTAAACGTGTTCATATTTTAATGCTTTCATCAGTCAAGTGGTTATCTTAAGTTATTACTATCAGAATTCTGATGTCTCTGGTGTGTCTTTTCATTTACTCATTCCTTTATTTATGGTAGTACTGGGTTTGATCTCTGGCTCATGCTAGGCATGTACCATTCTCCCAGCATGGTTTTTTTTGTTTTGTTTTGTTTTGAATACTATTTGGTGCTGGTACTGGAGTTGAGCTCAGAGCATTGTGCTCTTGCTTAGCTTTTTTTTGCTCAAGATTGGGGTTCTATCACTTGTGCGTGTTACACCTCCACTTCCATCTTCTTGCTGGTTAGTTGGAGAGAAGAGTCTTAAGGAGGATTTTTGTTATATATTCAAGTATATTCAGTTGGAAAATTGAGCACACATGAATATATGATAGAAAAGTTACTTCTTTCTGGTATGAAGTGGTGGATTTTTTTCCTAAAGTTCTTTCATAGACACATACTGTATAAGGATAAAACATGATGCCCTCTGGCGTTTGGAGTCGGTGGAGGATTGTTTGCTGTCGGAGGGAGGTGATTCTGCCCATATTCCCACATGGTCATGATACAGAAATGGAAGAGGGGCTGGGAAGTTGGCTCAGTGGTAGAGTGCTTGCCTTGCATGCCTGAGGCCCTGGGTTCGATTCCTCAGCACCACATAAGCAAAAAGAAAAAAGCCGGAGGTGGCGCTGTGGCTCAAGTGGTAGAGCTAGCCTTGAGCTGAAGAGCTGAGGGACAGTGTTCAGACCTCAAGATCGGACCCAAAAAAAAAAGAACTGAATGGAAGAAAATCTCATTTTCTGTGTTAAGCAAACTTATTACCTTGCTGAATTTCAATTTTCTTATCTGTAATACAGGACACATGTTGCAAAAGAACCATATGAAAAACAAGTGGTTGTAACTACATTGCAATAAAACTTTATTTACAAAAAGGACAAGAGTAGATTTGGCTCAGGGGCTAGTTGTCCAATTTCACATGAGTGGAAGGCCAATTTCATGTGCTGTACATAGTGGCCTCTAGGTGGTGCTGCCACCACAGGTCTATGGCTGGATAATTTAGCGCTTAACTAGCTCAAATTCCTGTGAAAGGACTCTGACTCAGGTATCTAGAGACAGAGAGACAAAACAGGCTTTCCTTAGGGTGGAGCTATGTCTAGCAGCCCCCTCAGCACAGGTAGAAGTGTACCTATTTTTGCTCACAAAGTGGATGTATATTTCTGTTACTGTGCCAAGAGGCAGCATCTCTAGATGCCATGGTTTTACTTTCTCTTGTGCTTGGAATCATGGAATCACACAAGACTTCTTCCTCCTTTTGTGTGTAGGAGATCTGCCATAACCTAGGAGTCTGCTATATTTATCTGAAGCAGTTCAACAAGGTAAGTCACTGTTTATGGATTCACTGCCAGTATACAATATATTACAGTGGCTTCATTGCTTATTTTGCCTCTCTAGAGTTTGCAAAACTTTTTGGAAGTAAAAATTAAGACTGTCCTTCACGTTCATCTCTGTTTTTCTCATTTGTCATTGTTCATAATTTTTTTCCTCTAATTTTGACAAAAATGGAAAATTCTTGAAACATGAGCGGCAATCTGATTGCTTACTCTTCTTTTTCTCTACCTAAGTTTAATTTTCCAGTATAAAAACAAATATTCAACACAACAAATATAAAGAAGTGGACTGCCTGTAATCTCAGCACTTGGAAGGTGAAAGAAGGAGGACTTGAGTTGGAGGCCAGCCTAGGCTGCATAGTAAGGCACTGCCTCAAGAAATAAAAACTGAATATGGTGCCCACGCCTGTAATCCTAGCTACTGGGGAGGCAGAGAGCAGGAAGATCATGGTTCAAGGCCAGCCCAGGCAAAAAGTTATTTAAGACACCATCTCAATCAGTGAACTGAGCATGCTGGAACACCCATAAGCTGTGTGGGATGCAGAATGTGGGTGGATGACTGTCTGAGGCCAAGCTTTGGCATGAAGAAAGTGAGACCCTACCTGAAAAAGAACTAAAGCAAAATGAGCTTTAACACTCAATACAGAGCACCTGCCTAGCAAGTGCAGGGCCTTGAATTCATACTCTAATACTGCCAAAAAAAACCCAAAAACCCAAAAATAAAAAACAAAACGTATCTTCCTCAAGTAAGTACATTGCTTTATCTGAGTACCAAAGTATATGTCTCTAGTGCTTTTTTGGTTTTTGAAATAAGGTCTTGCTTTTTGTCTGGGCCAGCCTGGACTGCAATCCTGTTTGTACCTTCACCATAGCTAGGGTTACAGATGTGCACCATTGCACTGCACTCAGCTATTGGTTGAGATGAGGTCTTGTAAACCTTTTTCCCAGAAAGGCTGGTCTCAACTGATCCTCCTGAGTAGCTGGGATTACAGTTGTGTATCACCAATGCAGATGAAATGTCTGAAAGCCCTGGAAGGAAATGACGGTGGGATTGCGTCCCACTTAGTGACTGTGAGGTTTTATTCTCCTTTCTCCAGTGCCACCAAGACACACACAAATGGTTAATACCCTTTGGGCTGTTTAGTCTCTGGCAGCTTGCAAACTTGTGTGACCTATTCTGTCCCTCGGGTATGGAAAAATCTGTACATCAGCAACTGAGATAGAAAAGATAGTAAGCTATGTATAAATGAAAAATTCTGTTTAGCTCTAGGCTCCTTAGTTTTCTAGATGGAACTACAGTTTATATGCTTGACTAGATTTTTCTCTTCAGAGACTATTCTGAGCAGGTATGTTTCTACTCACAGATTTATTGGGGAGAGGCAAGATTAGCTTTTGGTGGGACCTGAACTGAGGAGGAGAATTATATTTGGATTTTACTGTAAAGCTAACAGACTAAGCTAGTACAATACAACAAGTTTATATACTTGCTGAATTAGGCAATTATTGAAAAAAGGCACTTTGTTCATGTAGTTTTCCATTCCTCCAGCTCAGGAGTTAATTTTTTTCTTAGTTTATCTAGACTAGCAGACATTAATGAATGTTGAATGAATAAGTGAGAAGTTCATTCGTTCAGGTGTTGATGGAGTAGCAGGGGTTGGGTTTGGTGTGGTATTCTAATGTTCTCTAGTGTTGCTTTTGACTCTGGAAGCAGGAATCATGGGTTTGAATATCCAACAAAACATTCAGCTGGGCATTGGTGGCTTACGACTGTAATCCTAGCTATTCAGTAGGCTGAGACGTGAGGATCATAGTTCAAGGCCAGCCTGGGCAAGGTCTGTGAGGTTCATCACCAGAAAACCAGAAGTGACACTGTGGCTCCAATTGATAGAGTGCTAGCCTTGAGCAAAAGAGCTCAGGGGTAGTGCCCTGGCCCTGAGTTTAAGTCCCATGACCAAAAAAAAAAAAAATTCAGAACATCAATCATCTCATGAACTCTCCTGATTGGTTGGAGAGGCAGTCTGTCAGCAAGAGCTGCTTTTGGGGGGTTGGTCTCTGGGTGGTGGGGGCTGTTCGCTGAACCATATGCTCCTCCATTGTACCACCTGCCTATGGTGCTGATGTGGTTCTCTTGGCTCTTTTTAGGCAGAGGAACAGCTGCAGTGTGCCCTCCAGCTCAACAGGCACGACCTGACCTACATAATGCTGGGGAAGATCCACTTACTGGAGGGAGACTTGGACAAGGCCATTGAAATCTACAAGAAGGCAGTGGAGTAAGTGTTTTCTAAGAGCCGTGAGATAGAAAAGGAGAGCTTGCAGCCTAAGAGACGTGTGTATGAAGCTAGCTTAGATCTAGGTCCCTTTCTCATTGTAAAGATGGCTGCTTTTGGCTAGCTGGACAGTTTTGGTCCTCAAGGCCACCAGGGATCCAGGACTTAGGTTGTTGTCTTCACCAGACTTAACAGAAGCAACATCAGTGGTTCAGTTGTACTGAGAGGAGATGGTACTGGTTCCTGCCATATGATTTGATGAATGTTAGGCAGTTGTGTGTAGCTAGGAAGGGAGTGGGCTGATGTGCCCTCAGTGAGGTTCTTAGTCTTGGTTGGCAGTCTCCTACCTGTTCTGGTTTTATATACTAAAATAGATCTGTATTCCCAGAAATGCTGTCAGGGACAAAATTCTCCCTACTCAGTAACAAACTACTAGCTTTCTTAGCCTGAAGCCAGCATCTCCATTTCTTTGGGTGCTGGGGATGGGCATGCTCAGTGCACACCTGACCCTGAGCTCCAACCCCAGGCCAATGTCTTGCTTTTAAATAAAAGCATCACTAGGGTGCTCCAAATACCTATTGAAGATGGAGCTGCCTGGTTTCTCCATGGTAGTCTATGTAGGGTCAGGTCTAGTTTCTATGAAGTAGCATGGCTGTAACAGAATGTCACATTTGTTTGGTCAATTAATAGAAAGTGCAATCTGTGGCTCAAGTTCGATCGCTAGTCCAGATCACGATATTCTAAACTAAACAGATTTCTGTGCATTTATCATCTTCTAGTGATACCCATCACTACACACCGCGCTCTTCATTTTTTTCAGCCACGCTGTATCTAAAATAACAGTGTGATCTCTTAGTATCTATGCTAGAAAAGAGACTTTGTCAAGAGGCTGTTTGTGTGTGCACACAGGAAAGTGCTGTTCAAGTTTCAGTAGCTCTGCTGCTGGTAGCAGCGGCTTCCTGCCTTCTATAAGTTGGCGCTTTGACACTAGTGCACATAAATCATAAATCCCAAGGAGGATATTCTTCTAGTGATTACGGGTGGGCCTACGTCACTGCAGTTCTCTGGGGAAAAGGGGGACAGCTGAGTGGTGGAGGCCTCGTTCATGGCATGGCTTGGAGAGAGCGGTGTAGGAGCTCCGTATCTTTTGGAGGGAGGGCCTCAAGATCAGTGTTCACTGAGACGGCAGAAAGGCAAAGTCTTCTTGAGAAAGCTGTTTAGCCCCTGGGTTAGGACAGGGCTCTGGCTCTTCTGTTTCCCTCTCATTACTTAGAAGCCAGACACGGCTTATTGCCTCCAGTGCTTTCCCTGTTCAAACTCTGTCATCTCAATTCTGTATAGCTTTGGTTATTTATTTTTGCCATTCCTAAGATCTGAGCTGAGGTGTTGTAGCTTTCTGCTTGTTTGGCTGGTGCTCTACCGTTTTTGCTGGTTATTTTGGAGACGAAGTCTCATGGTTTTTTTTCTATTTGGGCTGGATTTGAACTGTGGTTTTTCCAGATCTCAGCCTCCTTGGGTGGCTAGGATTACAGGCATGAGCCACCGGTGCCTGGCTGCTTTGGCTTTTTGACAAAAACAAATGCCACTGAGCAACTGAAAAGCAGATAATGCTTTATTTAGTCCAGGATTGCTCCCAAGGGCAAGTGGCTAATTCTTTCCTAGAGCTGGTATGTGTCTGTCTTTAGTGTGGCTATTTAGTATGACATTTTGTTTAATCTGGAGAGCACAATACTAATGGGCCTCAGATCCTAAATTACACAGAAAATCATGGTGCCTGGCACTGTAAGCATAGTGAAAAAGGGGGGGGGGAATCCCAGAAAAGAGACCAGTTTGAACGGTGCATGTTTTTGACTGACATCATTTTATAGTTTTGTTCTTTAGCTTTTATCAGTGTAATCAAGACAAAAGATCCCATAGGTTTTCTTAGGTGGTTGGCCTATGGAGTCTGGATTTGAAGTCTTTCTTTTCTCTTGCGGGCAGTCTCCCTTGTAGCCAGGGTTGATGAGATGACCTACAGGAATCTGTGGGCAGTTGGAGGCTTGGCAGTCAAGGGCTGGGGGTAGGGGTTAGGCAGAGGGCTATGTCTCAACCATCATCACCCTCTGTCCACCTGTGCTGCAGGTTCTCACCAGAAAATACCGAACTTCTCACCACTCTAGGATTGCTGTACTTACAGGTATGCGCTGGCAGGGGAAGTGCCTTGATGTTTTCCTGTGTTGGATAAAAAATTGAACACATTTTGTGAAGGGTCACGTGCGACACATGAACTTTGCTCTGTATTCGATGTTCTTTGCTTCCAGGAATTAGCTTTCTGCATTAAAATCAGGAGCAGTTCTGTTTTAGCCTTAGTGCAATTGTAGTCCTCATGAAGCCATTTTGGGGAGAAACTGATACAAATGAGCACTTCTAGTGTTCTTGAGAGGGAAGGCAAAGCTCATTTTTTTTTCTAGAAAAAGAAGTCCCTCATCCTTCCTGAGGTGAATGTGATTCATTTAGCTGTCAGTTCTCTTGATCAGCCTGCGGACCCAAAGATCCTGAGTAGCCTGGTCTGCCCACTCTTGTTTCTCTGCTCAGTTGCTGCTGCCTCCTGGTCATCTTTATGTCTGACTCCTTCTTTATAAGTGGCACCAGGAGCTTAGCCCTGGGTTGGCAGGTGGCCAAGGACATGAGGCTAGCCAGTTTTTTTCCTGCCAGGAGGCATTAATGTGGAATAGCTCACAAAGTGTGGCTGAATAGTTACTACAAATAAACACTTTATAAAGAGGCGAATGAGCAAGATGGAAAAGCACAAACACGGTCGTTGTCATGTGCTACACACCACAGTTTTTGGTGTAAGTACCCACATGACTAGGTGCTTGCATTCAGGGAGCTGTTGGCTGGACTGTGTGAACTCTGATCTCTTGCTGATGGACATTCTCCTCTGCTTTTTTCTAAGCTTGGCGTTTACCAGAAGGCGTTTGAACATCTTGGAAATGCATTGACTTATGACCCCACCAACTACAAGGTACCGCAGGCTACGAACACCAGAGCCTTTGTGTAGTAGGTGGTCCTGGAAAGCGCAGGGATGGTCTCCTTTTGATTCTAGAGAATTTTTTTCTGTAGTGCTGGGAATCAACTCAGGACCTGTACATGCTGCATTGTTCTTTTTTTAAAAGAACTTATTTGAAGGTTTTGTAAGTGTATATTGTGGGAGAGCACATGTCCCGTGTTGGGCATGTGCCCTGCAGTGGCTAGAGCTGCAGTGCTTGGGTCACTTTCACTTGGGAATGTGCCTCTGTGGCAGTGGGTTGTGGGGAGGTCAGCAGGTACTTGAGTGTCACTCAGGATAGGGCTGTCCAAGGACACAGTGCATTCTCTCCCCCTCCCCCCAGTTTAGGAGGTAAATTCACCTGACCCTCCTCCTTGGAGAGGTGCGAAGGGCTGCTATTTGGACAGCCGGTGAAGTGGTGGGGACAGGTAGCGTGTGGTGTATGGTGAGAGGCTGCAGAGAATGGTACTGTGAGCTGGCAGTGAGACACGGGAAAAGCCACGATGCTTGTCTATGTTGTGTAGGGGTCCCTATCGCTTGGCTCACCTCTACATCCTGGCATCTGCACTCAGGTGCTGTTTTATGCTGGTCATTCAGGACAACCGAGTCACCAAATGCCCTGCATGTCATTAAGGGTCCCTGTGCTGTGTTTTCAGGCTATCTTGGCGGCGGGCAGCATGATGCAGACTCATGGGGACTTCGATGTCGCCCTCACCAAGTACAGAATTGCGGCCTGTGCCGTGCCGGAAAGCCCCCCACTGTGGAACAACATTGGCATGTGTTTCTTCGGCAAGAAGAAGTACGTGGCGGTGAGTGCCTCTTAGGGTCCCGGGCTGTGCTCACCCATGCGGCTACTGGGTTCCTGAGCCAGGGCCCTCTCTGTAGGCCATCAGCTGCCTGAAACGAGCCAACTACTTGGCACCTTTTGACTGGAAGATTCTGTACAATTTGGGCCTTGTTCACCTGACCATGCAGCAGTATGCTTCGGCTTTTCACTTCCTCAGTGCAGCCATCAACTTCCAGCCCAGGATGGGGGAACTGTACATGCTTCTGGCTGGTAAGAAATCTCCACGGGGTCTGTGATGATGGGGAGACAAGCGAGGCACCTTGGAAGCCATTCCTTTGTGGGTGCCCTAGCAACAGGACTTAGAAAAAGATGGCCAAGTCCTCGGGCTCTTGGTTGGATTGTAAGTGGCCTATTACTAACAGTGGTTACTGTAACACTCTGGGTCCCGGGCAGTTCCATCTCAAGCCAGGAACTAGAAGAGAAAGGAGCAGGTGAGCGCTGCTAAGTCTAGAGAAATGGTAGCAGCTATACTACTGTTTCTGGCTTCCCTCATAGGGGCCTGGTAGGAGTGGGTGCATTAATCAGCTTCCATGAAATATACATTGAAAGGAGAGGAGTGGAGTGGGGCTCTGGCAGCTCACATGTGTGACGTTAGCTACTGAGAAGGCTGAGATTGTTGGGACTGTGGTTTGAGAGCAGCCTGGGCAAGATAAAAGTCCGGGGCCTATGGCTCTGCCTAGCTAGGCACACTGCACCAGGGCAGAAATTCAGACCATACTTTACAATAGAAAGCCTGGCATGGGAAAGAAGCTGGGAAACCACTGCACAGAATGTGGCAGTGAATTACTGGAGAGAAGTATCTACGGGGGTGGGGGTGGGGTGGCAGTGCCCACATGATAGTGCCAGCATTCATTTCTGCTTCCAAGCTGAGCTGCTTCATTCCCCTTGTCGCAGTGGCCCTGACCAACCTGGAAGACATTGAAAATGCCAAGAGAGCCTATGCGGAGGCCGTGCAACTGGATAAGTGCGTGCTGTGGGGCTGTGCCAGGGAGGGTTGGTGTCTAGTCAGCCTGCCTTCCTCCATGGCCTGTGGGTGGACTACGTAGTTCCTAAGAAAAGGATTAATGGGAAAATGCATTTCCAGTCTGAGTTTAGGAATTAGGAAGTCAGTGGGAAGTAGGCTTGGGCTGCAGACAAGCCATGGGTCAACTATCATGCCAGATGTGGCTTAGTGTTTTTGCTATTCTGTCCATTGTGGGGCTTGAATTCAGGGCCTAGGTGCTATTTTGTAAGTTTTTTGCTCAAGGCTAGTGCTCTACCACTTTGAGCCATAGCACTGCTTATGTAGTTTAGAGTCTCATGGACTTTTCTGCCTGGGCTGGCCTCAAACTATGATCCTCAGATGTCAGCCTCTAGGATTACAGGTGTGAGCCACTGGTGCCAGGCTCAGCTTAACCTTAATAAAAGTGGCTCCTTGGGATTTGTTCCTCTGGTCTCCACTATGGCAGGGTAGGGTTCCCTTTTCAACCTGCCCAGGTAGTCTTGGTCTCACTATCTGCTGTGCTGGCTGGGCTTCAATTCCTTCCCATACAGCATTGTTGATGCATCTCAACTCGTTTTCTTTTTGTGTGATGAGGACGATCTGCCAGTGAGCAGGGGTTGCCTCAGAGTCCCCGTGTGCCACAGGTGTAACCCTTTAGTAAACCTCAACTACGCCGTGCTGCTGTACAATCAAGGTGAGAGGAAAGGTGCCCTGGCCCAGTATCAGGAGATGGAGAAGAAGGTCAGCTTTCTCAAGGAGAACAGCTCCCTGGAATTTGACCCTGAGGTATGTTTTTTATTATCAAGTCAAGTAATCCAAATACAGGCACAACCTCTTTGGGCTTTGATGTTCCTTGCACATGAGTTCATCCATTAGTTACATCCTAAACCCCCCTAGAAGAAAATAATAGTGAAAGGATGTTTAGACTTACTGAATTGTTACTGCTACTGCTTTATGTTGATTGGGACCAAGCTCCAAGCTCCTCCTGCGGCTCCCTGTCACTTTGTAGGGATAGGCAGAATTGAACACAGTAGGTCAGACCTGAGTCAATCTCCCTTGTCACCGCTAGGGGCAGTCTGTAGTGTCTGCTATTTGGAGAGGGTTCCTTGCAATGAGTGTGTCCTTCCTCAAATGGCAGCAGACAGCATTTCAGCTCAAGCCCTGTGCTTGGTGAGAGTCCCAGGAGGAGGAGGGCGGCTTCTCTGCTGGTCTTGCATGTGACTCTTTCTCCTTCCCACTGGATGCAAGATGGTAGAGATGGCTCAGAAGTTGGGAGCTGCTCTCCAGGTTGGGGAAGCACTGGTCTGGACTAAACCACTGAAAGAGCCTAAGTTGAAGCACGGGACAGTGTCTGCTGGCAAACCTGCCACACTGCAGAAGCCTCTGGGCTCCAATCAAGCTCTAGGACAGGCAATGTCTTCAGCAGCAGCCTACAGGAAGATTCCTTCAGGTAAGAGGCCAAATAGCTCCAGAGCCAGCTTTAAGACTTGGATTTGTCAGACTTCAATTACGGCCTGCTGAAGCCGGGAGGGGAAGAAGCTTGGGATGGCCAACCTGGCATAGTTGAACGGTCCGTGCACAGGGTCTTCATAGCATCGCAAGGTATTTTCTGCTGTGTGGTCATTCTGTTGTGAGTCACTAAAGATGTCAATGATGGCTGTGGGCAGATATGCCTGTCTAGCATTTCTGTAGTTGGGGGCATCACTACCCTGCAGCTGCCCACTTAAAGAAACATGGTCATTTCTGGAACTGAAGTTCTTTGCTTTGTCACTAGGTGTCGGAAGAACAGCTCAATTCACAAAGCCACCATCGCTTCCTCTGGAGCCAGAGCCCATGATGGAAGCAGCAGGACAGAGAAGAGAAAAATAGAAACAAGTAAGAGAAAAAGCAGGGTCAGAATAGGATGGCCCTGGAGTAGTCTCTTGGGATTAAGGAAGGTCATATGACCAGAAAGTGGATACCAGCACCGCTCTCAGGGTGAGCACCACAGAATTAAACACAAGTCGGGCTCTGTTGTGATGAGGAGGAGGAGCTCAGGCTTTTGCAGGCACTGGAAAGCCCCATTATCTAGGAAGTAGGGAGAAGACAGCCTCGTAGTGCTTCAAGAGTCGGAGAGTCTGCCTATGGCTCCCAAGAGTCAGCCAAGGCCCATGATGCAAAGGCCATCACTCAATAAAGCACTTTTATCTCCTGGCCCACTGAGCCCTTCCTTTGTGCAAGGGAAGACGGACCTCTGCTCAGCAGCCGGGGCTAGTCCCCACGGCAAACCCAAACCTCGCAGCAGAAACCCCAGGCCCACAGGATGTCTAGAACTGTGAGAGGCCAGAGTCAGATCATGTCAATGTAAGAAGCAAGCAGGAGGTAAGGGATGGCCTGGTACTGGCACCAGGGATTTTTTTTTTTTTAAGGAAAAGCTAAGGAATATTAATGTATGATAATCAACGATAACTACTACTGACCATATGCTATGTTCTTTTTAAAGATTATGTATCATTCCACAGGCATACAAAATAAGAGGCCACATTAAAAACGTTTTTTTAAAAAAAAAATACGATCACTGTCTTACCTGTTTCCAAACCTAGTTTGAAATTGAAGGAAGAAGTTGGAGGCCGAGTCTGGCAAGGGCATAGTCCTTGCTGGGCAAGGGTCCTGCCACATTCCACAACACACTGTGTTCAGCCAAGCAGACCACATGCTGGGTATAAAATGGGCCTTGAAATTCAGAAGAGAAGCCGGGGACGATGACACCGAACTGGAGCCTACACAGATCAAAGTTGTAAGAGATAGAGTTGAATATGCTATGTTAGAAATTAATCACCCCTCAAATGTTTGGAAATTAACTTGTAACAACTCAGAACTTAAGGGTGAAATGAGAAAAACACTTTGAACTGAATGACAATGAAAGTGTGCGTAATCTGGCTTAACGCAGTGCTTAAAGGAAATGTATGTCTTTCCCTTACTTTGAAAAAGGGTAAGATCAGACAAATTTAGCCTGAAATTCAGTTTGAAAAAAGGGGAAAATCTGAGAAAGAGCGAGAGAATGTATGACTTAGTACTAGATGAAAGAGGACACACAGCATTATAGAGTACAGACACAAAAAATGTAAGGGAATATCAGGATAAGATTGTACAACTTAAGGTGTAACAAAACATGAAAACTTAGAAAAACGAATGAAAGGTAAAACTTTCACAGGCTCATACTTATAATCCTAGCAACTCAGGAGGCTGAATGAAATCTGAGGATTATAGTTCAAATCTCCAGTTAACTATCAAAAAGCTGGAAGTAGAGCTGTGGCTCAAGTGTTAGAACAGTAGCCTTGAGTGGAAAAAGCTTAGGGATGGCGCCCAGGCCCTAGGACTGGACCAAAACCCTCCCCTCTCACAGGCCTTACAACTGAATTTATAAATCAAGTTATTTCATAGACACATTCTATCAAGGCACAAAATAAACTTTACCTTATGAAAATTTTCAGAAAATTAGAGTATTTACTAGGTTATTGGTATCAGGTCAGAACATCCTGACAAAACTACAGAGCATGACCTGTATGGACAGGAGAGAGAATATGCTGCAGAATGGTATGTCATGCCCCCATTGTGTTATCTCAATTTGAAGCTTGGCTTATATTTAGACACTGACACTCTCCTGCATTCAAAAGAGAAGTCATGATTTCAATAGACCAGAAAAGGCCATTTTAGAAATGTTATCATTCAAGAGACTTACCTGATAGAGGATTATTACTCCAAATGTACCTTGAGATACATGAATACAACCAGATTGAAATTGGACCAATGACCCAGGCATACTGGCACACATCTGTCATTCCAGCACTTGAGTGACTGACGTGAGGCAGGAGTCTGAGGCTGTTCTAGACTACACAGCAAGCCACAACTTCACCCACCAAAGAAGGCACACAGATGGTGATTAAGCGTACTTACCAGGGCTGGGAAGGTGGCTCAGTGGTAGAGTGCTTGCCTTGCATGCATGAAGCCCTGGTTCAATTCCTCAGCACCACATAAACAGAAAAAGCTGGAAGTGGCACTGTGGCTCAAGTGATAGCGTGCTAGCCTTGAGCTGATGAGCTGAGGGACAGCACCCAGGCCCAGAGTTCAAGCCCTACAACCAACCAAAAAAGAAAAAAAGACAACGTGCACTAATTAGAATGACCAAAATCCAGAATGGTGATGCCACCAGACACTGGTAAGAGTCGCCTTGGCACATTTACCACCTTTAGCCATCTGACTCCTTGGTATTTCTGGAAAGGAGCTGACAGACATTCTATTACTGTGCACAAATCTGCAGCTCAAATTCCTAGCCAAAAGGTGAGGTGCACAAAGGCATGAAAAACAAGAATGCAAATGTGTGTCAGCTACCATGGCTCCACAGCATAATCCCAGCTCTGGGACATCCATCCCAGTGTAAATGCATGTCAAGACTTGTACACAACATATACAAATTCTGTAAATGAAACAAATCTGGGGCCATGTGGTGGCTTATGCCTGCAATCTCAGCTTTTTGGAAGGACAAAGCAGAATGATCACAATTCAGGGTTGCCTTGGGGTAAAGCATTGTGGGGCTGTGTGATTCAAGTGGCAAAGCACCTGCCCAGCAAGCAGGAGGCTCTGAACAAAACCTCCTGACTCTAACTAATACTGTACACAAAGGCAAGCTGCAAAGTGCATTAAAGGAAATGAGGCTGAATGTATGACAGGCAGGGCAGAGGGGACCATCATGACACTGAGACAATGGTAATCAAGTGACAGACTTGAAGAAAGGACCATGGCTGGTCAAGAAATCTTAAAGCTCAATAATTAAGACTCAACTAATACCAACAAAAAGAAATGTGCCAGAGTTGCATACTTCACAAAGATACATGAATAGCCATTAAGTACACGAGTAAATTCTCCATCACGATAGAATACATGCGTGTCAAAATTACTAAAAACACACATCCACGTGTTGGCACAAATAAGGCACAATCAGAATCACCATAGCACTGGTAGTAGAGTAGTATAAAATGATCCAACCTTTGGAAAAATCTTCCATCCACAGTTGTATGGCTAAATGACAATGGACATCAGCTTCCTTTGCAGAAGCCCCACGCTAACCTGTGTTGATAGGATAGTATTAAACAACAAAAATGGCTGTAATGGTGGAGAAAAAAAATAGCCTCTTCAATAGTTGGTGTTGGGAAAACTGGGCAGCCACATGCAGAAAACCTAAGATTGAATCCCTGCTGGGTCACTGGATAGAGTAGGAAGAAACATTAGAACTTACAGGTAGAATCTTCTTGAAGAGTCCCAGGGGCACAACAGAAAGCAGAGACTTGACAAGTGGGAATACATCAAAATAAAGTTTCATGCCTGTAATTCTAGCTAGGCAGGAGGCTGATATCTGAGGATCGTGGTTCAAAGCCAGTTGGGCAGGAAGACTTACCTCCAAATGACCACCAGAAAACTGGAAGTGGCATTGTGGCACAAAATGGTAGAGTGCTAAACTTGCACAAAAGAGCTCAGAGGCAACTCCCAAGTCCTGAGTTCAAGCAACAACAAAAAAGTTTCTGCACAGCTAAGGATATAGTTACTAAACTAGAAAGACAGCCAACAGATTGGAAGAACATTTTTACCAAAAATGTATCAGACAAAGACCTAGCATCCCATATATACAAGGAGCTCAAAAAACTTAACCCCTCCCAAAGCTAACAAACCAATCACCAAATGGGCAAGGGAGCTAAGGAGAGACTTAACGGAAGTCAGAATGGCAAAGACACACATGAGGAAATGCTCATCATCCCTGGCACAAAACAACTCTTGAGATTCCATCTCACCCATTAGATTGGTCAACAACATGAATTTGAACAACAAATGTTGGCAGACTGCCCGTGTAATTGTAACCCTTCTGTATGGTATTTTCACAATAAAAATTAAAAAAAAAAAAAAAAAGTTGGCAGTGATGTAGGAAAAAGGAACGCTATTGCACTGTTGGTGGGAATGTAAACTAGTACAACCACCGTGAACAGCAGTCTGGAAGTTCCTCAAAAAATGAAACAGACCTTCCCTACAACCCAACTCTACTACTCCTGGGGATCTATCCTGAACATCATGAACCAGGATATGATAGAGACACCTGCACATCCATGTTCACTGCCACACTATTCACAATAGCTAAGAAATGGAAATAACCCAGATGCTACAATAGATGAGTGGATCCAAAAAAATGTGGTACCTATACATAATGGAATTTTGGAGTCATTAGAATAATGTTATTTGCAGGAAAATGGATGGAATTAGAACAAACCATGTTTTTCTTTTTCTTTTTTGTTGGCCATGGGGCCTGAACTCTGGGCCTGGGCGCTGTCCCTCAGCTCTTCAGCTCAAAGCTCTACCATTTCAGCTACAGCACCACTTCCGGCTTTTTCTGCTTATGTGGTGCTGAAGGATCGAACTCAGGGCCTCATGTATGCAAGGCAAGCACTGTACACTAAGCGACCTTCCCAGCCCAAGAACAAACCATGTTAAGTGAGGCAAGCCAAGCTCAGAGAGAAACGGCCCTTGTTCTTTCTGATATGTGGACAGTAGATCTAGACGACACTGGGATATGACAAAGTATGCAGGATTCCAGCTACACCCGATACTCTTAGGAGAGAAGCACAAAGGCACAATGCCTACATACCTCTTCATATTTACACACAAAATACATATCTACAACTCCAGGATACTGAAACAAGGTTAGTTTTCAGTTTCTAATGATTGTTTTATTTACCTTATATATGGTGTACATCTTCAGAAGGATTGGAGAGGGTATAGAACTTGAGAAAAATGGTGAAAAGAACAGCAGTGGAGTTCACTAGACATTGATAGAATTTGTGGGTGGAAACGGGAGGAAGGGACTGAGAGGAACAGAAGACACTGCAAAAGGAAATTTACTCATCTGACTCATGTAATTGTAATGCCCCTGTACATCACCTTTATACTAACAATAAAATTAAAAAAAAAACAGCTGCGAAGAAACATGGACGAGGATCAAATACTGAACGTCCCCATTCGCAGTCCACAACAGGCAAAAGCTAACTTACGGTGAAAAAAATGGTGCTGCTCCAGGGGTCAGGGTAGAGGGCTGGGATGGCTTTGCCAAGGGTAGTAGAGATAGTTTCTATTTGGCATTTGGCTTAGAGAGGTATGGAGACATGTTTGCCAAACTTGCCAAATAGCACATTTAAAATCTGTAGTTTCAGACTTTTTTTTTTTTTTTTTTGCCTAAAGACAAAAAAGTAAAAAGTTATTTTAATAGCTTTCAAATGACTTAAAATAGCCTTCCTGAGACCCAGAAGCTCTGTTTAGCTTAGTGCTAATATATTAGACTCTTAATTCTTAAATTAAGTGCTGCATACTTTGCTAATCACCCTGGGTGGCAGCTGACTTTAGTCAACAGTCCTGTGGGAGCAGGTGCAGTGAAAGGGGGCATGCAAGGGTTAAGTTGCCCACTACCACACATTGCCATCCTCACCCCGTTCCCACTCACCCTCGAGATCCGAGGCACGAACATGCACACTGGAGGAGTCCTGAGTCTGGGATGCACACTTCTTACCTTTGATTGGTGTTTCATGTTGCAGCATTTCCCAGGCTGTTAAAAGTCACTTTGGGGTGAGAGCAGCAAGTTTCTAAGACTTCTAGCAACTTCTCTCGACATATGGAAGCCTTTCTCAATGGTTGAAAGCAAAGGGTTGGCAGGACTTCCATCTTCATCCCTTCTGGGGCATTGCCAGATATTCTGCAGAGTCCACTCACTTTATAAAACAGTACTCAGCAGTACTTACCTTATCCTGTGTCACCCCTGGATACTTTTCATCTCAACAAGATTAATGATTAAGGTTCAGGGTCAAGTACAGCGATTGCTATGTGCCTTGAGGCCCCGGGCTGAATCCCCAGCATGACTGAGGGCAAAACAGAAGTGAAACCGATGAAACTTCCCAAACTACTGTCACTGCTCACCAACACCTGGAGCGGAAGATGATACGCAGAACGCACCACCACAGACCTGTCTCTCCAGGTTTGAAAGATTTCGAAAGGACCCGATTCCTATTCTTGGGAAAACAGGAATCTCATAAGCTTTTCACGTTCAACAGTGTCTAGTACCATTGCTGTTTGTTCCCGCCTTGTGCCTCCATTTCTGTGACTCCCCCTACATTCCAAAGACATAAAGGAACAAAAAGAAAACAGCAAACAAGTTCCTCTGCGCTCTTCTAGTAGAAAGCTGATTCCTGTTCACAGAACGCAGAGGTGGAGTGGATATGGTGCTATTTCCAGTTGCAACTGGCATGGTTCTGAGCTGGTTTTCTCTTTAGAGAAAGAGTAATCAATATTCCTTACCTAAACTGTGGGGGAAGGAAGGTCAAGAGCAGAACACTTGAGGTTGCTTTGTGATTCCAGAAACTTCTGGGGGCCTGGTGTGAGAAGCTGGCTTCCCATGGTCACCCTACCACCTCGCGCTCATCCGTGCAGCGCTCCAGCTCAACTTCACCACGGCCACCTGAACTACAGATGTCCAGTTCAGACAAAACCCCTCAGAGCAGAGACATGGAAGTCACAAGGTCAGCCCAGAGAATCAGAAAGACATGGGATTGTTTTTAGTATTTTTAGAAGCACACAGAAGTCTTGTTTTATTAAAAAAAAAATAAATACATGACACACTTATTCATGATCCTGGGGCTTTGTGAGGTCGAGCGCCTGAGGGGTGTGTCAGAGCATAACCCCGTGCTCTGCGGCCCGCAGCAGCACATTCCAGTTGTCAGCAAGTCTGCAGGGCTCAGAAGCCGCACATCAGAGCTGGGTGAGGTGGGCCTGGGGAGTGGAGGCAGAAGTGGCATGCTGCCCGGGCCTCGGGCCCAGCGGCTCAGCCATCCTTGGCCTCTGCTGCACCCAGAGCGTGGCCCGCAGCTGTGGAGGGCCTGCGCTCTCCCATCGGGCACTCCTGGGGTGAAGAACTCGGGCTTTGGATTCTTGATGGCGCTATAGAAAGGGACAGTTTGGGAGCTGAGGTTTTCCCCATGTAACACGTAACACAGAAAACAGACATACAGTCTCCTTAGCAGACAGCCAGCGCTGGATGAACGAGTGCGTTTACGCGGTCCCTGCAGGCTGGAATGTATCGGTTTACAGCGGAGCACAATCTGCTGTGGTTTCTTTGGCTGTCTTCCAGCTGGCCCTGGAACCTTCTGATACCCACAGGCCGCTTCCTGAATTCTCCCTGACCTGTGGTCCTCACTCAAACCCCGTGGCCAAATGTGCTTCGGAGTAGAAGAGTCCTTCTGCTGAGATGGCATCCCCCAGGCCCACGGTTCGCACGGGGTCTTTGCACACCAGCACAGGTGTGAAGTGGAAGGTCACCCCGCCCCGGTGCCACTGCTCCACTGGTTTGCTGGGGTCCAACACCACTCTGGTGCCTACCTCCGAGTGCGACGTCATGAACTCCTGGGGGGCCCTCAGAGTCACCCGGCTGGTGTCTATGGCTTCGGTGGCGCAAGCCTGTGTCCCTGCCACACGAGCTCCTGCCGCCACGGCGGCAAGCTGGTTGGCCCAGTGTCCATCCACAGTGGCCAGGATGTGGTAGGCCAGCGTGTGGAAATGGACGCGCGTGAGGTCCGAGGCCCTGCTCTCACTCCGCCCGTGTTCTTTCAAGATCCAGAAGAGGATGTCGCTGACCATGCCCACGTCGGGGACGCCGTCCCAGGAAGAGATGTCAGCGTGAGGGCCCGACGCTGCCTGGCTCAGAAACAGCAGCTCCTGCTCATTCAGCCCCAGGGACGTCACAGCAGGAAAGACCTGCTGGCAGAAAGAGGGACACGTCTCTCTCTGGCAGCCACCTCCCAGCGCCGGTGCTAGCCCAGCTCCTCCTTTTGTCCTTGAGTCTGTTCCTATGGTCAGCGTCAGCTGTGACTAACCTTCCCACTGCCACGATCAAGAACACAACTGCCTGGACACTCTCAGCCCTGGGGCTGGCCTCTGATGCTGGCAGCCATGATGCTGGTCACATGGACAGAACCTGTGCACCATGCAGTCACAGTGGTTGTGGGTGTCTGACACCAAGCAGCAGCCTGGAGATGCCGGTGCTGAGGGGTGGCACTGGGTGAGAAAGTGGACAGGAGCCATTGAGTCCACTTCTTCCTTCCTTCTGTGGTGCTGGAGATGGAGCACAGGGCCTTTGCACAGGTCAGGTAAGTGTTCTAACACTAGAGCCACACCCTGTCCTTTTTTTTTTTTTTGGTTGTGGGGCTTGAACTTGGGGCCTGGGTGCTGTCCCTGAGCTCTTTTGCTCAAGGCTAGCACTCTAAGCCCTCTACCATTCTAAGCCACAGTTCCACTGAGGCTTTCTGTTGGTTAGTTGGAGGTAAGTCTCACGGACGTTCCTGTCCGGGCTGGCTTTGAACCATGATCCTTAGAGCTCAGCCTCCTGAGAATAGCTAGTATTACAGGTGTGAGCCACCAGCACCTGGCTCATGCCCTGTCCTTTTGCTTTTGAGTTCAGGTCTTGCTAACTTTGCCCAGACTGGCCTGAAACTCTGATCCTCCTGCCTTTGCCTGGGATTATAAGCGTGACCCACCAGGTCTGGCTGAGCCCATTTTCCCTTATGGGAGCTATCACCTTCTACCTCATTATCTTGTCTTTCTTACTAAGCACCTCCCGTTCAGAGCCAGTGGAGGATCGTGCAAGGCCGGGGCCTGTCCTAAGCTGTTCTTACTGCAGGGAAGTGGACTGCCTTCAGTTTACAGGCCAAGGTCCCAAAGACTTAAACAATCTCTCAAGGAAAATGACATAAAAATATTCCCTCATTCTCTCCCACTTTTTTTTGTCAGTTGTGGGGCCTGAACTCTGGGCCTGGGCGCTGTCCCTCAGCTCTGCAGTTCAAGGCTAGCGCTCTACCACTTGAGCCATAGCCGCCACTTCTGGCTTTTTCTGCTTATGTGTTGCTAAGGAATTGAACCCAAGGCCTCATGCATGAGAGGCAAGCACTCTACCACTGAGCCACCATCCTAGCACTCCCTCCCCCACTTTTTTAAAGCAAGAAATTATTCAACCTCAAAAAGAGAACTACACACGAAACACCGAGCATGAAGCCAATTGCAGATGGCCGGCTCTGCGGGCCAGCGAAGCATCCATGCAGGCCCTCACAGCAGCCCCTGGGGAGAGTGGGGTGGGCGGCTAGCCTTGTGCCTGTTGGGAGTTCACATACACTCTGAACTCTGTAGCCTACTCAGTTTTGACATAAAAGGGAGTGTGGGATGGTATTAAAGCACCAGAATCATACAAATGCCAATATTAAATCATACTCTGGGAGCAAGGATGAGGAAGTACTCATAAATCCACTGGTGGAAAGGAAACTGGTGTCAGCCATGGTGGACGACTTATGCACTCTTGGAGACAGAAGAAGAGCTACGTAGCCCAATGCATGTCCCTGCACGTTCCTGGCCAAAGACAGGCCGCGCCCGACCCAGGACCCTGCCTCCAGAGTGCGACAGCGTCCTGGGGAAGCACTTCTGGATAAAAAGGGACAGAAAGGACAGACTCCGCATCCGTCAAGTCCAGGCACTGTCACCAGCAAGGCTCTCCCATCTTCTCCAGTCTGAAGTTCAGAGCTAGTGAGTGGTTAGCCAGGGGGTCCCAGGCTCTTGCTGTGTCCTGCTCACTGGGTCCAGAGGAGATGAACCCCTAGAGGGCTCCTAGTGTGTGTGCGTGTGTGGGGACAATCGCACCCAAAAGTTCGCCCAGGGTCCCCCCCTTCTTTGTGCTTTTGTTTGAGCAGCACTTGCATTTGAACTCTTGTACTCTACCCACTTCAGTCACACGTGCAGCTCTTGTTTGTGCTGACGGTTTCTACAGTAGGGCCTTGCTTTTCACTTGGGTGCGTGCCTGGTCTCCTACCCACCTATTTCAGGCTTCCCATCATGGCTGGGGTGACAGGAGAGTGAGTCTCCTGCAGCTGTGGGTCAAGAAGAGCTCATGTGGAGCTGGAGGCGTGGCTCAAGCACAGAGCACCAGTTGGAGCAGCACAGAGCAGGGACACAGGCCGCACACCTTCTGAGCACATTTCTGCCTCTAGATTCAACTGTACTCTCCGTTTTCTGAGTTCTGCAGAATCTGTTCCTTTCTGCTTCCCTGATGCAGACAGGCCTCAATTACTTGGCCTGAGACCTGGTTCCACTACAAACCCATCTCCTGGCTCCCCTTGGCCCCAGGTCTGAGTGGCACTCAACCACGACTCAGCAAGCCAGAGGAGCCCGGTGTGGTCTGTCCATGGTTACCTGGTGCACGACGCTGCGCATGAGCTCCCTGTCCGTCATGCTGGCCAACTCTAGGTGAACAGGAACACCAGCAGGGATGTCAGAGAGAGAGTTCACAACCTGTGAAGAGAGGAAGACAGCACAGCGTGAAGGTGGCCAAGAGGAAAGCCAGGATTAGGTTTGGAGCAGCTTGGACACTAGCTACGGTAGTGTGGCGCGCCCCACTGCATTAATGGACAAGGCTACCTTTCCCAACAGAAAACCATGATCTACAGCAAGCCAGTGCATGGAATCAGAGGACACAGACTGCCAGGGGACCCACACAGAGCCGAGGGCACAGTGACACAGGACACAAGCTCCAGCCCACACCTGGCGTAGCACACAGAGGCTCAGTGGACTCCCTGCCCTGCCCAGCCGCTGCCAGGCTGTGTCCCAGAGGCCAGGGCCCAAGGCAAGGTGAGACAGCCTGAGCTGGAGGCTGAGAGGAGGGAGCCTGAGGAGAAGCGAGCTTTTACCTCCAGGAGTCTCTTCCTCTGCAGCTCCTCGCCACGTCCTGCCAGCATGTGCAGACCCGAGAGGACCACCAGGTCGGGCCGGAACTCCTCCAGGCTGGACACAAACACCTCCAGCGCATTCATGGCCCCGTTGGAGAGGTCGTGCGAGAAGATGAAGCGGCTGGCATGGGGAGCTTTAAACGGGCCCCATTCCTCCCCTGGAAAAGCCCCGTTGACACAGCGGGCAGAAAGGAAGAGGCATTCAGTCTCGGGCTGAGGGCTCCCCCTGGAGTCGTGGCTGGGCCTGTGCCTGACTAAGCCACTGGTCTCAACCCAGAGCCTGAACCCAAATCCGAGCAGGGAGCAATCAAGGTAAGGGCCTCATAGGCCCTTTGCAAGGTCACTGGCTCCCACTGGGTTCAGGAAAGTTCATTCTGCCACCCACTGAGCTCTCAGCTGGGATGCTGGCTGTGGGCCAGCCAGGCTGGATTTTCCACTGTGCTTGGAATCTAAGCACAGAATTCTCAAGGGTCAATCTGCCCGTACTTCTGCTGACCCTGGGGCACCTGACTCCAAGGGAGAGAAATGTCTTGCTCCAGCCACCTCTGTGTGAGATCTGGGAAATTGATGACTCCTCCCTGGACTCCGGGCCCGCCCAGGCAGACTCCACAGCCGCCTGCACCATCCCAGGGTGAGACACATGTTTTGGCACTAACTGCCCGTCCACTGGAGGTCTGAGGGTGGAGTTGGGGCCGTTTCTGTCACTGCACCACGCTGCACCGCACCCAGCAGACTGCAGTGACCACAACAAACACAGAATCAGCTCCAAGCCTCAGGAGCAGGAACATGTCCCACGGAAATTCCCACAGAGCAGGCCACACACCCGGGAGACATAGCCACGCAGCATTCCAGAGGCCAACTTCATCAGGAGTGACAAAGACAAACACAGGCTGCAGGGCAAGCAGGGAAGGGTATAGAGTGCGTGGTGTAGACATAGGACGGATGGAGCGGCCAGCGAGCGGCCGGGCTGGGCCTGTAGGAGCTGCTACTGCCCCTTCTCACAAAGCTCTTCTCATTCCTGTAAGCAAGGCCTCCTCTCTGCCTCCACTCTGCCTTCAGCCAGCAAAAGTGGCTTGTGACTGGCTCTCAGTTCAAGTGTGAAGATGGGCAAGGCCCTTTGGCAAGGACTGGAGACCCCAGAGGAGCCACTGCTGTCCATACACAACACCCAGGATGAATGGAGTCAGATCGGGAACCAGGAGCACGTCTGAGCTAGCCACACCACTCCAGTCACGAGGCTGCCCTGCTGGGTACACAGCTTGCAGGGCTCCATCCCCACGTGGTGTGCAGGGGGGAAGGGTCACACACGTGGGTGCCATTAGCTGTGAATGCCTGCTGCTGCAGGATTCACCTAAATGCCTAGCAGATTCTGGGGACACCCAGGAGAACTAGAATAACCAGCAATTCCCTGCCAGGGCTTGGGATGAGGTCTAACTCACCCGAGGCTAATTACTCCTGGGGCTGTAGTTCTCCTCTGATCTGGGTATAGCTCGCTACAGTCAGACCTGCTGTGTGTGTCCACTGGACAGCGGGGTGCTTGGCCCTCTAATGTTCAATCTCAGTCCCAAACAGAAGAAAAGAAGCAGCCAGAAACACTTGGAAACAAGCGCGTCCAGGTATTCAAGATTCTCATAGAAATTGGGCCTCTTGTCTTTAGGGGGATTAGAGAGTGTTAATCTGGACTTGTAAACCCCAAAACACTATGAAATGGGAAATCACGTGAGTGATGCTTCCAAGATGACCCCCAGAGGCCCAGCCTGGGTGATCTGCCCTTCTCTGTTCCTAGTCACAAAGAAGAACCTCATGAAAGTGTTTAACACTCTTACTTCTACTCAAGATGCCAGCTTCCCTGAGCCCGCCCCTCCCCACGGGCCAGAGCAATTCTAAGAACACCAAGAACTCTTCCACGCCGTCTCCTAACCACTTCACAGACCAGGGCGCCAGGCAGAGGCTCCCGCCGCCAACACCTAACCACTTCCCTTACCCGCTTGGTACTCCAAGATGAGGTGGAACTCATCCACTTCCTGCAGCGACTCGGGTGGGACAAATATGTTGTCATCAAGGAGTTCATGCAGCTTTGGGCCAACTGGGCCGCAGAGAAGAACCTAGACATGAGGGACACGGACGGAGTCAATGCGGCAGACCGGGCCTTTCCCTGGCGCCCCCCCACGCCCACCCCCGACAGGGTCTCAACAGTCACTGGCAAGGAACGTTCACGCCAAGAAAATACAGAAATCCGATCTAGTGTCAGTTTAGTTCTGGTTTGGAGGAACATGGCACAGAGGAGTTGGGCCATAATGTATCAGAAAGGAGAAGAGCCATGATCAAAGTCACAGCCACACCCAGGGAAGTGCAACAGCCATGCTGGCTGCCCTGGAGCCAATGTCTGTTCGCAGTTCACATGCCGAGGTCTGGATGTGCTGGCATCTGCAGACGGACTTTGAGGAGGTTAAAGAAGATGCTAATAGTGTAGTCCCAGTCAGAGAACTGGAGACCTCACAAGACATGGGTGTGTGCGTGCATGGGCCCATGGAGAGCAGTGACAGGCCATCACTTGCCACTTACTTCCTCTCTCTAATCGTTGGCTAGAATTTTACTTCCATAGTAAAGTCTCACAAAACGTCCAAACAAACTATGAAACGCTAGTCTCTGAACACCTGGACATGAAGCCAAGGCCAACTGCCTACAAAACATAAATAAGCCCAGGAAGACATGGAAGACCCAGAATCCTGAGGAGAGTTCCCACCTACATGAAATCGAAGTCAGTGCATCACCAGCAGCCTTGAAGGAAGCCCTTCAGGCACGGCTCAGACAACAGCACAGATGAGGACCTGGTTTGGAGGGGAGTGGAGGCCCTGGGTGCAAAGCCCGGTACCACCAAGCAATAAAGAAAGGCACCGGCTGGACATAGGAATCCAAATGAAGGAAGGGCATTAGAAAGGTTAATTCTGGTAGGTAAAAGATATACTTCCATTATTTTCCAACAGGGTCTCACTCATTTGCCTGGCCAGCCTGGACCCTGACCCTACTTACACTTCCAGTTTAGACGGGATGGCAGTCCTGTGCTACCTATCATGTCTAGCTTTTTTTTTGAGATGAAGTCAAGAACTTTCCAGGCCTCAGTTGGCCTGGAACCTCAATCTCAATCCTCCCAATCTCAGCCTCCTGAGTAGCTAGGATTACAGGCATGAGCCACCGCAGCTGGCTCTAAAGTTCTCACAGCACACAAGGAGCTCAACGATCACCTGAAAGCCAATTGTGATAAGTTAAAGATGCACACTGCATCCCCTGAAGTTGGAGAGTGCTCCGTTCATTCTATGAGTTCCCAGCTCACTCTGGGAGGCCAGTATTACCCTGACAGCAAAACCAGAAAGGCACATCAATAGCCCTCATGGAAACTGCTGTGAAAATTTTAAACAAGGTTTTAGTACACTGAATCCAATGATAAAGTAGAGTTTACCCAAGGATTGAGGTTGTTCTAACACAAAAAAACCAAAGTAATTACCAGGTCCACACCATCACTCACCAGGTAACACAGCCCACCATCGATCTACTAAATTACACACACGCACGCACGCACGCACGCACACACGCATGCACGCACCCCTATAGTGCTGGAAATCAGCCTAGGCCCTGCACATGCTGGGTAAAGGCTCTGCATTGATCTCCAGGCCCCCAAGCTTCCTGCAAAGGCAGCAATGACAACCTGCCATCAACTCTGTCCATCATCTTAGTGGGTGTGTGAAGTACTAAACACCACCGGGCCAGCACTGCCCACCTTGTATGAACACCCACACACAGCTTCCTTACTAGAGGCCCAAGGTTCAGCACATCACAGGGGAGCCAGAAATTTAGTCAAGGACACAACCCTCTCACTCCTAAGATCAGAGACGTCTGGTGAAAAGCGAGGTTGGCCTACCTGCAGATCTGTGTTGGCCGCAAACTTCTGTCCAATCAAAGCTGCATTTCCTCCCACGTAGTGCTGCAAGACAGTTCACGACCTGAGTCCCCCCACGCGACCACAGGACCCAAGCAAAATGCCAAAGTTTACAGTGAGGTCACCTTACAACAAAGGTCATGGGTGAGGTTAGGACCACCCGGAAACACAGAGTAATCATGCTAACCGTGTGAACAGGAGTTTCTTAACTATAGATCAAACTGGGCAGCCAGAACAGCCCAGAAAACACAGAAGGTAGGGCCAGGTCTTCCATTCTGCACTGGACTCCTTGAAATGAATCTATGAGTTTATCACCTCTCTTCAAAATGAAATTTTTCTTCCAGTGCTGGGGCTTGAACTCAGGGGACTGTGCATGCTGCAGAAATGCTCTACCACTGGGCTCCATCCTCGGCCCTAAGATGTAACGTGCCCAGACTGGCCTCCAGCTAGTGACCGTGCCTCCAAGGCCCACAGCCTCACCCCTGGAGACCTGTATGCCTAATTCTCAAATGAGGCTTGCCGGCCCCACCCTCCTGTCCCCTCTCCACCCTTGACCTGGACAAAGCCTCATGTGTCTCCATTCACAAAGCCGGTCTGACATCGGCCTGGTCCACAACTTTATGATGAAACGTGTTGCCGAGGGCAAAGATTTTCCTTGGAGTCAGCTCTAAAGGTCCTGGCACCCCATGCGGATTTCCACCCCGACCCTCTTTTCAGCTGTGGGGAAGGTGAGCAGTTCTACGCTAGCCCCTGGCCTGCTGCACACAAGAGCTGTGCAGAAAGGCTGTTTCAGGCAGACAGTTAAGCCTAACGGGCAGGTGGCCCCAGGTAGCTACATCCCTAGTACCTGGCCCTGCAGAGGCAGGGACTGAGGAAGTAAGGGAGGTGCTAGGCCTCGCTCCTGTCCTGTCCCATAGTTTGGGGCCAAACCTCTTGATTCAGGTGGGACAGGAATGGATCTTTACAGGTAGATGTGTAGTTGTCTCTGATGGTTAGGTTCAAACTGGGCCTATTAACTAACAGATCATGTAACTATGATGGCTAGGGCAATTTACTAAAAACAGTGATCAGATTTTTCATAGAATGGTGATCAGCCGGTTTATCAAGCAACCTTTAGTACAGTTTAAGGAAGTTTGAAAAAGGCACTGAAGTGAGGCATTAGATGGTAATACATTTGAGTTTTTAATAATGAAGTAAAAGGTGGGGTGTAGACTAACGGGGGTTTTCTGGAAAGTGGACTGGAGGCTGGAAGAACCATACCATCCAGGCTGCGGTTTTTTTTTGGTCAGTTGTGGGGCCTGAACTCTGGGCCTGGGTGCTGTCCCTGAGCTCCTCAGCTCAAGGCTAGTGCTCTACCACTTGAGCCACAGCATCACTTCCTGCTTTTTCTTTTTTCTGCATATGTGGTGCTGAGGAATCCCAGGGCTTCATGCATGCAAGGCAAGCACTCTACCACTGAGCTACCTTCCCAGTTCCAGGCTGCGTTCTTAACAGGGAATAACAGGGAAAGGAAGAGGTAGGGGTAGGAGAGGAACAGGAGGGGGATAGGACTCCCCCGTAACACTGTAGGTCTGGGAAGGGTTTGGCGTCACAGGTGGGTGGGGCCGCAGAGGGGTGCGGGGCACTCTCCCTGCCACACAGGACCACCCATGGGAATGCCAGCATTCTGGTACTGGATGCTACTATGGGCAGGCCCCACCACTCCCCGCACAGGAGGCTACGGCTAGTTCTCTGTGGCTATGGCCAGCTTCCACTCAGGGTGGACTCAAGATTACAGCAGCCACACTGAGATGACTACAATTTTTTTTTTTTTAAGCTGGTCGGGAGCACACGCTTCCTCCGTGGGGTTTGGGTAACACGAACAGGAGACCCAGAAGGGAGGGGAGAGGAATGGGAGCGGGATCACAATACAGATTCCGTGTGTCTTGTCTGCCTGGGGCATAAGAGTCCTACCCCAGGACACACCACAGCACTGTGACCCACCTGGGCTCCCGGGGACTCGGACGCAGCCTGGGCGATGGTGTGGAAGGCTTCCTGGTCACTGAAGAAGCGCTCGGCTGCCGCGCCCTGTGCCATGAAGTGGGCAAAGGCCTCTTCCAGATCCTTCCTGGAGTGCAGCACGGCATGATCTCTCCCTTTCCCGGGACGTAGGCCGAGCGCCTGCAGGAGCTTCACTCCCGAGAGCACCACATCCACACACGCATTGACCCTGAAGGAGACACGTGTGAGGCGCTGCACCCGGACACACTCAGTGAGCCAGAACACAGGGCCTTTTCTAGACTTTGGCAGACCTGCTGGGCTGCTGAAGCTGGTAATCCCAGCAGGAGGCACCAGGACTTCAGAGGCCAGCCTGGCTAAACGGTGTGATCCTGTCTCAAGAAACAAACATTGCACTAGTTATAAAGAGAGAAGACAGGTGCTTAGCAAGACAGAACACCACCGCCACAGGAAGCAAGGTGCAGCGTTCTTGAAGAAGTGGTGGCAGAGCCAGAGTCAGGTTTCAGTCATTTCTCTGAGTCTGCATTTCATTGGTAAGCCTCACAGAGCCCTTGTGAAGATGAACTACATCCATGAGTGCTTATTGAATGGTGCTTGGTGCAGAGTTTAAAAAAAAAAAAAACAAAAAAAAAGATAAGTTTTGGTCAAAAGCTAATGAGACACCTTCCCTCTGGAGATAAAAGGCATTAAATATGTAAACACCAAATACTCCCGGCTGGAGCCAGCATCTGCCAGCGGGGGCGGCTTAGACACCCCCCCGCCCCCCAAACACACAGCCTCTTAACAGCTCACCATCGCCTGGCAGTGCTCCCGGGCTGGCCCATGGGTATGGCGGGCAGCAAGCAGGCACGTTGCACAGTTACACATATGGGAGCTGGCTTCTTTCTGTGAGGTGTGTTTCTCTGCTACAGGCAAGCATGGTCATAGAAACAAACAGGCCAAGGCAAGAGAACCGAAAATAAACCCACACAGCTACTGCTGGCTGAGTCTCAACACAGGAGCGGAAAACATGGCCTTCTTAACGCGGTGGTGGGAAAGCTAGACAGCCACGTGTGGAGGACTGAAACTGGACCCTGATCTCTCAGGCTGCGCAAAACCAACTCCAAATAGATCCAAGACCTTAACGCTGGAACTGGAACCACTAAGGAAAGCACTTCCGGGTCATGGCAGAGGCCATGACTTTCCAAACAGGACTCTGGCCGCCCAGAAAATGGATCCATAGGATTGCATCAAATCACAAAATGTCCTCACTGAAAGGGAGGGTGAAGAGGCAGCACACAAAATGGGAGAAAATCTGCCGGCCACTCACGTGACAGGTGATGAATATTCAGAATACACGAGGAATCAAAAAATACAGCACCAAGAGCAAGCCACCCAATCAAACAATGGGCAAATGAACTGAACATCACAAGAAATCCATTTAAAAAGTGTTCAACACCTTTAGTCCCCAGGGAAATATAAATCAAAACTACACTAAGATTCCATCTCACACCAGTCAGCATGGCCATCATGCAGAAAACAAGCAACAGGGAAGAGGGGGAGTAAAGATTATGGTCAAAGCAGCTTAACAATGGCACCTGTTGGAAATGAAATTGTTTTGTTTTTTTTTTTGGGTCCGGTCGTGGGGCCTGAACTCTGGGCCTGGGCACTGTCCCTCAGCTCTTCAGCTCAAGGCTAGCGCTCTACCACTTGAGCCACAGCGCCACTTCCGGCTTTTTTCTTTTTGCTTATGTGGTGCTAAGGAATCGAACCCAGGGCCTCAGGCATGCAAGGCAAGCGCTCTACCACTGAGCCACCTTCCCAGCCCATGAAATTGTTTTAACAAGGTGAGTGGAACAGAAGGAGAAACACAGGGAGTCAGGTTCATTAGAACACATTGTATACACATGTGGAAATGTCGCAATGAAATTCTCCTGGTACAATTAATGTATGCTAACAGAAAAAACACACATGTATATACATATACACATTTTTTTTGTTGTTGATCATGGGGCTTGAACTCAGGGCTTGAGCACTGTCCCTGAATTCTTTTTTTTTTTTTTTTTGGGTCCGGTCATGGGCCTGAACGCTGTCCCTCTCAGCTCTTCAGCTCAAGGCTAGCGCTCTACCACTTGAGCCATAGCGCCACTTCTGGCTTTTTTTCTGGTTATGTGGTGCTGAGGAATCGAACCCAGGGCCTCATGCATGCAAGGCAAGCGCTCTACCACTGAGCCACCTTCCCAGCCCGTCCCTGAATTCTTCTGCTCAAGGCTAGTGCTCTCCCACTTTGAGCCACAGCGCCAAGTCTGGTTTTCCGGTGGTGAATTGAAGATAAAGAGTCTCACAGACATTATTGCCCAGCTGTCTTTGAACCAGGCTAGTCAGATATCAGCCTCCCGAATAGCTAGGATTACAGGTGTGAGCCACTGTTGCCTGGCTAATGATACATTTTTAAAGACTAACTTATAAAGAAACCTAGGCTATCTCAAACTACCCATAAGAAAAACAATACAACACAGAACAGGCCAGGCTGGGTGCTGTGTTGTTTTGAGGCAGGGTCTGGGTGCTGGTAGCTGACACCAAAAAGTAACAGAATCCTAGCTACTCAGGAGGCTCAGATCTGAGAATTGCGGTTTGGAGCCAGCTTGGGGGGTAGGAACCAATCCATGAGACTCCAACGAGTCAGCAAAAAGCCTGAAGTGGAGCTGTGGCTCAAATGTAAGAGCACCAGCCTTGATAGAAGGCGGCAAGCAAGAATTCGAGGTCCTGAATTTAAGTCCCAGTACTAGCACAGCAGTTTTGTTGAGTAACTTTTGCAACGATTTTATGAATTAAAATCACGGCAACCACTGCATGTCAGATCCTATGTTAAGGTCATGCTACATCATCCTGTGTGGAGTGTCTCCTCGAGTTCCCAGAGACAAGCAGTGTGTCACCTGAGTGGCGGGGGGGAGGGGGGGGGCGACTCTGTCTTGACATGAAGGTACCATTTCAAACTGAAGTTAAGAACTGCGTGAAAGTGCACTGTTGGAAAGAAAGAGTGCAAGGACCAGCAGAAAGGCACTAGAAGTGGAGCCATGGGGAGGGGCGAGGCCATTCCTTCCTCCCCAGGTCCTAGCTCCTATTAGAGCTTGCCCAAACTCCTCCTAGCTTGTACTCTTTTGTGTGCCTGATTCAGGAGTAGTAGCTCACAAGCCCTGCAAAGAGATGAAAATGGGCTGGGGCTGTGGTGCCTGGTCACTGCCCCACTGGCTAGGCAGGGGTTTTAGATTGGGCACCAAGGCAAAGTGTTGACCTCGGCACTGAGCTGAAGCCACGGCTGCAAGGGGTCGAATTCAAACTTAGACTTTGAGACAAAATCCCACTGGGAGGCACAGCAGCACAGCCGCGGACGGACCCTGTCCTTGAAGTGGCCAGAATACTGATCCAGCTGGACGATCCGTGCGGCTGACAGCAAGCCAGGTCGGGAGAGGGCTCCCTCCTAGGGGAGAGAAGGCTGGGCCAGGACTTCATCCTCCTGCCCAGCAGCTGACCCGACACCCCACAAGAACGTGCCTGACTTCCCCACAAGCTCTCCCCTTTTCTAAACCTCTCCCAATGCACTGACACCAGAGAGGAAACATGAAAGGAGGCGCACTGCACCTCCACATCGTAATGGCTGTGAGATCCTGGGGAAATCAGCGTTCATCCTCCATGATGAAATGGTGACTGTCTGCCTCCGCAAGGCTGGTGGAAGATTCTTGATGCTAAAACTCGTCTCCCGGCTGCTTTTCCTTACCACGTTCAACCTATTATCCAAGTATCTCCTAAACTGGTCCTGTAACTGGATATGCGAGGCACACAGCTGTAATCCTGGTCAGGAGGCTGAGATCAGAAGGATTACAGCTCAGAGCAGCTCAGGCAGAGCAGTCCGTAAGACTCCATCTCCAATTAACCAGCAAAGAGCTGGGCTAAAGGCATGGCTCAAGAGGTAGAGTGCCAGCCTTGAGCAAGTAAGTGAGCAACCAAGCCAGCCCAGTGAGCATGAGGCCCTGAGTTCAAGCTTCAGCCGGCTTTGTGCTCTTGCCCTGTAACACTAGTGCCAAGCAACAGTTCAGGCTTCTCTTGCCCTTCACTCAAACCCTGCAATGGCTTCTCACTGGTGGTAAGTCCTCAGGACCCATACTAGATTGTTTTTGTGGGTGGGACAGAGATGTAGAGATCCCGAGAAGTAATGTGCCTGCTGTGCAGCCCCATCTTTAGGCTAATGAGAAGCATTACTAATGGATTTGTGTTGCCAGAATGGACAATGAGCCGAGGAAAGTCTTCTCAAAATCCACCCTTCACCTTCCCAACCAAGACCTAGCACCACTTCCTGTTACCAGCCCTCTGTGGCTTCGTCTCAGCCGCTGCCAGGCTCACAGGCCACACCCTTCCCTCCTCAGTACCACACAAGGCTCTTTCTCACATCTGGCCTTTGCTTCTCCGGGGTCTGAAGCACAAGTCGCTGTATACAACATACTCTGCACGAAAAGACGGTGGTGACATGTCCCACCTCGCAGACCAGCACTCGTCCCTGCCCTCCAAGCCAGGTGGCAGAACTCACCCTACAAACTTCTGAGGTCAAGTCATAAGCGACTCGAAGCCTTCAGCCTGGTCCTCTTGGGACACTTCCTTTCCTAAGCCAGGCTTCGCGCCCCAGGGGAGTGGCAAATCCTAGGAGAGGGTTGAGCTACAATCACTCCAAAGACAAATTCAGTCACAACCCCCAGGAGACTACAACCGCACAAGACTCCACCCAAGAACCTCCCAGCTGGGCACCATCAACCCTCAGAGGAATGAAACATTAGAAAACAGCTGCGGTTTTGTTAGTTTTTTTTTTTTTGGGGGGGGGCGATTTATGGCACAGTATTATAAGGAACACTGCTACCTCAGAGCCCTGAGACATCAGGACCACCCTGCTCTTCCCACTCTGTTCAATAAAACACCTGGCTGGCTATTATGCACATTGCTCTTCCCATCCCATTCCAAATCCAGCCCCTAATGTGGCTGAATTTGGACTCAGGGCCTCTAAGGAAGAAACTAAGGTTAAATAAAGCCACAAAAATGGGCTTCTAATCCACAGACTGGCGTCCACATAAGGAAAAGCACCAAGGGGGCACACACAGAGTAAAGGCCACAATGGACACACCGAGAGGCTGGCCAGCTGCAGGCTAGAGCAAAAGGCCTCACTCCAAACCAGCACCTTGGTCCTGGTCCATCTATCAACCTGCTGTCATTTAAGCTATCAGTCTAGGGTGTTCTAGCCATCCAAGCAGGTTAATTACAACCATGTACATCTGCTTCCCACAGGCTAACTCCACCTGGGCACTCAGATCCCAGCACAGGTGTGATAGCGAACACTTAAGCTGTTTATAGAGAAGAGAAAGAGCCTGAAGTTGAAGTTGGTAAACAAACATGTCCTACACAGCAATAAGTAAATGTGCTAATTAAAAGAAAAAAAGGACTAACTCTAAGTGCCTTCAAAAGACCACTCCATGCTAAAGAGCATTACACAGATTTCACTTAATCTTTCATTTATGCTTACCCCTCCAGGCCCAAGCCCTCCCCAGCAGTATGGGAACTTGACAAAAGCCTTTTTTTTTTCTCTTCACTATGGTGCCTTTGAGGTGATGACATAAACAAACAGGCACTAAAGTTCCTGTAAAAGTCACCTTCCTGTGGGGAGCCCAGAGAAAGGAGCCGGGGCGATCTGGAAAACCCTTGAGTCATGAATGCCATGTCACTCGAGTCGGACCGGGGGGGGGGGGGAGAAGCAAAGGGTTTCCAGAGGCTGGTGAAAAGCCGGGCGCCGGTGGTCAGGCCTGCCATCCCAGCTCCTCGGGAGGCCCGGGGCCGCAGCCAGTCCGGGGAGGACTCTCTAATTTCCCAAACAGCCAGAAGCTGAGCTGTGGCTCCAGTGGTAGGGCGCTAGCCTTCGGCAAAAGCAGCTCAGTTCAAGCCCCAGGACTGTGGGAAGGGGGCAGCGTGAAAGAGCGCCGAGAATGAAGACAGAAAAGGCGTGGAGTTTGCAGCTCCCCAGAGTGCGGTGGCAGCGCAGAGCCCCACACGGAGCCCCCGGAGCGAAGGGAAGGGACGGGGGGAAGCTCGTCAGAGCTCAGCCGCGGAAGTTCGGCCGCCAGGGGAAGATCTCCCGAGGCCGGGCCGGGCCTGGCCGCCGGGGACCCCGCGCACTCACCCCACGGCCACGCGGCGCCAGCGCCGGGCGGGCTGCACGATGAGCGTGTCCCAGGCGGCCGCCAGGCGGCTTTCCGGGGACGGGGGTCCCGGGGGCGCGGGCCCCAGCCGCAGCGAGGTCCAGAGCGTGCGCAGCGCCGAGCCCGGCAGCTCGGGCTCCAGCAGGAGCACGCAGCCCAGCGCCAGCGCCAGGGCGCCAGCGCACGCCGAGCCGCGCCACAGCGCCATGGCCCGAGCGCACGGAGAGCGCGTCCGCCTCCCGCCCGCTCGGCCCGCGCCGCTTCCGGGCTCGGCGCGCGCAGGCGTCGCGGCGTGCTCGCGTCATAGCGCCGCGCCCTGGTCCCACCCGAGAGGAGGGGGGCGTGGCGACGCCCCCGCGAGAGGGCGGGGCTTCTCAGGCCGGGCGCGTGGCGGCGCGGTTCCGCAGAGGCGAATGTTCTGGAACAAAGGGACTTGGGGCGGTCTACCTCGCGCATCTTGCCGGAGCCCTTCCATCTCCCGAAGTAGAGATGGCGGGGATTTGTTCTCTTTCCCCAGTGGAACAGATTACAAAGGAAGCGGGTGAGCGGCCTTGATAGCTAAGCCGCTTTTCACCGTCCCGGTGTCCCCAATCCGGGGTTTTCTGAACCCGTTCCCCAAGCAGACCAGTGCCCCGGGCGCCCCCCAGCGGACGCGGCGGCGCAGCGCGCAGTGACGCGGCGGGGACCCCGGGCGCCCCCCAGCGGACGCGGCGGCGCAGCGCGCAGTGACGCGGCGGGGACCCCGGGCGCCCCCCAGCGGACAGAGCGCAGTGACGCGGCGGGGACCCCGGGCGCCCCCCAGCGGACGCGGCGGCGCAGAGCGCAGTGACGCGGCGGGGACCCCGGGCGCCCCCCAGCGGACGCGGCGGCGCAGCGCGCAGTGACGCGGCGGGGACCCCGGGCGCCCCCCAGCGGACGCGGCGGCGCAGCGCGCAGTGACGCGGCGGGGACCCCGGGCGCCCCCCAGCGGACAGAGCGCAGTGACGCGGCGGGGACCCCGGGCGCCCCCCAGCGGACGCGGCGGCGCAGCGCGCAGTGACGCGGCGGGGACCCCGGGCGCCCCCCAGCGGACAGAGCGCAGTGACGCGGCGGGGACCCCGGGCGCCCCCCAGCGGAGGCAGCGGGACCCTCGGGTCAGCCCCCGAGCCTGGTGCAAAGAGCGGCAGCATCTGGAATAGCGGGGTTCCACACGACCTTAAAGCAGCCCCTTTGGGGGTGCGGTTCTTTTACAACGTCTGGAGGAGATCACGCACGCGCTGTGTGTATAGCACAGCGGGGCCCGGGGTGGCCGGGGCCCTGCCCAGCAGCACCCGAGCCGGCCCCGCCTGGCGCGGTGACCTCTGCAGCCTCCCGCGCCTCGCGCGCCCCGGCCCGGCTCCATTCTTCCCGTCCCGCCGGCACCTGACGCGGCCACCCGGGCTGTTTTCCACCCAGCCGCGGGGCTTGGCAGCGACATCGGGTTCCGCAGCTTGGATTTGGCCTCGGGGCCTCGTGTCTGGCCCCCCCCCCCCGGCCCCACCCGGCCCGGCCCCCAGCCTAGTCCTCGCAGACAGGAGGAAAGGAGGGGAAAGCCAGAGAGAGTGGCAGGGGGGGTCTGGGCCGGGGGGGGGGGGGTGCGCCAGGGATCTGGGTGGGGTCAAGGGTCTGGGTGCCCACATTTTACTTGGGGTTGGAAGTCAGGGCCCACTAAAGTTCCCAAGGGCCAAGTGTGGAAGAACCAGAGGAAGCTGAACGGTGGAAGACCCATGGAATACACAGCCTGAAGGTCTAGAAGGTTCCACGTCCAGGAAGGGTGGAGAGGAAATGGCTCAGGATTTCTTGCTCCTAGGAAATCAGGCTGACTTTCTAGTACTTTCCAGTGCTTTGTCCCTACTGCTTGTGCTTCTTTCTAGACTTGCCAGAACTTTTTTGTCTTATGGCAGGTTCCAACTTTGTACCTTTGTCCTCCTGCCTCAGTCTCCCGAGTGCTGGGATTACAGGCATGCACCATCTGGCCTGCTCAGCAGCTAGAAGTTTTGATTTAGGCATAGACAAAACAAGAGCAACTTGAACAAAATGCAAGTTGCTTTTTTTTTTTTTTTTGCCTGTTCTGGGGCTTGAGCTCAGGGCCTAGGTGCTGTCCCTGAGATTCCTTTGGTCAAGGGGGGGGGGGTAGCACTCTACCACTTGAGCTACTGCCACAGGGCCTTTATTTCTTTTTCTCATACAAAAGCCAAAAGGAAGCCAGGCACTGGTCACCCACACCTGTAATCCTAGCTACTCAGGAGGCTAAGGTCTGACGATTTAAGATCCAAACCAACCTTAGGCAGACAAATCCAAGAGTCTCTTGTCCCCAATTAACCAGCAAAAAGCCAGAAGTGGAGGCATGGCTCAAGTGGTAAAGCACCAGCCTTAACTGGAGATAGTCTCACAGACTTTCCTGCCTGGGCTGGATCTTTTGGATCTCAATCCCCTGATTCTGATGATCTGTTTGGCGTGTAGACTGCTTGGCAATTCTGATTCCTTCTAGACATTAGAGTTCCAGTGTCGATTATGTAAAACAGTCCTGAATGGGCAGCTGAGGCCTGGGTGGGCCTCCCAGCAGCTCCTTCCCTGCCAGAACGACTCCCTTCGCTATTGATTCTTCCTCTCAAGACCTTACCATGAGAAGGCCAAAAAACAAGCAGATTGGTTCCAGAAAATTCAGAAATGAATAGAGACCCAGATATTTCCCAAGTTCCACCCCTCCCCCAATCTAGCAGGTGGGAGAGCAGATTCCACATTTCTGCAGAAATTAGCAGAGTCCCTCTGTACCCAGAGGAGCCTTGGCTTTACCATAAATACCAACTTTCACCCCTACAAGATGTAAAGGTTCAAGCGGCCAAGCAAAAGAAAAGAAGGCTGGTGCTGGTGGCTCATGCCTACAATCCCAGCTATTCAGCAGGCTGAGATCTGAGGATCAAGGTTTCAGGTTAGCCTGGGCAGCAAAGTTCGGGAGACTCTTATTTCCAATGCGCCAGCAAAACTCCAGAAGTGGAGTTGTGGCTCAAGTGGTAGAGCACCAGTCTTGAGTGGAAAAAGCTCAGGGACAGCGTCCAGGCTGTAACTATTTTTAAAATGGATACAGATTCACTGAAATTTCCCAAACGGCCACATAGAGATCCCAGAAACTTATTCCCGTTTCTCCCAACAGTTCTATCTCATAGAATTATAATCATATCAAAGGCAGGACCTGGCATTTCACAAGGTGCAGGTGCTTGGGGAGGTCCCTGTAACCCCGGCCTGCTCATCAGCTACAGATCTGTGTCCCCCCTCCCCCGGGACCCCCTGCCCCAGGGCAACCGCTGTCCAGCTGTTTTCCTTCTCTGTAATTTTGTCATTCGCAGGGTGCTATAAATAGAAGCCTGCAGCGTGTCATCTTGGAAGTGTGCTGCGGGTGGGAGAGGGTTTGAGCGAGGCCAGGGGCTGGGGTGTGTGTGTGTGTGTGTGTAAAGGTATTTTAAGGTAGGGCCTGGGTCGGGGAGTGACTGGGTTAGGTCAGGTCAGCAGGGTGGAGGCTCCTGCAGTGCGGCCGATGGCCAGCAGGGGGCGCCGCGCCCCCAGCGCTGGGGCGGCCGGCGGAGGGCGGGGCTCCAGCCCAGGCCCTGATCTCCTGAAGGGCCAGAGAAGGCCCAGAGCAGACCCGCAGCGGGTGGGGAGTGGGGATGAGATGGGATGGGTGGGGGTGAAGTGAGGGGGGATGGGGAGGGGTGGGGTGAGGGGATGAGGAATCGGGAGGGGGTAAGGATGGGGGACAAGGATGGAGGGTCTGGGGTGGAGGGTGGAGGTGGGATGGGGGATGGGGTAAGGGGTGGGGGGAATGGGGTGTGGGTAGGGGGGATGGGGGTGCCCATGGCCCCAGGCCAGGCCGTTCTACAGGGCTGTGGATGCCAAGGGGGACATCCGCACGTGTGCAGCTAACTGTATTTGGGGGACAGCATCTGAATTAAGTGCTCAGTGCAGGTGAGAAGTCGGTTTACAGAGGATTTCAGTTCTGTGACTTTACAGGTGGGGTACTGGGGACTGTGTTTGCAACAATAAGCACCTAATCCCGGACAACCTCCTTCCTTTGCTTTCCTTTCTATTTTTTTTTTTTTTTGTGCTGGTCCTAGGGTTTGAACTCAGGGCCTGTCTGCTGTCCTTGAACTTTTTCACTCAAGGCTAGCGCTCTACCACTTCAGCCACAGCTCCACTTCTGGCTTTTTGGTGGTTCATTGGAGATAAGAGTCTCAGGAACTTTCCTGCCTGGGCTGGCTTTGAACCACAATCCTCAGATCTCAGCCTCCTGAGCATCTGGGATGCCAGGTGTGAGCCACCTGCTTCCCGTCAGGTGGTGAAAGGTCTTGTAAACAGTGTCAAAAGACAACCAGCTAATGGAAGGCTAATCACTATAACATGCAAAGAGCTTTTATAAAGCCAGAAGAGACAAGCCTGGAGGAGCGAGGCAAAATGGTCAGAAGAAACAGAAAAGAATCTCCATCTGCACAGAGAGGAGCTCAAGCTCATCCGAATTCAGGGGAATGCAAATTAAAGTAAGAGCCTCATTCACACCCTTTGGGCTGGCAGAATTGGACTTGTACAGGATTGGATTGTGTGTGTGTGTGTGTGTGTGTGTGTGTGTGTGTGTGTGTGCGCGCGCGCACATGCTCACGCATGTGTGTACTTGCAATCATTGCTGATGGTAATTAAATTATCACAGCATTTTTTTTGGGGGGGAGGGAACTAATCTGGAAAAGTCCATTAAAATTAAGACTACATATGACCTTTGACCTAGCAGTCCCAGGCTAGGCAGGAGAAATGAATGTCTTGGCCACATCTGGAAATGGAGGTGTTACTGCCACATTGACTGTGGAGGTGTATTTGTGATGCATGAGTACATAAGCGCATGCGTGCGTGAGTGCACACACACACACACACACACACACACACACACGCTACACTGTGCTGCCATCCAATTGTGCCATCCTATTGTGCTTTCTCATGTGGCTGGGGACAACAGGCAGGAGCCACTGTGCTCAGCCACTGTTGAGATGGAGTCTCTTGAACTTTTATGCCCAGGCTGGCCTCAAGTCATCATCCTCTGATCTCTGCCTCTCAAGTAGCTATAATGATTACATGCTTGAGCCATGTTGCCTGACCTCTGAGGTTCATTTCAAGCTGAAGGAAGTTGCCAGTCATAAATGAGTAATTGCCATTAAAAAAAAAAACAACTTAGGACCCATTTAAGTTTTAGAAATTACCCGTGAGTTGTATATATCTTGTTCTAATGTTTTGAACAACCCTGGGTGCCACGTACAGATCTTCGTGGTGGCAGAAAACGCTACCCAATATTTTAATTTCACCCTTGAACTGTCTACCTCTTACCTTGTCATTCCACTCTCTCTTAGAATAAGAGCAAGATTCAAAGGAAGGCCAGGCACTGGTCGTGGCTCACGCCTGCCATCTTAGCTACTCAGGAGGCTGAGATCTGAGGATCACAGTTTGAAGCCAGCCTGGGCGGGAAAGTCTGTGAGACTCTATCTCCAGTGAACCACCAAAAAGCCAGAAGTGGAGCTGTGGCTCAAATCATAGAGCACCAGCCTTGAGTAGAGGAGTTCAAGGGCAGCTCCCAGGCCCTGAGTTCACCCCACCCACACAGGAAGCCATGAGTGGGAGGCCAGCAGAAGGTGCTGGTAGGTCTTTTACTTACTTCAGGCTGGGTGACTTACCCCGGGCAGTTCTGGGGGCTGGGAGTTGAGCCCTGGGTGCTGGACTGTTTGCTGGTTATGGCTGGCTGAAGCTGCTTCTGAATGCACACCTCTGACTTCCCCTGCAACCCCTGGTCATGGGGTCTTGGCGGTCATGGGGCCTGAACTCTGGGCCTGGGCACTGTCCCTCAGCTCTTCAGCTCAAGGCAAGCCCTCTACCACTTGAGCCACAGCACCACATCTGGTTTTCTAGTGGTTGATTGGAGATAAGAGTCTCATGGACTTTCCTGTCATGGCTGGCTTTGAACTATGATCCTCAGATCTCAGCCTCCTGAGTAGCTAGGATGACAGGCGTGAGCCACCAGCGCCTGGTGAGGAGCTAGCATTTTGTGACTCTTGTCATAGGGTTCCCCTCCCCCCCTTTGACTGCATCTAAACCCAGTCGCTTATCACAAGGCCCAGCTCCTGTCCTGTTGAGCAGTAGGACCTCAACATGGGGTTTGGAGCTATTAAACATCAAGCTCATCATAGGCAACCCCACTTGAGTAGCTAGCCAAGACACCGGCCATGCTAGGGCTGGGCCCGTGTGGACGGCTGATGGGCCAGCCTCTAGCAGGAGCTAGCTGGAGACAGGTTTCACCTGCTTTCCTGGAGGTGGCATTTGTGGGATTGTGGGTCTGTCCTTCCAGAAGTCCCCACAGAGCCTCCTGGCCAGGGAATGTCACACGTTTTTAACTACTTGGCAACGCTTTACAAATCTTCCTAAATACAGATTAGTCTGTGGGACTCCAAAACTGGTGGGAGAGGGGGAAAAATTAATTGAAAGAGCTAGTGAATCGAGGCGGTTGTGCCTGAGTAAATATATATTTATTTTTCCCTCTCTAGAATCCGGATCTATTCATTTAGTCAGCCTAATTCTGGTTGTTTTGCTAATTTGGGGGGTGGGGGTGGGGGGAAGGTTTTGTTCTGCTGGGTTAAGAGGATTTTAGTTTCTCATTGGACGTGTTTCAAAGGAAATTCATTCTTGCCACAGCTTTGGTTATCTCACTGTTCAAAGGTGGCAAAAAAGAAAAAGAAAATGCAACCCCCAAAACCCCACTTCTACTTTTGTTACTTCCTGTGGCTGACCTCGTGTGTTGCTCACGCTCTACCAGCCTGCTGGGGGCCACGCCAGACGTGCAGGGGTGCCCTGAGACAGCCTGGGGTACAGGTGCACGGGTGCCAGGTGGATGGTACAGAGTCCATGGTTGCTAAGGCGACAAGCAGATAGTAGTACAGGGCCCAGTGTTGCCAGGGTAATAATACACAGTTGCCAGGGTGACAGGCATATAGTACAGGGTGCATGGTTGCTAAGGCAACCAGCAGATTGTACAGGGTACATGGTTGCCAGGACAACAGGAGGATGTACAGGGCCCATGGTTGTCAGGGTGACAGATGGATATACATGGTTGCCAGGGTAATAGGTAGATAGTACAGGGTGACAGGCGGAGGGTACAGAATCCATGGTTACCAGGGTGACAGGTCAAGGCTACAGGCAGATCCACCCAGGACTCCTCCAAAAGACCTCCCTAAGATGCCAAGATAAAGCTCCTGTGGCGCCATGTCCCCATACCTGGGAGTGCGCCCTGGAAAGCAGAGCTTCACCTGTGCGCAGGCGCTGGGGGTGAGGATGGCGCCCTCACACTGTCCCCCGCATCTCCCTGCCCAGCACCCCGCTTTTACAGGCCCCATCTGTGAGCAGCCCAGTCCCCACAAACCTAGGCAAGCGCTCAGCCTGGCCCGTCAGCCTCACACCACATCCAGCTTGTCTTGGTCCATGCGATCTCCCAAGGCCCGTGATGGCTTTGGGGTACGAATCTGTGAGCCAGGCGCCAGTGGCTCCCGCCCATCATCCTGGCTACTCGGGAGGCTGAGATCGGAGGACTGTGATTTGAGGACAGCCCGGGCAGAAAAATCTGTGAGACTTTCATCCCCAATGAATCACCAAAAAGCCAGAAGGAGAAGTGGAGCTGTGGCTCAAGTGGTAGAGCACCAGCCTACAGCAAGAAAAGCTCAGGGACAGTGCCCAGGCCCCGAGTACAAGCCCCAAGATTGGCACACACACACACACACACACACACACACACACACACACACACACACACTATGCAGAGAGAGGAAGAGCCAGCTGTCTCCAGTGCTAGCCTCTTGGGACATCTCAGGAACCAGGGAAAGGGACCAGGAAGCTCTGGCCCAGGATGGGGTGTTGGGGAGGCCCCCGCTGCCCGCTCACTGGGCATTGTTGCCCTCATGCCCCTGGCTTTCCCTCTTGGTGAGGGCCCCTTTCCCAAGGCTACTCTCCTGGGATAGTTCTAGAATTTTCCCACTTTATTAGACAGTGCATTTTAGCCAGCCCCCCCCCCCCCATCTTCTAGTTCTAGCAGCCTTGGGGCCTCTCTTTGCGTAATTAAAAGATCCATTAAGGTGTTTTCCCAAACAAAAGAGCCATTCTCTCCCTCTGAGGACTTGGATAATCCTCTCTTGACAACCATCTCCCACTACAGTCAGATTTTCACAAGCGCGTGCGCGCACACACACACACACACACACACACACACACACACATGTGCGCGCATGCGCAGGTGCACACACGCTTGGCCAGCTTGCAACTCCTGGAAGAGCTGGCAGGGTGGGGGTGGGGGAGTGTCAAGATCTTCTCCATGTCTCAGGCACAGGCAGGAAACAGAATGTTGGGGTGTCTCTGCCACTCTGGGTGAAAGACGGTGCTTCCTTCAGCTCTGGCAGAGACCTGGGCTGCTGCTCCAGAGCGCAGTGACTGTATTCCTGCTGTGTTTGCCTGACCAGGCCCTGACGCCCTTCCACAACTCCTTCCTTGCTGTTTTTTTGTGGGTCAGTGTGGGGCTTGAACTCTGGGTCTGGGCGCTGTCCCTGAGCTCTTCAGTTCAAGGTTAACGCTCTACCACTTGAGCCACAGCGCCACTTCTGGTTTTTTGGTAGTTCATTGGAGATAATAGTCTCATGGACTTTCCTGCCCTGGCTGGCTTTGAACTGCGATCCTCAGATCTCAGCCTCCTGAGTAGCTAGGATTAGTCGTGAGCCACCGGCGCCCAACTTGGTGCTCCATTTTGCTGTTCTCTTTTGGGAACTATTATCCCCAAAGTGCTGCCAGGCCAGGCCATTCGCTCCTGCACCAGGTCCCCAGTGACCAGAATCAACTAAGAAGGGGTCACTCATGCTAAGTGCCAGAGAACCCAACTCTGTGACTTTAAGGGAGCATGTAGATCCCCCAAATCACACAATTTATCCTGTAACCAAGATTCTAGTTCACCCAACTCACCTAATAAGGAAGTTCTGTCTGCTTTTTTGTTGTTGTTGTTGGTCGTGGGGCTTGAACTCTGGGCCTGGGTGCTGTCCCTGTGCTCTTCAGCTCCAGGCGAGCGCTCTACTGCTTGAGCCACAGCGCCACTTCCAGTTTTCTGGTGGTTTATTGGAGATAAGAGTCTCATGAACTTTCCTGCCCAGGTTGGCTTTGAACTACAATCCTCAGATCTCAGCCTCCTGAGTAGCTAGGATTACAGGCGTGAGCTACTTGGCACCCCGCTGTCCTGTCTGCTTTTGCTCTTAATAAAAATGATAAAGCCGGGTGCGGGTGTCATCCCAGCTACTCAGGAGGCTGAGATCTGAGGATCGCAGTTGAAAGCCAGCCCAGGCAGGAAAGTCTGTGAGACTCTTGGCTCCAATGAACCGCCAGAAATCCAGAAGTGGAGTTGGGGCTCAGAGTGGTAGAAAGCTAGGTTCAAGGCCGGATTCCCCCCCCCCCCAACTCCTCCCCCCAACCCCTCCCCTCCTCCTCCTGGCAACACACACAAAATGCAGTATTTCCTATATCCATTCTATAGAACCTGTGGCTCTGCCGTGGGTCTGCTGCAGCCCTCACTCTGTACTGTAGCCTCAGACTGCCTGCTTCATGAGTCGTCAATCCCCATCCTAGGGCTTGAACTCAGAGCCCAGCAGCTATCCTTGAGCTTTTGAACTCAAGGCTAGTGCTCTACCACTTGAGCCACAGCCCCACGTCAAGCTTTTTTTTGGTGGTGATTATTTGGAGATAAGAGTCTCACGGACTTTCCTGCCCAAGCTGGCTTCGAACCACGATCCTCAGATCTCAGCCTCCCCAATAGATTGGATGATAGATAGGCTTGAGCCGGTGGTTCTCCACCCATAAACTGGGTGGGTGTCTTTGATGAGTGACAAGCACAGGCACACCCCCTCCCCCAAATAAAAAAGACTCCATAGGACAAAAATAAAAAGTAAGACCTCAGTGGTCCTCCTCTCTGACGGTGGGGGGGGGGCGGTTGGTCTGTCCACGTGGTGTGGCTTCCACAGGGGTGCTGTGGCCTCCTGGGGTCTCCCGGAGGTGGCAGAGTCAGGCAGAAGAGGAGAGATCTGTGTCATTTGTCACCGATCAGGGTGGCCAGCCTTGCCCCTCCCCCCAGCATCTGGGGGTGTTCGCCTGGGGCTCCCAAAAAAAGCTTGGAGGATTTGCAAGTGGTCGGGTCCTGCCTGGGCCAAGGCTGCAATGCCCACGGTTTCCTTCCTCCCTAGCTTAGCAAGCAGAGGGACGGGGGGGGGGGGGGGGGGGGGGGGTGGGGAAAGAAATCCGCTGTTCTGTGGGAGAAAAAGAAAAGCTCATTCAGCTCCCAGACAGATCTTTTCCAGTAGCTTTCGGCAAAAATAAATAAAGAAAAAATTTTTTAAAAAGGAGGCTCCCTGCCCCCTCACCCCAGATCAGAGGCCCCAGAGCAGACCTGTTGTGAGGCTGAGATTCAGGCTGCCCAGGTCTTGGGGACCCCTCCCCCAGCGTCTTCTGCCATGGCCTGCCATCCCTGGGGCGAAGCACTCTCCAGCCCGTCATTCCGGCCGTGTGTGAGTGGTTTTCTCCACTCACGATCATTTATTTCTGGTGTCAGGGAGGCCCGGGGTGTCTTTCCCCACTGGTTGTAAATGTTCTGAGCACCATTGATTCTTCTAGTCCCGCCCCCTGGAAATCCGCTGCATCAGCAAGTCTGTGTCTGGGGTTCCTGGAGGTGGGGGAATGGAAGGGGGTGGGGGGAAGGGGAGGATAAGGGCCAAGGTGCCTTTGGGTCCCTTCGTCCCAGCAGGGGGGTGGGACAGAGGGCCAAGGCTCCCCTCTGCACCCTAGGGGGCAGCAGTGTTGAGACACAGTATTAGGGAGTCTGGCTGGCTGGGAGGGGGTCTCCCTCACTTGAATGACAGGTGACAGAGCCATTACTCTCTCAGTTTATCTGGTCCCAGGCTATCTGAGTGTGGCTTCAGCTGGCTGAACACTTCCTCAGTGTGTTTTGATTCCCGTCATACTGCAAGCACGACACAGTACCGTCTACCTCACATTCCAAGAACACTAAATATCTCCATTGGCTCTGTGTGTGTGTGTGTGTGTGTGTGTGTGTAATAGGACTTAAACTCATCGTCTTGTGCTCTTGTTTAGCTTTTTGTTTCTTTTCTTTTTTTCCACTTAAGGATGGTGCTCTACCTCTTGAGCCACAGCTCCACTTCCAGCTTTTTTCTTTTTTGGTCGGTTATGGGGCTTGAACTCTGAGCCTGAATGCTGTCCCTCAGCTCTTTAGCTCAAGGTGCATGCTCTACCACTTGAGCCACAGTGCCCCTTCTGGTTTTCTGGTGGTTAATTGGAGATAAGAGTCTCACAGACTTTCCTGCCCGGGCTGGCTTTGAACCATGATCCTCAGATCTCAGCCTCCTGAGTAGTTAGGATGACACATATGAGCTACCAGCGCCCTACTTTTTTTTTTTTTTTTTGCTGGTGGACTGGAGGTAAGAGTTTCTCAGCTGTGTCCTACCAGGCTGGTGTTGAACTTCTATTCTCAGATCTCTACCTCCTGAGTAGCTAGGATGACAGGTGTGAGCCACTAGAGCCCGGCTCCATTGGCTCCATTTATCAGCCTAGGAAAAGGTATTATAAGAGGCAGAGGGACTCGAGATGGAGCCATTCAGTGGGCAAGCAGAACGACAGCCAATAGAGAGAAATCCAGAGCAATCTTTCATCAAGAGACTCTTCTCAGAGCAAAGGAAGGGTCAGCATTGTGTCTGGAAGATTCTGCTCAGAATCCAGATGGATGCATGGCTGTACCTGCTTGAGCCTCCCAGCTAGGTGTGTTGGCCTGACCTTTGCCCAAAGTCGCAGAAGGCACAGCTAGGAAAGTTCGATGAACATCGCTTTCATAGCATGGAGTGGCTCCAAACCAGATGTATGGGAAAACCCACAGAATTTAAAAGGAATTTCCCAGCACTGACACCTGTAGCTTGGATAAAAACGGAAAGACGCAGGAAATGAGAAGTCCCCGGGTAGTTAGCTTTCCCTAGGGAGGAGACTGTCATCTGTCTAGCTAAAAATGTGACCCATTAATTTTGGGGAAAGAAAGATACTTCTACAGCCCTCTAAAGAATATGCTCACATGGGGCTGGGAAGGTGGCTCAGTGGTAGAGTGTTTGCCTTGCATGCATGAGGCCCTGGGTTCGATTCCTCAGCACCACATAAGCAGAAAAAGCTGGAAGTGGCGCTGTGGCTCAAGTGGTAGAGCGCTAGCCTTGAGCTGAAGAGCTAAGGGATAGTGCCCAGGCCCTGAGTTCAAGCCCCAGGACTGGCAAAAAAATAAATAAAAACAAGAATATGCTCACAAGCTGGGCACTGGTGGCTCATACCTGTAATCCTGACTACTCAGGGGGCTGAGATCTGAGGATCCTGACTTGAAGCTAGCCTGAGCAGAAAAGTCCCTGAGACTCTCATCTCCACTTAACTACCAAAAGTCCAGAAGTAGAGCAGTGGTTCAAGTGGTAGAGCATTAGTCTTGAGCACAAAAGGTTCAGGGACAGTGCCCAGGCCTTGAGTTCAAGTCTCAGAACCCACACACACAATTGAACTAGTGGCTCACGTCTGTCATCCTAGCTACTCAGGAGGCTGAGATCTGAAGATTGTGGTTTGGAGCCAGCCTGAGCAGGAAAGTCCCTGAGACTCTTATTGTCAATAAACTACCCAGAAAAAGCCTGAAAGTAGGGCTGGTACTCAAGTGGTTAGAGTGCTAGCTTTGAGTAAAAGAAGTTCAGGGACAGTGCCCAGGCCCTGAATTCAAGTCACACACACACACACACACACACACACACACACACCCCACAAATCCAACCAAACAACAACTGTGACAACAATAACAAATTAAAAAGGAAACGTTCCTAAGGGTTTAAACAGAGAAGTGGACTTACTTACTACAGAGATAGCAAAGCTCACCTCTCACCTACCACGCTTATTTTTCTTTTCCAGGGCTCCTCTAGGCAGTGTTTCTTGGTTACCCAAAACACTCCACCCTGTCTATAAACTCTGTGTCCTTGATTCACGGTCTGACCTCTAGTTGATTGTTGATCATCCTCGCAGAAGAACCTCTGTGATAAGGAGTTGATTATTTCTTCTTCTTCTTCTTTCCATTGTATTCATGTCTCTCTCTCCCCAGCAGCGAGGACATAGTAGGTGCTCAATAAAAATCGTTCACTAACTGACTAGATACACAGAGGAAGGAAGGAATTCTAGGAAGTGTCTACCCTTGCTGCTGCAGTGGACTGGGAGTTCATTCTTTTAACTGAGTAAATTTGCTCTCATCTGAGCCCTTTAGTAAGTCATTAGAAGAGTCAAGGTCAGGTCTCCAAGGGCCTTGCTTTGAGCTCCAGGGGTGTCTCTGAAGAGTTCAGATTTTTTTTTGAGGGGGGAATCATTGGGGGATGGTTTCTGGTTCTTTTGGGAAATAATTGTATGGGGTTCTCCAGGGACCACCAATGACCCGCTGGGTCATCTTGACTTTGTTCCAGCTCTCCTGGTCCCTGGCTTTGTGACCCCTGTTTTCCCTTGGGTATCTGGAAGGCAGTTACTGTCTCTCCTGTTTGTTCTCTCTGGGATATGAAAATTAAAGACCAAAAAGAAAAAAAAAAAAGGTCTCAGAGTTCCCTCTGAAGCGTGAGTAGGAGGGTGCCCCGCTAATCTGAGGATATTATTAGTAAAAAGACAATTCCTTTGAAAATGAAAATAGCTGTATCACAACATCTCCTGAAGCTTGGGGATGGAATTAATGAGGAATTGAATTTGCTGAAGAGTCACAACTTCAAAACCGGGATCATGCAGGTGGCCAAAGGAAATTTACATTTACACTTCAATCAGACGCCCCTCCCATCGACTGGAAGAGGAGGCGGGCTTAATTCTCTGAGCTCACCAAGTCCCCCCCCCACCCCTTCCTTTTCTAACAAAGACTCCTCCCGCTAATTAGAAAAGTGAATCTAATTTCACGGATTTTCAGTTCCTATTAAATTTATTCCGGGCTTGTTGGTAATGAAGCCATGTGTTTTGTTTCTTAAGAAGGAAACATGGGAGAGGGAAAAGAGTGGGTGTGAGCTGTGTGGTTTGTTCCCCCCGATTCGTTCTTCAGTTCATTTGGGGTGGTGTAGCATGATGCTAGTTCAATATTACAGAGATAACCCCTGCTTTCCCGGCTCAAGAGTCTACTGTGGTTAGCCCCAAATAAAAAGCCTACTTCAATGTATTTAAAACACCAATTGAATAAGGCCAATGAGCTATGGGGCATAAGTGCACCTTTGGTGTTAATTAACAATGTAACTTGCGTCTAGAAAGATCTGTTAATTAACAATGTAACTTGATTCCAGAAAGATGTATTAATTAATAATGTAACTTGTTTCCAGAAAGATCCTAGGCCAGAGCCTCCATTTTTTTTTTGTTGTTGTTAGTTCAGATCCTGTTGGGACTAGCTTGCTCAAGAATTACTGTTGTTGGGGCTGGGAATGTGGTTTAGTGGTAGAGTGCTTGCCTAGCATGCATGAAGCCCTGGGTTCAGTTCCTCAGTACCACATACACAGAAAAAGCCGGAAGTGGTGCTGTGGCTCAAGTGGTAGAGTGCTAGCATTGAGCAAAAAGAAGCTCAGGGACAGTGCTCAGGCCCTGAGTTCAAGCCCCATGACCAGCAAAAAAAAAAAAAAATTGTTTTGGTCAGTTGTGGGGCTTGAACTCAGGGCCTGGGCACTGTCCCTGAGCTTTCTCACTCAAGGTGAGCACTCTACCACTTGGAGCCACAGCTCTACCTCCAGTTTTCTGGTGGTTCTTCGGACATAAGTATCTCTTGGACTTTCTTGCCCGGGATTGGCTTTGAACTGAGATCCTCAAATCTCAGCCTCCTGAGTAGTTAGATTGACAGTCATGAGCCACGGTTGCCCAGCTTAAGAGTTTTACATCAATGTAAACGTAAAACTTTCCTTCATGAATTCCTGCTTTAACACAGCACGGCTAGTACCCTGAGCACCTGGGTGACTTTTATCCCATGACGATGGCAAAGAACCCACAAAGGGGAGGCTCAGATCACAGCTCTGTTGCCTTGAAGTTGACATCTAGTTGGATAAAAGCATATATACCTGGGAAGAGGAAATACAAAATGCCACTAGCATGATGGTAAATAAATCATGATAAAAAAGCAGTTATTTGATTGTAAAGTCCCTGTCTGTCTATTTCAAAATCTAGCTTTCATCTGGGCTCTGGTAGCTCATGCTTGTAATCTAGCTATTCAGGAGGCTGAGAAGATTGCAGTTCAAAGCCAGCTCAGGCAGGAAAGTCCATAAGACTCTTATTAACCACCAGAAAACCAGAAGTGGCACTGTGACTCAAGCAGTAGAGTGCTAGCCTTGAGCTGAAGAGCTCAGGGACAGTGCCCAGGCCCAGATTTCAGGCCCCATGACCCGCAAAAAACAAACAAAACAAAAACAAAAAACCCCAAATCTAGTTTCCTTGGAGCATGAACGATTCTCACTAATTATTTGTGGGTACTATAGGAGGAGCCAAGCAATGGAAATGGATAAAAGTAAGGGCGTGTGGTAGCTGCCACTGGCAGTTCTCCATAATTCTCCCTACTTTGGTCCTTCCTAGCTGTGCAGACACTGCTGGCTGGCCCATTCATTGCCTATTCCAACCCCCTCTGCTGGTCCTGTGCTGGAGAGAGGCTGGATAGCTAGAAATTCTCCCAGACTCCTTTGCAGAGGGTTTCTGCAGGTGAGCTAGATCCTGACAGCAACAGCAGCAGCAGCAGGAAGAGGAGGAAGAGGAAGAGAGAGGCTATGTGAGATTGAGTGAATCTCCTCCGATCGTTCAGAACTCGCCACTGTGTCACTAAGAGGTTGAATTCCCTGTCTCATCTCCTCAGAGCCATGTAGCTGAGCCTTCATGACTGATACATGACACTGCATGATGTCTGAGGCCAGGTCATGAAAGGAGATAGGGCGTCTGTCTGTTATGGTTGGTATCTTCGGTGTTCCCCAGAGTCCACACCAGCCTGTGGCACTACTGAGAGGTGTTGGAATCTTCAGGGGATGGGGCCTAGTGGGAGGGAGGTCATTTGAATCTTTAAGGGGCGGGGCCTAGTGGGAGGGAGTTAGGTCATTGGGATCTTTAGGGGCCAGGCCTAATGGGAGGGAGTTAGGTCATTGGGTGTCTGCTGTCCCCAGTTCCCATCATTTAAGGGTCATATTAAGAAGAAGGAAAGAATAGATACTGAGTAGACATCTGCTGGTCTCTGCCACAGATGGGAAACAGGTCCAGTTTCCCGATTCCTTGATGAACAAGAGTCCTCTTCCCTGACAAGGAGACATCTCCTAAGTTCTCTCCAGCTCAGCATTGCTTTGGGAATGAGAAGCTGCCCCTCCAATTGTCCTCCACACCGCTGCCCCGCTGTGACCTGAGGGATGTGCTCAGGGCCCTAAGATTCTGGCAGCCTGCTGGGGAGAATACACATGGCTGAGAACAGCTGGGCCACAGGCTCTCTGCCCGGGTGTCCACCTGTTGGAAGCTATATTTAGAACCGAAAATCCTGGGGGATGGAGAGAGGCCAAAGGAGGAGGGAGGGCAAGGGAGGAAGGGGTGAGTCCAGAAAGTGGGGGTCATCACTCAGCAGCAAAGCCGCAGCCCTTGTGCGTCTGGTTCCTGAGCAGAAGGAAGGGGGGTGGGGGTAGTGGACACCAAGATGGGGTGGAGGCAGCTGGAATCAGAAAACTGGCTGACTTGACGGATGGGGTATCAACTGTCTGCTAGCCTAACCCAGAGAAACTCAAACACCCTTCTAGAACCAGGGATCCAGAACTTTCCACCAGCCCTCTCAGGCAGGTTGTAAGGTTTTATCTTCTTCATCCCTTCTAGTTTCCTCTAGGGATAAAAAGCCTCCAGGAAGGAAGGATTACAAAGAATGAAAGAAAGCCGGGCACTGGTAGCTCACGCCTGTAATCCCAGCTTCTCAGGAGGCTGAGATCTGAGGATTGTGGTTCAAATCCAGACTAGACAGGAACGTCTGTGAGACTCTTTTCTCCAATGAACCAGCAAAATGCCCTAAGTGGAATTGTGGTTTAAGTGGTAGGGCCACAGCCTTGAGTGAAAAAAACCTAAGGGATAGCTTCAGGCCCTGAGTTTAAGCCCCAAAACTTGGCACAAATGCACAAAACAAATGAAAGGATGTAAAGCAGGCTGCATTTAGGATGCTACTATCAATAGAAGTGATTCACTCATCAGTCATTTGGTTGTAGTGTGAACATGCTATAGGCTGTTATGATATAAAACAATTTTATGTAAAGTTTACAAACAATCTGGTCATTTTACCCCCTTTTATTTTTTTTTGCCAGTCTTGGGGCTTGAACTCAGGGCCTCACTACTGTTCCGGAGCTGCTTTTGCTCAAGGCTAGCGCTCTACCACTTGAGCCACAGTGCCACTTCCGGCTTTTTCTGTGTATGTGGTACTGAGGAATCGAACGCAGGGCCTCATGCATGCAAGGCAAGCGCTCTACCACTGAGCTACCTTCCCAGCCCATTTTACCTATTAAAGTAGCTGATATTCACCAGCAGCTTGTCATGCAGTTGTATGTGGCAAGAGCAAACTTACAGAGTCTTCAGGCCTCACAGTGGAAAATTATATGTTAACTAGCTGAACACTGGTGGCTCACGCCTGTCATCCAAGCTACTCAGGAGGCTGAGATCTGAGGATCGGGGTTTGAAGCTAGCCTGGGCAGAAAAGTTCTCATGAGATTTTTATCGCCAATAAACTACTCAAAAAAGCCAGAAGTGGAGCTGTGGCTAAAAGTGGTAGAGTGCTAGCCTGGAGCACAAAGAGACTCAGGGATAGTCAGTACCCAGGCCCTGAGTTCAAGCCCCAGGACCAGCAAATATGTACATACGGACTGTTACTGATGCAAATCTGGGTCACTAGGGACTGGTGAGATTAACTTAATAACCCAGGAAAACCAACACGGATAATACCAAAGATAAACTAAAAGAAATGCTGATGTTCTTCAGTACTAGAGATTGAATTTAGCGTGCCCCATTGGTTAGGATGCTCTCACGCTCTTAGAGCCCTATGCTCTTAGTTCTGTTTGTTTTTTTTTTTTTAAGTTTGGTTGTAGTTTAGGTCTCACACTTTTTCCTTGGACAGTGATCCTCCTACTTCTACTTCCCAAGTACCTGGGATTACAAGAGTACACCACCATGCCCAATGCTTTAAAGAGATTTTGTTAATAAAAACAGTGAGACCATCAGGAATGGGGGGGGGGGGGTGGTGGAATTACACCAGGTCAGGATAACAGTATGAAGTGTTGACCAAGAGCTAGGATTTCAGG